>NW_023494786.1:19725779-21192029 GCF_904425465.1 Colossoma macropomum
TACTGAAACTTTTGCATGCGTCCTTATATGACAGAGTAGTAACTTGCCATTTACAAGCACTTTGTCTAAATGGGTTTCTACAAAGAAAACAGCAGTTCAGCTGGAATGAAGAGTTCACTGTGAAATACCAATATGATACTTTTCACTTGTCACATACCGAGATGAGATCCTGTTGAGTCTTGGTGAGAGAGAGAAATGCTGGCGACATAAATTACATGCACAGATGTCCTCCTCTCCTGGGGCTCGCGTTCTCACTTCTTCAGCATACTTCTGTGTTTCCCTCACAGGTGCAGTCATCCAAGCCTGATAAATTGACTTTGGTGACCATCAGAATTTATAGATTTGGACACATTAATAAAGATACTGTTTCACATCTATAAATTCTGATGGTCACCAAAGTCAATTTATCAGGTTTGGATGACTACTGGTAGCAGCAGGTGGACAGCCTAATTTGAAATTTCAGGCTGTCCACCTGCTGCTATCAGTAGTACCTTGCCCTTGTGACCTCTGTTGAGGTGGACTAAAGCCCAAATTAGACATGTCTAAATGGGTTATTCACTGTGTATTAAGCAATATTCATTATGATCTTTATTACATCATTGGAGAAAAAAATGATGTTGTGGAAAAAAACACTAATAATTGCATATGAGTTGTAATAATATACAATAAACATTTTTAAGAACTTATATTGTTGTGCATGAAGTATCTTCTAAAGGTTGGCAGCATTCTAGCTTGGGTCAAGTTTTTTCAAGATCTGATCCAAAATGTATGTAGTTTAAGCCATTGAACTCTTGTATGGAACACAAACCTATATATTGCTGACATATTTAACAGTTTTTAGTATTTAATTAGTGAGTTAAATTGCTCTTTAAAATATGAAACACATCTTGAAATACTAATGACTTATTAAACTCATATTAGCTCTGATAGAATAAACTCGAGAAGTCACTTGACACTATTCAGAACAGGAATTAAATGCTGCCAAATACACACTAATAACATACATTTAGATGACTGCATAACAGTCTACTATTACTATTGATTTTTACTTAAGTATTACATGTAATGATTCATAAAGCTTTGCCTAATTATTAAAAAGTATTTAGAAGTGTCTTATTAGGGCTTAATAAACCTTAATAAACCCCTGAAATGAGTTCCTCAAAGTAAAGTGTTACCATGTTTTCCCTAGAAGCATATGTCCTGTCCAAGAACCACCTAGGAACTTTATTTTTTGGAATATATTTTACAACTTCCTGGATTTTGGTCTATATATGCATTCTGTTTGGTCAAATGCTTATAAAATCACTTTAATAGTCAAGTGTAAATTTCTGATAGTCTTGTGGTTACATATAATAATAATAATAATAATAATAATAATAATAATATTATTATGCATGAATTCAAGGCTACATTTAGTCACAGTGCCATAATTTTTCACTTGTATGTATTTTACAGCAAATCTTTATTACGAAGCAAAACATTACGTGACCTCAGACATAAGCCTCACAAATCATATAGATTCCAACCAAGAACAAAACTGACTGCTCTGCAATTCCATTAAGCCAGGTAATCATATGGAGAATGAATAATCATCTTTATCATAATAAGACACCAAACGGGGGGAGTTTAATCTTATTTATATCCCATCTTATTGGCATACACCCCTACTCAGTCTTCAAAGAATTTCCAGCTTCCTGCATTGGAAAATGATTAAGAGTAATCGACTCCACGTCATTACTGTGTTTGCGAATGGATGGAGCTCTATTGATTTCATTTCGTAACTCTAATTCAATCTCAGAATCACAATGGTGCAGGAAGCAAATAATGTCTGAACATCTTATTTCTGCCAATAGAGGGCTTTTTCATTGACATTTTATCTCTATGAAACAATGAGATATTAAACCTGATAGGAAAACATCCTTAATTATATCATACAGTATTACACTGCTTATTGCAGCTTTTTAGATTAAAACTAAAACATGCCCATCTGTCTGTTCCTCTCTTCTGAAGAAGATCAGACCAGTTTGATTTATCAAATGGCCTGTAAATTATTCTTCCTTTTCTTTTACTACATAGTGAGTCTTCTGAGGCTTGAATTTCAGCAATTCGGCTGCCAAATCAGTGCGGCCAGTGTACTTTCTCCTCAGAATGAATAAAAACCTCCTATCAAGCCACAACATATGATTCATTCATCAGTGAGCTTTAGCAGGGGAGCTCAGGAAATATGATAGGTGGTGTTTACGGCTTCGAGCAGCCTTACATCAGGGCCCATAGGAGGGAAAGATGAGGCGAAAGAAGAAAAAAGGGAAGTCTGTCATGTCACTTTTGGGATTTCTCTTCATTCATTCTTCTTTATCTTGTGCTCTGTGACAAGCTGACAATGATATTTTGCGGCCCAGAACACCTCTCCAGATAATTGGTTCTTTCCCCAGCACCTGCGAAAAGAGCTAACCTTCCCCCAAGAGTTGCAGCACCAAAGTGAACTGGGTTTCCATGGTACAGCGATTTGATAAGTTAGAATGACCAGACGCTAATGAAGTTTAACATTAAGCTCCTCATCTGTGTTTGAGTGTTGAGAGGCTAATACAGGGGTATTAAACTCCCATCCTGGGGGTGCACTGCTCGGAGGAGTTTCATGTTTTCCCTGCTCCAACACACATGACTGAACTCATTAAAATCATTAACTAAATTCCAAGCCTTCATGAGGTCAGTCAGGTGTGCTCCAAGTGCCCAGAATAGTGACTGCCCAACTACAAAAAAGAAAAGCTCCTAAATACCTTTTTGGTTTGGACATACAGTTCTCTGCAGCATAGAACCTTCACATTATGTGAAAGATTCGTAAAGCTTTAAAAAAGGTTCTTTGCTGTTACACATCCCATTTAAGACAATGGTTCTTCAGTGTCACAGAACACAGAGTAAAGATATGAAAATGTTTGTATGATACTAAAATAGAGTGTTATGTTAAACATAGAGCAAAGTGTGAATGAAAAAAATTTAGAAAAATATATTAGATCTATCTAAGACTGTGTATGCCTAACATGGCGAGTGAAGCTATGGTACACTATAGAACACTCCATAGTTTACCATAATTTACCAAGAAATGGTCAGCATGCATACAAATAAGTTACAATAGTTCAATAAAAGATTTTTATTTTTTGCTTTCCCCCTCCTGAGATTTGTTGCTCAAAGCTTTTTAAAAACAAAGTCGCTAAGTAAAAAGGGTTAGCCACTAAGTCTAGCAGCTTAGGCAGGGATGCACTTATTACAAGATTCAGTGGTTGTATGAGCCCATAATTCATGTCCATATTAAATATTTCAGAAAAAAGACCTCTGACTATAACCCAATAGCTAGACCCTAAACACACCCCCGGGCTAGCCTTCTGGAGAGAGATGGCTGCTATCGATGTACCTTGTGTCTTCAAAAGGCATTTGTGGTGATGTTGTGGATTCACTTGCTAGCATCTAGTTGAGTTTTACACAATAGTATTCTCTAAAACGAGGTGCACAAGTGGTACAAATGATTAGTAAATAGCAACAGCCAGCCTCCTCTGTTGGCCAAAAGAAGCATAACATGAGATGTCTGCCTGCCAGCTCTGCTGCCAGGTCTTTCGTAGGACTTTCCTGTGTGACAACAGGCAGACAGATGAACTAGGATGTTTGGTTAGCTTTTGCCCGGTAATTTTCACCTTTTTAAACACAGAGGGAACACTTTTTTTTAACAAATGTGGGTGGGGTCACTACATCAGCCTGAAGATTGGTGAGGGGACGGCTAACATATGTGTGACCCAATATTAGGGCCTTTTCGTATATTAGCCATGTATTGGAAGGTTACTCACAGGACATACTTTGTACATTTATATTGTATTTGCATCATTTTAAAGAACTCTTATTAGCACCTTTATTTTTAAGGCTGTGGACTAATTCAGGAATAGCTAATTTTACATATATGAGAAAAATCAGGGCACGAGCCCAATCTTGTCCTGTCACTAGCTCGCGTGTTCACATCTCAAGGTGCTCTAACTAGCGCCAGTTTTTTTGCTGCTCTGAAAAAGGTTTCCTTCAGGGAAGCCTTTGAAATGTACTTGGCACCTGTCTCATCTGCCCTTTCAGAAGATGTCGGTTGAGAAGCTGCTTGTTCCATAACCAGCACAGAACCTGCTTCGAGAACAAAAGTTGTGTGATTAAGAATGACCTCAAGGCAGATGCAATCAAAATAGCACACACACATAGATTAGCCCAAGCAGTCCACAGCAAGCGTGATGGGCAACTCCTGAGAAAATGATTGATAGGAGCTCTGAATGCTTGTGCATACAGGGCTCTTCAGCCTGTTATACTCACAGAGTAAATAAATAGCAGCTTCCAGTAACAAGACAAAAAGTGGAGGACCATGAACAAAATAAAACCTACAGCTGGAGGGGAGATCTGTCTGTCTCTTCTGATGTGTCATAAATAAAAATCCCTTTTCACTCCTAATTTAATACAGCCAACAATACGGCTTCAGCACTTGCAAGGCAGCCAGTATAACTGCTGGAAAATTTGGGTGAATTTGTAGGTGGTTAGGATGCATTTTTGCAATGTTACTTAATTTTTGGAGTGTACTTGTGGTGATTGTGTTTATACACAGTGAAAGAAAAAAGTGCTCTGATAATAACCTTTTTTGTTGCTTTTTTATGTGCTCCATTGTTTTGACATATAACTGACTTGTGGATGAATGTGAAGACTGTCCAAAAATACATATGACAGTTTAATATGAGCATAAGGTTTAACCAAAAAATAATCTTTGCTAACTGTTCCACAACAGAAATACTAATTTGAAATTGCTGTAATGAGTTATTAACACCTTTTTTTAGTCCAAAATATCTGTACAATGGTCAATGTTAGATTGGTAGATTTACAATTATGGCATTTGGCAGTGGTCTTGAGTTTCCCACCAGAAAGCACCACAAGAATGCATCTTAAAGCAGAGGATGGATGTGAACCATCAAACAAAGGAAAGCAATCAGATAAAATATGCAAATACAATAATGGTAATGGTGAGGTGAAGTTTAAACATGTATAGTTAACCTGCATTTTATTTCTGCTCCATATGAGTTCAAACTACCAGCAAAATAGGCCAAAGATGCCAGCTAGCTAATAAACTTCATGTGTATGTTGGGTGACCAAGTTCCTCCTGGGAGAAAAATACTGCCCCTCTTGCACTTGAAAGCAGCAGAGTAACTCCAGAGTAACCTACAATTTTAATGATGCTACAGAGGTTAGTGAAAGTTAGGAGTCTTGCCCAAGGACTCTTGTAGACATAGTGTGGCATGCTTGCCCAAGTGGGGGGATCAAATCCTAACCTGCTGCATGAAGGGCTGCAGTGTTACCCACTATGGTATACCAGTCCATTTCTTGGACAAAATACCTAATGCTACATTCATCTAATTCTGTGATTTAAAATGATTATAATTACACCATTTACTATAGTAAATAATGATAACAGTGATATCAATCAACATTAGGCATCTGGTTTCTGACATACAAATAAAAAACTTTGGCATCCAAATAATTTTGGATCTCAATGTCTGTAATATTGTCAATAACCATCATTCAGTTGACAGTCAAATTAAAATGTAAAACAATGTCAAACTCTATCAGTCACATATTCTAGATCCCTAAAACGTACATAAACAACAATTTCTTTGAAGTCACAGAGTAGCAAATTTGTATGCAGTGATTCAAAGACACTCGTCTGACCGTCTGCTCATTGGTTCCTTTCAGTGGAGCAGATGGAATTTCCATCTTTGCCTTTGGATGAGATACAGTGCTGACCCATGACCTTTCTCTACTCCCCTAAGAAACACTTCAGAAGCACTCACTCCCTACTGAGAGCAGGTCCACTCCCATGATATCCCAAAATGTCATCTTTGATGAATAGATATGATCCCCCAATTGGAGAGTACAGATTACAACTCTGCACTGGTAAGAAATAAAGGTACACTGCAGGTACGTTTTTTATTCATCAAAGTACAAATAATGTAAATGTACCCTCAAAGGTACAACAGTGGTCCAAGTGTGTTACAACAGTGGTACAAATGTAGATGTACCCTCAAAGGTACAACAGTGGTCTAATTTTGTACCTTAAATAAGTTTTTCCCAGTGGAAAAGTACGTATTTGTACCTTTTCATAACCTAATGTTTAAAACAGAACAAAAAAATAAAAAGCTTGGAGACAGAACAGGGCTTGTGGAGTCTGAATAAAGGTACAGAGATGTACACCCCAGTGACAAGAAGAGTACTGCCCTAGTGACAGTTTTGTACCTTTTTTTCTGAGAGTGTGGTAACTAAGGGTTACAAAAATACAGGGGTGTAAGCTCTCTAAGTTGCCATGTTGCAGATACTACATGCCATATTGTTAAAGTATAAGAAACAAGAATAACAAAGAAGCGATAAGAGCCACAAGTGAACTAAATGTTCTACAAGATCACAGAATAGTAGTTGCTGTGACACTACTGAATACAATGCTTTACTGTAGAATACAGGATATAGCATATCACTGTAATAGAAATGTAAAACTATAAAATCAATGCAGTTTTAAGAAAGGTTTTGGTTCAGAAATATAGGCAGACACAATACAAACTAGATTAACAATAAAAAAACATATACACATAGTGTTTAAGCCAGGATACAGCAGGGGTAAAGCATACTGAATATAAAGAAATACACAGGCCTACATCAAAGTCTGTACTCTTACTCACAGACCATGTTTTCAAATGCATTTTGCTCACAGGCAATGCTAGAGAACTTAATTGACTTAATTCTTGTTTACATGTCAGAGATCACATCATCTCTTACCATATTATTTTTTCCAGTATTTTTTTTTCCAATTCCAAGTCCAATTAGGACCAACAATTGTTATCATAGTTTGCAGGTACCATCTCTTTAGTTAAATCACTTGAATAATGAGTCTACTGTACTGTGTGTCTTTTGTAGGGTGTTTTGTATGGCTGCAGCCACGTTACCAAAGGAACGTGCCGAGCCACAGAGAGAGAAAAAAAATGCCTCCCCCTCCAATCTGTTAGTCACAGAGTCTATTTAATTATCTGCTCTTCCAGATGATCCCCCAGTCCCTGCTTTATTACTGTGTGGATAAATGCATCCAATTAACGGTCAATTAATTCATGGTTCACTCCTGCAGGTCCTATGCAGGGCAGTTAATCATGTGACTCCATATGACTCGCTTGGGTTGGAGACCGTGAGCTCAGTGTGTTCGTCTCATTGGGCATTGGGCACGCAATCTCAAAAGCATTAACGTCAAACTGACAGCAGGTAACTTGTTTTGTACAGATACTTCGAAACTGGCCTGTCCATGCTCCGCCCACAAATTCTTTTATAGCAACTGTTGCGAGATTTATAGAACGCAGACAAAAAGCACATTCATTTACTAAGACACTGGAGAGCACATCTTAGTTTTGGTCAAGATACCTAAATTTAGATTGTGTTATAAATTTCAAATGATCTTTATTTTGTATGCATGTGAAAGATCACACTGTTTTGATAGAGGTTATGTGGTGTAATCAAGCTAGTGCTAGCTCATAACTCCACAAGTGTCTACAAGTGTAAATTCAGTGTGCATTATTAATTTGTTGTGATTTTGTATGTATGTGAAAAGTCACATTCGCACATTTTGCATGCATTTTACATACTGTCAGCTCCATAATTATTGGCATCCATGGTAAACATGTGAAACACTGTCCTGCTGGAAGATCCAACTATGACCCAGGTTTAGCTTTGGCAGAGACAGATTTTTATTCAAAATTAATATTTTCAATTAAAGTCTTAAAGTCCATGATGCCATGTATCCTAACAAGGTTCATAGTCCCAAAACATAACAGATCCTCCACCATACTTAAAGGGAAATTTTGTCATTTTTTCAAGCTTTCTACACAATTCAATCATTGAGATGTAAACATCAAAATTCATTTGGAGTGGTTTGATTTAAATTTTTTCAGATTTCTTTACAGTTGTGGTGATGGAAGCCAGTGGTTGAGATGTCCACAACACAAATTTAGCTGTTTTATTTAGCACCAGTGTTTAGCACAGAGTTACTAAAAATAGATAGATAGATAGATAGACAGACAGACAGACAGATAGACAGGTAGGTAGATAGATAGATAGATAGATAGATAGATAGATAGATAGATAGATAGATAGATAGATAACAATTCTGACTCAGTAAGTTTCTCTAGAATGAAGCATTTCACATGAAACCATTCTGATGATTTATTAATGATTTATTGATGCAGAAATTTTTAAAATTGGTAGAATTCTCCTTTAACAGTGGAAATAAGGATCTTTTCTGCATTGCATGACTTTATCTAATTTGATTGGTGTTCCCCATGTTGAGGAATGATTGAGGGAATTTGACCTCTGTGGCACCTCATATATTGAAACATAGAAACTCAGGGATGAACATTTAAGAGTTATTGAACACTCAGAACTGAAACGTAGATGGGAACATGCCCTAGTTGCAATTTGTTCACAATATTTTTTTGAATGGCAGTAATTGTGACATCCCCCCATGACCAAGAAGGATAAGCGGCTTAGAAAATTTTGATTTCTATCTATTTGACAATTTTATGACCGCATCCTTTTTCCCCATGCTCACCAAGGGCTATAGAACTGATTATATTTTGAATAAAATTGAGTACCTACAAGTCCGGTTGTCAGTGTTAACTTCAGTAAGTTATCAATGTTCTACAAAGTTTAACAGTAGATACATAAGAAAGCATTAGTGGGTGGAGCATGGATAGGTCAGCTGAATTTAGGCTTGACAGCTATGAACAGCATCTTCATTCCATCTATTTGCCACCTGGCACTGGCACTGCCTGGAGTTAGTGATTTACTGAGCTGAAAGCTGGACTTGTGTAGGCACGGAATGAGTGACAGAATGTGTGGGATTACACTGAATACAGCAAATTCATTCCTGTATGTGCTGACAGCATAGACAATTATATTAGTGCATTCAGCTCTCCTCTACTGGGCAGGAGGTGGTCAGTATTGAATCGAATCAACACAATTTTCCCACCACCACGCATATTGTGACAAGACCTCTATAGTACATTAAAAACTAAAAGAATTTGCACCGATCATTGCAACTGTGGTTTGATCTGTGCCATATGTGCCTAACACTGGTAATTAAGCATGTATCCATGTGTCAAACACATTGAGAGCAGGAGCCTGTAATGTTTGCCTGGAGCAGAGCAGGATACTAGGATTGTCACTGCCTTTGATTCTGTCATGCCCAAGCTATGGAAATGTCCCATTACAAATCTGGTAACACCTGAGCCCTGCTCCATAACATTGACCATGCCATTAATGTGTCACAGCAGATGTCATATCCTGTTATGAGTTGTCAGTAATATAACATGTCCAGTAATATAGCAGTGTCATGTTACCTTTACTGTTTATTGACATCAACATTATGGCATCTCTCATGACAATTACCAGAAATGGTAACAACTCATGACAACATCTGCCATGATGTGGTTATGTCAATGTTACGTAGCAGGGTTCAAGTAAAGTGTAAACCCAAATTTCATATAAAATTAAGAAATAAGAAGTGAAATAAGAAGACTGGCTTTTCATTACTTCTGAGTTTAATATGTGTGTGAAGTTGATATGTATAAAGTCTTATGTGTTTCCTACTTTAGAACCTTTATATAATAGTTCTATTTGATCATGTTTGTCATGACATTTGCTTTTGCTGAATATGTTGGTATCATTAATCCTTCCTTTTCGACACTGAGCTGCTTTTGATTTTTTCTTTCCATATTGCCTGGCTTATGTAACACACCTGGAGGAAATTTCACTAGGAGGTGCAGGCTAAAAGTGTACTTCAAAAGTGCATCAAAAGTGCATCACTTCCTGAGCTCCTCTCTCTCTCTCTCTCTCTCTCTCTCTCTCTCTCTCTCTCTCTCTCTCTCTCTCTCTCCCTCTCTCTCTCTCTTTTATTTTTTTTTCTCCCTCACTCTCACTCACTGACTAACAGCAAGCCCAGAGAAGACGTATTACCTGCACAAATAATGAGTCTTTGCAATATAGTGAACAGCGGAGTTGGGGGATTAAAGAGGAGGAGGAGCAGTCAGTCACAGTCTGAAGGATCCTTTTGAAATCTTCAGGTATTGCTGGGAGAACTGATCTATCAGGTGATGGGGGACTCTCTACCGCTCTGTTGATGCCTCACTGTAGAGCAGAGAGTGAATAATGCAAAGCTCTGCATACTGTAGTGATGAGAGGATGCAAAACAGAGCAAAACATTCACTGCCTCACTAAAAGTCTGAGTCATGCTAGCAGTAAATGCAGCCAAGCAAAATGCCTATGCAAAATGCCTGGCACCCAAATAGCATCACGACAGGCGTCTATTAAAGACCTAACCAAAGAATCGCTGGAGCTGACAGGCTAGCATTCAAGATAATAAGAGTTTGAATAGAAACAGTGTAAAAATGTTCCCAATTAAAATTGTGAATAAACAGATTAGTTTAGATTTTCATGTCTAGTTCATAAAATTTCAATCTACAGTGTATGTTATTATAACATAATAACAATTATAAATATGAAAAGTGATCCCAAACTGGCTCTAGCCTTTGGGGGCCCTAGGCAGGTTTTTTGTGGGGCAATTCACCTCGCTAGCTGATTTATTTAAAATTTGAGGTTAACTAATAACAATGACAGCACAAGCTGTCTAATTATGTAAATATATAACTGGCTAATTGTGAATTGTTGATGCTTAGATGCTGGTTTGGGGTTCAAATAAGTTACAATTTGAATTACAGATCATTTTTTGTGGCAAAACAATGAACTTCCTATTTACATAGGAATCATATACATGAAAAAATTCTGTCTGTTTTTAGGCCACATCATAGTACAGAGACAGCACTAGTGAAAATTGTAAACAATCTTTTATTATTCTCTGACCAAGGAAATGTGTCTTTGCTAGTCCTCCTTGATCTTGTGACATTTGACACGATAGACCACTCTATATTACTAGATAGACTAGAAAACCTTGTAAGGGTAACAGGAATAGCTAATGTAAACAGTGAATCATCTGTTCTCGCAAAAGTAAAGTATGGTGTTCCACAAAGCTCTGTTTTAGGACCTATATTATTCACATTATATATGCTACCACTGGGCACCATTATCAGTAAACACAGCATCAATTTCCACTGCTATGCCGATGACACACAGTTATATATATCAAGCAAACTACATGATAAAATTCAACTTAGCAAGATTGAGGACTGTATAAAAGACATAAAAGACTGGATGTCGAGCAACTTTCTCCTACTTAACTCGGATAAAACAGAGGTTCTGCTTCTTGGTCCAAAAGCAGCTAGAAACAAACTGTCTAATTTAACACTTAAACTTAATAGGTTCTCAGTTGCGTCAGGTTCATCTGTAAAAAATCTTGGTGTCACGATAGATCCTGATCTGTCCTTTGACGCACATATAACAAGAATTGCTAGAAGAGCCTTCCTGCATCTCTGCAATACTGCTAAATTAAGAATTGCATTATCTCTACAGGATGCAGAAAAGCTAGTTCATGCATTTATAACCTCAATGCTAGATTACTGTAACGCCCTGCTGTCTGGATGTTCCAGCAAAAGCCTTAACAAGCTTCAGCTATTCCAGAATTCTGCAGCCAGTGTCCTCACAAGAACCAGAAAGTTTGACCATATCAGTCCAGTTTTATCAAACCTACACTGGTTGGCAGTTAAATTTCGCATCGATTACAAAATTCTTTTACTGACCTATAAAGCTCTAAATGGACTCGCCCCTCAATACCTGAGTGAACTTCTCTCATACTATGAACCATCGCGCCTACTTAGATCACAAGGTGCTGGCTTACTACTAGTACCTAGAATTAATAAAGTTACATGGGGGGGGGGCTTCTCATACAAAGCCCCCCAACTTTGGAATAATCTTCCCGTCAGTGTTCGGGACTCAGACACAGCCTCAGTCTCAGTCTAGACTAAAAACTTACTTGTTTAGTCAAGCCTTTGGTATCCAGTTTTCCCTGTTAGATAATAGGTGCAGATCTGGGGGTTCAAGGTCATAGAGTATTATGGTAAACTGGGAGTGTGGGTGCTGTCGTCGCGCTGCTCTCACACGTTCTCTCAAGTTTGCTGATGGTGGAGCGGAGGGGCGCTGACATCTCAGGGAGCCTCATGTCTCTGTTACCTTTCTGGTTTCTCCCTTTTAGTAAGGCGTAATAACTAGACCTGCCGGAGTCTCTGCTGCTCTCTGTTAATACTGTAATCTGTGATCAGTCACTCTTTCAGAACTGACTCTCTGTGTGTATTCCTTTCTTTGCCGAGTTGAACAGCTGCCCATCCTGTGCGGTCTGATGCTGTTGCTTCCTCTGCCTTGATCAGGTGCCCACTGCTCTCCAGCCTTCTGGACCGTTTTGACCACCATTGAACTTCACGCTGTACAACACTGTGCAAACCTCACCCTCAAGAACTGACCCTCCTGATGATGCTGCTGCTGCTGCATAAACTAAAACTATCTAATTAGCCATTGCTCCGCCTGTTTTCCCCGTTTTGTATTCTAATATTTTATACTAATGCTGTTTGCTATCCGGTGTCGACCAGAGGAGCTTTCCCCTTTTGAGTCTTGGTTCCTCTCAAGGTTTCTTCCTCTTGCTCTTAGGGAGTTTTTCCTTGCCACTGTCGCCACTGGCGACACTCATGGGGACTTTCTGTAAAGGTGATTTGTGACAACACCTGTTGTAAAAAGCGCTATATAAATAAACTTTGACTTGACTTGACTTGACTTTTTTGTGTTCTCTATCAAGGACACTGTTTCATGTAATTGGTTGCTCATTGTAATTATCACACTTTCACGTGCACGCAAGCGAGGATCAATCACAGCCCGAATCTGGATTAACAGAGAAAGTTGTTAACTGCTGTTGTCAAATGAGTTAACTGTATCTGTGTTTGGTTTTGTGAAGCTGAAACTCAGAGATCCTGTTTAAAGTTGACCCTGTTTCCTTAGACAGACTCCAGATCCACTACTTCTTGTAGTCCAAATACAAGCCAAAACAAATGGTATAATATTAAGTCCTTTTAGGCTCCTCATTTTTTTTTCTTTTCATTTTTTTGGCTCCAAGAGTGTACATTTATTTTTTAGACATGATTAGCCAGTTGCTTTTCCCCCTCACTCGAACATCTTAGACAACATAATAGTACAGTGATAACCCAGACGTTTTTAGGGGGCCTTAAGCAACTGCTTATGTCACTAGTTAGGTAGAGATAGCACTGTTCCAAGCTTTTGAACAGTAGTGTGAAAATTCATACTTATTTTATTTATTTTATTTCATTTTTTTTGGTAATTTCATGCTGGTAAATTCACTGACACTTCCAGTCTGCTTGATTTTGATTAGCTACAACAATACAGTCCAGCTCTGTAGCATAGCATTTTAACCCCTTAAATGGCCAGGGCCTGCAAAGTTCTATAACCTAAGAATAGCTCAACCTGTTTGCATTGAAGTCCTTGTAGTTACTGAATAATAAGCCTTAGCATGTAACAAGCCTAGGATTTTAAGGAGTAAAACTAAAAACTCATCAAAACTCATCTAAACTTTGTAGTAGTTCAAACTGGATAATTTACATATTTTAAGAAAAAAACTGACTTGTTGACTTTAAATTCTCACTAGGTTGTCAATGTTCTCCAACCTTGTCCCTTGCAACAGTCGCCATGAAAAAAAGCATTGGTGGATGGACCATTGATAGGTCAGATAAAAGTAAACTATGAACAGCATCTTCTTTCTCTATTATTTGCCACTTGGCATTAGTGCTGCTGGGAGTTAGTGATTTACTAAGTTGAAAGCTAGACTGAGTGTAGGGCATGGAATGAGTGACAGAATGAGTGAGATAAATGTCTATACTTAACATGGGTTTAGCATTTAGCCATGTCCGAGCTAGTCATGAGCCTATGAGCTATGGCACTGAATCAGAAATTCCTGATTGTGCCATTAAAGGATCAGCACATAAACAATATGTACTAATTGGTCTTCTGTATATGATGAGTGTATTATTATATCAATAGTAAAAAGATTTAGCATCTTCTTTTTGTTCCCTCAAATAACTCTCTTAACCCTTTAAGTCTGATACAAAATGTGGATATTTCTGCTGTGTAATCTGCTCTTCTCCAATTATTTGATATAATTTAACAAAACCAACAACTTTTAGATTTGTATTGTTTGTGTCACAGTCTGCCTTTTTAAACAAGAAAACACACAGACATTAGCCACACCTCAATATTGTTTTACTGTTACTCTGCCTAAACAAAACAATGATAAGCACTTACTGATCTGTGATGCTCTGAATGAGCTTACAAAAAGATCACTCACACTGCATCCACCAATAAAGGAAGCCTTCTATCACTTTTGCAGCGGTAGAAAACACAGTAGCACGCACACAGCTCCAATTCTACATGCTAATAGGTTTCACTCTGGCCAACATGGAACATTGACATGGATGTGCATGCACTGTGACTCCTCTGGCAGCAGATTTAAAAAAAAGTTCAAGGGGCTATGGCCAAATGCTCCAAATACTCAAAATACTCTATAGGGCTAAATCAATAGCTCAGTCAAATAAACTAATGTTGGAATGAATGGAAATAAACAGATGCCAGTTGGCATTAGGAAAATTGTCTCATGCTAATTGGTGGATATAGGCTTCCGTTTATTTTTAGCCATGTTAGCATGTTTGATCGAGTAACTCCTTTAAATGTGTATGTGTGCACACATGGCACTAATTGAGTGAACAGCAGGAGAGTGATTTGTATCTGGTGTATTTCTCTCTGTAATCCCCCTCCACTCCTTCATTCTGTAATGTCATCTACTTCCAGTAATACTTCCACTCCCAAACACACTGCAGCCTGGCAGGAGGCTCACATAGGTGTTCATGCACACACACAAATCCCCTTGGCCAGCACTATCTGTATGACTTAGCTACCTAGCTTTGCTGCTGTCTAGACTTTATTCTAATTCTGCTGTCTAAAAATACTACAAGTACCGCCCCTGTGTGGGGAATAGGATGTGTTATTTTAAGCCCATACAAAGTAGGTATAACCCCTTAGAATGCTACACTTTCTTCACTCTCTAGGAAATGACTATATGTAACATATAACATGAGTATGAAACTAATATATACATAGTTTCCTAGTAGCTGATAAAATGTTTGGAGTAGTTATTGAATAAGAAATCTTGAAATGGATAACTGAATAGTGAGCCTGAGGGATAAGACGTAAACCATACACCGTATATTGGTCAGTCATGACTGTTAGGGTTAAACCTTCACTTTGAGACACAAATTTTAAAAAAGAGACAAGACCCTCATCCCTTTTTTATAATAATGCTAATTTCTACTGATGCTGTTTTCCATTTATAGCAACTATCTCAAACCTGGTGTGACCACCACTATTGACAGTAAGTGAGAATCTAGTACTTTCAAAAGGCCTATTGAAAATCAAAATGCGATTGGTTGATTCCACTGTCATTTTCTACTGTTGAAAGTTTATCTAATGTGTATTGTGTTCATGATCAAATTGGGATTTGGGAAATTTCTTACTTCTAAGTAGGAAAAAATGCTTCCCCTCAGCAGACTAGCCTTAGTGAGCTATGCAAACTTTGCAATGCTATTTTTTTTTTTTTTGAGAAATTTGAACATGATTTACAGAAATTTTGTGAATAATTATTTTGGCTTATTACTGGGTGTTTGGCTGGTTAGCCATGATGTGGTGGAGCTGTGATGTAGTGTCTTTCATTTTACTGTAGCCTTTAGCATGCTAACTAGCAAACTAGCAGAGTAAAGTCATGAAGTTATATCAGTTGTATCAGCAAGTGATGTGTAAAAGATGTAGTTGTTTGTAAATGAATGCCCAGCAAAATGAATGGTATTAAGCATTTTAAATTAGTTTACTACTATGGCTTATAAACATCTTGGCCCACCATTACTGTTTGTTTGAAAAGGGAAATGCATCAGGTCACAATGATTTCTGGGTAAGTTCTGCTGGTGAAGTAGACACTTGTATTCATTTGGTCCTTCACTCCTCCGAGAGCTTATCTAACACCCTTCTTTTGAGCGAATTCAGTAATGAAATGACCCTTAAGATGGCGCCGGGGATTCCCTGGAGGAGAAATGGCGAAGTCAAGTGGACAAAGTCATGTTAAAATCGGTACTGAAATGGGCGGAGAGTTTCTTAAGAGCTCTGACTTCTCTGAGTTTCATGACATCGCTTCAGCATGACAGTGGCCTTAGAACAAAAAGCAATAGCGTGTTTTAAGCTGTTTAGGCAGCCTTTTGAGCTGATGTTTAGTGATATGCTATCTGTGTATGATATTACTAAATACAGAAGGGTACTTGCATCATTGCAAGTTTAAGTCTTACTGTACAAGATTTTTAGTCAAATTGCATGCTTTCAAGTAATTATCGTAATGGTGAATTTTCACAGCATACAGCTACTTTTTTAAAATAAATGAAGCACTAACCAATCAACCCCTTTAACTCCAGTGTAAAAGAACCCACAGCAGCTAAATGAGTGCTAGATTACTGTAATCATAGTTTTTCCTGACCCCAAAGAGTCATGTGAATGCTTTGAAGAAAAAAAGGAAGTTTTGAGTTTAAAAGGTTCACGGCTTGCGGTTGTCATGAAGACAGTATAAGGCCTTCAGTCCAGCTGCTGAAGTCCTGAGCAATGGGAGAGTTGGTTGACCGTGTGCCATCAGAGAAAAGATTTTGAGTGAACAATTTTTTTGTTGAGCATTTCAGGATCTTAACCTTTTGGTTTCCAACTGAAAGTAAATAATGAAATAAGACTATTACTGCTAAATAAAAATGAACTAAAAATGACATACATGTAATTTCACCCCTGGTAAAAACTCCTGCAGCACTGCAGTGTCTGATTAACTTGTACCAGTGCAATACCCTCTATTTGAATTACACATTACTTTCAAGAATTTTTATTTATTTTTATGATATGAATTGTTAGGAGTGATATTTACTCATATAAGACATATAAGTGCTACATTAAGAGCAACATTATTTTTATATGACAAATAAAATGTTTTGCATTATCCATCAGCTGTTATTCTTTTCATAACTTCATGTTCAAAATTCTTACAAATCTAATCACAGTACTAATGTATTTATAAACATAGTTGATTAGCTTCATGTAGCAAATGTTTTGATGTTCTTGCAGTCTTGATCTGTATTTCACTCTAAAATTACAGTAAAATAGTGGCTAATAATTGTGTTACTTTCACAGTAATTTACTCTAATATATTAACAGTAAAAAACAGTAAAATAACAACTGTATACTGTGACGTCACAGACACCTGGACCACAAGATTACTGTAATGTGGCTGTATTCTAATGTACATTCTACAGTAATAAGCTGTAATTATAATTTCAACTATATAACAGTAGTTTCTGTTTTTTTACATAATAACAGGAAAAGCAACTGAACTCAATAGCCAGTTTTTTACGGTATATTTACATATAAAAATACTTTTCATTTTACCAGACCGATGAATATGCTATTTAAAAAGCACAATGTCAATAAACTCATTTATTCACCATGTATATATGCACAGAATGTCTTAAATATGTCTTTTTTAAATGCAAACACACATTTTAACTTTGCTTATAATTTAGCACAGACATGACCAAAAACATTCTGTCTGGAAATACCAGCATTTAAGCAATAATCCAACATAAACATTCAAAAGTCTTTAAAACATCAAATCCTTAATAAACACATTCAATGTTTTTATATAAATGTTAATGCCTTTCAACTGTCTTATTCCATAATGCTATGTGGTACAGCTCAACATCATCCTCAGAGAAATTTGCTGTATTATTATATAAACTTTCATAAGATGAGCTGATTTCACAATAAAAGTCTTTTACTATGAAAAATAGTGTTAAATATTGTGAAACTCTGGCTGTAATTAACAGTGCAAAATACAATTAGCTGTATTTAAGAAAAACAGCAGATTACAGCACTGTAAATTTGCATCAGTTCTTTATAGTGTATGTGGTGATTGATGCATCTTGTGTCTCAGTCAGGCAAACTAACTTAAGGTACATTATGATGGCAGATAGAATCTCACCTTCAACAGTTTCTACAGCCTCATCCTGTAAAACCCTAAATATTTATCAAAACAAGCAGCTAAACACCATCATGTCTCTCTCTGTGACAGTTGCTCATGCACACACATATGTATATTTGCCTAGACACGGACACACAGATGGACCATGACTTCAACTGTGCTGCAACATTATGCAATATGTGTACAACAGCTTGTTTCACTGCCTGTATCCCTGACAATACAATTTTGAAGACTTCCATAATTAAAGCAGAGTTTCCAAACTCTCATAAAAATAGTAGACACCTCCTGCAGACAACACCCGAAAGGCTATGAAAAAGTAATGAGCAGCCTACAACTTTGCCAAGCTCAGAGCTTGCAGTTTATTAAAAATCTACCTCTGTACCAAAATTAAATTCTTGACAATTTTTACACTGATTTGCTCATATACTCATTGATTTCATTGTTTATTTGTTATACAAATGTGTTAATGGGCATTTATGTGGCCTGTTAGTCTTTGGCTGTCATGATGCTCTTTATTTACTTATCACATTGCGAGCTCAGTCGCCATTGTGAAGGTTCTGTAAAAAGCCCAGCTCTATTGTGTACACTAATTGGGCCTATGCAATTGATACAATGCTATTGCTGAAAGAGTCTTTGGATTTCAGCACAACTGAGCAGTTACCTGTCCTGCTGCAATGTGGGATAAAAACATGAATAAAAAAAAGACAGAAAAACATTCAAAACCTGTGACCAAAGGCATTTTGTCTCCCGTAGCATCCTGCCAGCTCAGTCCCTGTGCCCATTTGTCAATAGATATGTCCAATCGCTCACTGCCAGCTGGGCAAATCAGCACCTTGTCACTTTGGAAATGACAATTTGAGTCCCAGTCAAACTCGGCAGCCCTGCACGAGTCTTCAGTTGACAGGCGCTGCCTCAAAGCCGGCGGCAGAAGGGAGGAGGGTAGCGGGGGGAAATAATAATAAAGCTCAAGCAATTTGGCCATGCAGGGCATCCACTGACAGTCTATTAGAGTATAAAATGGCGGAGATTGGCTTTGTGATGGAGGGATGGTGGCTAACATCCGATAAGTGGCGTCAGAGGGGTATTGCACATGTCTGCCCTCTACTAAAGCTTAGAGTATGTGACGGGCTAGTGCTCTGGACAATCATCTGACATCCACACTGGCTCCTAAATTAATACAAGTGACAGGCATCCAGGTGTGTTTCACAGTTAATAACCATAGTTTCCCATATGCATGAGCACGGATGTATGTGTACAGAACTGCACAGCGCACACACATACAGATTACTAATCTGTCTTTGTCAGGCAAACACACTTGATGAAGATAGCTAAAGGTGAGATTAAGCCATTATCATGTCTGCCACCCCCAACACCTAGCGTTGCTTTAGCAGGAAGAAATCAATGATAAATTTTCAGTGTTACTTCTGTGCTGATGGGTATATCAAGGAACTTTAGATACACTGTAGTGAATTTTTGAGGGAGTTTTGTGTGTGATCAAACTTACTAATTAAAGAATTCAGTTAAAGAGCTTAATTTTTCAGAAAGGAGCCATTTTGTTGCTCACCTTTTATATAACAAACAGCTGTTAAATTAAACCAAGAACTGGAAAACAACAAAGTTGCGAAACAACAAAATGTAACTTTCTAAAATAGTATAAGAAGTTGCTGAAGATAGCAGCTTCCTGAAACGTACCTGTGAATGCAAGAATACAAGAAAGAACTCCAACGTGTTTGTTCACATTTGCATTGTGATAGAATGGAATCGAAACCGCTGACACACAATTGCTGCCGTACAATAGGATAGTTTTTGGAAAACGTCTTTGAGAGTGAATGAAATCCTACCTTGCATTTGCTGAACATATGAATGGCTTTCCAAACACTCTTGGCTTTAAACTCGAGGAGACAAATGAGCATGAAGAACCTCAACGTGCTTAGCAATGTGCTTACAATAGCTATTTCATCAGAATCCTTTACATCCTCCTTTTCTTCTGAAACAATGCCGACCAAATGATAAATGTGTCTCTGTAGCCTCCATTACTGGTCAGAGTTATCTCTTAAACCTTTGAGAAGGGTCATTGATTAGCGGTTAATTACCATCAGCAGTTGTCTTAGAACATGGTGTGTCATTGATCACACTTCATGCTATTGTTGCTGCAGAATTACTGCATCGTGATCCACCCCACACTCTTTTGTTTGTTGCCATGAGCTTTCTTTCTGCCTTCAAATCTGAAAGCATGTGTTTTAAGCAGCGATCACTTGAGTGATATATATTTATGAATAAAGCTACACTGAATTGATTTTCCTTTTCTGAGGTACTTGCCACAGCATCATCCATTCTGAATCAAATTACTATCCAGCATTGGGTGTCCTTGAATATTTGAAGATAGCGAAGCACTTTTCACAATAAATAAATCTTGCCATTAATCACTGGTATGAAAACAGACGTAATCTATACCGAGTAGCTTTTCAAGGACACTCAAGTTAACAGCAATTAAGTCAGTACCATGAGGAAAAATGCTTCACTGGGCTAAGATTAGCTCTTTAAATAAACGCATGCAGAGGGCTGAGATACTTTGCCAACATAAGAAAATGTATATTTATAGTCGTATGCAAAGGTTTGATCGTCCCTGGTCAAATGGGCTACTTTGTTAATTTTCTAAGTCAAAATATTTCAATATATTCTATTTATTTGCTAAGTTTAACATATTGGAAAAAATAAAAGATAAAATATAAAATGTGCCATAACTTTTACACAGGCTTATTTTATGTTTTCCAATATGTTAAATTCAGTCAATAAACAGTAATTGTGCATAAAAATGTGCGCACTGTACATTAACATGTTTTTCAGGTAGGAAATCAACAAAATATGTAATTTGATCAGGGGTGCCCCAGCTTTTGTAGGCACCCCTGGTAATTATGAGCAAAATGAGTTGTAAAAAAATATTCTTAACACCTTATTGTTTCTAATCTTTCATTCAAAATATTAGCAAAATCTAACCTTAAGTTAAGGTATAATGATTGAAAGAAAAATCTAAATCTTGTCATGAAAAAAATAATTTTCTGAAGTATATTCCTATTCATATTTTATGTTTTAAGAGTTTACCTGTGCAATTAGGAACACTTAAATGGTCAGGCATGACTTCCTAATATATATATATATATATATATATATATATATATATATGTGTGTGTGTATACTGACCCCACACTCAGTGAGAAAGATGGTTAGAGTGGACAAAATAGTTTGTAGTTTCTGTTTTAAATTTTGTGCACTTGACATTTATTTCTGCGTACATATCAACATTCCTGCATAAATTTCATGCATTTTCTCTTTTGTGTGCTCTCTTTAGCGTTGCCTATGTGTGTATGACAAAGGCTAACTAATGGCATTGCTAACTATTCACCATGGACAACATAAAAAAGAACACTTGCTAAAGGGGAACTAAAATCCACATGAGTGAAGAACGTCTTCATTGTGGAAACCTAGACCTGGTTGCTACATCAGATAAAAAGCACACATACGGTGTAAACCTTGTGAAAGTATTTTGAGCTATGATAGCAGGAGGACTAGCACATCTTTTCTTCAGAGACACATTAACTGTGGATGCAGGTGTTCTGCAGCAGTGCAAGCATGTTTGGGGTTTAAACTTAGTAGTAGCTGTTTGAGTCGGGTCTCAAAGTTGGGCAGAATACATAAAAACTGGATGAATAGTAAAGTTCCTTTCTGTAAATCCTGTCTGATATAGTATCATCTGATACTGTAATACATTTGGAAAATATCATGAAATTAAATTTTACTGACACCAACCAGCAGTACAACATATAGTGTAAAAATAAAACTAAAATAAAAACATCATAACCTAGATTCTTCTGGAGCAGTGCAAACCACCCACATTTTCACATATTCTACAGATGGCCCCAGCTTCTGTTTTCTGTAAATTTGTAAATTTTCTCTGGGAAATACAGCTGAGCAAATGAAGAAAAAAGCTTGCAGTTTTGTCTAATGTAGAAACAAGACCCCTGAGCTGACCCTGTCCTTTCAAAACAAAGATGGCAGAAAATAAACTTTTGATGAATGCAAACATGTGGTCCTGTGGCCCAAGTGATATTTCAAAGGAGAACACTTTTGCATAGGTTGCGTATCTATGCTATAATTCAGCGGTGTGTTTGACATCCTAAAGAAACATACACTTATTGCATTAATGAATTCGTATCATTTGACTTTCATTGTATGCAAATGAAACCTACCCACTGACTCTTCTATATGCAAAGTAACTCACACATAACTCGCAATATGTTACTATCCGTTTGTTGGCTGCAATTCCAGATCATCTTGCTATTGCACTCACACACACTAACACTTACTCTTCCTAACACCCTGCCACACACACACACACACACACACACACACACACACACACACACACACAAGCAAACACACATTTATAAGCACATACAAATTGTAGAAGCTAAGATCACAGCATGGCTTTGAAACTCAGCTGCCAAAGGCAAATTTGAGAGAAAGCAAGTTCCTAATATTGAATCCACCATTGTACAATTATCTTGAAATCCAATTCTATACCTTGAAGGGGCAGTAGATTCCCCCCGTCACTCCTGAAGGCAGGGACTGTGCAATTATGGAGAAATACCGTCACATTACTCGCTTGGTGATTTGTGTCCTTTTATATAGTAAATGAAGTGGCAAGTAATTAACCTAAAGGCTTTGTATGTGCAGCGTTAAATGCAGATTCATCCTCTCTGTCCCTCCGGGTCCTTCACTTTCTGCAAAATGGGCAGCAATAACAGGAGAGCGACTCAGAGGCATCCAATAGAAAAGGTGAGCTTTGAGCAAAATTAAATCCACAGAAAAGCAAAACGCTGTCAATGCCACTGTTTGTTCAACAACTGAATTGATTATTATAAGAAATGAATGATGGGATACACACAGTGACACAAAGTCATTGGTTTTCTTATTGATGCTTTTGGATTTCTGCTGTGAGTCCTTCATCATTTTATTTATACAACTTTATTTTTGTAAATTGATTTTTGTAGAAGAGTTATCAATCCCTTTCCTCCTGCCTAATTCTCTCTCTCTCTCTCTCTCTTTCTCTCTCTCTCTCTCTCTCTCTCTCTCTCTCTCTCTCTCTCGCAGCAGCAGCCTTCCTTCATGTATTTAAATTACAGTCAAAAAAGTATAAGTATATATTATTCAGGAATAAAAAATGGAAAACATACATTTAACCTACACTTTATATATGTCTCAACATCATTTTTTTCAGAATTCATTGTCTCTACGCTTTGCCCTTATTAGAGCTTTCATTCCTTTTGGGACTCTTGCTTTCAGGGATATTTTCTCACACCTCCAACATTTAATCTAAGAAGTTGCTTGTATTTTTTCTTCTCATGATCCAAGTAATCCTAAACGCATTCAGTGATGTTAAGTTCTGGATTCTGGGGCGGCCAGTCTGTTATTCTGAGAACACCAGCAGCTTCTTTGTTTGATTTGCAAATATTCTTTATTACTGTCTATTTTCTTTTCTCAGTGAGGGCTTCTTTGCAGCTACACATCCTTTCAGACTCATAGTGTTGAGTCGTCTTCTCACAGTGGAAGGAGGGACAGAAACTCTTGTGGATTTTTTCAGATCTGAAGTGTGAAGAGTGGATTTTCTCCTCTCTCAAAGATGAAAGCTTTACTGTTTATCTGATGGTCCCTATTTTGGTGGTCTACCAGGTCCTGCACAATTGTTAGGAGTCTCATTTCTATGTATCTTTTAATGATTTTTTTAAAATAAAAAATCTTTTTTTCCTTCCTCATTTAAATTTTCCTTGAAGATAAGTAGATTCTGACAAGCTTAATCAAGGTGTACATTGCCGTTTTATCACACAACTTCAATTAAAGTTATTTAATCATGTGGGGGGTGTGTGTGTAGGGTAGGGTAATCATTGCTCAGAGCAATCAGTCAAGACATGGTTTTAAATAGAACACCAAAATCAAAGCAACCGATATTATTCATCCTCAGGCAATTACTGGGACCATCAAAAATGAGGATGTGTGTACTTTGGTCTATGGACGTGCAAAGTGATTATTCCATCACCAGAAGTGTCAGTGTTTACATTTTATTTCAGCTACAATTTAACTGTAATAGTGTCGTATCAAAACCTCACAACTCCATATTTTTCACAATTTTAAAATGGCAGCTGACTTTTACATTGTGTGAATATTTCATAATGAATGGACCAATAGAAATGCTCCAAAATTACTTAATAATAAAATAATAATAATAATAAAATGAACGCTTTCCTTCTCCCATAACGTTACTAGTTTTGACATCAACAAAATGGAAATGCTACATGAGCTATACTCAGTTTATCAGGTGCACCTGCCGTGTAGGTGCACTATTTTTCAGGTAGTCATCCTTTTTTAGTCAGTGGTGATCCTCAGGTCGTGTCTTTCCATTGATACAGAGTTCCATTTCTGCTCAGTTTTCACAGAGGGTGAAACTGTGCAGCAATAGATACAGCAAAGTCCTTAAAGAAAAGTCTGTCTACTCAGTTATATCCTGTTATACAAGACCAGGTTCCTATCTCTTAAAATGGGGAGAGATCTACACGTCTGAAATTAGTATGCATAAAAGCCACACTATGTAAGACTTTTTATTGAAACTAAAAGCAGTAACATTACTGTCGAAAGAAAAAACAAACGCTCTAAAATATGGTATGCATGTGCTCCTGTAAAGCCTGAAATAAGAATTTAACCCTCTATTGCATATTATTTTATGTCCATTTTACTAAAAGGCAGTAATTTAAAATCCACTGTTTAATTGTGGAAAAAGGGTCTTTTACTTTGAAAGGACAAACACTTGATGACATCACGTGACCAGAAAATCTTTTTTGGACTCTCTTTTTCCATTGACAGTAGAAACTGAGAAGGTCATGACCTGAGGGCTCCTAAAGTTGATGAATTGTTCAGTATTCGGGTAAAATTATATGTGAATATGAACGCGATCTGTGTAGCATTCAACATATTGGATTGTAACTGAATTACACAGCATTAGGCTACTCTGAGACCATGTTTACAACTTTTGATTATATTTAAAATGCAAAAATCATTATTTTTATTTATATTTTGTAATTTCAGACATTTTGTGACTATAATGTATTATCTGGATTTTGAATTACATCACTGAAAATCACAGTTTTAACAGAAGAAATTGTGATATCCCATGCAAATTATATGTTGGTCCACTTTTGTGTACATTTCTCGTCAGTGAAAACATGCTGATGATGACTAAAATAAATGAATGAAATTGAATGAAAATGATTAAATGAAATTAAATATGAAATAAATTTGTCTTTGATTAAGAAAATAATGTCCTCATGTCCTAATACAAGTGTATGTAACATGTCACTTACAATGTTATTATTATTGCCATACATACCAAATAACAATTGAAATTATGTTAATTTAACTGTGTACATACTGGGTTATACATTTCACAAAGTATAAGTTGGATTTGTTTAGTCTTGTTTTCAATGAAAAGATGTTTTTAGAGAAAAAATAGATTTTTTACTTTTCATGATTGCTCATTGTTGCCATATGCCTACTCTCTTTTTTCAAAGATCTCAATTATTTAAATAATTTTAAATAAAAAACAACATTACAACATTTTTTTAATCATGTTTAATTAATATTTCACGCAACAGAGGAATCACAGATGTAGGATTTTGCTGGAGTTTTTTGGACCAGTCCTTCCTTACATACATCCTTATATATTAACATCACATGCACAGGCTCAAAATGATGGTCCGGCTTGATATTAAGGTCTCAATGGAAAAATCAACATTATATTGATGAAGATATGACAACAGTAGAAAATTTAATTACATGCTCGATAGACATGTTCTTCACCAAGTTCTCTTTTAATATCCTTTCAACATGCTTAAAAAGTCAGATTTCTCTACTCGTGGGGGTCCATACCTCAACCAGTGTTACAAAATGTTCTTCTGCACATTCTGTGCCATTAAACATTTCCACCAGAGAGGTCTCCAAATCTCCAAAACTTACACAGTGCAGCTTTAACATTTTAAAAACAAATTTGAAAACTCTAACAAAAAAAAAAAAACACTAAATAGTTTGTAGTCTTTGGCTCAAATAACTTTATTTTGAGCCCAACATCTCCTCTTCCTTTATGATGTGTCTGGCCACAGTCAGTAACTGTAAAGCTACAAAGTACACTAATATGGGAGTATGTTTGATAAAATGGACAATGAATATGGTTATTTCATGTGGTATTTCCAGTACTTTGTAGTTGTTTTTTTTACAACAATGAAAATATGCTAACACATAAACAGCTAATGAAATTATGATGGACAAATACCAGCTGGATTCCACTGAACTGGCTTAAAAAGTGTTGTTAGAACTTTCCAGGCCAGTGAAACAGCAGGGAGGTCTGGAGCCTTCAGCATATTAGACCATATTAGACAAGCTGATCAAAAATCCTTTTCTATTCTCTTTCCATCAGTAAAGCCTAGGATGGATGAAATCTTATTAGAGCACCTGTCACAATTGGATAAAGTGACACTGGTTATTTCCAGCACCTAGAACAGAGCCATAAGAGCTTTCATGATTTTTTTTTGTGTGTGTGATCTTGCTCTCCACAAGCCCATGACATGTTAAGACATAAGCTAGTTACACATATTTTGTCAAAACAAGCTTTGTGGACATTGCCTACAAGCAAGTAAATTTCAAGGCATTTAAACAGATGCACATTCAAAGTTTTTCTTGCACAAATAAACATAATTAGTCATCAAATGGGTTTGCAGAAGTAAAAAGGGCTGAAGAATTATTAGGAAGCAAAAGGTGAGGCTATTACAACATCTTGTTTTTGCATCCCTTTGTTATTCACAGTTAAGTAGTACAGAGTCTATTTTCTACCATCACACCCTCATCAGGATCTTACACTTCTAAATACTGTTCAAATACAAAGGCATTTTAGCAGATAAGACAAACATGCTCACAAGAGTGATTATAAAAAGTAACGTCATCATATTCAGTCCACAGCCAAAGTGTCTTGTTGTTTCCTTAGTAATCATGACATCAATAATGGATTAGTTGCAGAAAATTACTCAGTTGAGGGATAATAAGGAATATTCTAAACATGCATGTGGTCATGCATTTTAATATGAACACTGACAAATCATGGTTTAAAAGGCATGATGGAATCCCAATTGAAGTGCATTACTCACAATTTAGCAACAGAATACGCCGCATTATGCAGTTCTTACGCAAGATTATGCAATGAGTACCTCTGCACATGTGCCAAACTGTCAGCTTTCTGCAGCGTCTTTCCAAACATATTAACTCTGGTTATCACCACCTCAGTCATTGTTAAGTTTCCACGCTGTTTACATGCCTTTGTTTTCTTTGCCTGTTTGGTGATGGTGCCAGTGTTTGTTTTCTTGCTTGCTGTTTTGTTTGTTTGCTTTGTTTTCTGCCATCCTTTTGTCTCCCACTCTCCCAGTGGGAGGAAGAGACACCTTTGAAAACTCCAAAACTTCTCATTTCGGCAGCCAGGAGCTTTGAGAAAAAATGTGTTGAATTCTTGGGTTCTGTAAGAAGCAAAGAAAAGTGAAGATTGCAAGGGGTCCTCTTGCCCTGTTTTGAATTAAATGAGTTACAAATGCTTCACAAATAATTACAAACACACAAAGGTGTCCTGTACATAAGTCAGAGACCACCCTTCATTTACTTAATTTCCACTCAAAACAGTCATTAAGTATAAGTTACTCGTTTTTCAGATGATTATTCATGACAAGATTAGATAGAAATGAATCCACTTGCATAAGGAAGGGAAAAGTCAATAGAAAATAAGTGAAAAACAGGAGTTTCTAAAACTGGAGTTCAAAAAACGATTGAAAGAAAAAGAGAAAATAGTGTCCTTGATAACAGTGAAAGATTGGTAGACCACCAAAAGTATCACAAAACTATCAGAGAAGCATTCTTTTTTGAATGAAATGAGAAAATCAAGCTCTACTCTTACTCCAGATCTTAAAAATCTACAGGTGCTTCTGTCCATCCTTTCACTTAGCCCAGACCTCAACAGTCATGAATGTGTTTGGAATTATATGCATTGTAAGAAACAGAAAATGCAACCAACTTCTAAGACTGAACTTTGAAAAACTGAAAGCAATGGAAAGAATGAAAGCTGTGTTAAAGGCAAAGGGTAGACACAACATCTTGATGTTGCAGCGTGTTCAAGCATGTTTACATGTTGGTTTTGGGTTATTTGTTATTTGTTCAGCATTTTATGCATGGGGTTATTCTGCTAAGGACTCTTACTGTGAAGTGTGTAGAGCAGGAATATCTGAAAGTCAGTCAAGAGCCAAGAGCTGTGAGTAGACATGAGCTCAGTAGCGAACGAGCAGTTAGTAAAGAGAACACTCTGCTTATATATGGTGTAGCTGTGGCCAACAACAGCTGGTTAATAAAGCAAGACTTGTGTGAAAGCTGTGTTTTTTTTAATAGTGGTGAACACTACAATATTATATTTAGTTGTTGGGGAATCTGTTTAATTTTCTGTTAAATATGTTTTCTGTTTTTTTCCTTACACTGAGAAATGAACTTTTGCACAATTCTGTAGCTTACAATGATTACAGTTAGAAGTAACTAATTTTTTGTTTTGCTATTATATTAAAATGTAATTATGAAATGACATAGTTACATAATTAATTATGCTGAAATTCAGTTTACATTCTGTATTGAGTGGAATCTTCAAGTCTTCACTTCTTTTCTGTATGTTTCAGTGTCAAGCAATGACAAGAAAGGATGGCTCTTCTTTTTAGAAAAGCCAAGACTGTAGATACAACAATAACTTTTCATCAAATCCAAGTCATGATCAAATCTTCTCTTTCACTTATGAACACAAATACAGCATCAGTTAAAATTTGTAAGAATTAAACAGGGCAACAATCTCTAATGCAGTTAATCTATTAACAAATCAGCATCTTTTAGATAGAATACATGAACTTAACAATGACTCTTAAAGTCAAGCAAGTCCTCCCTCTCATCACCCTTTGAAAAATGGCGGTGGCATTAGCAGGAACCTGCTCGTTAGAGTAGTTGGAGCTTCATGCTCCAGAGGAAGACCTCGGCACCTCAAGGATCCATTTGTAACAGAGTTTGAACCCTCCATTGTCAGAGCAACACTTACAGGAGAAAAAAGAAAAAAGTCTTCTTTCTTCTCAGCTGATGTTGCCTGTTGTATTGCTGGCCCTAGTGAAGCTGCACAAATTCCTCTGATGCCTCTCAGGCCTTTTGTCACTTGGATGGAGGCTTGGTTTTCTAGTTTCTGCAGGAGATTTCCCCAGCCTTAATGAGGCCTACGCAGCACTCGCAGAAGGAGAGAGGAGCTTTCAAACCAGCAGGCCCCACTGATCTCTCTTTCCATACAACTTTCCCTCTAATCATACATACACCCCCGTCCTGAGCGGGGGTAAAGGGAAGTGAACAAGCCCTGTGGCCAGCACACTGTAGAGCCACTGATTACCAGCAGCAGAACAGTGGCATCCATCCAAAGTCCCAAAGCGAGCATGAGTGTGCATGAGTGCTCTCAGAGTGGTCAGACTAAAATCAATCCAATATCTATCACTTCACCACACGCTATATCTAACTGCACTGAACTACTGCAAAACCACTCCAAAAAATCTGAAGTCCATCTAACTGTCATAAGTGACCATTCCACGTTGGACATCGAAGGAAAAGCAATACAAAAATACCCGTAACATTTTCAGAGTTTTTCCAATACAGTTGATATTGTTGTTCTTCATATTATATAGACACTGCATGTTTGCAACCAATGATGACATGTGTTTAGGTGATTAATGCTTTCTGTTAACATGCGCTAACTACTACTAACTGACCTATCCATGTCAATTTTTATTATTCTACATCATTTGAACATGGCGACAGTCCTTACATTATGTGAACACTTCATGATGAATGGACCAATGGAAATGCTCCAAAATTATTTGGACAAAAATTCTTTACATTAACCTACATGAATGGTTTAGAACATTTTTGCCTTGTCTTTAGTGAGCAACAATATATGGTTTTTCATAGCAACTGCTGGTAGGTTGGACAAGCTTTACAGGCCTTATGAAAAAATCCCACCAGCTTAGAGTAATGAATTTAGGCTGGAGATTAGATTTGCAACAACATATTATTTCTACTTGCTATGAATTAGCAAGCTGAATTATATTGTTGTAGCTAATTTAAACAGGTAAGATTGTAGGGAAACTTATCGAGTCAGAATTGTTGACAGGAACCAGACATCTGAAGCATTTAATGCATCTAAATCTACCTCACAGAAAGCTATTACATGAAAGTGTTATGAGTAAGCTGCCTGAAGCCTCAGACATTGTGTTACAATAGCTTTTAGACAAGGTTTTGGCCTAAAATGTGTTTTTTCAAATACATCCTTGGCCATGAGTGGGGAACTGTGGGCTGGAGTCCAGCACAGTTTGGTGTTTTTCCTGCACTAAAATGCCAACTAAACTTGGCAACTGATGAGTTGAATAAGGAATGTTTGAGAAGCAAAATCAACAAACTGTACAGGAATTTGACCTTCCTAGACTGGAGTTCCCCACCTCTGTCCTTGGTAGAGAGTTACATGTAAAGCGTTATAGCATTTAACCACTATTTTACTATTGCCAACATTACATATGAAAATACTAAATAAAATGACTATATTTGTGCTGTAGACATCTTAACCCCTGGTTCTAATCACCACCACTGTAAAGGAATCTGAATTGGTAATTTTCTCCACAATTAACCATTTCACATTAAACCACTTTGAATGACTTTGTTGACAGTGCAAGTACTGAATTATGCAAAACAATCGGTGGGATGACCTTAACCGAATGACCTTTCACACACATACAAAATAAAAATCATTTGAAATTAATAACACACTTAAATATGTGTGTTAAAATTTCTCAATAGATTGAAAGTGATTTTTGCCAACGTTCTGAAAAGCCTGACCAACACTTGCCCCAAAAGAATGCATTCGAGGGCAGAGCACGGACTGGTCCTTGCATGAATCATTTAATTGATTTTGAGAAATGTCCTCACCTATTACCATCAACTGACATAAATGAAGGTTTTTCTTTGTCATTAGTTTAAATTTAAGGCTCAGTTAGTGTCATATTTAAGCTGTATGTCAGCTGTGCTGTAAAGGGGTTTTGAATTTAGGCTTTAAATTAACAAGCTCAACTAAAATCCACTCCAACTAAATGACAAGGTGTTGCATCACTTTGCAACTGCCTAAAACAGTGAGGGAAAATCATTTAATATTGTGGAATGCAGCTTTACACATCTGAAATAACCAGTTATGTTTGTAGACAGCTCAGAACTCTTTTACTCTTGGATGATTATTAGTGTGTATTGCAGAGGAGCTGAGCTGAATGGACCATAGGAGTGGAACTAATGTATGTGAAGTGGCCACCCTCACTGGGTCATTAGGGTGAGTGCTAGGCTGAGCTGTCTTTCAAAGCAACAGGGGGTCAAAAAATGAAGCAATTAGACTTGCTGTGCTGGTAATACCTGAGATTTTGTTTCATCTGGCTTGGTCTCATGGAGAAAATCCACCATGGAGCCTGTAAGTATGAAACTATTGGAGAAGTTTGCTTTTCTTATACTTTTCAGAGGTATTATGCATTGTTGAACATGCTTGATGCGCTGGTCTATCCTCTGTGAGCGCGTGTATCCCTCTCTCCAGCCCCACATTCATCTCAGCGTGTCCAGATTCATGACTGGAACATTACGGAGGTTATGATTTTACCTCTGTGTAGATAAGCATTATCACAGCGCTGCACATTATCACCCTGCCTTTTTTTATCCACACTCTCCAATTACATCCCAGGCCCTTTTTTATTTCATCAGTGAGACGCCTCCATTTTCATGGTGAAATTCCAGTAAAGCGGCAGACGACCCCATCATCATCATATTTTCTATCCTAAATACCACATTTAAAGGGGCATTATCATCACACCTTCTCTCCACAAGCATGAATAGCTGATACTGAGAAGCTGGCTGTGGTTGCTTAGATAAAAGCTGTCTCCATAAATGATGCAGAGAACAAAACGAGTTGTTCCATCAAAATGTCTAGAAGCATATTAGCAGATAAATGCTGTGTTTACTCAGTCAAAGAACATTTAAAGCTGCAGTTGTCTTTTCAACTGAGACAGTTCACTGTTAGGAATTGGTGAGGCATCATCGTTGCAGTTCAGTAATGTCAAACGAGTAGGGGAGAGCAGGGTGTGTTCACAAAATTTTTACTCTCTGTCATAAAACATTATCTGATGTTTTAACTTAAAAAAGTATGTACCCTGGTTGCCTTAATGTTTTAAGTTCATTGAACTTCTTATAGTTAGTTAATGTTAAGCTGCAGCCTTATGATTCAGCTATTTTGAGTGTGGGTCAACATTTGACCCTTGCAGTGTAAGGGTTAATAGAACATCGATCAGTGCTTTATGTTCTGTTAACTGCTTTTTCAAAGTTCACTGAACTCAAAATCTTAAGGCAACCAGTTTACTTACATTATTAAATTAAAAAAAATTAGTAACTTTTTAAAGTCATATGTCCCAATCATACCACACATTAGGATAACCCAACTAGCAGCAAATGAAAACTAAACATCTTAGATGAAAAAACAAAAACTTTCATAGTCTGAAAATATATTCCTGGAATTGTGTTCATGACTAAATTCATGTTGAGCACTTGTGCTCACTAGCCCCACCATGGGACTGGTTGGCACACGTTTTGGGGACGGTTGGCACAATGCTGTAAGGCTGTAATTTTGATTTGAAAGTTAAGATGATATATATAGCAAGCAACACACATTAATAAAATCCAAAGGGGGGCTTTTCTTACTTCAGGCTAAAGACTGTAATGATCCTGACAAAGTATTTGTCCATGAGGACCACCTTAGTCTAGGAAAAGATGTGAGAGGGAAAAAAAAACTACATAAATTTTTACTCACATTAAAAACACTACCTAAGCTAGCACATGAGATATGTGATTCAAATTCCTACCTTAAGCTCAGCAGATGTTACGTAATGAAGGCATTGCTATAACTGTGCTTAACTCCCCCTGTTCAGAATGACAAGGCAGAAAATCGGCTTGTCAGGGTGAGTGACGCTTCCTATTTCTATGTATAATTCACAGCAAACTAGCAGCCGAAACGAGACCCAGTCCACCTCACTCAAAAGGAAATGAAGACAGAGTACCAGCCAGCAGACCGCCAGTACTGAGAAACATTGCTGGTGCAAAACCACATCCAACTTTTAGCTATATAGAGGAGAACAGTGTAAGAAAAGCAACTAAAGAATCAGGAATTACACAGATAATTGTACCCTTGAGAATTAAACAGCTAAACATCACTGCTAAATCCTCCCTTTACCCTGACAAAGCATTTCTCCTTGCAACACGCAAGCACAAAAGAGTTCATGCATATGAGTTGGAGGAAGAGGATTTCACCAAGCCTATCAGCTATTCTAACCAGGGGCTGCATCTGTGACTGCATCTCTGTTCCAGTCAGAATAGCAGCAGTGCAACAGTGCCATCTATGGCGGTTTGGCAAAGCACAGCTTGTTTTGTTTTTTTGTTTTTTTTTTCCATTATACTGCTCATGCCTTCATTTTATGCGTTTTATATTCACTGTCATGGTGGTGAACTGTGCTATAGCAACGAGGGTCCTGTAAACGTGGCTGCTAGTAGGTAATGGCACATGGGGACAGCAATGTAATGTGCTGGAACGCTATTAGGCCTTGATGGCGTCTGCTAATGATTCCTGGTCAGTATTTTTCCATGCAAAAAGGACGTTTACCTTCACCGGCCTCAGCAAATTAATGTACTTATTAGCAGCAGAATTAAGATGGAAAACTCTAGTTCTTAAATGTTTCCAGTTCTAAACCAAGCCTGAGGCAGGAAAAAAGGGGGTCTGTTCAGAGTGAGTGCAATAAGTACTGTTCTCTGACGTTCTTCCAACAGGGATGCACCTGCTTGCAATAGAGAAGATATATTACAAATCTGGGCTCCTTCTGGGAACCTATAGATTTTGGGCTGTGTCAAGATTTAGGTGTTTTTGTATGTTAAAGTGATGATTCGACCAAAAATTAAATCAATGCTATTTTTCCCTTACCTCAAATGTCATCAGTCAGGCAAAACATATTTAGTGTCTGAAGTTTTTGTATCAGTGCTTCAAGGCCAAGGTAGCTAACAAATAAGGGAAGTTTACAGGCACCAGGTTAGCATCGTGTGAACTGAACCAGGTTAGTATCATGCAAACTGAATGCCTAAATCACCAAATTGCCCAACTGTTTTCCCCACTTTTTTCAAATAAAGGAGTTTGATATAAACATTGCTAAAATTTCTAAATGTTTCCAGTTCAATCCATATATGCAAACTAAGCTTCAAAAACAGATTGTTTTGAAATCATTGCTTCTGTGATGTTACAAAAACAGCACATTTACATATATCCACCTATTCAACCTACAGTAGTTTAAAAGGTGTTTCAGATTGCTTTTTGAACAAGGCACAGCCAATCAGAACAGAGCTCATTTATGCAGACCAGTCTTAATGGCTCAGTAACAAAAACAGAATAAGAACTCAATCTTAATCCATTATTATAAAAGGCTTTTTATTTAAATGGCTCAGTTTATTGATGATTATGATTCATTAATTAAAATTTTGATGATTTCTATGTGATATACATCACTAGGTATACATTGTATTAGATGTGACTGTTTTAATTGTGTAATTAATTGAATTATGACATTGTAATGTTTACTATGTTTTGAGTCATGTGACTGTTGGTGGGCAGGTCACTGTGCACTGTGATGTCACTACCTGGCCCTTATATATACTTGTTGTTTTCACATAGGTTTTTAGCCTGATCAAGATCATAGTGGTTGAAACATTGCCACAATGAACAAGGGAGCTTAGTTTTAACAGTATGCTGACATTCATCTTTATTCTACAGTAACCGAAACAGCCTGTTTAATTCTAAGCGACAATGAGAGGTTGGCAAATGGTCATATAAAAATGGGTCTGTTTTTGGTTAATAAAGCCACACTAATATTATAAGTGGCCCTTTAAGGGAAAAAATACAATTTTTAAATAAAAAGTGAGGAAAACACAGAGTAATTTTTTTTTGTCAACATATCAGTCATTGTGTTTACATGCACTTAATAATAATTCAATCATTACATATTTCTGCAGTTATCTGATTATTCAAGTAGTTGTGTAAACAGCATACTCTGATTTCTGAGATCGGAGTAAAGTCTAGAAATCCGATAAAAAAATCCAGTGAAGTGAGCTGGATATTAGCTCAGTAGTTGGATTTCTCAGTGCATATATACCCTTACTCTGATTTCTTTCGGTTTTCTCCGTGCATGTGCAAAAAGAGATCTCTGTTCCAGAAGTAGCAAGCAGTGTTGAGTACTGCACCCATGAGACAAAACACTTTTGGAGCGACACGGAAACTACATGAAGTTATCCTTATTAGTCCCACAATGGGAAATTTCACCTCCGCATTTTAACCCATCCATGCAATGAAACACCCACATGCACACTAGAAAATGCACACACACTAGCGCACGTATCCACAGTGTCCAGTGAGCAGTTTGGAGTAAGGTGCCTTGCTCAAAGTACCTTGTCACATACTGTTGGCTCAGGGGATCAAACCCAGCGACCTTCCGGTCACAAAGCTGGTTCCCTAACCTCCAGCCCATGACTGCCCCAGTGATAAAATGAAGGGTTTAAATATTCTTCATCTTCTAGATGACATATATTCACATGTTTCACTAAACTGAATCATTGTTAAAAAAAAAAAAAGCTGAGGCATGATGACGAGTTTTATGTTATGTTCATGCCACATCTTCTTCTGTGAGTTGGCTGGTTGCAAAGCAGAAAAGTGATTATTGTCTGATTCATGTGGAGAGTTTTCCTATTATCTGATTATCCAAGTGCATGTAAATGTAAATGCATTGAAATGACAAATACTGACAAAATCTGATTTTCTGCAGTTGTTGGGATTATTAAGTGCATGTAAACACACTCATTAAATCTCCTGGCCATTTGCTCAGAGCATCTTGTTCAGAATTCACTTGGAAAAGAGACACAAACCTTACTGTCACTGTCAAAGGTTGAATTAAATAAGTAATATTAAGAAGAATCATAGAACATGATTGCTTTCCCCATGAATCATATGAATAAATATATATAACAGGTTCTAACAAATGTAAGACAAAATCTTTGTGATGATTTTTCTCAGTGACAATTAGCATGTTAGTATACTCAGGGGATTTACCTCCCATTTCAATGTAAACAAAGTCAAAGATTATTAAACTAATTATAATTAACTCCAGATTCCCATAGCACAAGTAATTAATTATATTTTAATTCAGTTCTCATTTAATATGTGTTCCATTACACAAGACACAGTGGTAAACAAAAGAAACAATAACCAGTTCTTGCTATCTCATCCACAATAAAATTATATATGCAAAGAAGGGGGAAATTGTATTAGTGATTGATATAAGAAAACAATTAAGACAATGTCTTAGCATGTGCTCATAAGATGGCATGTTATTGAGGCAATTTCAAACAAATTTTTGTTCCTGATTAAAATAACTGCAAGATACTTCGAAGTGCACCACTAATAGCAAATGAGTTGCCTCACTTAAATGCAAATTAATTGAGCTGTACTGAAATGATTATCTGTAATTATCTAGTAATGCAGGAACACATCATTATGATCATAAACAATCACTGCTACACTATGAACTATGGGATATCTGTAACTTTAACTTTTCTTTCACTGATTAGTGAAAAGTTTGCTTAGCAATGTTTTGAACAATTATAATCAATAGCCATTTTATTTTTCATGGTAAATTGGTTTGGGTAGTAGACATAAACAATGTCTCAGTTGTGTAAAAACTGTAATTAAGAATTACTTTCATCTGCAGAAAGCCAATGGACTAACACTTCATAAGTCTTTTACCTTGAAAATCCAATTTATGTTTTAATCAGAAATTGCATGCCTCTATAACCATCAGTACAGAATCAAAGGTAATTATAGCTGATTCATGCATATAACCCCAGATGATTCGTTTTCCACTGCTTACTCAAAGCAAAAGATTTGTTCAACAGGCTGCATATAATAAGAGAACCATGAAAATATAAACATAGGAAAAAACAGAATTGTTGTCTTAAAGCCACATTTGTGAATTTTAGAAGTGTTTTTTATATATTTCTGACATAATCCTATTGATTCTGGAAGATTACATCTTTTAGATGTTGCATTTCCTAAATTCAACTATTGTACTCCATTTTGAGCCAAAGAATACAGAGAATGGGCCTCATTCTTCATTCGTTCTTAAGAGGAAATTCTTCTTAAAATCCACTTATGCTGTTTTCACAAAGATTCTGACATTCATCAATGTTTTCTTATATGGGATTTGTTCTTAGGTAAGAACAGAATCTACACACTCAAGAGCACAAAGGGGCAAACAGTTCTGTGGTTTAAGAACACGTCACGAATCTGATGTAGACGTTTTCTTAGGACCTTCCTTTAAGAACAAATTTAAGGAAAAAACTCATCAGAATACTGGTGAATGAGGCCCATTGTTTTAGCTTGATGGGTTTCACGCATATTTGTGATATAACACCCCAAATCTACACATAACTCCACATCTCCTTCACAGAAAACTGAAACACTGAAATTTCTACAAGATTTCTATAAGAATTTTATAGTCAATTTGGACTATAATAAGCAGTACTGTGCAAAAATCAGTTTATTTATTATTGATTTATTCAATTTCCATGCAGTCAAAACAACTTGTATGTACAAGTTATTCATTTTCTACCATTAGAAAAGAAGCAAAAAACATATATTTAACAGACAATTACACAGAAACGTTAATAACTAATTAAATATATTTATTTAGTGGGGTCACACTGGCTTCTATTCTTTTTTGAGAGACTTGCTTTTAGTTTTTACCCAGTTTTTACAGGGATATTTTTCCACACCTTCAAAGTTAATTCTTAGACGTTGGTTGCATTTTCTGCTTCTCACAATCCAAGTAATTTCAAACACATTCAGTGATGTTGAGGTCTGGACTGAGGTCAGTCTATTATTCTGAGAAGAAGAAAGAAACCTTGTTTATCTATAGAATTTTCTCAGTAACAGTTCCTTTACATCCTTTCAGATCCATTGCATTTCGTTGTTTTCTCACTGTGGAAGAATGGACAGAAACATTTGTGGATTCTTTAGATCTCCTCTCTCTCAAAGCTGAAAATCATATATACTGTTTATCTGATGGTGACAGTTTTGGTCTACCAGGTCTTGGACAGTTGTTAGGAGTTTCATTTTCTCTGTAACTTTTAATCATTTAGCTGCAGTTTTGGAAAATTCTGTTTTTTCCCCAACTGTCTTTTTACTTTACCCTTTCATATGCAGTTGGATTACCTTACATTAAATCGCCTCAGAAAGAAAAATCTCATGAAAAATAAATAAATCGTAATTAATGGTTATTTTATCCAGCAGTTACATATATAAACGTAGGTTTCTGGCTTGCACAGGACTGTATAGCCCAAAATAAGCAACCTTTCTCTTAACTTTACTCCAGTGAAACAGACGATGAACGTTCTGGATGCAGCCATTCAAAAAAGCTTCTTAGAGTTCTTTCCAGAACCAAGACCTATGCCTACATTTATTCTCTCACTGAAACTATGAATGAGGCAAAATATAGCATGTCCCCATGTTTTGTGGAAGCTGCCATGACATGCCAATACATATCAAAGAAAAAAGTTACCACTTTAGGATTTCACTTGAAGAAACCTTTCATTGCCATAATGAACCGTTACTTCACTTTTTTTGTAGAAATCCCATCAAAAGGGTCTACCAGACACCAAGAAAGATTCTCATACAAGAACAGGCTGAAGAGCCTTGTTCTTTTGCCTATTCATTTCTAATTCTTTCAAATGTGTTTCCAACTGTGTGCAACATAATAAGCTCAGTAGTGGTGTAAACAGCAAACTGGCATTGATAAAGCTGACACGTCTAAATTACGCCAAATTGCTTTCCCTTTAAAAAGTTTTAAAGGATTCAAAGAGTTGTTGGAAAATGAAGATTCAACAGAAAGATGTTGCTAGTAATAGGACACAGAAGAGTCCTACAGATCACCCTGGCAGGTATCCTATTTGTATTGGATTTACTACATTTGAATGTGAGCCAAAATCTATAGACCACAGGAATCACACTTTGAACCTCGTCCCATGTGGTGTTTTGCTGTTTACATGTAGATTAAGATATCTGAGTTGTGCCTCATGAGGAAATTGCATCACAAATAGCAGCCTTTGTTGATGTTTAAATGTGCCTGTCTGTTCACAACAATGCATCTGAAGAAAACCTCACAGCTTTGCAATGTCTGCATGCTCTCAGTAGGCACTTTTCCAGCGTCATTTGGTCCCATCTAGCACTGATCATTACTTTTACTTTTTTGGACTATCAATAAGTTTTCCACTGAGTTTAGACTACATATACAAACCTACAACAGATGTCTGGCATAGTTTCTTAGCTCTTTTTTTCCTAGATTATTGGATTATTTATGTGCACATCATGAGAATAAACAATTTGGTATATACCTAAAAAAAACAAGAAATTCAAGAGAGAAATATCAGGTGCTTCAGCATCAAGAAATCAAGAAATCAAGAAATGGGTACACCAGAGCATCTCATTGGTCTAATGAGGGACTGCCACACTGATCAACAAGCCACAGTCATGTTAGAAACTTGACAAAGAGTTCCACGTCAACGAAAGAGTTAGACAAGGCTGCCCACTATCACTACACTTGTTCAACCCATATGCTGAACATACACCTACTTAATTAATCTTAGTGTCCATTTTATCAGGGTCACTTATACAACATATTCCAAAAAAGTTGGGACGCTGTGCAAAATGTAAATAAAAACAGAATGCAATGTGCAAATTATTTAAACTTTTCTTTTTTTAAATATATATGCCCATTTTGAATTTGATGCCAGCAACACTTTTCAAAAAAGTTGGGACAAAAGCAAAAAAGAAAAAATGTTAAAGACTTGTACCTGTATGGAAAAAAATTTATAGATTGACATGTATTTTTATATATTTGAAACCCATTTCAAATACATTGCAATTCATGCTGAAGTACATTGCAAACAATCAAATGTATTTCAGAATATTTTTCCACCTTACCCAAATATATTTTAAAATACGTTTATGTAAAAAAGTAAAAAATGTAATGTAATAAGAAATGTACCATACAAAAATTACTATGTAAACATATTTTCAAATACATTTGAAAATGTATAAAAATAGCCCTAATACGTGTCTATTGCACTGTTTAAAATACCTTTTCAGATGAATTTGTTTACCAGTATCTTAATTTTAAAAGTAGCAGGTACTGATACACTGTGAAAATGCAGTTTGACATAGAACAAGTAAAAGGTCAGAGTGAAAAAATGGGCCTTCAGCTTAAGACCATTCTCTTTACTGTTGATGAAGAAGTAGAAGCTGTGGACAGCTTTTACCTACTTGGATTAGTTATTAACAACAAAGGATTCAGCAGTCAAGAAACTTAACATAGATTAGCACTCGGGTGAACAAGGTCGAAGGAGCTTAAAAAGATCAGCAAATGTAACGGTATGTCTATACAAATAAAAATCAGATTTGTCCAGGCTATGGTCTTTTCTGCAATTCTTTATGGACGTGAAAGCTGGACAATAAAAAAGCAGGATAGGAAAAATCTAGATGCCTTTAAACTTTGCTGCTGGCAAAGACTTTTGAGAGTACCTTGGATGGCAAAGAAAGCAAACAAATGTATTCTTGACCAAATCAAGCGTCACCTCTCAATGTCTTATTTGAGTCATGAGAGAAACCAAATCATTAGAAAAGACTTGTGCTTAGAACAGTTGAAGGTAAAAGAGGAAGAGGATGGGCAGTAACAAGATGGATGGATGCAATCAGAGGAATCATGAACAAGCCAATAAGCCTGAAGACCGAAACAGAAGACAGGACATTCTGGCAAAACACTATCCATGCAGGGTTGCCAGGAGTGGGAACCGATTTTATGGCACTAAGTTATTATAAGAAATATCTAAAAAATCTCATCAGCTAAGTCTTAAACCAAAATTTAAGGTATATCTTTTATTTATTTCTATTTTACATACGTAAACTATCTAAAAAAAATCAACATCTTTACAGATCAACATCATATCAATTTTTTTTAAACTGCATGTTTTGAATGAAGACTCCTCATTAAATATTTCCTTGATTGAGCAGCTTATATATAAGCTTATATAATAAACTTATATTTACCTTAGACTTTCAAAACACCTTCAAATTCAGCATTTTGCAACCTGTATCAGTGCAAAATGGTGGATCATTGCAAAGTGCATACCATCAATTACCAAGGACATGATTTTAAACTTGTGTCTGTACATTGACTCAAAATTTAATTAATAGAAGCCAATGGGCAGTCACTCAATTCTGTGAATAAATCTCTGAAATATGTGATTATGTGACACAATTGTCTCAACCAAAGTGGTTGTACTGGAGGAACAAAGTAAAGAAAAAAAAGTAGTGGTAAAAAAGTAGATCCATTTACTTTGGCTTTCCTTAAAAAGAGAATTCTGTATTTTTTTTTCAAAATTTCTGGATAATCAAATCATTAAGAAGTAAACAAAGTAAAACAAAGTCAAGACACATGTAGGTTCACTGGTAGTTTTAGATAGCAAATAAAATGGCTATATTTGTGTTGTAGTCATCGTCACCACTGGTTCCTTTTACTACCTGCAAAGAAATCAGTGCTAGTAAGTTTCTCTACAATGAACAATTTCACATTAAACCAATCTGAATGACTTTGTTTACATCCCAACCACTGACTTATGTCAGTGAATTCTTGTGAATTCCCCTTTAGGGTTCTCTGGTATCCATGCATCAGGCAGGGTGAAAACTTCACACCACTACAATGGTAACATATTACCACAAATTCTTTTCACTGGAAAGCAAGTTTCATCTCTTAACAACGTGTTGTACAGATTTGCAGCTTTTTCTTATGCTTTCATGAATTTATAGACTGAAAACTTCATAAAAATTGTTCTGCAAAAATGTGTCTCACATACAGTTAAAAAGGTAACAAAAATCCAACCTTAAGTATAGTGATTGAAAGAAAAAACTGTATTTTGTCATGGAATAAATTTTTTTTTCTAGTCTGTGTTAATCATTGAATTCTGTAGCTGTTGTTTATTTCCTGTGGCAATTGACTGAATGCTACAGATGCCACAGGTAGAGATTAGGTTGAAAATGCTGGAGTATTCCTTTAAACTGAAAGCAGATAAATATAAATATAGCTGAAGTAGAGTCACATTTTCCATTCGTTCTCTTCAGGGAATGCAAGGTGCATTTCAGGTTATCGTTTAACATATATGCCAGGCTCCCACAAATGCCTTACAAGTTAATAGAAAGGTAGGGGACAACACCTGTAACCACTTCCCTAGCAAAAGAAGAGCTGGGAAGAATTCCTTGTGGTTGTGACATTTCATTTCCAGTAACTTGGGCAACAAGCAAGTTTTTTTTTCTGTGTGTGTGTGTGTGTGTGTGTGTGTGTGTGCGCTGCTATGTGGAGGAATTGATCCTGGCACACATGGGAGGAATGTTCTTCTGTCACAGCAAAGCAAGTACGAACCTGGAGACCCTCAGTGTACTGCAGCTGTTCTGTTATGCAAATGGATCTCTTGTTAGGTGCTCATCTACCTGATCTCCAAGGACATCCTTTTCTGAGACATAATATGTTTGTGTCCTGGGCATAAAGAATATGATGCATCATAAAACCTGTCCTTTAATGAAGAAGGAGCAGTGCAGTCTCTCAGCTGGTGAGGATGAGGGCCATATAAAGAGTGAGTGATGGAGAGTCACATTAAACCTTCCCATTATATAAAGTGATCTATCCTACAAGCATCTCTCTCTCATATACAGTCTCTGAGAGCTCTTTCTACTAGTAGTCTAGTCTCTCTTGGCTTTCAAGAAAGCTTCTTTCTGTTTGAATACCATCTAACAGCCAGTGCTGCTTCTCAAATAAAGGGCAGATCAAGTAATTGTTTAGTTTCAAATGTCAGATTTTTCTTGCCTCTGCACTAAAAATGAAGGTTCTTAAATGGCTTGTGGCTTCACCGGCATGGTTCTAGGAAAATCTTTTAGTTGGTATAAAACCTTTATCAGAAATCCAATGACTGCAAAATCCAGAAAGAAAAACTAGATTCAAGGTCAGGAAGATTTTTTTGAAGATCTGTGCTTTACAGTATGTGGATGCTCTTTAAACCTTTTATAGATTCTTCATATGCCATGTACAAAAAAATGAAATGATGTGAATGAATAATTGCTTAAAGGGTGCAAACTGCGGAGTAGAACCTGAATGGTTGGTAAATTACTTCTGTTTAGAGGGAGTAATTTTTCAATTAACATCAGGAAAGCATTATGATGTTCTCTGCTGCTGCTCTCTTACCTGTACATTGCATTTGAACATAACAAGAAGTGGAGCTACACTCTTAAAATTAAAGTGTTGAAAACTTTCCATAATTGCCATTGAAGCACCATACTGTAAAATATAAATATATATAAATATATATATACAGGGGCAGCACGGTGGTGCAGTGGGTAGCGCTGTTGCCTCACAGCAAGAAGGGCCTGGGTTCGATTCCCGGCCGGGTGACCTGGGTCATTTCTGTGTGGAGTTTGCCTGTTCTCCCCGTGTCTGTGTGGGTTTCCTCCGGGTACTCCGGTTTCCTCCCACAGTCCAAAAACATGCAGTCAGGCCAATTGGACAAGCTAAATTGCCCCTAGGTGTGAGTGAGTGTGTGACTGTATATGTCTGTCTGTCTGCCCTGCGATGGACTGGCGACCTGTCCAGGGTGTATCCTGCCTTCCGCCCAATGACAGCTGGGATAGGCTCCAGCACCCCACCGCGACCCAGAAGGATAAGCGGTTTAGATGATGGATGGATGGATGGATATATATACAGTAACATACAGGAACATACTAACCATTAAACACATTAGTATTTAAAACAGAAATTTTAGGCTAAATGTGGAATGTGAGTGTAGATTTATTAGATTTCTAAACCAATCCAATCTCACAAAGGCAGATTACATAAGGGGGTAATAATGCTCTCATCAACACTGTTGGATGGGCAACAAGCCTGTCATTAGCCCATGGATGGAACGTAAGTTAGTATAATTGCAATTCTCCATTTCTCAAATCATCCAATTGTCTCCATGATTCCAAACTCAGCTCTTACATGAGAAAAGCAGTTCCATTAGTGAACAGCAGAGTTTCAGTTGCTAGATCAATTTGCTTGTGTAATCAACTCTGCACTTAAAAAAGACAACAGATTAGACTAGAATTTGGGGGCGGACTTTAGAGGGGGCGTATACTTGTTGGTGACATATTATCACCATCCAGCACCAAAAGTTTAACAAGTTGTGCCCAAATGTGAATTCTTGTTATGATAGTTCATATCTTAACACCTTAGTAACTGTATCTGTAGAGTGTAGCCCCCAAAGAATTGATGGTAATATAGCTTCCAGTAACTAATTTACAGTTAATTTTTCACAGTGTTTGGTTTCCTTAAGGCCTTTTTAAAGTTTGCATCTTGAAAAAGTTTCTTTTGTAAATTAGAACCTTTTAAAAGGTTAAAGAACCTCTTTAAAAAGACGCCAAAGATTTTGCCTTGAACCATACATCAAAGTCAGGAACCATTTAAGAACCTTTATTTTTAAGAGTGTAGGAACTTACACAGAGCTACACAGTATATATCACTTCAAAGTTTTAATGTACTAGTTCATACAGGGCATCAGTGCATCATCAAATTGGATAACAGAAAGTGTCTGTAATTCTGCTTTAATGACAAAGGAGTATTTTTTGCTGGCATGGTCAAATGCTGTGTATACGCAATGGCAAGATGAAGCCTTGTTCAGTTGGCTAAGAGGTACCTCGTCAATGAGCTCTGATGAAACCTGTGCAGTTTCCCTCTGAACTTGGGTCAATAAATATTTCCAGCCTCTCTACTCCTAGTAATTGCTTTCCTTAGGTCTTCATGTCTGACTTGACCTGAAGTTATCTTTAGACAATGCCCACAAAGCCGCAGACTCCGCTGCCTCTGCGCCGACGAAGACTCCGGTGATGAACGACAGACTTCAAGGTCCGGTGGAGTGGGCAGATCCTCGGAACCCGGCGGCCAGAGAGAGGGTGACCACATGCTACCCGGATCATTACACCACCTGAGCCCAGACCTCTGCTGCCGCTCTGATTGATGGCCTCCGGTAGCCCAAACCGCCTGGTGGAGGCCATCCCATCCAGCCCACACCCAGGCCCATCCATCTTGACTCTGGAGCTTGAGCAGCTCTTCAGCACTGTACATCTCGTTGCGGGGCGCCAGGCTCCACCGTCCTAATCCCAGCACTGTGATTTAATGGCCACATTAACAGCAAAAACTCGATACGTCACAGTAAATTACTGCAAGCCTGCCAAGCAGACGGAATTAGCACAACAGCAAATCTGAAATTTCATTCAGATCATTGAACAACTCTAGGTAATTCATAACTGTAGCACAGCCGGCATGAGGTTAAGTGTTTGGCAAAAAGAAAAATACTGAATGATCTACAGCACAAGATGCACAACCTGTGTCTTTCTGTTTTTTTTGGGAACTGGAATCCACATTTTAGATTTTTCATCTGCTAATGGTAAGCAAACGGTGGAAAATGACGTTAATATCAGTTGGCAAGCTTAACCAAGTGTCTCTGAAAAACAACATAAACTGATGGAAATAGCAGCTTCAATGAAGCTACAAAATCCCATTTGTAACCAACATCTGTTTATCACTGTGGAGTTGGCAGTGTTTGGCTACATTTTCAGCATGTATGACGCATACTCTGCATTGGCATTCGCGAGGAACCCTGCTGAATTTATTATCTGACTTCCACAGGACTTTTCAAAGAGCTTCATAAAACTTGTTGAGTCACGATGAGCTCTACATGGAACAAATCTAGGCAGGATCAAACCCATTGGTTGCTACAGAAGGAGTGCATTTGCCACTTGTTTGCTCCACCACCTGTTTACATAAAGTGCCAGTGCAACATCAAGAGATGCGAACGAGATGATACGTGTGAATGTTAATGAAATTAGCTGCAATAGCCAAGTCTTCTCATGAAATCACAGGTTGGGGTGATGAGACAAGCTGTGCACACTCAGATCTGTTGTTCATCAGAGAGGGCCTAATAAAATCTGACAGGATTGGTTTTGAAGTAGCAGATGTTTGGGCACATAAATTTCATCAACCTACCAATACCAAAAATACAGAGTTATTCTCTAATTATTTTTCACAGTTCTTGTGTATGTATGCGTTTGTTCTGGACACCGGGAGGCAATAAATAAACAGAGCTGCACTGTGAGATTTTCTTTGGAAGATGCTTATAATTCAGTCCTGTCAGTCGGTTAGTTTGTCAATCAACCAAGGCAAAAAAACATGTGATGTGAATAATTCACTGAGGATAAAACACTAAAGCCTGGCACAAACCCTGGGTGGCATTTAACTGCCCTCATGCTAGGGGAGCCAAGCTAGAATTTGAAATTGTCAATCCATCAGCACTTGAGATCATTTTCAGTCTGGGTTTGTCGCCAGAGTGCTTCCCCTTTCGTCCGGTGGCTTAGCGACTGGGAGAAAAAACCCATATTGAGCGCCATCTCTCTCCCACCCCACGCTCCACCTCTGCAGCCAGCTGCAGAAGCCAGATGCACACAGCTTGCCTGCTACCTTTGCTGCTTCAATACTCCTCATTACAGTAATTGTTGCTTAATGTTTTCATAATCTGCTGCTTAGAGGAAACTGTTTTGCTTCCTCTACTATCATCGCCGGCTCCCTGCGGCCCCCTGTCTCAATGCTAGCCCTGCATATTTATTTCCTTTTTTTTTCCATACCTCACCCGTAATGAATTAGGATTTCTCCCAGCTGGCTGGCTTCCCTGATCGGGAGTAATCTGGGCAGAGGGACGCCAGGCTTGACTGAGCCTCGGCACTGCGCCGGCAAGGTGTCAGCCAATGGGCTCGCAGCTTTCTGCTTAATTACGCAGTCACGTGTGCAGACGTTTGGCAAACGCAGCCAGCATCTGGTGCCCAGGCGACTGAGCACGCTTGCAGAGTTTACTTACATTTCACCTGCACAATTACTCAGAATGAGTGATTAGCTACTTAGCCACACTCCTCGGTGTCTTTTATTCTGTCTACTGAGAGCCATACACATTCATGCACAGCATTGTGGACTAATTACCCAAAAACAAAATAAAGAGCTGGCTAGTCTTTCACATGTCGCTTTTTTAAAGGACTCTGGTGGTTAGGCATCCAAGAATGGAATGCTACCTACCAGCTTGTTCTCATACAGTAGCTTTTGACCAAATGTTGTTAAAGGCTACTGGCTTCAAAACACATAAATACACATTTAATAACATATTTGCAAAAAAAACAATACTTGAGTATTTCTGAACAGCTTATGTCATTAACTGCATGCTGATACATAATATTATAATATATAAGATATATTACAAAATTCATTGTATTTGCTAAGGGCACTTGAACTAATGTAATGGACTTATAATTGCTCCCAAGTAATGGAAGTAATGGCAGAGGCCTGGTTAAGAACAACATATATAAGTTCTTTGTAATATTTGGTAACACTTTACTGTAGGTCAAGTTCATAAGTCCACATGACAGTTACATGACAACTGACATAAACCTACAAAAACATTTATAATGGCTCATTCCAATAACGAACAGTTGTTATAAAGGCTGCTTTTGTCAACTTCAAATAACAATAAACTTCATATTGAAATAACACCTATGTCAAGGTTTTTGTTGACATTAGATTGCATCGTAACACCTTCTGGGGTGAAATGGAGATGATTTTTAGTGGCAGTGTTTCCATTTTATAGTTCATCTCCTGTTTCTAATTGTGCCCATTTCACACACTATTCTTAAAATACTAAATTAGGCATTTTAATCCTGACAAAATATCTAACCTAAGTCATTTCCGAAGACTGCACAAAATGGCCTGAAATTATCCTACATTAGTTTTTTGATGACAATTGAGAGAAAGACAGAAAGGAAAGATGTGACTCCATGATGCAGACGTTTTAAGTGCCAGAATATTCAGCAAAAATGATTGCACAAACAGCTTATTTTACTTGAAAGCCAAATAAAATAAAATAAACAAAAATGAATTCAGTGTTTTGGCATTAACATTAGGGTTCATAACATCTTACAATAGCAGAATGAAGGTAACTTTAGCTAGGGGCCAAAGACAACATACACATCTCTTTTAATACATTGTAATGTAAAGGCTTATGTATTTGTCATGTAGCCTTATGAACTTGACCTACAGTAGAGTGTTGCCATATATTTTGATGTTCTCAAGCTAAAGTGATGGTTTTCATATATATGTTATGTCATATATATATATAAGGCAGCTTTTGTAGAACTGATACATGGCTTTCCTAAAGGGGAGCTATTATGCCCATTTTGAAGTTCATAATTTTATTTTTTGGGTCTACCAGAATAGATTTAAATGCTTCAATGTTCCAACTGTTTCAAAAAATACATGATTTTACTTTACATCTCTATGCAACTTCTGCCAGTTTGAGCCAGAGTCCATCCTGAAAGTCAGGTCAGCGTGTTCTCCATACAGCTACAAAACTGAACAAACTCTTCCCAACTAGTAGGTGAGCAATAAGGATTGTGTTACGAGATTGCATCTTGTAACAAAAGAAAACGAATTCCAACGAGGCGTTTCTGGCAGCTGGTTTCTGTGGAAGAGAGTTACTCACTCTGGCATGTTCTTTGAACTTTGTAGACTGTTTACTTGTACAAAAAGTTACACTATAAGCAAATATTGGGACACCTGCACATTACACCCGCAGGAGCTTTTACGACATCCCATTCTAATCCATAGACCTTAATATGGAGTTAGTTCCCTTTTGCAGCTGAAACAGCTTCCACTCTTTTAAAAAGGCTTTCTGTAAGATTTTGAAGTGTCTCTGTGGGAATTTTTGCCCATTCATCCAGAGGAGCATTTGTGATGTCAGACACTGATGTTGGACGAAAGGGCCTGGCTCAGACTCTCCATTCTAGTTCATTCCAAAGGGAGCCTAGGCCAACCCCAGAAAAACAGCCCCATAGCATCATCCCTCCTCCACCAAACTTTACAGTTGGCACATTGCAGTCAGACAGGTAACGTTCTCCTGGCATTCACCAAATCCAGACTTGTCCATCAGACTGCCAGATAGAGAAGTGTGATTCGTCACTCCACAGAATACATTTCCTCTGCTCCAGAGTCCAGTGGTGCACGGTTTTTGTGCTGATGTTAATGTCAGAGGAGGGTATAGAACACTGCAGTTATTGAGTCAGCAGAGCATTAGCAACTTTCATGCACCACGTGGCTCAGCACTCAGCAACCCAGTTCTATAACTTTAGTCTCCCACTTTGTGACTGAGCTGCTGTGGTTCCTAAATGCTTCAACTTTTCAATAATACCACTCACAGTTGATTTTGGAACATCTAGGAGAGAAGAAATTTCATGAACTGACTTGTTGCAATGGTGGCATCCTCACCACACTCAAATTTAGCTCTTTGGAACGACACATTCTTTCACAAATGTTTGTAAAGGCAGACTGCATGGATAGATTTGATTTTATACACCTGTGGCAATGGGACTGAATGAAACACCTGAATTCAATGATTTAGAGGTATGTCCCAATACTTTTGTCCATATGTTGTACATAACACAGTAAAGCAAAGGTAAAAATTGGAAATGCATAATAGGTCCCCTTTAATTAGGCCTACATTCAATTACTCTCTATCACTTTACTTGAAAGGCGTTTATGTCAACACAATGTAATTTACTTCATAAAACATCTTGTGCCATTTTGTAACACATAAGCTATTCATAAATTCAAAAATATTTCTTTTTAAATACATCATTCAATACTAATGCTTGAGTTCTGAAGTCCCCATGTAGGGATCCTTCAAATAAATTACAAAACTTTTCATTACAAACTTTTGCCTCTGACATGAATTACTATGGAACGTATAGGCCCGTCATTTGTTACCTTCTCAAGAAAATTCAGAATTCATAGGTTTCCGTCTTTGTCTAGCTCTATCTTGTGTCATTTTTTATAGCTTTAATCAAACTCTCCACAGCCCAGTTCCCCACAGATTCTTCGCTGCATTGTTTTCTGTCTTTAAATTTTATCACTCCATTGATTCAGCACACATACACACACATACTCAAACGTACAGAGGTATACAGCTCCCAGTCATAGCACAAAGCTGTGTGTCAGGATCTCCTGCAGGGGCAGGTAGATTACCTCTTCTTGTAATTTCCCTGGCTGCCACTACACACTGCTGCTAACAACACACTCCCTCACAAGAATGCACTCAGAAACATCTCCCCACCGGCACTTAGAAACATCTTCACACCCAGAAAACTCCACCTTCACCTTTACAGCAACTTTTTTAAGGGTTTTTAAGGGCAGATCTGTGACGCAACTAATAATTTCATGGGTTTACACTGTAAATCCAAGTGTTTACATTTTAAACGCTTTAGCCTCTTTTTGCAGGCCCTCCTTAGTGGCCATTCCAACAGTGGAATGGAAATTAATGCTTTTAATCAAAAAAGTCAAATTAAATATTTTTCCCCAGACGTCTGCTATCAGATTAACTCACTGTGGGTTCTCTGCAGGTGATTCTTTGTTGAGATGCTAGCAAGCAATGTGGGGTAAAAGCACATTCTGTAGCACTTTTTGAATGCACCGCAATGTTCATTTGCGCTGTGTGCCTGTTAAGAAAAAAATTGTGGAAGCTTGACTCTAGCATCAAATAAACATTAGTGTAGGAAGAGAACACTTATTTTCAAAAATAATCAAAAGCTTTCCCCACTTTGTTCTCAAGTGGATTAAAGATGCCAAGGGACCAAAGTCCAGAGGTTGATACAGACTTCCATTTACCCAGTTACATGTAATTAACATTTCAATGAATTGAATCACATATCTATAACCTAAGAATAGCTCTATTAGTTTGCACTGAAGTCCCTATAGTTACTGAATAATAAGCCTTTGTATGAAAAAAACCTGGATTGTTAAGGGGTTAAGTTAGACAATTGGATCTTAACGACCATTTTGTACATTTAGATGATTTGTGCCACTTACTTACCCAGGCATTACTCTTTTTCTGACAGTGTACATGTTGCAACATTGCTGTGAGCATTTGCATTCAGCCACAAGAGCATTTGTAAGGTCAGGTACTGATGTTGACGGATGATTAGTTCTGGATCACAAATGCCACTGCAACAGTGTGGGATGGAGCTCCATCACTAGAGATACTGTTCCACAGCCCAATTCGGAGCCCCTCTAGTCGATGCTTGGCGTTGGGCATAGTGACCTGAGGCTCCTGTAATGTTTATGACTGTAAAATAGTGGTAAATCTGAAAAAAATATGTTTTCTTTGGGGACTATTTCGCCTCACAACACCCTGCAGGTACCTCTATGTGAGAAATTTTAAAGAATATGTTTGAGGCCAAAAATATTATTTTTGGAACTATAATAAAGCGATGTCTAAGCCATCAGGCAGCATATTTGTAAGCATATCTTGTAATACTTTTATGTGATATAGCTTTTAGAGATATTAAATGCTTTGGATGTCTGGTTCCTATCACTGCCACTGTTTACAATTGTGAGCCATGAAGTTCCTCTAGAATCTTCTAGAACATTTCACATCAAACCACTCTTAATGATTTTCTTAATTATCTTGATTATTTAATTATCCAGAAATTTTGGAAATTTAGAAAAATTGGTGGAACGAAATACCAGTATTTTAGGGGAGTAACAATACTGTTACCGGAGCATGGGTTTCAGCTACCCACCTGTACCAAAGTCAGCATCTACATTCACAGGTTAAAGGAAATGTTTACAGAACAGGCCTACACCATGGCCTGACATTTGAAGGACAGAGGAAAACGGCAGTGGAAGTCAAAGTTATGAGTCCCCTGATGGCAGGTTATTGATAGTAGCCAGGCGTGCTAAAGAAAGTGTCTATCGACCTCACCATCTGTGGATCAGAAGGCATTTGGGTTTTTCTAATTATCTTACGCAGGCATTCTTAAAGCCCTTGACTGCTGCTAAGGGCTTAGGCAGGAAGTCACAGCAAGGGTTGAGATGCCACAAGGTGATAGGGCTCATTTATTGTTTGGTCCTAATCAGCACATTCTCTCTCTCTCTGTCTCTCATTGTCTCTCTCTCTGTCTCTCTCTCTCTCTCTCTCTCTCTCTCTCTCTCTCTCCTAAAGCCTCAAATACAAACTCATGATTAGAATCACAGACGTTTCTACAGGGAGATGAAACAGCCTGCCTTTGAAGGTGAAACCTTAAGGACATCATCTGTTTAAAGCACTTCTAAAAGGGGTCTCTGATTTGTCCAGTGTAGCGATTATCCCCTTCTTTCTCCCTGTGTCCTGCTGTGTCTTGCATAAGTGGAAAGTGGTGCTTAAAGATTGATATGTTAATGCCCCATCTTGCTGGCCAGAGTAATTAACACTAAAAAGTAATGACACGTCCTTCATACTTTCATCTTGTACCTGAATTAATGTAACCGTCAGGGGTTTTTTAATCGATACCTGGACATATTAAGAAATATTACATGATCAAAAACAAGGTCATTTAATGGATAATGGAAAAAAGAAACCATTTCACATGTACTCTGGACGAAACATTGACTGGAATGGCGAAACAATTATCTGACAGACTCCATCATAAAAATCCATTCAACTGAACTGTTTAGATGTATTAGAGCCTGAGTCAGTGGATGTGGGTGAGAATGGAGGAGGATTAGAGCATGTGGGTTTCAGTCTGTTGCATGATTCATGACAAGTAGAGGCAAACTTTCATGAACTGACAGTTAGTGAATGGATGATTGATACCATGCTGCGCTTATCATCGCAGTGTATCGGCTTTATGGCAAAATCCTGAAGGACACCGCTGCCTGATACTGTTATTCCATACCAAGCAGGTGCAGACCTCCAGAGAGCTATATCCTGAAAATCCTCTTTATTTAGTCCCAGCTATACATTAAAAGACAAATGCATTGAAATGCTCTGAATATAATATTTCCTGCCAACTATAATGCAGCATAGACTAAGCTATTGCTGCAGACCAGCAGTGTGATGCAAATTGACATAACTCTACCTAAATGAAAAAAGAGTCAAGAGTACACACTGCATAATTAAAGTGTACTGATGAAAAATGCTGTCACTGTCATGTCATCTGTGCAGTCACACAATTTAAATTATAAGTGGCTTGCATAACAATGCATTAAAATGCTCAAAATTAAAATCACTGGTTATAACAATGAGTGTACTAGAACCCAAAGAGGCTTCATTTGTTTACATTTATAAACAAATATAACAAAACAATACAGATTATTTCACAAAAAATAAAGTCTGTCTGTGGTCTGAATAATACCGTCAATTAGGGTTATAACAAAACACATAAGTTCAGGTTTAATATGGTTTTTATTATAGTTTTTGAGACTAATTTGATTGAAATTTTTTACATTTTATATGTGAATTATGTCTACGCAGATTTGTTTGGCTCAGAAAATACAAACTCAAATAGAGAGTGTTTATCTATTTATTTAAAATTCAGCATCACTGAAGGTTTTTAAGAGCATTATATCATTTAAAAGCCCTGAACTCTTTTGCTGAAGAAATAAGTTGGGACAGTTTGCATAAAATCCTTCAAAAAAAAAATCTAGATTCCATTCACGTTCAAGATTTTGCACATATAGGGTAAGGGTGATCTCTTGTATCTCTCAGTCTGGCATCCTGGAATATCTAGCTTGTTTGCATCTCTCAACAGGAGAGGACAGTTGAAGGATACAACAAACATCTGGATATGCAGTGTACCTTTGGTCCAAGATGATTCTGCAGGCTCTTTTTGGTGTTTCTTTTGTCCAAGCAAACTTATAAAACAGTGCCAGAGAGCTACACATAATACAAACATCTGAACTGCCATTTTCAACCCCACAAATCTGAAACAAATTACTTGTCCAAAAGTTGGTAGACACCTGCTCATCCAACATTTCTTCTGAAATCAAGGCTGTTAATAGGGAGTTTGCCCCTCTGCCCTTTGCAGCAGTAACTGCCTTGGAAACACTTTATTTTGATAGCCCACTCTAGGCACTTTGTATGTGCTCATGGATAACATTCAACTAAATATAAAAAAATGCACCTGAACTTGACATTAAATCTAACCCTAACACTAAACCTAACCCTAACTCTAACTTCAATGCAAAATCTGTATCTACTCCTAGTCAGTGACAAGCCAAGTCAACTGGTCCTAAAACAATTCTAAAAGGGGTTTCTGATTTGCTTAGTATAGCGATCATCCCCCTGTCTATCTCTGTGTCCTGCTCTGTATCTTGCATAAGCAAAAAGAGCACTTAAAGATTGATATGTTAATGCCCCATCTTGCTAGCCAGAGTAATTAACACTAAAACGTAATGATACACCACATGTCAGATTGTCAATACTGGATAAGAGCATCTGCCAAAACGCTGTAAACACCAGACAATATATATATATATATATATATACCACCAGAAAGTTTGTTAATATCTTAATAAGTTTTTCATATTGCATGTATATGTAGGTCATCAAAATAAAGTGTGACCACAGCCTAAGGCTTTACACTAGTTGGAACACTGTTGTGAGGATGTGATTGCATTCAGCCACAAGATTATTAATGAGGTCAGGTACTGATGATTAGTTCTGGATAAAAAATGCCACTTCAAGTCATCCCAAAGGTACTGCTTATGTGTGAATGCTCCAGAGTGTCCCATCCTTATTGCAGTGCCTTTCTATAGAGATTATACAAGCTGTGTGTGAAATTGAACACGTCAGCAATCGCAGCACCATAAAATAGCTGAATTCACTGATTAAAAAGAGGCTCTGGTTACTTTGGATCATATAGTGAGTATAATATGAACATCAGTATGTCACAACAGCACAATTAAAACGTATAAATTTGACACTGTGTTTGACACTAATTGTAACTAAGTTACTGATCTAGGTTTTTCACATGTTGTTGTTTCCAAGAAAGACAGCAATTGAGACATGTTCAGAAGAGTTAGTAGACCATGTCGATGGCCTGCTAGCGATACAGTTTAAAATGTCCATTTTTGGATATTGTACGGAAATTTGTTTGTTTGTGCCTTATTATGTTTAATATAATGAAAGAAAAGAGTTGCTTAATATATAACCAACAATAGGGCAAGTATTTCATTCATTTCATATGAGCTTCGCATTTTTAAGTTAATGCCATGCATTGCAGAAAGATTTTTTGCACTTTCAACATTCACAGTATAGGCCTATGTGAAACTTATTTTCTTTTGAGATACATCTCTAGTGTCTTTTATTACTTGCATCATACAGGACTAGCCTTTGGTAATGCTATTCAATAGCAGGGATGATTGTGTGGAAAAAGATACCTTATTGCTGAAGGATATCTACTGATGTAATGAGGGAGGCATCTAATTAGCTGGGTTAGTTGTTTTTGATTTATATAGCCCGTCCAATCACTCCTTAATCAGCAACAACCAATGATCCGTGGAGAGACCCGGCCTATTTAATTAGCAAGCCTGCGAGCATTGTACCAACTCCAGTCGCCAGGAAGGATATTTAAACATCAGATAAAGTTGCTACACTTACTACATTGATAATTTAAATAATTAAGCTGTAATTACCAGGCAAGCCTGTGAGTAGTACAACAACAAAGAACTGCATTATTTCACCACAAAACGAGGGCAGCACAATAAACTAATCTATAGAAACACTGTTGTTTCACTCTCTCTACTCTTTCTTCCAAATTTCCAAATATGTACTGTCTTGGTACTTCAGTACAGAACATTTTTATTGTGCCAATATAGTCAAATGACTACACTGATCACTACTCAGATTATAATACATAGTTACACATTATAATCTGTGTAGTGATCAATGTAACAATTATAATGAGTCATTTTCATATTTTTTTCTCCCTTTAAAAATTAAAACCAATATCAACAGGACACAAAACACCAAATAAATTATATAAACAATCTTCAGGATTAACACCGCTGGCTTTGATAGCTTCATTTTCTTGTGTTGCAAATATTTAATGCATCTATCCCTAACAAATAATTTAACAAAGAGGGCTTTTGCCATATTGAAATCCTAGACTTCCCTCTAGCAATGAAAATCCTGGTCCATTTAGAAAGTGTTCAAATCAAAGCAGATTACATTAGTATATTAGAATAAACACCGCCTGGCCACTTCATTGAGTACACCTCCTTGTATCTGCACTCATTGTCCATTTTATCAGCTCCACTTACCATAAAGAAGCACTTTGTTACTCTCCAATTAGAGGCTGTAGTCCGTCTATTTCTCTGCCTATTTTGTTAGCCCTTTTTTACCCTGTTCTTCAGTGGTCACCCACAGGACCACCACAGAGCAGGTTTTATTTGGGTGGTGGATTATTCTCAGCACTGTGATGACACTTACATGGTGGTGGTGTGTTAGTGTGTGTTGTGCTGGAGTGGATCAGACACAGCAGTGCTACTGGAGTTTTTGAACACTGTGTCCACTCACTGTTCACTCTATTAGACACTCCTACCTTGTTGGTCCATCTTGTAGATGTAAAGTCAGGGTCAATAGCTCATCTGTTGCTGTAGTTTTTCATCAGTGGTCACAAGACACTACCCAAAGGATACTGTTGGCTGGAGATTGAGGTACCATGGATCAGAGCAACACACACTAACATGTCACCTCAACATCAGTGTCACTGCAGTGCTGAGAATGATCAACCACCCAAATAAACCTACCTTCTATCTACACTCATTTTATCAGAAACATCTTCATCTGTGCACTTTGTAGGTTTACAAATGCTGAAGGTAGCCTACAGTATATATATGGAAAAAGATCAGTACAAGAGTACTGGTGACCAGAAATTATTAGGTTGGGGAATTATTCTCAGCACAGAACATGGCAGTGGCATATTGATGTGTATCAGTATCAGACAGTGTTACTGGGATTTTTAAACACTGTGTACAGTTTCTCTATATTTTATTAGACACATCTACCTTACACTCCTACACACCCCCTTCCAATGACAGACGGTATAGAGAGTGATTAATCGTGTAGCAACAGATGGGCTACAGTCAGTAACTGTAAATCTGCAAAATGTACCTATTTAGTAGGTGTTTCTGATAAAATGATAAAAAGTGAAGGTACAAAATAGGTGTATACACTTAGAAACAAAGGTACTAAACTGTCACTGGGGTTGCACCGTAAAGGGTATATATTGATTTGATTTTTTGCTTTTTTTTTTGCTTCCTAAACTTTCTAGCATATTTAGTGATGTTCAATTCCACTCGCTAGCTAGGTCTACCCCAACCACACAATACCACCAGACTGGGAGGTTGAAGGCTAGCTTGTGCTTCCTCCAAGACACATAAAGCCAGCGAGTGCATCATTTCTTCTGCTAACACATCTTCGGACAGCTCAGTGTGCTTAGAGGAAAACACAAACTGCCAATTCTGTCATGTCCACTAACAGACATGGCCAGCATTGTGCTGAGAAATGGCAGGAGAGGGAGGGCCGTCCTTCCCACCCAGAGAAGCCAACTGTGCCACGGACAGCTGTGGTATCATCAAGGATTAAGCTTGGAATCTTCTGATGATAGGGCCACAGCAAAATAAATCTATTTCATTCCTACTGACCACTAGAGGCAGTACAAAACAATGCTTTCTTGTTGCATCCCTCCCTTTACTCTAGAAGTGGCCTTTTTTTAAGGATCTGTGGTCCCTTAACACCCTCGTACCCTACAGTACCCCCAGACTTGTCCATGGTATAGCACTTATTGTGTTATTATGGTGCAGTCAACGCTTAGTTGCACCACTCAAGAGCCTGTGCAATTGTGTTATTGTCAATTAAAGTTGCATTGACTCTATACACCCTGTCTTGACTTCAGGCTTTCTTTTTTTTTTCTATTTTAAAGCATTAGGTTACAAAAAGGTACAAATGTGCACCTTTCCTCTGGGAAAGTGAATTTAGTGTACCTTTGAAATTATTTTGGTTATACAACTGGACCTTGAGGCCATTGTTGTACCTTAGAGGGTACATTTACATTGTTTGTACCTGCACAGTACTTATTTCTGACAGTGTACCTAATATACCGGTACCTCTGCATACTGTCACTGGCACATTCTCATTGGAATATGCTTTATAGCATCCTTCTGGCCACTAAATCTATAGAGAGAGAGAGAGAGAGAGAGAGAGAGAGAGAGAGAGAGAGAGAGAGAGAGAGAGAGAGAGAGAGAGAGAGAGAGAGAGAGAGAGAGAGAGAGAGAGAGAGAGAGAGAGAGCGCAAACCAGTCTTCTTGAACTCCTTACTAACTCCTAAACTTTATTACATGCCTATGTCAGACAATAAGCAAGACAACATTTCTTAAAAATTCAAAATTATAAATGTATATTTGTGCATTATTTGCACATTAAGTACAGCTGAAATTTAGTTAGCATAGTGTGTACATTAAATGGTATATCTTCAGTTTGCTGCTCAGTATTCATTTTCTCCATTATAATGCATGGAAACACATTCGGCCGCTTGCTGCGAGCATTCATTGACCCGCATAACTTTGAAAAATAGGAGCCATTAAAGTGTTATGTTAAACATTCACTGTATGTGAAACTCCAACAAAGTAGAATGGAGGTAACCCATCACCTGCTGTCCCCTGTAACAGGAGCTCTGTGGAGTGGCACTAATGTTGCATTAGCCCGCCTTTATGGCAATCAGTATAAGAAGGACCTCTCTGCTGTCATTACCCCTCAGACCTCCGACTGCAGTCAGATCATTTTTTGCTTTATCTGCTGTAATGATATTCAACAGAGGTGAATTCATGTTTTTTTTCAGGCATAGAGAGATGAATAAAAACAACTTATATGTTAAATAGTTTGTTGCAACTAGCTTTCTAAATGTACCATAGTGATGCAGAAAGTGGATGTAAACACGATGCAGTGATAAAATCCATAAAAATAAGCAAAATCAGTTAAACTTATGCAAAGTATAAGGTTAGACAGATAACCAGGCAGGTTTTTGTTGGTTGTTATGATAATTTAGACAATTGCACTCATTAGGCCATCTAAATATGGGCTATATTTTTGGAGCAATTTCTTGACTGGACTTTTCTGATGCTGCTCCATTAAAACAACGGAATATCCGGTTTGTCCACTGTCCATCTCACATAAATGCAGCACTACTGATTCCCAAACAGTAAATTCACATAGCCTATGTGTGTGTGAATGTGTTATCAATATAAACATTGCAAAGTAATGGGGGCAAATAAAAAAAGTCCGAAAACAGAGACAAAAGCACCATGTGTATTCCAGCACAGACAAACAGCTCTGTTTTATTCTTACTGACCACTAGAGGCAGTACAAAGTAATGTGTTCTTGATGTATTGTTGTTTCTCCCCTTGCAGTGACCCTCACAAGGGTCAGAGCCTTATTCAAAGATTTTTGTGGTCCCTTGACATCCTCGTACCCTCCGCTATCCTTGGATTTTTCCTTGGTATTATACCTATACCAAATGGATTACTGAAAACTGGCTCTCTACAGGTGATTACATCAGCTAAAAGTGTGTCAGGGCTATGTGCACTGTCTGCAAGTCTGTGCTTGAGTTAGGTGGCTCTGGCATCACAATATGTCTCATTCTGGCATTTCTCACTAAGGGCTTATCTCTTTAATGTGTAATTCAAATCACTAACTCATCATCTTTCACTAATGAGCAGGAGATGCTGAATGTTCCCCATTATGTCCAGTCTACATTTAGCAGTCTTGACTACTGACACTCATCGGACATTCCAATTATTTGTTTTCTGTAGTCAAGGGCACAATTTTGGGGCACACTACTAAGTTGGAGCTGCAGAGGATAAAGTAGGAATGCGAAGTGCAGTGAATATTCCTCGTTTAAGCTTACATCTAAAAGTCATGCAGTGACGTGATGATAACCTCACTGTCATGGAAGACTCTCTCCAACTCTCTGAGGAGTCTACCTGCTGATTGTTAGGGGATGAAAACTCTAGTAATCACCCAGAACTCATAGATCCACAGGAATGGGGCTCAGCTGGAGTGAGGCTGGGGTTGCCTAGAGAGAGCATCACTGACTGAGGAAAGGCCACACACTGACTCTGTAGATTTAACAGAATGTGCAAATGAGGACCAAGTAGCAATGATCAGTAAGACATCTTTCAGCACTGCCCAGGATGCAGAAGCAGAGATTGTAGAAAGACAGCACATACAAATGACCCCCATCATCCAATTTGTATGAAAAGGAGAGCCCCTTTACTCCAGTCTCTATAGTCATAGGCATAGCTTGGGGACAGGGGAATGGTTGGGGAGGTTTTTTTTGCTTGTTTGTTTGCTTTTTTGGTGTTTTTCTGGGATCTCTGCTTGGAGTATTTCTACATCCTTGGCAGTGCTAAAAGATGTTTTACTGATCATTGCAACTTGCACATTCTCATGGTCCTACAGAATCAGTGTGGCCTCTCATCGTTCACTGATGCTCCATAGGGCTACTTTGCCCTCAATCCAACTGAGTCTCATTCCTGTGAATCTGTGAGTTCAGGAAGATTACCAAATTTTCCTGAGTGAGTTGCAGCATGTCTTCCATGTCAGCAAGGTCATCATCATGTCATTGTATTATGTGTTTTGTATTAGCTTTAATGAAGAGTCATTCACAAGCTTAAAGAACCACAATTACATTCACATTCCACTAACCTAAACTAAAATTAAAAAACATTTCAGTTTTAAGGTTTGAAAATGTCAAAATAGGCAAGTATTGTTACAGATTCTATTAGGACAGTGTAATATAGCCAAAAATGTTATCACAATAAAATAATTTCTTATCAGTCTACACCAATATTTGTTACAATAAATGTCAAATAATAATTTTAAGTTTAAAGGCTGATTTTTGATCCTGATTGAAAGCTGAAGAAACCTGAGGGTTATTTGTGGTTTTGAACTATTCCTGGTCAAACTATGGTCTATGGTTAAAACATGACAAACACTTGCCAAACAGTGGAACAAATCTGTCATGGGAAAGTGGGAGAATGCCCCAGAGCCAACAAAACACACCTGCCAATCAAATTCTCTTAATCACATCATCAATGTGAGCCTGTCTTCTTTCTAAAAGCAGTTTGAAAGAAGGAGCCGAGCAAACCTGCAAAAGCGTCCAATTATCTGGTGTGTTTTGTTGACCCTGGGGCTTCATCAAAGTTGTTGCCCTCAGGGCAGTCACAACTTGGCAAAATCAGGAGGTGCTGAGACCCATAGCTTAGCAAGATTGTTTGGAACCCCATTTTTTCCATATTTGTAATGATTTTTTGAAATCTAGTTATGGAAACTCCTGTTTTCACATATTTTCCTATGACATTTCCCTTCTTTATGCAAGAGAATTATTTTACTCAGAAATATCTCCTGATAAATTAATAACTTGTCTGTAATGGTTGCTTTTACTGAAAATTAAATGAATAAAGGGTGGTCTCTGACTTTTGAGCAGTATCAAATTGTATCAAATATTTCTAATTATGATTTTTTGTAGGCATATTACAAGATTAATCTAGACTTTTTTACTTGTTTTGTGTAATTTTATCTAGTAAAATGATTTTATCCCACTGGGCAATTATTTTGTTTGTTTCATGCATAATCTCTTCACAATAACATTATGTAAACAATATTTGTTGAGCAGTGAGGGATCCAGTTGCTATTCAGTCTCTAGAGGGCCTGCTGGGTCACATACTACATAATACATAATTTGTCAGGGATTTCCTTAAGGATGTATTACGTTAACAATACACCTAATGTTTGTGAGCTCAAACCATAAAATATCTGTACAGTTCATATAATGTATTTGCAAGCATTTGACTTACAAACACTGTAATAATCTTCATAATCCCATTTTCAACTATTAAAACACTCTGCATTAATTTTCATTAATTTTTACTAATCTGGAAAAATGTTTGGAAAACACTGGAAATGACTGTTTGAGAAACTGCTTAACTGGGCTGCAGCACCATGGACAGCTCCCTGTGTGCATCAACAGTTTGCAAGCAACGCCAGCCTTGTCACTCATGTGTGATCTTCATTAATAAACATGAAGAATGTTTTATTTGATGCTGGAGCGAAGATAGAAGTGGTGATGATTATCTGAAGCTAATTTTACTTTAATCATAACTAATTTGGAGCACTGAAATGCCTGTGAATTTGACTGGCACTTGACTAAACAACCTTACATGTTGCTGCCCTTTAAATGGGAAAGGTTATACAGATGTATGAGGACATAAGGTCACAATGCTTATTGTATTGTATAAAAAGATTTTAATTCTATATTTCAACACTAAACATCCATTAGAAAATCGATAGATTTTTGTTGTTGTTTGTTTTTAACAGGCTTTTAAACACTGTAGGCAAATGAATGCCTCTGGGTATTTCATACGAACACAGTAATTTGCCAAGACTTGCTGTCAAATCAAGGAAGTAGGCTTGCACAGCACTGTTGCTTTCTTATCACACTGCTTGGCTTGTGTTTTTTTTTTAAAAAAAGAAAGCTGTTTTCTATTTTCTGTATTTATAGCACAGATATATTAGGCTATTTGTTTATTACAGTATTAATCAATCTGCATGCTCACATTAATGCAGTTAATTGTTTTCTTTTTTGTTGTTGCTATCGCACAGTTTGCATTTCTGTTATCTAAATCTTAATCTAATGGGCAGTTGCTGTAATTAGCTTTCCAGTGATTATTTGATTGGCATCAGCATCAGCAATCTCTCTCTCCATGATTTTTTCCTCTATTTCAGGCATTGTGCCAAGTCACACAATAATGAAAATATGGAGTCATAAGATGACACCATGGACGTTTATGTTACATTGCAATTTTTTACAAGTTTGTTTACCAGTCAGTTAGCCAGGCCGTTGACCTTTAACCCTACTAGAACCCTTTTATGTCATGGGAAAATTCCCATTATTTTTTATTTTCCCATTATTACTATTTCTCAAACAGTGTTGGGTAGATTACTTAAATGTAAACTAGTGCTTTTTACAAATTACATGGCTTAAAATACAATTAGCAATACACACTTTTACATTATTTTAAAGTTATAAAATGTGATATTATTTTGGATTACTTTTCGGCTATTTCTAATCTGACTGCTTTATTTGGTCATACTTTGGTAAATTTGTAAAAATTGAAGCATTTCACACAGCTCTAATCAATGTTGGACAGAATACTTTGAAAACGTAGTGATGGCTGAATACTGAATATACTGTCCTAAATGTATTCAGTAACATAGTGAATTCCAGTACATACACTGTGAACCCTGAAAAGTTTACTCAAAATATTAAAAGTAACTCATTGTCTCAAATGAAATGTTTTGAAACTTAGTTAGTTACTTAGTTAGTTTAAGTTGTCTGAAAATATACATGGAGTTAAATACACTCAAACCTTCAAGTTTAACAAACAAAGTACACATCACACAAAACAACTGACATAAACCTGTATAGACATTTACAAAGGCTTATTCCAACATAAATCAATTGTCATAACACTTAATGAGGTGAAATGACATCAAAATTAACTAAAGCAGCCTTTATGACGAATGACGCTTGTTGGAATAAGCCTTTACAAATGCTTATGTAGGTTTCTATCAGTTGTCCTGAAAGACTTATGCACATTTCATGCAGCCTTATGAAAGCTGCCTTCAGTGAAGTGTTAACATAGTAATGTAATGCTCATGCAATTTTGATACGACTTCAAAAGTAAATAAGTGGTCAATTTGTGTGTGACTTGTGGAGAGAGCTCAAATAAAATGAAAATAACACGAGAGATGGAGACTCATATTAGATGAACTGCATTTACTGAAAGTTACTAGTTGGTCTGAAAGACATTACCTGACACCTGCTCCTTCAAAGTCTATATTAAGATTCATGCTCCTGCAATAGCATAGCCATGCTGTAAGACTGCATTAATCAGATCTGATACTCGCTCCTTTGGGTAATAGCAAAATTCTCTGCATGCTAAAACATTAATGCTGATTGGCAGGTTATGCATGAAGCATCTCTACAAATTAACAAGCACACATTAACATGGACATGCACGCACACACACACACACACACACACACACACACACACACACACACAAAATGAGGGCCCATTTATATTTTCTAATATACCCTTTCATTTCTCCATTTTAATGAGCACTTGTCTTAAAAAGGCAAAAATGCAAACATGTTGCTGAAAAGCCTTGCAAAGGGTAAAATGTTCTGGAACATTTTAGCATTGATTTGATAAAATTCATCAGCATTTTCATATCATTATTGTTCTAATGTTGTCAGGAAATAAAAAGCAAAATCTTTAAAGGCTTTTTAACCATCTACTATGTGAGCAGAAACCTATAATTGCACAATATCTTATTTGCTCAATTTAAAGTATGGCCATTTGAACAAATATGTTAATCAGGCATTTAGCGAGAATGTCATGAATCAGAATGCTGTGAATCAGAGCAAAATATGAGGCAACAATTGGAGAATGTAGGCGAATTTTACACAGCTGTTACATTAACCATAGAGCTATTATTTTGAATATGGTACTGTGCAAAAACCAGAGTGTGCTCTTTATTTAGCTAAATTCTAGTCAATACATTATTTATTTCTCAGGAGATTTCTGAAGAGATTAGATTTAAGATTGAATGAGGAAAGTGAAAATCAAAGTCAAAGAAAAAAACAGGAGCTTCCTGTTTGGAGAAAATAGGACACGTAACAAGCATGCAAGACCTCGTAGACCACTAAAATTGTCACCATCAGATAAACAGCACTTAAAGCTTTCTTCTTTGAGAGAGAGGAAAAAAATCAAGCTCCACTTTTACACTTCAAATCTGAAAAAATCCACAAATGTTTCTGTGCATTCTTCCACTGTGAGAAGACGACTCAACACTATGAGTCTGAAAGGATGTGGAGCTGTCAAGAAGCCCTTACTGAGAAAAGGAAATCAAAATTTTGCAAAGAAAAATTGCAATTCAAACAAAGAAGCTGCTGATGTTATCAGAACACTGGTCTGTCCACACTAGAGTCTAGACCTCATCATCACCGAATGTTCTGATTGGAATTTAAATAAGTAAAGAGTGGGCTCTGACTTTTGCACAGTGTTATGAATATACAACATTCTAATTTGGCTTTGAACAGTGGGAAAAAGGCAGGCATAAGTCATTTAGAAGTTTGTCTAGTTATTATACACTGTTAAACATTTCCCTCAGCTTCAGAGACAGAGGACATGTTTAGACTCTAATCCACTGATCTTGGCAAAATGGAACTGAAATGTCTGTAAATGTCCTTGGGATCTGAATTACCATTGCACTATTATTTTGTTTCAGTAGCCTGTCCCATTGTTGCTGGTTTGGTGTTTTATGAACTTTGCAAGCTCCCACTGCGATCAATTAATGAGGTCAAAAGCAGATTCTTTTGAATTTGGTGCTGCCTGACTGGAATTAAGTGTCTGGTAAGGTAAGAGGGAGTCCGAAACCTTTGGCTGTTCTTCTGTAGAGCTGTTAGCATAAATTTCTGCATTTGAGGCCAGTGTATCCTCCTGTCTCTCTCATCTCTGAGCTGAAATGTCCTTGCAGCTGCCTTATCAGAATGCAGACCAGGGTTTGTGAGGGAAATGAGGAGCTCTGTCTTTGTCAAACTCTGCCAGCTCTGTTTGTAAAATTAACAGCTGGATAGCAAGTCAACAGCTGGGTATGAAGAGGTTTCAGCTTCATAAAACTCTCCATATGCTCATGATGTGAAGATGTGAAGATAAGAATTTTACCATATATGTTCCAAAACTGAACACTACAGATAGTACAGTACATTTCTGAGTGGACAAGACAAAGCAGCATGGACCAAACTTCATTATAAATGAGTACACATTTAGGCCCAATCCCATTTCACCCCTCGTCCCTACCACTTAGCCCTTAGCCCTCTGTTTTGCGCGTTCATGTCTAGGATTAGGGTGACCCAATTTTTGTTGAGATGGAGGGGTAGGGCGAAGTGTTAGGACTACATGGCCCTCCAAACGGAGATTTTATGAGTGTTATGAGAAAAAAAAGAAAAATCGGCAAGATAGCTGCACGAGTGACCAAAGAAACCCACAAACTGAAGCATTTTCTCCTTTAAAAAATTACAATAACTATCGTATTATCTTAGTTTAGTCATTTCAATGTGTTATGATCGTTTTCTTCATAACAAGCATTAAAAAACGCTAACAGGATGCTAAATGTCTCGGTAGCTAGCTAGCTAACTTTCCTGTTCCACCTTAAATAGTCCAGCAGTATTGACACCTGAAGCGCCAGAATGTAAATGCTGCACCATTTAAGGTGGAACGGGAAAATTTGAAGAAGAAGCTGGTGAATATCTGACTTCAGCTTTGTATCACCAAAGAATTAGGGGTGGGGGATAATAAATAATTGTCTTAAATCCCCTCTTTGAAGGCATATGATGCCCTAAATGTAACTAAAGCCCAGCAGCGAGGTTGCTGAACTTTTCCCTTCTCTGCTATCACTGAAGACGGGTTGGGTCCCCTAAAGAGCACCGCTAGTAGTCTGTTAATGAAGCAATGTATTTGAGGGTTGTACCATTTCATAGGGCAAGATTTCAACCACTACCCCTTGGAACTGAGTTAGGGTGACACTCGAAAACAAGGGGTAGGGTTAAAAAGAAGAAATGGGATTGGGCCTTAGTCTCTTTACTGCACACACTGTAAGGGAGACCCCTTACAGAAGAGTGGAACACCCCTAGTTTCACCAATCAGAAATAAGCTACTGGGTTGATATTACTACTGTGAACAACCACCCCACTCCTGAGCTGACAGGAGAAGTTTGAAGGCAATGCATGAAACAGTGATGTAACAAAATCCAATTTTGAAATAAGAAAATAAAATTTTACATCTGGACAACAGTTTGGTTAGCACTCACATTATTGGAGACTAAATGTTCTAACTTTAATATCTTCTAAATCAGCAGTTTCTCTAGTTTAATTAAAAGTGTAAAATGTGTGCTAGTTTCAAGTGTACACACTGAAAAAAATCTAACAAGATCATGACTGACCAAGTCGGGGTGGCTTGTAACACACAATGTAATGTAAGAAGTCTGACCAAAGAACAAGATGCTCGTTCACATTTTCTTACATAGAGTCATTCGAGTAAGACAAACTGGCAAGATTTTAAAACTCTTAAAACTCTGCTACATAACACTAATATAAACATATCATAAACATGTCATGGTAGACATCATTTGTGGTCATGAGTTCGTTACAGATTTTGTTCAATAATGCAGCAGTGTCATGTTACCATTAATGGTAACTGTCATGACAGATTACGTAACAGTCTAATTTTTGCTAAGCGTACTTCATGACATCAAGCATCATGACGTGATAACAGAAAGGTGAACACTGTTATGTTACTGAGTAAAATCTCTCATGACAATTCATTATAGCACATTCACAGTGTTACATGTTTAAAATGTTTTGGTATAGACTAAGAGGTTCAATGTCAGTGCTTTTCCAGCTTTGATTAAAAAAAAAAGCAGAAAAAAGTGTCCTTTACAAATGTAAGTCAATTAATTATTTTATAGTCTACCTACTGTTACAGCCTACCTCCACAGCGGGACTGGTAGAAACAGTGGAGCTCTTTGTATTTGACACAAACATGCTCATTTTGTGGGTAAGCAGTAGATTTCTACACTTTTGTTGTTTGTAACAGACAAATATGAGTATAATATATAAAAGTTTGAAAAAGTTATAAAGACTGAAACAACCCTATCTAGTAAGGGTACCTACAGTCTTTAAAGATAAAGGATTTTATTTTTAAGTTTATTAAACCTTTATATCATGTGGAGGTTGCTGAAACTTGAAAATGATTCCGAAGAAGATACCAAAGAACTCTTTAGCACCATCATGTTTAAGAATGTACTACTGTTATTAATGACATTTTTACTGATTATTGAGTTGCTGTTTGCAGGACTGTTATAGATATACTTGAAACACTACCCCACCACCATTTGTGTTATGCATTTGTCACTTGTTTAACAATGCAAATGCATATCAGTAAACTACATCTACTTGATGATTGTGCAGAACACTCATCTTTTTTCCAGTCCTCATTCCAATTGCCTGAAATGAAAACTTCGTTAAATTCAATCCAATTTTTAAAACTATTTATCTAAGAAATTTCCATACATGCATGTATTAGTCATGCTGAATAATCTCAGGTATCATGGAATCATGAATGTCTATGATCTTACTTCATTTAATGCTGATGATTTCATATTAGGGATGTAAATCTAGAAACACGAAACACAGCTACATTATATGGTATATGTGCTGCACTTGGGGGAAACTGTTATGGCTGCCTGCTTGTATTTCACTAAAAAACTTTTTTTTATGTTGTACAGTTAACAAGCAAAGGTACTTCTATAATTATTCTGTTCTTAAAGCAAAGGATGCTGCCTCTCTATATGTCACTGTCCAAGGGCTCAAAGGCTATGACCTGCCAGCTGTACAGTCTGATTAGACTCTAGTTTTTATATCCTGCTTTGCCACAGCGAGAAAGGATGATATTTTTATATGGCAAATATAACCATGACGATGGGTTGCCTGAAAAGAAAGATACTTTATAACTAAATAATATCAACTTTCTTAAACACAGGGCCAGTTGGTTGGATTTAATTCACATAATAATTAATCTCTCCACTTTGAAATATGCATTCTTGATTTACCAAATTGGTCATTTCTTCTTGCTGAAGGTGGTTCTTTTGCACAGCAGCACCTTCAGTGTACGGGAAGTTACAAGTCTACCACACTTTTCCTCAGGCAGATAGACAACATTTTACAACTTTTCAAACAAGCTACCAAACAGCATTGTTGAGAATTTCAACAATTTTTGAAGCAAAACATCAGTTGCCCATGTCACTCAAAGCAATTGGATTTTAGTAGAAAATTCTGAACTAAAAGACCACAATGTAGTTTGCTACTGTAGTTTTATCCACTAACTGATAATAGTACCAGTCGTTGTACGTGGAGACAGATCACTAATGGAAATATGAATGGGAAACCTCATAACACTCAACATGTAGTCTGTTCATGGAGAAAGTCTCACCTTTCAATAAGAGGAGCCGATCGGCTTGCTGTTTAAGCCGCAAACAAGAAAATCTCTGTTTTGTTGTGGAGATATGCGCATATGTAGCTGCCAGAAAGAACTGAAAAATCATATTTTTGGGGTTTTATTTGAGCCAAGCACTCAAGAGCTTTGCCAAGATGGCCGTCAAGTGGACAGACTTTCCTATAATGACTTTAATAGCACTTTCCAGGGTAATTAAGTTGTAAACTTACAGGTAACCTTAATTTAATGTCTAATATCCAGGGACATTGCAAACATATATTAGTCTGCAAATTTCTCACGGCTCATGAGGAGTTTTATTTGCTAGCTTTTTGTTGTTTTGACTTTGTACTGTAGTACTTTGGATTGGAAATTAACCAAATACTGAGTGAATGAAACATACTGAGTGGGCAAATGAACTGTCCTGAAATAAATGATTCTATGATTAATGTATGATTGCAAATCCTTTGCAATCTAAAGTCTGCAAGCTACAGTTTAGATCACTATATGTTAGTCTGGAAGAGTTTGTCATGCAGCTATTCTAAGTTCCTGCTTGCTTTAGGGGCTTGAGTCTGGTCTTCAGTAAGTGAAGTGCATTCTCAGTGAGGTTTAGCGTGGTAACTAACTTGCTCAATAAAATACTCACTCTGAATGAAAAACGGTTTAGTTGCCTTAGCAGTGTGTTTGGGATCATTGTCTCACTGCAAAGTGAAACACCCTCCAATAAATTATGATGCATTAGGCTGGGCCTAAGGATGCTTTTATTCAGAATTCATCCTGTCCATCCAGACTTTATCTCTTGCAGAACAGGCTTTTTATGAATTTTTGGACAAACCATAACCTTAATTTCCTTGAGGCTTATCAAGGGTTTGAATCTTCTAATGAGGTCATCCTAGTGTACTGTTCTCTTTTTGTTAGTTTCTGATGCATCTGTGCCTACATCCGAGAGAGTGTTCAACAGTTGAAAATTTTTTTTTACCATTATTAATTAATGGTTACACCCCTGTGGTCTTCTGTGGTCTACCAGCTTCTCAACAATATACCAAAAAACTGATTCTGACAGGCCTACTATTTTGACCATGTTTAATTTTTCAGGCTAACAATGTCACTTCTGTGGGCTTCATGCTGAGGGACAACACTAACAGATATAACTCTGCCCGCTTTTGTTGTAACAATGCAACAGTTCATAACTGGCCAATGAACGAGTGACCAACAATCCTTTTTGTTTGGTCTAAAATGGAAGGACTGTCTGGCTACATTCCTAAATGAATATGGATTTATATACCCAAAATTTAAAGCTGGCTGTCTGAATTTTAACTTCAAAGTAAGTGTTTTGTTTCCAATCCAATGTGGAGCATTACAGAACCAAAAGGATAAAAACTGTGAACCTGTCTAAATATTAACATACTGTATTGCATATATGGGTACCTTCTTATACATTCAGACAGAGGATGTATGGTGCTCAGAAAACAAAAGAACACTGAAAATCAAGACTCAAACAATCCTGTGACAACCAAAGATACATGCACTTGCACTGTACTCCTTTGTGTTCTCCTTGTTTTAGCATGCCAGCTCAAGAAGGACATAATCATTAGCTAATGATATGACTCACCGTGAAAATACACAGAATAGCATGTCTCTCCAGAACTAGAGCTGGAAAACACTGACCTAAGGCTATTTGAGTGTTTACAAAGCTCTTCAACTAATGTGCAATGTCTGGTTTATGATCTATCAATGGGCAATTTATGCACCTTCACAACTACATGTCAAACTCCAATGTAGGAGTATGTATTTGTTTTTGCTAATGGCAGATTTAGCACTTCATTATAGAAGGGCATCGATTCTCCAATAATTGCTGCATCATTATGTAAATATATGGACATACTGATCAAGGCTTTGTAGAGAAAGAGAATACCCTCGAGTCACCTCGCTATTCACTGCTTTTCTAATCAATCACTCAAACAGCATATAGCAATGGTTTGTGTGCTCTGCATTTAACTCAGTTCTTTAATAAAGTACAGCACAATCAGCTGTGGAAACATACATTAATACAGTATGTCATGTTATTCAAAAGACTTTAATATACCTTAGTTGCATTCATGAATAAGCTTGAAAAACCTTATTTCAGAACGTCCTCGGTATAATACAGTCATCTACGTTGAAATGTAGATAAAGTTACACATAAATGTGGAATTCTATCAACCTCAGAATGAATGCTCAGCGTGGTGAGTCTTGGTTGAGTACCATCACCTTGCCGTGGGATTTGCTGAATGATGATCTAAAGAAACTGGGCTCTTTTGGAGACGTGACTGCAGTGGAGGAACCAGCTGTTAGCCATTTGTCTTTGTATGGTCAATGAACCAGTATTCAACATACAGCTGCTCCTGAGTATCCTACTTATTAAGCACATCTGTTACACCATGGAGTCTGGATGGCCCTTATCAAGCTAACAGAACTTTTTGGCAAACTGTAGAAAGTTGTTAAAGTCGTCTTTTTTCTCCTCCTCCTGGGCAAATTTCCCACAACTGAATATTTGTGTTTTATTGCCACCAGTTCATTGATATGTGAAGCTTTATTAGACATAATGAAAAATGGCAGGCACCCAAAAAGATATATTTTCCAAATTTCTCCTGTCAAAAAAATTTCTGCAAACGAGGACAGGAGCTCAAAACTCTCTCTCATTTCCTTCTGTCTTCCGATAAATCATGTCGGGTGCATAATGAATTGAATGCAGTCTCACCTTCCTTTTGTCCTTGCACCAATCCTGGCCCCTCCATGCAGCCCGTGCAGTCCTGCCTGCTCTCCTTGGTGCCTGTCTCCCATTGCGCCTGCTTTGAATAGATGGATTTATCTCTGTTTGATTAATACTGGTCCCTCCACATTGTCAATATTGTCTCTCTGCATGTTATCTAGTCCTGTATGATACATATAGCCAGGAGGTGGAAATACAAGAAACACAATCATACATTCACTGAATTTGCCATCTATCTATCTATCTATCTATCTATCTATATGTACATATATATATATATATATATATATATATATAATATATATATATATATATATATATATATATATGCCCATTTGTGCCAGCAACATCTTTCAAAAAAGTTGGGACAGGGGCATGTTTACCACTGTGTTGCATCACCTCTTCCTTTAACAACCCTCTGTAAGCGTTTGAGAAATGAGGAGACCAAATGCTTTAGTTTTGAAAGTGAAATGCTTTCCTGTTCTTGCTTGATATAGGATTTCAGCTGCTCAACAGTTCAGGGTTTCTTTTGTCATAATGCACCAAATGTTTTCACTAGGTAACAAGTCAGGCAGGCCAGTTTAGCACCCGAACTCTTTTACTACGAAGCCACACTTGTCAAGACATTGCAAGTTCACATTTTACAGCAGAAACAGTCAAGCGTCAGTGCTGTTCTTGAGCAGAACTCGATAAATCCTTTCAGCGAATCAGCACATAGTATTTGGGTCAGGTGCACAACTACTTTTTTAGGCAAAATCTCCAATGTCTCCCTTTTCCCTTCAAAGTGCAGTAAGTAAGTGTTAAAATAATGGCCACTGCACCTAAACGGTGCACAGTGTGTCTAACAAAGAACCACTTTGGATTCTGCCATGTGTGCACAATTCCATACTGGACACAAAGTCCAATGTTTGGGTGTAAAAGTAAAACTCACGTAGTGCACTATATAGGGAGCAGTTAGCCGTTTGAGATTTAGCCTCAGGATTTTCCGATATGATCTCATAGATGTTTAATATTGACCATTAATGGGCTGTTTTTGTTGCAGTTTCCAGCACGTATTTGTTTATGTTAAAGAAGGTTAAATATTGCACTTAAAAGAAACTTGTATCCATTAAATGGTTTTGTTCAACTGAAACATGAAACAACCATTGCAAATAGCTGCTTTTGCTAAAAAAATAAATTGAAATAAAAAAAATCAATAAAGTTTCATTTTGTAAGTTACCTGTATTTTTCATTTTTACTTAATCAAACAACCCAACTGTAGTTTGATTGATATAACCTGGAGTTTATTTGCAAAAACAGGTATTTCCAGTTTAATGAATGTTCATAAATCATGTTTTTTTATTGTGTATGCTTAGGCTATCACCTCCAACTTACACTGACACCCTTTAGCTCCATCACCTTACTTCCGTGCTGGGTAATTGTGACCGATTAGGCTAGGGATCCTAGCCAGCCAATTTTTTAAACTTCCCTAATACAGGTTGCTTTGTTTCCATGTTCAGTGCATAGCTGGAGTTTGTATACAGATTTTGAGGTCAAATTGAAGCCAAATTGTCCTTATTATAGATATTAGCTATGTGTGTCAGACTGTGCTTAGTGAAGTTTTTAAGTTTAGAGTGTCTCTGTAAACAATAGGAGGACATATTGCTTTGTTCTAATGTAGGACATGAGAGAGTATGGAAAACATGACTCCACAAAATTTAAGTTCCTGGCCCTAGATATATAATCTATCATTAACTCAGTTTAACATTATGCATGCGGACAGATCCTCTGAGACGAGATGCAAATGGAGGAGGAATTTCCATAAATTTACATTTCTGAAAAACTCGCAAGGACATAAAAAGGCATTGTGTCTTTACCACTGTGATGCATTCCCAATGCAATTCGTGCAGGAGCAAAAATTAGCCACAACGTGATACTAAGCTTGTTGTTGAAATGCAGTTATACGTCAACGTCTTTGAGGACACACATCTCTCTCTTCCTCTCTCTCTCTCTCTCTTGCTCTCTGTCTCTGGAACTGATTATAATTCAATATTTTATTTGTCTGCCTAATGTCCATTTCTAAATCCTGTAATAAAAAGTCTGTTTTTGGCCCTTCAAAAATGTTCTTATCCATGATCACAGTTGTTTCCTAACTGAGATTAAAATATGAGGTCACTTCATTTCAAACTTTTAACTATCTTCATTTGCACTCTGCTTTGCTTTATAGTCCTCCATGGCGTCTACCCTGATTAGATTAGAATCTAAATGCCAATCTGGGGATAATTTTCCACTTCGGCATAGCTCATCCCATGAGAATAAATCTCATTTTAATGTCACTGCTTATTAACATGAACTATTTATAAGTTTGAGTTATTAAGAAACATTACATGAACACCTTCAAGTGACATGAGAAGCTGCAGATGCTCTTACATTTTCCTGGAATTTAGGGTCACTCTTTTTATTGAGAGCAAAAGAGAGTGCCTGTTTTAAAGGAGAGCATTACTGTCATATTGTAGGCTAGTGTACAAGCAGTTTTATTATTTTATCTGTTATTTTATTATTATCAGTTGAGTGCAGACGGTATGCAGATTCAAGCTATATGCATTTCTGCATAGAAACAACAGCTGTCTTCCTATTTTGTTGCTTCCAATATGAGATTTATTTTATAACTGGGTCATATATGGGAGTTTTTCATATTTAAAGCTGCATATAGAGACACAAAATGTTTGCATGCATACAATCGCATGCAAAAGTGTGAGTACCCCTGTTCAAATTACACATTTTTTTGATGTTCTAAGTGAAAATATGTTAACATCCTCTACAGTGCACACGGTAATGCACAATTACTGTGTATTTGCTGAATTCAATACATTGAGAGAAAATAAAACATAAAATGTGGCTTGTGCAAAAGTTATGGCATTATATTTTATTTTTCCAATACATTGAACAATATGTTAAGAAATTGTGAACTAAAATTTTCAGAAAAATGCTATATTTAAGTGTATTCTCTGTAGAGGATGTGTTAACTTATTTTTACTTAGAAAATTAGCAAAACATGTCATTTGACTGGGGTTGTTTAGACTTTTGCATACACACACACACAAATACACAAGTACATATATCAGCGTCAGTAATTTGGACATAGATTCATAATTTCTATTTTAAAAAAAGCTAATTTACTAAAGGCCAAAGAGAAAATTTTACAAACATAAAATATGCACCTTTAATACACTTTCTGTGAATAACTCCTGCAGTACCTGTGGTGCTGTTTTAGCTATTACACATTGAGATTTTTGGACTGATTGCAGACAGCATGCCAGATTTGTAGCAAACTTAATAGTAGATTTCTTGATTATGGTATAGATGTATTTATATTTATACAGTGTATGTCAATATATTTACATAGCCTAATGTTATATCTTTATATATTATGTATTTATATATATTTTGTATATTATATATTTACGTATATTTACAAAACTTCAAAACTCATAACATCATAACAACATTTTATGATAAATGTGGATCAACAGAAATTATTCAGAATGACTTGGAATAAAAAAAAAATGTGTAGCATTAATGTACATTAAAACAAAAAGATTTATTGATATGAGGTTTTGTTATGGCAGTGACCTTACAGTACTGTGCAAAAGTCTTCAGCTATTCAAGTTGTAATGTTTTTTAGTACAAATTGTATAATGAGTAAATTGTTTAATAATTTGAAGAAAGAAGTAGAATGTATATCTGAAATATTTCTAGAAACGTCAGAATTCACCCTCTTTTGCTTAATGACAGCATTTGCTCCAGCTGGTATAGACTCTAGTTTGTTCAAAAGCCTCTGATGAGAAAATTGAGAGAGTCAACAGCACACTTGCTTAAATGAAAGATCTGATCTTTTTGTATAAAGGCCTTAACATGGCCAGTGTCACAAATCTGCTTCAGTTTAAACAGTTACCTGGAAATAGGGCAGAATCTTCAATATTTCTTGATCATTTTGCTTGTCTTAACTTTCCTTGGTTTTAAACAACTGATATCTTACATTGTCCGTGCATTTCATTTCTGTCCTTAGATTAACTTAAAATGATTTTTTGTTAATGTGCCTTGAAGACTGACTCGTGACTGATTTACTGTCTCTTTCTTTAAAGCTCAACTGAAAACCTTCTCTTTACTACTCTCTCTTCTTCTTTTTTTATTTTGCTGTTGGTGTTTTCCTTCCCAATGCAAAATGTATATGTGAATGGCATCTGTTCTGATTGGCTGCCCTGTATTGCTCCTCATTAAAAGGCTGAAACACTCTTTATAGCCTTATCATAAATAGTCCCAAACTGCTGTAGGTCAAATCAGTGTATAAGTGTAAATGAGGTGTTTTTGTGACAACAAAAAACAGTGAATTCAATACAATGAATTAATTTCATTATGGATTGTGTGGAGTAGGAAGTGAATGAAATTTTAACAACATTTATACACTATGTCAAACTCTTTAACTTCAAATTGGTAAGGAAAGTTCTGTTTTCATGCTGATTAAAATGTAAAAGATCCTGTTTTCAATGTGGCTTTAGAATTTTGTACCCCAGTAGATAATTTGCATTTCTTCTAATGTTAATATCCTCTTAAACAAACAAATGATCACTGTCCAGTTAAATATCTTTATATATAATTCTCTCAGATGCCTTTTGCACAGTAGAGCACCATCCTAACAAAACCTTGTGTCTTCAATATGCAATATGCATATGTATTTGTGATTTCAATGCTCCACCACTGTATCTTCTGGTAAAATATCCAATGATAAAAGTAATTTTGTGAAGATATAAATTAAAATGTTAGTCTCTGTATATGCCCCGTGACCTCTTTCTACAGTTTCCTGCTACTGCTCTATTTCAGAGAGCTAATCTTTCTATTATTGCTTCCATTTTTCCTATGCAATTCGTTCCTGGCCCAAGCACCTGAGGTGACTAATCATTTGCAATGTCATGGCTGTGTCGACTTTGCCATATTCATATGCATCGGTTCTTATTTCATTACAAAAACCATGGCAATGGCTGCTCTAATGAGTAAGGATTACACTATTCACTATCAGAGTCTTAGAAGGATTACCTTGAACAAGCAGTCTGGCGTCCAGAGGTTGCACTGAGGGAAAGTAATCTATTTCAGCAGAATGCACAAATGAAGTGCTGGGGTTCAGTCCTAGAAAAAAAAGAGAGAACAGGGAAAGTCTGTCTGTTACACTCCTGAATGAGGCCTCATCTCTGAGTAAACTCCAAACAAATCTCCTGACTTCTGTGGCATTTTCTTTCTCCTGCTATGAATGACTACAGGGTCCATGGGATAAGCAGAAAGTGATAAGCACGCACATGTGTCCTGGCCTGGTAGGATAACAGCAAGGATGATACAGCTTAGAAAGTGGCAAGCCTCATGAAGCTTACAATATCGAGAGATTCATGCAGTCTAAATTTATGCTACTGCATAAAGAGGGACGATTTCTCCACAGTTGCTCTGAAATAGAAATGGAAAAGGCCTCAAAAGCCAGTATGAGTCATAGCACAGGTGTTCTTATTTGGCAGGTGATCTAAACATTTAGAGAGTGGGAACCAGCAGGGTCCTCAAAGGTTTGAAATATTCAATCTGAAAGGCATTGAAAAATAATATTCGTCCCTCGTTTTTCATCTCACTTGTGGAATACATGTCGCGTTCTTCGGGTTGGAGAATATGGCCAACCCGAAATGAGGAGAAAAAACAAACAGCCATCTCGCTCAACTCGATTCTCTTTGTCAGCCTCCAGGACACATCAAGTGTAATAAGCAATAAGGCGCACTCGGTAAACAATTCATTCAAAGTGGAGGTCGCTCCTCATTGAAAAACATGTGATAACTTGATAAGCCACACATGGCCATTTCAGAAATAATAAGACAAAACAAACAGAGGAACTCCCCATTCGGTCTTTTTCACCATTTCTTAAGCAGCAGTTGAAACACTCCATCAGGACATGAGACGAAGCACCAAATTCATCAGGGGAAATGATATAAGCCAAAAGCGAAAGTGAAATTGCAAGAGATGCATTTCTCACCACTGCTAAAATGTGTATAACCTTGTGTTTTCTGTCATTTTTATTTTTAGGTTTATTTTTTTTCTAATTGATATTTCATTTGTATATATAGTTAGGTACAGTTACTTTTGGACATACATGTTTCCAATTGGCATGATAAAAATTAGGAGGGAAAAAACAGACAGGACCATTCTTCAAGATAAAACATCAACAACTGCCATATTTACAAAAAATATACATTTTCCAGGTCACAGTATATTCTCTTCCAATAAAATTATATCTTGTCACATATTCAAACACTGTGCAGGTGTGTACCTCTTTCCTATTTACATTTGAAGAAAATATCTGAACAATCTCAAAGGATCTTATGGAGGTAAACAGGCGTATGTCCTAATAAGTCCTACGGATAAATTTAAAGTTCATTTTGTGAAGAGATGTCATGCTTAGTCTAGGATCGGCCTTGCCAATTACTTTGCCAGTCATCATCACTTCTATTCATTTCCAGATCTCATTCCCACATACACTTCAAAGACGGTAGAGATGATACACATCATATAATAAGTTATATTCATTATACAAGTCCATTTAAGCCACAGTGTCAATCCAGATTCTCCTCTATCTCCATCAGCTCTGTTCTCAGTTTAACCCTGTCTTGAAAGAATTTGAGAAAATGCAGAATTTGCAGTTATTTAAAAAATTCAGAATTTGAAAGACCAAAGTGCTCTTGAATCTGTGAGAAGGATTTTTTTAGGATTGCCTGAAAAGAAATGAGACATTTGTGCAATGCCTGAGCAACTCCATCCAAGGACTCCTATATTTGACAGCTGATTAAGGAGGTCAGGGTTATAGGCAATTGGAGATAACATTGAGAGGTGCAGTATAGCCTTGTTTTGAAATGTTGCCGAAGTGTGATAGTTACTGCTACAGCTTAAAAAAAAGCACCCAGTTTTGTAGTTTTCTACTTGTATTTCAGCCTGAGAATAAATCGTCCCACATCTTGGAGTGCTTGGGAAAGAGAGTCCTTCACCTTTGAGGAGAGGTGGCTCTGGTAATTATGAGAGAGAAGTCTATGATGGGGAATGGGATTTTCTCCATTCTTATGGGTTATTATTCCTCTCTGAGGACTCTTCTGGGTTATTACACTGGTCCTTTTCCTCAGGACATGAGGACATCATTTGCAAGTTTGGATTTCATCTTGGTTTTAGTAGCTAAGATAAGGGGGGAGAAAGTGCTAAATCAGTTGCAAATGTGTTTGAGAACATCAGAAAATGTGAAGAAAATGTATAATGCAGAAGTCTCTGTCATTACAGACAGGCTTATTCATGCTGCAGCTCTGTTGAACTAGTCTTGATTCCAGTCAATAATATATATTTCTCAACAAAACTACAGACATGTAAAACCATATTTTACTGAGACATCACATTTTGTGAAAAAATTTTTGTTATTTTTTTTCTGAACATTTTTTCTTAAAACAAACACTGTTTCAGAGTGTTGTACAAGGGTCATCCCACATCAACCCAACTAAAAATTCAAGCAAAAACTTCAATTTAATTCATAGAACAATGCATTTGATGCTAAATTGCATCCTAAATAGTGAGTTTAACTACTTATACAAAGGCTGAACTGAGCTGTAACATCAACCGTGTGAAAATATATCACTATAAATGATATTTTGCTTTAAATCTCTATATGAACAAATTCCTGGAGCTATCTTCTAGAACTAACAGTGTGCATTTAACAGGTTAGCTGCTGGACTGAGGCAGAACTTCACTGGGTTATCATTGCAGAAACACTGTCTGTTACATTAGCTATTAAAAAATGCATACATACTGCATTGAACCAAATCTTGTGCTCATTTTTCAGCTTGTGCTTGTTACAAATGACTGCAAATGAAGCCAATTGCTAGTTAGCTAGCTAGCCTCTTTTTGCCTTCTCTTTGTCTCTATCTCTGCTCCTTTCGTTTCTGAAATACTGATTTTGTTTTTTAACCAGGTCAAAACTGGTAAACAGCCACTAGAGGTTACACAACATGCAGACAGGAGGATCCAACCATTTACGTTTTGAGAGGAAACACTGTATACTTAAAAGACAACCATGCAAAATGCAGACTCATATTATTTATTTGTATAATAACATAAAATATCAAAATTAGAAACCAAAATCAGTTTATTTCTGAGGCTTTTAGATGGCCTTCCATTCAGGAAGGGTCCTGATTAGTCAGTTCCATCATTATCCGCAGTCCGCAGGGGTAGGGGAGCTCAGAAAAGTAGGATTTTAACACTTTCAGTCAAATGTTTTCTGAGAAGCTATTATTGCAGGTCCTGCTGGTTAGAGCCAGTCAGACCCAGTCCACTCTGTTCTATGGCAAATTTATAGTGGATCCAGATGGCCTGCCAGACCTCAAGACTGCAGGAATTGGGAATCCAACAGTGCTGACTTTATATTCTGTATTTGGAATTCAGTGTGAATCTTAAAAAAAAAAAACACAGACTGAATTTCTCATTATAACTCCGTCTACATAATGATGTCCTTGATGCATATCTGACCTCCAAGTAGCCCTACAGGAGTAGAGAGTGTAGAAGTAGCCAGTAATTCTGCGTTCATTAAGTGGCACCAGAACCCATGATAGAAAACTCACACATTACTTATTAGCGTATGTTTTGCCTCTGTGTTCTCTTGCAAATGTGATAGGACTGTTTGCCACTATCATTAAAAAGTTACTTGAGGCAAATAGATAAGTTTCCAAATATATAAGTCTCTCTGAGTTATTATCTCCACTTCTTGAAATGAACAAGGACACTGCGAGCTGTATGCACTGTGCAGCAGCCCATTTCATTGGACTCTAAATTTAGAGCAGCTCCGTATATATGTTGCGTGGGTGTGAATAATATTGTGAGGGTGTGAATAAGTGTAGCTTGACACTGGCACAGAGGAACAGACTTTAAGGGAAAGATTTATTGATGCTATTTGCATAAGAGATTTGTGTCAGTCAATTTTAGAGGCATTCTCCATACTTAAAAAATGTGTAAGCAGCAATGTGTCGCTTTGATCAAAGAAAGATTTATGCCAGTGGCACAGCTGGAGAATTGTTGCGGCAAATTTAAATATAGGGCCATACAAAAAATACTTGGTTATGCTGTTTAAAGGGTCCATATCAAAGAAAATCAAAATCTTCTATGCTTTTTTGAAATAAAAGTGGGGAAGCTATCTCAAAACATACCAATCACTCCCAAGTCAATATAGTCCATGTATGCAAACCAGTCTGCAGAAGTCGCTCTTTTAAATGAATTGTTTATGTTATGTTACGAAACCAATATATGCAGGGACGCAGATGTAAAACAAAAGTGGATAAGCCCTAAATTTCAGGGGCATCCCAGCTGGTTAAACTGATTGACCAGCACAGGGTATGTTTTGATGGCTTAGCTGGTGTACTAGAATGGTCAACCAGCTAAATCATTAAACTCAAATAAAAACATACACTATGCTGGCCAACCAGCTAAACTGATCTACAAGCTTAATCAGCTTAACCAGGTTGAGCTGACCAAGCTGATTTTTTTTAGCAGGGATAATTATGAAACGGTGAACAACTACGTACATAAACAATGCATTTCCCTTTAATCACTATAATATTATTATCACATGCACGCTGTTTGGTTTTATGAATACGACGTTTCAAATACTCTCTGTAAAAATGAAGGTTATAATATTTTAGTTATACCATATATAGCCCTTCTTATGTAAGTCATGATATGTTTTTGTTAAAATTCTAATATGAAAAGCCACTGATAGACACCAAAATTGCTTTAGTGTTTTATTCCATTAAATCAAGATTTTCTAGTTATATGCTTTGTACAGGGGCAAATCAGGTGCATGATGGTGGAATTTGACTGGCCACCCCTCTAAAGTTGGTAGTGGATAAAATATTAACATTGCTTACCCTGGACAGTGTTGGGTATCACCTGCTTATTCGTTTTAGGAAATTACTAGTACCAAATCATGTTACTTATTTCTTAATGCATTTGGTTTCAAATTGCACAACTTTTTACACTTGTTACTTGCAACAAGCAGAAAAAGTAGACTTGTGAGTCTGTAACAAAAGCATTTACTCTTTTTTGCATTTGACACCGTTTCTCTGGGTAGGTTGAAATGTGTAACAGAAGTCTATAGCATGAGTTATTTGCCATGGTTTCTTTGGCTCTTTTCATTTTTTATGGATGGAAATTGGAGGCGGAGGGTGAGGAAGTGAGGGAGACAGTTAAGCAGAATATAATTATCTGAAACTGTGTTCCGTAAAAACAAGAACTTCAACAAGACATCTTACACATTGAGAAATCTTAATAAGTGAGTAAAAATGGAGGGTAAGCATCATTTCAAATGTACAAATGTATGTAAACATCATTCACGTGCATTTACCCTCCACTAAACCCTGCAAATATCTGCACATTCAGCCGGCAGCAGTGTTGCCCCGCCCATAATGATATTATATGGATTGTTTCACAACTGCTTTTCAATTGAGGCAGGGCAGCCATTCATAACAGAAGTCATTTACATGTGTTAGTCTTAAAGGCACAGTAACAATTGCCATGTTTAACTCTATGGGAGAAATAAAGTTTGGAAAATGGTCATGTAAAAATTAATTATGGTACATAAATCCATACAAACTTCTTAGAAAGTAGAATGTAGAATTTGTGCCCTTTAGGTTTGCCTTCTTTTCGGAAGTGCCTATGACCTGCTGAATGACACATTGATTAGAATGTAGAGTCTTTGTCTTTGCACTTAATCAAGTAGGCACTGATAGAAAGGAGATGGAGGGGGGAGCTGAGGGAGAAGGACGCGTGAATGTCATGTTGAGCTGCACGCAACAGCCATTGCTCCTCTGCCAAAAAGACACAACATACCAGTGTCTCGGTCAGCGAAAGGTCAAGTGTAGTACAAGTCATTGTCACTTGCAGTTAAATATGATGTGCAGAATTGTTCAAACTGCAAAACAGATTTCAACCTCAATTACCACTCAGCTGTATATGTTTCTGTGAAGTTTTTTTCAAGACAGCATCTTTCACTAGTAGGCCTGACATGTCTTGGAGATTTAGGTGACAAACACTGACAGAGATACATGAGCTTACACAAGCTTCTTTTAGTAAACATCTCTCATCAGTGACAGAACAGAGCAACTTCAGAGAGTGCCACTACAGTGCATTTGATGAGGACGTACTATTGGAATCATGTTTTGTTATCCAATGCAACACAATGCAGACCTGACAGAATACAACACACGTCACACACATTCATCTGACAATGATGTTCCCAACAGTGAATGCAATTAGATGCTTAGCAGGTATCGAGTCACTTCTGATTACATCCAGCAAACTGAAAAGCAAAAAGTGCCGAAGTGCTACAATGACTCATGCATGGCGTGAGTGCTACAGCTGTTTCAATGCTTCAGAAATTCTTATTTCTCCCAAAGGTACAGAATTCAATGATTCTGAAATTTGTTTATGCAGACATATTTGATATAATAAGGCCATCACTCAATATATGGTAAATAAATGAAGTATTTTGTGACTAATTGGACTCAGCAAGTTACAAATTAATATATCATTTTAGGCCATGAACAAGAATTAGAGGAACCAGCTTAAAATAACAACACTGCCATCTAGTGCAAAAGAAAGACTCAGCAGCCTAGGAGAAGATACCAAAGGCAGAAACGGCCATATTAGATATTTCATTAATGGGAAATTATATTAAAAGTGACATTTTCTTCATGTATCATTAAATCAACAATAATCAAATGCCTACATACAAATCTCAACATGCTAATTGGTGGCTGTCTTAACTACTTGTTACATTAGCCTTGTACATCTACTTACACGTTGCATTATGATTTTGGCAACAAATCAACAATCAAATGGTCTCTATGTTTTCTGTGTGACCTGCCTCAAAGAAAAACTCATTTTCTTTGCTTTTTTGGAAATAAGTGTTTGGTGAAGCTGTTTCAAAATATACAATTAATTCCTGAGTGAATACAGCACATACATGTAAACTAACCTGCAGAAGTAGCTCAGTTTAAATTCATTGTTTATGTGATGTCACAAAACCAACATTTAATCCAGGGATGCAGTGGTGAACAAAAACAGTGAATAAACCTCAAACTGCAGTGGTCCCTGCTATGTTATTCTGACCATTCTGGTTGACCAGATAAACCATTAAATACAAACAAAAAACATACCATATGCTGGTCTGTACCAGCTTAATCAGGTTAAGCTGGCCAAGCTGTTCTATTTTCAGCAAGGCTAACTGAGAAATCGTGGACAACTACATACATGAAACATATATGTTCATCTTTTTAATCACTATAAAATTATTATATGTGCCTGGATCGGTTTCCTCAATAGCACATTTATAGCACTTTTTGTAAAACAAAGATTTTAATTATTTTAATTAATTTCAATTATATCAAGTCATGCCATGTTTATTATTTTTGCTTCAATTTTAATAATAGAGAGGCCTGTCACGATTATTACATAATCTCTGATCACAATAATTTTCTCAGTCTTATGTTTATGTCACAACAAACAGAATGTGAAGTGGATGTCTCATCCTTTGGGTTGATGCAAATTCATATAAACAAAAGAAAGCAAAAACACATTTACTGAGACATGTCATGTGAACAAAAGTTCTAACTTCTAACTGGTGCTATAACACCTTTAGAGGGCAGCGGCGGGTAATATTTGTTTGCTTGAGCTCAAGCTGCATCTGTTATTAGTTGGGGGACTGAGCATAAACAGCTAAGAAGCAAGACTGCTAATCAAATTCTTTAGGCTTGTAGGCTTGAACTTTAACAGAACCATACAATGAATAAAAAAGGCAATTAAATTGTGAATCACGATTATTTATGGTCACAGTTGTGACAGGCCTAGCAGCAGATGTTGATATTTTATTTTATTATTAATTAGATACAGGTAACATATAAATGCAATTGGCCAAAACATAAGCTTTAAAACAAACTGTCAGATAAAACCCATATTGTTGTGTATGGTGTGGCTATCAACCAGACAATTGCTTTTAATCAGGTTAAAATTATCATTGTATGGAACTAGTTTATTGCTCCCAATTGCTCACTTTTTTATGTGGATAAGTGGATTATTGATTATTAACAAATAACATTTTCTGTTGATTTTCTAAGTGAAAATGTGCTCTACAGGGTTCACTGAATAGTGATACAGCATTTTCTGCTAATTTTATTGGACAATTCCTATTTATTTGCTGAGTTTGACAAATTGAAAACATAAAATATAGCATGTGCCATAACTTTTGCACAGGCCACATAACTTTTGCAGGCCATGTTTTACCTTTATTTGTCTTCACATTTGTTGAATTCAACAAATAAACAGTGATTGTTCGGAAGTGTGTTCTCTGTAGAGGTTGTGTTAACTTATTTTTACCTAGACTTTAATTAATTTAACTTTTGCATATGACTGTATCATGTAATATTATTCTTTCTGATTTATGATCACCTGGCAAGCACCTTTTCAACAGGAGTGGAAGAAATTAGGTAAAACGTTTGTGAAAAAATGAACTGTGATAAAATATGCTTGTTTTTGCAAATATATCAGGATCACACTGATTAGCCTAAAGCTCTGGAGAGTTTCTGTGTGGAAAATTAAGCTAGACATAAGCTAAACATAATGGATCTTGTAATAAGAGAAGCATTTTAATTTGAGGGAGTATTTATGACTTCTTTATGTTCAGTGCCTTCCAAACATATTTTTCCTGCACTGTTCCGCAGTTATGCAATTTATGCTTAAAAGACAAATATAAGGTACAAAGATACATTATCCATATTTCTGGCTACATGATGTATGTTTTCATTTTAAAATATGGCTATTTTCCTCGTGTCCACTCATTTCAGCATAAGTACTGGAACAAATGACATTTCTTTTGAAGTATAAACGTGACCGTCTGTCTGTATGCATAACAAAAATAACATTAAGATGTGAGCTGTCTGAGAAATGCAAACAACAAGGACAATAACAGATTTCAAAGAGAATTTGGACTCAACAACTTGGAATATCTTCAAAGAAATGAAAAAGACAGTGGTGAACATAGCAGACTTCAACAGTCAAGACAGGTTAGAAAGTCAGCTACACATAGGAATAGTCAAATGACCTTGGCAGTATTTTAGAAACAATGGGCCTTATTCACTGACAGAAATTTCTTCCTAAAACCCACTTGCGCAGTTTCATGAAGATTCATTCACCATTTTCTTATTTGGGATTTGTTTTTAGGTAAGAACAGAATCTACACACACTCAAGAGAACAAAAGTGCGGGCAGTTCTGCGGTTTAAGAACACGTCATTAATCTGACGTAGACTTTTTCGTAGGACCTTTCTCAAGAACAAATTTAGGAAAAAAAAAATGGAAGATATTGGTGAATAAGGCCCAATGTTCTTTGTTCTTTATGGCCTTTGGCAACTCTTTTACTTTATCTAATTTCCCATTTCAGATATCTATCTTGTCTTCTTTTATTTATGTTCAATACTGAGACGACTTTGTCTGTGTGTAACAAATATACAGTTAAAACTCAACTGTAAGTGCTTCCAAAGCAGTGGACTACCTGCTGTGTGAATGATTATTTAGCCCATAGAGGGAGCTATGAGCTCAAAACCCAAAGCTGCTGAAATTGCATTTGTTTACAGACACATCTACTCTCCTGGTCTTTGTTAGCTTTTTGAGTTTCCCCTCAAAGAACTGTGTCAGCCCTCCAACATTCTGTTCTGTAGATTTTGAGAAAAATCACTTTATTAATATTGCTAAAGATTCCACACTAGTCATACACTGAGCTGTTTGATCCAGAGAAGTTCAGTGAAGAGAACGAGATTATGACAGAAATAAAGACCAGCTTTATTGTGCCTTATTACATTACGAATAAGCAGGATGTTCTGAACTTTCTTCACCTTACAGTCAAGTCTACATACACAATGATTCAACTATATAAATCAGGTAAACAAACTACTATACAGCAAAACAGCAATCAAGTGTCAGTACCTAAAATACAAACATCAGAGTACTTGAATATTGCCCCTGCTGACAGTTTTAAGTTATTTACAACAAAACTACTTGAAAAGCAGTCAGTGATTGCAGCACCTTATATGGTGCATACACAGATGCTCATCATTCAAGGCACCTCTCATTTAAAAGTAGGAAAGACAGCTAAAATACACAGCTAGCCATTAGAATTGTTTACTTCGTGGGTTTGCTGTTTTCCACCGGAATTGGAAATGTCCATTTTCAATAATCAGCTTCTATTCCAAACCAAAGTTAGAATGGCGTGATAAGCCAAAACAAATTTTATAGTCCCTGTCATGCTTCTACTCTTCTAGTGCTTTTTAATGATGGATGATAATGATAAATTTATATTCCACAAATAGCCTCCTTTCTATGATATATGAGCACCTGCAACTTTAAAAGATGAATATAAACACTCATCCTTCTGAAATCAACAAACAGCTCTGACCCAAATTCATATATATTTCAAACCGTAGGACTATAATGTTCCAATCACAGCTCCAGATAGCTTTAATAACAAAAGATTGTACAAGTTAAAAGTGATTACTTTCTTTAAAAAGTTTTTTTTACTTTTTGTCTACAGACCTATATGGCTGTGATTATTTTTGACACAAGCAAGCAAAATAAGACCCTGAGATAATGTTCTAAAACAATCCCCCACTTTTTCCAGTTTGAAAATAAATTCCACAGTGAAAGTTCCTAAAACAATTTAATTGGCTATTAGTGCTGTGTCTGTTTCACACATATGGGGTGAAATAACTTTAACATTGAACATCAAGCTTGTAGAGGTTGCAGTAAAATTCCACAACACCAAGCAAGACTCTGTCTCTGCAAGTTCTGAGGCAAATATTTGACCACATAACACAAAGTTGAGCAAAATATTCCTTGTCAATTCATAATTACAGATGAACAGCTAATTTATTGTTTCCAGCCTGCTGTCTTTCCATAAGGAAAGTTCTTCTCAACGAAAAGTTCTTCCAAAAGATGGAAAGTTCTTTCAATTTAAAGAGTTGGAAAACTACCTCGGCTGTATCCACTAGCCAGATCATATGAGACCTGAGAGACAGAGCAGTCCGTAAAGAAGTTTGGGAAGGTCAACGCACATGGAGAACTCTGCTCCACCTGAACTGGGCCAGATGAGTCTGTGTTACCATATAGAGGCGGCTGCCCTGGCACTGTCCTTATGTCCCCTGTTTTTTTGGCTACATTGCTGCTTGTGCCCCAAGGCTCTGCATACAGGAAACCTCCTGTCACAAAAGGGTGTGAGTCAAAAGAGCCTGGCTCAGGGCCTCCAGTTCCCTCCTGCTGGACCCTGATGGGAGTACTCTGGAAGAGCTCCTGTTCACTGACCATGTTGCTGTAGTCAGGCCCCAGGAGCTCAAAGAACTCCATTGCATCCGGATTTCCGCGCTCTAGGTCTTTGAGGGACATGCCGGAAGTTGATGTAACTCTGGAGCTGTTGGCTGGTTCTGTGAAAAAGGATGGGGGCAGGTTTCGGTGTCTCAGCGGGGGCTTTTTGGCCCTTTCTCCCCGCAAGTCCTTGGCAGGGTTAAAGAGGGCGGCCAGACTCTTGCTCTGCAAGTTGGCCTGGGACCCGTCCCGTTTAGTTGGTGTTTTGCTCTGCAGGGTGCTGGTTGGAGCCTGTGGTGAATCTTGTCCCTTGCAAGGCTCTTGAGTCGCTGCATTGCCAGAAGCAATGATCCCTGTGCATCTCTTGATCTGCTTCTGGAGGTACTTGCGATGGTTCACCTTCCTTTTGGACTTGACAGGCTTGTCCAGAGCCAGTTTGATGTTGCTAGAAGCAGAGTCGATAAAGCTGAGCAAGTCCCTGGTAGTCTCCCTGAAGTCATCCTCGCAGTCAGCTTCACCAAGGAGACTCCCGTCCAAGCCCTTCTCCACCTCGTACTCCATAACAGAACCAGGGAAACAGAAGTTTAGGAACTGCGAGTTCATGATGGCTGCCTGAACAGCCATTTCTCTCTGCAACCTTCACCCAAGATGTCCAGTATTATTCCCGAGAGTGCATCAGACCATCATTTAAACATTTTTTTTTTGTCCAGGCTGGTTTGCTACCCTTGGTCCTTGCGGTGGGCATGCACTGCACTTCTTTTTTTACTCTACCGAAAGCAGGACTGGGAGACAGACTTTGGGGAAGGCAGGGGGGGTTTTAGGGGGCAGGGCCAATGATGTCAGGACATTAAAGGGGAGGGGCAGAGGGACCCTGGACTTAACTCTTTGCTCACGCCTGACCACCTGCAACTAAGAGGGATTTGTCTGAGGCATCCCACAGTGCAAAAAGACAATAGCCACTTGTGTCTGTCCCAAGCAGTTCTTATTGTGTATGTGACCAGCACTGTCATTACATGAAAGACAGTGCTGGCTCACCAATACATTTAAACACATTCAGATTCATACAATAACATATCTTGTAGACACTTCTTTGTTCTGCAGTATTTTTCAAGACACAATAAAACTTTTTGCTTTAAAGGAATGAATCGAGGTTTACCTGTATAATTAATCTTTGGCTTTTTTAGGGACCTATATAGCCATTTTCCTTGGAATTTTGAGACTTCATATGTGACATTACAGCATATTACATATTATATTCATTAGAGTAGGGGCACTTTCTTTGATTTTTTTCTTTACATTTTTGCACTTTTGGTCCACAATATGCCATGGTGATCAGGTGTAATGTTATGACAAAGTTATTTAATGCTTTAAAACAGGACATATTAAAACAATATAAGGCTATATACATAATACAGAAAAATGTTCTTCTTTGTTTTTTCCATGAAATGTTTTCAGTACAAGATTTCATTACAATGAAAACCAGTTACACACAAGCAGGTTGATTTTACAATTTTGGATAGGTTACTTCTCCGCAAGCATGAATAACTGAATGCACTCACTTTAAAGTCTGCTGCATCTGTACAGCATAAAACTCAAATGAGTTTCATATCATTATGCATATGGTAAATGTCAAAAAGAGAGACCTGTGGGTTCAAGCTGGTGCCACTGTGTTCACGTGTGTATTCCCAAACTTCCCTAGTAGTGTCTTAATCTGCTTGTGGTGAAAGTTGATTTCTTGTGCATTCCCGCACCAGTGGGAATTTTAGCCTCTGCCTGACAACTATTATGGGCTGCCTTTGACATACAGCCCTACAGGGTCTAAATAGCTTCTATTCTTCCTTCGGCAGTGAAAGGGATCTTTGTGCCAGAGATTCATTAAACTGCACCTCACAGCCCCTTCGTAAAATGGGGCTCAATAATGAACAGTCGATTTAACTAGAAAAGCTGCCGGAGCTGTTAAATTAAAGGGGACTAAAGTGCAGTTCAAGCCCAGTGTGCCAGAAGAAATGTTGACCTTAAGAAATCCTGGGTATGAGTGTAACGGCCGCTGTAAACAATCCCGCATTTACAGGAAGTTTCTTGGCTAACAGTGAATGCTGGAATGGGAGATGGACCAATACTGAGAGGTTCATAGGGGCCCAAGCTGATGCCCACTGGAGCAAAAGCACTTACAGGGACATGTTTTTGGGTACTGCTGGTAGAAAAATGGACAAGGGTTATAAGTATCTCATGGAGCCCTTGAATATATAAAGATCATTTATTATACTGGGTTGACAGTTGTGCCCAGGTTCACAGAGAACTAAGGCCATGACGGTTTTTATAACTGATGGCAAATCTCAATGAGGTAAATGTAGTCATGAAGATGGAGAACACAATGTATTTTTCAACTAAGCAATGCTCTCCAAGTCTTTAAATGGTACAACGTTTATAGGGCTACTGAAATAAAATGTTTTATTCCATTCCCTCATTGAAGTTGGCAACTTGTGAAATCACTTGCCAAAGGACAAATTTTCCTGTATCTTCTCTTTCTGTAACACTTTTAAAGATTTTCCCAGGCATTTTTCTTTTTTCTCCTGTCTACAAGCGCATTTTAAGGTGAGGCAGTGAATCATTTAGATGTTTGCAAGGGTGAGTAAAAAAAGCCTGAGCGCCTTTGAGAAAGAGGGACTGTCGAGAGAGTGTTATTATCATGTAAATTCCAATGGAGAAAAGGAACAGTGAAACTGATAGCACTGATCTAATTATCTGTAGCCCAGCTCAAGCCCCTAGCCTGAATGGGGGTCCCAGAGAAGCTGCCATCACCTTACAATAAACAGCTGCACAACAATGAAAAAATAGCAACAGTTTAAAAGAAGACAAACTGTTTTTTACTTCTTATAGTTACATTTCATACTTTCTTCCTTAGTTACCTTCAGGCACTTTAACATCAGATTATAGGAAGTAGCTTTACAGGAGAAGGGAAAAAACTTTAAATGTAAGTTAAGGTAAAAAGGCTGTTTCATTTCATTTTGAACCATTTCTGTTGGTCTGTTTGTCATGTAATTTTGACATGGCATAAAGGGCAACTGCTGTTTTCAATGTGTGCAAAAAAATGAAATGCAAGGTTTTATTACGATGGCGACAATATAAAGAAAAGTTCTGATTGCAGCATATTGTTTAAAAAGTGGCATTTACAGTTGTCTGTTTTTCCTTTGAAAAAGTATATTCAAAAAGAATACAAACTGGAAATGATTCTAACTCTAAACATCAAGGCTTTGGCAGTGCATTAAGTCCTTTCATTCCTTTTTAAACAAGTTTCCACATCCTCCTCTTTCTTCAGCAGCCTAATTCTGGCACAGTGACATCACCAAACTAATGGCTGATATTTTCTCCTCTTCCCGCACAGAGCTTTTGTACATGCTAGTCATTCACATTTGAGGGCCTGACGCACTGATTCCGGAAACAAGTTTCTATGGCCACATAAAGGGCGAGGGGATCAGAGGGGGCTGGGAGCTGAACACTGGGGAGAGGGAAGGGGGAAAAAAGGAGAATTGCATTACATTAAAGAAAAGAGACAAAAGGGATTCCTGACCACTTGAACTTCCAAAAACGTCCCAGCGTGTTTTGTCTGGAAGAAATACATGTTGGGAAAGGGAACACAAATACGTCTGCAACTTCTGACATACGGCTTTTTACACTACATACAAAACATATCCACAGACAAAAGATCATTATACCTCCCACAAAACAAATTATTAGAGGGGGAAAAACAATAAACAAGGTCAAACTGAGGTGAACAAATGTCTTGGGGGGAGAACAAATGAGGCAAGCAGTGAAACAACATTCATCTTTCCGCTTTCGATTCACGTCCCTGGAAAGCTGCTTAAGCAAACGGACCATTGAAAGTGAGCATTGTTTGGTTATCGTTACACACTGCGCACCCCGACCTCTGCCCAGGGAATTTACAAACTCAGCACCCACTCTTTTTTTCCTTCACCCTCTCTCCCTGCCCCCCAGAATACCCTCTCCATCGACTACAGGCGTCAAAAGCAGGTTATACACACACGCAAATACACACACAAACCTAATCTCCTCACAGTAGTGTGTGGTCTGCATTAGATTATGGGTCAGCAGAATACTAATAAGAAGTTTGATTGATGGAAGTGTCGAGAGAGAAGAAAGGATGGTAAAATTAATGACAGCACCGAAGCCTTGAGAAGATATGGCTTACATAAAGGGGGAATTCCAAAAATTTTTCAAACTTTCTGAATAATTAAATGGCTAAAATGTAAACAGTGACTTAATGCCTCTTAAAGTTAAATCACAGAAACTATTACACAAAATGGTTACAAATATGCTGCTTGATGCCTGAGACATTGTTTTACAATAATTTTGAAATAAAGTTCTGGCCTAAAACATATTTTTCAAAAATCTGTTCATGGCGAAGAGGTACATGCAGGTCGTTATCAGGCAAAAAAGTCCCTGAAGAAAACTTTTTTGGATTTTTTGGAACACAATTTTACCATCATCAACATAAAAAACAAAGACACATACAGGTTCACTGATCGCTTTGGATAGTAAATACAATGGCTATATTTGCGTTGTAGTACCCCTGGTTCCTATCACTAAAACTGTAAAGAAGACTGCACATTTCAGTACAAAGCACAATTTCAAATCAAACCACACAAATCATGCTCAGTCGTGTCAAGAGGGGTAAATTACTGATATTGTTTTTTTTTAATCATACAAACTTTTCACAAAAAGTTACTACCAATGCATGAGAGAATGTAAGTGTTCTCTAGCTGTCACTGAGGGACTGAAGTCTAAGACATTAAACTGTCCTCTGAGGTCTTTTACTTTAAAGGTATTTAACTGTATCCACCAACAGCAACTGTGTCTGTGCATATTTATTCCAACTTTGCACACCTCTTTTCCCAGTGTGCTCATGTCTTATCAAATTTAATTGGTAAGGGTACAGAGAAATGGGGCTCCTAACAACCGTGAAAACAAGATGAAGAAAAACAGTGTTTCTATTTTTTTGTTTTTAATTTGAGTTTTAAAATGGTGTCCTTTTGTCTTGCACATCTGATAAAGGCCTTGCATGTGGGCCAAAAGATCATGTTTTAACTAAATAAAGTTACCTTTTTGCTCTATATAGAGCGAGTGTTGCACATTTTTACTGATAAACTCCTAACAACTGTGCAAGACCTGGTAGACCACCAAAACTGCCAAAATCAGATGAATAGTATTTTCATCTTTGAGAGAGAGGAGAAAAATCAAGCTCCACTCTTGCTTCAGATCTGAAAAAATCTGTCCATCCCTCCACTGTGAGAAAACAACCCATCACTATGGGTCTAAAAGGATGTGTAGCTGTCAAGAAGACCTTACTGAGAAAAGGAAATAGACCAAAAAAGAAAAAAAGAAAGAAAATTTGCAAATCAAACTAAGAAGATGCTGGTATTCTCAGAACAATAAACTATGGTGTAATTGTGATTTTATCCACACACTATCCATTTTTTGAGGTTAAGAGAAGGGTAATCCCCTCCACTAGTGGCTACATATACGTTGGTGCATGCACAAGCTAAAAGCTAAAATCAGGACACTAAATAACCTGTTGTAATTACAGGCCATAATTCCAAAACCAGGACTGGTTATAATTAACATTTAAAATTAAAACTTTTTGGCAAATGATATTCAAGCCATATTCAATGCATCATTCACCTCTAAATCAAGTATTGTGAGGAATGGTTAGAACAAAAGAAATACATTTGGACACAGTTGTGCTAGTAGGACAAGAACTGACACTTTAGTGACCCTTTAAAGATGGTTGATCATCATCCATCATTTCATCCCATTCAACCTCATTTTATCTCCAGAGCCTCACCCCTCAACCACAGCTCACCAGCAGGCCAGAGACCTCCTCCGCACTCAGGCTGTAGTATTAATAATACAGCTAGCAGGGGGCAGACTGCAAAAGATGAGGGGATGTCGAGGTACAGCAGTTTAGAGAGGTTAGAGCTGCCGGTGAATTAATGGCAGTCTGGGGGAGTCCTGCGGGTCGGTCTGCATGGGGCATGGTCTCCCTGTTATATACCGCTAGCCTCCCGCTAGCCACTTTATTGCTCAACGTCTGCTGTGGAGTTTTCATTAAATCACGCAGGAGCAGTGGCCAAGAAAGAGCAGGAAATGGGATATCTCTGTTGGATTCTATTAATATGCATTTACACTGCAATGAGTTCTATTTTTGAAAAGGTAGATTTTCTTTCTGTCTTTCATTCTTTCACCTTATCTCTTTCTTTCTCTATTTTTCCTTTCCTTACTTCTTACTCTTCCTTTCTTTCCCCCTTTCTTCCTTCCTTTTTTATTTATTTTCTTCATTTCTACCTTCCTCATAGATATTTTACATTTCATAACATGAGACATTCCAGATATTAACCAGAAAAAAGGGCAGAGGTGCTGCATGCAAATGTTGTTATCCCTCAGTGGTAAATGATGTTTACATGCCTTTATAATTGCAGCTTTAATTGTATAATTAATCCTTAGATAATCCTATGGTTCCACAGCAAGTGTACCGTTACAAAAGAAATCAGAACGTCTTACATTACCATCTTAATTACTACAGCAATGCAATTAAATGATTTTCTTAAATGAACCCCTGTGAAATTGAATGTATTGTGTCAATTAAGCATTCGCACATCAAATATTAGCTCAAGCAAACTAGTGAATATAGCTCTAAGTCAAGGGAACGAGTAAAAAGATAACTCTGTGCACAGGTACAAAGTCTTATTTGAGAATCAAAGTACCCTATTACACTAACTGAAGGACAATAATCGTATTTTTACTTACTGTTTTTTTTTTCACCATAATTGCATGAGAGATTGAACAAGACAGTATTTAGTAATGTTATAGGCTTTTTTAGGCTAGAATAGTGGTAGGCAGAAAGGAGGTATGTGGAAGTAAAAGACCATTGAAAGATTTTACATTCACTCCACATCAAGACTGCTTCTAATCTTCCAAAGTTTTATTTTTCATCATTGCTTTTGACATTTCATTATTTAAACTGTTCCACTGAGGATTATTTAAATGTACTTGGAGTGCTTCTCTGCATTAAAATCATAACACTTCAATCAATGGGAAATGTCCATGTGTGATTTGCATATCTAATGTAAGAAAGCGTTCAGTTGAGAATGAAACATGTTCATACAATCATCAGAATGACTGACTTAACAAAAAAAAAACACCACCTTCTTTGGTCCGGTTTAGTAAACAAATTACCTTTGGCACACAGCACTTTCTATGCTAAGGTAAAAAATTATAAATGATTTTTATCAACAGTCAAAAGTGGTCATCGTGTTAGCGTTGAATGTTTGATCCATTGCTTGAAGTACTGCACCTCCAGGGCCCGGGCACGGACGACAGTCTGTGGGTCATACTCATTATTGTAGCGCAGGTCGAGGTGGTGAGCTCCATCAGGGATCACAATGGCCACAAGAGAGTCTGAGAGGTTCTTGGTAACACCACCACTCATCCAGGGGTCCAAACCTCCATTACTGGAACAGGAAGGAAGAGAACTCATCAGAGATGCATGTTAACCATCAGATGTTGCAGTTACTGCTGGTGATAATGAAAGCATGGTGTAATCTGATATTATTTCTCATTTATACTTCAATGATACATGTGGAGAAATTACAACAACTGTGTTCCGAGGAACAAGATGAGATTTTTTTAATATCTAATGAAAGAGAAACCATCCTTCACATTTTTGCTTATTTTTGTTTTTGTTAGCTTTTGACATTAAGCAGAATGTAATTCAAATGTACACTAACATTTAAAGTTTGACATCACTGTTCAAATGTTTAGAATAAACAATGTAAAACCAATTAGGCATCATTCCATATGCTAGTCTTGTTTACTTTTATAGCATTCAAATAATTTGTAGGAAACTAGGAAGGCATATAGAAAAAAATGTAAAATAATAATAATAATAATAATAATAATAATAATAATAATAATAATGAATAAATGCATCTAGAATGATGAAAAGAGATGCAGATGTCCAGAATGCCTCAATAATTGAAAAATGGTCATCAGACATTGAGGTAGATAACTTGACAAAAATGTTTAATAAACAGATGATTACAGTAACCTATATGATTTACAGTATATAACTCAAAAATCATAAAAAGACAATTACAGTATATTATTTACAGTACATAACTCAAAATCATAAACTGAAAATCTTAAAAATATTGAATAAAACATCTAAAAATTTCTCTGTTTCTAGTTTGAAAGATTTAATTCTACACTGTAAATAAAATAACACAAACTATAACAAGTGACTAAACCTTTGAACAGTAGGTAAATACATTTTGTTGCACTATGTACTATATAACAGTACAGCAAAATGAAAGCAATAACTCTTGATTTCCAATGGTTATCATTACTGGTCTACATGTGATCTTGAGTTCCTGTATGATTTACTAGGTGGTGGCTGAGAACTTGTAATACAAGAATCATTAAGTAAAAGAATTTTTTCTTGTTCAGGCATTGCAGATCAGCATACAAAACTAGGTGCTAATTGCTATCTAAGGCTGCAGAGGGCAGTTCAGCAAAATATTCTTAGTTAAGATTTGAAGGTTTAACCTAAAACCAAGCAATTAGACCAATTATTCAAGCTGCTTTCCCTTCTGATGTAAGTGGTGTAACAAAAGTTTAGAATAACTGCCCACCTGAAGACGATGTTGCTGTGGGAGCCAATGTTCTTCCCACCATAAACACTACCAGCCCAGTGCTCCCGTGGCCGCACTCCAAATATTTCATAGCACTCATCAGAGAATGCCTGGAAGTTCCACACCTGAGGCTCAAACATGTCTTGAATGCCATCAGTACACATGGGCATCACCATCTCTGTACAGGCCTGGTCACAGGAATAGTGAAGAAAGTCTTTCAGAAACTCAAATATAAAGTACAGTTATGGCCAAAAACCACTGTGGGGCTGAATCATGTCATCCTCATCACTGAGAGCTTATTTCAATACCTATATACAATACTTAAAGTTTGTACATCACACGTTATATATGCACTGATATTGAATGTGAACATGCTGAATAATCATGTTGAAGTTCTACCTGGTAGAACCAACCCCTGAAGCCCAGACTTCCAGTAGCAGTCTGTGACGTGTTGAGGCAAACAGCACTTCCTGTGTAGTTGTAGTACACTTTCACTGCCTGAGCGATGCCATGTAACAGCTGCTTGTCTGAGACACCGGTATCAAACTGAAGGTGTGAGCAGACGACCTGGAAATCAAAATAATGCATGACGTTACCACAGGCATATACTGCTGAACCAACAACATTTGGGAATAAATAAAAAAATAATTATACAATTAATGGTGACACTATTTTGAGTGGTCCTTTTTACATGAAACAAACACTCTCAGTAACATATCAAGAACAGATGAGGGTTAGGATAGGTTTTGGGTTGAGGTTAAGGCTAGGATTAGGGCCAGGGTTAGGGTTAGGATTAGCACCAGGTTAAGGTTTGGTTTTGTGTAATGTAAGTAACATATTAACAATACATCTACTTAATGTAAGTAAAGTATCAACTGTACATCTAGGTATTTATTTTAATGTATTCAGATGCTTCACTACTGCTACTTCACTGATATGTTGTTGATGTGTCACTGACAATCTGTTAAGCGTTTATTAATCATCTACAAAGGACAACTCCAAATAAGGCGTTCCTCAATTAATCTGTAAAATGACTCAGTTTCAAAAGCAGCAAGAGTGCACTGATAACAAACGTATGCAATTACAACTCAATATATTATGCTTCTTGACTAGTTCTTTTTCACTACAAACTATTTTTCAATGTCATGGCATGCTGAGACTGAGATAATTAGTTAGAATGTATTTAGTAGTCTGTAAATACAGTATAAATACACACTGTAATATTAGTAGATTATATTTACCAAATAAATAAGGAGGCTAGAAGGAGGCAAAATGTTACAACGAATAAAGAATAACCATGATTATTATATGACATATAAATATTAACTAAAAAGTACAAAAATGTATTTTTTTAATTTTCAAATCATCAGGCCTTCTCTAATGGTTCCCCACTGGAATAGAGCTGTACAGAATGAAAATATAGGTACATGGAGTGCAGTTGTAAAAAAAGCACATTACTTTTGATTAATTTTACTTTGTCATAGGTGTATTAAAATGGTTTAAACAATTAAGGTCATTGATTGAAGAAGTATGTGAACCTCTAGGATAATGATGATTAATGTCAGATGTTCCAATCGATTCAGGCATGGATTTGTCCTGCGCTGCATAATAAAACAACTTCACAGCAGAATTCTGATTAAATGCTCTAAATAAGGCACCAGTAAAAGAGATTTAACAGGACCTCAGCAGTTGTTGAAGTTTCTAAAGGTAACAAAAGAATTTCTAAAGACTTGGGCCTCTATCAGTCCGCATGAAGTTTAAAATGGGAACACATTCAGCATCACTGCTAGTCTCCTAGAAGTGGGCGTACTACAGATTACAGATCAGTGTGAGGGCGTGCTGTAGAATCCTCAAACAAGTGAGTTCCAACAGATGAAACAGAGCACTGAACCCTGACTTCAGTTCCACTAAATCGCTGTGATGTAATCTGAAGGCCAGTCAAGCAAGATATCTATACAAACATACAGTACTGTAAAAAAGTCAGAAAATACTCTTTGTTAGTTTATTTTCCAGTTGAAACAGCAATTAAGTATGAATTATTAATTTTTTTTGGTATTAGGAAAAAAAGTAGAAAACATATTTACAAAAAAAAAAAGATGACACAGAAGCATCAACGACCAATACTGTCAATTTTTTCAGCATTCAGCACGTCCACCATTTGCCTTTATTACAGCTTGCTTTTTTCCTATTTTTCCACACTTCCAAAGTTCAGTCTTAGAAGTTAGCTGTATTTTCTGCTTCTCACAATCCAAGTAATCCCACACACATTCAGTGATGTTGAGGTCTGGACTCTGGGGTGGTCAGTCCATTATTTTGAGAAGACGAGCAGCTTCTTTGCTTTATTTGCAAATTCTCTTCATTTTTGTCTATTTCCTTTTTCAGTAACATCTTCTTGACAGCTACACACCTTTTCAGACTCATAGTGTTGAGTTCTCTTCTCACAGTGGAAGGATGGACAAAAAACAATATTTACACCTACACATGGTCATTTTAACTAGAAGTTAAATAAATGAGGGAGATTTCTGACTTTGACTTATACTGTACCTGAACAAAATGTATTTTTGTATAGAGGGGTGAGTCAATATACCTCTGATCACTGCTCAGGACTGCAAAAAGCATCTAAAGAAACTATTTGGTTGAGGTTGCAGCCAATACTAAAGGGTTCATACACTTTTCTATTATTTTGGATGTTTAAACCATTTATGCAATAATGATATGGCACTGTAAAATGTTTGCAGAATAGATCAAATCATGTCTGATTTTGAAAGTTTAGGAGCCATCCATTAAGAATGCCATCATTAAGATGTGAAACTGCATAAAAAAAAAGTGTGGGATCCAGCCCAAATTACAACTGCTGGACTCCACACCTTATTTGAATATCTAATGTAATAAAGTATTCAAATAAAAATGTAATAGATATAAAATGACAAGTTTTGGCATGAAAAAAAAAAAACACTACTAATAGTTATTGAGCACATTTCATAAGTAATGTAAATACTAGTAAGTCATTTGCTTTAAATCCACGGGCCATATGTAAAGCCACACTTCAGCTGTTCACTCATTTCTACATGAACTAATATATATATATTTATTTATTTATTTATTTCACGGTAGCTACTGAATAATTTATAGTAGTGATGACAAACAAACCTCAAATTCCAAACTGATTTGATTCATCTGAAGCACAGTGTTTGACACACTGTTTCATTACATCACACTATTTTGAATGTTTCCTGCGTTTCGATATACGCGAAAATAATTGCAAGCTGCTGATCTGGGATCAGGATGTTCTGGCTTATTTAAATGTTCTGTTCAGGATGTTCTGAGCTATTTAAAACAATTCAGGCATGGATTTGGCCTACTGTGCATTTTAAAAAAATAGCTCAAAAATTAAAGTAAAATTTGTCATTAATTAAATTGTTTTCCAACTTCAAAGAAAGCCTTGCTTGCATATGACACAATATATTAACGAGAAAATAGGAACATGACAGCAAGCTTTAAGTATTTCTTTATGTTCTTCATACAACGTTTCACAGTTCACAATCAGTTAAAATGCAATATTTACAGAAATGGTCTGTTTTTCACTGACGGTTACCTACAGCTTTTCGTGTGGGAGAAAGAAAAAAAAACACATTCCACCACTTTCTCTAAAGAATCAACTGATTTGCATGTGAAATTGTGTGGAAGGGAATTTAGCTTTAGTAGAATTTATCGCTGGAGAGTTGGCACAAAGAATCTAGAGTTGTTTAAGATCAACAAGAACAAGGCAAACAAAGAAACCTCAGAAAACACATAAAGCACAGTCCTATCTGTGGAAACTAATTCATCATGCAATCCCTGGCTGAAAAATGAACAGTGTTATAGTAATGTCGCAATATATGAAAGTTTCTATTTGCTATGTATGTGATACCCACAGCACTCTTCTGCTGTTAATATGAGGCATAGATTGGGTATTCAGTAGCTAAAGAGTTCAAGTAGAGTGGAGTTAGCACAGAGTTTGTTGCTAAGGCTTTTGTTTGAGTCCTAAAAGAGGAGGTGGTCTGTGCACGAGGTAGGCTACAGATATGTCCAAGCTGAGACTTATACCATGACAAAAAAATGCAGTGGCTCTCTAAAGCATCTTCTCTCTACTTTTCAGATGGGATTAGGCTTATACATTCATCTCCGCCAACAGATTTCCCTCCTCTAAGCCCTCAATGCCCCCTTCTCACAGTCACTCACATAATCACATTAGCTTTGTCATTAAAAGGCCCCCTCTTTGCACCCACTGTCTAAACCGCTTTAAACACCCATAGGGGTCGCATACATTATCAGAATTGGGCAAAAAAGCTCAAAAATGACTATTTTCTCTTTGTCAGAGCAAAAACATGCTCAAATACAGATATGACACCTGATTTTGTTGGCATTTACAGATCTTTCTATCTTTCTTTGGAAATAGTCTTTTCCCTGTGGATATATAATGTCATTATTTGAAATACATAAAATGTTTTTATTATTTAATTACTTATAATTACTTTATCATTATTGGTATTCTGATCTACAGAACTTTGAGAGGCTGCATTTTTGATCTTATTAGTTTGTGACCAGATATAAGCATGTACATCCATTCAAAAAATGAATGAACGGGTCTGTTTGTCTTACAAACTGAAAATATGCAGACATTAAATAAATTAATTGTGTTGACTTTAAGTTATTGGTTTATGTAAAATGGACAAAAAATAATGAAATAATTCAATGAATAAAAAAACTACTTATTTTGATCGAAAGAGAACTCCATTCCAATCAAACCCAAACAAACTGCACTAAAATGTTTACATTTTGTTCCATTAACAATTGAAGTTTATGCTGAGGAAGCAATATGTGTATGTATTGACTCATTTTGACTGAATCGAAAAGTGTGGCATAATTGAAAAATGTTCATACAACAATTAATTTTCTTCAGTGTATATAGGAAGAATAAACTGTTATATACAGTGGAAAACACTTGAATATAATATAATTTAATATAAATATAATTTAGAAAGACCTACAAATATTCTTCATTGAGCTTTCTTTGTCATTTAAGGTCAGTATATTAAAATTACACTTATTTAACATCCTCAGAAGAATATACAACCAACCCACTGGTGAGTGGACCTTTATAAACCATTACTAATTGTTAAAAAAATGTCAGGAGTAATGTGAATCCTAGTAAGTAAGTAATTTGCTTTAACCCTTAAAATTACCAGGCTTATTACACACTAAGGCCTATTATTCAGTAACTACATAGACTTCAATGTAAACTAGTTGAGCTATTCTTAGGTTACAGAAGTCCGTTGGCAGGCCCTGGCCATGTAAATTAACCCCTCAAACCTTAAGGACCACATGTGAAGCCACACTTCAGTTGTTCACTCATTTCTACATAAATTATTATGTTTATTAGTTTCATAGAAGCTATTGCATAATTCATAGCAGTGATGTCAACTTAAACCTCTTAAAAGATTCAAAACTGATTTGATTCTTTTGAAGCACAGCATTTGACACACTGTTTCATTACATCTCACTGTTCTGAAACGCCTGAAACGTTTCCCGCTTTTCAGCATATGCGAAAAGAAGTGCAAGCTTCTGATCTGGGATAATGATGTTCTGACCCAAAATACATCTAAATGAGAGTCGAAAAACCTCTAATCCCAGATTTGTGTTGTTGACATGACATCACCCGATTTTTTTGTCCCTACTTTTTTGTGGAGAACATTACGTAAGTTAAATTACAATATTATTTTGCTCTTTAACATAGTACAATAGAACAGATGTTTCTTAATAAAATTAACTAATTAATTGTATTATTTAATAAAAACAAATCCCAAGCCCAGTTGCACAAGCACTCCCCCCCCAACTTTAACAGTACACAAAATCACAAATATTAACACATTGACAAATGCATACAAGTGTGTATGTATATTTATAAGAACAAAACAAAAAAAATCATGGATATGTTTAGTTCAATGAAAACCCCTGTAATTAAATTTCACATTTGAAATAACCTTCAGTGCTTTTTTCAGTATATTCAATATATCTTCTATTAAAAGTCCCATTTATGCCATCACTAATTCATAGCAGTTACATTAACAATACCACCAACAACAACTGAATATGACTTAGGTTCAGGAGTTTAAATAAACATGAATATACGTCTTATATCTTAACTTCAAATTTCCTTATGAAACTAACTCTCACTATGTTACCATCCCTAGAGGTGCTGGTAAAACTCTTTTCCTTGTCAGATGGAGTGTAGATGCTGCTATTACTCTTCACAGTAAATACGTTTTCTGTTCATGGATCACACCATGAGTACCCAGAACAGAACACCTCAGAGATCTGAAAGCGTTTCTCAATAGGGAGCTTAGTGGCAAAAGAGGAGTTAAAGAATGGGGAACTACCATTAGCAACTGATCAAAGAGAGAGCACAAATTCAACACCAGCACCTTATGAATATTAATGATGCTTCTGGGGTAAACAAGCAATTACAAAAGACCTGCACCTTATAGGCACAAGTAATTTGTTTCGGACAGCGTTAATGAGGGGGCTTGTTTCAGAGAAAATCACATAGACTGAGCTGCTTTATAGTCACTTTTCAAATTGTAAGAAAGTGGATTAATTTTTGTATTACCATCAGGGGTACGGTGGTGTTGTTTAATCTGTGACATGTATTCTAAAATATACATTAATCCCACCATCTTGTGTATCATCTTTTTGTGCGTTTTAGTGTATTTTGGGGGTGAGCGAGGGGAAGAGGAAAAGAATGCACTATCATGTTCCACTGATTTCTGTGTGATCGGTTCCTCAATAAGATACAACACTTTACTCATTCTTGTAGTTCACTTCCTCACATTTAAAAACACCAATTTAAAAATATTCAGGATGATATTGCATCTCAAGTACTACTACACATGCTATGAGATTACACAGACAGCCATAAAATGTATTGACTACAAAAGCACTCATATGCTTTACTTGAACATTTATCTCACCTACAGAAGCTTTGCTCCTCTCTTTCTTTTATTAAAACAAGTCACAAAGATAAAAAAATACCCTGCAATGGTCTCTGACCGTTTCTGTTCATTTCACTTCACTGTGATGGAATCAACTGTTCTGTTACAAGGAAAACTTCTTGTTTTTGTAAATGGCAACTTGTGAAAGTCAATTCAATGTACAGTACCTTAATAGGCCAGCGTGGGAGGGGCTGGAGGAAGTTGGCCTCATAAGGATAATCAACCATTGCCAAGTTCACCCAGGTCTCCTGGAGCCAGCCCTTAAAGCCACCCACATCCTCTTCCTTCAATGGAGAGCACAGTCCAAACTCCTTATACAGCCACTGCAGACCTTCTTCTAAAATAAATCAATGAGGAATATAACAATATAGCTTCATCCAATTTACAGGACCAATTCTTCTCTGATACAACTAGAACACTCACAAAAACAGACAATACAAGGATAAATATTACAAACACTTCTAAATGAAATGTTCTTAATACCTAATCTGAATGTAAACTGACAACATGCTTAATAGTGATGTTCACATCTATTTTTTCTCCAACTGACTAGAATTAGAATTAAAGTTTTTTTTTTACTTTGTTTTGTATAAGAGCATTATGTGTCAGGCGTAAGTACACAGAGCTTGACAAAGACATACAGTCCTCAGTAGTTTCACCTTCATACAAACCTGTTGAGGATACATTGTTGACAGCCATCCACGACCTCCTGATGTTTTTGCTGCAGTTGATCCCGCTATTGGCAAAGTCTTGCGTGACTATTTTGTAGAAATCACCACAGGGCACCATATCAGTGAACTGCCATATCGGAGCAGAAGCAGCTAGAGCACTGAAAGAAATAATGACAGCGTCTGAGGCCTTTTGTTTCTAGAGTTTGACATTCTTGTGACTGAATGTTCTTATTTTTGCTGTGCACTCAAAGTTTCGGTAGGAAACCACACATCCATATAAGCAATGCATTTTGAAAAATGTAGCATGAGAACAGGGCAAATAATTCACACAATCTTAAGTTAGATATACATATTTAATGCCGGGAAAACACTTGTGAAGTTATTACAACTTTACACTATCTGCACTTATGAGGAGATTTAAATTATTAAATGGCATCTGAATGTAAAGATTATAGACTAGACTATAGGTCATAGTATCAAACTTTCAATGTGAAATTCATCAGGTAGTGAAAAAGGTCTTTATTTATTCATTACTCACCCTATAACTACACTGGGGTACTTCATCCTCAGCCAGGCAGACAGCATTCCACCATAGGACCCTCCAATGGCAATGACAGGGCTGTTCTGGGCTCCTGGAAAACTTTTCTTCAGGTTTTCAATCAGCACTGCAAAGTCAGCTAAAGCCTGCTCTGATGTCAGGTAGTTCAAATACTTGGCATTCTGAAAGACAGACAAGTCAAGAAAATATGTGTAATTATTCAAAAAGATGGATATTATTTCAAACTACAATCATAATTACAACACAATTTGCCTTACACTGTAAGATTCATCTCCAAATGGAAGGGATTCCCCATAGTAGCGATGTTCTGCAAAAATCAGCAAAGCTCCCAGCTCCTCTGCTGTGTCCCACATGAAGCCCTATGGCAAATAGGGAAAACACAAATGTACCATAAGAGAATGTAGTTAGCACTGCATACAGTTTTTAAGAATATAATGAAAACATAAAAAGCTCAGGTGACACTGACATGTTATCTGGAAAATCTTGTAAGGCTACAGCTCACCAGAATGACAAATGATATAACAGAATAAAAGAATGAATGAATAAGTGAATTAATTGAATGACTTGAATGAACTAGTTAAGTTTCATAATTACAGTGTTGTTACAAAACCATGTGATGTCTCCTTCATTGCCAGTATAAAACAGAATTGGGCCGTTCTTCTGATGCCAGTGCTCATCATTGAAAAGGAACCTCTGCTTGAATGTGCCATTCTCCAAAAACCCAAAGTGATCAATCTGCAAAAGAATAAACCCAGAATATGATAAAATAACAAAAAGGATGTGTATTTATTATTGAAGATCTTTACAGGTTCCTTTATGCATGGCATTTGTGTAAACATTTCATCTCCACTTTTAAAAAGGAGCTTCAAGGCAAATACAACCCCATTTCCAAAAGAGTTGGGACACTGTGCAGAATGTAAATAAAATAGAATGCAATGAAATGCAAATCAACTAAACCATATTTTTAAAGAAAAATAGTATAACAACATATCAAAAGTTGAAACTGAGAAATTTGATTGTTTTTTTGAAAAATATATGCCCATTTTGAATTCGATGCCAATAACACATTCCAAAAAAGTTGGGACGGTGGCATGTTCACCACTGTGTTTCATCACCTCTTCTTTTAACAAAACTCTGTAAGAGTTTGGGAACTGAGGAGACCAACTGCTGTAGTTTTGAAAGTGAAATGTTTTTCCTTTCTAGTTTGACATCGGATCTCAGCTGCTCAACAGTTCGGGGGCTCATTTGTCGTATTTTTATTATTTCATAACCCTCCAAATGTTTTCAGTGGTGACAGGTCTGGACTGCAGGCAGGCCAGTTTAACACCCAGACTCTTTTAATACGGAGCCGGGCTGTTGTAATACAGAATGTGGTTTGGCATTGTCTTGCTGAAATAATCAAGACCTTCCCTGAAAAAGACGTTGTCTGGATGGTAGCATATGTTGCCAAAACATGTATATATCATTCAGCATTAATGGTGCCTTCACATGTGCCATGTTCACTAATGCACCCCTATACTATCATGAATACTGGCTTTTGAATTGTGCACTGATAACAAGCTGAGTGGTCTTTAGCCCAGAAGACACAGTGTCCATGATTTCCAAAAAGAATTTCAAATTCTTTGATTCGTCGGGCCACAGGACACTTTTCCTCAGTCCATTTTAAATTAGCTCAGGCCTGAAGAAGGTGGCAGCATTTCTGTATCCTGTTTATATATGGTTTCTTCCTTGTGTTTTAGAGTTTTAACTTGCATTGGATGCAGTGATGAACTGTGTTCACAGGCAGTGGTTTTCTGAAGTGTTTCTGAGCCCCAGAAGTGATTTCCACTACAGAGTCATGTCTGTTTTTAATGCAGTGCTGCCTGAGGGGCCCAAAGATCATAGCCAGCAAATACTGTTTTTTGGCCTTGTCTGTTGCATACAGAGATTTCTTCAGATTCTCTGAATCTTTTAATGTTAATATGTACTGTAGATGATGAAAAGCAAATGTTATTTGCTAATTTACATTGATAAATCTTATTCTTGAATTGTTGTACTTTTTGCCTGCGCAGTCTTTAACAGAGTGATGAACCCCTCCTCATCTTTACTTCTAAAAGACTCAGCCTCTCTGGGATGCTCTTTTTATACACAATCATGTTACTGACCTATTGCCAATCAACAGTTGTTGGCATCAAATTAAAAAATGGACAAATATTTTTTAATAAACAATAAAATTTCTCAGTTTCAACATTTTATATGTTGTCTTTGTACTATTTTCAATTAAATATAGGGTTTGAATGATTTGCACATCATTGCATTTTGTTTTTATTTACATTTTGCACAGTGTCCCAACTCTTCTGGAAATGGGGTTGTAGAATAGAAGTCTTGTTAGCTACATTAGCCTTGTAGCTTCAGCCCAAAACTACAGATGCACACTTAGGACACTAAAAATGTACGGTTGACTGGGGTAAGAGGAAAATTGTGTAAGTTAGATTTTTCTGTTATCTACTTCTTTAACATGGTACCTTTATATAATCTCTGCATATAACAGTTCAAACTGAACTTTATATGCCTAACCACAATGTAAACAATTACACACAATGTATATATTCCTGGGTGTTCTCATTGGTGATGTGTCCCTGTGCCATCCCAGTACTGTCAAGTTGAAAACCTCAGGGGGAGGATGCAAGGATAATTAGCTTCAATTTGTATTAAAATCCAACGCCAGACCTCAGGGATGCCACATTAGTTCCGGCTTCACTGGCCCTGTGACGTCTTTTCATTGAATCCCAGAACTTGTCCCTATTTTTTCCCTCTCTCTGCATTTAGGAAAAATACCTCAGTCTTCCTCCTGTGTGTTCCCAAAACTGTAGTGCTGTGCTGCCCTTCTAAACTGTTCTCCTTCTTGAATCATGTCCAATAAATAAAGATGTTCTTTTTTGTGTTACACATTCTCCCGCCTCCCATTGGATACAAAGAGGCACAAATTTTATAAGCCAATGACAGTAAATGGATTCACCAGGCCAAAAGTTTCATTCTCCAAAGAGTCAGATATTGGCTTTGGGTCAAATATCTGTCACTGTTTTCATAAGCTTTAAAGAGTAATTCAACTTCAAAGTCATGTTTAAAAGCAAAGAGAGAAAGAGACAAAAAAGTTTCACAGAGTTTAAAGTCCAGCATCTTCAAATAGATATACACATATTAATATGAACAAGTTTACATATAGCATGAAATAAACCGTAAGTAAACTACATGATGTACCTCTTCTCACCACAACTTTGGCCTACATTAACAAAGGACTGCTTTGGATCGATGGTGCCACCTGGTGGTCATTAGCAAGTTTGCGACAGTGTTTTTGTACAGACAACACAAGTCCCTAAAAGTGGAGAAGGGAAAGTCTAGAAGCACATCTTCTACAATATAAATCAAGTCTAGCTATGGACTCTTTTCACTGAAATACATTTATTATCTCATCCTATCTTTCTACTTCATCTGCTTTTGTTTAATGCACTCCTGTGGCCAGTCTGGCAGAATAAAGGAACATGAAAATACAGCAAGCACTTTCAGTTCACAAAAACAGCCAAAAACAGCATCTGTTACAGCGTCTCCTTTTGTTCCCCACAACTTCTGCTTTCCGCTTTGTTACTGTGGGTAAAATAATTTATGCTCACTATTGGTTGCTATTCTTACTGGAAACCTCCTCCTAAAACAGTGAAAACAGCTGAACAGAAGAAACATTTTACATTTTTTTCTGAAAGATTTTTAAGCATGCAGAATAGACATTCTTTGCAATTTCCTCATTCTTGTCAAATGATTAAAACAACTTTGTCAGAACCATATGTGGTGATCCAGAGAAACTGCTAGCTCTGAAGGTGGCCTTGGTCTGCTGTGGTTCTATCCTGTTAAGAGTCTTTACAAGCTGCAAGTATACTTTTTTTATACAATGCCAGGTTGTTCCAGTAGAAGCGGTTCCACACAGACCAATTAGTCACCCAAAGCACCCTTGTTTCAAGAGACCATAAGTGCAGGTTTCTGATTATAACCTGTAAGTGCTGACAAAGGGAAAAGACAAGACAATAAGGAGCAAGAAGGTCAGGAAATGGCCTCACTCTTCCTTAGGCCTTGGCGGATGAATCTGGCACCATGAAGCTTTACAAGCAGACCAGACACTGTTAAACAATCCCCTTCAATCAGATATGTTCAGGTCAAAAGGTAATTACGTTCACAGTCCTGTCTGAAGGCTTGTTTTTGTCTTTAACAAGATGGGCTTTTCCCGTGTCAGCCTCTCTCACACACTGTTAAGGAACAAAAAACTGTCTACACTGTCCAAAGAAAAATTTCTGAAACTCTAAAATCATTATATAAGTATAGCGCAGATCATCACTCACTCTGTTCCATCAGCCATGTCAAAGAATGTAATAAATCTCAAACCTTGTTGGGAAGCCACCAAGAGCTGAAGGAAGCACATGCCAAAAGGGTTTTTAAAAATCACTTTCATTTCAAACGAACAAATCCCTCTTGGCACAAGGCCAGTACCAGGTGATACACTACTTCTGACAGGACCGGTGCCAAAACTCTTATGGCTTTGCTTTTCTACTTAGTAGGCAAACCGGAAAAGCTGATTGTCAGCAAACACAATACAAAGCAGTGGAGCAGAGATTATGTGCAGAGAAAATTAAGGAAATCCGTGGAGGAAACCCAGTTGTACACTATGAGCAACCCACCTCTACGTAACCTACAACTGCTGGGACGTGGTTAATATTGTACATGATTAACAAAGCTGATTCAAGTGGTTTTAATTTGACAGTTAAACAGGATCAGATGCACAATTTTAAGCTGCAAATATTAAGCTTATCAATTACAGGAAGTGGATATGTGACCGGTCATGTCCAACAACTATACTTCTGAAATATTTGTATAGTTAAACCTTGGATGAATATTAACAGTATGCATCTGTGCTTTTTTGATTGAATGTAATTGTCATACTTCTATTCTCATTTAAATTTAGATTTTCTATTTTTTTTAAGATTAGAAATCGCATCTGGCCAAAGGACTTCAGAGTAGTAGAAACCCGCTATTTAGCCATCGAGTATGACAGGATTTAGTAAATAAGACTGTCTGAGCTTGTTTGAACACAAATCTTAAATGTCACTTACAGTGTCTTGAGTTGAAGTGACAGCATTCAAATTGTACACAAACAAGAACAAAAGCATGTATTTGGGTTTTAAAGTATGACGAAAAACCTACCTGCTGTTCAAAATACAAAGTTTTGTAGAACACAGTTCCCTGCTGGGAGAAACTTCTTGTAGCTCTGTGTCTGCCCAGAAGGTGAGGAGTTTTAAGCGCGACCACATGAAACCCAGCGGACAGCAGTAAGAGCAGAGCTGCAGTGAGAGATGAGGACCCGGACAGAGCTCTCATGGCTGAAGGAGAGGAGAGGAAAGCCGAACAGGAGTATGCTGGGTGTTCGTACCGCAACCGGGTCTGACTGGAGCTGCATGAACGGAAGAAGGAAGGAACCTGTCAGAGCTCAGACTCTCCCCAAGGTACGCCTGCCCTTTTACAGCGGAGAAAAGCGTCTATCGTTTGAGCGAAACTGCAGCTGTCATTAAGCACTGTTTGACTAGCTAGTTTCACTGACAAAGATTAATGACCAACCAACTTTTCTCCATTTATTACTCAACCTCTGCTTTGTGGACAAAGCGAAACGGTGGGGAAGAAAACAATCGATATAAGTACAAAAAACAAAATATTAAAGTGTGTATTTGTGTCTAGGTTACACCCTATCACTACACTTCTGTGATTTCTTTTAGCGTTTTTTGCGTGTTCAACAATAACAAAACCGGCACGCTTTACGTTTGCCGTAAAGACGCGCAATGGCTAATGGGAGTTGTAGTCTGCACCAAGTCCGCTTTATGTAGGTATGGCCATCGTTGTCCATTTTATCAGGTCCAATTACCATATAGGTGCATTTTGTTTTTACAAAATGACAGACTGTGGTTCATCTTCTTCTATGCATGATTTGTTAACCATAATTTACTGTTTATTCTCCCACAGGACCACCACTGAGCAGGTATATTTGGGTGGTGTATCATTCTTAGCACTGCTGTGCAACTGACATGGTAGCTGCACTGCAGTGCTGAGAAATAGTATCTTCTCAGTGTTGGTCCTGAACATTGAACGGAGTACAGAAAGGCTAATAATTTATGCAGAGACACAGATGGGCTACAGTCTGTAACTGCATAACTACAAAGTGCAATATAACCAACATAAAATGGACAATAAGTATAGATCTAAGATAGGTGTGGCTAATCAACATATTTACATATTGAGACCAACACTGCAGAGACTGACAAGGCAGGGAGAGCAGTTCGGACTGATATGAGTGTCTTTGGTCAAATGGGTATTATATTAACTAATTGGTGTAAAAAAACAAAATGAACAGCATAACTTCATATTTAATTGGGACAAGTTTTTATATTTACTTGCAGCCTACACACAGTGTGAGAAGTAACAAAAACATGATACTGAAACATAACTGCACAAAGTATAACATCATGAAATTCGGTAGTTGTACTGTAGAGTTCAGGTCTTAGACGTAACTCATGAATAGCAACAGTTTTTCTACCAGTCACAGTTCAGAAAGTCACTAAAAATGGAACATTCGACAAATTTAACAGTGATAGCCTAATGCTCAAACAGAAAATGAAAACTGAAATCAAATGCGGTCATTTAAAGGAATGGTGTTTGCATTCTCACAATTTAAAGGAGTTTATCAGTTTGAGACCTTTTTTTAAAATAATGAAATGGTTCATAAAAATATGATAGTTAGAATAAGAAACCTGTAAAATTTTTCATAATACTATTCTGGAAATTAGGGCCTAACATATATAAAAGAAAGGGCTAAAGTCCCACTGGTATACAATGCAAAATGTTACAATATGACAAATATCTGTAAAATAAAGCTAGACAAATTACCTGACAAAGAGCATATTGTGCATGGCACGACATAAAACATATAGAAAAAAAATAGTCTATATACAAAATTAGAAAAGGTTATCACTTTGAAATAAAATGTGTTAATAGAAAATATGGCCATAACAGGTAAACGGCTAAAAAGGCAAAATTAAATCAAATGTAAATCAAACGGCTAGCACAAGACAAAAAATCTTGAAAATAAAAATGATGTTTATGCCATTCAGGAGATCATGTGTTATTTATCGATTTGAAAGATGGATTTTCTGGACGGTTGAGTTTCGCTTCACAAAATGTCTAAATCCTTATCACAGGTGACACACAGCATAAGAGGCAAGGTTTTCAAAAAACCTGTGAAGGATTTCTATGAATTTGGTTAAAGAAAAAAATGGATCAGATTGAAGAAATGAACATGCTTTTTAGCAGCAAGTAAAACATCGAAAAATCTATAAAAGATGAAATTCACAGTTCCATTGTAATACAGGTGCAAACAACCATACGATAGAGTCAAGTCAACATGGAGGTACACTTTCCAACTGTTTCAAACTTAATCAAGATGCACAACAACACTGTTCAAGAAAAGGGCAAGGAACAAAGTCAGATTTTATCACATCACATTGTGGAAAAAAAACTGATGTGGTTTGATGTGGTGAAGTGCCATATATGTGCCGACAATAACTGAATGTAACAAATTATCCACACACTCACTCCCATGTCAAAAGCTTTAACAAATTGCTGAGAAGATTTCAGTACCAAGGCTTCACTAAACAAACAAAGCTTTCCATTATATGTATTATATGCTAATAATATTGGTTTTAAAATGGAAGAAAGGCAGAATCGGCTAAAACATCATAGAGACTACTCTTTTGAGAGCTAAAGTCAGAATGAAATAGGTGTTAGATTATTAACCAGTAATCAGCAAGATTCAGAATGTAGCTCACATGTCAGGCTGCGCAAATTATGAAAATTCTGATAATGACACAATATAGTCAATGCTATCATAAACAAATCACGTGGAATTCACTTAATATTTGGTGGCCTTCGGCTTACCACAGATTACATTTTTGGGCATCCAGATGCACATGAACACCGCTGATAGCCATTTACATAAAAGAAAGTGAAGCATGTTCAGTTTTAAGGACAGTGTGCAAATACATAGCCTTGATTCCCGAGGCACAGGGGCACACAACTACCGTAGAGCCACAGGTCTGCACAGAACAGTGTTTTCCCTAATATAATACATAGGAATCAAGTTATGAAGGGATTAAAACTTATCTCATGGATTGAAATGGGTGCTAAATCAGGAAAAAGACTAAACTGTACTGTACTGTAGCCATCCAGAACTGGGGCTGTGCAGTGCAACATTACAATGGCTGTTAGTTTTGTGTTCCCTTCTGATTCAACTCCACTGAATCCAAATTAAACTGCTTTTCATGCTTGCAAAACTGCAGATGTGACTACTTGTACATACTGAGGAGAGTCCACAAGATAAATGTGTTGATGTGTCATAAACTGCAGTTTGATCACTGAGTTGCTACTGCATAATATCAAAAATGACTGCAGGACTTCTTATTTTTACACAAAGTGCACTCAATTGTTGTCATTTTGGCTTTGTCCTTTTGGATTTTGAATGAAACAGATACTATGAGATTTTAAAGTGCAGAACATCAGCTTAACTTTAACTTTCAGTTCCTGCTTGTTTTCCAGGAACTTCAGTTGCCTTCAGTAAATGAAATGCATGCACAGTGCTATTTAGCTCATGTGATTGACTTAGTTGAAAACATTACATTACATTTTTTTCCCTAAGAACTCCTTAGCAGTATGTCTGCTGCACAGTGAAAAACTATTTAGTGAGTTGTGGGGCATTTAATTGGATCTGAGCTGTTAGGATGCTTCTCTACATTTCAGAATTAATCTTCTCGTCGCCACTGGTAGCCATGTTAGCCACCTATTACACTAAAAGTTATACAAGCTCAGAGCATGACACTACCTCCACCATGTTTCACAGATGAGTATCATATTCTGTTTCCTCCTACCACCATTCTGGTACAGACTAATCTTTGTCTCACCTGTCCATAAGACTTTGTCCCAGGCAAAGTTTTAGCAAACTGTAGCTTAGGCTTTTTGTTCTTGAAGCTTATCAGTGGTTTGCATCTTGTAGTGAACAATCTCAAGTCATGCTGGTGCATTCTTATCTTTATGGTAGTTTTGACGCATCTGTGCCTACATCCTGGAGAGAATTCAAAAGCTGAACAGGGTTTTTTTTCCCGTTAATGAATGAAAATATTTTTCAGTCATCTACTCCTGTGGTCTTCCTTGGCCTACCTCAACAGTGCATACCTACTTCTTAATTATGCACAAAACCTATTTTAACTAATTAGTGTTTCAGCTGTCATGGATTGATTTATTCTGATTCTTATTGATTTTTCTTAGAACGGCCTACCTTACTTGCATTGACATTACTTTGGTACTCTTTAAGAGAGAGCAACAGCAATGCAAATGTCACTAGAATCTAGGTATCACTTCAAACCAAACAGGTGTTTTGACAGGTATCTTGTAGATGATCTAGAAATGCAGCAACACAAGGCTTACCCACTATGGGAATTCACACCCTTTAATTACAGATGACTGTCTGCACTTTAACCTCCTAGTCACTGTTTCTTTTCAAATCCACTTTTTTGGAATCTACAGCCAAAGCAACAAAAATTGCATGACAGTCCAAAAACCTACACACTACTGTATTAAAATGTTCCCACAGATCCAATTAAAAGGATACTATTAATGCACAAAATCTTATTTCCACAGTGTTCACAATTGACTTCAATTTTTAAGTGTATTGGGCACAGAAGGAAAAGTTAAGAAATGCACAAGCATCTAGCAAACACTGACTTTCAGCTTGCATCTAAAATAAGCTTGTGGAAACTTAATGCAAGTTCAGCAACTTCATGCACTCAAGTGGCTGTACAATTACTTTAGTTTGATGTATGGTGGAAGCAAATTTCTGACCAGCAAAGCTCTCACAATTTACATAAAGCACTCAAATAAAATCAAAATCAAGTGAGAATCCCAAAGACCAGCTGTAAACTATGCTGCTGAGAAAAAAATAAGAGAAGATCTCTCTTGAAGTGATCTGAAATGTCAGTGTTAATTAGATTCTATAATGCACAGACATTTCACTTTCCCTCTGCTAACTGTTTAAGATGGTCTCTCTCTGGCATGTTCAGAAATTGTCAATATTAGTCTTCAAGAAAAAGAAAAAAACTACTAAATGAGCTCATTGCTAACAATGTTCTGGAAGTGCATTATGAGCAACACTTGAATTAAGGGGCACTACAATACTACACAATGTTGTCGCATTTGTCATTACGTGAGATGTAATTTTTTTTGTGATTCCGAATGAGGTGACCCTGCTGGTGAAGACCTGCATTTTTTCTCAAATCTCTCAAACAGCAGACGCATTGGCTTACACATCTTTAGTATTTTACAGAAGTGCATAAAATCTCATTGTCTGGCCTGTGGCTTTCCTTTAAGTACTCCAACTAGCAGTATTCTGTAACAAGGCCTTTAGGAGCATTTAGGAGCTTCAGTTCCCCTCAGTGGCAGCAGCATATATATCATCTCCTCTTGACATTCTATAAGTACAGTGAATAGTTTTTAAAAATACCCCAGGGGTTCACATAAGGGTTAATGAAGTATCCTAAACCTCAACTGTGGTGGCGAAGAGGAATCATCGCAACTATGCAGAGGACGTCAAGAATTACCACCACTTTACGTACTCCGTGGGGAGAGGCCAGAGCCCAGAGCCCTTCGCCAGATTTGCAGCCAAGTTCTCTAGTTGATGCTGCAGCAGCTTAAGTAATTGATGTTCTTCCCTTCTCCAGGCATGGGGGCAGATTCGTTGTTGTCCAATGTGTTCTGCTTGGCTTCACGAATCAGTTCACAGGCCAGGTCCAGGAAGAGTTTCTCCACATTGTCGGATTCTTTGGCGGACGTCTCCAGGTAGAGCATGCTCTGGGCTTCGGCAAATTCCTCCGCTCTTTGTCTGTGGACCTCTCGCTTTTCAGCCAAGTCAATCTTATTCCCTGTTGATGACAACAGCATGGTCAGGTAGCATAGCACTGCAATCACCAAAAACCCTAGCAAATTTTAGGCAAAACTGGCCCTCATGTTAACATCTGAATCCTTTCTCCCCCAGTCGGTTTATTAATTTAATTATTATGACTGATCACTTAATCAACTGTGACTCCTAAACTGTTCCTTGGCTTATGGTACAATTCAAGTAATAGTGTTCTGGAAACATTGATATAAAAATAGTGTGTTGTCTGCCTATATGTTTAGCTGATGAACAGCTTCATATAGAGCAACCCTGGTCCTTGAGGCCAACAGCTCTATACATTTTAGTGTTTTCCCTGCTCACAACATACCGGATCCCATAATCAGCTCATTAACAAACCCATGGACATACTGAAGCAAGGAAAACACTAAAATGTGCAAGACATTTAGCCTCCAGGACCAGGGTTGAGAAACATTGATACAGAGTAAATCTCAGAAGACAGGCAATATGGTGATAATTTATTGTGATAAATTACATTGTGGATACCGCCTGTACTTACACAACACTGACCAGCTGCATGTTTAAATACAAAGAGAGCATAATTTGTCCTGTTTAATTCCATTTAGAGCAGCGCAGTATATGAAACTTGAATAAATATAGCTTAACAAAAACTGTGATACATATCATTTATTGTGGAAGAAAGACAAACCATGATATTACGTTTTTGCCATATCACCCACCCCTATTATCTCATAACATCAAGAATAAACTTTTCATTTTGCCTAAACTATAATGCTTGTACGTGTATTGATGCATCCTTTTAGGAGTTGCGTATGCTTATTATTTAAGTGACCACATCATGCAGTAGTAAACATCTGCAGCCTCAGTACTGATGTGCAAGGATTTACCAAAGCATAACTGTCACATCTGCATTATACATTACAGTTAAGTAGTCAAACAAAATTCTGCCCTTCTAATTTGGAAGCAACTCGATTGCTAGGTGTTTTTTACAATGGCTGTTGCATGAAAGTGGTAAATGTTTTGAATGCTCACCAACTAAGATTGTCACCACTTGGTTGTTGGCATATTGCTCGATCTCCCTCAGCCACTCCGGAAGGCAGCGGAAGGAGTCCTCGCAGGTGATGTCGTATGTGAGGATGAGGGCATTGGCACTGCGGTAGTAACTCTGTGTGATAGAGCGGAACCTCTCCTGGCCCGCTGTGTCCCAGATTTGAAGCTGCACAAATTAGAAAATCAAATAATCAATGCAGTCACTTAGCGGCTGAGCCAGGAATCAGCGAACACCAAGCCGAGTTTCCACTGCAAGTGGCATCTGCCAAGTGGACTAAAATGGGTTTGTTTTGTTTTGTTTTTTTTTAATAAACCGTAGTCTAAGCAGGATAGACTTAACATGTCAAACATCAATATCTATTAATGGTTAATTGAATCTAGTGTTTTAATTCACAATAACCTAAGTTCATAGATTGCATAGTAAAATGACAATTACAAGTCATTTTAGCATTCTAGTCTTTTCTCTCATCCAAAATCTACAGTACTACCTCATAGCTAAAATATACAACACAGACTATTAATGTAAACTCACGATCACTACAGAGAAAATCAGCTCTGAAAGAGAGGTACATACCTTTACTTTCACCCCTTTTATTTCCACTGTTTTGATCATGAAATCAACCCCGATCGTGGCACCTTGGCCGGGTGGGAACAGACCCTAGAACCATGAAAATGGAAGGGACAGTACACTAAAATTAGCATGTCTCATACAAGCCTCTTTTCCAAAAAGCTGGGTATGTGAAACAGTATGTGAAATGCTAAAAAAAGAAAGCGATGTTAAACTATATAAAAGCCTTTTATGTATTATCCTATGAACATTTTTTTTAATAGTAAATATATGCTCATTTCAAATTTGATGCCTGCAAAATATTCCAAAAAAGTTGTGAAAGGAGAATGTTTAAAACTGCATTACATCAACTTTCCTTTCAACAAAACTTATAATTCTTTAGGGACTGAAAATAGCAATCGGTCCAGTTTAAAAGTGGAAATTCCTTAGTTATACAAGTCTTTAGCTGTGCAACTGTGTGGGGGTCTTCAGTGTCATGTTTTTCACACCATATTGCCACCGTATAATATACTGTTATAACATTGGAAGAATGTGGCTTAGTGTTGTCATGCTGAAATAAGCATGGACGTCTCTGAAAAAAAAAAACTCGTCTAGAAGGCAGCATATGTTGCTCCAAAATGTTTATATATCTTTCAGTGTTAATGGTGCCTCCACAAATGTGCAAATTAATACACCACCATACCTTGACAGACATCCATTATTACCCTAAACAATCTGAAAGGTTGACTCATCAGACCACAATACTGACTTCGTATTAGTCCATTTCAGATGAGTTTGAGCCCAGAGAAGTTGGCAGCGTTTCTGGATCTTGTTATTAACTGTCAATGTTTTGTCAAAGTATTCCCGAACTCATGTGATGATATCCATCACAGAAGCATGTCAGATTTTTGCAGGTCAAAGATCATGGGCATTCAGTTGTGGTTTTCAGCATTGCACTTTACACACAGAGACTTCTTCTGATTTCCTTTTGATGATATTATGCACCACAGAGGGTGAAATATGTAAAATCCTTGCAATTGCTCACTGAGGAACCTTGTTCTTAAACTGTTGGATTATTTGCTGATGAATTATTTGGCAAAGAAGCACTAGGTCTTTCCTGAATGCCCCTTTTATACCCAAGCATGAGTACATCACCTATTTAAGATGCTTTTTAAACATTCCTAATCTTAAACTTCAGAATGTGCATATATTTATAAAACCCTCAATGAAGTTGATAAGGTAAAACATAAAATATCGTGGCTATGTACTGTTTTCACATGTCAAAGTGGATTAACAAATCACCGCTTTATGCTTTTATTTGCATATCACATACTGTTCCAAATTTTTCAAATTAAGGTTTTTGATATTCTTATATATAATGCACTTAAGCCACCCACCAAATGTTCCTTAAGCCAAGCTTTACACATTATAAATTATATGAGAAGTCTCTAAAGGACATGGAGCCTGCCAGCAGTTTCTGCTCTGCATGGGGGAGGCAGCAGTCAGTGGGTGTTTGTACTGCATCCTCCTCATATGTTATAAAGTTTTAAAGAAATACCTCACCTAAGGATACTAACCTGGCTAACAGTCAATGACAACTCCCAGTAAACATTTAGCATGGCTAATTTGCATGATGGTACAATCACTGTTCACCTTAATTCCATTACTTATTTAATAGTTTAATTAGGAAATTAAACACAAAATGCATAAGAAGACAGACCTGAGTGAAGCGTCTGACGAGACAAGTTTTGCCCACTCCTGCATTTCCTATCAGCACTATTTTGAACAGGTAATCATAATCCTCCATGGTCACATGCTGAGAAATGGGGAGGGGGGGGGTGAGAGAGAGAGAGAGAGAGACAGAGAGATAAATGTCTGTTCAGAACCATGTGTGCAATTTGAACTGTCATATCTCAGTTCAATCTGGAATACACTGAAAGTTACAGCTTTAACAAAAATGTGCAAGGACAGCATCACATGGCCCTCGTCCTTCTCCTGTTACTTCTGCTGCGTGTAAATATTTAATGTAACCACGTTGTCTTTTCACTCATTTGAAAGTGGCTTTTAACAAAGCTACATTTCCACAATTTAGTTTTTGATTTAATTACGTCCCAAACAACATTTCATTGGTACTTAACCCATATTTTTTGTATTTTCCTGAGGTCCACTTAGGAAATTTATGTGGCGTTAAGTACCAAAAACAGTCATTATTCATTTTTCCATGACCCACTATCCCATCCTCTATTTATCCTTCAGAATTAAACTGGGTGTTTGGTCCTGTGCATTTAAAACTTTTAGCTTATATGTGAATGATTGCTGCTCTGTATTGCACCTTATTCATAAAGCAGTCCAGGCTGAAACACTCTTTATAATATTTAATGGGCAGAACTAAACTGCTTAGGCCAAATAGGTGGATATATGTAAACGTGTTGGTTTTTGTGACATCACAAAACAGTGAATTCAAAACAGCTCATTTTTTCCAACTAATTTTATTAATATTTTTGAAACTTTAACGTTTCTTTAGATAATCACTGAAAGAAAAAAAAATATTGACAACTCAATTGTTAATTTAATGGATTCTTTAATTCAGCTGATAAAACGCTTCACGGTTTTCATGGCAACATTTTCCCTGTTTTTCCCCCTCCTTTCCCTTTTCTAAGTGAAGTGTTGCTATGGGCAGAGCCTTCTGTGCATGTGCTTAAATGGTCTGGTTGCCAAGGCCTATGGCAGGATGCTGAGAGGACTGCAATAAAGAAACAAGGGATATAAAGAAGGGGCCTACCAAGACTCGCCATGCCAAGACTAGGCAAAACACAGACACTCTTTTCTGTGCAATGGACAAGAGAAAATGAAGCCCATAAGAAGTATTTGTCTAAATTGTCTAAAGCATTTGGAAAGCACTCCTACACTGAAAAGTCCTGCATGTATACAATGTGCCGTGGAAAAAATAAAAACTAACAGAACAGCACTGGTCACTAATTATCTTACAAGCACGAAACAGCGCAAATTTACCTAAACTGCTTTTCTAATCCAACTCAAGATTGCTAATTTAGTAAAAGGAGCCAACATTTTAGCACCATGCACTGATTTACTGTATGCCTGTATCCAGGGCTGCTGTCTGAGAGAGAGAGGGAGGGAGAGAAAGGGAGGGATATCGCCATATTCCTTCTTTTTTCGTGTTCATTCCGTTATTAACTACCCTGCAAATGCAATGCTGGTTTTGCAGCCTGCAGAAATGGAGAAAAACAACTGCAGACAATCCGCTACCCTGCTAGCCAGTTAGCAAAAATCGTGTAACCAATTTCTCGGCTTCATTCAGGCTACTCATCATTGAGGTCATATAAATGATATGTAGCAGCACTTACCAAATGTAGGGGATTCACCCCAGTTAACGGATTATTCCACAGGCATCCAGTCTAACCTAAAGGTTCTTACACAAGACGTTACTGCAAATCTCGTCCTTCCCTCAATCTGGGTTTCTGCTCCCTCTGATTGCAGAGTTTCCTTCGGTTTTCATCATGACATCATCACGCCTGCCGCTGGAAACCCGAGCCACAAAAAATGGGAGACAGTAGCGCGCTGGACTCTGGGAGTTGGAGTGCATATGTCCTAATGACCACAGGTTTGTGTTCATAAAGCTCGTTCAACAAATGTTCAACAAATGACAGGAACACAGCCAAGGATAACGATGGAAATAAACATCATTCATGTTTATGTGCGTCAGTGTGGTTATGTATGAGCACTTCACAACTGGATTTTTTTGGCACTTCTTCCACAACCTACCCCCCCCCCAAAAAAAGGAAAAGATAGATAACATCGGATAATCAGTTGTACATTAGTGGTGATTATGCAATTGATTTAATGCTTATGACTAAAACTAAATTAGTTCTTATTATTATATTATCTTATTCGGTGTATGCTATTTTTTTTTCTTCATTGGTTTTAAGTAACAATTAGTTTGGTCAAAGGGGAACTCCACCGATTTTTCAAAATTTCAGCATAATTAAATGGTTGACATATCAACTAAATCACGGCGTGGTTAGTGGATTGGTGTGAAATGCTCTGTTCTAGAGAAACTTACCAAATCAGAATTGTTCACAGTGACGGTGATAGGAACCAGACATCAAAGGAATTTGATGCCTCTAAACCCTCCCACACACAGACAGTTATTACATGAAATGGTTATGAATACACTGCCTGATGTTTGAGACAATGTTTATGGTAGTTTTGTGATAAAGGTTTGGTCCAAAATGTATTTTAATCAATTTATTTTAATGTATTCATAGTGGAGGGATACATGAGGGGTGTTCTGAGGCACAATGGTGAGGCAGAATATTTTTTTAGATTGACTATTATTTTACCATCATCAACATTACAAATATTAACTCAGGAGACATGTGTAGGTTCTATATTTGCATTGTTGACAACAGGACCCCTGTTACTAAGAAAGTAGTGGTCAACAAGTTTCTCTACAAATTAATCATTTCACATCAAAACAGTCTGAATGACTTGTTTACATCTCAATCATTATATTTTGCAGAAATCTTGGTGTAGATCCTCTTTAACGCCGGAGTCTTGTGTAGACAAAGGTGGAGGCAGACAGCTCGTCTTAAATGAAGTGCTGGATCACGTTCGTTAGATTAAAAGGCCACTATTGTCTGTTCTAGCTGTGGGTCAAGCGATAGTTCATGCAGCCTTGTTTATTTATAAATAAATCCTATACTAAATTCCCACAATCAGCTACTTAACGTTATACATGGATGCCGGAACCTTTGAAAGAACGCCACGTTTTCCCCGACGGACTATATGCGCTGCGTTTCCCCCTAAACATTGCCCTTGGTTTGAGAGGTGATGTGCTAGCGGGCTAAAACTGCACTTCGACAGGGAGAATCTCTCATTTAATCCGCGGAAATGGGGCTTCTCCCCGACGAGGCAAAGGTTCTCCCTCCTCCTGGGATCATAAACAGAAACTCAGTGTGGCTCGGTCTTTCAGGCTGGCTCGCAGCGATGCTGCACAACAGCTTCAACCGAAGGCCTGCGCTGAAAGCTGGTGAGTCTCCGGCAGACTGACTGCCGCTACTGCTGCTCTGAAACCCAGTTCAACGGTAATTAACGTTAACTGGTTTATTCTTTAGCGAGCAGGAGTATTAAATTATGTAATTATGAAAAATGCAACTGAACGAACGTATAAAAGGGTTGGACACCCATAACGAAGCTTAAGTCAGCTTCTTATTCGAATTTTCCCGTTCCACCTTAAATGGTGTAGCATTATGCGCATAATGCTTCACCTTTTAAGGTGGAACGAGGAAATTCAAACAAGAAGCTGGCGAATTGGAAGCCAACTTCAGCCTCGGACACACATGGATAAGTACACTTGAACCTAGTCGTATTTTCTGATGAAAGTGGAGAGGGATAGTGAAAGCCGTTTTGTTTGTAAACACGGCAGGAAATTCACCAAGTCACAATAACTGGGAATGTGTTTGATATGTAAAGACGGATGGCTGATTGTAGAGGACGTGACAGCAATGTTAGAGCTACTGTTCCTGAGGACAACGATGGCTTCTTGCTAAAAGCAGGGTGATTCACTTTCCAGAAGTATCTAGACCCTTCTAATAAGTGAATCGATCTTTTTAAAGGTGCACCCCTGCCAACACAGTAAATTGTGCCCTTCAGTACAACTTGAAACATTTCTATAGCATTGCATAGACGTTCTGGAGCAGCTGCACATGAGCCTAAAGTCACCATGCCCAGTGCCAAGCTAGCAGAGGCTAGAGGGGTATAAAGCCTCCCAGCACTGTGCTGCATTCTCTGAAGTGGTGGAGTGCCATCCAGTACCTTTATACCTGAGTTGGAGTGGAGTTTCTGTCCAGAACTAATCATCCAACATCAGTAGCTGATGTCACTAATGCTCTTGTGGCTGAATGCAGTCAAAGCTTCACATGAATGTTTCAGCATCAGGTGTAAAGTTTTCCCAGAAGGGTAGAGGCTGCTGCTCCAGTAAAGGGGAGATAAACCTTATTATTACCTTTTGATTCTGGAAAAAACCTTGAGCAGGTATCTGCAAACCTTTAACATATGGTCTATAACAAGGCCACCAAAAGCTTTTACAGTTAATTTCTTATGCTTGTAGTGCAGCACAGTGTCAAGTATCATGCCATTTTGATATAATGGTACTTGTGCAGTCTATGCAGTTTAAGTCATTTACTTATTTGTTCGTTCATTTACTTATTCCCCTTAAATCATGTTATTTATTATTAATTATTAATTAATTATTAGCTCATTCTTTCTTTATAAAGTAGGACTGAACAGTCAGTCATTTTTACATTAAAATCACAATTTGAAAGAAAGCAGTTTTTAAATTGCAATGGCGCAATTTTAATAATGTCCTACATTGGACATAAGTTTAGTTGTGTTAAATTCTAAGGAGGGAAATTAAGCATTCAAGCCTCAGGTCTGACAAAATTGAAGTGCTATTACATATTTATACATATCATTTATATTTAGATAATGTTTATTATATATTTTTCCCAAATCATGCAACCTTATTCTTCAGTGTGCATGACACATTCCAGCCTACAGTGGACATGTATAAATTATTACCTGTATACATTAGTAATGTTGACATGTTTTTGCAGGTGTGCACCGACAAGCGTTGTTCATGACAGTTGGCTGGTTCATTGGCTACCATTTAACAAAGTATGAAAACTACACGTATGCTCGGTTGGACAGAGACATGAACGAATACATCCGACTACATCAAGAGGAGTTTGCAGAGAAAGGTAAAATCATGCAAAAGCTAATGTCTTTGTCTTTCAGATAGTTTAGAAGTCAAAGGATCATCCACTTGTCTAGTTTATCTCTATATAGTTAATACATATAGCTATATTATTATATAAATAACTTGTATAGTTATTCATTATTGTTTTACATATATAGTAGTGATCATTGCCTTTGTTACTATTTCAGAAAAGAAGACATTTGCAGAGATTGTGGAGCCATTTCACCCCATCCGTTGAGTGGAGATGGTTGTCACTTGACAAATTTGAAGAATAATCAAGAAGTTTGCATGTCGAGCTCCATCTGACTCTTGATACTGTGTTGAAACTTCCTAAAATAACAGTGTATATGAGTTCTTGAATATGTTTCTAATATTTGATTAAACAATTTAAAAATGCATAGATTGTTCCTTGAGGTTTCTTTTTGCATTTGCGTAGGATGAGTTCAATTAGATGAGTCTCAAAAATGCTGTCAGAAATTACAGAATTAAGTGTGTTTTCACATTGTTATTGGCTGGGACTCACTTCTGACCTCTAGTGGTTCAAAGCAGCTATTTTTTATCTCCTTGTACACAGCACACACACACACACACAGGAGGTGGATACGTAATGGGGTGCCTCTCGTGTTTGTAGAAAAATGTGATTTTTTTTTTCTCATGTTATAGATCAGCTCATTCCACACTATTAAACTGATACCTTGACTACAATGGCCATACCATTATAGGTCAGCCGAGCATACTGTAGTTCCTCAGTAGGGCTTTAGTGCTTTCAAGTAGTCTCTGTTTTACATCGGAAAAATCTTACAAGTAGGATGCAGCTGTCTTCATGGAGGAGCAAAGACTGGTCGCTTTTGTTTTCCAAACCATCATCAAAGAATAAAAGGGGCCAAAACAACCCCGGTCCCAATCCAATGGCTGACATGAACCACATGAATGTGACCATCAGACCGGACAGATCTTCATACGGGCACTTACTGATAACGAGTCATTTGTGATGAGTCTTTAATCCTGTTTCCAGGGAGACCAAACTTTGTAAACATTTGTAAACAAGTTTTCATTCAAATATTCGAGGCCCATTGTGTCACAGCTGAGATGGAACATTCCATGTACGTTATGAAGAGGTGAAAAAGAACCCTGAGCTTCAGTCGTTTACAGACCCTCTACAGACAAGACACTGTGATATCCTGCACTCCGACATCTCATCCTTCGAGTGGATGCAGCCTTTCTCCGTTCGCACTCTTGCTCCAGCTGGGATGCGGTGGCGCCCCCTGCTGTGTGTGGCCGGGGCTGCCGTCGCCGCTGGAGCTTTTTATTATTTTTACAGGTGCAGGAACCAACATGAGAGGACCAGAGAGCATCCTGAAGAGGAGACTGTCCATGAAGGTAAACACAGACACAATAGGAGTCTTAAACAGCTCCTAATAAACAGTGTACGGTACTTCTAGTACAGGTCAAAGGGCCGAACTGTTCAGTGTAGACAGTATTTTGGCTAGTTTAGTAGCTTGCTAGCTATTATTGGGCGCTAACGTTATAATGTTCCGAAGTACAGTCCGAAATACAGAAGTAATTTATTATATTATCTCTACGTTTGTATGGTCTGGAGCTAAACGTTTACTCTGAAATGAGTAAACCAGCTAAATAGTCAGATGATACGGAGGAAAAGTCATCGTATCGCCCCCTTCTGTTTACGTTCAAATATAGGTTAAAGGGTCGGCCAAAAATCTGATTTTATTACTGTGCTTTTAGGGCTATGTTCAGCCTGACGGCCCAAAACAGCCTATTGCAGTTTAAGGAATAAAGAGAAGTTGAAAAATTGTCATGTGCATTTTAATTATGTCTGTTTTTTGTGCATTAACCTACACAAATAACACAGTTGTACCTCAGTGGAAAAATAATGTAAAAGATAAAAATACAATATGGGCCCTTTGACAGTGAATTGGAGGTGATTTTCATTACAGGTAGTACAGCATAATGACCTCCTCACTGCCATATTCAGTTATATCTGATACTGTGAAGATGTTTTAAATTGACTTTAAAGCCAGAAATGTTATGAGTGTTTTAGCAAAACAGACTACAGAGTCTGCAGCTGATGTCACATTCACACATATCCCACAAAGCAGTGGTGGCACTGAAATCTTAGTTTGTAGTTTAATTGTATTTTAATCCTCAGAGTTATAATGCTAAGCAGCATATTCTTCCTTTATGTTGTATTCATACTATAGCTAGCACGTCTCCACGTCAGCCAGCGTCCAGGCCTCCATCAAATGCATCATTAACCAACCAGAGTGCTCCTGAGGTAAGGCTATACACATTCCTCTTATCAGTTCTGACTACACTTTTAACAGTTTTATTTCTCAGTAATAAGTACTACAAATTTGGGGTTATAGGCAGCTGGAGATACTGATACCCAGAGCCCCCACATACCATCTCCTAGGGCTCCATCAGTGGCTCCTTCACCATCTCACCCACAATTCAAGCCTCAAAAAGAATTACCAGCCTCTACTCAGAGTGTTTCTGGGGTAAGGCTATGCCTACTGCTCTTATCAGTTCTAATGACATTTACAGCAGTTTTATTTGTCAGTAATTAGTATGGTGGGACACTTTAACAGACTACTGTTTTTTTTTTTAAACATATCAAAATGTTTTCTTAATAAGCAAAGATAATCTTTTAGTAATCAAATAGGATAAATGAATGGACTTGTTATTCAGGTCCTACAGCCTGTGTGTCCTATATTAATTAACACTTTGTCCCATTTTACCTAAACCCATCCTACTGCATATCTGGTGTCATAGGCATGTGGAGATATTGCATCTCCCCAGAGCCCACCCACATCACCATTCCAGGCTCCTTCTCCACCTCAGCCACCATCCGAGCCTCAGCCAGAGCCAGCTTACTCCATCCAGAGTGCTCCTGGGGTAAGGCTAAACACGCTGCTCTAATCAGTTCTGATTACATTTTCAGCAGTTTTATGTATCAGTAATAAGCCCTGCATGTTTGATGTTACAGACATTTGGAGATCCTACTGAGGTTTATCGGGTGCGCTTTTTGTAGTAAGTACTCGTTTTCACCCTTTTGTTGTGCCAAATAGAACTTACCAGGCTACATTTATTTCGATAAGTATCTTTAATATGAAAGTTTTTTTTTTTTTGCCCAAGTGACTACTTTGCAGCCAAGAGGATGTCCAACTTTCCTCTGAAGCTTTTAGCTTTGCGCCAGGCTTTCACTGTAAGTCTACCAGCTGTAACTTCATCCTCAGTTCTCAGTGATTCTGTCTTTATACCCAGGTGCCTGTTGAGCTGTTCTTTTCTGACAAACCCTTTCTTGGTTTCATTTTGTAGATTGTTCTGAGCAACAGCCAAGATTCAAAATGTGTAATCATTGCGGGCAAAGTCTTTCTGGGAGGACTTGCCACTCGAAATGCCAGGGTAACACAAAAAATTCATCTATAACAAACATGAATTATGTAATGATGATGATGAATTATGTAATAATGACCTTGTGCATAAGCAACAAACACATCTCTTTGGTCCGCAGAGGCGTCCAGCTTTCCATCCAGCATATAACTTCCTGGTGGCTGTTCAGGATGCTTCCCATCAGGAAGCTATTTGCACAGAGCTGGCACAGATTGGAGTGAGTTCACGCTTTTCAACATTTTTTTTTCTCTCAAAGTATTCATCTCTTTATCACTGTGAACGTGACTCTAACACTAATGTTTCTTGTTCTCTTAGATCCAGCACTTTAGCTTTATAGATATTGTCTATGAGCTGGTGCTGATGAGAGCGCTGCAAGGAGCGAGGCCTCCGATCTTTCCAGTAAGAGACTCCACTCAGTCTTAGAACTAAGTGTGACTTTGTGTTGTGCACTAGAAGCTGGATACATTATGAAGCCTCTTACAGCTTTAACACCCAGCCTTCTATAGAAATGTAGTAGAATGTGAAATGCAGAACTAGTTTCTAGATATGAAACATATTCTGATTCTCTTATTATATACTTTAAAATCCAGAAGAACTGCAAATTGTTCACTCACTCTTCTCTTCCATGTTTCCAGACACCAGGAGGTTTTCTTGGGCACCTGATGGCCATGGTTTTCTCCTTCAGTCCTGTCAGTACAGAGGGGAGGTCTAGGGCTGAGCAATATCTGTTCCTGCTCCAGGTAAGGTGCACATCAACAGCATAAATATTAGAAGTGAGCATCAGTAGGTTTGTTTTATCTGTTTAAAGTGAAACTACATGAATTAACCATCTTAGTGTTTTCTATAGCATATTGCTTTGTTTTCCTTAATTGATAACAGCCTTGTTCTTTCTCAGGATGAGGCCCTGCTCCTTTTGGATGACATCGTTGGTGGGGAGGAGCATGTTTATCAGGATCCTCGATCTCTGGCTCTGGCTCTGTGGAACTGTTTGGAGAAGCATGTTCAGCAGCTCTTGTTGAGGCTCCAGGCTGCATAACAGCCCTAACTTCTATTTTCCATTTTTTCTATTAGCAATATCAGTATAATGTTTGTATTTCTAGTATTTAGTATTTTTTGGTATTTTAGGTTTTCTATTAAGTGCATTACGTACTGAATATTCAGCTATAAGGCAGACGTACTGTTTACCTACACTTGGAGGTCACTTTATCAGGTAAACCTACCAGATAGGAGCACTTTGTGGGTTTATAGTTACTGACTGTAGCCAGTCTGTTGCGGCAACATTCATCAGCCACTCTCTACCCTGTCCATCAATGGACAGGAATCACCAGAGAACTAGCACAGACCAGATACAGTTTGGGTGGTGGACCATTTTTGTAATATTCTGTCAGACATCCTCTGGCGTGGGGGTCTCAACTTCAGCCCTGGGGACCCAATTCTCTTGCACAGCTAAAGCATTAAGTGCCACATCACATCTGATCCATGTCATCAGCAACGATCAAGTCTTTCATTAGCTGGATCAGTTATGTTGTTGCCAGTATAATTTCAACTGTGCAAGGCAGTGCATCTTCATGACTGGAGATGAGAACCACTGCTCTTCAGGTGTCAGACTGCAGTCCTGGGGGATCACAGCACTGCAAAGTTTAGCACTCTGCCTCATATGACACACCTGTTCCAGCTCATCACCTTGTTGGCTTTGTGTTCTTTGGTGTGTTAAAACAGTGTTTCCCAACTTCAGTCCTCGTCAACTCCTGATACACTCATACCAACACACTGTAACATGTCAGAGTCACTGCTGTGCTGAGAATGATCCACCACCCAAATCATATTTGCCCAGCAGGGGTGGTCCCTTTCTATTGATGGGCGAGGTAGAGGATGCTGATAAATTGTGCAGAAACGGAGTATGTAAATTGTACATAACTCCAGTATGTAATTCTAATCCTACATCCTGGTGCACCTATATGATAGACCAGATAAAATGACTAATGAATGAAGATACAAGATCAACGAACCTAATAAACTAGAGACTAGTGCACTTAACAGTACATAGTGTATGTTTTTATTGTAGTTTTTTTTAAATATTATAAGTATTTTTTATTAATGTTAAGCATTTCTAATTAAAGCAAGATACAGTAACTTTATGAAGTACTTTATTTTGTAGTAGTTTATTTTCAGGAGCTTTTCACAACTAAATAGTACATTTAAAAGGTATTTATTGCTGTTGTAGCCTCTCTCTCTCACCCCCAATTTATATATATTGTACATATTGTATATATTGTAAATAGTTATTTTATTTATTTATTTTTAAATGTCTCTTTCTTTGCTTCATTAAAAAGATGTTTGTTATTCTGAAAAAATGTTACACCCACATTATGAATATATAACCTTGGGCCTATACAATTTCTGTCATATTGGTACAGTCTATGGCAAGACATTCACAATAATAATAAATATATATATAAATGCTGTTAATATTTGTGTGACCTAATTCACTGTAAATTGTGGCCCTACCTATAAATCCAACTCTACACTGTACTAACTCAAGTCTTTTAATATTTGAGTGAGAGTTTATTTTACATCTTGGTCATCTTTCATTTAGTACTGCGAGTAACTGAAATCTTGAACCCAACAACTTTTCATGCATAGTTTGAAGAGAACACTTATTTTGGACACCAATGAAAAGGAGATTTTTAAGTATCTGTGGTTAGACCACATTTTCATTAAATGTGATGACTAACCCCAATGTCGAATAGAACGTCAAACTGCAATGAAACTGCATCCTTGCATCTAATACCAATACAGTAATACGTTTTGTGTGGGTTTATGTACCAAAAACTGAATTCATTTTTACATGACCATTTTCCAAACTCTCTACTCTCCCTTAGAATTAAACGTTTTTGCTATTGTGCCTTTGAAACCAGTATATCATCACAGTACAAAAAAAAACACAATCTAATTTTTTTCTACATCATTTGTAAAAAGCAGCTGCCCTGTACATTGTGTGAAAATTTCCAAAATTGCTTGGAATAGCATTTCTTTGCATTAATTTACATTAAAAGCAAAGAAGGTTTCTGCTTCTCCTGTAGAGCTCCCATTTGTGGAGATAATAAATATATCAACAAGTCATGTAAAAATTAAATGGGAATTTACAAAATATCTAGAATATAGTAGAATAATATGTGGTCAGTGGTGATTCTATGGTGGTCTCTTTCCAATAATGGGTGAGGTAGATAAGGGCTGATCAATTGTGCAGCAACAGATGGGCTACAGTCAGTAACTGTAAACCATACACTGCATCTATATGGTAGGTACAGCTAAAAAAAAGGACAAGCGAGTATTTCATGTGCTGTTTCTGTTATAGACCTCTGAACTGAGCTGCAGTTGCCATCACACCCATTTTAGAAACTCTTGAGTCTAAGCAGTTCTTCCTTTTGACATTAATACACCAAACAATTCAATCTAATTTTTTCACAAAAATCACTGCAAATACCTAGAATACATAAAAAAAATACTGGATAATAAAATTACAAATATGAAACTAACACTTAAGGCACTTGAAGGAATTTGGACTGTTAGGTGGCTTGGAGTCCACAATCCAGATAAAGATGCTCCTCCTCACAAAACGGCATCCAAAAGGAACAGAACCCGATCCTGAGATATAGTGAAGCTGTTATTAACTGAGGGGAATGAAACAGTATGATAAAGAACACTATACTACCAAGACTTCCAATGTTAATTAATGTAGTTTCACTTTAAACAGATGTGACTGATGTCCACCTTACCTGGAGCAGGAACAGAAACTGTTCTGCCCTGGTCCTCCTCTCTGCGCTGACAGGACTAACCAATGGCCAACAGGTGCCCAAAGAACCCTCCTGGTATCTGGAAAGGTGAAAGAGAAAATAAAAGCGAATAAGTAATGTGCAGTTCTTCTGGATTCAAAAGTATATAATAAAAGAATCAGAATAGAATCAGAACCAGAGCCATGTACACATACAAGGAATTTGGTTTTGGTTACAGGAGCTCACAGTGCCCAGTATCAGACAAACATTTACATGTAGTAAATAGAATAAAACATGCATTCCTACCATCACTCACTCATACATACACATATACACACACACACACACACCACACACAGTCATACCTGTAAACCTTACAATGGGCAAAGTATGTGTCTTAAGTTAAAGTGCTGAGTGAAGCAGCAGGTAAATGATGTATAGTGGCAAAGAAAGGGGAGAAGTGAGGTAACAGATAAGTAGGGTAATAAGGCAGGTAAGATGCTAGAAATACTGGTCTGACACAGTAGTTTCAGAGGATGAAATGTTGGAGTGTGATACTATATACCAATATATTTAGAAGTGCAGTTTAGAAGCCGGAATATTATGCATGTGTAATAATTAACTGTTCAAAAGAGTGACGGCTTGTGAGAAAAAGCTTCTTTGTAGGTTGGATGTCCTGATTCTCATTTGGCTGAAGCGCCAGCCTGAGGGAATGAGCTGGAACAGGTGGTGGCTGATAGGACTCTAGATAGAGTCCTTTTCTAGAATCGAGTTCTGTATTTTACATTCTACTCAATATCATTACATATGTATGGAAAGCTGGTTGTTAAAGCTCTTAAATGATAAAGCTGGTTGTTAAAGCTTCATAATGAATATAGCGGATTTTTTGAATGAGACAATACAGAACAGCCAATCAGAACAGAGGTAATTTACATGCATCAGTCTTAATGGTACAGTAACAAAAACAGCCTACTTAACTGTAAGGCTGGAAATTGTCATGTAAAAATTATGACTTTTTTAGTACAAAAAAAGCAAATATCACAAATGAACTTCAGCAAAATAAATAAATAAATAAAAATAATAATAATATAGAATTTATTTCAAATATTCATCAAAATATTACTTTTGTAGCCCTTCAGTTCCTGTAGCTTTGGACAAAAGCATCATTAAGAGCACAATGCTAATCTCTCACATTCCACCTTAATGCTAAGTCATCTACAATTGTAGAGAAACAGCCAGTGATACAGTGACACTTCTTCAAATACTTCATGCTGTGTTCAAAGATTTATAACCAATGACCATATGGGTTTATAATTACTAACAGATGCTGCATAATTTCATCTCCGTTAGACCACCACTGAACAGATTCTATTGTGGTGGTGGTCTATTCTCAGCATATCACTGTCACCGACGCGCATTGTGCTGGTAGAAGTCTATCAGACACTGCTGTGCTATGGGAGATTTTACACACCTCACTGCTAGGTTGAGAATAGTCCACTAAACAAAAACATCCAGCCAACAGTGGCCCTGTGGTCAGAAACTGACCACTGATGAAGGGCTAGAGGATGACTGACACAAACTGCATGCAAAAAGATGAGCTATAATCTCCAATTGTAAACCTCATCTACAAAGCGCACCAACGAAATAAGTTCAGTTAGTGTACATTGTTTAAACTGCCCTTATCATGGAAAACTGAATTTTCTTTGATTGTTCTTTGTTCTTTTTCTCATGTTTTTTTTTTTTGTTATTATTTTAGTTTATTTTTTTCAGTTCCTAAATCTATTACAGGTGTTTTTTGACCAGATCCACAGCAGCAAAACTTCTTTTTTTAAACAAAACTTATTTTGCAAATCCAACACCTTGTTGCATAAGAACGGGTTCCGTTAAAGGGTCCGCTTGTATGGAATAATAGTGTTGAATGCAAAGTTGTAGTCAATGAACAGCGTTCTCATTTTAAAGACAAAAATCCCCTTTTCTTAACAGAATCACACATTAATGCAGCATCAAACTTGCTTCACAAAGGCTTTTATTTACACACTATCCAAATTGTTTTGTAATTAAGGTTTGTAAATGAATAATTGATATTTTTAATAATAATCATTATATCAAAATATTTAATTATATTTAATATAATGATATGTAACAATCGAGAAATAAATATACATTTTTAATAAAATCTAATGTAATATAATCATTATAAGCAATAAGTAATTAAAACGGTTTCAAAACAGGGAAGCTGAATAAGAACACGCGAAAAAGAAACATCACCCTCGTTCTCTGAGCTACAGTGTGCCACTTCTACAGGTTGTTTTGAACCTGCTTTAGTGTACATATGGACAACTAGTGACCCCTATTCATTTTTAGTAACACCTAACATACTCAACTCCTCTACAGCTCAGAAACGCTCCACATAATGCTCATGTAAATATCCGGTAGACAGAAAATGACTATAAAACATCTGCAGATGACCTATTTTTATTGGAAACACATAAAGAAGATCTCAGCTGAAATGTCTGGAAGATGCTCAGTGACTGAGAGATGCATAATCAGCCTGAGATGTGGATGGTTTCTGTAGTCCAGAGGAGACGGACAGAATTTGGGAAGATGCTGTCAGAAACACTGCAGAAGAAAAAGAAAATGATAATGTAAATTAAAGCTGAAAGGCTGTATGGATGAAAAGTGTTTGCAACTCCCCTCAACAGATCTCAGCATAATTAAACTTATCTTAAACTGATAAATTTCATCTTTAACAAGAAGAGAAAATGTGCATTTCAACAGTCCTAGAAAAGGCATTCCTGCACTGTACACACTCAATGTAAGAACAACAATGCAATGCATCATTTAAAGAAAAAGGAAGTATCAAGGTATCACAGTGAAAACAATGTAAAAAATCTAAAGAAACTGCAGAATAGTGGACGAGAAAAATAAAATTTAATACCTTAAACTGTGCTTTGCCATCTGATGTGGCTCTTGAAGAAAGTCTGTTGTGGCTTTCGACTATTCTCACTTCAAGCCACACATCACGCAACGTAGAAATGTTTGAAACATCTCTTACATATTTGGTGTTTGAGTGCAGACCAAATGAAGCAAATTATTGCAAATATTTAAAGAAAAAAATAGCTTCAATGACTGGAAGACCTACCTCATTTACAAAGAGTTCAAAAATGTTCTGGCAACTTTGGAGAACAAAGACTTCTTCTACTGTAGAGGAAAGGATGTGGATGCAGAATCAGTCTGAGAGGTGGGTGGTTTCTGAAAGAAGGGCTGATGGTGAGATGATGCTGTGGGAACACTGCAAAAGCCCAAAAAAGAGAAGAAAATTATCATGAAGCTGAAAGGCCTTGTCTTGAGAAGGCAGGGTTTGAAACTCTTAAACTGCAGATTGTTTTATTACCTAATCAAAATGTAACTTTATTCGCTGGCCACCACCTCCAATGATCCTATGCTTTACTCAGTGATTAAACTATGCTATCAAAGAAGAAGAGAAGTAATTGCTCCTTGTTCTTTTTTCTTTTCAGATGAATGCTTCCTCTGCGATGGACTGGCGACCTGTCCAGGATTTTCCTGCCTTCCTGCCAGTGACTGCTGGGATAGGCTCCAGCTCCCCCTGCGACCCAGGAGGATAAGTGGCTTAGAAAATGTGTGTGTATGTGTGTGTGTGTGTGTGTGTGTGTGAATGCTTCCTGAACAGGTAAGAAATACAAAACAATCTAAATTGTGGCGCAGTTACATCATACCCAGATTTCCACTCTTATTTAGGTAAGTCAATAAATACAAATGTTAAAAAATCTGTCTTGAGTATAACGTAGAAAAAAGTGATAGTCATTTCATTAATTGTACATAATAAAGTGGAACAGATTCATATGAGCACAGGTCACTGGAAAAGGCCTGAGAACATTTGTTTTAGCTTGTTGGTGCTAGATCAGTACAAATTACATAATTTTTATGTTTGATGCCTCAGAATGGGTTTGTCTCCTATTCTACAACACCACCATCAAACTTTATCCTACCAAATACACTCAATGTTAGGGCAATAACACTATCCTGTAAGGATGTGCTTGTCAAATTACTTACAGATTACATAACAGACCTTATCTGGTAAAATTCGTCCAGCTTGAATAAAGCTTAAGTGTCTTTAAACTTCTGCCAGTCATTATCAATAGTATAGTGAATGAGACTACGTGTCTTACCTTTCTAGTTGATGTCTGACTCTCTGTCTTGCTGCCTCCTTCCCTCTTCCAGCTTCCTCTGCTTCCTTTCCATCTTGCTCTTTCTCTTTCGCTGAAGCCACTGAATTGGCTCCTCTTCATTCTTACGGGGGAAGACTTCCCTTCTAGGGAGGCAGCTGCACCAGCACCCACAGCCTGTGGCACTAGGTGGTGAATGCTAGTGTTGTGTTGACTTCATCTGGTTTTGTGAATTTGGCTTTAAAACCAAAATTCCAGAATTAATGTAAAGAAATTGGTTTTAGGTTAGAATTATGGATATTCCAAAGGCTAAGTTATGAAAATGCAAAATGGGGTTAAATAAACAGTATTAATCATTTATAATCATTCGTAATAATGTATTATTACACTACAATCATATTTCACTATTATGAATAACGGTCTATATATGTTTATGCTTTGTAAACATAACTATCTTGCCCTAACTGAAGTCTTAGAACTTAAACTCAGATAATTACCATTTGGAATGCGTATATTCTCGGTCCTGTTCATGGATGGCACAGTCACTTAATCTGCTCTTTTTCTCCATTTCTGTAAAAAGAAGAGAAAATTTGCATTTCAAAAAACCACAGTGCAACCACAAAACAATACATCTTTTACAGAGTAAGGAAGTTAAGAAAGTCTCAAAGCGTACTAGAGTCTGACGTTCTAGAGAATAACTGACACAGAAGTAAGATGAATTAACTAACCTTACAACTGAACTTTGGCATCCTCATCTTTGGCAACCACAATCTGCTGAAACACTTGAAGAAAACAGACGGTTGTGGACTCGGACTGTTCTCACACTTTTCATCTGTGATTTTCCGAGTCTCTGAGGCCAGTTCCTCTGCTTGTGGCTCTTGGAAAGACTGAGGCTGAGAACCAGGTTCCTCATTCTCCTTACCGTCCCTCACAACAAAAGGTGTGGTGGGCTGGGCGAGGGATAATGTGGCTGGTGTAGGCTGCTCTGGGCTCAGGGCGTCTCTGTTTAGAGAAACAGACCAGCTGAATCCTTGGTTTGCATCTTTAAAAAGGTCCTTTTTTCTACTTTTGGGAGCAGCTTTTTCTCTCTCTGCATCTTCATGTCCATCTGTTGTTTGGATTGTACTTCCCTACAACTTAGGACCTTGAGAACGTTAAGAACATGCAAAACATTTTAAATAGTCATCAACGTATTTCCTTTCTTTCTCTCTGCGCAATTCTCTCCGTCATTATCTCCAGCCCTCTCCTCAGTTCTGCCTCTCTCTCTCTCTCTCTTGGGCTTCCTGGTTCTCCATCCTTCTCCTTGACAATATCTCTTTCATTTCCTTCAGCTCTCTCTTTAGAGATTCCTCTTTCTCTATGCAGCATTGAATCTCTAATTTCTCTTCTTCAAATCTCTCATCTTGTTCTTCTTCTGAATCTCTCCCATTCCTACCATCTCCTCTGTGCTGGCCTCTCTCATGCATTCCTGTCTGGTCTTCTACAGCACACAAAAAGCATGTGTCATGAACACTTACCATTTTACCAAAGCAAACTCATTATTTTTTTCAAGGTTGAAGGCTGATTTTTGCTCCTGGGTGGTTAATTGCTGTTTTGAACTATCCTTTATGGTCGGAACACAACAAACACTCGCCAAACAGTGGAACATTTCACAAATCTGTCATGGGAGAGTGGGAGAAAGTGTCTGGTGAGCTGTTTTTACCAGCTGGAAAAGCATGGCTGTTTTGTAATAGTCATAATTTAAGAAAGAAAACAGATTATTTTTAGCTGGTGTCGAGCGCTCGGCTACCCCGTTACAAATGACATCACAGTATTCAGACACCAGCTAGCGACGACTGGATATTCAATTGTAGTAGTTTAAGTGGTGAACCGCAAAATATCTAACACCAGACAAGCAGAGTCCTCCTTTTAGGTACGTTTAAACTAAAAGCGGTGCTTTTGTGTTGTGTTTGATCTACAGTATCATCAATTCTCCGTGTCGTGCGAGTGACAGAGCGCTGCTTCAAGTTAGCCAGCTGCTAAAAACAGCGAGCCTGGAAAGACAGCGCTCTCCCTCTCTCCAATGCCACACATACAGCTTCCTCAGTTTACTTTCGTTTAAATCAGGGCTGTAATTTACATGAACCCACTTCTTTCTTTCACTTTCGTTGCTTGGGAATGCACTAATACTAAAATATGACTGTCCGAGCGCTGTAACAGCGCTGTAGTTGTGAGGATTGTGATTGTGATTTAAAGCTGGTTAGGATGTTAGGAAAGAGGTGAGTTACATCACTGACCTCGTCACTCACACTCGGTCACAGGAGAACAGATCGTCTGTCGCTCCACTCAAACAGGGAATGTATAACTCCACGTTTCAGCCGTTGCTAAAGACTCATCTTACTCGTGGCCCCCTCCCTCTCTAATCATGTAGAAAAACTCGGAAGTGCGCCCTCTCCTGCCGTCAGTAGAGTCGCTTTCCTTGCAGTAGAAAACGCCACCAAGGCTGTTGCTAAAACGTGGAAGTGTGAGAATGGTGTATTATATCGAACATTTATCGAACATGTCGTATCGCTCTATCAAGGAAAAGTTATATTGCGATAATTATCGTTATTGTTTTATCGCCCAGCCCTACTGCAGAGCTTTGCTTTTTGTTTTCTAGTTGTTGAAAATATTTGGCATTTTGTGTGACGTTTTAAGTTGGTACATTTAGAATGGGGACACCTGCTGTTCATTCTATTTCTGGAATAAAAGGTTTATAGCAAAACTTGTTCTTGTTTTCAATGAAGGAAGTGGATGATGTTAGGAATGATCAAGAAAAAAGTTAGTAAAGATATTAAACAAGTCAGTACTTGCTAAAATTTTAATTGATTTCTAATCTGTTTTTTATGTTTACATTAAATTATATTCATAAATTAACCATTTTTAAATTGCTGGAATTTAAATTTTATTGTGATGAAACATTGATATGGAAATATTAAAATAACTAATTGCTAGAGTTGTGATTAGCATTGGAATAAAGGGACTGAATTGTGTGGGAATAATATCAAAATTTTATTTACTTTATTAAATCAAATTTCAGTAGCTTTGTATCAACACAGTATTTGTGCTGATTAAACATGAATAGCTTGTCTTGATTTAACTCTTGATTTTAACACAGAATTGTGTTAAATCAAAACAAACTATGTATGTTCATTCAAAACCAAGTACTTGTGTTGGTTGAACATGACTAGTATGTCTTTATTTAACTTGCAGAAATGTTAAATCAAAACAAACCATTTATAGTTTATTTAGATTTAACACAATTCTGTAAGTTGCTGCCAAAGCAAACAATATGTGTGCAACCAATGTCCACTATTGAATTGAGTAAAAGAAATGTGTTCTTTTTTTCAGTGCATTAATCCTGGAATTTTGGTTTTAAAGCCAAATTCACAAAACCAGATGAAGTCAACACAACACTAGCATTCACCACCTAGTGCCACAGGCTGTGGGTGCTGGTGCAGCTGCCTCCCTAGAAGGGAAGTCTTCCCCCGTAAGAATGAAGAGGAGCCAATTCAGTGGCTTCAGCGAAAGAGAAAGAGCAAGATGGAAAGGAAGCAGAGGAAGCTGGAAGAGGGAAGGAGGCAGCAAGACAGAGAGTCAGACATCAACTAGAAAGGTAAGACACGTAGTCTCATTCACCATACTATTGATGATGACTGGCAGAAGTTCAAAGACACTTAAGCTTTATTCAAGCTGGACGAATTTTAGCAGATAAGGTCTGTAAGTAATTTGACAAGCACATTCTTACAGGATAGTGTTATTGCCATCAATTACCGCAAAGAGTGTAGATTAAAATATCAAAGCCTAAATGTGACGTTCAGCATAATTCTCAATAAAAACACACCACACGGACGTGTCTGTTAGCAGGTTTTATTAGGTTATGGTGACGTGGATTAGAAGAGGACTAGTGTTACCGAGGAAGCTCATTTACTCCATAATTATTACTGTTAGACTGTAAAACTATGGACGTTGCTAATTTGTGCCGATCTGATCTCGTCAGTAATCACTTGACTTTCCTCCAGATGCTACCACTCCAGACAAAACTAATCCAGCTTGAATAGACAGAGATCATCATCCCAAAGCTGTTTATTCTGAGATGATTTCAGTCACTTTTCTTTTGGACTCTGGATTTCCCAGTTTGCTTTGGTAAAATGGTAAGTGTTCATGACACATGCTTTTTGTGTGCTGTAGAAGACCAGACAGGAATGCATGAGAGAGGCCGGCACAGAGGAGATGGTAGGAATGGGAGAGATTCAGAAGAAGAACAAGATGAGAGATTTGAAGAAGAGAAATTAGAGATTCAATGCTGCATAGAGAAAGAGGAATCTCTAAAGAGAGAGCTGAAGGAAATGAAAGAGATATTGTCAAGGAGAAGGATGGAGAACCAGGAAGCCCAAGAGAGAGAGAGAGGCAGAACTGAGGAGAGGGCTGAAGATAATGAAGGAGAGAACTGCACAGAGAGAACGAAAGAGAGAGAAAGAAAGGAAATACGTTAATGACTATTTAAAATTTTTTGCATGTTCTTAACGTTCTCAAGGTCCTAAGTTGTACCAAGGTAAAATATCCTGTGGTTATTTTCTCTATGACAGCACTGTCAACCAGGAGATTGTGCCTCTGAAAAATATCAACTAGAACACCATCAGTGTGGGAACTTGAGAGAGAGCTAGTTAAGTGGTGATGCTCTAACTTTAACAAAGCTGCCACCAAAGTATGTTCGATTACATCTGAAAGGTCCTCTGGGGCATCAACATTGCAGCCTGGTTGTGTATCTGAGTATTCTTCACCTAGGTCATCATCTGAAGTATTTCCCACAGATGCCAGGAGAACAAAGGTGTTCGATGTCACAATTTCTGGTTTAAAATCTAATAATGAATATGAACTGTTCATTCTGCTCTTGTGGGATTTAAATGTTCCATAGATATTTGTCTGAAAGTTGCAATCTAAAAACATGCAAGTTACAAGCTCATTTTTCTTCAGGTGTGCATTAATGTACACCCAGTAATCCGTTACAGAGACAAGATCCTTGCAAGGATATAAATGACACCTAAATATACTGCTCTCTGACTGATAATGACTGGTTTCAGTCACATGACATCATGCAAATGAATTAAAAGCGCGTTCCACGTCCTAAAAGTGAACAGGCAGCTTTCATACATGCAGGGAAAGCGATTATTATTACCATAATATCTATGTTTCCCTCGATAATGCTTTAATACTTGGGACCTACTTAGTAAAACTGATGGGCAGGCCTTACATCATCACATTCACAGCAACATTCTACCACACTTGCAGCACCATTCACTGCAAAAGAGAAACAAACAAGAATTAATGTCTAATTAGGAAATCTAATCTACAGTTGTTTCTAATTAAAATTATAAAATAAATAAAATAATAAAAGGGGGAAAGGATAAATAACGGAGCCCTGTCATGCCATTAACATGAATATAATTGTTATATTTGCTTTGCCATTAACAGAGCGAGCATAAAAACATATACTCACCACAATAACTTGAGCCCAGTGAAAGTGCTGACTCCAGAAGACATGCACAGACTGAGTTTGCTTGTTAATCTGCAGCAACAAGGAGCAAAAGAAAAAAAAGAAAAGAAAAAAAAAATCTATGCAACACTACTACAATGGAAAACTGTACTTCTCCAAACATCATAATACATACAAGATCAACAGATTATATTTTAATGATCAATGTTTTTTACAACAGAGCAACTATATACATTATATAATATAAATACATTATATCATACAAATAATACACGCACACACACACATATACACACACATAGACATGCGCACATTATATATGTATATATACATATATACACACACACATATATATATAGAAATGTAAATAACACCATCGTACAATCATGAGATTTGAACTTCCATAATATTTGATTTGACGGCTGTATTAAATCGGCGCCGCACCCCCACCTCCTCCAGCGCCGAAAGTCGCTTTGGATAAACGCTGCACCCTAGTACACCTCACCCCCCACCCTGCTTTTGGTTTGATGGCTACTCCTCTCCCCGCTAAGTTTGCTTTGGCAGGTTTCACACTGAACTTGAAGGAGAGGGCCATTTTGAAGTGCTAACGACACTTATGTCAGTCTCCTATATATAGATTCGCTGTCCAAAGAAAAATAAGTATCTACAAAATGGTAACTTTACAGGAGAGGGCAAAATTTGATTTACTTTCATTAAAAATTAACGTAAAGACATCTCACTGCCCCCAACACCCAGCCGCTCCGATGAACGTTTTGGTTTTATGGCTAGCTCTTCTCTCTGCTAAAGTGGCTTTAGTGGGTTTTGCACCGAATTTGAAGGGCCATTTTTGGGTGCTACCATCTAGAGCTGACATGTTTAAAGACACAAAACTTAAACGATATCAAACCGAAACATGAATTATGCTTACCGGCTTCGAAACACCCAAAAATGCACTCAGCGATGCACCGAGCCGATCAGTTTTTCCCGCCCAAATTCTCTCGCGAGATTTGACCTTCACTATTACTTACTGGATTGAGGGCTAACTAGCTAGCTTAACTAGCGACGTTACCGCCGCGGCGCACCCGACAAATGTTTTGGGTTGACGATTGCAAAACCTGCCGTCGCCCCACTCACAACCTCCAAAACACCCCCAGCCGCTCGGACGATCGTTTTGGTTTGACGGGTTGGGTTTTGGCTAATCCTCTCTCCGCTAACGATGCTTTGGCAGGTTTCACACTGAACTTGAACGAGAGGGCCATTTTAAAGTGCTAATGACGCTTATGTCTATCTCCTATATAGTCGCAGCCAGAGAAAAATAAGTATCTACAAAATGGTAACTTTACGTGAGAGGGCAAAACTTTCTTTACTTTCACTTAAAGTTAATGTAAAGATATTTTATCCGCCCTATCTTGCCCTAACTGAAGTCTTAGAACTTAAACTCAGATAATTACCATTTGGAATGCATATATTCTTGGTCCTGTTCATGGATGGCACAGTCACTTAATCTGCTCTTTTTCTCCATTTCTGAAAATTTGCATTTCAAAAAAAACACAGTGCAACCACAAAACAATACATCTTTTATAGAGTAAGGAAGTAAAGAAAGTCTCAAAGTGTACTAGAGTCTGATGTTCTGGAGAATAACTGACACAGAAGTAAGATGAATTAACTAACCTTAAAACTAAGCACCCTGATCTTCAGCAACCAGAATCTGCTGAAACACTGGAAGAAAACAGATGGTTGTGGTCTCTAGGCTTGTCTTGCCTCTGGTCATTATTATTGTGTTCTGTTTAAGGCCCTATTTTCCCTAATAGCCCATCCCTGAGCTCCCTTTTCTGGCCTAAATGACATCTCCCTATGAGGAAACATTTTTTCAGGTGCTCCATGGTGCGCTGCTTTAGTTGTTCTAGTTACCTCCGTTTTGCCTCTTGGAAAGTCCAAAGCTGTGGTTCGGGTTCCTTATTCTCTACTCTGCCCCTTTCATTAGAATGTGAGGTGGGCTCAGCGAGGTATGAAGATGCGTAAGGCTGTTCTGGGCTCAGGGCTCTTTCGTTTAGAGAAACAGGCCAGCTGAATCCATGTAGCTTTTCTTGTTCTTGTCCTGCTTCTGGTCCGTAGTCTTCTGTTGGTTTGCATCTTTAAAGGTCCTTTGTTCTACTTTTGGAAGCAGCTTTTTCTCTCTCTGCATCTTCATGTCCATCTGTTGTTTGGATTGTACTTCCCTACAACTTAGGACCTTGAGAACGTTAAGAACATGCAAAAAATGTTAAATAGTCATCAAGATATTTCCTTTCTTCCTCTCTCTTTCGTTCTCTCTGTGCAATTCTCTCGTTCATTATCTCCAGCCCTCTCCTAAGTTCTGCCTCTCTCTCTTTTTGGCTTCCTGGTTCTCCATCCTTCTCCTTGACAATATCTCTTTCATTTCCTTCAGCTCTCTCTTTAGAGCTTCCCCTCTCTCTATGCAACGTTGAATCTCTAATTTCTGCTGCTGAAGTCTCTTCTTCAAATCTCTGATCTTCTTCTTCTGAATTTCTCTCATTCCAACCATCTCCTCTGTGCCGGCCTCTCTCATGCACTCCTGCCTTTAAACTTTTGTCAGTCATTATCAATAGTAAGGTGAATGAAACTATGTGTCTTACCTTTCTAGTTGATGTCTGACTCTCTGTCTTGCTGCCCCCTCCCCTGTTCCAGCTTCCTCTGCTTCTTTTCCATCTTGGTCTCTCTCTCTTGCTGAAGCTGCTGAATTGGCTCCTCCTCATTCTTATGCAGGACAATTTTCCTTCTAGGGAGGCAGCTGCACCAGCACCCACAGCCTGTGGGACTGGGTGGTGAATGCTGGTCTTGTGTTGACTTCATCCCGTTTCAAAACCAAAATTCCTGGATTAATATGAAGATAAAGAAACTGGTTTCAGGTTAAAATTAAGGATATTTTGAAAGGTTAAGTTACTAAAATGCAAAATGGGGTTAAATAAATAGCATTAAGAATTCATAATAATGTATTGTTACACTGCAATCATATTTTACTATTATAAATAAGTGTGTGTATATATATATATATATTAATTAAGTGAACACCCAGGCACATTAAAAGCAGATTTCACTGTAATAAACGGGAGAGAAATTAAAGCTGACCTACTGTTTTAGACAGAACACACAGATGTTTGCTGACAATAAGCATTTTAAAATGTGTGGTAATAAAACGATGTGGCAACCGTACATTGACAGCACATCTAAATTTAACATAAATGTTTACAAAGCTGGAACAGTCATGACTCAAGGATGTGAAACAAATCTTTAAAAATTTATACAAGACTTTCAAAGACTAAAGTCACTTACGGTAAAGAACAAACCCATTCCACTCCCTACAGCAGAACATACCCACCAGGCATTTCAATGTTTATTAACGTTTGAATCAACGTCATCGTACATCAAGGCTGAAACAACGTTGGATTGTTTCGATTTTGAAAGATGAATCAATGTTGATATCGCTACATTGTTTCAATGTGTTACCTTTCAACATTGAGTTTCCCAGATAGCAAAAATAAGTTGGGCCACATCTAGGCCGAATACTGCACACCGAGCTTGAACTTCATTGGCCGAGACTTTGGTTTGAATCTCGGCCCAATTCTGGCCTAAATGTTCGGCTCACATCCGGATACGTCGTGATATTAAAACTCCCAGCTAGCAAAATACACTCAATTTACTTCCATACAGTTTCTGCATAAATCTAAATCTCTATTTATTAACTACATGTACCTCAGTCAAAAGCATAGTATTTTCTCAGATGTAGACTAACATTCACTTTCATTCTGAAATAACATAACAGAATCCAGACAACAATAAAAAGAAAACCAACTGACCCAAACCCCAATGAATACAGTACAGCACAGGTGAACACAGCTCAACAATCAATAGTCTGCCACAGTTTTAATGTGCATCATCATCTATCACGCCTTGTAAAGTAACAAATCCTTAAAGCTCACCTGTGTTCTCCTGTATGCATGCATTTCAATGACAACACTAGAATTCATTTGGAAACAATTGCTTTGTCTTACATAAATTTACAGTATTTACCTACAACACAAACAAAATGGAATAGTCAGTACATAGGTAAATAAACAGTTACCATATACCCATAAACAGGTGTTAAAGAAAAATACACACGAAACTGAGATGTGCAGTAAACCACCGTGCTTTCTTTTGCTTATATATATATTTACTCATTTTCCATTTAATCAGGTTCACCTATATGGGAGTACTTTGTAGATCTACAATTAAAGACAATAAAAATTTGTTAGCCCACTTTCACCCTGTTCTTCAGTGGTCAGGACCCCCACAGGACCACCACAGAGTGGGTATTATCTGGATGGTGGGTTATTCTCAGCACTGCAGTGACACTGACGTGGTGGTGGTGTGTTAGTGTGTGTTGCACTGGTCTGCATGGATCAGATACAGCAGTGCTGCTGGAGTTTTTAAACTCCTCTCTGCTGGACTGAGAATAGTCCACCAACCAAAAACATCCAGTCAACAGCGTCCTGTGACCACTGATGAAGGACTAGAGGATGACCAACACAAACTGTGCAGTAGCACAGTCATAAACCTTTGGTTTGGAAAACATGCAATATATAAAAGGAGTTTCAGGAGCATGTTATGCAAAGCTGCACCGTTGGCATTTTAATTTTGGGCAATACATTTTAACTTTGACATGTTTTGCAGTCCTACTAGAATATTCAATATACATGCACTAGAATTTTCCTGAAAAACCTTTCTCAAGCAAACTACAGCCCTTATTAGCATATTGTGGAAGAATTATTTTTTTCTGGAACAAATAATTTGTCGCACATGAACAACACAGTAGTCTGAATGTCATTATTATTTCATGAATGAAGTGTTGCTGAGGCACATCCATGTGACAAAAAATATATTCATCTTTAAAAAACAAAGAAATAAAACTAATAAAAGTGTATCCAGTCTACATTAAGTACAAACTGCCATCAGTGCAGTGCATTCAAAGATGCGCAGAATTAAATAAAATATATTCTGGGGTATGAATTGCTGACCAGCTGACTATAACTTACACAACACTAAACTAACAATACATTAAAAATTAAATTATTTGTTGTAATGTTTCTATTTTAAAAATACTTACTTCGCAGTACATATATCTTCCTGAACTACTTTTTTTTACACATCCGTTTCACACATTTCACATTTCCATGTTATTTCCTCATCAGGAACAGAACCTGGTCTCATTCCAAAGCAGTCTGCATGGAGCCAACTTTTACAAGTTCCACATTTTATATAAATAGCCAAATAGAAGAAAGTGTGTGATAAGAGTATCAGCAAATTTTAAATTCAAACATTTTAAAAATTTAGCATAATAATAATTTTCTGAAAATCTCTTAAAAACAAAAATCAGTGAAACAATGCAGCAGCCACCCCAGAAACCAACTATCAAGATCTCTATGTCATATGGATGTGACACAGCGGTAATTTATTTCTAGAAAAATTCATTAAAATTCAATCGAGGCGGATTTTACCAAACTAAAGGTTGTAGTATGTTTGTCAGGCACGTCTCTATACACTACAAGTGATTTTAGATCTGTAAGTCATATGGATGTGACACAATTGCGATTTATTTCTATAAAATATTCATTAAAATTCAGTCGAGGCGTATTTTACCAAATTAAAGGTTGTAGTATGTTTGTCAGGCGTGACTCTGGACACTACAAGTGATTTTAGATCTGTATGTCATATGGATGTGACACAATAGCGATTTATTTCTATAAAATGTTCATTAAAATTCAGTCGAGGGATATTTTACTAAACTAAAGGTTGTAGTATGTTTTTCAGGCGTGTCTCTGTACACTACAAGTGATTTTAGATCTGTAAGTCATATGGATGTGACACAATAGCGATTTATTTAAAAAAAAAATTCATTAAAATTCAGTCGAGGCATATTTTACCAAACTAAAGGTTGTAGTATGTTTGTCAGGCACGTCTCTATACACTACAAGTGATTTTAGATCTGTAAGTCATATGGATGTGACACAGTAGTAATTTATTTCTATAAAATATTCATTAAAATTCAGCCGAGGCATATTTTACCAAACTAAAGGTTGTAGTATGTTTGTCAGGCGTGTCTCTGTACACTACAGGTGATTTTAGATCTGTAAGTCATATGGATGTGACACAGTAGTAATTTATTTCTATAAAATATTCATTAAAATTCAGCCGAGGCATATTTTATCAAACTAAAGGTTGTAGTATGTTTGTCAGGCGTGTCTCTGTACACTACAGGTGATTTTAGATCTGTAAGTCATATGGATGTGACACAATAGCGATTTATTTCTATAAAATATTCATTAAAATTCAGTCGAGGCGTATTTTACCAAAGTAAAGGTTGTAGTATGTTTGTCAGGCGTGTCTCTGCACACTACAAGTGATTTTAGATCTGTATGTTATATGGATGTGGCACAGTTTTAAATGTCAATTTAAATGTCATAAAAAGTCAAAAAAAGGAATGTGTTATCAAACTAAAGGTTGTTTTAATTTTGCAAGATGGATACCTGTACACTACAAGTGAATTTAGATGTGTATGTCTTATGGACGTCTTCACCTTAGCAATTAATTACATATAAATAATAATCTCTTAAATTCAACTAAGGCAAATTTTATCAATCTAAAGGTTGTAGTATATTTGTCAGATCAGGTCAGATGTATACTTCAGTCAGTTATTGATTTTCACATCATCTTTCTATTTCAGTACGTTTAAAGTCTTTATAAATAACGCCAACAGGCTCCTCATGTCTTTGAATGTTTTACGTTGTCAACAGTACCCGCACTTTACCGACGGTCCCTTACCGGGGTCGGCGCCGACTGCAGCGATTCCGCCTATTTTCATCAAAAGTACTCGGCGAAAAGGAAAGATCGAGTACTTTGACGAAATATAATGATTGTAGTTTGTTGTCTGTTTTACCTCGATTTAGAAAATGTTATTTCAGAATTTGTAAGAGGTTATTTGTGAGCGATAGGAGGGGCGAAACGCGAATATCCGCTGAATATCGAATATCAACCTAACTTTACCCACCTCCTGTGAATGACTGTCAACATCGCAACCATGTAATTACGCAGAATTTTTGAAAATCAGAGGAGTTCCCCTTTAAGTTTTAACTCCACCACCAGTCACTCGACGTCTCTCCCTCTAAAGACTTCTGCTTTATCTCGTGTGAGTGAAGCGTCAAACCTGGTCCGTGCTGTGAAGCCGTTACCTGCTAGCTAGCAAACTAACAGCCCCACACACCACAAAACCTGATTAGTTTCTGCTTATCGGACACTCCAGCACCGTTCACTCCACTTCACTGGCTCAACTTTGAGTCACTGTTCTTGAAATTCGTAACCGTTTAGTACAAGTTAGCCGGAATCGAACCGGACTTCCAGCAGAGCTGTTAGACAGTCTGCTAAAGTTAGCTAAACTTGAGCTAACTTAGACAGCAACTCAGTTTATTGGCTAGATTTAGAACATGAATTCGACAACGTCGTTCCCATTTAAAAAGAGCCTTTTAACTGACTTCATAATTTCTTACACTGTGAGAGCAAACAATCAAAGTCAAGGTGACTAACCTAGAGTTAGCTAACTCATCACAGCCGACACTGGCCTACTTAGAAAGTGACGCTATTTTTCGATTTATTGTATAAAGAGTTCAACATTATCAGATTATAGGATTAAGTCCAAGTACACGTCCGATTAAAAACTGTTGGTACGTCAAATAAACCAAGTATTACTCATCAAACACGTTTCAAAGCCTTCCGAAGTTTCCAGAAGCAGCTCTGAATGCTGTTCCCGCTCAGTTGAACGTTGGTGATTTGCGCGCGTCGCTGCAGAGCAGGCGCACTCGGGCAGCCTCAAAACGGGTGTACTCAGCCCGCCTCAGTACAGGTGCTGATTGTCAGTTATTATAGTTTTCATGCTGTTTCAATGGGCGGCAAGCAAGGTGTTTTTCGCAAACTTAATTTGCCTGTTACTATTTATTGTTCCTGTTGTTTGCTATTTTTAACATATACATTTAGATTTTTGAAGTAGTCTTATGATCAAAATATAAAAATGCTAATAAAATAATAATAATAATGATCATATTTATAAAGCAGGACGTTTAAGACATTATGTTGATTTGAAGTTGAAATTTCATCATTGATTTATTAGTATGTTGTTAACCTTTTCACAATCATTTAATGTTGACAGTTGTTTCAATGTTTTTTCAGTGTTGAAACAACAACTGACATTATTTCAACCACATTTCAACGTTGAAGGTCAGTCATGTGATTGCCTCACCCCCACACACAGGCCCCAGTACTGTTCTACCAGACCCAACTGGTACCAGCTCAGTATCACCCAGAACACCTGCAACAGCCAAACGCATTCAGGACTGCCTCTCTCTACTAGAGATGGAGTTAATGGAAATGAAAGAAGATGAACTTGCTGAAAACGACATTTTTTAACAATTATAAACTGAATTAACACAGCACAAAAAAGAGACTCAGGATAAAGTCAGACAAATCCACTCTTTCAGTGCTCTACAGGGCAAGTCAGAGCTCCGCCCCCAGCACCCTATAGAATGAGCCAGAGCTCTCCCTCCAATGCTCTACAGAGAGCCAGAGCTTCGCCCCTCCAGCGCCCTACAGAATGAGCCAGTGCTCTCCCCCTCTGTCCTTCAGAGTGAGCCAGTGCTCTGCCCCCTCAGCACTCTCCAGAGAAAGCCATCCATCCTAGAAGCTAAAAGCTCAAATGCAGAGTTCATTAAAATTATCAACAACCAGGACATAATTGTACTGTTAGAAACGTGGTGAGAAATCATCTTACCTTTATTTAAACAATCAAATGTAAAGCATGGCAGAGATTCAGGTGGGGTCATCATCTGGTATAAGGAGAGCCTGATCTCCCATTTATCAATTATCAAAAAAGAACCCACCCACATTTGGCATTATTAATTGTGAAACTGACCTCTATACTTGTGCAGCTTACACTCCTCCAGAATCCCCCTACTATAATGAAGAGTTCTTCAACAACCTCCACACAGAAAGCAGCCATTTCCAGGCTCAGGGCAATGTGCTGCTGTGTGGAGACTTCAATGCCAGAACAGGTTCTGAATCTGATATAATTGACACCCAAGGAAATAACCACATATTTAAGGCCTCCCCAAACCTGACCCCCATGTCAGCAGCACGTAGTAACCCTGATTCTGCCGTAAATAAGAACGGTAAGGAGTTAGTGCAGCTCTGTCGAGGCCTGGGCCTGTACATGCTTAACGGTCGGATCCGAGGAGACTCTTTAGGTCGGTTCACTTACTGCTCAGCTCTTGGGTCTAGTGTAGTCGACTACGCCATTACTGACATGGACCCCTCCTCCATCAGTGCATTCACTGTCAGATCTCAGTCACCACTATCAGACCACTGCCAAATTAATGTGTTTTTGAAAAGAATTCAACAATCAAATAAATCAGAAGAGTCCTGTAAACTAATACAAATCAACCCTACATACAAATGGACTCTTAACAGTGTGTCTGAATTCACCAATGCAATCAGATCTACAGAGATTACTACCTTATTAACCAATTCCTAACAACAGAGTTCCAGCCTAATGAGAGAGATATAAATCTGGCGGTAAAACAAATTAGCACTCTACCTCATGTAACACACCTGTTCCAGCTCATCACCTTGTTAGCAAATGTTCTTTGGTGTGTTAGAACAGTGTTTCCCAACTTCAGTCCTCGTCAACTCCTGATACACTCATACCAACACATGGTGACATGTCAGAGTCACTGCTGTGCTGAGAATGATCCACCAACCCAACAATATCTGCCTAGTTGGGGTCCTGTGGTGGTCCCTTTCTACTGATGGACAAAGTAGAGGACACTAATAAACTATGCAGAAACAGAGGGACTACAGTATGTAATTCTATTTCTACATCCAGTACCTACATGATAGACCAGATAAAATGACTAATGAATGAAAATACAAGATTGATGAGTCTAATAAACTAATAATAAGTATTTTCTATTAGTGTGTTTTCTAATTGAAACAATGGTTTGTTTAATAGATGTGAATGTTGCATGATCTTGTTTACATTTAGTTTGTGTAATCTGGTTCTTTTCTTGCTGGTTGTGCTTGCAGGATCTTTTTGTTTTGTTGTGTCCTGAACATTCTGAGTGATGTTCTCCATCCATTACCAGACACCAGTGACTCAAGCATCACCAAGACACATGAAGAGCTTCTCATTTTACTGTCCAGCAAGGTAACATTACTAAACAATCCTAAACATTTCTCTTCAATTTTCCTTGGATTGTTCTACCATATTTCCTTTCTAATGTTTTTGTTTCTTTGATCTGTTTCTCCAGGTTCTCCATGTCAGTCCAAAGTTTCACATTTGGCTAATGTTGCAGAGGAGTGAAGATTTGTGCGTGTGTATGTGTGTGTGTGTGTATATATATATATATATTATATATATATAATATATATATATATATGTATATATATACACACTCTTATTCTTGTAGAAAACAAGAATTATGGCCATACCATGAAAATATATAATCTTGAGCTAAAACAATTTCTCTAATGTTGGTACAGACCAAGCAAAACATTCACAATAATAATAAATATGTATAAATGCTGTTAATATTTGTGTGACCTAATTCACTGTAATTTGTAGCCCTACCTATAAATCCAACTCTACACTGTACTAACTCAAGTCTTTTATTATTTGAGTGAGAGTTTATTTTACATCCACAGTATTAAACATATAGCCAGTAATGACACTGAATGCTGTCTTGGTCGTCTCCCATTTAGTACTGAGAGTAACTGAAGTGTTGAACCCAACAACTTTTCATGCACAGTTTGAAGAGAACACTTATTTTGGACACCAATGAAAAGGAGATTTTTAAATATCTGTATTAAGACACACTTTTTCATGATATGTGAAGACTCACCCCAATGTCAAATAGAATGTCAAAGCACTATATAACAGCATTTGGTGAAATGTTGCTTGTTTATTAAAAAGCAGTAATATTAAAAATCACAGTGGACATGCTGCTGATTTACCTTCTTAAACTCCTCTAAGCATTGACATCCTCTGGTGTCTTGGAGTGAAGTTTCTGAAAGATGTTCATGTGACATTACTAGCATCTCAGTGTTTGGCTGTGAATCAGTTCTGTACATCTGTATATCAAAACAACACATGATTTTTATCAATACAGTTTATATGTGGATTTTGTCCTGCAATGGAGTGGTGACCTGTCTAGGGTTTTTCTTGTCTTTCGCCCAATGACTGCTGGGATAAGCTCCAACTCCCCCCATGACCCAGAAGGATAAGCGGCTTAGAAAATATGTGTGTACGAATATGTGGATTTTATTCTAATAAGATAATGATTATATACTTTGTGCAGTACTGTTTCCTTGTTTATTTATATATTTATTACAATATAAGTTTATTAAAATCATAAAAGTGCCTTCATCCTACCTTCTTCTTATGTATTTTTTTTTCCTTGTATCTGATACTAATACACTAATAATGTTTGTGTGGGTTTATGTATGAAAAACAGTCAGAGTTTATTTTTACATGAAGATTTTCCAAACTCTCTTTATCCCTTAGAATTAAACATATTTTTGTTACTGTGCCTTTAAGACCAGTAAATCATCACAGTACAACAAAAGGAAACTGTGAATATTTTTGGATCAATAGAATTAAAATGCTCCAAAACTGCTTGAAGTTAGAAGCATGTAAAAATGAAATTGTCATTTACAAAAAATGTAGAGAATACTTAGTGTCACCCAAATAATATCTGGTCAGTGGTGGTCCTATAATGGAAGAGGTAGATAAGGGCTGATATATTGTGGAGCATCAGATGGGCTACAGTCAGTAGCTATAAACCCCACAAAGAACATCTATATGATAAGTGCAGTTGATAAAATGACCAGTGAGTATTTCATGTGGTGTTTCTGTTATAGACCTCTGAAGTGGGCTGCTGTTGCCGTCAGATCCATTTTAGGAACTCTGAGTCTAAGCAGTTTTTCCTTTTGAAACTGATACACCACAAATTCAATCTAACATCATGTGCCCAAGTAACCCTCTCGGTGTCTGGAAAGGTAAGAAAGAGAAAAGAAAGGTGAAAAAATAATTTGCAGTTATTCTGCAAATAATAAATAATAAAAGAATCAGAATAAAGTCCTTATCTACAATCAAGTTCACATTTCACAAATATTCAAATATTTACTTTTTTGTGATGTTATAAAAACCAATGCATTCAGATATAATCACATTTTAAGTCTACAGCAGTTTAGCCCCGCCCATTCACAATAAAGTCAGAATGTTTCAGCGCTGACAGACAGAAAAGCCAGTCAGAACAGAAGTAATTTACATGTATCAGTCTATAGGGCACAGTAACAAAAACAGCCTGTTTAATTGTAAGAGATAGAGAGGGGCTGGAAATGGTCATGTAAAAGTTAATTATGACTTTTTTTGGTACATAAAACCAGACTAATATCATAAGTGGAAAAAACAAATACACAAAAAATATAGGATGTGGGCCCTGCCCTCAACCCCATCAAACACCTTTAGGATGAATTAGAGATTGTGAGTCAGGCCCTCTCATCCAACATCAGTGCCTGACCTCACAAATGCTCTCCTGAAGGAAGCCTATAATGCCTATGGATTTCGAATGGGATGTGATTACAGGTCCCGTAGATGTAATGTGTTGGTGTCCCAACACATTACATCTACGTCTGTCTGTGATGCAATCTGTCTGTGACGCAATCCAACACCATGCTGCATAAGGAGGGTGTCCATGTTGGGGTCTGCTTGGATGGGATAATAGTGTTGAATGCCGAGTTGAAGTCAATGAACAGCATTCTCATTTTAACGACAGAAATCCCCTTTTCTTATCAGAATCACACATTAATGCAGCATCAAACTTTCTTCACAAAGGTTTTATTCACACACTATCCAAACTGTTTTGAAATTGAGGTTTGTAATTGAATAATTGATATTGTTAATCATAATCATCAGAATTATAATATTAAAATATAGAATTATATATAATATAATGATATGTAACAAACTAGTAATGCATTAAAATGATTTTAAAACAGGGTAGTGTAAAAAAGGAAACATATTTGCCAACAACCATAAAATCAAAACAGTTCAAAATTTTTTAGTGAAAGTGCTATAACATAAGTTAGTGCAGTTTTATAGTGAATACTATAACTAGTGACCCCTATTCATTTTTAGTAACACCTAACATACTCAACTCCTCTACAGCTCAGAAACGCTCCACATAATGCTCATGTAAATATCTGGTAGACAGAAAATGACTATAAAACATCTGCAGATGACCTATTTTTATTGGAAATACATAAAAAAGATCTGAAATGTCTGGAAGATGCTCAGTGACTGAGAGATGCATAATCAGCCTGAGATGTGGATGGTTTCTGTAGTCCAGAGGAGACGGACAGAGAAGATGCTGCCAGAAACACTGCAAAAGAAAAAGAAAATGATAATGTAAACTAAAGCTGAAAGGCTGTATGGGTGAGAAGTTAGAGTTCGCAACTCCTCATCAGATCTCAGCATAATTAAACTTATCTTAAACTGATAAACTTCTTTAACAAGAAGAGAAAATGTACATTTCAACAGTCCTAGAAAAGGCAGTCCTGCACTGTAAACACTCAATGTAAGACCAACATCTTTAAAAAGAAGGAAGTATCAAGGCATCACAGTGAAAACAATGTAAAAAATCTAAAGAAACTGCAGAATAGTGGACGAGAAAAATAAAATTAAATACCTTAAACAGTGCTTTGCCATCTGATGTGGCTCTTGAAGAAAACAGTCTGTTGTGGTTTTGGACTATTATCACACTCATCAATCCCCGCATCATCACACAATGTAGAAATGTTTGGAACATCTCTTACATATTTGGCGTTTGAGTGCAGACCAAATGAAGACAAGAGGGCACAGCACCCAATTCATGTGAGCCAGTGTCTGTAGTCATGAGATCACAAGAAGATTCTGAGTAGGTGCTCTGAATGGAAGAACCTCATGTCTGTCTGTGCTCCACTCTGTAAGGGCTGCTGGACACTGAAGAGCTTCCTGAGCACTGCTTGGTGATGAGGAACAGAACAAGCAAAGTTAAAATAACTATTACATGTATGAATAAATAAATTTAGAGTTAGACATTGTTTACTTAGCTTTCTATTATTGGAAATACCTGAAGAAAAAAATAGCTTCAATGACTAGCAGACTTACCTCATTTACAAAGGGTTCAAAAATGTTCTGGCAACTTTGGAGAACAAAGACTTCTACTGTAGAGGAAAGGACATTAATGTAGAACCAGCCTGAGAGGTGGGTGTTTTCCTGAAGGTGAGAAGATGCTGTTAGGACTCTGCAAAAGCCTGAAAAAGAGAAGAAAATGATCATGAAGCTGAGGTGAAGCTGAAAGACCTTGTGTTGAGAAGGCAGGGTTTGCAACTCTTAAAAAACGGCAGTCTGTTTTATTACCTGATCAGAGTGTAAGTTCATTAGCTGGCAACCACCTTCAACGAACCTATGCTTTACTCAGTTAATAAACAATGCTATCAAAGAAGAAGAGAAGTAATTGTTCCTTGTTCTTTTTTCTTTTTAGCTGAATGCTTCCTGAACTGGTAAGAAAAATACAAAAACAATCTAAATTGTATTTCAAACAAGTTTTGAGGAGCTCCCTGTCCACAAATCTGAGAAAAATTACAGACTGCTTCAATGGTGCAGTTACATCATACTCAGATTTCCACTGTTGTTTAGGAAAGCCAACAAATACGGATTCATATGAGCACAGGTCACTGGAAAAAGCCTGACAACATTTGTACTAGCCTTTTAGTACTAGAACAGTACAAATTACATACGTATGTATGTTTGATGCCTCAGATTTGCCTGCTATTCTCTCAACAACAACACCATCAAATTCAAAGTTTATTCTACCAAATACACTCAATGTTCTTTCAGGAACCCATTCTCAAATAAATATACTTTAAACGCTTTGTAAACATAACTAACTCGTCCTAATTGAAGTCTTAGAACTTAAACTCAGATACTTACCATTTGGAATGGGTATATTCTTGGTCCTGTTCATGGATGGCACAGTCACTTAATCTGCTCTTTTTCTCCATTTCTGTAAAAAGAAGAGAACATTTCAAAAAAACACAGTGCAACCACAAAACAATACATTTTTATAGAGTAAGGAAGTAAAGAAGGTCCCAAAGTAACTGACACAGAAGTAAGACGAATTAACTAACCTTACAACTGAGCTTTGGCATCCTCATCTTCGGCAACCGGAATCTGATGAAACACTTGGAGAAAACAGATGGTCGTGGACTCGGACTGTTCTTACACTTTTTGTCAGTGTTTTTCTGAGTCTCTGAGGCCGGTTCCTCTGCTTGTGGCTCTTGGAAAGACTGAAGCTGTGGTCCGGGTTCCTTATTATCCACTCTGCCCCTTTCATTAGAATGTGAGGTGGGCTCAGTGAGGGATGAAGATGCTTCAGGCTGTTCTGGGCTCAGGTCTACTCCATTTCGAGAAACAGGCTCCTCTGTCTGCATTTTCACGTCCATCTGATGTTTGGATTGTCCTTCCATACAACTTAGGACGGTGAGGAGGTTAAAAACATGCAGAAAATCGAAATAGTCCTCAAGACATTTCTTTTCTTCCTCTCTCTTTCGTTCTCTCTGTGCAATTCTCTCCTTCATTATCTCCAGCCCTCTCCTCAGTTCTGCCTCTCGCTCTCTGGCTTTCTGGTTCTCCATCCTTCTCCTTGACAATTTTTCTTTGATTTCTTTCAGCTCTCTCTTTAGAGCTTCCTCTCTCTCTTTGCAGCATTGAATCTCTAATTTCTGCTGCTGAAGTCTCTTCTTCAAATCTCTGATCTTCTTCTTCTGAATCTCTCTTATACCTTCCATCTCCTCTGAGCTGGCCTCTCTCATGCACTCTTGTTCAGTCTTCTACACACAAAAAAAGCATGTTGTTTACCAAAGCAAACTCTGATCCAGAGTCCAAAAGAAAAGTGACTGAAATCATCTCAGAATAAACAGCTTTGGGATGATGATCTCTGTCTATTCAGGCTGGATTAGTTTTGTCTGGAGTGGTAGCATCTGGAGGAAAGTCAAGTGATTACTAACGAGATCAGATCGGCACAAATTAGCAACGTCCATAGTTTTACAGTCTAACAGTAATAATTATGGAGTAAATGATCTTCATGGAGCTTCCTCGGTAACACTAGTCCTCTTCTAATCCACGTCACCATAACCTAATAAAACCTGCTAACAGACACGTCCGTGTGCTGTGTTTTTATTGAGAATTATGCTGAACGTCACATTTAGGCTTTGATATTTTAATCTACACTCTTTGCGGTAATTGAGGGCAATAACACTATCCTGTAAGAATGTGCTTGTCAAATTACTTACAGGTTACATTACAGACCTTATCTGCTAAAATTTGTCCAGCTTAAATAAAGTTACAAAACTCCAAAATGGCATAAAAAATAGAATTAATAATTTATTCTTATACAACAATCATAGTTTACTATTATAACCAATAGAATATATGAGAATTTTACAGATGAAGGAAAAAACATACTTCATCATGAATCGTCCATTCGTCCATTCATCATGAATCATATTTTGTTATAATGTAAATTACAAATAGATAGATAGACAGCTAAATAGGTACAGAGATGGATATATGTATTATATACAGAGACACTTTTGCACACATTAATGCATGAAAACTGTTAAGTTGTTAAATATTAGTAAATCATATATATATATATATATATATATATATATATATATATATATATACACGCACACACATGCATATCTCTGTATATACTCAGATGTATATATACACAGACATATATATATATATATATATATATATATATATATATATATACATATATATCAAACGTTCTTTTCTGTGTTCTGCGCTCTTTCGAATCAATCAGCAGCTATAAAATTGAATTCTACTCACGTCTTCTTTGTTCTGTGTTTGTTTAATATCTCAGCTGAAAAACCGAACCTCTCTGATCGACGGCTTTCATCAACTGCTGCGGACGTCGTTGTGACCTCAGTAACAACAGTAACTAGGTCTGTAGGGCGTACACTGTGACGTCACAATGAAGTCAGTTCTACCGCCTGCAAATATATTTATTTAGTTTACCGTGTTTGGTTCATGTCTCTAATTTTGTGACGCGCTCTGGTTTCCAGTGATGGGATCGCTAGAGCAAAGATACAGCAGATCAAATCTAAACCAACATGTTTATGATCTAAAAATCTGAATATTGGGCCTCATTCTACAACTGTTTTTAAGAAGAAATTTCTTCTTAAAACCCACTTACACACTTCTTACAAAGATTCTGACATTTAATGTTTTCCTATTTGGATTTGTTCTTACAGGTAAGAACAGAATCGACACACTCAAGAGCACAAAGGTGAAATTCTGCAGATTGTGAATCTGACGTAGACCTTTTCTTAGGACCTTTCTCAAGAACAAATTTAAGAACAAACTTAAGAAGATGTTGGTGAATGAGGCCCATTAATGTTAAACTAGCAGACATAAAAATACATACTTGACAAATACCAGTAAATACAAGGACGTACTAATCTAGTGTGAATAAACAATCCGGATTAAGGCTGAACGTACAATACACACTTACTCAGCACTCACAATCACTGTAAATAAAACAGTATGACTACCTCACATCAAGTACAGACACCTTGTGTAGGTTATTAAATGAAATAAGCTCAGCACAAAAACAGGAAAAAACACTGAACTCCACACCAACAAGTCATCTGGGCCTTTATATAAACGTCACAAACATGAGTCACTGCGATCTCTCCGTTATTTACCCAGACATCACAGGATTACTCACAAGATTAATTAAACTGCAGCATTAAAGATGAACAAACTCTCTGTTTAAATGTATGTTTTCTTCGGTCAAAGAGTCAATAAAGGACGAGAGAGAGTGAAGAAACGCGATTCGCCGTGTGCGCGTGCCAGAGAGAGAGAGACAGAGCGAGAGAGAGAGAGAGAGAGAGAGAGAGAGAGAGAGAGAGAGAGAGCAAGAGAGAAAATCCATGTGCGCCTGAAATGTTTGTAACATACTCTTTGTAACCTGTGTGTTTCATTCTGTTGGCTCATTATGTAAAGTACAAAATTACTGACCTTTTAGTTCCAAACTCCAAATTAGTTTCTACAATGTACATAAAAAATCCCTCATTAAGTTTGACTCTGTTTAAAACCTCAGGTGGGTTCCCTGTGTGTTGAATTTCATTCGTTTTCATTTTTTGCAGGACTTTTTTCTTTCTTTCTTTCTTTCTTTCTTTCTTTATTTTTTTTCTTTCTTTCTTTATTTATTTCTTTGTTTATTATTTTATATGTATGCATGTCCTCAGACTTTGATTTCTTAAAGGCTCTGCTGCCTCTTCAGTCATGCTTTGCCAAATGATAGCAGAACAACGGACAGGCGCGAGTTACAGACCATGTAGGTCTGACTGTGGCTCTGGCCCCGCCCCCTTTATAGCGCGAGCTGCAGCGTTCGATGTGACCGTTAACGTACCGCTAACAGATTAGATCATTCTGTAGATCATTCTGTATTCTGTATTCTGTTCCAAATGAATGTATAGCTACTACCCAGGACGTCTTTTACTGACTTAGTGCCCAGCTCTCTACTGAAAGAGTCATTATGAAACTGCTACAAGGTAAAATATGCTAATATGTCTGTCATGAGCTTAAAGTAAAACATGGAATGTCTTTTATAGGCTTAAAATTGTCTGTGTTTAATCTAGAATTGCCAAAATTCGATTATATCGCTGTTAGCGCTGACAAACAGGTAGAATCATATAGAGATTCTAGCAGAAGTTAGCACAGCCATAAACGTGTGTTTTTTCCCTCTTGATTTGCCCACATTTTGCCCTTTCTTGGCCATATTGAAAGCTTAGCTCTAGGAATAGTTGGAGTCCAGATCAGCTACATTTATATTTTAAATGTTTTACTATAGCCATTCATTTCTGATATTGTAGATTTAGGAACACTCAGGATAGCACACTGCACATTTAAATCACACAGGACAAAATAAAATATTCAAAATTCAAATATTCAATACATCCTCATACAACATAAAAATATGGCTTAGTGTGTAAGAATTTTGTAGTGAATGCTTTAATTGCAAGGGATCTGTTTTACGCTGAGGCCTAAACTGTAACACTGAACTGAGTATTTTCCTTCTCTGAAGTGAACAAATTCCACAACCTAATGCATTGCAAATAACCTCGATCACCTGCTGCTCAACACAATATGTGTGGACAACACATTGAAAGTTGCATTTATTTTAGTTCATCAATCAGTAATTGTATTCATGTATATCAACCATCATCAGTAATGAAGAATAAGCCCTTTATTCTTCATTCTTTAATTAAAAAGCAAAAACACTGACAGGCATTGTGTACTGTGGGCAACCCACTTAGTGGACCAGGAATTAAATAAGAAGCCTCTTGGATGTGGGATCAGCGCATCTCCGTATTAAAAGTACAATAAATATTTTTTTGTTTGTTTGTTTGGTCTTTATACGTGTAAGTGTATATACATTAGGCTTGTCTTTGTGAGCCTGTTTCTCTGTGATCATGCAGCACTTCATACTTTCTTTTCTACTGTCCTCGTCTCCAGCACCTTTTTTTTAAAACAAATAAAACACAACCAAAGTAAATAATACGCTTTGGTTAAATGTAAAATGCAGTTTAATAGTAATGCTGACAGGAATTTTTAACATCATCTTGTGTTCTAAAGATTTTTCATCTTATACTTACAACAGTGCAAGCTAAAAATATTCTCTCTTTTTGATAATTAATAATAAAATAATAAAATAATAATAACCCAAAAGAAGAGCTGAAAATGTAAGGTGTACATTTTAGTTTCACATGCTATCAGTGTGTCACACTTCACATTAGAAATGATCATGACAAGTGAACCAAATAATGACAACACATTTTATTGCACTTGACATCATTCTCAGTTAGTATTGAGCTTTTATGTAAACAGCTTGGCAAAAGACATATTCAAGTAGGCTACCACTTCAGATACTGTTTGATGGCAAATTATCAGTTGCTACTGACATCAGAGCCTCTGACTGAAAGTCCAATTTATTGGTCAATGCCAATAATTTCCAGGTATTTTCCTGTGAGGTTCTGTGACATCTTTGTTAGGTTGCCCATGACAGAGAAGAGGCCTCGCAGATGGAAGTAGAAAGATGCCTCTGGGTCTTCCTCCAGCAGTGGCTCCAGGCTTTTGTGCAGGGCTGTGTCCTTCTTGACTCTGCTGTCATCGTGGGGCACGAGACCGCTTTCCACTGTGTTCCTGACGAGCTTCAGCAGGTGATAGCACTCATACAGATCCATGCTGTTCTCCGCAGCCTCACAGTCTGCAGCATCTTCACAAGGAACATCTCTGAGCAGGCTGGGCAGCAGGATGGTCTGTTCCATGTTGTTCACCACTGAGCTGTAGCGCTTGAGTGCCAGCAGCAGGGAATTCTTGTTAAGCCTGGTCTCGGCGCCCTGCATGGTTGATAGAGAAGGTCTAGGCAGCTTCTGCTCCTGTTGGAAAGGCGGTGTTGTGGCTGAGCAAGCCTGAGCGTATTGCAGAGTCTGCAAGCCGTTGTTCTTTAATAGTGTATGTGATGCTGGGAGGAGGGGCTACCGTACTGTTGTGTAAACACAATAATCTGATTGGACTGGAACGTTTAGACTGTCCTGGGATGGAGCAACCAGCGCTTACATTATTTGATTTTTCACAAGCTTACATTTTGGCTGGCCAATTTCAAGGACACGGGGCACATTGAGGCCGGTGAGCTCTCTGTAGGACACTGACCCCAGGCTGAAGGTTCAGATCAGACCATGCACTTCAGCAAATCATGTACTCAGAACATTGAATTATTTCAGTGCACGTGAATACTGAGCATCAGTTCTTCACTGAAGTAACAAGAAGTAAACATTTCATCAGGTATTCACCCTCTTCAGCAATGTTTACCTGTTGTTACCTCAATGAATAACTGATGTTCTGTATTCACATTAAATAATTCAGTGATGTAGTTTATCCTGAGTCTCTCACAATGTATCCACATTTCCTTGTAAAGAATATTTACTTTCAACAAGTAGTTGCAGGGTGACAACAAACAAACCTAGTTTTAGATTAAATAACAAAAATATTAGACATTTATAAAGACCAAAAACCTTCAAGGGACAGACATGCAGAGTGACTGACACAGACTAGGCAATATGGCCTTAATGTTACGCAACATAAAAAATAACAGATTGACACATTGTACCCACCATCCTATATGAAGGTAAAAAAATGAAGGTAAGAACACTGAAGTACTGAGACCTGTATCAGCTGATGATTTGTAGGCTCACAATAAGAAGATAAAGATAAGGGTTATTCAACATAAGCTGAGAATAGTCCTTATCTTTAGCCAACCAACATATCATCAACTATTACAGGTCTCAGTACTTCAGTGTTTTTGTCTTATTTTTTTTTACCTTGATATTGTATATTGGGTACAATATGTGCCAATCTGTTATTTGTTATGTCACCTAACAATGTAGGCCACATTGCCTAGTCTTTGTCAGTCACTCTGCATGTCAGTCCCTTAAATGTTTTTTGTCTTTGTCTTTTTAAACTAACTATTTTTTGAAAGTAAATTTATCAATTATTCCCCAGAAATGTGAAGACATAGTGAAAAACTAAGGATAAACTATGTCACTGAATTATTTCAGTGCATGTAAATGCTAGACATCAGTTATTCACTGAGGTAACAAAAGGTAAACAGTGCAGAAGAGGGTAAACAACTTCTGAAATGCTTACTTGTTAGAAACTGATGCTAAATATTCCTAGTTCAGACTTGGATTTGGACCAAAATCCTTTTGCTTTGAGTGACTTTATCCCTTAATCATGTTTTTTTATTAAAACAAATTATTGAACATCCATGATTGAATATTTGTCACTACCAAAACCAAAACAATCATAAGACAATCAAAATCAAAACTTTACCAAACCATAGACAAGTTTTATTCACTTGAATCCTTTCAGTGAAGTAACGATCGTTTTACTTGAGTAAGGATTTAGGCTCTTCTACCCACTTCTGTTTAAGACATCAGAGCAAAAATTCTCAGAAGACTTCTGTGACATAAATATGAATAGGCCCAAACTAAGCTAATGATGAATTAATGAATTTATAAGCAAGACTATCAGAAGTTCAGTAATAGTTGGAAGGACCTCAGAGGTTTTCTGGCTGCAGCTAAACACTGAAAATCATTTGACTCCTATGGTATAATGCCATAATCAGACTTAAATCATGTTTTAAATATGCAAAGCTTGAGTCCTTGACTGGCCTAAACTCACAGGGCTTAGAGACACTACAGCTGTAAAGCTCTGACCTCACAGTGATTTGATTTGATTATGACTCCATAGGATTTCACCATTATTCAGTTTGTTTTGTTTATGTTTATACAATTTAGAATAGTTTTTAAAGGTACAGTGAATACACAAGTGTGGCTGTGACTTAAAACAAGACAATAAAACAATGCATCAAGCATTTTTTGTATTTTTATATTACAAAATAGCCTGGAAATTTTATTTTGGTCAAAAGCAAATTAGCTAAGAGAACTATTGAAATTTTGATTAACATTTACTTAACAAGTTATAATTGTTTTTAAAATTAGTTGCTAGTTGGCTTGACATAATTTGATTTGTGATTATGGTGTAAATTAAATTTTAAGTTTTAAATTGCATTGACAATTTTGTACACCAAAACATGCTAAGGCGTTATATTTGGTGTATAGATGAATTAGTGAATATGGTACTTGAGATTCAAATACGATGAAACATTTTTAGGCTTTTAGTTGTTCTACTGCATATGTGAATTCAGTACTAAAATGCAAGAGTTATTTCAGTTTAACCTTGTCTGCCAGATATAGATTTCACTCCACATTGCAATCACTGCTGGCTGTATTTATTTGGCAGCAGAGCAAGCTGTCAAGGTGAAGTTCCAAAAATATCACACACAAAAAAAGTTTACTTACTGGTCTTCTGACATTGTGTTGTCTGGCTTGCAGAATAGCCAGTGTCCAAACTGGATACCGTGTCAAATGTTCTGCCTTTGGTTAGGTAATCACAAGTGTGTAGCAATCCTGTTTCAAAGATCTCACTGGTTTCATGTGATATCTGAATGCAAAATGGTTCTTTATTTGACCTACAGTAGGGTGTAACAGGCAATAGCTTTTGTCCCACCTAGTGAACCTACTTATAGAATACTTTTTTCGATTCAGCCTGTGTGATATAAGGTGGGTATGTGATGTTAAGGATACTGTGGCTCATCGCTTTATCACTAGCTAGATTATGCATCGGACCATTCTTATTTCTTCTGATATAAGACAGAGACTTCAGGGGTTGGGAAGATTAATTTTAATATGTCTGGTAGGGTTGGCTTGATAGACAGTGCCATTGTATGTCGTTAAAGGCTGTCAGACATCACCATCATGATGTCACAACCCCCTGTCACTCTGCTCCTATTACACACCGTTTACATGCTCTGGCTGAATTTAGCGAGGTTTTTTTAGCGTTTGAGAGTAATACTGCCAGAAACATTATAAGAGGAGAGGAAGTTGAAAATGAATGGAATAGCCCATAACGCTCAGCATGACAGTTATATTACAGAGCGTCCCACCCATCAACAAAAAAAGCCAATCACCTTGCTAATTAATTAATAATGGTGTAAACAGGAAAAGCACCCTATTTGTTGTAGAGATATGCACATGCATAGTAGCCAGAGCAGCCTGAAAAAATCATTATTTGAGTGATTTTTGCAAGTGATTTCAAATGTTTTTGAAACGTTAAATTGGTTTTCAGTGTCAGCGTTATAAGTATCAAAGAGATCAAAGAGAAAGGAGCCTGAAGTGGGAGTAACTACCCATCTGTGTGCCATGATGGCCACTGTGTCAACAGGCTTTTCTTTTATGAATTTCATACTGCAAACACTTGTTTTTCAGTCTGTGTTTTATGTTTTTTTTCTTTTACTGAAGTGGATTAAAGTAACTTTCTTCTCATACTAAAAAACACATTGCATTACATAGCTGCACCATTTGCACCTCCAACGGCACGTGAGTTTTAAGTGAACCTTAACTGCAGGCTTCTAGTGCTAAACAATAAGAGAGAAGAATTAAAGAGAGGATCTTTAGCCAGCTGTGTGTATGGGTATATATGCATGTGGGAATTCTGTTTCCATTTACACTAAAAAAATGACTCCCACTGATTTCGCGAGAGCAGGCGCGAGTGCTTCTAACTTGTTATTCTTACCACTATCTAGCATTTGTACAAACCCTACCCCTACACTGGGATTAGCTAGTAGTTTCCCACATCCTGTGATAGGATTACTTATTAGTGTCCTGCATTCTGTGCTAGGATTGGCTATTAGAATCCTGTCTCCTGCGCTGTGATAGGTAGAAAAAGTAGTAGTCCGTGTTCTGTGCAGTTTGACTAATAGTATTCTGTGTCTGGAAAGAGGACTGATTAGTAGCTCAAACTCACAAGCAGTCTGCCGGACAGTGAAATAACTGTTAGCCAATCTCAGTTTGTCACAATAATATATATATATATATATATATATATATATATATATATATTATATATATATATATTTTTGGCAAGTTGTAACTGACGCATTGCATCAGTAACTATATTTAAGAATGCTATCAAAATTAGTACAATGATTATTACTGTTATTATTGTTGTTAACAGTTCATATACTGCACTGAACTAAATGTGATGATAGTGATGAAACATGCAGTTGATCAATGTTCCAGTTCTGATGATGGGCTCAGAACAATGTATTGTGACATATCACATAAATTATTGTCATACTGTCCACCCCTACAAAAAGCCTTTGATCATTACATGATTACATCCGTGTTTTGTGTTTTGGAAATGGTGTGCAGAATTAGTAAGTTATAGTGCAGCCTGAGTAGGAATGATTTTTTCTGAATCAAGAAAGTGCAGTCTGGTGAATAAAAAGAGGAGGGAGCTTTTGCATATTAAAATTTATTTAAGGCAATTATTAGAGACATTTCAAAGCCTTCAAAAAACCTTTCTTGGAAAATCTGACTTAGATCAGTAGGCCTACATTTTCTTGTGAAGTTATACATAAGCTGACTACAAATGAGGAAAAGGTCAAGCACATATTTGCACAAACACACATACAATCATACATGCAGACCTATATTAGTGCATCAACAAAAAATTACTACAATCTGTTGCTATAGATTCTGTTGAACAGATGTGTAAATGTCATTCTTTAAACAAACTGGGCGTTTTTTAGTCAGTTTATTAGTATTAAGTGGCTAGATTTTTTTAGATGATGATCTCTGAATTACTGCACGGTGGATAAAGGCCTCGGTATACTTTCGGTGAAACAAAGCTTGTGAGGTTTGTGCAAAGCTGAAACACCTTTGCGAGCTTACAAGCTTCCATACTCTCTGCGAGAGTATTTAGTTTGTCATGTAAGAGCCTCTTTTACACCGACCAATCACAGGCTTTGTCATTTGGTGTGTTCGTCCACGGAGTTCATCCAGCTGCCTTGTGCGCAATGTGTTCATTTTCTCCCAATTACATCATATTGTTCACCAAAGCCAGTCGAACATTGTCTCCGCAAGAAGTGTACCGAGGCCTTAAGACTCCAGACTGTTCTGCTGTCATCTTGAAGTTCCTGTATTCAGCTGCACACTCAGAGACCTCTAGAAACACATTACAAACACAAAGCTGCATATCTCTGTGATAATTCTGCATGCTTTGGAAACCCTTCAGATGCCACTATAGTAGATTACAGAAAACAATTTCCAATAGGAATTGGTCTTCAGTACCCACAATGGAGAATCCACCTAATCTGAGTCCATCTCTTGTACCCCTGGGGTCATTTCACTTGATGAACCAATTCAAACAGAGGAGCTGTATGTCAGAGACCGAGAGGGGGACAAGAAGTCACTCCCACCTCGGGAGGCACAAAGACAGAAGACGAGTGTAGAGAAGCAATCACTCTGGCAGTTTCTCATTCATTCTCCCTCAGGATTTTTAACTGTCATGGAAGCCCCATTTTCTTCTCTCATCAATCGCTCTCTTTTTGTTTGTTAAATACTGAATTTTTGAAGTTTGGTGATCTTCACGTAAGGGGAAAAACATATTGGCCCATTGAATGGCACTGCAGAGTCAAGCTTGACCAGGCTTTTTCTGTCCATTGACTATAATCTCTAAAACGTGAGTTAGGTCCATCATCTTGGTGAGCATCTCCATAATGTCAGGATGCTCCTTAGCTCCAGTGATGAACTCCTCCAAAGTCAGCTCACCTAAGACAGAAAGAATCATGCACTGAGACACATATCATTTGGGCCACTTTTGGATTGGGATCTATAGATGAGTGACAAATTAAGTTGAAAACTTAAATTCCTTTTATCTAAACGAGTGGAGAAACATGAGTAGGAGTGTAACAATTGAACCGAAACTGTGATGCAAATGTATAGTGTTGTGGTTCTGTCTTCTGGATACACCCCCTCGCCACACACCTCGTCACGCCATTTTTATTCCACAATTACTACTATAACAGATGTAAATAAAGAAATAATTGTTTTATTTAAAGATATCGAATACTGTATACCATGTTGTCTACTGTTCTTCTCTTTAGTGTTCCAAATTATTGGGGATTTATTTAAATCCAGACATTTTTTCCCTGTTTTTTCTCATTCCCCCCTCCTAGCACATGGTATTAATCCTTACTGTGGCACAAAAATTGAGGTCTGTAGCAAACTATGAATTTGGAGAATTATTACACCCCTAATAATGAGAGCAGATGCTTCCAGACAGATGTACTTCATTATACAATTTAGTTATTAACATCCTACCATAATCTGTAGCATGTATAAAAATGCCTAGCAGGCCTGGGTCACCCCAATTTAGGATCAAGATGTCAAGAGGAAAGGATCTAAGTGACTCTGAAAGGGGGTTCAGTGTTGGGGCATGGATGGCAGGACCTTAAGCCACCAAGACTGGTCAACTGGCTAGTGTTTCAATAGGAACAGTAAGTACAATGCATTTAGATGTATGAGAAAGACATCAGGAGACATAGCTGAAAATTTGGTTGAAAGTGCAGGTTCAAAGACTATGATGCTCATGCATAAATGATATGTGCAGAAAAATAGAAAAACTGCTGTTGCTCAGGTGACTGAGAATGTCAATGCAAGTTGTGAATAGGCATGTCAGCAAGAACAGTTCATCAGCAACTACATAGAGAGGAATATTATAGTAGGGTTGCAGAGCATAAACCCGTCATTACAAAGATGAATGCACATTCAAGAGTTTAGTGGTGCAAAAACCATAGGCACTGGTTAGAGATGTGGAAAACATCTCATCATAGTCCTCCAAGTGGGCGGGTGCATGTATGGTGTACACCAAGAGGCCTGAATGCTTAACCCCAACAGCAAAGGGATCTAGTGACTCTGTTATGCTTTGGGAGACATTTTGCTGACATGGTCTGTTCACTGGATCACCTGGATAAGGCGTGTTAGATTAGCTTTGGAGATAAACTCTGCAGGGTGGGAGATCTCCAGAAACAGGATTGGGCATCCCTGGTTTAATGAGTATGAAAATTATGTAAACCTTTGCAATCACAGACCCAACCCAACTGAACACCTGTGGGAGAATTTGGACTAATGTGTTAGACAGTGCTCTCCACATTCATTGTCAAAACACCAATTGAGGGAATATCTTTAGAAAGAATGAGCTGTTCATCCAGTAGAGCTTCCAAAGACTTGTGGAGAGTTGTGGTGGCCTAGCACTTTACTAGGAGGCTTTATGTTAGCATAGTCTAGGAGTCAACTTAATCAGTGTCTGGAAAACTATGACTTAGAGTGTAGCAAATTTATATTTAAGTGATACCTTCATTGTTGACATCAATCCTTTCATAAATGAGTGTGACGATCTCCTCTGGAGGGACATCGTAGCTACGGGTGATGTCCTGTATGGCCTGTCAAAGAATGAAGAAGGATCAGTTTTGCTCCTGCGTTTCATTTTACTGAGCTATCTTTGCATCTGTGAGCCAGTTTCATCTTTCTAAGTGGGCACTTTCTCTGCTAGTCTTAGTAGTTAATTCAATTAGTCTGATGGTTCCCAACGCTGGTTGTGGAGTACCCCTGCCCTATAATATTTTGGCTTTTTGCTGGCTTTAAAACACCCTATCCAACTAGTTAATAGATAATTAACAAACCCAAAGGGGTGTGTTAGATCAGTGGTTTCCAACTCGGGTCCTGGGAACCCACTGTTCTGTTTCAGGCATTTCACACCTCAACACACATAATCCAGCTCATGAAGGACTTAATAATTACCTAAAGAGTTGGACCAAGTGTGTTGGGAAAGGGGATACATGGAGCAGTGAAAGGCAGTGGGACCCCAGGACTGGAGTTGCAAACCACTGGGTTGGAACAGGAAACATTTAAATGTGCAGGGTAGGGTTTATTCCAGAACCACTGGTTAAGTCAGTTTATCAACAACAGACATGAAAGCAAACAGATCATCATCCATTCATACATTGTTATACAGGGAGATTCACTCGAAAGAGGCCCTAAATATTCTGTAATAACTCTCGCTAGGACAAAGCAATCTGAACAAAACAACATGCAATGTGCTCCTCAGTACATGGAGCTTCAAATAAGCCGGGATGCCCCTGCGGGCATGAGGAAGGTGCCAGACAGCGGTTGCGACGTTTAACCTCCATTTGCAACTTCCAGGTGCGTACCCTCGTACCCTTCATGTGTCTGGCAGGAAAACTGAGATCTCTTCCAGCATTGCATGTAATGCAATCGATTACACATACGTTAAGGTATGTAGCGTATTTTTTGGTTCAGATTGCTTCGTCCTAACGGGAGTTACAACAGAATATTCTCTTTCGAGTGAATCTCCTTGTAGCTTAACCATTTGTTTTGCAAAGATTTTTGAACATCATGATCACTTAAAATCTTTCACAATGTGTTCATAATAGTTTTTGTTAACAATGTTAAAAAACAATATTTATTGTAATGGTCAAAAAGGAAGACATTGGAAGCTTGCGGAAAAACAGAGCTTTCTGAGTTAAGAAACTCATACAAGAAATGCTGACGTGGCATTCTAAGCATAACTGTAATACACTATAACTGGTGACCTGTAATATACAGATATCATAGATGGTGAAAGACTGTCACAGTGTGTGACAGCTGTGTTGTGGACGTTGTGAAGATTCAAACTGGCATTAAGTACATGGCCATTATTAATATGGTATAAAACATGAAATAACATGACCTGTTTATGTACAGTATTTTTAAGAACAAGCATAAATAATTATAAAAAAAATATAATATATAAAAATATAATTCTTCACGGTAAGCAATACTAAAGAAGTTCTGAACGCAGGTGCAGTTGCAAAAAGCCAGCAAAAGACCTTGATGGATTTAGGCTTGGATTAAGAATTGTGGGTGAAAAGATTAAGAGCACTTTGTGGCTGGCAGGATGTGTGAGTGTGTTTGTTGGGGACGGGGAGTGATCAGACCTTTTTTTTGTAACCTTTTCCCAGGCTAATCTCTACCATGACCTACCAAGTCTATTTCTATCACAATAAATCTCCCAATTAACAAAAGAGTTTTAGAACTTGAATTCTTATTATAATGGATCAACCTTAAGTATAATTAACCATTTAAAAATAACAGCAAGGTTTGAGTTAAAATTTGAATTATTGGGATTTTCTGCTGTACTACATATCAAACTAATTGCAAATACCTTGAATATGGTCTCCATCTCCTCTTTGTCAATCTTTCCATTTCCATCTTGATCAAAGAGCTTGAAGTACCATTTGAGTTTCTGGTTGATTTCACCTTTCAGTAGTAGACTAACTGCTGCTATATATTCTACAAAATCTATATATCCGTCCTGTAAAGGAAAGAGATGATGTGGTTATGATTTAAGAAAAATGTGAAATAAGCACAAATAAAGGCTTGTTACAGTTAATGAGCTATTATTGCATAATAAACAAATTGAATTGTTATTTTTAGTAACTTCCAGTTAACTCTGGGTTAACACTACTGACAGTGTGAAGAGAGCTCTCATGAAATAAACACTGGCTATCAAGCAATATGAGTTGTTGTACTTGCAGTGCCTTTTTTCATCAGAATGGTTGAGATACAGGTTATAGGTAAGCATTCAGATCCATGCTCAATAAAACTATAGTTCTGGATTATGAAAATCATTGTAGCAACTGATTTGATGTTCTTGCTTAAATAGTTTTTTATTTGTTTTTTTGCTAAGTTTGTAAAAGCCTGTTGACAAAAATAACGTATTGGTCAGGTCAAACTAAAGATAATGTAATATATGATGGATCTTAGAACCCACCATTTTATTAAGAAGCGAAATGTGTGTACTACAAAGTGAGAGGATGCTCTTACCCCATCCATGTCGAAAGTGTAGAACACCTGGTCCACATAACTGCTGGCCTCCTCAGTCATGCCTTGCATTTGTAGCATGGTCTTCAGCTCAAAGAGGGTGATGAGCCCTGATGGGGATTCCCTCATAAATTTATTGTACCAGTGGTGCATGTCCTCAGCCAGGATTTCATCCAGGTTAGATCCATGGGCACCCATAATTCCTACAGGAAAGTGTTTTTGCTTTGATGTGGATGCTAGAGCTGTAGTCCCACTTCCTCAGACTCAGTGAGTGATCCAGAAGCAAAAGCAGTAGTCTTAGACTCGATGACGCTGGTGATTCCTGGCTGAACTTGTTGAGGAATGACAGACCTGCAAGTGCAGCTATTGGCTAAAGCTCTTAAGCCTTTCGGGAGGCAAAAAGAGAGATAACCCCTTAACAAGATAACTGTTGAACTCTTCTAAGAACCAAGGAACATCTTTAGTTTGTGCAGCATTTGAGAGGAGAATTCCTGCTTGGAATTCTTACACAACTCTTCCCTCCAGTAAAACAAGTAAAGCTATGCTGAACTTCATGACCAAATCTAGATTAAGATGTTCAGTGAAATCTATCTGCAACTTTCCAGTAAGAGGTCAAGAATCTGTTGGTGGGCTTAGTCCTGCACTTACTTTCTATGTTCTACTCAGGGCATTTATCCTTAGAGCCCAGTAATAACTTCATGTATATGAGCTGTTGTTTGGGGAAGGTGGGAATTATAATTATTTATAATTATATTAATTATCAGAGGTGGGACATGAATAATTGTACTTTGTTGCTATACTTTAGTTTTGTTTTTGAGAATTTGTAGTCACTCAAGCATTACTGAAATTGTATACTTGTACTTTACTCAACTACATTTCCAAGAGAAAATCATACTTTTTACTCCATGTATTTTCATTTAAACTTTGAAAGTACTCACTACAAACCTCCAAGGCCGGAGCAGAAAACCCAAACATCAACCTACACATCTCTGCTACAAATCAAAACATAATCTTCGTTCCCAGCACCTACTGTTTATAAAACAATCCAGCTGGAAGTGGTGCAAGTGCAAACCCTACAACTGTCCCCAAAAACAGGGTTAATTGTAACAGACTGAGGGACTAGTAACAGTCGATAATATGTCTGGTATATCGATGCACAAAATTAATTCAACACAGTTATGTGTTATTTACACCAGACAAACTTTCCAATTTAAATAGAAAAAAATTATAGTAATCAAAATAAATCTGATTTGTGAAAGTCATAATTGGGGGAGTTATAAATTACAACCACTTATAGATGACTGAAACACACTTTTATGGTATAAAACAAGCATCAGGATTTATGCCTGATTGCTGTTAAAATCACAGATATGAACGTGTTGAACGACATAAAGTGTCCATGTTCCATTTTAGCCCAGGTTGGTTTGTGCCTTGCTCTTACATACTGCAAATTATTCACCGTCCCACACAACACCACACAAAAACATTGAATTTGTTTGTTTACTTTTACTTTTATATACTTGAATACAGGGTGATTCAAAAAGATTAATCTGATTTCAAAGCGCCATGTTTTTACAACCATGAGGCGCCTAGGAACCAATCACATACCATTTGAAAGAGGGGGTCATAGAGTTTCTGACTGTCACTGGAAGATGGCTCCCTTCAGTCTGCGAGGAGACGGCAACCCCTGAGCAGAAAGCATTTTGTGTTCTCCACTTCAGTAGGAGTGAATCCGTCATAATTATGCAACGTGATTTTCACCGACATTGAACCTCCATAGCTCAGAGCATTCGTTGTTGGTTCCCTCATGGGATGAATTTGACTATGGCGTTGATGTTATCTGTACAGCTGGAGGAGGTCATACTGAGCACTTGTAAAATTACATAATAAACTTTATGCTCACTTAAACCATGTACAATTTACTGCATTGTTCTGTAATGATTTACATATGAAATAAATCATTTAAAAATCAGATTAATCTTTTTGAATCACCCTGTATATTTTGACAAAGAACTCATACTTTAACTTAAGTATAATTTGTCTGTGTTTTATCCAGTCCTGGTAATTATGTTCACCTTTGAAAGAGTTACTACAGTTCACTTCTTGCTTAATTCAAATTAATTTTAATGTAACATCATTTGTAAAACAGCCATGATTGCAATAATCTTTCTCACATGATAAATGGAAAAAAATAATATTTCAGAGACAATAGAAAACATTTAAAAGATGACCTGTAATCAACCAATTGTAATCCAGTGGAATAATATATAAAACATTTTTCATCTTACTGTCACGTTTACATCATCAAAGCATAAGTGTTTTTAATAGTAGATGAGTTCCTGTGATGTGTGTTATGAGAACAAGGCACAGATAAACACTGTATGTTTGCCCAAGAGGGCTCACCCTTTCTTGACCTTATTAATCAGTGAATCATGTGAGCAGTGCTAGCATGCATGCATGATCTATGTGTAGCTAAAGGCAACCGACTGGCTGGACATGGATGGTCTGATGAAGAGCATGTGTTTTAATCAATAAAGCTATCAAAGATCAGTGTTCCCGTTTTAGTAAATCTGGCCTCAGACGATTACCAGCCTCTACAACAGATCAGATTAATGCCAGAGGGATTCTGTTCAGCAGTCAAAGTACAGAGTAGAGCAGACCTGTTGCTCAGTGCACTGGGGACAATGGGACTGCCAAAAATAGTAAGAGCCTTAAAAAAGAACAGATTTATTTTGATACAAATGTTTTTGTTTAGAATCTAAAGCTAAAGCTTCAGTTCCATCTACATCTTAGGAGTTTTACAATCATGCTTATTTTACAAATTCTGGTAAATTTGTATGTAAATAACTAACTTAATGTTTCTGTTGTCCTGTTGAATTAGTAGTTGAAACTGACATTTCCATGCATAGCTGATTGCGATTTAATTAACAATGACCTATGTAGTTGTAAACAAGGCTTGTGTACATTATTTAATCACTGTCCAAAATGTAGTAGCACCTCTGCCAATCTGATTTAAAGCACTGTAGTCTGATTAAAGAACGTAAATCTCCTTAAAAGTTTGGTGACTGCCACAGTGTTCCAAAATAATGCCATTGAAAAGCAGCCTTCAATCAGCTCTTTATGACTAGCACTAAATGCATCTGATATTTTACACAGTATAATTAATTTACTTGACAATATTTTAGTACACTAAACTAAACCAGAGATCAGAACTTTGTTTTTTTTTATTGTACAGATAGAGAAAGACTGAGACAACTGTCACCCTGTCAACCCCAATGGGGTCTATGGGCTTTGTGTTTAAGTTTAGATCTTTATTTCTGTAGCATAATAACATGAGGGGGTGTGATGCTACGCAACCACTACTGTAGCTTTGTTTGTAAATGTAATAAAGTATTTTAGTAAACCTGCAGCAGTATAGCACTTCATCCCATCAGTAATACAGAATATACTTTAAATATACTGAGTATTATTTGGGTGGTGGACCATCCTTAACACTTTGTTAGACCGACTCACCACCTACACCTTGCTGGTGCATAGTTAGTTCTTTTTTCATGCAAAATTTGCGTCACCCTGTAGTCCTTCATCATTGGTCAGTTCAGTTTCTGACCACATGACCGCTGCTTCACGGATATATTTAGTTGGTGAACTATTCTCAACCCAGCACTACCATGTCAGTGGCACCGCTGTGCTGAGCTCCTTTCATTAATTAAAGAATTTCATTCCAAAATGCTGTATATCCATTTATACCAATTTTGTTTTTCTGATAAGAATAACACATGACATAAAATGGAAAACACATTTTAATTTCTTTAATAAGTGATATTAATCATAATATAGCATTGCTATTTGTTGTATGTGTAAAGCCTCCTTTGAACAATGTATTTTATGAAAAAAAGAAAGAAAATTCTTGAAAGTGAAGTGAAGTGAAGTGTTTTGGAGTGAAACCTTTGATTGTAAACCTACAAAAGTGCACCTTTGTAGTACCTGATAAAATGGCCAGTGAGTGCAGGTACAAGTTGTATTAGGTAAGGTATTAGGTGTACCTAATAAACTGGAAACTCAGTGAATTGCAAATATTATTGATTGGGTTTGTGCTATACTACTGCCACCCCTATTAGCTTTGGTTTTAAAAATAATAAAGATACATTTTTTTATTATTTATGACTTTGTTTCACATTTTAAGTCAATCAAGCATGGAAGCTGTAGAACAGGCATCTGAAGGCTTGGACTAGATCAGCAGAGACTTAGGCTACGCTTCTGTCTGTACGTGATCTCACACTGTGACAACAGTCCAAGTCTCTCTGGCGAGGTATTTAAAGCCCACTAACATTGGGAATGATTAGTGAGTGACTCTGACCCGAACAGACCAGGTTTCTCAGAAGGATTAGGTCATGCAGACACAGCGTGATGGAAATTAACAATTAACCTGTAAAGCCTGCTGAAATGTTATACAGTTATGGACAAAGACTTCAAGAAAAGGAGTTTTAAAATCGGGAATAGAAAGGATGGAATATTTATCAGGAAAATGCAGCACTTTAAAAAATGAATGGATTAGAAACAAAAATAGGCTTGACTAAATATGTCTTCTAATTACCAGTATGGTATTTTTGACGAGGTGCTCCAGGAACTTTCATTTTTAACATTACACAAAAATACAGACTTAATTTGTCCAATTACTTTACTTATTTACTTTCATAGCAATAAGTAATAAATTATACTGCTTAATAAACATAATGTTAAGAAACTCTTTTATCTGAAGTAAACATATAGTAATAAGAGAACAAAACAAATAAGCTTTAAACACAAATAGCATCAATGCATTCTCACCTCCTTAAAAAACTTAGTACTCATCATGTGCAAATCTGTAGCTCTGGTATCCTTGTTGTTGACAAGGTTCTACTTGGCTGACTGATAAACCAGACAATGTGGTTTGGTCCAACAGCAAGAACAGCTTGAGCCCAGTGATCTTGTTAGGAGCTTTATTAAAAGCCATGTTTACACTACCTTATGCAGCAGAAGAAAGCTGTGACATACACAGAGGCTATGATCTAGCATGATCAAAGGTTCCACAGTTTAAACCATCACAAGATGAATGACTTATTGCTTCACTTTTAAATTACTTTTAAAAAGGTTTAGGAAAGTACTTTTAGAGTATTTACTCACTAAAGAAAAGCAAAAAACAAAACAAAGGAAAAAAACAAACAAGCAAACAACAGAACAATATTTCATGCGTCAATGTTAGATTATTAGCTTTTTTAAAATTCCTGTGAATTTTAAAATTGAGTAGATATATGAGTCAGTGTGAGGCAGTTATGTCAGTATTATGGAGCTCTTAGGAGATGATCTGAACCGTCATTGGACATATTTGCAAGTAAAAAGCTCAACAAGTTCAGTGGGTTTAGCAAAAGGGGGACAATATTTATTTCACAATCTGTATATGTATTGTCAAAATGTAATTGTTATCACACTGTTATATTATTAGTATACTATATGTATGTATAAAGCTATAAACTTGTGTTCATGCCAGCACAAGTACATCATCATTAAAGCAAAAGAAAGACATGAAGTATTAAAAAATCCTGAGAATCATGTTAAAATTTTAGAGATTCTCCTTTTCATTCAAAGTGCTATGCTCATAATATAATTTGCAATGAAAATCATTCTATTAAATTAGGAAGGAATGCATTATAAAAGCATTTTCGCTAGTGGTCTCAGGCTTTTGGACACTGTGTGTCCCTGAGAATTAAAACTGCAAATCAGCACTGGGTCAAAATGGAACTGACCAAAAAGAAAGAAGAATCATTATGTATACTACTGCTATAGATGGAATTTCATTTTGGGCTGGTTTTACAGATTAACTTTAAGACTAGAGTAAAAGCCTTTTCAATATAGAATAAACCTTGAAATAACCATTTAGTTCAAATCTAGGGGTATTTAATATCCCGAAAAATGGTGCTTAAAGGGAAAATTCCATCAATTTTGCAAAATGTCTGCATAATTGAGTCATTGAGTGGTCTTATTTACATCCTAGAGTGGTTTGATGTGAAATGCTTCTCTATGGAGAAACCTACCAAGAATTACTGTCAGAATTGTTCATAGTAGTGGTGAACTTTATTTGAACGCAGGAAATTTTCCATTAAACATTAATTGAAAAATTAAATAAAGAAAAGTGCCAAGCAGTAATAGCGAGGAACAATGAGAATTAAGTAAAAAGTACACCTGTGGAATTTTCCTATGTACTTTGTCAAGATGTATGCAGAATGTATTCTAAATACATTACCTTTTTATATGTTGGAACAGAATGTTACCGAATACATTTAGGACAGTGCATTCAGTATTTAGCCATCAACACTTTAAGTGTTTTTCCAAACTCTGGTCAGGTCCAATTCATGGTCCAAAAGCCAGGAACAGTCTTCATTAGATTTTGCTGCAGGCACTGTAAGTTACACCTTTCAAAAGTACTGTAAATTTGGTACTGTTTAAAGTTCATTGTAATTTCTGCTGATTTCCATGAGGCACAACCGGTGAATGACAACCCAACTAGCCAACAGAAATGTTTCTGTTGAGATTTTATTTATTGATACCTTAAATAGCCAGTGGAAATGTTGCTTGAGAGAGCTTAGACAGGTCTTGTCATCTGAGAAACAAACTATACCAGAGCCGGTTTATGAGGAGCCTTGCCTCTTCCTATCCCTATCGCGGAGCAGCTCCTTGGCTGTTCATAAGTGCTTAAAAATATAACAATGATGTTAAAATGTTTTAAGTTGTTATGTGTTTAGACAATGAATGTATTATTTTATATTAAAAATGGTTAAATATTTATGAACTGTTTTTGCTTAAATGCTCCATCTTAACCCACTCATTTTTGACTTGCTCAGGAGAGCCCTCTAACGTTTGAGAAACCCAGAAAACATTACAGAATGGTAATTCTCCTCTCTACAAGTTCTCGGACTATACTGACTCTAATTCAGCACTGCCTTAGCACTGACCAAAAATAAACTTTTATAGACTTTAAAGTAAGGCAGAGAGGTATCTCACGAAGCAGTCAAAGCCACTCAGCCCAATCAAATCACTATAATTACAAATACTACTGTAACGTGAGCAGACTCATTTATAGGAAGAGAAATTTCAAGATAACAGTTGGTGCTTGCTTTCAGTGTCATGATTAACAACTGTTAAATTGGGAGAAATCAGAGTGAAAAGCTCTATGCTGGTAAAATGCTTAACTTTACTGAATTAGGGTTAAAGATACTCATATTTTTATATCAAACATGACAGAGTGTGTTAATAACATTGGATTACAAGGGTTGAATGTCAAATGGCACAGTAAACTTAACATTTTAGATTGCAAACACAGAAAAACAGATTAAGACAGATAAGACATGTATAAGCACAGATCAAATGATTTGGCCTTCATTGGGATATTATGCCAAGTTAGGCAACAGCACCATCTAGTGAGTATTACAAATGCGTTATAAAAAATATAGGCCTATGTGTTGGAATAAAAGTTATTTAATCTAAAATAATATACATCTTACTATTTTACTATTTTAAAGTGCCAGACAAGCACAACTACTGAACTGCAATTCTTTACTTGAAAGAGCCCCTGTATGTTTTTTCTTGATATTCGGAAAGTTCTCAACCCCAAGACTAACAGTGATAAAAGCAGCTGCATTTGGTATTTGACACAAGAAGCAGCTACACCCTAAGTAGTATATAAACAAGCTTGGCTTGCTTATACACTTATCAAGACTGCAGAGAAGCCTAGAGTGTGTTAACACCAGGAACAGAAAGAAATTGCAATCTTTGTCTGACTGCTGGTGTCCACTAAGAAGTGATTCACAGGCTTACAACAAAAAGTGGGTAGTGCAAGGAGAGACACGTGCAGAGACTTCCACTGAAATGAGTGTTCTCAAATGATCGTCATAGAGAGAAGTGAGTAGAAAACTGCATATCGGCACTGTTTCAGAGATCAGTTCCATTTCCCGCCTGCAAAGAGAAAGAACAATCATTATGTGTGCTACTGCCAAAGATGTAATTTCATCTTGGGCTGGTTTTGCAGATTAAAAAAATAGACTAAAAAGGCTTTTCAGTGTGGAATGACCATTGATATTACAATTTAGTTGAAGACTGGCACTTCAAGTGGAACTTCCCACAGTTTAGCACAAACTCTGCATAATTAAGTCATGTAAACAAAGCCAGTTAGATTGATTTAATGCGAAATCTCCCTACTGGAGAAACCTACTGAAAATTACTATCAGAATTCTTCACAGTGGTGGTGACAAGAACCAGAAGCCAAAGCATTTAATGATTCTAAAAGCTGCCTCACAGAAAGCTACATTAAATGGTTATGAATACACTGTGGGAAATGCTGCTACAATAGTTCTAAGTAATGTTTTTGCCTATTTTTTATATTATATACAGCCTGATTGACTCTGTTGACATTTCAACAATTGAATTCTACAAAAAACTTAGTCTGTGGAATTCCTCTTTAAATGTTAGAGGGTAGAGAATGCTGCCTCTAAGCAAAAGCAAACAGAACTTGTTCACTTAGATTTTTGCTCAGTTTTTTTAAGATACCTTTGTTATAGTTAAATATAAAAGTTTCATAGTGTTACCCTCATGTTGAGTGAAAAGGGCTCAATGTAAAGAGGGTCCTCAGTGTCTTCGTCAAGTAGGTGTTGAAAGAGCACATGGTACACCATTTCTCTGTTCAGAGTATAGCGTGTTAACTGTTCATGCTCTAAAGGCATGTTAAACCTCAGTTCATACTGGACAGAAGAATTTCTGTGAAAGGAGAGGAAGGAGATGTGAAATTCTGTACATTTCACAGCAAAACAGCATTTCAAGGAATTCTGTTGAATGCCAGGAATTTAACACTTTTTTCTCTTTAGACTAAGCAGTTTTTCAAAGGGTACCTCCTTACTGCTAAGTATTAAGTTAGCATACAGGCCCCTGCAGGTCTACTAACAAAAGGGACACAAAAGACAGATTTAATCTTCAAAATTCTTGGGGAAATAAGAAAAAAAAAATATGAAGATAAATTACAAATCCTCCTCCTTAGGGTTATTAATAAAGATCCTGTATTAAAGCATTTCTATTCCACTGCCATGTATAGATAAATCAAATGTTTTCTCAGATGCACTGCCCTTACACAAGACATTTTAATTCAAATGAAACCACGTGCCTGGCAAACAACAGTTGGTCAAAGGCATCAACGTAGTGTTACCTCGGTGGATGTACTGTGGCAAAAGAGAAGTAGCGCTCCAGAGCATGGGAGGATTTGTAGATGCCCGTGAGCTTGAGTGGGCAAGGAATGCAAAATGAAAGAAAAACAAACAAACGTCTTAGTAATACAGCAACTTCAACACTTGCTTGCCTCAAGTGGAAATTCCCCCCAAAAGGTCCCTAAATTCTCACAGCTTCAAAATGAATAGTTCTCAAAACTACTCAAACGTGCAGGTGAAACACTTCTATAAACAAAATAAATTTTCATGAAATTCTCTCTGCCGTACTGCAAATAGTCACTTCAAGTGTTAGGAACTAGAAATAGAGTGTGTTGGTGAATTATCAGTGTTATGAATTATTGCACATTGTGAAGAAGGAAATGATTCAGCACGTTCACGCCAGCCGACTTCCGTGCAACCAAGTAAGATGCAAAAAGAATCTCATGGTGGCACCATCCTACAGTAGCCTTACCTTTTGTTGGAGATTTTTTAATAGATCATCATCTGAACTGGGTTGAGGCATTGAGTCTTGCACAAAGCTCTGGCTGGCAAGTGTAAAACTGCCCCTGAAGAAGAGTGGCACCTTAAATGATGAAGCATCATATTGGTCATCAACGTCCTCTTGATGACCTGGGTTACCAAGACATAGGAATGCAGTCGTACACCATCACTGGAAAAGTCACTGTTACTGAAAGGCATGTGTTTATAAAGCAAAAAAACTGTCTGTAGCTATGCAGCATAGAGCACACAGAGGAGAGACTAAATAATGGAAACATCAGGCAATAAGGACATCAACAATAAACACATGAGCAGCCTCCTGCTTTCATAAAAGCTTTTTCCAGCAGATACTTTGAATGTTTGAAGCAGTTTGTAATAACAAATTGGATCAATTCTTTAGGGAAAATACACCTTCTGTCACATTGAACAACTGGATGCAAACAGTACAATTTGGAGGTCCCCTTTCTAGTCTGAGGACATATTTTGTGCTCTCATTACAAAAGGTTTTGACTTTAAATGTTGGCTTTCATATCCAATAATGTGTTTTTTTATAATGTGATGGGTTTGGCATTAAAATATATTACCAAAATATGTGCCCATAAAATACTTCATTTAAAATCCTTTTTATTTAACATTTATATGTACCAGATAGGCTCTGTGTACTAGTTTGAACCCAAGATTGAGCCACTTCAAAATGAGATCGCATTCAACATTTCCAATACTTATGACAGATATAACACAGCATTCAAATAATTTCTGGGAATAAACAACTGAAATCAGCTAAGACTGGAATCAGCAGATTTGTGATGCATTCAATCAGCATTTGGCCGAGAATTATTTTGATTTTGACCCATCTCTGTTGCAATTTTGTGATGTAAATACTGTAGGTCAGGTAAGTGCACTTGTGCTGTATTTGAATGCTGCTGCTATAACTATACTAAAATCTTGTAGCATGAGTTGATATAATGTTGATTTATGCTGTTTAAACAGGCAACTGATTTTTCATTTAAGAATTTAAAATGGAAGTTATTATATTATAGAGCAAAAAGAAACTGGATTGTGGATGTGTCCCTATTTATCACAAATTAGAAATATGTAAAGTCTGAATCACAAACCAACATTAATGGATTTAAAAGTGTGCTGTGTAGGGCAGTACCTGAGCAGAGAAAGAGAAAAAGCAGGATGATTGAAACAATGAAGAATAAGGCAATAAGAATGGCCATCCACACTCTAATCTTCCATACCACTGTTTCGCTCAGCTCCTCTTTTAGTCTTCCCAGCACCCTAGACTGAACATAAAAGCATAGCATTGTATTAACAGAACAGCATATACACAGCCGACTTTTAGGTAAACAACACTAAACTGTAGAAAAACAGGTGAATGTTTTGTACTGAATAGGGCTGCGACAACTAATCGACATTATTGATAATGTTGATAGTAAAAAAAATGGTTGGCAGTGAGTCATGTTATCAGTTAGATGGCTTGATGATCCTAATGTGTCTCATTTATATCACATTATTGTTAGAGTTGACTGATTTAGTATTCAGCCATCACTACCTGATGTAAAACAAAAACATCACGTGCATGTAGGGCTGGGCGATAAAACGATAACGATAAGTATCGCGATATAACTTAAGACAGGTTCGATAAATGTTCGATATAATACACCATTCTCACACCTCCACGTTTTAGCGAAAGCCCTGGTGGCATTTTCTAGGAAAGCGACACTACTCTGCTGTCGCCAGGAGAGGGCGTACTTCCGAATTTTTTGACTTGATTAGAGAGGGAGGGGGCCACGAGTAAAAAAAAGGGTCGCCAAATATACTTTAGCAATGGCTGAAACGCGGAGTTATACAGTCCCTGTTTGAGCGGAGTGACCGGTGATCTGTTCTCCTGTGACCGAGAGTGAGTGACAAGGTCAGTGGTGTAACTGTACTGTCCTACAGCGAACTCACCTCTTTCCGTGCATCCTAACAACTTTAGCGGTGTTAAATCAAGTCTACAGCGCCGTGTTACAGCGCCAAACCGTCATATTTTAGTATTAGTGCATTCTCGAGCAATGAAAGTGAAAGAATGAAGTGGTTTCATGTTCGAAAGTAAACTGAGGAAGCTGTGAGAGCAGGAGAGCGCTATCTTTCCAGGCTAGCTGTTTTTAGCTGCTGGCTAACTTGAAGCAGTGCTCCGGCACAACACGGTGAATTGATGATATGGTAGATCAAACAAGACACAAAATCACTTTCAGTTTAAACATGCCTAAAAGGAGGACTCTGTTTTTCTGCTTTTACACAGCGAACGACAGATATACTGCGGTTCACCCCTTAAACTACTATGATAGAATAGAGAAATCCAGCCGTCGCTAGCTGGTGTCTGAATACTGTGATATGCTCTGACATGGATATGGTAGGAGTGACAGCAGTGACCTACCGAACCGAGTTGACGTCGTTGAGAAACTAAAGAGTTTAGCACTGTTGTTGGCCACTTGTTTAGCATTTGTAACAGGGTAGCCGAGCGCTCGTCACCAGACAGCTAAAAATAATCTGTTTTCTTTCTTAAATCATGACTATTACAAAAATTGCAGCTGTGCTTTTCAAGCTGATAAAAACAGCTCAGAAACTTTCTCCCACTCTTCCATGACAGATTAGTGAAATGTTCCACTGTTTGCCGAGTGTTTGTCATGATCGGACCACAAGTGATAGTTTAAAACCACAGTTAACCACCCAGGAGCAAAATCAGCCTTCAAACGTGAAAGAAATCATGATTTGACATTTATCACGATATGTATCGATATCGAACGATATGAATTTTGTTTATCGTGATAACGTTTTTGGCCATATCGCCCAGCTCTACGTGTATGGTTACTACGTGTATGTTTCCAATTAAGTGATTCATTAAAAGTTGTAATGGACCAACTAATCGAACGTTAAAAGTTGTTTGTTGCAGCCATAGTACTGATCATTTCCAGTATTTTTACTGATGCATCGATTACACTATATACACACACACAAAACCCTCTGGTGAATGCACAGATTTAGCCAATCTCAGGCACAAAGATTATTGTTCTTCACGGAGCAATGATTCTTATATGCACATTATGCAAATAAGAAAAGCCAAAGTGGAAATGACCTGCTGCAAATTTCCATATTCAAATGAAAGCATTTGTACCCTGCCAAATGAACTCAGGTGAACGTTCTTCATAGAAAATACTGTTTTAAACTTAACCGAGTTCCCAAAAAAGTTGGGACACTGTGCAAAATTTTATTGTTTTTTTTGTTTTGTTTTTTTTTAAATATATGACCATATTGAATTTGATGCCAGCAATACATTTCAAAAACGTTGTGACAGGGGCATGTTTACCACTGTGTTGCATGAGTCTTTTTACAACTCTATAAGTGTTTGGGAACTAAGGAGACCAGTTGGTGTAGTTTTGAAAGTGAAATGGTTTCCCATTCTTGCTTGATATCGGAGTTCAGCTGCTCAACAGTTCAGGATCTCCTTTGTCATATTTTTTGTTTCCAGGGATGGAGGGTTACTTTAAAAGTGTATTCTGTTACAGGTTACTGATTACCGCTTAAAAAAAAAAAATTGTGACATAATCCAAAGGATTACTATATTAAAGTAATCTGATTACTTTCTGTTACTTCTGGATTAATAGTCTTTTTAAACTTGTATAGTTCAATGAAGACGAGATAAAAGTCTTTTTCACCAAGAATTTAACTTAACCCAAATCAAACACAAAAACTGCTTCATGAAACAGAAGCTGTTTAATGAAACAGAAAAACTGATTATAGCCACCTTAAATACGGTGCCTCCTCCAAGGGGTCACTCATGTCAAGTTTAGCAAAATGGCCAAATCTAAGTGCAGAAATATATGGAAATATTTCAAACATAAAGATGACAAATTTGTTCTTTGCCACTCATGAGACTAAACTCTCTTTTAACGATTCAGAGCTGTTAATGTTAATAATGTTAACATCTCACCTCAGCATTTAAATTTGGACAGTTAACATTCGCAAAAGCTAACTTCATGATTCAAGTGCTGCCTGAGGCCCTGAAGATGAATGCCAGCCAATATTGGTTTTTGGCCTTTTCCCTTGCATACAGAGATTTCTCTGGGCTCTCTGAATCTTTTAATTATATTTTGTACAGTAGATTATGAAATCCCCAAGATCTTTGCTATTTTACGTTGAGAGTTATTCTTGAGTTGTTGCACTATTACTGGCCTGGACAGTCTTTCAGAGAGTGGTGAACCCCTCATCATCTTTGCTTCTGAAAGACTATGTCTTTCTGGGATGTTCTTTGTCATGTTACTGACCTGTTGCCAATTTACCTAATTAGTTGTAAGATGTTCCACCAGGGTTTTTTTTTAAGCATTAGACAATTTTACCAGGCTTTTGTTTTTGTGTCCCAACTTTTTTTTAAACGTGTTGCTGGCATCAAATTCAAAATTGGCATATATTTTTCAAAAACCAATAAAATTTCTCAGTTTCAACATTTAATATATTGACCTTATACTATTTTCAATTAAACATAGGATTAAATTAAGAGATGTATGCACATCATTACATATTATTTTATTTACATTTTGCACAGCCCAACTTTTTTGAAAACAGGATTATAATAGGAATCCAAATTATGTAATTATGTTCCTTTTACTGAAAAGGATTAAACCGATGATTGTTGTGATTAGTGTACTGTAGGTCAGAGGGTGTATCCCATTCTTTGGGCCCTTAGGCTGGTCTCAATTTTAGTTGTAATTCAGCCTCCCACACTTGCCACTCAAGTAATCAGAAAGCTACACAGTCCAGGAGCCTGTCGTTTTTTGCCAGCAAACTTTAACTTAGTTTGGTCTAACCCTGGATTTTCTGTCTCAACGATAAATCACTTTTTGCCAGGATACATCACAACTGGGACATAAGCGTGATACATGGCAACTTGTGCTTCGCACACATAACCTGTTCCAGGGCAGGTTAGATTTGGGATTATAGATAGTAAACAGCTCTTGGACCAATCAAAGCTGAGTTTCTAGTGGAGGTGAACCTCTCTGGTCCATCGTTTTGCAAACTACTGCAAGTCAGCAATAGGTTTGATGCAAAAAGGCATATGAATATGGGGCATCAGAATGTGTGATAAGAAATTTGGTACTGCAGATGTTTTTTTACTTTATATGCTGTAATTTTACAGTGACCTGTTATCTAAGTTGGATGGCCCTCCTTTGTCAGTAATTCAGGCATGCATCGATACTATGGCAACTAATGTGGATAGGCAAACAAATGCAACTACAGTAAGACCATTCAAAATGGATTTATTCAGCCTGAAAATCATATTCAAGACAAAAATCTGATTTGCCCAGTCATGTGAGCAAAGCCTTAGCTACCCCTTTGTGACACTTGGGACACCAATCACATGTAACCATCTTTTCAACAAAAGAAGTAATTAATTTTCTATAAAAATGTATTACTTCATTAAGCAGTAACATGGCAGCAGTGGCAACAGTGTTGTTTTTTCGCCATTATAAGTTCTTTACTTTCTGCATATTTACGTAATATTATTTCTTGTTACTTCTTGAAAATTAGGCTCAAGACCTCTCCATGTTTCCGGTAATTAGCTGTTCATCACAAACGCCACATTTTCATGTACATGCACAAAAACATTACAGTATCTAAACTTTAGTCAACCACAAAAGTTAATATCTACTGTTGTAAAACAAGTTAACGGCAGTTGCAACATAATCAGGAACTCTGTCTCAGTTGAATGTGCTTTGTGAGACAGGCCCTAGCTCTGTAAGAAACTGCAACAGAAAAATGTAGACTAGCTCAGGGATCCTGAAGGGTGAATTGGGAACTTTAGTAGTAGACAAATACAGACAGAGCTGCAAGGACAAAAAGTGATACTGTAAATAATGCCATTCTATACCTTTTCCTCTGGCACCTCAGGGCATCTCACAGCACAGTGATCTCCGTTGCTCTCAGCACCCTGAGAATGCAGACAAACACACATTCACACACCACCAACACACATATCTTCCCCAAGTTTGACCTTTTTACAAGCCGAATGTATGGAGTGAGTCAAGCAATGCCTGGAGTGAGTCAGACCCATAACACAAGGAAGCGAAAGAAGAGCAAGAAGTGTAAGACGTGTGCTAGGTTCTACTTTTCTGCACTTGGTTTATAACTCCTTCAGTACTGGATTACTTGATCTAAGACAGCATGTGGGTACGACTTCTTTTTTCTTTTGCTGGGTGTAAGGTCTGATCTACAACAAAAGAGAGTAGTCAGACCTGCTTGGCCTCTTTGGAAACATTCCTTTCAATTTACTGGATTCAAATGCGTCTATCAGTTCCAAATGAATACAGTGTATTTCATCAACACAAACTGAAAAACAACAATTATGTTGATGTAAAAAATATAAGAAAATGTTTCAAAGGAGCTCTTTGGTGCAATGCCATTAAATAACTACATTTAGTTCCCTAAAGTTCCCATTTTTGCTCTAACTCAGCTCACAACACACCTGTACTAGATATTCAGTGCATATCATGAAAAGCCGAATCTTCTTTACTTGTTCTAAATAAGAGAGTCTGATGTAGTGTGTAAACACTGTCCACACAGTGGAAACTAGTCCACATATAGAAACAAACCTGCAAAAACAGCCTATTTTGAATTCAGTGTTTTTGTAATGTCATGAAAACCATTATATACATTATATCCACCGATTCAGCCTACTGCAGTTTAGTCCCACCCATTCATGTTGAAGTTAGAAGAATGTTTTAGCCTGGACTGCTTTTTTAACGAGATGCATTATGGGGCAGCCAGTCAGAACAGCAGCCATTTACATATCTTTCTTAAAGGCACTGCAACAAAAACAGCCTCGAGGATGGAAATGGTCATGAAAAAATTAATTCAGACTATTTTTTTGTACATAAAACCACAGAAATAGGCATCAAGAGAATAATACATAAAATACAAGAAAAACTTAGAATATGGGCTCTTTTGTAGGTCGGTTCAGCGGTGTACAGAGCTGCATTAGAGCAAAATGTGGACACAATGTTCACAGAATTGTTCTGGGAATAACCTCATACTTGTGTGGAACCATTACAATATGTGCAAGTTCTTTAAACATAAATCTCATCCATTAAAATGTTCTTTGAGCAAAGATTTGTTCTTCTGTGTCGTTGCTCCAAAGAACCCTTTTGGCACCAAACTCAATAACGAAACTTAATCAAATCAATTTAAAATATTATTTTTCCCTATAATGAAGACTATGAATGGAGCTGCAAGATTTAGTCAGTGAACTAACCTGATAATGTATCCTTATTGTAACCTGTCAACTTGTCTTAAAAACCATGATGTCAGTGAAACTCCTACCTGTCCAGATGTGAGTAGAGGCCTGCCTTCAATGACATCTGATGCATGGTTGTTTGAAAAGGTTCCATTTCCTGGGCTCACCTGGGAACATGTATATAAATATCATAAAGAGAATATATTGCTCTGAGTAGAAAAACAGCTGTAGCTGGCAAAGAGACAGAGAAGTGTTTCTGTTTGCTGAGTAAACACTCTACTTGAATGTGGGTTTACAGCAGACAGTGGGAACCTGAACTCGAGGGTTAGTCTTTTTTCTGCCCCGTTAAATGTCGCAGTTAGATTTAAAAGTCTGAATACAAGCACCTGTTTGGTAAAAGGCTTTGCAATTGGAAGGAAAAAAAAAGGAAAAAAAAACTCAATTCTTTAAATTCAAAAGTAACAATACAAGCCAGCTCAGCTGCTCCCTCCCAGGGGCGTGTTTGTACAAGCACAGATCCACAAAACCCTGTAGCCATTTTCCATTGTATCACTGTCCACAGTTCCTGTATTTTATCTCAACAGTTTCTGGATCAACTGTGAATTACTACCTACACATTTTCACAGTTTCTGTATAAAAGTGTATTTTACCTTCACATTTTGAATATTTCATTAAGTACCATCGGTGATATGGCGACTAGCCAGCTCTCAGAGTGAAGTCTGTGTAGCCACACTAAGACAAAGACAAAACTATGGGGTCAACATACCTCATTGTTAATTTCTCCATTTCCAACGTTATTGTTGTCGGGGGGTCCACCGCGATGTTTTAATTCCACGTCGTCCATACTTTCCACTGTGATTTTCCTTACTACGGTCTCTTACCCGGAAACAAGAGGCATTTTCTGTTTGATGAAAGTTGCGCAAGAAAGTTGCTGACCGACTTTGGTCTTTCTTTCGAGGGGACAGTCACAACAAAACAAGACAATCCCTCTACAAATAAAAGTTAACCAGGCAACTGAAAACCGAATTCAGTTTCATCCTGGTTGCTAATGCTAAGTGTTTCCCATGATTTCCCAGGCGGTTTCAGGGTTCTCGGTATGAAGGCTTGTCTGCTCTCCTTTTCTCCGGCGCCTCAGGAGCAGGTGAGCAGGATAGGTGTTTCACTTCCCACCCGTATTCCGACAAGCCCCGCCTCTGGTGCCCAGATTGACTCAACCTGTGGGCACCGACCGATCAGCGACAACGGGACTGCGTCTGCGTCTGAACTGTTATCCAATCCCAGGGCAGGGGGCGGGGTTTTCCGGAACACAGGTGGGGAAAGCAGTGAATAGTACTATTCTGCTTTCAGTGGTTTTCTTTGGCATGCAGCTCTGGTTTACTGGAATCGTGTCTATGGCGGAGAACAGAGGAATAATGAAACTGATTTACTGATTCAAACATTGCTGCAGACTACAGTCTTTTAAATATGGAGTGGTTTCTTCACAAAGAAATCTTTAATACGAATGTATGGTTCTCCCTATGAAGTTAAAGGTGAAATCCACCAATTTTTCAACATTTCTGAATAGTTCAGCCCTTCAGATGTAAACAGCGTCATTCAGAGTGGTTTGATGTAATATGGTTCATTGTGGAGACTCGGATGTCTATACAGCGGTGGTGATAGGAACCAGGAATCACCATGTCTACAGCACAAATATAGCCATTTAATGCACTATCCAAAACTCTAGTGAACCTACTCTTCTGAGTTTTTATATGTTGAAGATGGTAAAATAGTCATCAATCTGAACAAACAGGTTTTCTTTGGGGACTGTTTTGCCCTGCATGTACTCCTCCGCCATGAATGGATTAAAACAGGGGTGTCAAACTCAACCACTAAAGGGGCCATATTAAAAAATCTCAACATATCTGTGGGTCAGAGAAAAAATGTTTTTATTTCATTTTTAATTATTGTTGTGCTGTAACCCAAACTGGCCATTGTTTATTCAAAATATGCAAAAACGTCTGCAGTTAAATATAGGCACTTATAATAGACCTTGAAATGAAACCTACCTACCTGATTGAACTAGACAGCTGGCCTGCTTTCTTTGCTGCAAGTTCATTAAGACTTGGGCTCAGTCTCTGAGCTGCTAAGCGTTAGGTGTTTATGTTGGTTGAAATGCAGCGAGTGTGTTTGGTGATATGACTGGTGTGGAATTGTGTAGAATTGTGTACAAGGTGTAACCGCTGTCCCATTGATTGTTGTTTGGGTAGGAGAGTTGCAGTGCATGCTGGGGACTGTAGTGCAGCGCATTGTGAAACGGGCTAATATTGATAGAAAACTAAAATACTTTTGCGGGCCTTGTGTTTGACACACGAGGATTAGAATAAGTGGATTAAAACACGTTTTAAGCCAATACTTGATCACAAAACTGTCATAAAACGATGTCTCAGACATCAGGCAGTGTATCGAACCATTTCATGTAATACCTTTATGTAAAGGAGCCTTTAGAGACATTAAACTCTCAAGACCACCACTGTGAACAATTCTGACTCTGCAGTTTTCTCTAGAACAGAGCATTTCACATCAAACCTCTCTGGATGACTTTATATCTCTACCATTTACGTATGTAGAATACCTAAAAAAATCTCCAGAGATAAAATTTAAAAATCCACAAAGTATTAAGTGTCAAAATGAAAAAAATGTTGCAAATACAAATAATGAGAACAGAATCAACATATTTTTACTAGTCATCTGTTATTCGACGTTATTTTTCAGGATTCGCGAAGTGGGCGTGGCCAAGTGTTAGAGGATCTGTCACTCCAAACCAGTGGACCAATAGACAGTTCAGGAGAGCGCGTTCCTCTTTACAAAAGAGGAACGCGCGCCTTTCCTTTTTTACAAAAGAACATTCAGAGGTAAAAGAAAAAACAGCATTATTGGAAAATTAAGTCTGTCGAATTTTTAATTTAATATTTTGCTTATGGATTTTATTGAAAAAAAAATTGTGTCTGTTTCAAAATAAAAGCACGTTGACTTTTCTAGAAATGAACCTGGAGAACCGAATGCTGTTAAAGCGTTAAAGCTTAAAGCATAGCTTCAGCTGTATGTTTTGAGCTGCAAGCAGAAGACACATCAAATCATTGCTGCAGTGCCCCCGTGTGGACGAAACCACATTTCATCATATAGCCAAAAATGCTTCTATAATACAAATCTACAAGATCCAAAAAATACCCTCAGATTAAAAAATACCCTCAGATTAAATATTTATAACAGATTAAATATTTATAACTTTTTTATAAATTTAATCAGTCTTTTACAGCAAATGGTCATCAAGTGTAGCACAGTAGCAAAGTAGCTTAATCATTAATTAGTGAACACATTGATCCACCTCAGATGCCCCCATTAAAATATGCTCTATCACAGTCCATACTTTACATAGCAATTAGGGTCTATTCACTGATCTGTCTGCATTAAATTATCATTTTCAGTATGTTTGCAAGCTACGCAAGCTCAGAAAGAGAGAGTAGAAAGATTAAACAGTTATATAGTAGGCCTACACTGATAGCAGTGATGGAGAAAAAGAGCACAGTTGATCAGGACAGCTTCATATCCTTCCCAAAATTAATAAACATCTTATTTTCTGATCACTTTATGAAAATATTTTAGTATTCTTAAACCCCTGTCTACATGGTCAGTCATCCAAGGCATGTTAATAGCTGTGGTAGTTGCTACAGGGCTTGTTAAAGGAAAGGTTTATTGACATCATGGGTTTGGTAATCTAAGCCTGTACACAACCGTTTAATCAGAGCATGATGAATTCAGGTCCATCGTCACAAAATAATAATAGTTCAGTCTCTCCTTTCAGCCAGTGTCTTCTTTCCCTCCTTTGGAATGTGTCCTCCATCAATCTTTTCACTTTTTGCAGCTGAGATTTTTCCATCTCAGTCTTCAGACGTTTTTTCCTAAGAAATGAAGAAAAATAAGAATTCAAAGAAGGATTCCACTTCAGTTTCTGAGTTGCTGTTTTTAAACTTCTTAAATCTTAGTTCTTCTTTTTGCCTTTTTTTTTTTTACTTCTGTAGACGTAGAAGTGCTCATTCCACTGTTCTTCTTCTCTAGATATATTTAGATATATTTCTCCACTCTTGCTTTTCAGATGGGAGATTTTTCTCATGACAACAAAAAACGTATTAAAAGTTTAAGATGTCAGTGAAGATATCAGTTGAGCTTATGTCTAAAATATAGAAGGTAATGCAGTATATTCTGTAGGTAGGGGTAACCTATTACCCTGGTGCATCTGACCACAAAATGTCACATTTTTGCCACTAAAAATGCAGTTTTGCCTTGTCTTGGATATTTTTTGTGTTCTTTTTCCCTTTTAATAAACCTGTTTGGTTAGACAAAGGACTAATCAGACAAACCAGACTTTGTTGCAGTCCAGTTACTGCAACCAACACAATAGCTATCATGATTGTGTGGTGACACCCTCTGGTCCACCTGGCATCATAGTTTGTTATAATATCACTCTTTAAAATAAGCTCTTAAATAAAACAATGTGTTAAGCTTACGCTGGCATTACACTAAGAGGCTATCACTGCAGTAGTTAAACAGTACCGAATTAAATAACCTAGATCAGATGTTGTCAGGGTGGACAAGACTGGCAAGGGGGACCACCACAGTCACCACAATGGCAAAGTGTCAGCAATTCACTATCTGGCCACCGGAGGCCTCACTCTCCCGAGTACTAGCCCTGTTCCCAAAATCAAGCCACCTGTACCTTATCTCCTTAATCAGTCACACCTTATATACTCCTGGCATTCAGCCAGTCAGTGTGAAGTATTGCCAGTTCGTTCGAGTCTGACTACTGAGCGTTTGTTTTCTCTGTCTTCTGGTGTTTTGAACCTCTGCCTGACCTCTGGTATTTGTAATAGGGCAGCACGGTGGCGCAGTGGGTAGCGCTGTCACCTCACAGCAAGAATGGCCTGGGTTCGATTCCCGGCCGGGCGACCAGGGTCATTTCTGTGTGGAGTTTGCCTGTTCTCCCCGTGTCTGCGTGGGTTTCCTCCGGGTACTCCGGTTTCCTCCCACAGTCCAAAGACATGCAGTCAGGCTGATTGGACGAGCTAAAATTGCCCCTAGGTGTGTGTGTGTGTGTGTGACTGTGTATGTCTGTCTGTCTGCCCTGTGATGGACTGGCGACCTGTCCAGGGTGTATCCTGCCTTCCGCCCAATGACAGCTGGGATAGGCTCCAGCACCCCACCGCGACCCAGAAGGATAAGCGGTTTAGATGATGTATGTATGTATGTATGTATTTGTAATATTTATTTATTTTGAAATTCATTTGATTCCATTTTAACACACTTTAACATACCATCCCAATAGTTGTGCAGTGGTAGACAGTAACAAAGTAAATGTAATTCTTTACTGTACTTAAGTAGTTTTTTTCGTGTATCTGTACTTTACTGAAGTATTTCCATTTGGGTGACTTTTTCCTTTCACTCCACTACATTTCAAAGTCAAATATCTTACTTTTTACTCCAATACATTATGCAAAATATAATGTTCCTTTTGGCTTGTATGTGCATACAAACGTAACATCAAAAAGAAAGAAGCGTGAAGGAGCACACCAATCAGGGTTTATACTTTGTTTTAATCTTGTTTTTACCTGTTGGACATACCTACCCAGCGCAAGCATGCAGTTCAACGTCAGTGCAGCAGCGTAAAATTTTGGGAGTGTCTATTCCAACATAAATGATGAACTAACCTAACTTTGTGTAAATAGACCACAATACAGAAATACGTACACATGCAGTTGTGACTGGCATGTTTCTTTTTTCTGAATTTATACAAACACTATTTCATTTTACAGTAAATTTGTTTTGGCTAGTTTATGTTTATGAACAGAGACCTACAGATGCAATATAGTAAAGGTAAACTCATTTGTGAACCTGTGTTTAAAGCAAGTTTTTATTAAACTTGTAACTAATTTGCAAATAAATCTTAAACTGAAACTTTGCTTGTTTGCAAAAAGTTATTTCATAGCCACTTGGTTCTACCTAATGGAAATTGAATAGTTTTGTGCTTTTGATAATTTTAATAGACATCAGAGTCAGACTAATTAATGACATTCTATTAAAATATTGGTATTACAAGAGTGACACACATTTGCCCCAAACCACATCAACTGATGCACTTTTGTCCATTTTTATAGATAACAGTATGTCATACAGGGTCAAAATCCACATGTTCTATTTGAAGTTTATTGGAAATTAGTAACAGCTGTATGTGGTCTGAGTAAGAGTGTGATGATTTAGGCAGTTTACACAATGCTAATAAGCTTGTATTAACAATACTTGCATTAGCCTCGTAGCTCATCTAGGCTGATTTATGACCTTGGCTTACATTAAGGGCAAGGTCAAAATTGTGTCAATAATATTGATCAATATAGCTTTTTTATTTTAATTTCAGATTTTTTTGTTCAGTTTAATTTTATACCTTAATGGTTCAGTGAAACAGTGCTTTATTGATGGATATTATGGTCAGATTTCTTAAACAACAGTTAAATGATTTTCTTCATAAATGATTTAAATACTGGAGCATTTGAGGTGGAGTAGGCCTGTCACAATTATTACATAATCACCTAACTGCAATTATTTAAGCTGACTGCAATAATTTTCCACAGTTGTGAGATATTATATCACAACAAACCAACTGTGAATTAGGTGTGTTGGGTTGAGGCAAATAAACATAAATGAAAGAAAGCAGTGAATGCATTGACTTATTAATGAAAACAGAAGATCTAACTTCTAATTTGGTGCTCTAATGTTCAGATGGCAGCGCTGAGTAATGTTTGTTTATTTGTTAGTTAACATTTTTGCATGTATGCTGGCCAAATGAGTGTTTTTTGCCTATATTTTCACTGTGAAGAGCACATGGCTTTGTATTGTTTCAATAGTACAACCATTGTTAGCTACTAAGTAAACATAGCGTTCAGTCTGTACTGCTGTGATATAATTAAATTGGTGATAATTTAATTAGTTAGACTGTGGAGGGTTGGGGCTCATCTTTAGGAGATACTGAGTTTAATTCCTTATCTGCACATTATTAGTGGTATAAATTCACAGGTGGTCAGTTTGATAAGTGTGATGCTGTTACCTTTAGTTCCCCGTTCTCCTCTGTGGGGAGCAGTTCACCCCCTTCTTCCACTCCTTCCATCTCCTCTGGGCTTTGCTCCTCACTTGGCTTTTCTTCTTGTTGGATCTCCGCAGGGTTAGTAGGCTGGGGTTTGTCTGAGCCCTCTGCTACAGTTACCTCTCCCTCTTCCTTCCCTTGGGTAACTTTAGTCCCCCCATTGTCCTGGCTCACCCCTCCACTGTGTCCCTCCTGTGGATCTGTGCTTTGGTCAGTCACAACAGTGGCGTCTTGCAGGTCCTCCTCCTTCTTCTCCTGTGGAGCACTGAACACCTCCCCATTCTTATCAGGACTGTGTGGAGCACAAGGGGAAGTGCTTCTCTCATGCGTATCTACAACCATCTCCTCACCTGCTGATTTCCTGTGCTGGCGAGTGGGCGGTCGCCGCTTGAAGGACAGCCGGACTCGACTCTGTGGTGTGAATGCACAGAACACCTGTGTTACACTGATGCACGTGTTGCAAACAGTAGATTATCACAGACAATGATTTTACCACTGAACTCAGAAATGAACAGAAAACCTGTTGACTCAAGATATACTTATAGTAGAAGTCTGTGTTTGAAAATTGGATAAAACTTTATAAGAACAGGTTTAGTAAGAGATTATCTTGTGTCTGTTTCATTGTAAGACATATATATTTTGAGTATTGTAGCTGCAAATTTGTGTTATATAGTAATTTATTTCTTTCAAACGTTTATTCATGGAATTCAGCAACTGACCAATTTCTTCTAAGAAGAGTTTTCAAGTTAGTAGACCTCTGAAGTCGTGTGTCATTCTGTAGTGAACATCATGGACTTATTAGGAAATCTGGGCCTAAGCTGGGTTTCTCTATGACAAAAATGAATGCCGTTTTTGAAAAAACGCAGCCGTTGGGGCCTGTGGTCAACAAAAATGTTACAAAGCCAATACATTTTGCCTTAAGGATATTCTTCCTTTAAATTATGAGGTTATTAAGGAGCTGAAATAGGACTATGGCTGCATGCAGGCTAACACTGCTGCACACCAAATTAACATCAGAAGACTGGCAACCTCACAAAAATACCCTACTCAAACTAGCAAGTGTTGTCAAATGTGCTAGTTGATTTGACAGTAGTAGACTGAATTTGAGCAATAGGTGTTTTTAAAACTAGACTACGTACTTTCATGTAGCGTCATTCCATTGCACAGGAGTGTTAGCTTGCTTGTAGCATGTGTGTAGCATTATTTATATTTTGACTACTAAACAATGTTGATACCAGCTTTGGAGCATTTTTGTTTACCACTGAGCGCGACAGCAGCAATTTTTGAAAATTCATTCATTTTTGTAACAGAGAAAACAAGATTAGAGCCTGAGTTCCTTATATGGGTGTGACAGAATGATGCACAACTTAAGAGGTCTATGGGTTTTCAGCGTTATTACACTATAGATGTGGGGTATGAAAAAATGCTGGAATGTTCTTTTACGTGGTTTTGAACACGTGGTGTCAACATAATCTGCCACAAATAAAAAAATAAAATTGTGCATTAAAAAGAAGGCAGAAGGAATAAACTCAAAAGACACAGAATAAATAGGCCTACCAAAATCTATGATGTTACAAATAATTTTAGTGGTCATAAAAAAGAGAAATGGTGATTAAAAATGTTGTTTTTTTCCTTCATGTTCCTGCCTTGATTAGTGCAGATGTGTTCAGCAGCAAAATGTTGGTTGGGTGGGACAATTTTATTGTTTCTATGAGATACATTAGGCATGTCCAAGAACTTGTCCACTACAGGTTTAAGACTACTTGAAAATATGCCATTGCGCTCTATGTGTAGAATACAGTAGATTTTTCCTCTTTTCGAATTCTGTTTTTGGCCCAGGTTTCCATGTTTCAGTTTTGAACAAGAATTTTTATTTCTGAGCATCACAAAAGTAATATAGGTAACAAGGCTAACATTGATGCTATGCATTGCATAATTTGCATCATATAATGCTATCTGGTCTCCAAATGTTTCATTCATTGTTAACAATATTAACAGTTTTTAAGGAAAAGTACTTTCTTCAAGAGGAAATTCCAAATCCTTTCTGAATGTAGGGTAGTTACAATCACTTTGCCCAAGGGCAAACAGATGCATCCAGCTCTGCTTTGTAAGCTACTCACAGTTTCCACAGTTTCCTATGATCTTAACACAAACAACTCCAACTCAAAGCTCTCAGCTTGACATGGCCTCATTCATCTGTGAATCTGACTTCACAGACAGAGGTATAAGGATGTGAGGAAGAAGTAGGTTAAAGGGATTACAGTTTTCATCCTCCACTGCTGGCCACTTTAGGCTTATGTGAAGCTTAGACACTGAAAACAGCTCAACCTCTGCAACTAATGTGTCCTAACCAGTATATGACATCAACTGTGCTTTAATGCAGTGTTCTCAGGCCATCTACGCGTTTTGACATTTTCTCTTGTGTGGCCTCTTTGCTCACATAGGATAGAGGGAGTCATGCTAAACCTCTAAGGCCACATTTACACATGAGCTAAATACAGGTTCAAATCCCCTTTATAGCACTTAATACTGTTAAGTGCACACTCAATTCAGAAGTGCTCCAGTAACAACAGCATCCATATTCACCAGTCCTGTTAGGGATAGTATATCAAAGTGGTCACTTAACCTGTATATACCCAAATGATACCTGGGACAACAAGTGATAGCAGCGAGCAGATGTTCAGAAAAATGTAAAATTGGTGGCAGTAGATGGTCTTAGATGGTAAGAGGTCATTTATGCCTCTTAACAATAAGTTTGGAAATGATGGTTTGTTAATGTCTAAAGCACAGATTGTTCCTAAATGGAATGCGTCTTGCTAGCTATATTCTCATATCCTGTGGTGCATAACACGATTACAGTAACTGTGTTCTAGCTACAAAACCTTTTTAGTACAAGCAGGTGTTATTTCAGTGGCTTGACCATATTTACAGGGTTATAATTAAAGAAGCACGTCAAACTAAAATGCCAGCATTGCTGAAAATGAATGAAACCTAGAAAGCCCCAGTTGGTGATATGCAAATGAGACCTAACTGGTCCCTACATATCACAGAAACCAAATGTTCCTCACTTCTTTGAGATTGATGTAGCATGTAAACATTGTTATAGTTTTGAAACGTACCATTCACTCCCCAGTCAATACAGTCCGTATGTGGAAACCAAGCCGCAAATACAACTGAATATTTCTGTGATGTCACAAAAAGCAGCACATTTACATGTACCCACCTACGCAGCATACAGCAGTTTAGCCCGATCCGTTCACACTGACACTGTGAGCATTGTTTTATCTCTGAGTGCTTTTTAAATGAGGCGCAATATAGGACAACCAATCAAAACAGAGCTCATTTATATATATCATCCTTAAAGCATGGTAAAGAATCAATTAATGAATTATGGCTATTTTTGGTATATAAAACCACACAAATGTTGTAATTGGAGTTGAGGGAGAAAAATAAAATACAACAAAAATTTAGAATATTGGCCCTTTAAATGTTTTGTTATGTGTTTTAAAATGTTTTAAAACAAGACAACGTTATGTGATTCATAGCTTTATAGCTTAATATAGATGTCTGTGACTACCACTTTCAGCAGAAATATCTTAAAAAAATAGCTGATTCACGGTTTTCAAACCTTATTGATGTTGGGCAGAGGGGTGCCCTCAGCTGGCTGCTCGAAGCTGACAGGCACCTCATCCTCACCAGGCTGCTGAGGGGACCGCAGCGTGGGGCTTAGTGAGCCACAGGGGCTGATAGGGCAGAAAGGCGCGGGCTGCAGCTTCGTCTCTGGGCTTTTGGGTGAGGGGAGCAGTGTTGTGGGGGTCAAAGCAAGGTTGGCCTACAAGAAACAAACAAAAAAAAGTTGTGTCATATGTTTTCCATAAGAGGTGAGCTACTGTAATGTCTGGAGAATAATTTAATGTGGAGGTAATGAAAAATAAACACTTGTCGTGTGATTTAGTTGAGTATGAACTGTTTGCCTGCATCATAAGGCAATGGGCGCAAATTACATGTTTTGTTGAACAAAAATAAGTTTATACATCCTCTTAAATATGACATTTCTACAAATTTTAGTGCAAAATTTCTATTGAAAAAAATAAAACCTAAAATATAATTATGAAATATTCTATAACTTGTTTTAAATTCAGAAAGTAACCTATAATTGAGCAATAAAATGTGCAGATGTGTGTTCTCTGTAGATGATGTGTACTTTTTCCATTTAGAAAATCAACAAACAAATGTAATTTGTCCCAAGGTGCCCAAACTTTTGTATACTTCTGGAAGCTGAGATGTTCTTGGTGCTGGATGTTCTTCATGACTTCACATTCTTAAAAAGAAATGTGCCAAAAAGGTTCTTTGGCGCAATGTCTCAGAAGAACCACTTTTGGTTCCCTAAAGGACCTTTCAGTTGATGAAGAAATGTGTGCATAAAAAGATTCTCCACATAATGTAATAGTTCTACATCAATTAAAGATTTTTCCTAGAGCTGTACGTTCCAAACCAAGAACGATTTAGGAACCTTTATTAACAACAAGATAATAAAGCCAACCTCAACCAAGCACAGCTTGGCCAAAGACAATGAAATCCTAAAATGGCTGATGAAGAGTCTTTATCTGTAATAGAAATGACACAAAAAACTACCTGAACAATCATGTAAGAGTCCTACCTGTACAGGAGAAAAGAAAAATAGAGAGAAGCGGCAGCCCTTTTGTCCCATGGCTGCTAAGTGGAGACTAGGACGACTCAGCACCCCGGGGAGCATATCTAAGGCTTTATCTTATTAGCATGAGAGCTTGGGCCAACCAAAGCCAGAGCAACGGAGCCCTTCCCCCTCTCTGTCCAACACTGCTGCCGAGTTAGAGCGCTTTTCCAGTGTAGTGGTGCTGCACATATTGAACACTAGGTGGCAGCACAGCTACTTGGAAGTGGAATAATCGCAGGCTACAGCAGATAGCGGCTTTCTTCATGGGTTCAGCTAAATTCATATGCCCATCAAAAACTTGCAGACATTATACAAATGAGCAAATGAACATGCTAAATGCTAACCAGGGCTCGGTTTCCCGAAAGCACCTTGGCGCAAAGATTATTATGGAAACTGGGCTAAGGTTTATTTTATTTTTAATAATATCACACATAACAAAACATGTGACAGTTGTTCATAACAAAATATATGACAGTACTATCTTAGACAGTACAGTATCTTTAAAACAAGCTGGTGCCAAAAGGCCAAAGGCCAAACTTTCAATCTGTGCCTTTAAAAACATGTGAAAGGAACAAGTTAAATCATAATTTAGGTAAAACCTGCTCTTCATACCAGGGAAGAAGCATGAAGAGTGCTGCAAAATTTACCCAATGTATTATTAAATAGTTGTTTTATGTTAACAGACTCTCAAAACCCTTGCTTAATTGAAAAGAAATTTCAAATTTATAAGAAGATAAAGGTGTCCTCAAACTTTTGATTAGCAGTGTATAATTAATACTGTACAGTTCTACACAGAAACACAATTTTACAGTCATATGCAAATGTTTGGTCATCTAGTCAAATTATATGTTCTGCTGATTTGATTTTCTATGTGAAAGTAAGCTAATACATCCTCTACAGAGGATGTAATGCACAATAATTGTTTAGCATACTGGAAAAAAATAAAACATAAAAAATGTGCCAATATCTTTTGCTCAGGCCACATTTTTTATTTTATGTTTTATTTTTTTTCAATATGTTAAACTGAATATAAATGAAAATTGTCCAGTAAAACATGCAGACGTATGCCATATACATGTGTTTACTGTAGAGGATGTTTTAGCTTATTTTCACTTAGAAAATCAACAAAGGATGTAATTTGACTGAGGGTGTCAAAACCTTTCTATACAACTTTATGTAATTACACAGATATCTTTGATCATTTGGAGTTTACTAGAAGATTAACTGACTTTGTTAGACAAAACTAGTGCACTGATGATCCAAACATCCTGTGAACATATATATTTTATAATAACTAAGTTTACAAAGCACATCCAGGTGCTGAACATTTATAGTATCCCTGTATCCATTTGATGATTTCGTGTCAAAAATCCTAACAGAACCTGAATGATGGGAAATGACCTATAAAAAATGTACAAGCTGATAAATATGACATCACATACGCCTACAGGCACTTACTTATTAGTTGGTGTATATACTGTATATGGGTGCTTAATGAATCATACTTTTGGGCGCGCAGCTTGAGATGAACACCAAGTTTGTACAAAGCTAACAGAAAAACACTTACCTGCAGTTTCTCAATTAGTGGAGAACTCTTGAGTTTGCCCTTATGGGGAGGCGGAGGCACAACAGCAGGTTTCTTTGACAGAAAAAGAGATAATGCTTGGAAAGTGTCACCAAATAAACGGAATACTTGCAAATCTGAAAGTGTTAATGTAAGTGCCATTACAATTTGTTTTTGTTTTAGTGCAGCTGTTTCTGTGAGTCAGTGTAACAGCTTGTCTTAAGTGAGAATGAAGAAGCTGTTTTGATTATATGTAGTGGAGAATCTTTAATTTTAGCAGAACCAGAAAAGTAAAATTCTCACCCCCTGCTTGCTCTCACCGTCCGTCTGGTTATGTAACTGCAGAGAGCATGGAGGCTTCCTAACATGTTTTCTCTAAGACAGCAACAGACAATCTTGCATTACAAATTGAGACGATATATGCAACATGCTACACTATATGGCCAAACATAAGTGGACACCTAATTAGGTGTTTCAGCCACAGCTGTTCCTAACAGATGTATAAAATCAAGTACATAGCCATGCAATCTCCATGGACAAACACTGGCAGTAGAATGGGTCATACTGAAGAGCTCAGTCACTTTAAACATGGCACTGTCATAGGATCCCACCTTTGCCAGAAGTCAGCGGCTAGGACTACCCTAGTCAAATGTAAGTGCTACTATAGTGAAATCAAAGCACCTGGGAGCAACAACAGCTCAGCCAGAAGCTGCAGACTGCTGAAACACGCAGCAGGAAAAATCTACTGTTGCATCATTCACATCATTCATCATTCAACTCCACATTGAAAGCCCATGGTTTTGGAATGGGTTATCCAACAAGCTCACATAGGTGTAATGATCAGGTGTCCACATGCTTTTGGCTATGTATGCAGTGTAAGTTCATGAGGATTAGCATGCTCTGTTTTTAATCAGTGTTAAATCATTTTTCCAGTGCTTTGGACTGATGTAAAATGAGTAAGACATGCAACTGCTAACAGGTCTGTCAGGTTCTGTGGTTAGCAGAAGGTTGAGTTCTATCAGAGCATTGCTGGAATAATGTGGAGGGAAAGAAATGAAGTATTACCTCCTCAGTCACTGGCATTGGGTGTGCATGGCCTTTGAACTTTCCAGCCAGTTCTGCCACAGATGGCTTGACTGGAGATGCCTCCTGAAAAGGTGAAAGAGATGATCATTATGGCCTTAAGAAAATCTACCCGACATCAGAATGTACTTTTTTACCATGTTAATTCATGTCCCTAGTCATATTAAGTGCAATTCATCATAAACCATTTAAAAGAAAAAAAAATGTGTTCTCATAATCTTCCATCAAAATGTAATGCATTTTGCGAACCTTGAAGACGTCTTCTGAGTTTTGATTAAATCACTATGCACCAGAGGGAGGGGGACATATAATATCAACCAAAAATATGTTTCTCCAATCCCCTCCTACCACCCTCACCTATAAGCAAATAACACTCAGCTAACTCAGACACTCTTTCTAATACCATGTTTCATTCAGAAATACCTCACAGTATAGAAGGAACATGTGTTATTATAATGTATTATTTCCTACTCACAAAGACTTTAACTAACAGTAAAGTATGCCATTAACATCAAAGCTGCTGTTACTGGTTAATGAGTTAATTAGTTTAAGGTAGTAAGGTAATTTAGGGTAGCCTTGAGTTGACCCCAAATGTAACATTGTTCAATTCAGCTTATGTTATGTGTATCCCAAGGTTAACAATGTATTTTACAAACTAGGGGAGTAAAAATGAAACTATATATGTTAGAATGAATTACATATCATTATTATAATGTGAAATAAAGTATACAAATGGCCAAATAAGATTCTTCACCTATGTTTTATCTATTTCTTGTCTATTTCCCATAGTTGTCATTGATATGAACACAAATTTGTATTCACATGTTCAAATAGATTATCACATTTGTACATATACAGTCATATGCAAAAGCTTGTGTGCCCCTGGTCAAATTACATTTTGTTGATTTTCCAAGAGAAAATAAGTTAACACTTCCTTTACAGCGCAATTACTGTGTATTTGCTGTATTTAATATATTGGAAAAAAACAGATAAAAAATAAAATGTGGTCTGTGCAAAAGTTATTGTATGTTTATATTTTATGTTTTATTTTTCCCAATATGTTAAATTCAGCACACATATATTATCTAAGCTGCTTATCCTTCTGGGTCACGGGGAGTTCTGGAGCCCATCTCAACGGTCATTGGGCGGAAGGCAGGAAAAACCCTGGACAGGTCGCCAGTCCATTTTAGGGCTGAACTCAGCAAACAAACAGAAATTAAGCACTACAATTAGCACAAAAATGCCATAATTAATTTCCTTGAGGAAGATTTGTCAACTTAATTTAACTTAGAAACGCAACAAAATATGTCATTTTGCCAGGGGTGTTCAAACTTTTGCATATGACTGTGCTCACATTTATACATGAGAAGAATACTTAAAAAGAATAACTATACATTTATTTTGTTTTACCTATTGTACATGCTTTAGCTAGAAGCTCAGCATATAGTATATGTGTTGTATGTTTGTAACAATATTTATCTGTATAATCACTGTCAAATAATTAAGAACAAACTATGTAAATAGTTTCTCCAGGCACATTTGTGTATTCAGTGTGTTTTATGTAAATAATGCTGAATTATACCAAAACAATCATATCAATCATATCAAATTGTGGGGAAATTTAAGATTATAGGATCCACTGAATCATTTCCTAAAGAATCATACCTGAATCAAATTGATGTAAGGCCAGAGATTTACACCCTTACCACAAAGGCAGCTTCAGATATCACATGTTCCATGAATTATAGAACTGTAGGCTTGGCCTGTGTTTGGTTAATGGATTTACTGGAGCGACGGTGCTGTTGCTGCTGGATGTTCTCTGACCCGTGCACTTCTGAGGCGGTTTAAACCTCACTTACTCTTTAGCTTATTCTTCTGTTGACACAGTTTTCCCACAAAAGTGGACCACCGAAAGAGCGAGAGAAAGAATTACAAACTTGCAGGGCAGCGAGTGGTAGTTTTACATATCTCTGTATTTTTCTGCCCCATTACATAAAACAAACTATGATGTGAGGATTAGGTCCAAATTCAGCCAGTGCTTTTTTTAAAAGGCTGATCATGTTTCCCACTTCTTCACAACAACAGGAAAATGCAGGGGCTTGCACAACGTGAAAAGCAGTGCAGGGAAATGGTGACATCAACCCAGAGGAGCATTAGGAGGGACAGTGAGAGAGAGAGAGAGAGAGAGAGAGAGAGAGAGAGAGAGAGTAGAGAGGCTGGGAAGGTTTGTGTGTGTTTCACAGAACAAAGAGGAGTATGTTCTGGGAGGGGAACATCAACACAGCTGACTAACATCATATTAACTGCCTGGGGAATCACAGTGACTGCAGTTTCCGTTATACTCTCTCTCTCTCTCTCTCTCTCTCTCTCTCTCTCTCTCCCCACCTCACATTCCATGAGGAGATAATGTAATAGCATATCGTTGCTGTCTAAAGAAAAACTAATGTCTATTTTTTTAGATTTTTACTTTTCTGCATCACTGGAGCACAGCAGCTGTCTCTGGACAGTGACGATATATCAGAATACATTTGAATGATTGCTTTAAGATTCTTCAACATAGGAGTCTGAGAAAGTTACGGCTGTCACAATTCCTTAATTAAACGTGATACAACAATCAGCCATAACATTAAAACCACCTCCTTATTCGTACACTCTTTGTCCATTTAATCAGCTCCACTTACCATATAGGAGCACTTTGTAGTTCTACAATTACAGACTGTAGTCCATCTGTTTCTCTGCATGCTTTGTCAGCCCCCTTTTACCCTGTTCTTCAGTGGTCAGGAGCTTCCAGGACCACCATAGAGCAGGTGTTATTTGGGTGGGCAGCACTTCTACAAGATGGACCAACAAGGTAGGTGTGTCTAGTAGAATGGACAGTGAGTGGACACAGTGTTTAAAAACTCCAGCAACACACACTAACACACCACCACCATGTCAGTGTCACTGCAGTGCTCAGAATGGTCCACCACCCGAATAATACCTGCTCTGTGGGGGTCCTGTGGGGGTCCTGACCATTGAAGAACAGGGTAAAAGGGGGTTAATAAAGTATGCAGAGAAACAGATGGACTGCAGTCTGAAATTGTAGAACTGATGATGATAATGAAGTGATAAATCAGATGAAAATAAGGGGCATATTTAGCTTCACAACATCCTGCAAGTACGTCTCCCTACATTTAAGGCCAAAATTTATCTCAAAACTCTCCTAAAATAATGTCTCAGACATCAGGCAGCGTATTTGTAACCATTTTATGGAATGGCTTTCTGTGAAACTCTTCAGGCGCTTTGTTCCTTGTAAAACTCCCCAAAATAATCATTACATAACTCTATTTGTAATATAATCGATAGTCACAGCATTACTTTGAACTAATGACAGTGCCTTTCTTTGCTCTTTCCTTCTTTCTTGCGCTCCTTTTTTTTTGCTCTCAGCAGGGTCAGTAAACTTTGATGGAGTTTTTCTGGACAGCGCACTCTTTGCCCACACACATCCTTCTCGCTGCTGCCTGTAGCTTGGGGTGTCTGGATAACCAGGGCCAAAGTCTTTGGAAACATTAACACACTTCTCCCACAACATTCTTCCTAAGTCTCACAGATATACACACATTCCCCATTTTAATGACACTCTTTATTTTCACTGTGTTTCCACGCTCACAGTGACCTCATCTACCTGATCCCTCCACCCAGAAACGAATTACAGCACGCACGCAGATACAGCCTAAATATACTAACAATGCAAACATATACAGAGAGAGAGAGAGAGAGAGAGAGAGAGAGAGAGAGAGAGACAGCAAATGTTTCTCTGTGATTTGCTTCCCTTGAAATTCCTGCAGTTCCTTTTCTTCATCCACGATAAGCAGAAGCCCCCAGAGACCACCCACCCTTGACTCATTATTTTGGCGCCCATGATTGTTAACTCCTTCCTGTCTCCTAAAAAAACAAAACCCCTTTGGTCAAGCGCTCACTGTGCAAAAGCTCAGAAGAAAACAATGGACTCAAGTATTTATTAAACATTGTATATATTGTTGTATTGATTAGCCACAGCTGACATTTTCTAGTACAAAGCGTTTGGACACTAGCCAAAACTTTCCTCCTTATTCAGCTTGAAAAATGACCTACTCTCCTATAACAACACAAAGGCCACAGAAAGAGCCAGTACTGCACAGTTACTGTGCGCAGCATTCAAGAATTCAAGTTCAGCCAGTCCAGCTACAGCAGCCTAAAATGCTTTTAACATCTGAACATGATTTATCAACAAGCGCTGTTGTAATCTAAGTGTGAGCCAATTCACTTGTGTAAGCTAACAACTAGAGGTAGGCGATAAAGCAAAATCATTTATAAAGTAATAACATATCATCGTGATACTTTATCATAACACACAATAACTATCACCATATGCAGTTTGTCTGAGGTTTGATGGTTTGTGACAGAGAAAAAACAGAAATAGATTTTTGTTCCACACGCTAAATTCAATCAACGAGGAATAATTAAGCTCTCCTTGTAATGAAACTTGCAGCTGGTTAGTGTTTTTTTTTATTGTTTTGTTAAACTGAAATATGAACTACTGCTGAGTCAGGAGAAAAAAGCATACTAAAATATAGTGCTTGGGCACTGCTTCAAGTCACTTCGTAAAGCCTGAAATAATGATTTCAGAGCTGTCGGGTCAGATTTCACTGGATTTTTTTCTTTAATTCATTTACCTCCTCGGAAAATACATCTTTCACTGAGTTTTGACTGAGGTTCTCTTTGAATATTCTTTCAATACACTCGCAGTCATCAGATTTATCTGCTCTTCATGTTGAGTGTAATTACATATTTTTCACCAGAGAGGTCTCCAAATCCCCAAAACATACACAGTGCAGCTTAAATTACTCATGATATATACAACATGCTCAAAAAAGCATAATATGATAATAATGTGATGTAATACATATCATTGAATTGCCCATCTCTACAACTGGGGATGGGATTATTTTTTTCTATCATACTATCAGGGACTAAAATGGTCAAGGTTTTTAACATCATCTCAACATTGGGCCTCATTCAGCAACATCTTCCAAAGTTTTTTCTTAAATTTGTTCTTGAGAAAGAAACCAAAAAAAAAGTCTGTCAGATTCATGATGTGTTCTTAAACCACAGAATTGTTTTCACCTTTGTGTAACTAAAATCCACTCTTACACATTGAAAATATTACATTAAAAATCAACTACATTTTGAGTAAATATGAAATTATCACCAGCACAGATTATACATATGTAAACATTTTGCAGGGAGCAATTTGCTATTTTCTTCCAGCATGTCGTTTTTACAAAAAAGTGGTACAGATTACTGGAATTCAAATTTTGAGCTGCATGTGTTTATCATATACAGCTGCTTTTTCTATTACAAATTACAGCAGCTGTGAAGCTGTCAGACAACATAGACCATGTATGGGAAAACCTGTAGGCCACCTAAGGGTAGGAATCCCAGTTCGTAGCCTATAGGAGATAAGAGCTCATGGTTCTGCGAGAGGGAGAGGGGTCCTCTGTGGGAGAGAGGACTGGGCCAACTCTATTTTAGGGGCTTTGGGCCTGAGAAAAACCCAGCCGAGTGGCCATGTAAGCTTGGGTCATTTGTCTGTTGGTGACCCTGAAATAAAAGCATGTCCAGAGGGAGAACATTTTCCCGCAAGCCAAACTTTAGCCACAGATTTCTATAGTTCTGTATGGTTTTCATCTTGCTCAGGGCAAAAAGCAGAAGACTTTCATATATACAGTATATAGTTCATACATACATATACAGTATTTCTTCTTAGGATGTATAAATGGAAACATAGCCTACCTAAAATAAAGGATGGACTAAAAATGAAGAAATTCAGCTTGTAATAAAGTTACTGTAAGTTACTTTTGGTCAGTTTAGGCCTAAGCCTAGAATGATTCAGCAAGTGGCATTGCAATTTAGTCTGAGACTAGGCATCAACTATGTCCAGGGAACCTCCCTTTATATAAGAGTTACAGTAAGAATAGCAGAGTTTAAGACCCAGTGTACAGCTGAGAAAGCTATACAGGCCTGTTCAGAGCACGGCAACAACACAACTCATATCTCTCCCTTCCATCATCCTCTGATACAGGAAGTGTGTGAATCAGTGATATGAGACAACACCACACAGCCTGTGCAGGAACAGACAGAGTTAACATTTGTGTTAAGCAAAGTATAGAAATTAGATGATGCAGTTTTTTTTTTTTTAATTCACTGAAGCATTCAATTTGTTCATAAAAATATTCACTTAATATAGTAACCTTTCCCAAATATGACAACCTGGCGCATTACACAGAGAACACATGGACTAAATGACTAAACCTCAAGTGCTATCCCTTCCACTAAAAGGAACAAAAGGTCTTCTATTGCATTTGAAACTCATTTGCTGGGGCCTTACACATCATACTAAAAGTCTTCAGTTTTCAGATGACTTCCCAGAAAACGTCACAGCACAGAGAACTAACAAATCCTCAAACACAGCCTTTGTCAAACCATGATTACCATCAGCAGCACAGACACATGATTTTATGCACTATAAATGATACTTTCTACAAAAAAGAGTTACTGCAATTAACCAGTAAGCACCAGGAAGTTCTTACATAAGCTTTCATGTCCAAATATAGGCAATCTTGTCCTCAGGATGTGCTGTACGTATGATGGAAAGTAAGGCGAAGGTGATGAATCTTAAAAGGAAAGACATTGTAGGAGCAGAAGGAGCTGAAGGCAGACATGAGGAAGAAGAAGTGATGGAATTAGCAGTCCCAGTGGAGTCTGGTACTGAGTAGTATTCGAGCTTACTGATATTTACGTTCATTTAAAGTGTAGTGGATTAAAGCTGGAGAAAGTTGGGTCCTGGCTGAGTCTTCCTGCCAAGAAGTTACTCCATACAACTGCAGCCAGCTCCAAGTCTTGTTAATGCTAGAAAAACTAGAACAGACTCACGAGTTCTCTCTGTCGCTCCAGCTTTCCAGGAAAACATGATGTGTTTGAAATCGCATCATCACTTTTCCACTGGAATCACAAACCTCTTCATTCATTCAGCTTCTTGTGTACTTGAAAAGTTCTTTAAAGTTTGTCACTTTTACTTTTTCAGAGCAATGAGTCAACCAATGTGAAATAAAGTCTAAGGTAGTGCTCTAGTTAAGCAATAAACAAATGGGCACAGTAGGTCATACAAATAATATTTATGTACCGACTTAGAAAAGCATGTGCTATGTGAATGGAAAGTGCTGCAATGTTTGTGAGGAACAAAAAGAAGTAAATGCAGTTTACTGTTTTGTGCTGTGGTTCTCAACTTAAAGTTGCTTATTTAATTCAATACAGTGTAAACACATCAGTTTTCATCAGGTAAAAACTGATATTTCATTCTGGTGTTTAGTACAGTACTTTGTACCAAAAGGTGGTCTGAGACCTTTTCACTGATTACATTGGTTACAGCTACAGTAGTTCAGGTGTTTCACAACCATTTCCATAGACAAACACTGGCAGTAGAATGAGTTTTACTGAACAGCTCAGAGATGTTAAACGTGGCACTGTCATAGGATGCCACCTGTGCCACAAGTTAGTTCATGAAAGTGGAAACATGTTCTCACACGTCACTATCTGGCAGTCTGATGGACAAATCTGGGTTTGGTGAATGCCAGAAGAACGATACCTGCTGGAATACATAGTGCCAACAGTAAGATTTGGTGGAGGGATAATGGTCTGGGGCTGTTTTTCAGGGTTTGGATCTGGCCCCTTAGTTCTAGTGAAGGGGAATGTTATTGCTACAGCACACAAACTTACTGTAGACAATTACATGCTTCCAACTTTGTGGCAACAGTTTGTGGAAGGCCCTTTCCTGTTCCAGCATGACTGTGCATCTGTGCACACAGCTGATCACAGAGATCCATAAAGACATGGTTTGACGAGTCTGGTGTGGAACTCGTCAGTGGCCTGCATAAAGCCCTGACCTCAAAACCTCTGAACATCTTTGAGATGAATGTGAACGATTGTGAGCTGGGCCTTCTTGTCCAACATCAGTACCTGACCTCACAAATGCTCAGTGAGCACAAATTCCCACAGACACACTTCAAAACCTTAAAAAAAAGTCTTTCCAGAAGAGTGGAAGTTTTTATGCCCACAAATGGGGGGAACCAACTCCATATTCACACCCATGGTTTTGGAATGGGATGTCCAACAAGCTCATATAGGTGTGATGGTCAGGTATCCACATTCTTTTTGCCATATGGTGTATGCTGCCCTTCAAAGAGACACAAACATTCAAACAAGTAACTGCCCAAACTCACCTTAACTGCCTTCAATTTTTTTTGTCATGTGCATCTACATTAAATCTAGGTCATCTAGAAGATAGGTTAGATATAAGATAATCCACTCGCATAAGGAAGAGGAAAGTAGACAGAAAATAAGTGAAAAAAACAGGAGTTTCCAAAACTTGAGTTCATAAAATGATTAAAGAGAGAAAATGGTAGTCTCAACCACTGTGCTAGACCTGGTAGACCACCAAAACTGTCACCAACAGCAAGATAATGAACCAAGCACACTGCTGAGAAGATCAAGATCTTCTTATCAGACAGTAAAGCTGCTGGTGTTCTCAGACCAATGGACAGACCACCCCACAGCCTAGACCTCAAAATCATTGAATGTGTTTGGGTTTCAGTTACGTTGAAAAAAACTGAAAGCATGTCACCTAAAAGAATGGAAGCTGTAATTAAGGTAAAGGGTGGACACACTACATACTGAAACAACTGATCTTGATGATTGACAGTGACAACGTTCTTCAACCTTTGTGCAACTGAACAGAAGAGATGTCTACTCACAGTTCATTCCTGCGCAGTACATATTCACGTTTTAGTGATCATAAAGATTAAACACACACATATACAGTGCATGATCCACACATATGCTCCTCTTCTTTCTAAGTACCATGATATATGAATTCTAAGACCAAAGCATGTTCTGGCAAATTCAATGGAATGTCAGGCAATCATGGTCTGCAAAGATAGCCATCAGACTCTTCTCATCAATAATGCATTGAGACAGGATGGGGCTAAGCACCCTAGAGTGCTTTGACATGGTCCAGACATGCACTTATACACATTCCAAGCATGAAGCAGTTCATAAAGGGGCGCTCCAGATGCAGAGAGATGTAAAAGTCACAAGACATAAAGCTTCCTGTCACTGCTAACATCTCATGTGCTTCCTCTCCTGTTTCTGGGTTAATGTGCTGCTGGTGGATTATTAAGGTCATGCCTTGTTGATTACTCTAAAACATGTAGGACCATCAGGAGGGGTTATGGACTGCTTTTCAGGTGATCTGTGTAGGAGGTCCTGTAGGTATTCGGATGGATTTCGGGATTTTGGTAGGATGATAGTTTAGCCTTCAGCTGATACTGAAAGATACAGTGAGAGATCAACCCTGCCCACCCCCAACCCACTCACCCACTCCCCGCTCGTCAGCTTAACGCAACAGTGAAAGGAACACTCTTGGCGTCTGCTCCATCTACAAGATAACTCTTGTTCATCCTTATCAAGCATAGGTTTCTGTCAGGAAAGTGTGTCATTCTTTATTCTGTCTGTACTTTTGAATGAGCTCCTTGTCAAAATTATAATGTATTTATTTTTAATAAATGTTTTAACGTTTTAAATAAAGTTTCAGCCTCAGCATTTACATTTTCACACATTTCTTTTTTAGCTTTGTGATACAGAAGTGGGTTTAGTGGAAGACAGAAATTTGGACCCACCAGCAGGTCCTGAAGATTTAAGGGGCCAAATACTCAAAGGCAGTAAAAAAAAAAAAATTGGTGACACTTTCTATGAATACCATGTCTACAAGAAGCTACGAACACATGCATAAAATAGTATAATGCATTCATAAGTTAAGTAGTGTTCATAAGACATTAGAAAAGCTGTATTTGTCAGCTTGAAGTGAGGTATACTATACTAAAGACTTATCCAATATTAAGAGTGAGGCTTCAGATTGATGTAATTACTGAAGGATTTACTAAAACACTGCAACATAGAAAGTAGTTGCAGTGTTTCAGTAACACATTACAAGCTTCAATTGTCAGATTAGCAGAGCCATCAGTAGTATTTCACCCAACATGGGAAAGTCAGTGTACACCACTGTTAGTTTGATGCTAGTGCAGTGCAGTAATGTTACAAAGTGAAGGTTTCTTGTGGTTAATGTTAGAACCAGTGAGAGAGCAAATCACAATAATAACACTCTGCTAACTTGCCTCTCACTCTCCATACCATCGCACAGTAACGTCATGCTCAGGATGATATCAAAGGGGGTTTCTGGGGGAGCCTGAAGGGTACTTGGCTTGTTGTGACATAATTTTTAAAGTAATAGCTGAGGATAAGGAAAGTGCATTTGTAGTAATAACTCTGGGCTGGACAATTTGTTTAGGGCTGGCATCTGAATATTTTGTACTTAATCCCCGAAGGTGCAGCCCTAACAACACCTGTAGTGAGAAATAAAATATTGGAAATGCCATGGCATAAATAAACTTGTCTCACTTTACACTCTGCAAGGTGGGACTGACATGTTTGGCACTGACAGTATAACATAACACTACTTATAATTCATTATGTTAGCAATTTATAATGCATAATAAACAAAGAAAGTGTAATTCATTTTTATAAATATTCATAGCCATGTTTATAATGCCTTGCGAATGCATTATAATATGTTATGAATGTGTTTTAGGTGCTCATTGCCATGGTATTCATAGAAAGTTTACCAAACAATTCTCCAGGATTGTTGTTAGATGGATTTGGTAACACTAATTTTAGGATGATAAACTGAACCCAAGCATGATCACTCTGATTCTAGCACGATATCCCAAATCCTGGCATGATGAGTCTAAAGCTAGCATGATAACCCAAACCTTTGCTTGATAATCCTTAGCATAACTCTAACCCTAACATGATAACTCTAACCATAGGATATTAACTCTAAACATAACTCTAAATCTAGCATGGTAACTCTAACCTTAGCAAAACTTTACCCCTAGCATGATGACTCTATTCCTAGCATGATGACTCTAACCATAGCATATTAACTCTATACCTAGCATGAAAACCCTAACTATAGCATGATGACTCTAACCACAGGATATCAACTCAAACATAGCATGCTAACTCTAAATCTAGCATGATAACTCTAAATCTAGTATGATTACTATAACCTTAGCATGCAAACCCTAGTCCTGACATGGTAACTCTAGTATGATGGTTACCAACAAGGGCGGGTGTGGGCCAACATCTGCTTCCTTCGTGACAGATAGCCAATCACTACATCTTGCTGCTCATGCAAAATTTAGCTAGCTAGCGTCTGCACAGACAGGGTGAGAGGAACTAAGCTATTCTTCTCACCCAATGAAGCATGCAGTTTTGAAGTCTGTGCAGGACTGATATAATCAGCCATTTTATCAGCCCACAGCATGCAGTACCCTCTGAGATTTTCCTCACTTTTGAATTCCTCAGTTCCTATGAGAAAACACTCCACCTCCCATCTGCCAGACCATAATGAAGCTGAAGCTAATGAACAGCAGCCTTGCTAAATGGATTTTATACTGCCCTGGTGAACCAATCACTGTTAGCAATAACAGACACAATTACAGTGACCATGTAAGTGATACAGCTCTGTCTACTCCAGGATGAGTAGATGGGAAATCATTCCTTCTATTTGTTTGTCTCCAGTGACCCATTCCCCTGCTCATCTCTCCATTTCTATTTAAGATATGGTTCTGTATTGTCCTACTTTAGATAGGTAGCAGTCAGAGATGTGTGCAGTCACTGGGAGTCCATACTGAGACAAGATGAGGTGCATACCAGACTTATAGAGCGCTAAGGAGCTGATAAGATCAGATGCCTGGCATGTGGCCTAGCGCCCTATCAGACACACTTCACACACAAACAGGCGCAGCGGCCTTGAAGAACCAACACATTGTCATGGACACGGAAAGATCTTGACAGAAGAGAAAGCCTCTTTCAAATGTTTTCACTTTTGCATAATGAAATGATTAAAATGTACACAAAGTCATTCAATGTTTTTATGTGAACTTCTCAGTTCTAGAAACTTAGTCAAAATTATTCATAATGGTCCTGATAGGAACCAGACATCTGAAGAGTTTAAGACAGGGGTGTCAAATCTTAGTTGCAAAGGGCCCCTGTGGCTGCAGGTTTTCGTTTCAGTCAAAATCAATTGTTTAAAGACTGAGAGCAACAAGTAGAATCAGTTGTGATCCAGGGTGTTCGGAATGAAGACCTGCAGCCACACTGGCCAGGATAAGACTGGACACCACTGGTTCAATGCCTCTAAAAGCTCCCTTACATAAAGTTGCTGCATGAAATGGTTATGAATATATTGCCTGAAGGCTGAGACAATGTTTATAACAGTTTTGTCATAAAATATATTGTAGGGTAAAACAGTCCGCAAAGAAATTTGGAACCCCTAATGCATCCTAATGCATCCTCAACAGAGAACACACTTCTGCACATTTTAATGCACAATTACTGTTTATTGGCTGAACTGGGGGAAAAATAAAACATAAAATATTTTATATTTTATTTATATTTTATTTTTCCCAAATATGTCAAACTCAGCAAATTAATAAAAAATTGTGGACTAAAATTTGCCATATTTAGGTTTGTTCTCTGTAGAGGATTTGCTTCCTTATTTACATACATATATACATATGTAATTTAACTGAGGGTGTTTAAACCTTTGCATACAACTGAAGAGGCATTTATCGCCTTAAAATCAGGCTTAATACATACTAAGCCTTATTATTCAGTAACTACAGGGACTGAGACTGCAAACTGGCTTAGCTATTCTTAGGTTATAGAAGTGTGTAATAAAACTTTGGGCCTGGCCATTTAAAGGGTTAAACTGAATTTAAAGCTCATTTCAAACATCAACAGAACCCTTTTATCAACAACAGGAAAGTTAATTTACAGTTGATTTACTACAAAAATAAATTAACCACACACAATATACAATTAGTAAAACAAATTCAGGTTCAATCCTACAGCTTCAGTGATTTTACTGCACGTATCTAATGCATTTACAGTCCCCAGTCCTTCTGAACAGAGCGCTACTCTTAATGACTTCACTGGACAGTTTTTTTGGTAGAATATTTACTCTTCCTGAAACTTTATGCAGTTTTAGAGCGTAATAGAGCATGATCATCATTAACTATTGACTAAACAAGCTTCCTCATACGTTTGTGCACAAAGCCCATGGCTTATAAATGAGGAAACCAACTTTATTCTTTTTATCTAATGATTCTGCATTGTCTCATTGTTTCCAAGTGCTCTCAAACTGGATATGTTGACCTATGAAGAAGAGAAATGCTCAGATCACGTGTGCCTTCTTCTGCTCTGCAGTTTCCTTGCAGCAAATGTGCTGACTGCAGCATATAAACGTAACAACCAGAAGTGTTTCCTCGAGACTTTGCAGCACTTCCTCAAAGTACTGGAAAAGAGTTCCCTCATTGTTGTTGTGTAATTAAAGAACATTAGAAAAAAAACAACTTTCCTACAATGTGATTCTAATAATGAAAAAAGTAATGCATTGAATTTATTTGATTCTAGTGTATCAGTACATTGTATACAATATACTGTATTATATATCATATTGCTGCTGTCCTTTTCTTCTATTTTCATATTTCTACATTATTTAAGCTCAGCAGCTGCCCTTTATGCTGAGTGGAAATTTCATGGTAAATGAACAGAACAGAAATGCTCCAAAATTGCTTGGAATAAAATCTCTTGACATTAACTTGCGTTAAAAATAAAGAACGTGTTTTTCTTCTCCTCTACAGTTACCATATTAGAAAATGTAGATACGTTTTTTTTTCTTTGGAAAGTGATGATATAATATAAATCACATATTATTATGGAACCATATTCCATAGACTAAGTACACTATATAATACAGTAAGTCTATATATTATATAGACATAAATATATTATGTAGACTTATTTTTGGCAATAATTATGCCTGTTTACTATGTTTTATTCATGTGGAAATGACGTACACATTTGAATTAAGCAAATTCAATGCATTTTTCTCAGTGTAGATACTCAGGCTACAAGTCTTGCAAATTCATTATCAGAGCCCACCTATTACTCAGACTGGGAAAAAGTGTTTGTTAGAGTAAAGCAGCCAATGTTCAATCCTCACTTTCTTTTCTCAGCTCAGTGTCTGAGGCTGGCTAACTTGTAATGTCAGTAATTGTGTCATTCGAGGTGCTGCTGCACACTGCAGCATTGTTGCCTTTGCACTTACAACACATTACATAATAAATGTGCAGCCCATATGCTTGGCAGGTTCACAGCACTCACACAGCTCCAATTACACCGTGTTCTCCGCCAGTACAGCACAGTTTTACTCCTTCAGATATACGAGAGACCAACCACACACACACACACAGGGGACCACTCAGTACAGTGGTAAGTAGCCAAAGGACATTGTGAATTTTCCCTTCTGTGCTCCCACAAGCTCTCTCTCTCTTTCTCTCTCTCTCTCTCTCTCCTCTCTCTCTCTGTCTCTCTCTCTCTCTCTCTCGCTCCCTCTCTCCCCCTCACTCTCACACCCAATCTGCTGGAAGTCAATCATACTATAAATAAAATAGCACGTTCTTTCATAAGAGCGTGCTTTCTCTCCCTCCATCCCTCTCTTTTTCTCTTTCTCTACCTCTCTCTTTCTCTCTCAATTTGCTTATTTCTCACTCTGTCCTTCTTTTTGTGGTTTTCTCTGAGAGCACTTTCTATTTCTCTTTCTTTCTCTCTCCCTCTCTGACTCAGTCCCTCTCTCTGTTTTTCTCTCTCTTGCCCTGTCTGTCTCTCTCTCTCCCTCTCTGTCTGTTTTTTCTCTCTTTTTTCCTCTCTCTCTCTCTCCCCTCTTTCTATTATCGCTGTTTTTTATTCATCTTTTTCTCTGTTTCTCTCTATTTCTGTCATCTTTCTTGTCTCTTTTCCTGTATGCTCTCTTCTTCTATCTCACTCTCTCGGCCCTCAGTCTTTCTCACTCTAATTTTCTTTCTTTCTCTTTCTTTATTCCACTCTCTCGCTCTCCTCTTTCTCCCTCTTTTTCCCTTTCTCTCTTTATCTCATTATTGCTTTTTCTTTCGTCTTCTCACTCTTTCTCTCTTTCTGCCTCTATTTGTTTATTTATATTTTCAATTTTTGTCACTGTTTCTGTCTTTCTCACTTTCTATTTCTCTTTCTTTTTCTCTCTCTATCTCTCTTTATTTGTCTACCTCTCTTTTCTCTCCCAATGTCTGTTTCTGTCTTTCTTTCTTCTTTCTCTCTCCCTCTCTGTCTTTCTATCGGTCTCTGCCTTTCTTGCTCCTTCTCCCCCCTCTGTCTCTCACTTTTTGTCTTTCTTTCTCTCTCACTTTCTACTTATCTATCTCCCTCGATTACCTCTCTCTCTCTATCTCTCTGTCACTCTCCTTTCTCTTACTGTCTCTCTCTCTCTCTCTTTCTGTTTCTGCTACCTCTCACGTGAGGTTTTCAGCTGAGAATCACACTTTTTCTTTTGCATCCATTCTGACAGCATCAGCAGAGCTCGGCTGATATTTGAGTGGACTCAGGCATTTCTTAGGGCAGTGAGGAAACCAGCAGCATGCGCCGTGAGAGGAAGTGCTCCCCATACACAGACTCTGAGCAAAACCTCCGCACTTGTTTTACATACGCAGCAAGAGTGTGCACTTTCAGCATGAGAGCTTGCTTTTTTCCTCTCTCATATTCTCTTTCACTGTGCTAAGCTGCAGCATTCTTTACATGTCAGCTCCCTTTATAGAGCTCTACTGCCACCATAACTGACCATCATCTCCACAGAAAAGCACTGCAATTAAAATGGGATGGTCTGGAGCAGCCACACATGAGCCTAAGGTTAACCTTGCCCAATGCCAAGCACCCACTAGAGGTGTAGAAAGAACCCCAGGATAGAACTGAGGAGCAGTGGAACTATGTTCTCTAAAGTGATGGAGCTCCATCTAATACCTTTAGGTATATTATTATTGCTGAAAAAGTGCTCTTCAAGAAATTGGGGGTGTTAAATGTTTGGTGCTATGGTGCTGATTTATGTGCTGCTTTTCTACACATATGCTACAATCCTTATTTAGTACTTTCTTCAGAATCAAACAGAAATGTATTAAAACAAGTATATTAAAATTAGTGGTTAAAGCAGTATTTCTCAAACCTGGTCCTGGAGTGCCCACTGTCCTGCACATTTTGTTGCTTTCTCTGCTTCAACTCAGTAAGAAGTCGTTAATGATCTGATTTGTTGAAGCCGGTGTGTTGGGAGCAGGAAAAACACTAAAATGTGCAAAAATGTGGGCCTCCAGGACTCCCACTTCCATATAGGTGCACTTTGTAGTTCTACCATTACAGACTGTAGTCCGTCTGTTTCTCTGCATACTGTGTTAGCCCCCTTTTACTCTGTTCTTCAATGGTCAGGACCCCCACAGGACCCCCACAGAGCAGGTACACTTTTAAAACAGATGTATTAAAAACAAACACATTCTGTCTCTAAATAGACACATCAGTGTGTTCACATCACTTTTTAGAGCATATTATTTGGGTGGCGGGTCATTTTCAGCACTGCAGTAACACTGACGTGGTGGTGGTGTGTTAGTGTGTGTTGTGCTGGTCTGAGTGGATCAGACACAGCAGTGCTGCAGGAGTTTTTAAACACCTCGGTGTCCCTGCTGGACTGAGAACAGTCCACCAATCAAAAATATCCAGCCAACAGCGTCCTGTGGGCAGCGTCCTGTGACCACTGATGAAGGACTAGAGGATGACCAACACAAACTGTGGAGAAACAGATGAGCTATCGTCTCTGACTTTACATCTACAAGGTGAATCAACGAGGTACTAGTGTCTAATAGAGTGGACAGTAAGTGGATACAATATTTGAAAACTCCAGCAGCACTGCTGTGTCTGATCCACTTGTACCAGCGCAACATACACTAACACACCACCACCATGTCAGTGTCACTGCAGTGCTGAGAACGATCCACCACCCAAACAATGTGGTGGTCCCGTGGGGGTCATGACCACTGAACAAAAGGGTGAAAAGGGACTAACAAAGTATGCAGAGAAACAGATGGACTACAGTCTGTAGTTGTAGAACTACAGAGTGCTCCTATATGGTAAGTGGAGCTGATAAAATGGACAATGAGTGCAGATACAAGGTAGGTGTACCTAATAAAGTGCTCAGTGAACATAAAATATAAAATAAAACATTTACTGCTTACCTGTCAAGTTTTCTGCCTAAATAAAACCCTCAGTACTTTAATGTAAGGCTCGATTTTCAAAAAGAAACATCTGGATCGGAGGTATCGATACCTGAATATCGATTCAAACATCCCTAAAGTATGGATCGATTCTGAAAAAGAATCGTCAGGATTGGAAGTCAAGTGGGCTTCAGCGTCAACCCACTAAGCACCACACTAAACCGATTCCCCACAAATCAGCTTTACTCCACTTCTTTCAGAAGTTACGTCGTTTACATGAAGATATGAATAGTTATTGCTTTTATTTCACCCCAAAACATCCCGCTATCTCCTCCCTCGCTATGAAATGATGTGCTGACTAAATAAGACAGTTTGGTCGCTGTTTCTCTCGCATGACTGTAAAAGTGCTACAAAGTTCGACTTCGTTACTTTCACGACTTCACATTAACGTAAACGTCCACAAATAGACCAAAAATAAAGGAAAAGAGTGTGAAAGTAATCTGTACCTCCATGCTGGAAGCCTCGGTCCGTCCCTCAGTTTAACCTCGGCCAGTGCATGTGTCCAGCGGTCTGTCTAAAGCGCTCTCACACACACGCAGCGCTACAGCAGCAGAGCAGCTGAACCGCCACCAGCTCTGAGAGGAACAACAAGGAAGGGGGCTTGTCTCGGCCTGGGTGGATCACTGCGCTGATGTAGCGCCGCTACGCCAGACTCTCTGCTCTGGGTGGCGGAGACTGGAGGAGCCTGGGCTCTAGATGCTCTTCCTGCTTTGAACTTGAATGGCCTCACTCGCTTTCTTCATACTGTGCGTTAGACAGAAGTGAAGGGTCCAGTGCAGACCCCCAAACCCACACACACACTAGGCTAAGGCAGTCTGCTACACCTGCCGGTCTAATAGCTACATATAGGTGAGTGGAGAAGCTCAAAGCCATTCTCCGGTGAAAGCAGTGTTACATGTAGCATTTGAAATCACACTTAATTGAATAAGTGAATAATAAATAAATTTTCATTAAAATAAATGAATTTTAACTTAAAAGCCAGAGGTGTGGCCAATCGCAAAGCAGTACAGATGCTGTCACCAGCATAACACAAAAAAGAGAAAGTAGGAAGTAAATGCTAATGACTAAAATGTTGTAAAAATAGATTCAAACACAATCATATACACACACGCCCTTTTTAAGCCAGTTATTTTCCTGGGTTGCGGCAGGAGCTGGAGCCTGTCCCAGCGCGGACAGAAGGCAGGAAACACCCTGGACAGGTCGGCAGTCCACCACAGGGGAGACACACAGACATATTCATACACACTCACACCTAGAGGCAATTTGGCATCTCTTGTTCACCTGACTGCATGTCTTTGGATTGTGTAAGGAAACCCACACAGACTCAAGAAGAACATGCAAACTCCATACAGAAAGGACCCTGGTCGCCCAGCTGGGGAATCGAACCCAGGCCCGTTCTGAGGCACCACCACAGGGGGTACTCTCCAGGGAAAGTCTTCACTGCCCTTAGATAGGGAACATAATTGTACCACACTCTACTGCAGTTGTATATTTTAAGTTGCATTAACTCCATAAACCTTGTCTTGGCTTGATAATGTTTTATTTTTCTGTTTTAAAATATTAGGTTGTGAAAAGGTACAATTACATGCTTTTTCTCCTGTGAATAAAGTATTAAATGTACTCAACTGGACCTTTAGACTATCGTTGTTCCTTTGAGGCTGCATTCACACTGTTTGTACCTTGATGAACAACAGTGTACCCTGTACAGTACCCTTTTCTCTGGCAGTGTGTATGGTAGGTATTCTGGATAAAATGCCAATGAGTGAGTATAAGGTTGGTGTGCCTAATAAACTAGTGGTGGTGTATAACACATTATGCTATAAGCAAATGGCCCCTCAGGTAAATAAGCAGAGCATGATCTTTTTCCCCTTTCCATGGTGTCCACTAGGGGTGGGAATCTCTAGGCACCTCACGATTCGATATGATTACGATTCAGAGGGCTGCGATAAGATTATAAAACGATTATCGATGCATCTCGATGCATCATTTTTTTCTATACATGATTTCTATTTTCTTACTGTCTGAGAACTTTGTAGTTTTAAAACAAAGTATTTGTAATGATCCATAATGCATTTACATTCAATATCTTTTATTAATAAAACAAATGGAAGTGATGTGGCAAGTGAACTGGAAGGCTCTCATTCACTGCTCTTGTTTGGAGACGCTGCTGCCACTGATCTGTGATAAAATGTGCTGTTACGGTGCATAAAAGAGAAAGACAGACGAACATTTGGAGATGAATGGACTTCTTTCCCATTTATAAGCAGCGCGGTTGGTTTCCTGGTACGTTAAATCTGCAACGAGCGACTGTCAAACACTAACTAAAAAGTTGAGAAGATGGAGTCGCTTCTCTAATTTTCCCGTTCCACCTTAAATGGTGCCGCTTTCACATTCGGCGCCTCAGTCAGAATTTGAGGTGGAACGGGAAAGTTCAGCAAGAAGCTGGCGAGTGAGAAGCGACTTCAGCCTCGTAAAACAGTCGAACGCTGAGAGACATTTTACAAGAAACTGTTCAACTTTTGAGGAAAAGTTTTCTGGCGGAGATGGAAGAAAAGCGGCTAAAGCTGAGCTAAAGCTTAAAGCAGAGCAGAGTAAATCTGCGTTTTCGTTTAGATTGTTTAGCCTAAACTAGGACATTATCACATACTGGACATAAATGTTGTGGCTCCCAAGGTGGTTTGATTTTTGTTGAAAGGACGACATGTCTCTTCTTAACATTTGTGTTGTGACTCCTGACCTAACTTGGCTTTTAATGCAGAGGGTGCCGGTCGGATTTCTCACTCATCCAATGTTGTTTTTGTTATGTGCCGCCAGAGACTGTCCAGGCGCTGCACTTAACCCACTTCCAAGTTCCGCCCTTTGCATTCCATCAACGTTATGTTATAAATTAAATATTTAGAAAATCGATTTTTGACATTTATGAATCGATTCAGAATCGTCCACGTCTGCATCGCGATGCATCTAACAATCAATTTTTTTCCTGCACCCCTAGTGTCCACATACATGAACAGTTCCATTAGTTTTTCAATATAGGTGATTTAGGAAAACAATATTTTAAAATGTTTTTTAGAAAAATATTCATGAAAGGGTTAACTTAACATGTACAGTAGTGTTATGAGAAGCAGAGTCAGAAACACCTAAAGCCTAAAGCAAGTCTCAACCAATGCATGTGATACTGTGTGATACTGGATATGAGAAGAAGCTATGAGAGAGAGAGAGAGGGAGGGAGAGAGAGAGGGAGAGAGATGACATTTATTAGTTTTTACCCCTAAAGCAAATTGAACAAGGGTATTTTTAAGGCTAATGTTTCTTAAATGTTTCTTGAACTGGAAATCCTTTAATTGGTATAGAACCTTTTTACATTATATGGAGGTTCTTTAAACTTCAGAAATGTTCTTCACATTGTTCTTTGAAAAAACGTCCTTTTCAAGGTTCTTTAGGACAGTGTTCCTAACCCCTGGTTCTCTGTCCTCTTTCAGTACTTATTTACATATACACTCGCCACCTTTGACTTGCCACTTGGAAGTGCATCACACGTACATTAAGTGGCCGCTAGCTGCAGAGGAAGGAGCAGAATATTCCCTCAGCAGGTTAGCCTCAGTGAGCTAATCAGCTAGCCATGCACACTTTTCAATGCAAAAGGTTTTTTTTTTATTTGAACATAATGTATATAAGATGGGTGAGTAATTGCTTCGTCTGTCAATAAACTCCTGATGTAGTGCCCTCATTTTTGTTGTTGTTAGCTGTGCAGCCTTTAGCTTGCTAAATAGTGAGCTAGGAAAGCAAATTGATGAGGTTGATTCATCTGTATGACAGGTGGAGCAGTGTGCAACCTAAAGACTAGCAAATCAGATGTTATGGTTTTGAAATCTGAAGCATTTTGAAGTAGTTTACTTACAGCTTATAAACAGCTTTGTCTGTCATTTTCTTCCTCGTTTGAAAAGGGACATGTGCCAGGTTGCAATGGTTTCTAGGCAAGTTCTGCTGCTGAAGTTAACACTTGCATTTCATTCCTCCACTTCACTCAAGCACTTGAGCTAATAAAGCGAGGGAACTACTTTAGGGAACCAAGTTCTTCCATGACGTCACCCTTTTTGGAACGTTTATGTACATGGGTGTACTCAGATCTCTTGATCTTGTAGTTTTGGTAGCCGCCTGCATTGTAACCCAACTCCTATGAAAAGGGCATATGAGTGGTCAGACCCAGTAAGGGCAGTGCCAAGATGACCTAGACACTGCGCGTAGTGTGATAGTGTAGGCATGTCAAGATGAAGTGCCTGCTCCCCGTCTCTTTTATACTGTTATTTATAAACAGGGCCACAGCTGAGTGAGCTCACATCCTGTAGAGGTTGAGATTAGCTAACTCAGAAAAGAGGGTGGACTGTGGTCTGAGAGAGAGAGTCAGAGGTTTAAGGCATATGGTATGGCGGTGTGAGAGGAGGGATTTAGATGGGTTTTTGAGTAAAAGATTTATGAAAACAAGGGCATCAGTAACAACGCGTGTTGTCGTTGGGGCCTAGCTTCTATCAAAACCTCAGCCTAAACTTTTTCTTGCTGATTGGTGCTGAGAAGTGGAGGTGGAGAAGTTTTGGTAGATGTTGACCCTTGATGTTGGGTGAACTGAACTGTTATGGGTGAGATTTGCAGTTGGGTAGAGTAAACAGCATCTTGCTATGCTGGAGCAAAAGCGCAGCACCATTAGACAAGATGTCGGGGTGTGTCTGCTGAACAGGAAGCTAGCTTGGTGAGCACTGCAGGAGAGAATGCTGCAAGGGTCTTTGGAGGAAATGAGGATGAAAACATGCATTAGCAAAGATTCCTTAAAGCAGAGAAGGGAATCTCCAGAAAGGAAGCCTCAAGAGTATGAAATGTGTTACATAAGAATGTTAGTTAGAAATGCACGTCCATGGTGATTATAAGTTAATGTTCATTCATAAATATTAATATAGTTTACAGTAGTTAAAATCTAACAAGCAGTATAGTCTAATGAAAGGCCCCTACTCTCTTTCATTGTCAGCTGTACTACCATTGTGAATGACAATGTAATAGAAATGCTAGTGGATCAATTACCATTTTATCACAGTGACAGGCATAATTTTCTATTAACAGTGTGAGCACTTTGACTGAACTAGTCCTTTAAACATGAAAATGAAGCTGAGCAGGAAATAGAACAATACCACCCCCTTCTGTTGGAGCATAATTATTGCTGGTGAACAGGCTTTATTATTCAAGCGACAATTAGACAGAAGCCTCAAAATCTGTCTCTTTATATACACATATGGAATTGGTATTGTACTGTGTCCACTTTTTGCCTTTATTGCAGCTTCCATTTTTTTCAGAAGACATGTTTTTTTCAAAGAAATCTGCAGGGATATTTTTCCACACCTCCACAATTCAGTCTTAGAAGCTGCCTTTTCTGCTTCTCACATTTCAAGTAATCTCAAACATGTTCAGTGAGGTTGAGCTCTGGACTCTGAGGTGGACAAATGTTCTTCTTTTTTGTCTGTTTTCTTTTCTCAGTAACAACTTTGTGGCAGCTACACATCCTTTCAGACCCATAGTGTTGAGTTGTCTTCTCACAGTGGAAGGATGGACAGAAACACCTGTGTATTTTTTCAGATCTGAAGCAAGAGTGGAGCCTCATTTTCTCCTCTCTTTAAATACTATTTATCTATTGGTGACAGTTTTGATGGTCTGTCAGGTCTTGTACAGTTGTTAGCTCTAGTTTGGAAACTACTTGATTGAATTTGAAGTGGATTATCTCATATCTAATCTCAGAAATATCTCCTGAAAAATGAATAACTTGTATTTAATGGCCATTTTGACTGGAACTGAAAGAAGTAAATGCTCGTCTGACTTTTGGATAGTACTGTACACAATTAAAAATGATGGTTCTTTAGTGAAGAAATTGGTTCTACAGAGAACTATGAACACTCAAAGAACCATTTGCATGATTAAAGTGTTCTTCAGATTGATGGATAGTGTGTTTTATATGGTTCTATTAAAAAGGCTTCGATCTAGCACCAAAACGGGTTTTTCTATTGTTACAGGCTTGGCATTGTAACTATAGAAGGACCCTTTTTGGTGCTATATAGAACCCTTTTCAGAAAGGTTCTGTATAGAACCATCTACAGCACATTCTGCATCAATCTGATGAACTATTTCACCATGCAAAGAGTCCTTTAATCATGCAAAGGGTTCTTTAAATGTTCATGGTTCTCATGATACAGAGATTTTACACAGATTATGTGGATATAATTGAATATAATTGTAACAGCAACTTTAATATTATACTGCAAAATAAATGTAGAAATATCTTTATATCACATTATTCGTTACATTATAGACCTACATATGACCATCTACATGAATTATGTGGGTGGGTAATACGATTATCTGACAATGAGTGGACCTTGAGTCTGAACACGGGGTCAAACACCTCTGGCTTTTTGCTCATTATCAGCAGTACAGTGACCCATCAGTATTATGAGTAATAACTGAGAGGGCATGTTGCTTCTATTTCTATGCACAGCGTTCAGTCATTCTGCACTAAAAAGAGTCTTTTATGAGTCATAGCCCACATCTCTTTCTTAAGCCACTGCTTTGAATGGTCTATTTTTGTGCTATATGCCTCATCATAATTTCTCGTTCATTCATTTGAAAAGCCCACATCGCTGTAATTCCAGGCTAGGATGCTTCATGTCCCTCAAGCTTCTACTTATAGAGCCTTCATTAAAACCATTAAACAGATCTCCTGCAAATCTCTTCCTCTCCCATTCACTGCACTGCAGCGAAGGTATCTGTGGAGCATCAGGAACGGGTGCAATGTGGAATTTACAGGATAGGATAGTGGATGGGTTTAATGGAGGTAATGAGGCAGAAAAGCCCCATGGAGGCCACAGTGATGTCCAGGCTGTGACGTGCTGAGTGCTAATCATCTAGTAATGTAAAGTAGAAAGGGTTGATGTAGAGACGTGTCTATGGTCCAAGACACTGTGACCAGAATTCTAGACTCTTTATAGCAATTCCCAGAAAATCTGAAAAATGAGAAATGGAATTATGATGGAAAAACAGTCTGTTTTCGTTCATGTTTTTGTGATGTCACAAACACATTTAAATATGGGAAAGGAATGTACAGACCTAAGCCATCTACTGGCTCTTTGAATCGTCATTTATTTCTTCATAGGAAATTGAATCGAAAAGCATTAAAGCTGGATGCTTCTGAGTTTGAGTTAAATGCATCATACTATGGACAAATCTATTTCTTACTATGAGGGAGATTTTGAACCAAAACAAAATTACCACAACATTTATAATGTCTAAACAACCTGAGCAATGCTGCTGATTTCCTCTCATTTCACTGCGCTTTTGTCATTTCTGAGTCAGAAAAAAACTTTGAGACTTTCATTTCCTTCTCTGCTCTGCTAGATTACACAAAACAGGAGCATGGAGACCCTCATCAAAATCTGATTAATCCTAGCAACCCAATCTAGGATCCACCGAACATGGCTGTGCTCTGTGATCTAGTCTAATGAACGACATTATGACTATGATAAAACAACAATGATTAAACAGTCACAAACACAAACAGCAGCAGTAAGGCTTTCAAGCTGCCAGCAGGGTTTTAGAAACTCAAGCTGTAGCTGCTTGTCAAGTCGACGAGCCTCCAGAGTAAGTGTGGGATACGCCATATGTACCCAAGATCCCAGAACAATTAAACCTTTGGAATAACAAAGCGATATTAATATCTCACAGTTGTTTTTTGTCCTTACTTTTGTTGGTAAGGGGGTTGTTTAATTAAGAGTGCACATATGCTAGCAGTAATGTAAAAAAATGGATAATGCTCAAAAGCATTTAATGAGGCACATTCATTTCCTTTCTATTATAATTGTAATAGCAAATGCAGTAAAGAAAGAAATTAATAAAGGCGATGGAGGGTTATGTAACACAGCACACTGGAGTTGTTCAGTGTTTGTAGTGTGCTACCTCTATATGTCATTTTAGAGCAAATACATTTTATACTTTATAACTACATAAAATCTAAAGGTACTGTTTCTCCAAAAACTTCTTGATTTCCTCTAATTATGCTTGGCTTTGTCATTCCTGTGTTAGAAAGTGTTTCAGACATCAATTTCCCATTTTTGTCTGCTAGATACAAAGCAGGAGCATGGAAGCTTTCATTAAAACTGATATATCATGACAATCCAGTCTTGGAGCCAACAAAATCATAGTAATGTTCAAAATAATAGAACTGTTCGAAGTTACAGCTCATTTATGGAACGCAAATGGACTTCTGAAGCTGAATTAAGAACAGAATTATCTTTCATTTTCCTCTCTTGCTGTGAAGATTTGATCTTCTTTTAGTGTATAACCATACCGACAAACCTCCAATGCTGTTACTAACCCATACACCCAGAAAACCTCTGTCTGGCAGCTGTATTGGGCCCATGTAGCTCATTATAGATCTTCCACAGCTTGTGCCTGATGGAACTGCACAGGAAAAGCTTGCAGAAGATGTGACAGTGGACATTTAGATAGTTGTGTTGAGCAGTCCTGAGTCAACAGTGTTGACCATCTCTTGCAAAAGACCCAGTGGACATGCTTTCATACACTGTAGAGCTTAAAGAAGATGCTCATGACCTGGTCTAGAGAGCCAAATAGGTAGAATGCCATAGTGGATAGTAGTCTTCATGTCCTGGAAATGCTGGATAATAAGGATAATCATGGTGTTACTAGTTACACCACTGACAAAACGTAAGAGAACAACTTAATAACCTGCCATTTGTATTTCTCCAAAATATTAGTTATTTATGATATCTTAACAACCCAAGTAATCTTACTAACTTCCTATGATTTTGTTGCACTTTTGTCAAAACATATTTTTTTATCTGCTAGTCTGCTGGATTATACAAAACAGAAAAGGAATCTTTATTTTAAAAGTATTGATCATGATAATCCAGTGTGGGAGCTGACAGAATGAGGATGCTGAAGATGGAGCAGTGGAAATCCAGATGGTTGTGTTGAGCAGTTCCAAGTAAGCAGTGTGAACCGCCTCGCGTCAAAGACCCAACCAATGTACTTCCATATACTGTCGACCTCAAAGAGCTCAGAAAGATGACCTGGTGGTCTTCATGGCCTAGAAACGCTGTATAATATAGTTTTACCACTTACATCAATGATAAAAAAAAGCAAGAGACAAACAGTGACACAAATAAAGAGTGGGAGGTTTGGCTGTTGTCCATGAAGTCCTTCACATTGTGTGCAGACCCATAGGTATTTAATCAGGACAGCGAGTGAGTGAGTGAGAGACAGAATGTTTATCAGACAGAAGAGAATGCTGTCAGAAAACTTCAGAAATATTCATGTAGTACCACACAGGAACTCTTCTGTAGCTCCTCATAGCTGCAGAACATATTACAGAGCTGAGGTCTGGAGTCCCACAGTAGGACACACAGTCCCTAGAGTAGGTGACTGCTATTTTTATGCTGGGGGAAGGGGGGGGAGGTAACATATTTCTCAATGAAATAGTGAGAGTGGGAGGAAATTAATGAGATCAAGGAGCTGAGGAAGTGTGTGTAGGGGGAATTAAAAGAACTGACTGTACCGTTTCCTCGTCAAGGCCAAAACGACTAGGATAAAGTCGGGTTCTGTTGACTTACGTTAAAAGTAAAGTAGGTTTTTTCCTTCTCCTGTAAAGTTACCATTTTGGAGATAAGCGTTTTTTTTCCAACAACAGCAAAATGTTTAGTGTTATAAAGGCAAATTCAACTATAATTAAAATTTTACAAAATAACATATACAATTTTGTATTAGGTCATTATTTGTAATAGAGTATGATACTTAAAATTATTTTTTGTTGAGGCCCATTTTCTAAAAAATGGACACCCTAAAATGCCCATAATTGCAGAAATACCCTTTTATGAGAATGCTAAATTACACCAGTCCATCTCTTTAATCAGCAACTACACTTAAACACTTAAATAATCCGTAAGATCAGCAATGCGCAAAAATAAGAATACAATTACAGCAGTAGTCTGCATGCTAATAATGTTATCAACTGCTATACAATATAGTAATGCTAGATAAGTTTTGAATAAAAGCACAGAATCAACTTGACTTACTAATATAATATGCAGCTGCTGCACTATTCATACATTCTTTTAGTTGCAAATGTGGAAGCGTAGACCTTTATTAGGGGATGTTACACTGAAAACTAATGTATAAGCACACGAGTGAGAAGCAGTAGGAGACAAAATAATGGTCCAATGGAGCAACTTGGAATTTAGTGCCTGGCTGACACAGTGGGCTCTGCACAGACAGAGTGAAGGTCACTGGTGCAAAGACCATTTTCTTTGGTACCTACCAAAGACTGAACCTGCGTGCTTCATGTTATTATGTTGCTATAACAAAAATGAGGCTCCCACACAGCAGGGAAATCAGATTTGTTTCTCAAATCCAATTTCTAGTTGAAGGCTCTACATTGCAAGTTATAGGTGACAAATCTGATTTGTATGGTCAGACCGTGGGTGCATTCGCTCACATATCCACATTGGTTGTCATAGCAACAATGTAGGCATGCGTAGGGTGACTCGAGGGGCAGGCAGTAGGATAATTTTCTTCTGGTACATTCTGACGTCACGAATCGTTGCGCTCAGAATGAAGAAAAAAAAATAATAATAAAACTCATCTGAATGGACTGAGCTGCATGACCAGATATCTGATTTAAAACCATTTACAAATGCGGCTCGAGTCCAAACAGAAAAAAAGTCGCATCTCTTGTGGCTTTATGATACTCATACTGCAGAAAATCTTTCTTGCTTAAAAGAGATATGGCATAATTGGATTTGAGTTACTTTTACCTCCTTTTAGTGTGGATTCAAATAACTCTCCATCACTGATCTCTTTAATGACAATCATGCTAGAAACCTGACTGATAAGTTTAGTTCAAAAAACTAGTAAAAAGCTCTGCCCCAAAAGATTTTGCACACTAACAGAACTAAAAGACTATATGGTAGGAGAAGATAAAAGGTTTTACGAGGACACTGACTACAGGGCTAAAACACCGGAAAAGATCTTAACAAAGCAGTCATTACCCAGCACTGCACGGCCTGCTGTTTACAACAGTGAGTCTGTGCCAGCAGAATCAGGCAGTGGACAGAGCCCACAAAGACAAACAAAACTATTACATCTTTACAACAAGAACAATGTTATTCAAAACAGAATTCTCTTGCATTTAACTTAACTTTTTTTTGTTATTTTTTATTTTTTTTATTTTAACATTTGACAAGATTTGACATCTGATTTCTTGTCCATGATACATTTCTTGGTATGATAAAGTAAAACAAGGGACACTAAATTGCATCGTCCATTTGCAAAATTATCCACCAAATTTGTAACTCTGCACAACATGCTTAAGAAGCTAGAAGCTTATAAATAGGTATACAGATTTAAACTTGTATCCAGCTTTCGTGGAGACTATACATTCAAACATCTGCTTAGTTTCAGAATGTGGTAGCTCACGTGTCCAAACTGAGACTTCAGAATCAACATTTTTTCACATGGAACTCTTTAAAGCTTTATTTCTTCATCCCAGCACACTACAAAATCCTGAACCAAAACCTGGAAAAGTTAGCTAGAAACTTTTATTCAGACCAATTTAAGAACGTAAGATTGCATTCATTTCTCAATTATGCACTGCCTTTACTAATGAAGCACATGGGACAGTACCTCCTCCTACAATACAAATTTAGATGCAGGAAAGTTTATGTTTTCGCACCATAAATCCACAAGATTACACCACTGTCTGAGGCATGTGTAAATAATACAGAATACTTTGTAACCAAAGAAGAAATTAAAGACAAGAAAACCGTGGTTTAAGAAAAAAAATGCCAGCGGTGAAGAACTCATAAAAAGACACTTAAGAATTATAAATTTTTTATTGTACATGGATCTTTCTGAGCTTTACAGATACACTTTAGATACATATTTATGATTATACATTTCTGATCTCATAACGAACATTTTAAAATGATATGTATGTATAGTATAACAAATTTTTCATTTTGGAATGTACGGTTTATGAGGTAACTGCAAACATTAAAATTACATAAAATGGTCTCATTTTTGTGCATATTTTATTTATTTTTGTAGTTTTTCTTTATTCTCCCATGGACCAAATGTAGAAGCCTACCATGGTGGGGGAGATGTTAAAATGGCACACTTTGCAATTACAGTTTATCACTATCAAAAATAGGAATTTAGATTTTTTTTCCTTCAGTGACAAACAGAAGACATCTGCAGACTATCTAATAGACCAAATCATAGAATTCCTCTAAGACTTCTTGCAAGGTACCTGTAGATCTTGACAGCTGCAACAGCACTGCTGCCATAACCAACACAACACTAGACCCCACGGCCAGATTGTCACACTGTCTCCATGCAGCGTCGGCAATCGGTCACAACAACTTAACACAGAAAAAGGCAAAAAATTTAGATTTACAGGAAGTACATGTAGAATCAACACATTGTATTACAGCTTTTTGCTTTTAGTTTGACATGTTTTTTCTTAGTTTCTCTGGAGATGGTTAACTCTGATGCTTTACTTAAATAAAAAAATAAACTTCAAATACATGATTTGAACAAAGAAATTCAAAATAACAAAAATGAATATTTCATTATATATTCAGTATTCAAGATTATGCAAATATTCTAGACATCGAAAATGAATATTGCTAAAAGGTAAACACAATATAATTTGTGTTTCTAAACCTAAAAAAAGAAAATAAGAAAATACTAGGCAGAACAAATGGCTGATTCGAATCACAATCTGAAATCATCTTGAAATAAAACGCTTTCAATAACAAGTTTTGTGGTACTACAATTTAACATCCAAAACACAAGAAGGGCTTGCACAATCAGAGAATGTGTTCCATAAAACGTATCACAAGACGCATTCGGTATTTGTTTTCTTTTTTTTCTTTTTTTTTTTCCCAGACTAAGGTGCAAAAATAACGACTCAAGGAAATATTCTGATAAGCATACATTTTTTTGTGCTGAACAATATTTTGGAGCAAAGCAGCTGTATGATTGTAAAATCAGGCTACAGTATACTTACATGATAGTAAAAATAACTTTTAACTTGTGTTAGGTTTGTTTTTTTTGTTTGCCCCCCCCACAGTCATTGTCCTAACCCTATACCAAACCATACTTCAAATGAACAGGTCCTTGCATCATACTGTACAAAAATATACTACCATTTCTCTAGTCATTTTTGCATCCTTACACATTCTGCACATCAAAAAAGGTTCGACGAAAGTGCTAAATGAATGTTCTATAATGTGAACAAGCCTATTCACCTCCCGCCTCCTTTGTCAAAGACTATATCTCCCAGGGAAAGCTCGGTCCCTTTGGGGCCTCAAGGCTTCTCGTGGCCCTTCAGCCACCTCCTATGTGCTCGTGGGAGATGATGCCTCCCCCCAACCGTATTCACTGGCCCTCTGAGTCCCAGGCCCAAACCAGCAAACCAGTGAACACTGCCACCACGAAGCTAGCTTTGGAACACAGATTAAGTGTCACATACTGGACAAATTATAATCAGAACTGAAAATATAAATAATAAAATCTCCAGCTACACAGAAATGAAGGGTAAAAGGAGTATGTGACAGGCAGTAAGCTTTATTCCTAATCCTTCAATGATCACCTCATAGCTAACACAAGAGGAATTACTGTTCTTTCCGACAGTGCTGCAGAGACGAAGAAGGGATCGACAGCAGAGAAAAAGAGAACAGAGTCAGAAAGATGAGTCGGCAAAATTAAACCTACAGCCTCGGCTTCCGTTTCTCATCCTTTCCCTTCGGCTCCCTCAACCCACGCTGGTGCCAAGAAAGAAATATAACGGAAACTGAAACAAACAGAACAATCCTACTGAAAACAACAGGGTAGTCGCCTCGCGGCTTTCGCAGGCTCACTCGATGACAAAGTACTGGATAGCGACAGCGATTAGGATGGACGTGATGGCCAGGAGGGCAATAATGAGGAAAGAGAACTGTTCGTCCGTCAGGCTGCGTCTCGGCCGCGGGGCCTCAGCCGCTTTGGGCCCCGTTGAGCTGGAGGAGGCGGGGGTTTCAATGCGAGGGGGCAGGAGAGTGACGGTGGAGCTGTAGGGCCCGATGATCTCTGGGGCGTCCTGGCACTGGCGGATGGCACAGACGCGGAAGCGGTACTCGGCAGATGAGCTCAGGTTGGGCAGCTGGAATACAGTGGCTGAGCCCTTGTGGATCTATTGAAAAAATAAATAAAATAAATAAATAAATAAATAAAAAGGAGATGTTTCAACATCAAAGGGCCAAAGAATAAGCAGAATGATTTTTAAGAGAAAAGCAAACATTCCAGCAGTGAAAGAATGAATGCATTTGAAAGTGGCAAATCAAATGCAAAGATTTTGCAAAAGTTAGAATCAATTATAATAATATTTAATAAAGCATACACTGCTTTTTACACTAAATTAAATTACAGGGATATTTTGGGGTATTTTTTAACAAAGGAAAAAAAGGTTGGTGTATCGTAATTGAACTGTGAAGTCATTTACACTGCTAATTCTAACAGACACTAAATCAGCCTCGTACCTGTTTGAACTCAGAATTTCCCTGCATGCACTGCAGGCAGTAAATAACTGGATCTCCCTTCATTGGTGGCAGGGCTTCCCAACTGATCTCACAGGACTCATCCAGTCGTTCCACACGTGGTGCTAGAAAAAGACAGAGAAAAACGCAAAGAGACGAAGAGAGAAAGTGAGAAAAGAATTTTGAATATGCATTCCACATATACAGAGGACGGCAAAACACACAACATCCAGTAGTGGTTTCCCAGGTGAAAAGGTGATATAGCTAAAGGTTATACCTTTGAGTGGAGCTGGGGGTGAGCGGGGGGTCGTGAAGGTGTAAACAGAGGAGAAGGGCCCTTCGCCCGCCTCATTAAAGGCCTGGATGCGAAACGTGTACGAGGTAGACTCATTTAGCCTCTGGACTTTGTGAGTGTGGCAAGGTCCTTTATACAAGGATACAAACCTATAAAGAACGAGAGAGAGAGAGAGAGAGAGAGAGAGAGAGAGAGAGAGAGAGAGAGAGAGGGGATGACAGAAAAGGAACCAAATGAGAGAAAGTCAAGAAGAAACACACTGACGTTTTTCCTATTGCCAGCAATCATGTTGTAATTTGATATTAGTTATTCTGCCCCTTAAGTAATTTGAGGTGCACTCAAAAATGTGTTTTATTTAACTGGTTAAATCCCTCAGGATGGTTTTTATGACAATATAGACTGATATTTGTGAAAAATGTGGTAAAGTAGAACAAAGTTCTAAAATATCCAGTTAAAACACAGACTTTCTCTACAAAAAATAAATAAATTAATAATAAAAAAAGGCAATTTGATATTAAACATCGCTGTTAGCGTTTTGGCTACGCTAGTGGCAGGCAGCGGTAGCTTAGCATGCTAAAAGCTTCACAAACCACAGCACAAGTTTGATTTCAGTAAAATGCTTTCCTGACACACATTAACAACAAGTAGACAAAACAGAGGACAATGACTTGTATTTTTGAGAGCAACCCTATGCTGTTGCATGATGGGATGGTATCCAAGCTAATCTTGCTCCACTATACTGTCACTAGAGGCAAACATTACCCGATGCACCAAAGAAGATAAAGGCTTTAAAATAAACAAGTGAAGCTGAGTGATTGCTGTTGGATTGGCAGAAAGAGAATCTAACTTGTTCTGTGGTGTATCTGAGCTGTTAGACAATATAAACAGAGCTACTGTTCTCTCTTAGCACTGCTCAACATTTATCAACTATGGTTCAGTTTAGGGTTCAACACATAATGGGTGATGAACTGAAAACGCTGCCAATTTATTTTTTGATTATTAATGTTGAGCCTATAGGAGCTTATTTTTGTTTCAGTTCTAGTTTTGCATACAAGTGCAAATTCTTCAATTTTAAATATTTAAAAGTTGAGGTTTAGAAAAGCTCTTATGCCATTTTAGTAGGTCGAGGGCACAATAATAACACACACTTTTATTATTTTTTATGTTTAACCATTTATTATTTACCAGATTATTTTTCATGGTTTAAATGAGTAAGCAGAGAAATTCAGTCAAACGGATGTGGATTCTAAACCTTTAAAAAAATACCACATTTGTGTGTATAAGAAGAGTTTGAATTTGAGGTGACGAACCATTCTTTCCTTTTTTGCAATGTTCTGGCATTTCTTAATATCGAAACACAAAAGTCAGATGCACAGACCTGAACATGCTGATGCAGGACATAAATTGTGGCATAAATGTTATTAATTGTGTAACTACCTTACTAATTATGCAATTACATTTAGCAAAAGCTAAAGTCTCAACTCCTAAGAAGCACCCTGTGACACTACCTGATGGGGAACTCATATGCTCGCTCTGAGTGAGGGAGGATCTCACCTGCCATTCTTGTCCTCCATTTGGAGGTGGTACTGCAGAGAGTCGGTGGGGGTGCTCTTGGCTGGACCCTCACCCCACTTGAGCCTGAGGGTCTGGTGACTGAATGCAGTGCACTCTAGGCGTGGAGGCAAAGGGGGCAGGGGCTTGGTCTTCAGTTTAAAGGTGTGGCTAAAGGGACCAGCACCCAGGCTGTTCAGAGCCTGAATCCTAATCCTGCAAAGAGGTTTTAAATGATTTGTACATTCAGTTTGGGCCAGAAAACAACAAAAAGGGCAAGCATAATGTACTTAAACATAGGATGAGACTAATGCCTTTGGAGACGGTAAATTGCTTAGTGTAACAAAGTGCAGCATGTAGTGCTGTAACTAATGTTCTACATCCCCTGCTAGTGTCGGTGTACAGTTTCTAGAAAATCAGATAGAAGTGAGCCACAAACTATAAGCCTAGCACTGTAACTCATGTCTGTACCTGTAGCTGGTATCAGGCTGCAGGTTCTGTATAATGTATTTGGTTACAGGGCCAGTGAGAATTGGCTGTCTCTCTCCAATGTCGATCAGGTAAGATGTAATCTCTGCTCCATGATCACAAGGCGCCTCCCAGCGCAGCCCCAGGCAGGTGGATGGGGAGTAGAGCAGTGGCCCATCACCCTCCTCCTCCCCCTCCTCCTCCTCCTCCTCTTCTCTGTCAGAGCTTCTGTCCTCCACCCGCATCTCAGATTCACGGAGAGCGTGAACGCTGCTGACGGCCGCAGGCACAGAGCATGGCGTCTGGCACAGAACTACGTCACTGAAGGGCCCCACACCAGCTACATTCACTGCCTGCAGTAAGACAAAGCAAATAAATGCACAAAAATACACAGACTGGGCTCCTGTGACACAAAGACCCGTGTGGCAACTATGGTTAAGTATCAAAATTCAATATATTTTACTATACAGAGTATCAAAACGTTCTGTCTCATTTTATACCAAATTTCAGTCAGTATTTAATCAGTAGGTAATCAGTGTTAGCATCCGTAAGCCAACAGGCATGCTCGCAAATACCCATTCCCTTACCTTTTACATTCACTTCTATGTTTTGTAATTAAAAAGAAGGTAATGAATAAAAGTGTCAGACGTGAGTATAGAAAGCATTTGTACCGTTACAAATGAAGCTACATATGAATGAGCATGTGGTAAGAATTAACATGTAAACCATAACTGACATTATCTGAGTAACAGAAAATTGATCTAAAATTCACATCACTTCCCTCACTGCATGAGAGCTATAGGGACCTGTGAGCCTGTTCTCATAATGCTAACTAGCCTCCATTCGCTTTTATCAATCATTAGTTTGGCCAGAAACAGTTAATTCTTATTTTATATTGATTTTAACAAAAACATAAAAAAAAACAAAAAACAAAACACAAACTAACAAAAAAACAAAACCCCCCTCCCAAAAAAACCCAAATAACTGCAGTAAGCTTATCTAACCACCTGGTGGGGCTGACAGCATAAATTTCACTGTAATTCAGGCTTTTTTTCCATGGTTCATTATTTTGAGTCATCACTCCCCCAGAGAACAATATACAGAACCTGGCAGTAAACATCCAACAGTGACGCAATCATGACTTGCGTTCCTATGAGGCCTAAATCTGTATTAAAAAGAACATCCTGGGTCAGGTTTTAGTCACAGCTTAAACAGCTTAAAGGAAAATTCAGCACTATTGTACCAATTTGGCCTTAAGACTTGAAACTGGCTTAAAATCGAGCTTCTGAAGTCTGAACACTGGTTAGTTTAGAATTGCTTCCAAATATAACTAAGTGACACCAACATTAACTAGTCATTAGGGACCATGGAAAATCAGCCCCAAAATTTCTTTTGTCGTGCAAGACCAGTGGTAATCTGGCTCTCACGATGTACCACAGCTCTCTCAGTCTCCTGCTCACCTGCACTCTGCAGAAGTAGTTGGTGGCAGGTAGCAAACCCTTCAGCTCATGGCTCATCCCAGATCCGGTGTAGCACACCTGCATGCTACCCTCTGCTGCCCCCCACTCCAGCCGGTATTCGGTCACTGCTGCTCCATTACAGGGCGGAGCCTGGAGCAAAGCAGGAAGGCACTGTTGTCAACTTCATCATGGCGTTTGTGTAACTGCTAGCTAAAGCAATGAAATTAGTCCTGAACACCTGGGATGTTTCCTTGCACACAACAAATCAAGGTTATGGGTTCTTAAAAATACTCTGTAGTAATGTGATTTCCATGATAAGGTTTATTATACTCAAGAAGTAAAGCTTACTTCCCAGCTGACCACAGCACATGAGGGCGATTTGCAGACAATATGAGGAGGCTGACAAGCCTCAGGGGCTCCTGGTCCTGTGGTCACCTCGCTGCGCTCTGAGGACGGTCCATACTGTGAATCAAACCCACACACACAGTATTGTAAGTCTTCTTCAAATGATCTAAAAAATCTACTAAAAATGAAAAAAATACATATATGTATATATATTTATAATTTGTATATTTTTTATTTTATTTTTTTATTATTATTTCAACAATATACAAGCATATACGTTTCAATTACATTAGCCTTGTAGCTCCAGTGAAAAACCAAAGAAGCAAAATTCTACATTTGACTACATTTGGGGTGAGTATAAATTTGATTTTTCACCAATCGCTTTAGAAAACACTCTTAAGGTTTCCAATATTTTCCAGTGTGGAACTACCGCTTACCCCAGCTTTGTTGGCTGCTCTCAAGCGGAAGCCATAGGTTCTTCCAGGCAGTAGACCACACACAGTGCAGTCGAGCTCAGGGCCCTGGTACACCTCTTTGCCCTCCTCAGCCTGGGGGGCAAACACCTCCACACTGTAACTACACACAGCACTCCCACCATCCACCTGCGGAGGAGCTGAGACACATACATGATGGTGAACTTTGAGATTACAGTGCTTTGAGTGATTCCCTAAAGAATCTTTATACCCTAAAACACAGGGGGGACAAAGGAACATGAACAGTGCCAGCTTACCCCAGCGAAGCTGAACCTCTCTAGCTTTGGGCTTGCCAACTACTCTGGGTGGCTGACACGGGCCAGGAGGAACAGCTGGCATCTGGACCTGCAGGGTCTCCGACATCTGAAAGACACACAAACACAACATAACTAAACAAAAAATTGTGCAATCATTTCACTGTAGAAGCTATCTGTCAGTTCGCTAGTATACTCATATAGCTGAATGAGTGCAACAAGAATTGCCATCTCTCTTACTGAAATCAGTGCGTATCATGACGACATCTGAATGTATTAGAAAGAAAGATCGCAGTGTCGCATACATGATGACATACAGTACAAGGTTCTGTTCTGCTAAAGGCAAATTTTGGCATATTTTACTAATACTGACAACCAGTATTAATTGCATTACTAAAAAATACAACACTAAAATTATATGAAAATGAAAATAATACAAAGAAATAAGACAATGCTGTATTTTGTTTGCCTTTAAATGATAGCAAAGAGGAACAAAGACTTTTACTATTGTACATGAATGAAAACGAACAGAATGGAGAATGTCTGAATATATGAATGAAAATCTTCATGAACAAAACTGCTATTCGGGATAAAGCTGTGTATATGACAGAACCAGTGACAGCTATCTGAAGCCATGCTCACTTTCAGTGCTGTGGAAACCAACGCCTACCAGCATGACTCACTGCTCAGTTCTGGCAAGCCCCACACATGGGGGGAAAAAAAAAGCATCCGAGAAGCATGGACAATGCCATTACTGCAGGGATTAGGAGACGAAACTGATATGAGCAACATAGCAAAAGCTTTTAATTGACAAAAACTGAGAAATCAGTTAGGAATATTAGGAGTGAAAAAGATGTCTGAAAATGACACTGAGATTGTATGTGTTGGGGGGAAAAAGGTGAGACTGTAAATTCTGTTTACGTTTGTAAGCCTATACATGTAAAAATCATCACTGACTCAGTGAACGCTGGTTTGATTAAAATGTTTGAATGCATATCTGAGTTTTACCGGGCTCTGGCCTCCTTCACTGAGGCAGTAGACTCTAGCTTGGTATGACCAACCTGGCTTCAGCCCATCACACACACACTCCATTGCTGAGCCCCTGTACACCTGCTCCCAAGATGACCCTAAAATACAAATGTGCGCATACAATTATTGTATGATTATCACAATTCAAGCTTCAATCAGGAATTTAAACAACTTTATGAACAACATTTTTACTGGGACGTACCACTTAGGCCTTCAGACAGTTCCACTACATACTCAGTAACATCTGACCCACCGTTATCTTTCGGGGGATCTGTGGGAAAGCACACTGGGTGTAACCAGGCAGTAACAAAGCACAAAGCATACAGCCTAATACAGTCATGTGCAGCTAGAATTTCAAAGCTGAACTCACCCCAGGTCATGCGGAAGCTGGTGGGATGTGGTTTGCCCTTGACGGAGGGTTTGCAGGGGCAGCTTGGTCTGTCTGGGGCCGTGGTGAACTCAGACACAGGACTGGGGTTACTCTTCCCTTCTGTATTATATGCAGCAACCTGAAACAACACAGAAAAAAGACCTAAAGCCACAGCAGCACTAACTGGCGTAATAACTAATTTCCAAGAAAATAAACGCCATAAAAGCAATGTAGTGATGTAGTGTATGGAAACAAGCATTCACATGCTTCCTTTGTTTTTGTTATTTAATATACTTCTAGTACATACACTAACTTTAAATTTTCTCAGATAATTCCTTTTGACTTTGTACTTACAAATATGAACAAAAACATATGTATTCATAAGCATAAACAAAGATATGTTTAAAAAACAAAATTAGTTAAAAGCATTCAGACACTATATTAACATCCACGTGTATCAAGTTGTACATTTCAATGCTGCTGCTGCTGCTGCTGCAAAAAAAGGGGTATTCTTGTGCTTGTGCAAATTATAAAAGACATTGGGAAGATTGCACACAAGTAGCAATGAAGTGAAGGTTTCATTCAGTTCTCAAGGAAAAACAGTAAACATCACTTGAATAGAAAAGCTACAGAGCCATAGCAAAGGCCTTAAACATCCCTACTAGTAAAACTGGTTCAATAATGCACAATTGGAAAACTCACTGAACTACACCTACAGCTTTTCTCAGACTAGTGACAAGGAAGATAAGAGAGCAGCCAGCAGTCAGGACAACCTGAAAGCAGCAGGAACATGACACAGAGAAGAATTAAGTAATGAACTGAATTGAATCCGCAAACATCTCTGTTCCAACATCCTACAGAAAACTCTTCTGCTGAAAACAAGCACAGAGTGTCTAAAATCTGCACACAAGCATTTAGACACATCAGAACTGTTTTGAAAAATTAATGGAGATGGGAGCATCATGATACGGGGCAGCTTCTCTGCATACAGTACTGAGGCATTAAACATCACTGAAGGAAACATGAATAGAGTGATGTACCAGTACATATTAGAAGAGAATTTAATCTCATCTGCCCATAAACTAAATCTGGGTAGAAGAAAGGCCTGTCTGGACAATTATTACATAATCATCAAATCACAATTATTTGAGATGATCAAGCCAACTACAATAATTTTCTACAGTTGTCAGATTTTAGTCACATTATGCTGCAACAAAATGTAAACGGAGTGTGTTGGGTTCAGGCAAACAAATAAACAAAAGAAGTAATTGAATTCATTGGGACATCATGGGACTTAAAGTATATAACTATAACTTTTAACATTGTGCTGTAACATGTTACGAGGGCGGTGTTGAGTAGTATTTGTTTATTTGCTAGCTATGTAGCTAACTGTAACATTGTAACGTACACTAACATGAGTGTTTTTTTGCTTATATTTTCAGTGTCATGGCGAACATAGCTTTGCTCAAATTTGTGTGACTGAGCACATAACAGTGTAATGTACTGATCTGACAGTTTAACCACTGTTACCTAATAAGTAACCATAGGTGGTTACTTAGTAATCAGCCAATCTGGCCAATTTATGCTTGTATTTTAATAGTTGCAAAGAAAATCAAATCATTAATTAGTATATATAAGTAATATTTTTGACAGTCAATTATCAGGCAAAATTTAATGACTTTGACAATCCTAGGAGAAGATGCAGTTTTTCACAAGACAATGACCCCAAGCATACAGTCTAAATAACTCAAGACTGGCTTTTAAAGATGGTGCTTTCATGGACTAGCCAACCTCCAGATCTGAATATAATTTTTAAAAATTATGGTGGATTTTGCTAGTCCATCAGATGGGGAAGACAGTTTGTCAAGAGGAAGGAGCCAAAACTGAACAGCAATGCTACGAAAACGTAATTGCTTTTTATCGTAGACGTCTCAAAGCTGTGTCAACAACGGCTTTGAAATAAAAATGAATAATGTTGTTGATTTGTCATGTGCAAACACTTTTTTTTCACCCATTACGTATGAAAGAAGAAATTATTTTTGTTTATGCCTAAGAATATACATTTATTCGGTCATATTTATAAGTACAACCTAAAAAGACATTATGTGTGGATATATGCCTATTAAATAGCAAAAGAAAGTGTCTGAATAATCAAATCCAAATTAAAATTCCATCCAAATCAAATTTTAGTGAATTGGCTCATTCAAAAATATCCTGTTTTCAATATCATATCAGCACAAGAACAGAAAAAGTGGTATTGTGCCATCTCTAAGAAAAAAGACCCAAGATTTACTAATGGATGAAAGTACTGTTATACTCAAAGAAGGCTCCACTGCTACACCTTTGGGCACTACACATTTCCAGTAGAACCCAAAAATGCACACAAAACTAGGACAAATCATTAATCTGCTCATGCGGCTTCATTAGTATAATCAATAGTCAGTGGAGCTCCCTGTTCAGTCATGGTGATGGGATATAATTGGAGCTGTAAGAGGGGAGAGTTACTCAGCAGGTAACAAGAGTCTCATCAGCTTCCACCCAGGAGCTCTGATCACATTAATACACTTTTGTTTTTGGAAACATAATTGCAATCAGGCCTTTCTCTGATGACACCAAAGAGCTGTGAGGTAGTGCTCCACATTGTTCTCTGCCATGTAACAAAAACACAACATGAAAGGAGGAAGTAAAGAAAAATATGAGAAAGAGTGATGACAGAAAAAGCAGTAGCAGCAGAGCAGCTGGTCTCTTAAGAGCTGATTCAATCCAGGAGTAATGCTAAAGGAACACTTCATCCAAAAATGCTAATGATGAGAATAATGAATGTAAGCTCACTGGGGCCAGTTCCATGCACAAGCTCCAATGGCAGTGTTGTGCTGGCCACTGGAGTCTAATGGCACTGGCTCAGCAGATAAATGACTCACTTACACCCACATAAAGTTAAACATTCACAGAGAATGCACATAGCAAAGAGGAAGTTACTCTCACCCTGAACTTGTACTTGGTGCTCCTGTGAAGATTCCTCACTGTGCATGACACCTCATCACCATCGTAGCTGGGCTGGAATCCATAACCCTGCACATCCATAACACACTGTCAATCAGCAGTTTGCAGCAAATTAAGTGGTTCTAGTATGTGAATGTGCACTAAGTGCGAGAGAGACTTTTCCATTTCCCAAATGCAGCCAATGAGGGACGATACGTTATCATTACTGTGATGAATTACATCACAATATACTTTGAGTATGACCATCTATTGCTTTGTCTCAATGCGAGAGTGGTGGAAAATTAAAAACCAGTGAATATCAATTCTGAAAAAAAACAGCGATCTGTTCAAAAACAAACCATTTTGATTCATATGTAGTTCCTAGTAATAACTGATTGTAAGTCTTTAACAACACAGTGTCCCCATACAGGAAATTAAATTTTGCTTTCTCCCCTCAGATATGAACATTAATGCTACTAAAATAAATACTTTGGAAGACTTCACAACACACTCGCATTTCATTTTAAATTGCTATGAATAAGTGCATCTGCTAAAAACACAAATGTAATGTTTACAGCACACCTATGTATTGTACCCGATCAGGTTAAAGTCTGAATGTTATTAAAAGTAGGGTAATGACGCCTACTGCTTCAGTGCTAGCTTGGCAAGCTACAGATATAAAGCAGAAAAAAGCTGTATGTGAACGAAAGAGAAAACATGTCAGTGACATTGTGAGACAGATAATTATCATAGGTATTGTCAATTCTTTTAGGACACTGAACAGCCGCATGCACAGCCTGCAAACAACAACAACTAGTGAATAATAACTGCTCTCTGTAGAAGCTCTCATTTGAGAGACCTTTCTGTTATTTAAATGCAGTCAGTTAGAGTTGGGTAACATGTAAATATTTACATGATACTGAGCACCGTTTATTCAGAGACAATAAATTTAATTAGAACAAACCAAACGCATGGATGGCAAAAACGCATCATTTTATTTACCCTCTGTTTGATTTTTGCAAACTTCTGCCAGCAGAGTCAACTCTCTGACCCTTCACGGTCATTTTCACAAACAATAAAAGTATCAGAATGTCCAAAAGCAGCTCAAATTGGGCTTAAACTGGGCTACAAACTTCCAAGTTACATGTAGAACTCAAAGTATTGTGATGTTAAATGTTTGTCATGTCACCCACTTCTAATTTAATTCAGGAGTAAGTGTTCATGTGTATAAGTGTGAACTTGTGCTAACGTCTTACCGAGCCCTCTTCCTCCATTTCCAGCACATAGCCAATTTCGTCTTCTTTAGGTGATCCAACTGGCCTGTTCCACTGCAGGCAGAGCCAGGTGACCCCAGCCTGGATCAACTCTGGCCTCAGTGGGGGTGCAGGGACACTGCACGATGTCATCATGTCTACAGGTTCACTGAACTCACTACACAAATAGAGAGAGGGGTCATACTAGTGAAAGCACACGTTCATCAGGCTATACAAAAAATATCCTCAAAAGTGGGGCTAAACAAGCACTTCTGGGAATACCTAATGAAACTGTGTCAGTATCATACCTGACACCCATGTCGTTTTTGGCCGCGAGGCGGAATGAGTATTTGGTCGCAGGAGAGAGCTTGGTCACTCTATACTGCTTCAGGGGGCCATAATAGCACTGCTCAAACACTCCTGTGCCCTTACCCTGTTTAGATGGTGCATCGCAACACAGAAAAGAACAATCACATACAATCAGACAATTTCTTTCACAGAACAGGGATCAGAAACAATATCTACTATGACTAAGAAAATACCGCTGTTCAACCATATATGAACAGGTACAAACTGATCATTGCTGCACAATATGATTCTTCTATGTTTTCAAAAAGGAAATTACAATCAAACAGTATCTGATATGTTCAAATTAGTTTGCAATATCTAATATTACTAATTTCTAGGCATACATAAACATTTATTAAATGCAGAAATTAGGATTACATCTACCTGGATTAGCATTAAGGAGAAATATAACATTAATTTCTTTAGGGTTATGAAAAGTGTAGCCTAAACGTTCTTCTTTTCCACAGTACAATAAATATGTCACCAAATAATTTTTTGAAATATAGGTCAAATCTAAATATCTGCTAAATACCAATATATTTTTTAAGCAAACATTTACCGATGCAGATATGATTCCGATATCATTGTGCATCCCTACTAATTTCTTCAGAAAACAATACACAACTAACACAAATACTGACAATTACAAAGAGTCATAAGATCTGAGACAAACACATTAGGTGCATAAGGCCGTACCTCATCCCACTGTAGAATGTAGTTTTGTATTTTGGAACCATTGTCACATGGAGCCTGGAAAGAGACATTTATTTTGTTAGCCAACGCAGCTATTAGCTATGAGTGTTTGCTATTAGCTATTAAAGACCTACATGAACAACAATGATGACAGTTAAATAAGTTTTCATCAAGTGCATGCTTCTAAATTACACTATATTTTCTTTGACTATATAATCAGATAAAAAATACAACAGTATTGACTAGGTGCTCAACAGATTTGTTCAGTCTACAGTAGACACTCTGAATATGAAATAAACTGCTTCAATAACAAAAAAGTTTTTCAAAAACACCTGTAAAAAGCAGAATGACCACCTGTTTCTGCATGTTACATCTACTGATTGCTCAAAACTTTCGAGTGTGTGAAAGACAGCGAGTGAGATATATTTACACGGAGAACATAACACACAAAGCAAGATATTTAAGGTTTGGGTAGATGCTTAGACACAGAGCTGCGTGTGTTTGTACCTTCCACTGCAGGACAAGGTTGCTTTTCGTGCCACTGGCTTTGCGAGGTGGGCTGGGTGTATCAGGCTCACAGCTCAGAGTAGTGAAACTCGCAGGCTCAGAGGGGTTTCCCTGTAAACAGTTATACATGGCCTGCACCCTGCAGGTGCAAGTGTACACGCATGAGGACACGCACATACACACAAATGTGATTTAATTTGGCTTTTAGTCAACTCAACACTAATGAACAGTGACAAAGCTTGAATACAAACCTGACATGGTAGTCTGTTGCTGGTCTTAGGTCCTCTATGGTTGCACTTAGTTCCTTACCACTGGAACAAAATGACAAAAGCAAGAGAAAAAGGTAGAGGACTGATTTAATAAAATATCCACTTAAATGAGACAACAGCAGCTCACTAAGATGATCACTGATAAAAAAAAAGAACACAAACCACATAAATAAGATCAAAGTGAGCATAAACTAGGTTTTCACAGGCCCAACCAGGCCAAAAACCACAATTAAACTTAGTAGGTCCATACTTTATCAATTCCAGGAGTGAGATACATGACATACTTGCAATCATTAAATTCTATTATTTTTTAAGCTTGAGATAAAGATGATGTATAAGGGCAGTCAAGTATGTTGAGGTATTTCTAAATCTAACTATTATTACCATAATTTACAGAATTCAATTCAAGAAAGTGATCCATATCAATACAGTAGGCTGCAGTTAAACAGAGAAATTCTAATGGTATGTTACCTAAGCTAATGTTACCAGTCTATTTTTCTCACCTCATATCTTTCAGCTTGAAAACAGTCAGTTTATGAAGAGATAGTAAACAGATGCCAAACATGTTAAATTATGTTAAAAGTTTTACACTGAATTTACTGGAGTGTAAAAATGAACCTGATGTCTATTGCTGCTCTCACTGCAATGCTGCTATGTGATGCTACGTGACGTGTGCGGTGGCTTCATATTCAAACTTGCAAAGGCTTGGGCTGGGGTCATGTCTATCCATGTCCATGTATTTGGGTTTATTTAAGTTCTGAACCTTGTGCAACCTGCAAACATCTTAGTTACCCTCTTCCCAGCCCAGCTTTACCTGCAGGCAGTGTTGTATTTTCCATCTTTGCCACAGTAGGAGACAGACACTTCATAGCTGAAGCTCGGATCCTCAGATTTCTCCTCTCCCTCCTTCTGCTCCTCGTCTGCCACTGTCATCACTGGTGCTACCCAGCACAGACTCGCTCCTCTCGCCTGAATGTCCGTCACCTTAAGAAATTAAGAAATGCTACTGATTTGGTTTGTTCTTTTTGCTTTTTTATTTAAAACTTTGATGACTCTGAGGAATAAAATTCTGAATGGGTCGATATGAATGTAAACATATCATTATGCCTGGCTGCATCTTCAATGTCTCTGAAATGAGTCATGTAAGATCAGTTTGGGAAACTTACTATTCTTGTAAACTAAAGAAAACTCCTTATGCAAGCAAGAGAGGAAGATGGGGGGAATATTCTTTATTTTAGCTTTGTTCCACTTGAGAAGAATGTCTATCCTTTAGTTACGGCTGTACGCCTGTGGACCTTTTTTGATTCTTTGATAAAAATACCCAAATATATCAAGCATCAGCAGGGCATGGACGCAAAAAAAAAACATAGTGAAACAAGTTAAATCCTGTTTTTTCCCTTTTCAAGTTAAGTCCTACTTCTTTGTTCTCCATGCTATTTCACTTCTGCAATCTCTATTCCCTGTGCTCATCTCCCTGGAAATAATCCATTCATCCAAGAAGGCCTTTACCAGAGCCTTCGCTCCACTGCCCACTGCATTTCTGTCTGTCTTTCTATTTTGTCTCTCTGGTCTCTTGTGAGGAGAATGACGACAATGTCTCACTTGTCACTACACAAGGACAGTAACTAAAACTGGTAACTAAAAACCCTCAGGGGCCAGAATTTAGACCAACAGGACCTTTTTACTGACAAGGCCAAAATCTCAAGAAAAAAAAAACATCCTAAAAGCAAGGCATGATTTAAGATCTGTTAAGCTGAGTTCCTTTGTGGATAGTCTATTTTCCTGAAACTTTGTCTGAACTTGGATTGCCACAGAGGACAAACTGTTATCTGAATACTTATTTGTTGGTTCACATAATTTTTAAACTGGCTGGCACAAGTTTTGAACACTGAGAGAAACGACAGATGATCATTACTGACCTATATATAAAGAAAAGTCTGAGTGTTTATACATTTAACCCTAATCACTGGAACAAAATACATTAGTCACAATATTATAATATTCATTAAGCTACATACAGCTTTAATGGTCCTAGACAGTGAGCTATCATTTAGATCATCTGGGGACAGGACTCATGCATGCATGCATAACTGTTCAAAACATGCAAATGACAGACATTATGAAAGCACGATCACACCATCTTTATCAGGTGTTTATCGTTGAGGAGAATGCGAAAACTTTCAGTTTCAGCAGTGTTTGAATAACACCTTAAATTCATGAAAACCAAACTGCTCATATGCTATTTAGAGGCTGTTCAACCAGCAAAATCAGCCATTGAATGTAGACATAAATCTTCCACATACTCACCACTGGCTTGCCGATATTGTTTAACCATTCTTGAAGCGCCTGCGTCTTTTCATTCAGTTCTGAGAATAGAAAGCAACAATGTAAGGAAACGTATTCACTTCTTTAGTAAACTATTACGAACATCTCTTTGGACAGTCTCTACATTAGGGCTACAGAATGTAGGTTTGTTAATTATTTTCATTATTATAAGATACTGGTCTCTGCAAAACTGGTATTGAAAAATTTGTCCTGCAAGAAATCAACAATGGTGGTTCAGGGTTAAATCAGTACCGCTGAGCTGTGCAAACTACTATTTTAAACTTGGAGGACAAACAGGAGACGTTACAATAAAAATGAGTAATACATTTCTAAATATAAGTGTGAAAGCTTCTCAAACAGAGAAAGGAAGCTCAATTTCTTTTGTTTAATTGTTTTTTCAAAAAAGCCTGAACAACTGAAAAGCTGTTAGTTTCATTCTCTCGTTAGAAGTGTTTATTTGTTCACACTGCCTGCATAAGTCTTGCTGATCCTTGAAGAAAAAAAAAAACATGAAGTGTAACTACAGTTTTGATGATGTTGCTGTAAGGTATCTATTCCTGTGTGCAAAATTATGATGAAGATTAAACTGGACTATCTTGCAGGAATTCTGACTGTTCAGAAAGAGGTCACACAGCTGCATACTGGATTTCAGTACCACATATGAAAATGGCCCAAATTGTCTGATTCAATGTCTATGTTGTTAATAGTCTGACAGTGTTTGGTCGATGTGCTCTCGCCCTAAACTTACTGGTTTAGTATTTGAATGCATAGTCGTTGTGGGTTTTATTATGATTTAAATAAAAGATTTAGAAATTAATAAAATGCTTAATGGCATTTCTCCTTTTGCTGTGGTACCAAATGTGCACCGAGAATACAGATTTCACTGGCTTTAGAACGGACTACAGCATAAATAATTTGTGTCAAGCTTATTTTTAACTATATCCTGGCATGAATATCAACCGTGATATGAACCAAATAATCACAATATGACATTTCTGTCTATATTGTGCAGGCCCACTGTACTGAATGCTGAAATGTTGCTCCACACATCATGTGATAGAGAAGCTTTTGTGTATTAGCTTTGACTTTGGCTACAACAAGCCACAAGTCAGTCAGTCAGTCTGGGTTAATTATGGCTGTTAGCTCCATTAGCTGTTGAAGCTAATGAGGCCAGAGATGAACCGCTCAGCCTGGCTAAACTCAGGTCAGCGAGTGACTCTGTCCCTAAAACCCATTCACACCACTCAGTAGCTCCAGCACCATTTTCTGCACTAGAGTGGATATTTGACAGGACTATCATTTCTGCCATTTCTGACTGCTCCAGTAATAGAGCTGTATTTGAAAAAGGAGGGGGGGGGATTCAAAGGGATTATAGTAAAGAAGTGATCACACCAGGTAGTGTCTACTGAATTTTAGGTCAAATGTTATTATGTGTTATTATTACCTAAACTCTTTGTATCTTCTTGCTGGTCTATCTATATGCTGGCAGTCTGGAGACCATTATTGATAATATATGCATGAAATGTCCCTCAAACCTTAATATATTACTCATATTACTCATATTATAGTACATTTATGACAGCTATTTGTCTTATAGTAATAAAGGTTTCCGATTTAAGACCGATTTAAAATGGGGGAAAAATAAAAACAAACAAACAAAAACAGCACATTGTGTCTACGTTTCAAATGCATATTACTCATGTCTGATAAGAATTATACTCATTACAGCTTTCGGCTTATGACATATACCTCTTATCACAACCCCACAGCAGCTACAGCAATATGCCCTTAAACTGACTGAGCCCTGAGATTGAGACAGCACAAATACGGGTCTGGTTCAGTTTACCCATCACTTATTTCTCATATTTTCGAATTTCAATGGATATCATAGCAGGCAGCAAAATTACTTCCAGAAGTCTCATATGCACACTACGACTATGAAACAGTGATGCACTCAGCATCTCCCTACCTCCAGGCTCCACATCTCTCCCTCTCCCTGGACATTCCATTCCCAGGCCAGTGACTGTTGCACTGGCCTGACACTGCTCCTCCACCCCCTTAAGCCCGAGGCCATTCTGGAGGTCCCCTCCTGCTGGTGGGGTTCCGCGGCTCTTCTGAGGAGAAAGGGGAGGACTGTCTTTGGAAGGAACCAGACCACCCCCTCCACCCGCCTGCCCACCCTGCCGCTCTTTCAACTTCTTTTGCAGGCGCTCATAGGTTTTGTTAGCCCTTTCATCCCTGTGAACAAACGGTGTTCGTCCGTGTGGTGGGTGAGTGTCTGAGGAAACTGGAAACACATACAGACAGAGAGACTTGCAACATATGGTTGACCAGTTACACATACAGAAACAAATATAATATCAAACAGCAACAAAGAGAGATAGCAAATCTAAAACCATAAACTTCTCTCCTTTTTGCAACCATAAGTAGAGGGCTGACAGTCTCCAACAGCTACATGAACTAGCAGTAATAGGTGGACATACTGTCAAGTCAAAACAACACAGTAATCGATATTTAATCATTTCACATTGAATTTTTGAATTTCAGACTTCCGGATTGTTTTCAAATGAATGAGACAGACATGTTTATAAGTGAAAACAAGGATCAAACTAAAATATGGCATTGTAGTATATAGTACATTTAGTGCACAATATCTTTTTGCAAAGTTTAATATATTGAAAAACTAAAACATAAGTCTTTACTTAGAAAACCAATAAAACGTCATTTGACCAGGGGCACCCAAACTTTTGCATACGACTGTATGTATCTGAATAATGATCGATTGACAAAGCTCACAACAACAATTCTGACTGTGTGTGTTGTTTTATGTTGCCGGCCAACGTAGAGGAAGGCATAATGGTTAGATGAGTGACTAACTGAATAACAGTCGACAAAAATAATCACCCTAATTAATTATAAAAATGACAGTTGTAGCCCTAATCTGTACAGTCCTGAATATTCAGTCCTAAAGTAGCTCAGTTTCTATCAGGATAGGGTGTCTATATACTCACCCTGCTCTGAGTAGATGTGGGCTGGGTGGTACTGCGAGATGTACTGGGCATTCATGTCTCCTGTACTGCCGGCCATGCCTGAGTACAGGTGAGGAGGAGGAGGCATGATAGGATGATGAGGATGGGGGATGAAGGCCTGCAGGTGGGCGTGGGGCGGGTGGTGCAGCGGAGAGTGGCCCCCCGGGTGGAACTCCGCCTGAGGTAAGACCAAAACCCGCCTCACTCCATTCTCCTCAATGATCTATACAAGAGTGAGAGATAAAAAAACAGGAATAAAGAAAAAGACAGGGAGACACAACAAGACTTCTCCAGTGTGAACATAAAGTACAGATGTTACGCTAAAGCCTAATTTGTAAAACGACATAAAACAAAATGTTGTCAAGAACACAGAAGTAACAAAACGGTCTATGTGGACTCACTTGCTGAACGTATCCAGGAGGCACATAGATTGGAGGCACTGAACCATTTGGGGACATCATGGGAACCTGAGCAGGACCTGCAAAAGTAAAATGATCATTATAACAGTGTCACATTTAACACCAATCTACTGTCAAATCGTTACTATTCTTAAACTAGGCCCCAGTGTAGGTAATAGAAAAATTAAGACTACAATCTTTGAAGTAGAAGCACAACAGTACAACGATTTATACTGACACATTAAACCAACATCGCTGCTGATATCTTTATTAGTTAGGCAGTAGGGGGTGAGCAATAAGACAAAGTTACTGTGACTGACTGACTGACTGACTGACTGACTGACTATCTGTCTATCTATTTATCTATTTATTGGCAGTGCTGTTGCATATTGGTTAAAACTAAATATTGTGAAAATGCCGTCGAAGTATTGTGATGATACATTTCTGCCATACCGCTTGCCCTTTTTATGTATTTATCCTGGCGTATGATTACTGCTTATAGGATACATACTGAGTAGGCCTTAACCCAGGGTCTTAAAGGCATTCAACTCACATGGACCACAACATATTAGAATTTAACACCTATGTCTTTTGCTTATTCATTCTGTTTCACATCCATGCAATAAAGATGAAAACAGAAAAGGTGAACTGCTGCAATTACACTATGAACATTATGAAACATTCATGAGATTTTAATTAACATACAAAAATCTAGTGTGTTTGGTGTTCTTTATGGCTGGAGTAGATTTCAGATGTGTTTGTTTAGACCATATCCCTCTCTCTTCTGTAAACATATGTGACTTGCTTTGAGCACCAACTATTGCTGACGCTGCAGTGCTGTGGGGGAAAATAAAGATGACAGATGCAGCGCAGCGTATTTTAGCTGTGTGAAATATTCTGTAATAGTCAGTGGAAGTTTAGACAGTAGAGTCTGTAAAACTTCCCTGAGGCTGGATATATTTTCTCCACACATACACACAGAGCTAAAGCTGGGGGTTTTATTTTCAGCACAGTGGAAGCTTAAACAACACAACAGTAAATCATAAATAGGGAGTGTGTAACCACACTTCACATTGTCAAGAACACACACTTGCTTCTTCTTGCCAAGTAGTACCACTACTCAGGACAAATGACAGAAAAGAAAAAAGAAAAAGTCCCACCTTTGCTATTTTTTCAGTGGTCAAGATTCAAATTCTACTTGTGCTTTTAAATAGCACACCACTACAAACACACAAAAAGGACATTATAATCCTTACATGTTACAATAGCAGCGCAAGGTCAGCAGATGAATCAGGAAATGGGAGAGTTATTATTAGAACAAAAGGGCCACAAGGATTTTTGATTTTACATATTAAACCTACAGGTCTGTTGTAAGCGTGAGCTGCAAATTTTGGCAAGTTTGGCAAGTCAGAGGATTAATCGTTAACCAGCAAGCCTAAAGGTCAAGATGCAACAAATCACAAAACAGATCATTCTGGTTCTGAAATCTGATTGGCTAAGCCACATTAGAAGTTGTAAAATACCTGATAAATGCAGACATCCACTGAATTCTGTTTTAATGCACCAAGATATTAAACAGGATTTCTTGTAAGAATTTTGGAATGTAGTACTGATAGGTGGGGCCAGACATAAGTGTGCATAGGAAGCAAATGGCCTGAAACTGTATTAAAAATGCTCTACATAAAAAACTGGCGCTGCATTACACAAACATTTCAAGAAAGGATTTTTCCCAAATTTGTACTATAGGAGCAAATTTTATTTTAACGTAATAACTTTATCTTATCTGACATGATCTTTTCTCATTTAGGAAACCTTAAACTACGTAATCGAAGTCAACCAGCAACTGTCATGTCTGTTAGCAAGCAACTGATAATATTCGCACCACTGAAATGTAATCAAAACATGTAAGAAATGTCAAAACAAAACTAGTTGCTTCGGAGATATAACTGATAAATGCCCCTGCCCCTTATCACCGTCAGCAGCAGCCAATCAGGGGAGCAGCACAAATGCTATAAAGACTGAACAAGAGCGTGGGGAGAGAATGACCCAGGCCACTGATTCAGGAAAGAGAGAGAGCCAGAACTCTTGAAAGACCTCATTTAAAGTAAGATTTTGGGTTGTATGGTACAATTCCTGTACGATTAAATTAAGGCTTCGCTGTTCACCTGTGCTGGCGTTTGTGTTCCAGAACTCTTGTTGGGTTTCCCAGTCATGGTGACTTGGCCACTCCCCTGGCAGACATCACAGTAGAATAACCAGAAAACAACTTTGATTCATCACTACAGAAATACCCACTCTTTAGCGTAACTGACCTAGACGCCCACCAAGCACCGGGGAAAAATGTGATTGATTAAAGAGTTCATGTGCATATTGCAGCTTTCTGCAGTATCAGTATTGTACACAAACAACGTATTATTCAGTCCCACTTATATTTTATGCAAGAAGCACAGAATACCAGAGGAATCAGATAAAAAATGGCTCTATAATACAATGAAACATTACACTTCAATACACGTACAGCACTTAAAGCCAAAGCCTCACTGATAAACCTGACCAAAGGGTATTTTCTTTAAACTACACAGTCCATAACAGTAAATGCAGAGTTATATACAGATAAACAGTGTTCTTGCATCAATAGTCATATTCTCCCATTTTACATTTTTCTAAGTTTCATGCTTAACTAATATCAGCTCTTCAGCCAGGTAATCAAACAGAAAGTGGTTATCCAGTGTGCAAAGAAGGGAGCCTGAGTCAAACAGAAATGAGTCGTTTTCTTCTAGCAAATTCACAACTGACAAACGTCAGACTCTGCAGGAAATCTATACATGTCTGTCATTCGCAGCAGGATGTGTGTATGATGTAGGCATTAGTGGCAGTACACCCACAAACATCAGCACTCTCAGAACTGTAAAATCATTCAGGCCACTCTGCTTCCACAAATCGATAAGCTGAGTTAGAGCTGGCATGCATGATTTAAAACCCATGCTGTGATAGAATGATTAGTTACAGGCTGAGTCTCTAATACTTTTATTTTGTAACATGACTCGTATCAAATGCCAGCAAAAATGACTCTTAGGAGAGGAATTTCAGGCTCAATATTTCAGAATTACAGGATCATTTCACTTCTCTTCTATGGCTGTTAGAAGCGAAAAGTATCACAAACTATATACTCTACGATTTGTAGACATCTGCTCATTCAACATTTCTTCTGAAAATAAGGGTATTAATAATGAGCTTGGTCTCCCTTTGCTGCAGTAACAGCCTCTACTCTTCTGGAAAGGCTTAATACTACATGCTGAAACACTGCTGTGAGGATTTGACTGTGTTCAGGCACAACAGCAGTAGTGAGGTCAGGTACTGATGTTGGGTGATTAGTTCTGGATCACAACCACCTCTCAAACACATTCGAAAGGTAATGGATGGAGCCCAATTGCTCCAGAGAACACAGTTCCACTGCTGCTACACCATTTTACTGTTCCATGGTTTTAAATCCCTCTTGGCACTGGGCACGGTGACCTTAGGCTCATGTTGCTGCTCCAGAGTGTCTCATTCTATTGGGAAAGCTTTTCTTTGGAGCTTATTCAACCTCTGTGTGTGCAATCAAATAGCAGCAGTGGATGCACCGTAAAGTAGCTGAACTGACTAGTTAAAGGGGGTCGGCAAACATATGAACATGTAGTGTATCGCACCAAAATGAAAAAGCGAACTTTACTTTTAGGCATACAGTGAACACTTACACAACAAATGAAATATACAAGGAACATTGTTGATATTACTATGCAACTTGTTAAATCACAGTGGGAGAATTTTTAGTGAAAATAATGAACATTCATGCTGAATTGGTAAAACTCTGAAAATCATCAGTTCAAGGACATTTCCACGCCTGCCTAGTTTGGTGCAGACAAAGTTTTTCTTTAGCATGCTTGGTTTTGACAGCTGTGAACACTTGCACAAAATGACCCAATCATGGTCCAGCAGAAGTCTTAAGTCTTGAACCCTGATTTATTTAGTTGCTGGTGGGAACACATTTCACCACGGTGGGCAAAAAAACAAGGGAACACAATATCGCAGTGTGCTTTTTGCAGCGCTGTATTGTTTTAACGTTTGACATCATATTCTTACAGCAAGAGCTGATGCAAATAACAGCAGACAAGCAATAAAAGAATGGTAAAGCAATGCATTTTGGGCCAGACATCAGTGACCTGACTGGTTAAATTAAACTTTTAGTCTATCTTTTGGCACTAATGGAAACACAAAGGGAAAGTGACTGAGCGCTTGTATGCCTGTTAAATTCCTGACCAATGAACAAACAAACACGTATATAACATGGTGCACTTCAGCAAACAAACAGGCTGATAAACATTCTGAGGCTTTATTACTAGCCATGCAGTTCCTTTAAAAGTAAAGATTTCACACGCCTGCTAGAAAGAGAAACCATTATCTCTTTACTTTGATGTGGAGTGCTAGGGGACCTTTGAAGCCTGATTTGGAGAGACTGAAGCTGCTTAATTGATGTGCAGTGAGTCAGCCTGATGTAACAGGTAAGTGGACCTGAAGAAAAGACTAGAGTCTGGAATTAAAAACACATACACAAGCACACTTACACAAATAATGGGGAATGGAGCCTTTTCTACTACACGCAACTGCTCTGTGCCAAAGACATGGGTGATTTCAGATTTACAGCACTGCTCTGTGTGAGAGCTGGGAAAGCCAGAGCCATGTTTGTCCATTTAATGGAGTTTGTAGGTGAGTATAACAAAGAGAGGCAACACATGCATGCAGTGAACTGACTGACAGACGGGTTTTCGGCTACACCAGAGGGGAGAAAAAAGAGAGCGGTGGACAAAAAGAGTCAGTTTAAGGGAAAGTAAGAAGAAACAAGGTGTGAAGAAAAGAGAGAAGACAAGTGACAGAAGCAAGGAAATAGTGACAGGACACAATATTCTAGGGGGAGAGAGAGATGGAGAGATGCAGTGAGACAGAGAGAGACACAGACACACAGTGAAACAGACACAGCGAGAGAAAGTGAGAGTGAGACAGAGAGAGAGAGATGGAAAGAGGGACAGAGAAAGACAGAATGTGAAAATGAGAGAAGAAATAGAAGTTTTTTTTTAAAGAAAACACCCACACTTTTACATCAGACTGACGCACGAGCACTGACAGATCAGACACAAAAGGCCACATCCCCCTCCCTCCCCCTTCTCCCTCACACCCCTCCCCTCACACACGCAGCCAGGCTGCTGCTCTGCTGACGTGGAGCTCAGTGCCAGCCTTCCAGAGGAGACATCAACAAACACCGAGTGAGACAAACACACACATGCAGAAAAAACAGAGGCAGAGCCGAAAATATGCCCGAACTCCAAATAAACTCCAAACAGCAGGCAAGCCTGTTCAGAGAGTAAACATCAGCCCAACTCTCACTTTTAGCGAGAAAGACAGAGAGCAAGAAAGAGCAACAGAAAGAGAAAAAGACAAAAGAAATACACGAAAAGAAACAGAGCAAGAGAGGGTCAGAAAGAAAGTCAAAGAAAGAGAGAGACAGAAGGAAAAAGAAAAATACAGAGAGAAACAGAATTAAATGAGTAGAGGCGATGGCATGGTGCATTATCCTGCTGGAATATCCCATCAATGTGGGGGTACCTGAAGTCCATGAAGGGCTGCAAATGGACACCAAGCAGTGAAACGTAGTGGTCACCGGTCAATGATGTGTTTAGGTAGACCAATGGGCCCAACCCATGCCATGAGAACACACCCCACGCCAGTATGGAACCACCATCAGCCTGCACAGTGCCTTGTTGACAACTGGCGTCCATGGCTTCATGGGGTCTGCACCACACACAAACCCTACCATCAGCCCAAAACAATTGGTACCGTGACTCATCGGACCACGCCACATGTTGCCAGTCCTCTAGGGTCCAGTAAGCAACCTCACAAACACAGCTGAGGCACTGTTTCCAGTGTCATGGTGTTAACTAAAGCACTCTGGTGGGTCTTCTGCTCCCATATCCAATGGGAGCTAAAGAACGCTACACTTGTATGCGTGTGGGGCCTCCTGCATTAAATGTGGATGTGATTTCTGCCAGAGTCGCTTGACTGTTTGCAAGGACAATTCTAGCCAGACGCCGCTGGTCACGATCATTAAGCACCCGTGGGCAGCCACTGCACTGTCCACTGTGGGTGGTAATGCCTTCTAGGATGTATTCCCGGTACACACATCACTGTGGATTAAGGAATGTTAAATACCACACGACTTTCAAAATGGAGTGTCCCATCCGTCTGGCACCCACTATCAAGCCTCATTCAAACTCAGATTATTCCTTGTCATGAGCACACTGGCCAGTGTTCAACCTCATTCACAAGATAAGACCTCCCAGCTTATATGGGTGTGGGCGTTCCCAAGCCACTCCCTGAGGTAACGCCACTTCGTAATCAATTTACATACTGCTATCCCATGACTTTTGGCACGCGAGTGCATATCGGCTCTTGTACAGCAGATGGTAGACAGTGGATGGACACTTTGACCAGCAATAGTGCATCCATGTTATTTGCCAGAGTCAGTTAGCTGGCAGTGAGAGGAGTAAAAAGATGAAAGAATGTGCTCTCCTTTTGGACACGTTTGACTGCGTCCCTGGAAGCCATCCTGACACGGCTCTTAATTACAGCTAATCCAGAGTAAAACACAGCGAGAGAAGGCCCCCTGCCTGAGTCCAATTACAAATGCCCTCAAATCATTAAAACAAACGCACAATCGCACCAACTGCTCCTCTAGAGTAAATGCTAATACCACAACACCGCCAACACCCATCCTCCTCCAATTTAACCTGTCCTTTAAATTGCTGCAACTGATGCGATCATTCTCTTATCTGCAGGGGTCTGGTATAGGATTTGTTAGGATTTTCCTTATTCTGATTTTGCCCAAAATGAATCAGGCAGACCAACATGTAAGTCGTAAAGACACAAAACTTGCTGGACAGACACAGCAAAGTGCAAATGTCAGGCCACTCTTTTGTTTAATTCCAATGGAAATGTGTCAGAAAACAAGCAGGAAACAGTGATTTAATGGAAAATTACATGAAAGCCTAAATTGGTGGCTGGCTTTACTTTGATCATGAGAAAATGCAAAAGGCAAAAAAAAAAAATTCACCTAGACCAGGGGTTGCCAAAATGCAGCTCTGGAGCCACATGTGGCTCTTTTAATGCCCTCTTGCAGCTTCACAGCAGAATTAGATTTTTATTTACATTTATTTAAAAATAAAATAATCCTCTGTAACATAAATCTTTGCTGAGCGTTCTAACTTTTAATAAAAGTTCCCTGTCGAAGATGTGAGAAAAGCAGCTATAGCTGAGCTACAGCTTAAAGCAGAGTAAAGTAAGTCTACGTTTTCGTTTAGATTTTTTAGTCTATACTATAGGTAATTAGCACATACTGATACATATTTATGGTCAAGATGGTAAAACGAGATGTTACCTTAATAAAATGGACATAAAATGTTGCGGCTCCCAAGACGGATTGATTATTGTTGAAAGGACAAAATGGTTTTTCTTAACGTTTAGGTTGCCAACCCCTGACCTAGACGATGAATTATTCCACAGGGTGTGAAAGTGTAAAAATTCCATGATTAACACATACTTTTAAAGACCCGACACTGGAGAAAGAAGAGTGAACGGACTTCTAACATAGTGCAATGCACATTCTGTGGAGCTACTAATGGAAAAATCAGCTTCAATGAAGAACACTGTATGTTTATGCAATTTTGAAACTGGAGGCTGAATTATTCAACGCGTCCGCCACAGCGCCACGGCGAGGGCCCCGGTGACACGTTGCGAGTCTGGTGACGTCCGTCCCTGACCCCAAGAGGAAGAGAAGGAAGGACGCCACATGTTTATGAAAAACACAGCCCAACTCTCACTTCTGGTCTTTCATTTTCTACAAATAACGAGACAAAAATAAAAGAAGCAGGGGAACAAGAGGAAAACAGCAGGCAGCGACTCTGGGGAATAATTTGGCTAATTCCTTGGACGGTATTCAATGGGGAATGCAGCGAGGCTAATTCATTGAGCCCATGCAGATTTATTAGCGATGTGCACAACACTCCTCCTCACCCCCATCCCAGCAAGCAGTTACACAAAGCCAATCTAGACACAAGAGTGATGATGTAATACATAGAATTAACTTGGAAAGAAACTCCTAAACTAACCCCTCCTAGAAATACTACCACCACATAAACAACAGGCACATGGATCTACACTTCACTCGTTCCATTCTCGTTCAGTCTTTTTCTCTTTCCCCATTCTCTCTCTCTCTCTCCCCCTCTCTCTCCTGCCCTCCCTCCAGGCAGCAACAGCAGAGAGGGATGAGTCACCGACTAGTTTATTCTCAAAGCTACGGACTGCAGATGCTGTGAATGAACTCAGTGCGTGTGTCTGAGATTTAAAGGGTACGGTTGGCGTTCAGTTTGCAGCGACATGAAAGGCTGAATGTAATCAAGTCACATGGCCCTGTTTTGACTACACACACTACTCTGATTTACACACCACTGTGGTCCAACCCATGTAACATTTACGCTGTGTGCGTGCTTACGTGTTCAAGCATGGGCTAATTTGTTAATTCATTACTGTTCTGAAGCCGAGCGAAAACATAACTCTTTCGCATGCGCTCCTTTGTCTGAATAACTCATTAATTTCATTGGGAGAGTATTTAGATCAGTCTGGGAGGATCAAGTCCAAAGCGAAAACTCCTGTGCCGATTTAGATGCGGTGACCTCTGTAAAGGACAGTGCAGATGGATGAGTGTCTAATGCTAGAGTGCTGAGAGCTGGACGCTTGCTTTAGTCATAACCAGAACACTCCAGTGAGAAGGCCTTATAAAAACACCCACACTGAGTCCACTCAAAGGGCACGGTCTGGCTTTCTCTCACACACTCACTGAACCACAATTCACGTAGGCTTGCGTAGTCACATACATAAACCGCAGTAAGTCAGTCAGTCTTCCAATTTAAAAATCTGAAGTTGTTCCCAGCTTCTCATAGGCACAGCGTCTGCTTTGTGTTTCACTGAACAAGTAGATATTCAGCCATATATACTAGTAATGGGCATTTTTAAGTAATTCTGAGGTTAAGTACACCAAGTAATCGATTACTCAAAAAACAAAAATGAGTAGTACTTTTCACATTTGTTATTGGGGTTTCTTTTCTTTTTTTTTAACTATCACTATAAAGGTAAGCTAGGTATCCTTCCAGAGCAAGATATGGTTGCTGGATTGTGAAGCTCCTGAATTTTGTTTGAAGCAATTAGCAGCAAGTAAACAAGATATCCTTTTCTGTGTTTTATTTGGGTCTGTTTTTGTTGTAGCCGCATTTCGACAATCGTCTGCCTCTACAAGCCAAACAGAAAAAAAACTGCTGGTTGATTTGCATGTTAGTCAAAAGGCAGGCAAATCATGGCCTACCAAACCTACCAGTTTCTAGCAACAGGAAAGGTAGCTTAGCCACACCATGAATTTAGGTCAGATATGTATTCGGAATTAGTTTTAATTTGCTCTAAGTCAATGCAAAAAATAAAAAATAAAGTCAAGTTCAAACAGTACTAGTCGTATCGTTGGTTCTGCAATGAGTACTCATTTAATGGAACACTTCTACACATCTCTACTTCAATACATAAATGTGCATCTTCCTGGAAATGACCCAGACTTTTTTTCCTTTTGAACCTTAGTACTAGTGATGAGCCTCATGTGTCAATTTTATTCCAAGAGAACAAACTTGCCAACTTTACACAAGTGATACCAGCTACATGGGTACTCTTTCTGATACTCTTGCATTACTGTTTTACATTTGCCAAAGAAGAATGTGATCTGCTGGGAAAATGAATACAGCATGTGTCCAGAAGCACTCTGGGACCAGGTTGAGCAAGAGCACCCAAGATCAACGATTCAGCTTAGCAACTAAGAGCTTACCGTTATGGTAGAAACAAGCAAAGCCACAAGAACCAGACTAATTTAATTTTCACACTCATTTTTATATCATTAGTATAAAAAGTGTGAACTGTAGTGGCCACAGAACAGGTACTTAGAGACTTTGACTTCAGTTTAACATAGCAATGGAAATAAAAGTGATCAAAAAACTTAAAAAAAGGACAAGGACAATGGTACAAATGGAGAACAGCATGTAGAAAAGTGGAGCTGTTGTGCTGCTGTGTAAAAGTCTTTTCTTTTCATGTATAATGATGCTGAACAGAACATTAAGATATTAAGAAACATTCCTTCAAGCAAAAGTTTGACACTTTTGATTTTCATAAGTCTATGGAGGAGGTTTTAAGTTTAAATTGGAGACAGAGAGTGCTATTGCTCAATAGCCATTCCGTCTCAAGTCAACCACTATGTGCTGAATTTAGGTGGTTAATCTGAAATATGGTAGTTAATTTGTGGTCAGTGTTATGCCGGAAAGTCCAGTTGTGAGTAAGCTTCTAGACAAAAATAGAAAACACAAGTAAGCAAAACATACCACATCCATAAGGCACACGTAGGGTGAAGTGGTGCTTAGCTAAATATTATGTGACTGTGCTATTTGGTTTCTCACAGTGGCACTGTGGTTCACCATTCACCAACCTGGGACAAAATGTCTTGGATTAAAACTCCCCATCCCCTCCAACTTTTTCCACCACCTCATCTTTCCACAGCACTGCCTCTTCGTATTAAGCAGAAAGATATGCAGCTTCTGGCTTGCACGTGGCATTTACGTACTTCCCTCTACTAAATATACATGAATGAATCCAGAAATAAACCTAGGATGGAAACAGGGAGCGGGGGAGAGTTATCTTGTAGAATTCAGTATAGCTTCTGGCTCATTCTAAGGTTAAGGGTTAAATACAATACACACCCCCTTCCCCTTCTCCGCACCATGAGTGGTGAGTCATCAATCCGCCGGCGTCACTGACAGACAAGTGCTCCCAACAACACGCCAGTTAGCACCAGCTCCACTCTTCTACATGCTGCTCTTCTCCATTTGCTCCTCCAGTAAAGGAAAGGCACTTCTAAATGAGAACATTCTCACCATTTGAGTCAGGAAAAGATGTGCAATCCACACTAAGTGCTTACTGGAAAATTCAGAGGTTAGCCAGCAAGGGGAAATGATCTCCCTGCAACACATTATACCACATCCTCATCCACACAGCCCTACATGACAGCTTCTAAAGTGTGAAAACAGCCTGAGAAAGTTATCCGAGGTATGCTTATCATGTATTGGTGGTGTTGTCAGTTTGAGGTCAAGCCACAAAGAGCGAATTTAGTCTTCTAAAATTACATATCCTCTATTATAAGATTATAGGGTTATGGGATTGTATTATAAAACTACTGAATCATGCAGTACTGCTTCAGTAGCCTCTGCTATTCAGCCAAAATATATACATATACAACATAAATTATTAAGTATTTAAATATTCTTTTTCCCATAAATTAAGGTCAAACATATACCACAAAATAATTAAATGTCCCTATTTGGGAGGTGTACTGAGGAAAAAGACCTTCTGAGTCTTTTGGCAATTTTTCCAAGGCCTTGTTTCGTGGAATTTAAACAACTGAATACAGGTTGTATTACAGATAATACAGTACACATAAGAAACTGAACATTTCTAGATTTCTCTCTCTCTCTCATATTATATTATATATATATATATATATATATATATATATATATATATATATATATATATATATACACACACACATACACACACACACACACACACACACACATTTGTATTTTGCATTTTGTATTGATCCATAATGAATTTACTTCCAATATCTTTTATTAATAAAACAAATGGAAGTGATGTACCAAGTGAACTGGAAGGCTCTCATTCACTGCTCTTGTTTGGAGCACATGAGACGCTGGCTGCCACTCATCTGCGATAAAATGCAGTTACGGTGACATAAGACTCTGTGGCAATGAATGTCCACGCAGCACATGTTCTCGTTATAGAAAGTGGGGGTCGCTGTGTCAGTAAAATATCTATGATACGAGACGCTATATCTCGGCTCCAAAGTGTCCAACATAGCGCGAAGGTCCTGGTTTTAAGATGAACATTTAGAGATGAATGGACTTCTTCGCATTTATAAGCAACGCAGTTGGCTTCCTGGTACGTTAAATCTGCAACAAGAGACTGTCAAACACTAAAAAGTTGTGTTGATGAAGATGAAGCTTCTCTTTCGAATTCTCCCGTTCCACCTTAAATGGTGCCGCATTTACATTCTGGCGCCTCAGGCAGAATTTAAGGTGGAACGGGAAAATTCGAACAAGAAGCTGGAGAATAAGAAGCGACTTCAGCCTCGTAAAACAGTCCAGCGTTGAGAGACATTTTACAAGAAACTACTTCTGAGGAAACGTTTTTTGGCGGAGATGGGAGGAAAGCGGCTACAGGTAAAGCTTAAACAAGAGTAAAGTAAGTTTTCGTTCATATTTTTAACTTATACTACAACATTATCACATACTGAGACATATTGCACATTAAATGTTGTGGCTCCCAAGGTCGTTTGATTTTTGTTGAAAGGACAAAATGGCTCTTCCTAACATCTGGGTTGTCGACTCCTGACCTAACCTAGCCTTTAATGCAGAGGGTGCCGGTCAGACTTCTCGCTCATCCAGTTGTGTTTTTGTTATGTGCCGCCACAGAGTGTCCGGGTGCTGCATTTCCACACCTCCAAGTTCCACCCTTTGCGTTGCATTTAACACACACACACACAAACATATATGTATGTATATATATGTATATATATATATATATATATATATATATATATATATATATATATATATATATATATATATGTATGTATGTATGTAAGATTGTCAGTTGAATCTTACTGCAACGCTCATAAGAGCCAGCCAAGCAAATGCAGGCAGCATGCCATTTACTTGGCTGGCTCACATTATTCACATAGATATAAACACAGATCCGCAGAACACTGTATGTTTCCTTTGCTCTCCTGGGCCAACCATCGCGCATGTATTCAAACAGTTTGAGTGTCAGCAGAAAGTCGTATGGAATCATTTCATGGTTTCTGTCAGACAAACATCACTATTAGCCTACATTAAATGTTACAGTAGTTGAGTGGTGTAAGCACTGTAGCTGTTGATAAACTTGATTGTAGATTTATTTATGAAACAGTGTAGCAGTTCTAGCCAGTAAAACAATGGTCCTATCTTTTCTCCCTAGCTTGTCACCTCTGAAAAATTATCTAGCAACATTGCTTACAGCAGTTTATAATGCTGTTCATTGCTAACGTAGGTTGCCCACAAAGCTATTGCTGTGTTTATCAGTGGAAAACAACTAATGCTAATGAGCGGTTAAACTACAATGTTTAACTTATTCTGCTTAAATAATGATGCTGAAGTCAGTTGATTATTCAGCTTCTTGTGTGATTTTTCCCAGTCCACTTTAAATGGTGCAGCAGTTACACTCTGGGTCCTCATGCTACGTTAACTTTTCCAAAATGGACAGTAGCCATGTCACTGTTTGCTCAATCTGTGAGGAACGAAGGAGATCTTTTTGCACTTAAAGACACTCTGCCTGTTTGTGCTTCATCTCCTGTGGAGCTCTGAGCTGTGACAGAAAGTTTTAGCTCCTGAAATGAAGTGGAGAAACTCTCTGTTCTTCTTTCGCTTTTCCAAAGGGGAAAGTGTCCTGCACGCTGTTATAGTCTGCCTATTTTGTGAGGAGCAAATGACATCTTATTTGCACTTGAAGAATGAGTTACAGATATGAGCTGTGCACAAAAGAGTTCATGAAGTTTTAAGCTCCTGAAATGAGATGGAGAAACTCTCCGTTCTCCTATTCACTTTTCATCCTGCACAGTTTCACAGTTTACCCATTTTGGTAGATATGCTGGACCTTCTCACAGATATTCTGCCTGTCTTTTTCACGGTACAAGCAATATGACAAAATTTAAAGAAAAAAAAAGTGTTGTTACTGGCATGTATACTTTTGATGCCAAAAATCACATCTGAATATTCTGCATTTTCATGCTGTTTTTTCACATTGCGGTCAGTGCGTAACGGCCTTACCACACCATATTCTGTCAGATGATTAATTCGAGTGATTAAATTCTTTAAAGATAATACAATGGATGTTTGTGTTTGTAACTACAGTGTGAAATCCCAAAGTTGCAAGTTTATTTATATTGGTGAGAGCTCTTAAATAACTACATACAACAAATGTTGGTAAAAGTCCTTGTTTACATTATGTATTTATGAAAAAAAAATACTGGCAAATTAATGGGATATATCATATTGTTAACAATCCTATATCCTATATATATTTCCAAACAACAGTTACAAATAGGCTAAACAAGTTAAGCTAACAAGCACAGCCACTTTGCTAACCACCAAATTAGCTTTAGTGGGTATGGCTAGTTAACTAGCAATTCTGTGCTCTGAGTCAACCGACCGCCCACCACACTATCTTTCCTCAACATGGCACAGCTAACAGGTGAAATTTAGCACAACAGCTAAATGGCTACAGCAATGCAAGAAGAACCAAGTGGAGACAGGGAGCACATGCAGCTGTACTCCTGTGGCAATAAAATCAGAGACACAGCAGATCTGCGCTGCGTGCCTTGGGCTGTGACATGTCCAGACAGCAGTGAATGACCCTGGCTTGTGCGAACACCATGCGCAGTTCACCATGAAAAGCTTACGCCACAGACTGGCATGCCAAGCCAGCACTCTGTGCGTGACGCAGAGGAGGAAGAAGAGGTGGCTGAGGAATATGACGATGAAGGAGGCTCAGAATTCCTTATCTCAGGTGACAAGAACAAATTTGAGGATACCCTATTCCTCACCCCCATCCCTGCCCAGACGCCAAAACCCTGCAATGTAGCGGAAGCCATGGAAATGTCAGGACTGTGACTGACTGTTATACAGTTCTGAGCTCCTGGAGGAGATAGCAGCATTGTGGAAAGACAAGTCACTTACAAACCACCCATTCAAGCCAGGGCTGCTCTTGACCTGGAGAGGATGGAGAAGGAATGCCCCTATGGAGCCTCTGGTCATAGGACATCTGCCACAAGCCCCTCACTACAATCCAAGATAGATTACTTTCAGCCAAGCATCACTGAAAGGGCTTATGAAGTGATAGCGCTGTCATTCAAGCTATTAACACCATATCAATGCTCACCACATATCAAAGCAAGCTCCAAGACGACACGGCAGCCATGCCAGGTCCATCTCAGTGGGAGGAGATCTGTGAGATTCAGAGATGTGCAGTCCAGGCTGCGTTGGCCAGCACAGTCATTCAGGAAAGCAGACGTTGGCTCAATCTAACAAACCTCTCAGTCAGAGAGAAAGAGCTCTTATGCTGATGAGAAAAGAGGTGTGAAGAAAAAGAAAAAGGAAAAAAAAAAAAGCTGGGCTCCTTACCTCTAACTCCCGCCCTACTTTCACACAGGCAGCTGCCCACCAAGGCTCCAGCTTTAGAATCCCAAAGCAACACAAGCCACAGACAGAGTCTGCTAGGTCAAAGCAGAGCCCCAGAGTAAAGCTACCTGGCACAGGAAGCCCCTTGCCTGCTCCCCGTCCGCCATTTCTCACCCTTCACTTGGCCTCAGCATTTTAGTGAAATGCTTTGTGCATAAATTCTTTGTGCATGCAATTTATGCTGGCGGACTCAAAGGTGTTACTATGACCAAACCCTGCATTTGTTTCTCAAGTTACCCAGCCTTCTCTCCCTATGGAGCTCTAGGCCTTTTATCCTCCACCTTTTACATTGCCAGGCCAGCAGCAACTACATGCGTTAGCCCCCATGCGAGCTCTGTGCATTATGTGGAGACAACTAAAGATTATAGGAAAAGTAATGAGCAATTTGTGCCCTGATAAAAGCCCTACACAGGAAAAGCGATCATTAAACAGCAGCTATTGCACTGGATAACAGAGGTAAATGCTTTGGTATACTCCAGCAAAGTTTTGACAGTTCTAGCTGGGGTAGGTGAGCATTCAACAAGAGCAGCAGAAACCTCTTGGGCTGTCTTCAAGGAAATTTCCATTCAGTATGTGTGTGCAGCCAGGTTGGTCCTCGCCTCACGCACATCAGGTTTTATAAGCTGGACATAACAGCACCAACAGTAGTATATGCAGAGCCAAGCGCCGGCTCTGAGAATGAGCAAACTTAGTCCGTGGATGCTTAGTTGGTTGGTGGCAGACATAAGACAAAGAAAAGAGAACTTCAGGTTACTATCGTAACCCCATTCTCTGATAACAACTTGTGGTGTGTCAGACCATGCTCCTTGCTGCAAAGCGAGGAAGAGGTGTGCCTGTTCTGAATGACCAGATGATGTTGTGTCACTGCCATGTATACAGGGGGTGGGGAGCATGAACATCACAGCCAGCCAAAGGGCTGGCGCAGTGGAACATGGCTTCTGAGGCATACGTGGGAGGGTGTATCTCATTCAGAGATAGCTCACTGACACTATCAGAGAACTGGAATTACAACAGTAACCATAAGTTTTAAAGTACTGGTTTCTGACCAAGAATGTCCTGCAGTTCAGTTTCAGCCAAGTAATTTAAATTTCAGTGCCTCAATCATAATGCATAATGATAAATTCATGATTGTTACACTGCTTCAAACATTGTTTTCATACACTGCAACAATTTTTAAGCATACCACTACTGTTCAAGACCACCGATATACAATTTTAAAGAAGACAGTCAAAGAAGTGTGTACAAAAGAGGCCTGCACCTCCTTATCACTTCAGTTGTAGAGTACGAATCAAACCTAAAGATTACAATAAGAGCAACATGTTGTTTTATTTTTCTTAATCAATAGCTTTCCAGGACACCGTAATCTTTCAATTACAGTCACACTACACTTCCTACTGTGGCTCCAACTGCCAATCAGAGACAATAGCAGAGGCAAGTCTTCTCTGAGCTAGTCACAGTTCTTAGTGTTTTCACACATCCCACACAATGGCTGAACACAAAAGAACCATTCAGAGGCAGGGAATGTGTAAGACATCTCATTGCAATCCCACAGACAACACTGTCTGACTGTTGTGACTGAGCTTCCAACACGTATAGCAATTAGGCCCAACAGTGACTGATGACAGGGTTCTTGATCAAAATGATTTGAAATGAGTGGTGCCAATTCATACACCACGGGTGAGTGAGCACTTAAAGAGCATGATTTCAACATATTCAGTGATGCAAAAAACAGTATCGCAAGAGAGCTACAGAGAACTTGCATTACAGTTACAACAACCACAAGCTTACACATTTGTAAAACACTTAGAGACAGGAGCAGCAATCATGGTGATTATTAAAAGATAAAGTCCATGTAAAGATTCTCTAGCAAGGCAGTATCTCTGCATGAACAAATGCACTGTGAACCAGAGACAAGGTGAAGGCAAACATTGATGTTTCTGGCATCTGCCTTCCTCAACTATACATCCCTAAGTACTGGGTCTAGTGATGCACAGTAACAATCATACTTGTATAGGCAGATAATTGTTTTATACAAATAAACAAATAAATAATCATCAATGAACAGATCTTTAGATTTGACCAATCTTCCAAGCTGATATTTGACCAAATATTTACTGTATGTTGGAAGAAGAGAATGTGCACGTTTTATTTATTTCACTGCATTCGTAACCCTCTAGATATGTACTAGGGCTGCAACCTGAGACCTGAAGCAGCTCCTGATACATAAAAAAATGGAAATAACCATGCAAATAATGTCAGTGGTTTCAAATATCTAGGTTTTTTATATTATGTTTTATCAGTCCACAATTAAATATTGAAAATAGAGTTTTACAAAATCATAGTGATCCAGCTCTGTTTTGTGTGGACAGGAGGCTAAAGCCCAAAGAACATCAGAGCTAGTCTGTGCGCATTGGTGTACAAGCAGTCCTGATAACCATATAGTTTAGCTGAGCAGTTTAGACCAACAGCTACAAAATGCAGCTCATCCCTTCAGCCAGTGCTGCATATTATATCTACTACACTAAAACAGAAAAGCAGACAGTGATGTATCATGTTTTACTTTTGAGTATAGTTTTAAAAGGATATTAGTATCTCACTATGCTGAGTTTCTGCCATGAATGCAGTGTATATTCTTTCGCAAACTTGTGCCTGACAGTCATGCGGCTGGTCCCACTGAGCTCTGGTTTACAAATAACACAGGAAATCTGTCTTTTTGGATAATGTTACAGTGAAGTCTTTTCAAAGTTGATTTTTTGGGTTGTGCACAACCCTGTATTTCAGTCCCCGCTATCTGTATGTATTTTAATCAAGAGATGTAAATAAGAAGTGCAAACGTCATTAAGCCCAACAATCGGTAACATGATTTGCTGCCAGCATTTTTTAATTACTGATGTTTCCAATAATGTCGATTAGTTGTTGAAGCCCTACTATAGAGGTATCAGCCCAGAACTCCAACATCAGCACATCTCTAACTGGTAAACTCAAAATTATTTGTGCAACATACTAAAATGGTTTATTATTCAATTATTACTTATAAGATTAATTTGAGGCAAAGGTAAATAATGTCACCTCTTATTTTCATATGATATGAGCCTTTTTTTTAAAATCAATAGCAGTTACTGCATTCACTCCCATACTTCAGATTATACCAGAAAACTGGTATAAAAGTTAATAATATTCATCACTTTCACACTCCATCTTTTTAGTGTCTGATTTAGTGTGCCCTCCCATATCAAAGTTTACAACAGTCAGACTTCAGACTTGTCTATGAGAAAAACGCAAGAAATTCAGATACTGGGAAAAATCTGTAAAACCACCACCAAACCAACAAAACAAGGCTGAAAAGGAATCAGACAAAACCTCCAGTGGCATAAATCTAAATTACGTCTAGTATCAGATTTAACTCTAGTGCTGGACTAAGCTTAGTCGTGAACTGAACTGAATTCATCTTGCTGTGGGATATCAGTCTTGAAAGACAAATGATAAATATTACTGGGGTAGATAAATAAAAGCCACACAATTTGAAAATTATAAGCAAAACAGATGTTCAGCCGAAAGGTGCGGGAAGGTAACTGCTGATTAGTGTTCAGAGGCAGTTATCCTTTCAAAAGTCTCTGCAGCTAATGTCGATAACTGTAGACTCATTCTGATTCCCTAAATAACAATCTCTAAAGAAACACTGTTTTCTTTTTTGCATGGTAAATGAAGCCAATCAGTTAAATAAGGTGGCACTATGCCCATCATATGTGTTCGCTCCTCTTCACTGCTCGTGTAACTAAAAAATGAAAGCAATTTAAATGTGTACAAAACCATAATTTCTGCCTATTTACACAGAAGCCTCCATACTTACTGGATAGTTCGCTATTCTGCGGTAAGACAAAGACCCAAAATCACAATGCTAACACAAACAAGCAGTTCACCATGGGAAAATTATAACTTTTGCTCTGTTTCCATGCATTTAAATGATTTGGCAAGAAGGTGTCAGTCTGTCAAAAAAGCTTTCTCAGACCATAATATGGATGCATGTTTTTGGATGGATGCATTTTGCTCTCATGTAAAATATAAAATTATCTTTAAAAAGTAAACAGAGACTAAACCTCTCAACACGACACAAGTGAAAGCACATACATATTATATGGTCATGTCCAGCAAAAGATTCACTACTCATGTTTTACAATGAATCTCGGACATTCAGTGACCAGAATAACCCTCACTTGCCATTATAAATTTCAGCAATAATACTCCTATAATAATATATAAGGGAGAACAAAAAGGAAAGATTATTTTAATGCAACATCTTTAGTTTTTAAGAAGCAGTGGGTTGCTAAGAAAGTAAGAAGCCAACAAACCAATTTGCAAAAGCCAGCCATGGCAACTTTGGGTTTTCTGGTGATCTTTGTGATTTTTATGTAACTCAACCCTTCTTAAAGTTAGCTTTAATTAGTCAGAGTAATCCAAGCCTTGCCCATTAGCTAATGAGTTGAAATAGGTGTAAATAACAAGGTGGAACACTGAAGTATGCAGTGCTTTGGCAAACAAAAACTAGAGTCTGACACATGGGATAAACTGTCGAATAACAGACATGGCAGGAAGTTTACGCTACAATTTCATCCCAACTGTGATGCATGATGGAGGAAGTACAGTGTGAGGCTGTTTTGCTGCTTCAGAGTCTGAAAGCCTCGCAGTCATTAATCGAGCAAGTATGCATCATGAAATTCTGCATGCTGCTTCTTAAATAAGTTGTTATACATCATTATGACTTGACTGAAGATTTTAGTTGCCATTTTAGTTGTTTCAATTGTTTTTAAAATGCCCTAATTTCTTTTTAAAACATGACTTTGTCTACACCTAAGATTCACATTATTAGCTGCATTAACACACAACGTTATGTATTTCTTTAATGTAATTTTATCTCTGACACTATAACAGCCAACCTAGACAAATTTTTGGAAGCTGACTACACCGATTTTATTATAATTGTTGTTTTTTTAAAAAAAACTAGACACTAGTGTTTTTCCTTTAGGGAAAACACATTCATTGTAGAAATATTTATAGAAAACATTACTATATATAAATAAAATGAATCTGCCACCAAACATTGATAATCTGGTTATTTGAAAACATACACGTCATATAATTTAAATAATTTTGGACAAGTTTGTGTTGTTAACATGCGTACTTATTCCCCATTTACTCCCACTTATTGATCAGTTTCAAGACAGATCAATACAATATTTTGGAGAAATTACTAATCCTTTACAAGGACAATTCTATCAGTAGAAAAACAATAAAAACAGAAAAAAAACAGTAAAGTTTGTTGTCAAAGCCTTACCTGTGATACACTGAAATTGACCATCCTCTCGCTGGATTGTGAAGGCCTCACCTGGGTTTACTTGCACCAAGATCACCTGAAAAAAACAAAACAAGAGACTCACTTTGCATGTGTTGTGAATAAGCATGCAAAAGTTTTGTAGTCTTTATGCTATTCTTACATATGGCTGGCTGGATAAAAGAGAGTAGAGGTTGAAGTGATCGCAAGGGCATACATCTTAGTTAAATGGCCTTATCCTTGCTTCTATAAAACTAGTAACTTTGTTGTTCGCTTCTTCAAAAAAGTACAACACTTGTGCAGATTGGACTGTACATCCTAGCTGAAAACTAAACATGCAATAGACAGACAAGCTGCTCAGCCTGCCCCAAACATATTGCTAATATTCTCTTTCTTGTTGCTATAAATAAGTGACTGATTCACAAATAGATTGTAATCACTTTTGAAGATTGCAGGGAATAGAAATCATTTTTCGTTGTCCAGATTTGACGCTTGAGTACTCTCAAAACCACAGAAAAACACTGGGCAAGAGAGTATTTATTTTCAAAAAGCACTTAAAATCAACAGGAGTCGTGAAATGGATTCACCTTTGCAATTCTGTGGTTTATAGTTATTCACATAAAAGTCACTAACTGATCTCTCCTCAACGATGTTTGTACATACATGCAACGCAAGAAATACAGCAACGCATGGAGCAGAACCAACTACATTTTAAGAGTCCCTCTCTAAAATCTTAAATTATGTAATATCCAAAAAACGAGAGATTAAAAGAATAGCAGGACTTTTTCTTAACCAGATCTGATTTTATTGAAGGATTAAACATCTTGAGACCAAACTAATTTACATATTCCAACTTGGGCTGTGCAGTAGAAGCATCTTTAATACAAACAAATATAGTCACGTTTTCATGAACGTGATGGGAGAGTCAAAGGCTTTGAAAAGTTGATTTTAAAGGAACTAAATGAAACACAGCAACTCCTTTGGAGTGTAACAATACACAAAATTCATAATTCAGTATGATATGACACGGCCATGTCTTGATTCCATACATCTTTCAATACAGCAAAAACAACGAGTGTCTGGAAATGTGCCTATTAACGTGCTTATGTTTCCAATTTAAGTTTGATAGAACATTCAACATTAAAATACAACATCTGAGAGTTTAGAACGACACAGCTCTACCTGAACCATTCAGACTGGTTTCTCAGCAGCACGTAAACACTAAACATGGATCTTAATCTACTGGGTATTCAAAACATTCTCTTGATTGAGTGTCTATGCATCAAATATGAAGTGTGGAAACGGCATCAAACTAACTCAAATTTACATGTACGCTCCTGAAGAGAACAATAATTTAAAGTAGTTTTCAAACTGCCGTAAGTAGTATCAATGTTCAGGTAATGCTCACCACTGTTAGCTTTGTGCCAAAATAACACTGCAAATCCCACAGAGGCACGCAGGGGAAATTAGCATTATTATTATTATTATATAGATGCTGATAGAATAAAGAAAAGTTAGTAACAAAGCTTCAACACGCTGTCCCATGTTTTAGCTGCAACAGCACAGTCTGATTAGTTTAGAAGCGTTCGGTATTTTCCTCAGTAACTGTATCTTAGCACCAGTGGCTAAGCAACGATTTTCTGAAGCTTACTGTTTACAACACTAATTCAGCACATATAAAAAACAGAAAACAGATATAATAAGCAAGCTTTCTGGTCAGCAGCTGCGGTGGAACAACTAAAACTGCAATTAGCCAGAAACAAACATAATAAAAGTCAACAGTAAACAAGATGGGCTATGAAAATGCTCTACAGACTGGTTGGAACAAAAAGAGATTCTGAGACAGATGTATGGCTATCCATAAAACACAAGGCTACTACTTTTTGGTAAAAGGAGCTGCCAATATTAAAGCACATTTGATACAACATTATTTGCTTTACTCTGGGGATGAGTGAGAATATTTAAATATTTAGTAATGAACGCTAAAAAAAAATTGTAACTTAGGATATTTGATTATATGGCAATTAGCTTTGTAATGGTGAGGCGAGGTTTGTGCGAACCACTTCACTTTGATGCCCTGAATTGCTTGAAAGAGAATGAGAACAAATATAATTCAAATAACGTTGTAAAAAATCAAATATCATGTTTGATTGAAATGCCTGGCTCTACATTTTTATTTATTTTGCAGAACTGTGGAACAGAAGCAATAAAATACTTAAGGACGTTGTACACTGAGGGCATGAGCTAAAGCATTAGCCATGAGCTGATGCGTTAGCTGCAAGCTAAAATGCTAGTCCCAAGCTAATGCACTACAAGCTTAATAAGTTAGCCCTGACCTAACGAGCTAGCCTTGGGCTAACGATCAAAACACAAGATAGTATGCAAGCCAAGAGCCAATATGCCAAACAAAACTAATACATATGAAGAGTGTACATCTCCCCCTGTGAACGAATTTATTGCATGTCACAAAAAATAAGCAGAATTAAAACTAGTACTTAATTTTCTCCAGCCTGATGTGCAGAATGTATTGTTCAGTGTCTGTGAGTACTGAGCAATACAATACAATACAATACAATACAATACAATACAATACAATACAATACTTTGTATTGCCACTCCACAACACCTTTGTTAATGAAGCATAATTAAGGCTATCAACCTATTTATGAATGTCTTTAAACAAAAGTGAAAACGTAAAAAAAAAACCTGACATACTGCTCCTTCAACAAAGCACTCCTCCCTTTTCTAATAAACCTGGTGCCCTGGGCTGCCATTAGATCATTCTGGAATGGCAGTTGTAGTGAAGTAGAAGGTAACGTCGCCGGCTATGACGTCCAAACCCACGTCACTTGCACCAGCTTGAAATGAGATTGAAAGACAGTAACAGTGCTCATCATAGGGCCACTTGTTCCATGAAATCAGTCTGAGTCAGTCTTCCACTGAGCCTTTGTTAAGAAGCATTCATGACACATCTGCCTTAGCAGAGAGCAGGAGCACTGATCTATTTCAGCAAAGCAGGGGTCCTGATCCAAGGGCCTTCACCAGGAAGTCTTTTCATTTGGAGAGTCAGAAAAAAAGTGAGCTTTAAAAAGTAAGGAATAGGCTCAGAGTCTCATTCTGGAGTCTTTCTTACTGAGACTAAGAGCAGAGATTTTATGTATGGAAAAAACACAGACTGAAAGGCTACATCAAAGACTGAGGTGAACCTATTGTTAATGAAATACAAGGTAGCTGAAGCATTATTAGCCTTTTGTGGGCTTTACGTCTTCCACATCTGTCAAAGCAGATAAGAGACCATCATGGATCTGTACAGTCAGACCGGTTTTTGGACCGTGATTCAAACAGTAACCATTTCTGACCTCGCTTTCATCATGACTGATTTATTTCATCAATAAATCGAGTAAGACAACAGTAGTTAATTATATGTAACTAAACTTTAGGAAGGCATTATGTTAAGGCTTCAGTGATGTAGAATAAAAGTCATCAACATGTCTGATGATACATGGCACAGAAACATAAGTATAGCATTCTGTAATCTTCACTGAACAAATGTATTAAATGTGTTAGAACAACAACTTAAATTAAAACTTTTTTTCTTTCAAATAAAACAACTAGCTCAAACTAAAACAGGAGCAACAGGAGGGCCTGTATATAACAACTTATAGCTACGAAAATATCTAGCCTGACTCTCTCCCACGTTTTCAAAAATAATTCCAGCAATAGGCAGATGTGATTCTCTTTTAGAGAGAATTTCAAGTGCAGAACTGAAACATAGTGCAGAGGCTTGAAACCTCACAAGGCTGATGAGGTTTTACACACAACGAGACCCCAAGGTTCACACTGCTGTAGCGAAAAAGAACCACTAACCACACTAAAAGAAAGAACAAGCGCACAAAAAACCACATACACAGCTGCTACAATGCATCCTCGAATATGCAGCCTCAATTTCACCACTCTGAGAAAGGCATAAAAGGATGAATTCACAGAGCAGCTCAACCTAATTCAAATGTGGCATTACAAGATAACTATGCTTAAATCCTGAATTTCAAAAACAGAATATTCCTATAAGAATATTACTACCAAAAGAGCCCAGCACACACAGGGAAAATAAACTAATGAATGTACACACACTGAGCACATAAATTCAGTTTACCTCAGTCTTGTTGCTCTCATACTGCCTGTACTCCCACGGCATGGGGGTCCAGCTGTGGGTCTCCCCCAGTACAGCCATCCTCTGCACTTCCTTCTCACTGCCTGTTCCCATTCATGAATGCCACCAAGACAGAGGCGCACACACACAAGCCCCTACGCGCACGCACACACACACACAAGCATGTTCTAAAACACCCACACACGCAACGGTAAACAGTGATGCATGAGCGAGACCATGCTATGAGGGGGCGGCAGAGGGAGGTCTTATTGAATTAGAGTCAAGGCGCTACACGTTCGTTTTGGCTGCGCACACAAGAGTGTGGATTTGACTTGCTTTTATGTGTCCTTTGTTCCTGCAAACAGCTGGAACAGCTATCATTCTCTCACTCACTACCACCCACATCAACCCTATGTGGAAAACGTGTCACGATGCTCTCCGTCTCCTCTTCTCTGGCGTCAGATACGACGTTCATATGAGTGCGTGCGCTAGAAAAGGAATGAACTGTCACTTACTGTTGCCCGCATCTCTCCCTTTCATTCAGACGCGGCAGCTTCAGCAGGGCTGGCCACTGTTTCTGTTTTTTTTTCCTTTAAAATTCTAGTACAAACCCCCACCCCCCCTCACCACACACAACAGTGCTCCGGGGGGTTGGAGTCACCTTCTCTCGCTTTCACCCGCCGCTCATGAGACTGGATGAACCGTTGCGGTGCAATTGACACATGGGGGGGGCCCTCCTGAACTCCTACCCCCACCCCCCCCCAAAGCCCCAAGCTCACCACAGACCACTAGAAAGGAGGATGTAGGGTTCTCGCCTCTGGCTGCTGGCTGGAAGCTGTTTACTAGATACAGGGAGCATATCCCATATTTGCTCTTTCCCTCTCAGCTTTATCTCCTCGCCTGCACTCTCTGCAGCAGATGGATGGCTCTCTCTCTCCCTCTCTTTCTTATTCGCTCGTTCGCTCACTCTCTCTCTCTGGCTCTGCCTCACTGCCACCGCCAGTCTCCACAGCAACCCCTTCAACAAATAAGCCGTGGCGATGTCCGCAGCGCGCCGCGCCGGGAGAAGGGAGGACAGCTAATCACCTGCGCTCTGGCACGAGAGGAAGGATAAAGAAAGAGGGGGGGAAAAAAAGCTGACGGAAGTGAGACGGGAAGGCCACGGATGAGTGAACACTGTCATCCGCCTTTACTTCCGATTCAGAAGGAACAAAAAAGCTCACAATTCCCACCTTTGGCTTGTTCCCTTAGCAGCATCGAGTCAAGATTGTGTCACAGTTGTGGAGAGAATAAATGTGTGTGGATACCACACACACAAACACACACACACACACGCAATGTGTTTGATTATCCGATTAACCGTTAACCAAATCAACAAAAACAACTGTACAACCTAGCGTTAATTTACTTTTATTTGAATTTCCTACCTGAAAAGGGAGATGCTTCATTCAAGTTGATGAATATTTTTAATTAAATAAATCTACTAAAAAATTAAGCGCACAGCTAAAAACAGCATGTTCGTGACGACAGCACAACTACAATGACGTACCATATAAAAGAAAACATTCCCAGAGAGGAAGTGCGAAAAATGGGTGTGCAAAATTGGAACAGGACATGGTCAACAGTTTTTCAGAGCTACTCATGGCATTTTTGTTCATTTTAACTTGAGTTTATAATGAGTGGCATGTACAATTTTAGAATTTTGTAAAATAGAACTTTCAGTAGCCCATCATTACATATTCCAGTCAACTTTTTAGTTTTTGGTCATATAATCTTAAACATATTACAGCTGTCAGCCCCTCAGTCTGAACAAAACTGAGTACCTATGTAGGCTACGTTTAAGGTCTTTTACTTCATATACACGCTTATGCCTGGCCCCACCTATCAGTACTGTGTTCCACAAAACCCAGAAAAAGCGTCTCAAGGCCAAATTGATGACGCTGGAGCTAAAAGCAAACAAATCACTAAAATCATATAATTATTTGGTGCAGGAGCAGTGATATTCTTTCCATCAACTGACCATCAACTACACCAGGTGTCGGCAACCCAGCTGAGTGTTTATAAATGCAAATAAGCCTCCAACTTATCGATGTTCATCTTAAATCTTTACGTCATGTTTTGCCATGTTTTATAGCTATCATCTAGGCTAGAACCCCTGAACTACACCCTAAAACATCGTCATCATCACAAAAGTGAGTAATAGCTACTCCAATGTTTGATAGGGTTCAGCTTGACGTTAGCTTAAGTTGCGTGAACCCTGGTAATGTATTGGTGTTAAATGCAGTGATTCCTTGACTGACTAAAGCATAAGAGATCTAAACATAGGTTATGTTGCTAATCATCAATCTGTATCAACACTCGATAAACGCAAAACGACACTCAAAACACAAAACTACAGAATTCATTCATCACCTAACTGTCTACTTGCAACCAAATAACGAGAGCAGGCTTTGGTAACGTTATGGGAAGACGGCTGAAAGTTTTCTCCGTCTGTTCTCCCTATCCAAAAATTTCTCCTTTGTTGGCTTAGATATTTAGCCTCTTCCCCCTCAGGATGTAGGACAGTCGGGATGATAAAGTTTGCACGGTTTTATTTTTTGTTGCAGTTAGTACAGCACACTATGGCTATACTTCATCTGCCAGGATGCTATATTAACAAACGGTGCAATTAAATTACGGTGTAATTTTTGAGCACCACTGCTGCCACTGTCAACGGCGGTATGTCAACCATAAGGTGGCTGCGAGAAGCGTGACATCAATCTATATCAATGGTCAATACTATTTATAAGGAACATTTTGTTATCCCAGTGCGTTCGTGCAGAATTCAGTTGATGTATGCACTCATAAGTCTGGACCCACCATTTTTTAAGAACTATGTGTTTTTTTCTTTTACACAAGCAGAAAAAACAAGCCAAGCGGCCCTACAAACTGAGTTATTCACTGCTTGACATGCATGTACACACGGTCACTCACTCTCACACACAGCAACCCTAACCCTCCCCCACTCTCTCTCCATTTGCAAAGGAGACATGCTACACAGCTTCTATTAATACTATGATCGATGTGTAAGGAGATTAGGTCGGGGGGGCTTCTCTCTCTTAACGGACTACCTTCACCTCTCCACTAGCTGTGTAAGGAACCGTTTTGAGGATATTTGGGTATGCTCCAACACAAAACTGTGTAATTCCCGGTCACTGTTTATTTTTGCTTAAAACTGACCATGGAAATCCTGTAATATGTGCCAGTTCAGAAGAAAAAGCTTAGGAGGAAAAAACGTGTATCAGAGTACAAATGCACAGGAAGTCATGGCTTCTAAGCTATTCCTTACTCTGCACTATTTTTGAGTATACAATCCAGGCCAGAAGCTCTTAATTATTTTCAGATTCCTTGGATCATAGTAGCGATGAGTGACAGGTTCAAAACCAAAAAAACTTTGAGAGTAATGCCTTGAGGAAACAGGCAAATCACTCTACTATTCCCAAGGCAGTAATGCTCATAATTTAGAAATTCTCTTGCTGAAGATCCTGGTTAACACTGGAAAAAATAAGAGCAATACTAGGCAATTCTTCTGGGAAAAGGAAAGCTTTTCTCAAAGGCAAAATCATATCTACTCTAAACAGGAGCAGAAATGAAGCAAGAATTACAATCTCATTACTGTAAAAACTACAAACTTTATAAATTGTGGAACTAAAATGTCAAAAGATAAGAGCTTCAGCATCCAGGGATGAGACTGACAAATGATTTGCACACAGAGATTAGAGATAGGAACATGTAATTCCTTGTGGCGTCATGGACACAGTGAACTTGCTGGGGAGGCTGTCAGGGAGGGGGGAACCGAGAGTGATTAGCAAACAGTGCTACAGCAGTTAGCGTCGGCTTTATTACCCTGGAGATGGGCCAGTGATGGCGTTGCGTTCACAACTGTTAACGTCTGACGTCTCTACCCCATTGGTGAGTCAGGTCTCAGGTTCCTCAGTATTTGTTCCTCTTTAATTGTTTACCATGTAGCGACGTGGCATTGCAGCTAAGTGGCCACAAAACAGCAGCGTGTGGCCTTGGAGTGGAAGAGGGTGGTTGTTAGCGTGTAGCAGGTACTACAATACAGAAAGCTGTGGCAACAGAGATGATAAGCTGACCGGCACAGCAGGTAACTGACAACTCTTTAATGGAATCTCACCTAAATATGCAGTTCATCAGCCACATTTAGGCCATACTGGTGCTCAAAAAACCTTGCCTGAATCATTTGCATAAAACAGCAGGTAAAGGAACCCTTACAGTACAAGCAAATGGAAGAACTCACAGCAGGACTCCAATACATGAATATATTGTGATTATATTGCTGCATACTGATCACAGTATACTTGTGATAATCGTTTTGTCAGATTAGCGGCACATTAGCGAACACTTAAAGGTCATTTTCAGAGTAAAATCTTCCATTATTTTGCAAATAACCCTCAAATGTTTTGTATTAATTTAAGCAAAACTGGTTAAGCATCTAATTATATTTATGTCATCTTTGGAAAAAGATATGTATATATATATACATACATCCCTTCATTCATCAAAACAAGCACAGGACACAGGTGGCTCTGAAGTGTACTCACTTAATGGCATACTAAAACTGAAACTTTAATTACCAATGGTCCAAGGGTCAAGTTTCGTATACTCCATTAGTTAGCATCATGCAAACTGCAGGGCTAAATCATCACACACTTGCCTCAACCTGTGCCGCAAACAGACTTGCTCATGTGGTTTGGAGTATGCACATCCCTAAACTGTGGGTAATGGGTGAAAAAAAGTTTATTTTGGCATATGGCTTTTAGGTGACAGCTCTGGCATTAAGAGGCTGAAAAAAATCAGTAGAATAAAAAAATGTAGCTACACGTAGAGGAATACGTTTGAAAATGTTTTATTATTCAAAAAACCTGTTGAAAATCAAAGTAACGGAGGCCGAGATGTCAGATGTTAGCTAAAACTACAGCTAACTGGTACAACACTGAATGCTAATGAGGACTTGTCTTCCACAAGGTATTTTCTCCTCAGAGGTCAAACCAGCAGGTCATCAGATAAATACATTTTCACTGTTTCTGGAACTAGCTAACAACAGCTACAGTAGTGAGCAGTTAGCAATAAAGCTGTGCTATATCCACCTTCATGTTTTTAACAACAGATCTTTGGCAATGCACTCATGTATAGGAAATCCTGTTTTGGAGTGGTACAGTGTAAAACACATACTTATTCACAAATAAAAGCGACACCATAGTATGTTGTATGTATAGTGCTGTTAAAACATTAAACATAAAAGTAGTGTTTCATTGCATTATTAGTCTCTATGTAGATTATTTTTTCCTCTGTTAACAGAACAAGTACCTGTACAGGGATTTCAGTATTCGCACACCAGCACCTCAAACAGTTTAGTGAGTACTCAAGTACATGTGTACATCCTTAATACTGTTAACGATAACAACTGGACAAATATGTTGAATAGCTTTAATAAATAGTAGCAACCATCTTGAAGCCTGAATTTTGTTTATTAGAGATTATCTGGATTTAGGCAAGTATGTGATGATTTAGGCATTCAGTTCACACAGTACTAATTGGTGGAGCAAAAAACTGTTTTGAGGAATTCTGGATTTTATATTAACTGGAATAATCAGAGAGGCTATGCCCTTATCAAGCTATTGCCCATCTACTTTGTTTCATCATTGGAAGTTTCATTGATCTTTGAAAGGCATCAAATAACTTCTTATTCTAGATTTTCTTTGGGGCAACTCACAGCACCATTTAGGAACAAAGAAATTACAAGCATACACAAAGAAAAGGGGGGGGTCCTCTTCTTAATTTTAAATGGTACTACTGGCTTACAATATAAAGCAAATGAGAACATGGTTATCATGTTGTGAGGCAAAAGATAAACCAAGTTGGTTCCAAACAAAGACTGAAGTTAGTGGTGGGTTCACTCCCTGGACCACGCTATTTGGCACTACATCACTTTGACAGAAAGACCATTCTATTATCACTAACACTAAGTCAATGTGGTATAAGTTGCATAGAGCTGGTCACTGAGACTTTTTCAAATCCCCCTCAAGCACCTTTGTGGACTAATAAGCAAGTGCTAAGTGGTAACAAAACAGCCAGTTGGTCACTGTGGTATAAAGCTGGAATTACTTATGTTAAGCATCTATTTGATAGCAACAGTAAGCACTTCCTAAGCTTGTTAAGCATGGTAGACAAATATAAATTACCACATTCTAGAGGCATGTCCAAGTGCGAAGTACCCTGTCTAAATGGTTGGGAAGCCCCCTTACTTGCCCTAAGGGCAGCCCGATTTAAGAACTAGATCATTATCTTGTAGGGGCATCGCTCCCAAGATTTATCACTTACAACAGGAACAATTATGTGACCCGTTGCTCAAGGTCAAGAGACAGTGGATGGGGGACCTGGCTGTGGACATATCTACTGAGGATTGGTCATGTTTGAGCAACATCAATACAAAGTACAAAAAAATGGGCAGTAGGTTTATTCAGTTTAAAATAATACACAAATAGCATCAGACACCATAACTTTATAAAGGGAATCTAATACCAAAATACCACCTAATACTGCTTAACACATGAAGGAAACCGCCCCTCCATACTATATATACTTCAGTCATTTCCAGCACTTAAGGACTGGTGAAATACTTTTCAAGAGATTATGTAAGAAGTCCTAAATAAAGAGGTTCCAAATCTCTGCAAAACTGTCTATTTTAGGTTTAACCACTGAACATCAGGACTTTGACATCTCCTCTTTTGAAAAGAGATGGATTATATTGGTTCATGCAACAGCTAAATGAATACTACTGACACACTGGAGGAAGAGACATCTGCCCTCTTACGAAGAATAGTCTATAACAAAGGCACAGTTAGCTGCTTATGACATAGTCTATACTGGAAAGGCTTGATCAATATATGCATATGTGTGTCCCCTTCACCAACTTGCTGTATGTAACTTGAAGGTTAAGATTAAAAGACAGACCATTGCTTTATACTTGGAAGAAATGCCAGTTTGGTGGCCTTTTCTCTCAAGCAATCATTGCAGCGCAAGAGCATACATGCAAAATGCAGTGCTTGCATATTGCAACCTTCTGCCATATCAATATTGCGATCTTGTTTAAGAATATACTATACAGCTCAAGCACACAGTGGACTGCACCATGCACAAGCCCCTTTGCGTATTTGTCTTCATCTTATTGCTTTAATTGCTGTCAAACAAAAACAACAGCACACAGTGCAAGCAGAAAACGGCTTTCTGTACTCAGGTAAACTTAATTTACTCTGTGCAAATTTTCTCTTCTTGGCTTTGGGCTGGACCCAGTTTAGCTGCATGAATGGCAGTCATAAGCAACTAAGTGCACCATAACACAAACAGCAACGAGCAGTACAGCCCACTGGGTGCCAGTGGTGAGAACTGAGGTGAGGGAGTTAAGCAGCGAAGGCAGGGCTCAAGTACGAGAGTATTTGAGCGTCACTGTGGGGAGTATTGACTTACACAGCGAAGCGCCCATGAAATCAATCTGACTGGTGGCGACCGGGGAAGACTGTTCTCTAGAAAGGCCTCTCCGGTATGTCTGCTACAGCTAAGACATGGGTGGGTGGTGGTGTAGGACCAATAAAGCCCTATGCAGTTAGTGCCTGCATCTTCAGCATGACTCACTCTTCAAACAACCCAAGTCTTCTCCCAGTAGTACATACTCCATATGGTCAGCTTATTGAGACAATTTTTAAAAATACAAACAGCAAGGGAAAAACGTGACACTAGTGTGATAATATGAAGCAGTGGATGGTAAAAAACCTGAAATCTGCCTGAAACCAAGGTTGCTACTGAAAAGGAAGAAAAGTGTGGTCAACAAGTCAAACAAAACGATGTGAAATGTATTTCGTGAGCCCAAAAACTACTAGCTACAGGGAAAACAGCCTGTTGACAATCAAGATCCCACCTAGACCTGAATCCACTTGAGAACACCAAGACACATTATATATCCTCAGTCACGTCACAGCAAACACAAAAGCCGAATTTCACTCACAGTTTGCATTTTAGGACATCATAAGAGCTGAATAGAAGCAGGCCAGGTCTACTAAAACCCATAAAGCAAATGCAACCTTATACGTTCGGTGTTATCAACATGCTCTTGGTGATGAGTGAGAACCTGGCACAGTGAATAGGAAGCACTGTTATCTGAGACACATTTCTAGCCCTACAAAGAACCTTCTCAGCCATCAGCCATTTTCTCTCTTATTAGTCGTTACATACACCAAAAGAGAACCAAAGGAGAGAACACATTGCTATGGAAACATTGCTTAGTTCAGCAGTGACTAGGGGAAGGTGTACCATAAGCCTGGGGGTAAGGGGTGTCAGGGGGAAGCAAGGGGACAAGATTAATGTCTGGTTGTGTCATTTTATGATCTGAGCAGGCACAGGTCTGGCTGAGTGGCCATAACTCTGGTGCTGTTTTAGGCTGTGACAGATGAATCCGCTCTGTTCTCAGGCCTGGCAATGGCTCCTCTTTATCAGCAAAATGGCATTCATAGCAGCAGAGGTGCACCATCACAGCTTTAAAGGCCTTCAATTAAGGCCTAGAACAAAGCAACCTAAAGAAACAAACAATAAAAACAAAAAACAAAACAAACAAAAAACTCAGGTCAAAACAAATCTCACAAGTCACAAATTAATAAAGCCATAGTTCTACACAGAATCTCACATCTCAGCGAGATGCTTTTGCTATTTAATACTAAACTGACACAGTAAAGTGTAAACGACACACACCATGCTTGATTGGTCTAGCCCTACAGCGTTGTGATGAATATACTTTAGATCAAGAGTCTCACACTCCAATTACCCTGGAGGCCACGTTAACTACATAACATTTTTCTTTTAACCTTACATTGTACATTAAAATAAGGTGTCACATCAAATATATTGTATCTACTACAAATGCAGATTTTACTACAGATCTACATTAGAATAAGAGCTAAGTTAACTATGGATAAATTCTACCTGTTCCTGCTCAATGTACAGCATTCAGTGATTATCCTGCTTCAGGTTTATATAGAATGGTTTGCTTCGCATGTAGCACTCTGTATTTGCTTTTGACACTGTATGAATCGGCCTAAACTAATTTTTATAGATCACGTTGGGTAACCAGTCACAGTGTCTGGTGGGTAAAGCAAATCTATTTTCATTGCGAAAAATGCCAGAACTACACTTATTGTTCAACCATACTGTGCTAAATGTGCATCTCCTACTGTAAACAACTGCTTTCCAGGGCAGAACATTAGACACACAGCATTTACAAAATTACTTGATGATACTTGATTGTATTATGTTTTATTACCGTTTTTGCTACAGTTAGGTAACTGTTGTGCATATTAAAAAAGGCTGCCTGTCAAATATGTACTGTATGCAGCAAACCATTTAGTGCCACCAGTCACTACACACACAGGTAACAGAGCCCTGCAACACCTAAGTTCAGTATTCTCACAGTCTACCCTGTGAGAACCCTCTAAGAAGATCTCCTCAGCATGACTGGATTCCTGGCTCCAATTTACTGTTCACAAGCAAAGAGGATTTCACTGAATATTGGACTGCAGTTTTACTTTTACTAAGAGCTGAGCAAGCTGGCTACTTTTCAGTAGGTAACATTTTCAGCTCAACTTTAGTTTAGCAAATTTGCTGTATTGTTCCAAGTAGTCAGCACGAGAGTGAACTCTCTAACTTTCTATTTTTGCAAAATAAAGCATTTATTTGCTCTTTATGAACTTGCACCAGGTGTTCTTTGAGACCAGAGCCCATCAAACAAACACCAACATAGAGAAATGTTTGCTTGGTGTGCTATACCCGTGTTTGACTGTTGGGAGACTCTAGAAGGCTCTCTCCTCATTTACTCTAGTAACACTGAAATTCCAGAGATGATCTAAATATTTGAGCATCTAAAGATGACCCACAGTTCTCTTTTTCCCCCATGTTGTGATGTAAGCTAAAGAAAACCAGGCGCAGTCCAGACTGGTGAATGCTCATGCAAACTGCCTCTCCTACTTTGGCACTGACATTTATGTTTAAAAGTGAGCCAAGAAAAAGCTAAAGAGTTCTCTTGGATAGCCAAGATGTGGAGTAAGCCCTGTATAATGGAAAGAGAACCATCATACACAAGCATGCAGTCACAATCACACAATGAACCTGACTGAATGCAGGGCTGCAATTGCAGAAAAAGCAAAACATCGTTTGGAGTTATTTTTCTCCACTGAATGAAAAGATGGCCACTTGCTGTAATTAAAATGAGACACTATGCGTCAGTATAATACAGTTAATGGAGCTGTCCCTTATTAGGGGTAAATTTGGTCAATTTATTCGGTGTATTAGTCATGATTAATCACCACAAATGAATCATAGATTCACGTAAAAATAATTTCACTAATAATAATTCAATGGCAAATTTAACATCATTCCTACCTGAGAAATACAGCATAAGCAAGATCAACATATTCATTTTTTTCTGTAAAAAAAATAAATAAATAAATAAAAAAAACTGTATTCACGACACCAAAGCTTCCTGCATACGTTTAATCAATGTCAAGAAGGTGCGTAATGTTTCTTGGTGCACATAATGCATTAGCCATCCCAAGCTAGCCAAAAAAAAAAAGCTGTACAGTGATTGCATTTCATTGGAGCTCCCACAAGTGCAACCAGTGCCTTAAACCATGTTATCAAGTATTGGACGAACTTGTTATTTGATACATTTGTTGTGACATTTAGAGGAAAAAAGCAAGGAGATGACAGTTGTAAAATGTCAGGCTAAATTGAAATAAAAAAAACAGTATGGTGCTGGCAGTCTACAAGAGATTGCAGGCTGAAACATCAAATACTTAAAACAGGCAACATTTGGTCTATTTAGGCCTTGTAGTTTACAACAGAGCCTGCCCTGGAGCAAGCTGCTACAGTGATTGAGCTCTGTAGATAATGAGCCACTGTAGTGTTTCTGTTGTGACAAGGTTCAGGTCAGCCACACTGACTAAAACATTCATCAAACTAGACAAATATATCTCTTAACATCTCTTTGAGCAGGCGTTCCCACTTCAACACTTTACTAGTCCTGTAAATTTCATACAGAGAAAATCAATTCTACCCCCTCTCAACTCTGTGTTAAGCTCAATGCTACTCTAAAACACCCCACAATGCCACAGACACATAAAACCAAAACTGTTTCAAAACTGCATATAAATAAACTGCTGGAAGCTCTGAGAAGAAGGCAAATAAATAAAAGCACAAAAGGGCAGACATCAGAACCTACAGGTAGGGCCTTGCAAAAGAAAGATGGAAAAATGGTTCTGGCAGATCTTTACAATTGGGAGAACAGCTGGGTACCTGGACTATTAGGTAAGTATTGATAAACAGGAGTCTGATTCATCTGGGTCCAGCTCCACTGCACACAAACAAGCGGGCAGAGAGAGGAGAGCAGAGGAGAGCACAGAATAAAGAGAACAGGAGAAGGAGGGGGGGCAGCAAATGAATGGAAAATGTGAATCACGCCTTGCATATTCCGCTTTGTTTTCGTAAAAGAACGGTGATGATGCTGGCAGGCTCTGACTCCCGCCCAACACTGATATTTAGCCTCTCTGGTTTCCGCTCTGATCTGGCTAAAGACTAATGCACCAGTGGTGCGTTAATACCAAACAGCACACTGGGTGACGAGTGTGCTGGGGGAGGGGACGGCTGAGTGAGCGTCTAGCAAGAAAGGTCAGGGATAGTGGGGTCACCCATCGCGGTACATTCTCATCACTGTCTTCACCCAGCTGCATCGCTCTGTCAGGGCCACAAAACACCCCACAGCATCATCAAAGTTTCTTCAACTCAGCTGAGATCTCCTGCCATTAGGTACACCTTCTCACACACTGTGTAACAATTATAATATATAAATAAATTAAATTAGGGCTGCACAATGATATCAAAATCACATTGGTATTGGAAGATAACTGCTTAAAAATAAAAATATTGGTAGCAATATTTCAGCAATATCTATGATATAGTTATTGTACTCCAGTAGGTGAGCAATGATTATTCGACTTTGACGACTAAAATCGACAACCAAATTAGTTGCCAAATAATTTAATAATTAATTAGTTGGTGACATCATCACACATGTTTCCTGCACTAACTATGAATGTTTTGACATTACGGCAATGGCAGCCTCAAGAACAAAAAGTGTGGGAGCATTTTACGCTGAACTCTGAAAAAAAGGTAGTCAGTTGTGCTATTTGTAAAGCCGACCTTAGCTGGCACAGGAGCACATCCTCCATGTTGGAGCATCTGAAGAGGAAACATGTTGGCTGACTGGATGAAGATTCATCTCTGTAGGTTAGCTGTGCTAGCTAGCTAATGTTAGCCGTCCTACTTCATGTTATGAGCTGTAACATTTTCTATTTCGAAATGCATGTTCTCTGGAATCATTAATGGAGTTGGAACAGAGAAGCAAGTAACTATTATTCACAATGACCCTGTTCACTTTCCAAAGAACGTTTACACTTTAAACTTTGAATCACTGTCTCAATGTCGAGGCCACCGGTGCATTCAAATTTGGCGAACAGAGGACAACTTTTGCAGTTTTTAACAGTTTTCTGCTTGCTCCGAGTTCTCCGCTAATGTTTGTGAACATTTGCAGTTTCAGGAGGTAGATCTCCGTGAACATACTTTTTTTAATCTAAATTTAAATTCAGATTATTCGACTATCAAATTAGTCATTTGTTACAGCCCTACACTCCAGCACAGCAAAACGTTAAGGTGATGCTGGGCTATTGTGCTAAAATATTTGCATTTAATTAATTTTACTGTATTTGTAGCTCTCTACAAAGAAGTGTTATATTTCTCTGTAAGGCTAAACCAGTTAAAGTTAGGTCCAATTTCTACATTTTATAAATGTTTAGCAGACACATATATCAGATATTGGCACTGGATTAGAATTTCCATACCGGTGCATCCCTTAAAAAAATAACGCTCTAATTTTTTCTTTATTTTAATGCCAAAATTATGTTTAATTTTTTTTACATTTCTTTCTCAAACCCTCACCTCACCAAACAAACATTATTAAACAAAATTGCCCTGCAGCAGAGGGCAAAGTAAGAGAGCTGAACATGCAGCAACTGTTCCCCATAGAAGCTGGGATAGGAGCTGGTGCAACACTCCACATAAAAAAAAAAATGGAAATAAAAGACTGCATAACAATATCCTAGCTACCCAACCAACTAAGTACCCAAAAATGATCAGATGAGTATTCCCAAAGCTTCAACTCTAAAGTTATTAATGTGGCCAGTATTTTTCTTGGTTTGCACACGCTAACGTTAGCCATAATTCATAGCCAATTTTCTACCACAATTCAAAATTTTACAAACTTAGAAGCAGTTGTGTTTATACATTTAGAACATAACAACCCAGGGATAAACCAAGACATTAACTGTTGACTGATGCAGACACTGATAATTTAAATATCACTTTGCAACACCATCTTTTGAATACAGGCCTTCACTAATACCCCCCTATGAGAAAACAATCATGCATCAATCTTCTCATCAATATCTCCTTCTGTCTTCTGTTTCACACATTCACTGTGTCAAAATCATTAGTGGACAACATACAACATTATATCTTGAGAGACAGAGACACACTTTAATTTGGAGAAGGAACACAAAGCCACATACTCAAAGAAATGCCATGAGCACTAAGTCAAGCATACGCCTCCCTATACAGACATTCTACAATTAACATCAAGATAACCCTCTCCCTTTTCACACCAGGGAAGGGTAATTACTATTCTAATCATTCTGTGAAGGTGTAACATGCAGCTTCTCAATATTGCCAACACATCACTCATAACACACTTCTCCACATTAAAAAAAAATAATAAAAAATAACACTTAATGTGTCTACAGTTAAAAAGAACAAGGTACAGATTATGGGCTGCCTTGGAACTTTGAACGATTTCACTAAGCTATGCATTTAAATGCCTGCAGGTTTTATGAATGAGGCACGCAGGAGGTGATAAAATTAACAGAGGAGAAGAGAGGTGATAAAACAAAAGTAACGAGAATGGAAAGAGGGCTGGCTTGAATGCATTTGCATTTACTGGCTCTTTAAATGCCCAGTGAACCACAGGTCTGGGAGAACATGACTGCAGGAGGGATAGGAAGGCAACTGAACACACAGAAAATCACTTGCACTGATCCAGCTTTTCTTACACACAGTGGGGATATGTTCTATGACCCTTCTTCAACAACAATCAAGGCCAAATCAGCACAACCTTGCTTTGTGTCCACAGGAGTGACAGCACCAAAATCAGTTTTGTCATGAACACTCATTCTCCAAGTAATAGCCCTGAGGTCAAGAAAAAAGCTCTCATCCACAGCCTTTACTCATACCAGATCACCTCTCAATGCCAGGCTTTGGCTATGACGCACTGCCTGGCTAAGACCACGGCCCTGCTCACAGCCTGTTACGTCAAGACATAAAATCATACAAAATAAAACAATTACAAAGAAATTTAGATATCTGAATCAGCTCAATGCAAGGACATGAATGATATTAAGCACTCATATGACTAGGCATTAAACATATCCTCTTGCCTATTTCTAATGCTTAGGATAAGCAGAAAAGTTCAATTTAAGTTTACTTTATACTCTACACAATCCATAGTAGTTACTGGATATTAAGCCTTAAAATAAATAAGTGAATGATTTGTCCAGAGTCTAAGGGGTAAAACGCATAGGGCAAGATTCCCAGACATGTATTAAGCCTAGTCTTGGACTACACCATGGAAAAAATTAATTTTAGTCTATGGCTTAGGCCTAATCCGGGACTGAGAAATGGACCCTTGAAGTGAAGCCGTCATTCATCCAAAATTTATCACAATCAGATGACAGCATCCTACCTGTTGGGCTCCATCTCCGTTGACCATGCTGGGTGGTGGAGGTGGGGAGGTGAGGAGTGAGAGATCTGAGTTGAGTAACTGGCCAGACTCCAGCGGAGGGGTGTGGTCAGCCATGATTCCCTCATTCACACTGGAGAAGAAAAATGATCAGATGGTCAGTCAATCTGAAATTAGAGCTGGGCGATATGGCCAAAAATGTTATCACAATAAACAAAATTTATATTGTTCGATATCGATACATATCGCGATAAATGTCAAATCATTATTTCTTTCAAGTTTGAAGGCTGATTTTTGCTCCTGGGTGGTTAATTGCTGTTCGGAACACAACAAACACTCGCCAAACAGTGGAACATTTCACAAATCTGTCATGGGAGAGTGGGAGAGAGTGTCTGCTGAGCTGTTTTTACCAGCTGGAAAAGCACGGCTGTTTTGTAATAGTCATAATTTAAGAAAGAAAACAGATTATTTTTAGCTGGTGTCGAGCGCTCGGCTACCCCGCTACAAATGACATCACAGTATTCAGACACCAGCTAGAGACGACTGGATATTCAGTTGTAGTAGTTTAAGTGGTGAACCGCAAAATATCAACACCAGACAAACAGAGTCCTCCTTTTAGGTACGTTTAAACTGAAAGCGGTACTTTTGTGTCGTGTTTGATCTACAGTATCATTAATTCGCCGTGTCGTGCAGTGACGAAGCGCTGCTTTAAGTTAGCCAGCTGCTAAAAACAGCTAGCCTGAAAAGCGAGCGCTCTCCCGCTTTCCAATGCCTCACAGCTTCCTCACTTTACTTTTGTTTACATCAGGGCCGTAACTGCATGAACTCACTTCTTTCTTTCACTTTCGTTGCTTGGGAATGCACTCATACTTAAATATGACTATCCGAGCGCTGTAACAGCGCTGTAGTTGTGAGGATTGCGATTGTAATTTAACACCGCTAAAGCTGGTTAGGATGTACAGAAAGAGGTGAGTTCGCTGTAGGACAGTACGGTTACACCACTGACCTCGTCACTCAGACTCGGTCACAGGAGATCAGATCGCCTGTCGCTCCGCTCAAACAGGGAACGTATAACTCCGCGTTTCAGCCGTTGCTAAAGACCCATCTTACTCATCTTACCCCTCCCTCTCTAAATCATGTAGAAAAACTCGGAAGTGCGCCCTCTCCTGGCGACAGCACAGTAGTGTCGCTTTCCTTGCAGTAGAAAACGCCACCAAGGCTTTCGCTGAACGTGGAAGTGTGAGAATGGTGTATTATATCGAACATTTATCGAACATGTCGTATCGCTCTATCGAGGAAAAGTTATATCGCGATAATCCTATCGTTATCGTTTTATCGCCCGCCCCTATCTGAAATACAAAACATTTATCTTCACAGATCTTTGGTACGCCATCAAAGCACTATAGCAAGAGTTGAAAGTTACAGCTGAGCACATTAGGCAACCTGAACTAAATACAACATCACAATACTGGTTCCATTACATCAAATTCTATTTGCCATTTACCAAACCCCTGCCGTTCACAGCCTGTATTGGATGGATTACATTTACTAGGTTACATGATAAGAAAATGTATGCAGTTGCAACATGTTTGCTGCTGTGCTGTTAAACACCAAGTTGAACAAAGTCATAAATATACCTATAAATCAATGAATCAAAGTTACTGTGGCCCTCATGACTTATGCCCCACTGAAAATGTGCCTCTCTTACTTTCTAACAGAAGTGCTGAAATTATCCTTCATATTCCCTATGAAAATGTACTTTTCCCCATTTGCATTTTTTTCAGATTTTTTTAAATCAGATTTTTTGTATTTTTAACTATTAATCTGTAAGAAAAAGAGTAAAAATACTACAGTAATACAAACAATACTGTTAACATTCTTTTTATATTAAATAAATACTGAAACAATTTAATGAAAATATACAGCAGCCGCAAGAGAAGTTCAGGGTGTAATGAATTAATTATTTTATGACTTGCACTCTCTCACATGTGGCAGACTAAAAGTTCTCCACAAAGGGGTGGTATTAGTATTCCAACTGTTCATGTGTGCTTCATTGAAGGAGAGGAAAAACAGGTTAAACACACACAAGCCGGACTTCACAAAGACAACATGTTTTAGCCAGCTTCACTTTTGTTTTGGGAGTGTATGAAGTAAAAGACCAGAAACACATCCTGCAGAAGAACACAAACCCCAGAGTTCATCAGATGCTGCCAACAACAGATATGCCATTTACTGATTCAGAGGAACGGTTCTTCTGTTTGACTGAAGAAAGTTACGAATAAGTAACTGTAATGTTAAGCATGTTCTTGTTTTAATAATTACCCACAGTCAGCTAGTTAACCCACAAGGACATGCAGGGGCTGAACACCACGCATGTTGTGATGTACACAAAAGTACAACGTGATTTCTGAAAATATCAATGTTTGCTAAAACAACTATATATGGGAACGTTATGCAGAGGGTATAACATAAAAATGTTTCCTATGTTCGCAGATTTTGTAATAAACCCTCCTAAATCACCAAACTCTATGCAGTTTCATGTTTATATCTGAAATAGGTTTTTATGTCTCAATTCCACAATCCATTTTTGTTCCCCTATCTTTGGAAACAGTGTACAGAGTCAGACTTTAAGATTTTATACTGCATTTCTGACTTGCTTGTACTTAAAAATTGACTTCTGAGGACATACAAAGCCTGGGCAAATTATATTTTTTTGTAATTTTTACTGTCCCCATACTGCTAGAATATAACATTCTAATTGGACCAGACACAGACTTTTTTTTACTACACAAATAATCTATTCTACGCATGCGCAGTGGTCACTCAAAACTGACATACTTCTGTATTTTTAAATCTCTCTATTGCTGCGATGATAAGAATTCATACAAAGAGTAGTTCTGGCTTGTGCAACACATTTACTTCCCATCATAGTGCTGAATCCAAGTATATTATCCAAAGACCATAACGGAGTACATAAACATTCATACTGCCAAGCCCTAGGGCACACAGTTCATTCACCTTCCCAGGGCCAGATTAGATACAATACTGAGTGGGCAGTCAAATGCCAGTTATTCTTGAGCCAGTGGGTAACTTAGTGCCTACCTGTTCTTTTTACAGAGCTGTGCATAAGAAAGTGCTTATTTCTAGCCACATTCATTGCATTTATGAACTAAGTAGCCAACAATGCAATGAAACTGCTTATTTTCTCCTGTCATATCTGTACCACACCCTGCCTATTCATCCAAAAGAATGCAAATGAATTAACGCCTGCCAGTCAAAGTATTGATCAGGTGAGTACAAGGCAGCACTTTTCCTTCAAACACGCATCATTCTCATGCTCTCTGATGCATCAGACCTGCAGTGAGTCATAGGCAGGGAACTAATAAGTAGGAAATTGCATGTGTCCTTGAAACTAATTAGTATCTGGCGCATGCGTGGCCTGGACCAATGGTGATCGGCTTAATCAGCCAGCCAGCCTTCTACTTAAGCTCATATAGAAAGTCAAGGGTGAAGTTTGCTGGGATGAATCCTACTAAGAATTAGCAACAAGTGAACTACCGAATAGTTGCAAATGCTGGATGAGTAAATGACCATTTATCTGTCCATGCTCTGCCTACAAATGCATTCTTTTAGGTCAACTGTTGCCAAATTGAACAAGCTTTATAGAACATGGTCTAAAATTAGATATCCTGTGCTAACATTAACTTAAACTGTAATTGACTATATAGAGGGGAGATGAGTGATTACTGAAAGAAAGAGCTCAGACATTCAGGTCAGGGGATCCTGCTAACATGTTTTACACAGTTGTTTTACCCAGTAAAAATGTTGTACTACCCTGTATATTTGTGACAAATCAGTGAAACTAATATTTAACAAAAATTCCAACTGGTATATCATCCACCACCTTTGGCTTCCCACAAAACACTGATATCACGGATTTTGCCATGAGCATTTTTACTCCTTCTTGCTAACCCCTCACCGCCGACATGTTGTTAAAGTTCTGTCTACTGGTGCACATGCATGGGGCACTCAAGTAGCACATGTGTGCCAAAAATTGCTTCGTGGTACTGGTATCAGTATCAGTGCAACCCTAGTTATATTTTTTTGTGTATCTGAGTTTGCATTGGTATGGCAGCAAATTCTGTTATTGTTGTTTCCAGCCTGCCTAGTTCTGATTAACTAAGAACACAATCCAGCTCAGTAGCGTAATATTTTATACCAGAAATTCTAAATAAGTGGTCCAATTTGAATAATCGATGCCTTTTAACTAGGGCTGGGCAATATGACAATACTTATTGTTATCGTAATAAACTATACCACAATATGTCACAAAATGCTTATCCTGTGTTACAGAAACTGTTTCTGAAAGAGACAGGTCGGAGATCAAAACTATGAAACATACTTTACTTACAGCTGTACAGAAGTGCTTTTCTGACATGAAACAAAACCCACTCTTCTACTCTGCAAAGCTACTTCATCCAAGATAACTAATGTAACAAAGCGAGCTGATGCATACCACTCAGCTACATTTTAATTCAGCTAGATTTACATTGCACTCATTTACACTTAATTTACACTTGATTCTAAGTAGGTTACTCAGTATGGTATGGGAATCGGTATTATGACTACTAAAAAACAATACTTGGTCTAAAAAAAAGATATCAATGCATCCTTAAATCATGTCAGTGATTCTTAGTTGCAAAATTCTTAGCTACAAAACACTACGTTTTAAAGTTATAAACCTGACTACAGTACCCTCCACAACTACTACCACGCTTGATAAAGATGAGCAAAATAAAGACAACAAACAAAAGGTTTGTTGTTTAGCAGTTTTTACTGAAAATGAGAGCAATCTAAAATAAAAGAAAAATCCCTCCAAAACACATCACAGTTACTGGCAAGGGACATTGAATCTTTAACCTTGACTCTTTTTATGCCATACCCACCACTGGTCTTTGTTTTTTTTCTCCTGTGACCATAGAGCCCAGTTCCAAAGTTCCAATGATGTTTAGCAAACTTACATTTGTGGTTGGATGGCAGTAGAGGCTTTCTTTTGGCAAGCGTTCCTAATAGTTTGCTGGCAGGAAGGTGGCATCTAATTATAGTTTTGGAGACTTCGTGACCCCATGATGCAACCAAGTCCAGCAACTGTCTAACTCTTACCCTGAACAATATGTTGCCTCTCCAACCATCCTTCTCAATTTGCGTAGAGGCAAAACGCACTTGGTGTAAAGCTGCTTTTCTGGACAGTTGTTAGTTGCTTAAACTTCCAATAGCTTCATGTATGACCCTTAAATTTTGCACATTCCCTCCTTAAACATGCACGAATACCGGACAGATCAATGAGAGAGAGAAACATGTTTTTCCATGAACATGTTGTGTACAATGTATGTTTAGGTTTGTACATCACAAATGGGTAGAAAGTGTCATAGCTGCATCTGAAACTGCCTCAAAAGGCATCATGATCCTGAGTGAGCATCAACTAAAGCACAAACTCACACACACACAAAGCTCTCCTGCATAAAAAAAATCAAGTCACCCTTCTCATGTATGTGCACGGCATCTTTCAGTGCTGGCAGGGCAAAACACAGTTGATTACTTTATAGACCATGTTTATAGACCAAAGATTTGTCACTAGTGACTGCAATGCTGGCATCACTCTGCTAGTGCTATTCTGTAATTAGCACAATGCATTGTGAAAGGTGCTGCTAAAGAGGAGTGAGTTGCAGTTGACTCGTGGCAAGGTAGAGAATTCACAATACAAAAACAGAGAATACATCTAGATTTGAGACTGCACAATACTCTCAAATGTGTTCTTTAGGGATGCACCAATATGGGAATTGTGGGCCAATGTCATTGTCTAAAATGAACATTTTTTCATGTACATGCTCTATCAGTGTCTGCAGACATGTACATCTAATCCAAATTTAATAAATTTAATATAAAATATCTGCTGATACAGGTAAGATTCCAATATCTCTGTGCATTCCTAGTGTTGTTCTTTGTTACTAAAATTCTGAATGTCTGTGTTTCTTGGCCTATTTCAGTGATATAGACTGAGTACAAATGATATTTAAAAGTGTTATTATGGCCTTTACAGCACACAACAGTCACTATCATAATGACGTCACAATGAGTCGCAGGACTTTTAATGCTGGTATCTGGGTTAGATCAAGAACACTTTCAAGTCTCCTAACTACTTTCAGTTCCTGCATTTTTGAGCACCGAAACTTGGGACAATAGAAAATGACATCAAGGGGCTCCACAAAAATGCAAGAACACACAAGTGAGAGAGAGAGAGGGACAGAAAGACAGAGAAAGGGAGAAAACCTCTGTTTGTGGGACAGTTTGTGGGAAACTTCTGATTTAAAAATGTTCCTTACCAATTCAATTAAAGAGGCTGACTGAAAAAAAGGACAATCTATCTCCATAATATGCTATTTCTCTACCCCATCTCATTCTCATTGATGAGGGAGGCTACAGCGAGAACAAAGAGCTCAGGTTATGCTAGCACACAAGGCACCTTCTCTCTGTGCAATATTACTCTGTCTGTATTGTCTCTCTCAGGCTATGGTACAGGTGACACAAGCAATGGAGCACTGCCTAAATATCCAAATCTGCTCTCCAAGGGGCAAAAGGCCATAGAGTGAACATGACTTCTTATTAGGACTTGCAAAGAGAAGAGGGGAGGCAATGACAGCCACTCGTTGCGCGAGCCAGCTCATGTGCTACGTCTCTGAGTCAGCTGCAATTATTTCAAGTGGCAACGACATGAGCGCTCGCCCAACCCCTGTTTGGTCACATACCCAAGGGTTCTCATTGCGACCTTATAGTACCCTTGCCCCACAACACCCACACAGTGTTACAATTACACTCTGATGAGGATACAGCCACAAGGCAGAAGAAATACGGAAGAAAGCAAGCAAGCAAGAAAGCAAATTCAATCAGGTAAACAAAGTGCAGGTGGCAATGGCCAAGTGCATGTAATCTGGACTTGCAGGTTACCTGTGTTTGCATAAAGCTACTAAAGTGCTTACAGAATTGATCTACTTCAAAGAGGTGCATGGCCAAGAACACTGGCTTCAATGCTGAAATACAGCTTTTGCCCACCAAGGCTGGTGCTGCTGACATTTAAGAGGGTAGAAACAGTATACACTGGGAATTAACTACATTTTACTTTAATACAATCAACCGCTAAAAGCATTTCAAACACTAAATGTTTAACATTTGTTATATATTTTTAGATGTTGAAATGGGTGTTGATTTGTAGACAAACTAATTCTTTACAATATGCTACTTTTAAAAAAATGAATGGGGGAAAGATCCCCATTTGTTCTGGACTTTGTAGGGTTTCTGTGATCACTCAGTTTTTGCATTCCATGAATTTTTACTTCCTCAAAAGAGTGTTCTGCATGCAATAAGAAGAAAAAAAACTTCAGTGACAGATACCGTGCACAACCCAACATTATCTATTTGATTGAACGCTTTTTGCATTACCAAACACACATGATTTAATCTTCAATTTCAACTGAAATCATCCTCTGGCAAAAACAGAACTACAAGTGGGTGGGGAAATAGAAAACAAGAAACAAGAATGAAATAATGGAACAGATCATCATCCATGACCACATCTGTCTTTCAAATGACAAGGAAAAGCTACCATATAGTCCAAAGTCCCCTAGACAGTTTCATCGTTATTAGGTAGAGAATTGTTTCATTTTGGTTTGAAGTGTTAAATCATGAGGTACACCACCTACCCATGTCTGTGTATGTACGTACAGATAGACAGACAGACAGACAGTCAGATGAGGCTTATGTCACTTTATGAATGAGTGATGCAGGCCAGTCAAAATGAGTCATTCTCTCTCAAGAGGCCACCCAGGTGCTAGTTCAGTCTCGTCATCTCAAGGTTTGACTACTGCAACTCGCTCTTGGCTGGTCTTCCTATGTTGGTCATCAGACCCCTGCAACTCATCCAGAATGTAGCAGCATGGTTTGTCTTCAATCTTCCAAAGTTCACTCATATCACTCCACTGCTGTGCTCCCTTCACTTGCTTCCTGTAGTTGTTTTAAAACCCTGATCTTTGCTTACAAAGCCAAAAGTGGACCAGTCCCTCTCTTCCTTATGGCAATGGTCAAAACCCAAACTGCACCTCGAGCTCTTTGAGTTTCTAGTACACTATCCATCAAGACACATGGAAGAAAAGCATCAAGACTCTTTTTTTTGTCCTGGCACTTTCACTGGCTGTCCGAACAGCAGACTCTCTCACACTCTTCAAACGTAGACTGAAGACCCATCTCTTTTTACAGCACTTAAGTGAGCACTAATCTAAGTACTTACCGAAATGTATTGTATTGCACTTATACTGTGTCTAACTGTACTTTTTTTCTAGTTATCAACACAGGCTTTTGTTTCTAGCAGTATCTGAGCTCAATGGTAGTTAGTACTCTATCCCATTTGTGCTAGCTAAGATACATTCTCTGGGAAGACAATAAAACACATTTGTAAGTCGCTCTGGATAAGAGCGTCTGCTAAATGCTGTAAATGTAAATGTACATGGGCAGAGTGATACTGGAGGTACTCTTGTCCAAACACAATGAACACCGCTGTGATATCACTCTGATAACTCTTTGTAGGGATGTTTAAGAGATATGACAGATGCAGCCTAAATTTTATGTTCTAAATACCAAGATGAAGCTGTACAGTAATTTATATGGAAAATAACTGACTTGAAGTGCTCTGCTACACTCAGTCTTACATAATTTATTTTTTAAATTTTCATTTTCAGTGGTTAAAATTTCAGTGCTTTCCTGTTTTCCAGTGCCTAGTTTCAGTATCTTTTTTAGCTACTTTGCTTTGTACATCTGGTCAAACTTCATTCCCACAGCACCTAAACAAAGCACATTCTCTGACTGGGTTTTGCACATAAAGACTGAACCTCATGCATGGCTTAATTAATTCATGTCCAATGAGGAAAAATGCCACAGACCTTGTTCTGATTGGTCTGTAAAAAACTGATCTGTAGATATGTTGTACAGATACATCTTGGACATGCATCCAAAAAGGCTGATTTGATTCCTTTCAATTATATGTCAATTTATTTGCAATTTCTGTGGTTTTGTTAAATTTTAATAGCTGCATTTATTAAGTAATTAAAAGCCCACTTTTTAGTTATATAACTTGATTAACTTCAAAAAATCTAATTTATGTTTAAGGAACATAGGGAGCAGAAGAATTGTAAAATTTCAGATACGGACATTAACAGGTTAAACTTTCAGATTATTTACACGTGTTAAATCAAGGGAAAAACCTAAGCAGTCCTCTGCACTCTGATCCCTGGAGCTGCGCAATCTAATGATAAATTGACTGTCACCACCATCGTGACATGACATAACCTAGAACAGTCCATACTTGCAGCCTGTGATGCTAAATTGCATCATATCAACCCAAATTCTGCAGCAGCAGGCCAGCACATTACTCAAAGCCATTTCAGGTTACAAACAGCTCTCCAGGTAAATTGCACAAACAAAATGCAGGAATTTTCTCTTTGTGTAAGTGCATTGACCACACAATCCCTCTATGTGGATCTGTGAATTACAGGTATTCAGAATGTTGTGACAACAAGATTATGTACTGGCATGTTTTAATTATATGTAAAAACACAATGAACAATTACCATTTTACAAAAAAAAATCAATTCAGTTTTTCTGCTCAACTCTACAATGAAGTGACATGAAAGAAAAATACCTGGCAAACTGAATTTCCTTGCAGCAGTGATACCAATATTCACATCAGGCTGATAGAGGGTGATTCAGGGGTCAAGATTTGACTCTGAATATTTTATTTTTAAACGTGTCTCTTGTAATAATAAAGAGCTCTAATTATCTTTTACATAATTATTTCAAAACAAAAAAAATCGCAAATTTGATTATCTGTGCAAAAGAGTAGTCTCATAAAATACGGCAAGTCAGTTATAAAAATATAAAAAAATGCAAAAATAGATGCATCTACATGCCTAGTTTTAATCACTGACAGTGGTTTCCATAAAAGATGGCAAATGACAGAACTTTGGAAGAGACTAAGGGGACGTTCACACAGCATCTTTGTAAAAGGTAAAAAAAAGCAGGATGTGCTTATTAGAAGGCAGGTTAACACATTTGAGTGAAAACCAGGTTAACACTAAAGCTGTGGTCACACTGAACGTGTATGATATCTGCCTGATGAAAAAGCCTATTAAATTCAGAAGACATGAGAACACGAAAAATCTATTTGCTTCCGGGTGCATTACATTTCACTTCACACGAGTTCATCACTCACAGTTGCAAAAAACAAACTAGCTAACCAGCTAACATTAACAGTTTACAGAACTTTACTTTCCTTCCAAACCCACCTCATATGTGACATATATACTGAGAAATAGAAAACAGAGATGATTTTCTTCTAACAAAGCAGGAATACAATACATTGTGTTTGAAAACAGCTTTTTCTCCATGTTAGATGAGTGACTAGGAATCGTCAATCTTGAGCAGTCAGCTGAGAATGACGTATTGCAACTTCCATGAGCAGAGTGGTGCTTTCATTGATGATATAGTTTAAAATTTTGATACTGTGTAGAAATCATTGTATTTCTAACTGGATACATATTAGTTGTGTGACGCTGCAGAGTCTGAGATTAGTCATTTCAGAACGACAGTGACGATACACAGCATAATGCATCCACGAGCAAAAAACAAAACCAACTTTTACTGTCACCATTATTAGTAAATTTGACATTTCTTCAAGGACTTCAGCCCCAACACACCACATCAGCACAGTCCCATATGAGGTTAGGCATCATTAATCTCACTTTTGCAGACGTGGCGGTGCAGCTGAAGTTCTCATCACAATTTGGCACTGGGCCAAATCACGGCCTACTGATATTCAGAAGGATTAAATGCAACCTAATCTGCCGTGGAAACACAAAAGCTGACTACTCCATGCACAATGCGCACACTCAGACAAGAAACAAACAGACACTGTCTTGGTTAGAGCACAAGTATGTGGCAAAACGGTGAGGCATTACACCGGCAGTACAGCAGAAAAAAAATACAAAGGGGAGCAATGTCTACACCAAATGTTTCTCCTGAAATGATCTGAACAAAGAAACCTGCAGAAATGGTTAAGGACCCCGCTGAAAGACACACATTTTCTTTATTAATTAAATATGATCTTAAATGTTTAATAACAGAACAAGTAATGGCATTTATTTTCTTAAATGATGCAGAATCATACGCAGAGGCTAGCTATCTGTCCATCTAGCAGTCTACCTACCCACTTAACTAGGAACTCATTCAACAGGCTTGTCCTCAATTTCTTGTGCATCAACCTAAAATATAATCTGAGTTTATTTTAAAGGGTACAGCATGTGCAAGAAAGCATCAACTAGCAAAGTACATGCAGCCATATAACACGGTGGTGCATTTTATGCTCTGTTTACTTTGCAGACACCACACTGCTCAGGGATAAAAGTGTGGCAAGATATGCGGACAGGAAGGCTACAGAGGAAGTGGAGTTATTGTGATATGCTAGGTAGCTAGCTACTTATATTCAATTTTATTTCAAAACACTACCACATAGTTGTGTGATTTGCTTGCTGCAATTGGCAGTATGTGCAAACAAACAAGGTACATATTGGTTTTGGCATATGCACCCCCAAAAAACCTAAAACATGTATTTAAAAAATAAGTAAATAAAAATAATCGATATCAGACATATGTTAAGATTGACTGACATGTCAAATTAATATTTTATGACGCATCATAAAATGCATAGACAGACATCAGCAGACATGTACATGAAAAATATCAGATACTGGCATCAGCATACAATTCTTATATCAGAGCATCCCTAAAAGCAAGATGTGTTAACAATGCAGTAACTGTTGCATCTGAAAATGCTGGGAAAACATTACCTTCATTATTTATTTATTCCACTATTTTTGTGCTCTTTGAGAGTTTTATAAATATATGGGCTAATAGGTTTTTAAAATCAGTATGTTTGTGTGTGTTTTCTCCAATACTGCCTTGTGGATTTCTAAGAATCTGAAAGCTGCTCCCACATCTAAAGGAATGACCGAGTAAACATCATTACTAGCTACAGCGATCAAAAGAAAAGCCTGGCACACAAAAATGAAGGCCATTAGGGAGGACTGCCAGTCAGTCAATCTCCACCAAGCTTTCATGGACAAGAGATTAAAATTGGCTGGAAAAGCAGTCTATTTAGCTGAACTGTTTGGTATACAGTGCAGAACGATACACACAGGCTAGCTAGCTGTCCATCTGTCTGGCTACCTACCAACTTAACTACTCATAAGTCATTCAACAAGCTAGTTCTTCAATTTCCCTCAAATATAATTTTTTAAATCTTATGGCTTAGACTAAAACGATTTGAGTTTAGTTTAACGACTGCACCATCTGTCAAAAAGCGTTGACTAGCTTACCCAGACAGTTAGCGAAGTGCATGCATCCAGATAACGTTGACGTGTGCATTTCATGTCCCGTTGAGTCGCAAATACCCCGTTCTTCCCGGATAAAGAGCGATTTAGACACGCAGACAGAAAGACTACAGAGGAAGCCGAGTTCTCGTGATATGTCAGGCAACATGCTCCATATAATACATTTTATTTCCAACCATTACCGCATAATATTTGTGTGATTTGCTCGCTACGATTTGCAGAATGTGTAAACAAACAAGCTAAGCTAGCTAACGATAAGTAATAAGTTACTCACCGCAGTTGTTCCTCGTTCCGCTTTTTCAGCGATGGATATTCGTATTCAGCGGTGTCAATATCATAAAACTGCTTGTATTCCCCTGGTCCGAGGATTGGCAGACAGGCACCGCTGACAAAACTAGAAAGCGAGCTAACAAGCCAGCTAGCTGTGTGGCTAAATATAAGCTACGTGGCTCGTCACTCTTAGCTAAACCCCCGTCTGTACGACTTACGGCTGGCTAGAAGCTAGCACGGCGAGCTTCAAGAATGCAAGAATTCGAGAGCAGGACATTATCGAGTTGCTTTTCCTAGTAGAAGGGGTGGAAATTCAAGGAAACGCTGTGTCCTCTCCGAAATAAACCAACGTTTCCCAACTGTTCTTGTCACTTTTCACACTCAGCCTCCAGCCGAACGTACGCTGGACTCTTTAACCATTTGGACAACCGCCATCATTTTTTCGTTCAAGAATGTACACAATCTTTTCGCGCATGCGCAGTGCTCCAAGCAGACGTAGCTCTCTATTTCATGTGTTCAGCTCTATAGGGCAATTCTGGTTCATTCACAATATGGCCCAAATAATATTATACTATCTATCTAATACTATCTAATAACTATATGTCCCATTCTAATCAGCGAATTCATCTGCTTTAAAGGGGATTTTTTTTTCTAAAGGTCTTCATAATTCAGTTCTTAAGAAGTAAACAAAGTCATTCAGAGTGTTTTGATGTTAAATGGTTCATTATAGAGGAACTTACCTACTCAGATTTCTTTATAATGGTGGTGACAGGAGGTCACAATGTCAATGACACGAATATAGCCTTTTAATTTACTATCCAAAGCCACCAGTGAATGAGTTTTTACAGACTTTATTCTGTTGATAATGGTAAAGGTTTTGGGAACTATTCTCCTACAATGCTACAACCATATCTTAAACTGTCATTAAACAATGTCTCAGGCACCAGGCAGCATATTTGTAAACATTTCATGTAATACATGTAATAACACCATGTGAGATAGATTTAGAGGCATTAACATCTTCTGACATCTGGCTCCTGTCACTAACATGGTGAACAAATATACCTCTGCAAGTTTTTTTAGAATCTAATAATTTTAATTTCTAATCATCGGACATCAGTAGCTGACCTCACAAATGCACTTGTGGCTAATTGAAATCAAATCCTCACAGCAATGTTCCAACATCTAGTGTAAAGCCTTCACAGAAGATTAGAGGTTGTTACTAAGGCAAAGCAGGGACAAACCCTCTGTATAATATATCCTGATGTCTTGGTGCCACAGTATAAAACCCTTGATGTACGTGTCGACAAACGTTTGGACCTACCGTATATATGTAGCTTTGCTAGACAACTGGCATTCTGCTTTTTACTGTTTCAGTCAAGATAAAAATGTAACTAATTGAGAGTGGTACCTAAGCAGAAGCATACTGTTTTAAATCAGTCCTTTCCTAATATTCATTCCAGTTTACTTGTTTTCTTTATATAGTGCAGAAACTAATCATTCTGTTTATGATTAGGTTTCAGCCAACAGGCACTATCAATCGTGATATCAATACTGAATGGTCAATAAACATTAGAGAAAACAACTGTGAAGGGTAAAGCTACGGTAGTTAATCTACTCACCTTTAAGAAAAAGAGTGTAGTTCAGTTGTGAGTAAAATAGGTGCTATAATATTACCTACAAAATAAAGGAAATCCCCCTTGCAATTTCTCTAAGTTGACATTTAGACGTTTTTAAAAGAATTTTTAAACTAGCAAATGTGCACAAAAAGGTGAAAAATAAAAATGTTCATAGCCCCAACAGTGAGTGAACTATTTTTAATACATTCAAATGCAAACTAGATCACACTTACAAACAGCCCAAGCTGCCAGAAGTCAGAGAGATCATGGCTTCAGGACACTACAGCTCTGAATTACTGCGCACCAGTTTCATCATCATCATCAGGTGTGGCATTTGCCACTGTTGTAAATCCACAAAATACAAATAAAGCCATTAAAATATTTCTTTGTAGGCCAGTCCTCTTCAGAGTTAGAAGAGGACTAGCCTAAACCTATACTCACGTAAAAATATTAATACTTGGGTAAAATAATGACTCAAGTAAAAGTAAAAGTACTTTCCTGAATAATAACTTAAGCAGAAGTACAAAAGCAAGCCAAAAATCTACTCAAAGTGGAATGCCACCAGTTTTTCAAAAATTTTCCATAAGTCAATTCTTAAAACATAAACAAAGTCATTCAGAGTGGTTTGTTGTGAAATGCTCTGTTCTAGAGAAACTTACCAAGTCAGAATTGTTCACAGTAGTGATGAAAGGAACCAGATGTGAAGAGTTTAATGCCTCTAAAAGCTATATCACAAAAGTTAATACATGAAATGGTTATGAAAACGCTACCTGATGCCTGACACTATGAAGATTTTGAGAAAACTTTTAGTCTAGAATGTACTTAACCTCCATTAATAGAGATACATATAGGGCATCATAGGGTAGATTAGTCCCCAAAGACAGATGTAGCTTCACTGGTAGTTTTGGTTAGTGAATAAAATGGCTATATTTGTGTTGTAGACCTGGTTCATATCACCACCACTATGAAGAAATCTAAGTTTGTAAGTTTCTCTACAATGAACCATTTCACACCTCTGAGTGACTTTGTTTACATCTCAATGATTATGCATACATTTTGAAAAATCAGTGGAATTGCCCTTTAAGTACTGAGTAACTAATAAAATTGCAGTGGAATGTCTTACTACATGCAGCTACTATCAGCACAGGAACTGAAGTTAGGCACTATTCTTCTCTTTTTCAGATTCTTTTGGTCTAAAATAAAATGCTAAAGCTCAAAAGTCAGAGGTATGACCAATCACAAAGTGGTACAGATGTTGTTACCAACAATCCATTATGAAATTAAACCCAAAAAAGGAATTAGTAACTAAATATGAATGACTAAAATGTAAAAAGATTTCTTTACTCACTAATATACTTGAAAAAAAAGTAGGTACTCAGGAAAGTACAAATCAATCAATATTTTACTTAAGTAAATGTACTTGAGTACATGTAACTAGTTACTACCCACCTCTGGTCCTATCCCATGTCAGCTTTAAGCAGCTTTTTCAACTTCAATTAATATGCGGTATATTCAGACACTTAAATTGAAAGAACTGGTGAACAGAAAATATAGTATATATATTAGTAATTTGGATCTTCCTATGTAAAGTAGGCTTGCAGATCATTGTAAAATCCACTTATGTGGCCCAAAGAAAGCCTACATGTACACTTAAACGTTCCCATTTCCACCACAGGGGGCACAAGTCCATGTATTTATAGGTGATGCATGTGTTACAGAGAAAGCCCAGCAGATGGAGCTGCAAGTAAATACTTTGAAGTAAGCAATGTATAAACCTTTATTGGCCAGCCTCAAACACCACAGAGGATGTGCCTTCTAGGATTTATTTCAAAGCTTTAAAATGTATCAGGGTATAAGGTTATCTTTAAATTACTCCCCAAGCTTTGCCAAGCAACACATTAACAATTTTGTCAAAGGTGCTTATTGCATAATCCCAAAAAGGATCATGGCATGTATGTATACATTTTTGTCCTTTTTTAAAATCACATTATGTATACATATAGGTGCCACTATTACTTCTCATTGGCTTTAAAATGTTTGTTTTTTTAATCCCAGATGCTACTAACATTATTAATAGAAAAAAAGCTTTTTTGTGGACAGGCACTGGACATTAAAATCAAACGCTGAGACTTATTTTATGTAGGCTAGACAAACTATGTGTGTGCTTGTGCTATGTGTTTAATGTAACTTCATTCCTGGAGTGCATTTCCACAGTGCCTATGACCTTGCTAATTTCTTTATTAAAACAATGACATAGTCTCCTGTTATTACATATATCATATAATAATGAAGAATAAGGTTGTTGATTCTGAACCTGAGTCTAGTCCATGTTAACCAGTTTCAGTACTGTAAATAAGCCTCTGGCTTCACTACTTCACTATATTAGTTCTTCAACAGGCTGCTTTACAATAATGTTGATCTTATCTCACTAACTCTGTTTGTTTCCCCAACAAAATGGAAAGCAGTGGTTGTCATTACTATTCCTTTGATCAATGATGACCTTACCTTAGAGTTTTGCATGAATTTAATCACAACTATGTGTCATTTATGGCTACGTTTCTCAGACACAAACTGATCACAACGATACATTATGGTCAGGCTGTAGGTGAGGCACAAATACAGAACAAGTTAATCAGAGAAGGCTAGACACTTTCATGAATGCAAATTTGCATGCTAAGGCTAGGCTTTAGTAGTTGGGGGATTTTTACTTAATTCATATGAGATCATACAATCCCCATCACTTACAATTCCTACAAATTCTCTGTGAGTTGGGTTCTGACATCATGAGAATTCTACTTTTTTGTAAGCTGCTTTCCTTGTATCAGTGCAAACCCAAACTTTTTACTATACAATATAAATAGGTCAAGCTTGCATGATTAAAATATACTGATTTCACTGTTACTGCTTTCAGTTTTATGAGCCTGTTTTTTTTTCTGTTTGAAGATCGTTTTGCCTTTAGATTAGAATGTTATAACACACCCTAGGCTGGTAATATGTGAGAAACAAACAACATGCAAAAATGTCATTTAGTGTATACGCTTGTTGTATGCAACTTTGATAGGATTTCAATGTTTGAAGCTTAGACAATAAGTTTATTGTTTTTGGGACACTGGTATCCAAAATAATCTGCATTATAGAGATGAAACGGTTACCGGTTTCACGGTAAACCGCGGTAAAATTAATGACGGTTAGTAGTACCGTTTGAACTTTAAAGTATCGTTAAAACCGCGGTCGATTACCGCGGTGTGAAAACTCGGAGATTCGGAGATGTTTCAGCCTTCTAAGAAGACCAAGTCTGACGTTTGGTCATATTTTGGGTTTTATAAGGATGCAGAAGGAAAGTTAATTGAAGATGACCACCCTGTCTGCAGATGACCACCCTGTCTGCAGAACAGGCCGAAAGAAAACAGCGGCAAAAGGGAGCAACACATCCAACCTTACGAGTCATTTCGCGACCACCACCCGCTACTTTTTTTTCTGCAAGGTTAACTTTAACGGAGAAGTCTGTGGGGACTTCGAAATAGAAGAAATGTCATGGTTTGTGTAATTTTCCATTAAGACCCACCTCAGAATTGGTCGAGATTTAATTCTCTATGCAGGGAAATCCCTAGTTATTGTAATTATTATTATTATTATTAATAATAATAATAATAATAATAACTGTAATAATAATACATTTGCTATTCTTTTGTTTACAGAGTATTACAAGTATTGTAAGTAATACAAAAGTAATACTAAAAATGTATTGACCTTATTTTTTAATGTTTATGCAAACAGAAAGTGCATATTGCTGCCAATTCTATTTGTGTTAATATAAAAGTTGGTGAAAAGAGTTTCAGTTTGTGTATCAGTATTTATTTTTTTATTTATTTTACTTCTCAAAACATTTGAACAATATCGCGATAATACCGATAATCGTGATAATTTTGGTCATGATAATCGTGATATGAAATTTTAATATCGTTTCATCTCTACTGCTTTACAATAAAAAGTTTTGAACCACAGAGTATGTCAAAAATACAAGCACAACCTCTAGGCTGAACTACAAGCTCTACTTTTAAAGGAGCAGTGTGTGAGACCCCTGCCTCACCCATCCCTTTCCAAGCGTATAGTAGAACCTATGATGGCCATCAGATTTTCTGCCTTTGTCTGTCCCAATTTTGTTTTGCTTCTTCATATTTTCGCCTTTGGGATGACGAGAATTGACCCTCCCTCGCTTTTCTTGCGCTAAATAATAGGAATGATCCTCCATTTGTCAAAATTTGGGTTCTCAAACTTCTCACAACACAAAATGGTTAGCCAACACCGCCCCAACCACTGATTTTTCTTCTTTAGACGTCTTCCAGCCGGCGCTATAGTGCCACCAAATTCGATGTAAAAATGCGAAAGCCACTCTCTAGAGCCACCATTCTGGGCTACTGTAAAAAAATGGCAGCGCCTCTGTTGGACGAGGATCTGCTCACTATGTAGATATAAAGGGCTCATTCCAAGCGAACGAAAACAGAACAATTTGTAGTTACAGGACTGTACACTAATGAAAACATGGTTTTGTGTACTACATGCCATTTCTGTTAACAGATCCCCCTAAATCGTACACACTGCACCTTTAAGTGCCTCGTTTTAATATATAGTGCACCAACTGCAACATTTTATAAGGTCATTACAAGAACAGTAAGCATATTATTCCATTAAAAACAGTGAGAATGCATATTATACAATGTTAGGAGCTACAGAGTCATCAATACACTATTCAATAAAGGTGCAAAAAGAGGTTCTTTAGAGTGATGCCATAGAAGAAACCACTTTTACTTGCCTGAAAAGTCTTTCAATAGATGGATCTTTAAGGAACCACTTTTGTAAATGAGATGTAAAAAAACATTTAAAAGTTTAAAGAACCTCCATATAATGTAAAGGTTCTACACCAAGTCAAGATTTCTCCTAGATCTGTGCATCCGGGCCAAGGTGCATACTAGGTGAGATACACTAGGTGCATACAAGGTGAGAATACTTCTCCACTTTTAATAAAAAATAATAATGAATGTTCCTAAACATTTATTATTATTTTTTATTAAAAGTGGAGAAGTATTCTTTCCTCAATGCCATAGAATTACTACTTTTGAGTTTTCTTAACAGCTTCCTTTGTAGTCATCTTTACTAAGGTAAAGTTGTTTAACTAGCTTAGATTTTTTTGTTCATCCAGCTCTAGGCTGCAGTTAAAATCTGACAGATTAGTCGACTAGATGACTAATAAATCTAGTCTGTGCAGTGGGCAGCAGTCTAGACTAGTTGAGCACTGTGACTGAATACAGCTGTGGTAAAAACTGCAATGAACAGGCAGAAGGAAAAAATGGAAATTCTTTTTTTTCAGCTAAATACAAAGCCCAAAAAACTTAATCACTGTGAAAATAGTACACAAAATAAATTCAAATCCACTGCAAGCTGAGTAAAACTGTGTTGAAATACAGGCTCATAAGCCTGATTGAGTAGGTTTGGGATGTCATGAGTGTTTCCTGCTTCAGCGACTTGGCCTGTATCTCACTCTTTGAGGTTTACTGCTGCGTAGATGCAACTGCTTGCTACTAGCATTTAGTTTGATAAACAATTACTTGTTTCCCAGTGAAAGTTCTCTGTTAGAGATGAGTGTCTGAGAGCTGTGGTGATTTTAAACATGCAGCTTATATCAGACAGTCTGGGAAGAGAGTCCCAAACTTGCTTAAATACAACAAAAATTCTCTGCAGTGCACATCTCACATCTCTGACCCAGCCCCTGTTAGCAAGCTACAAACAAAATATGTAAAGATGTCCATCTTTTTCATTTGATAATGACGATTAGTTGACTAGTAAACATTAATACTCCTACAAACCCTAGCAGACAGTTTTATCCAGATTGACGTACAGTATAATAATGTTATCGAGGTATAACATAGAACATAACATTAGGAGTCTTGCCCAAAGACTCTTGGTACTTTTCCTTAACAGAGAATGAAAACACAGTATGCTGGGTGGAGGGCAGTAGTGTCACCCACTCGTCCATACCGACTGTTACCTAAAGCTCAGAAAAGCGATGTTGCTATTGTCATTTCTATTGAACAAGCACCATGTTGCAACAAGTATTTAATAGATAATTGGAGGGTTTAGATAACTCTAAAGTAGCGTCCCTAGGCAAGACCCCTAATGCTTAATTAGCTTACCGCTGTAACATGATTAGACTGAAAGATTTTCTGGATGAGAACATCAAACAAATCTCAACATTCCTAATGCATTATGTTAACTCAATATTTTGACTTTTCTCAACATATACTTTTTTAAAGTGTACCTACAATTCTATAACCAGGCTAAAAGGTTGTACTATGCTTTTACAAAGAAAATATTGTCATTTTGAATGCCTCAGAAAACTCTTTGATCCTAAAGATACAGACAAATGTTGAGTAGTTTGGACACAGTTCATAACGGCTGTCACGTTTCACTGGGCATAATGTTATTGGAAAACTCTGCTGCAAGTTCAGTCCCATCCTTGTCACTTTCGCCTGTAATTTTTCAGCTGTCACTCTAAGCATGGCCGTCTCACTGCTCTGCCCTTGTAGTATTTCTTGGGTCCTTATTCCTGTGATCAAGTCTTTTCCTTTGGGACCGTCTTCTCTTTTTCTTCCAGTAGCTCCAGAAGTTTTCTCCTACAAAGAAGTAGAGGACAGGGTCCAAGCAGCTGTTGCACGCTGCCAGGCAGAGCGTGACAACCGCGGCTTTTCTTATGAATGCAATGCGCTGGCATGAATCCCCATAACCGTTCTCGTGTACCTCTTTTTCAGCATCCAGAAAGACAGTGCGCACAACGTGATAAGGCAAGAAGCATACTAGAAAAATGAGAAGAACAATGATTACCAGAGAGCAAGATTTTTTATAGTGCGGTGCTTTTTTCCCTTGCACGTTCCGTAGCAATTTCCCAGCCACAATTATGTAAGAGAAAGAGATAACAATGAAGGGAAGAATGAAGCCCAAGCACAAAGCACCTTTGTTTAGAATGATAATGCTATTCACCAAAGACAAGTCCAGCTCCAGGCATTTGATGTTACCAGATGAATCCTGAGATGTTCCTGAAGCTAAAAGAGGGATGGAGGCTGAAGACACCAACAGCCAAACCAAGACACATACCAGCACAGCTCCTCGGCTATTCTGTAAGTGCATGTAACTGTATGGTCTGATAATGGCCACAAAGCGAACTACACTAAGCACCATTAAAAAATAAACACTGCCGTACATGTTAATGTAGAACACAAAAGCCATGATGCGACAAGTGATGTCTCCAAAGACCCAGTTGGAATCCAAAAGGTAGTAGACAGCTCGGAATGGCAGCGAACACACCAACATCAGGTCTGATATGAGGAGGTTCAGCATGAAGAGGTTGACTGGAGTGAAGGTCTTCACTGTCCTCCTCACACCAATGAAGAAACATAATGACACAAGGTTTCCAATTAGTCCAATTAAGAAGATAGATAGATAGGCAGCTGGGTAGACAGTGCGTTTGAAGTCACTGACTGAGCAGTTACACTCAACTGTAGTGGTGAGATTTAGACACATCTTAGTCATCGTAGCTCCTTTGTGTAATTCTGTGAAGATAAATGGAATCAGATTACAAACAAGCTGAGATATCAGAACAAAACATCTACTGAGTTACCAGGATCTTTTACCAGGAGGATTTTTGCCCCAAACAAGCAAACAGCAATTAGCAAATGTCTTATTTTTCTTTTGCCTCATCTGTGTTGCAATTTTATGGTGTAAATAACATGAGCCACAAATACTCGTCCTGTATTTGAAAGCTGCTGCTACACCACCATACCAAATCATGCTATACCAAAATGTCATAGCATAGTTATACGATTCATTGCACTAAACAGCCAGTTGCCTCCTACTTTCAATGTAGCTCTTTATTTGATTCATGTTAATTAAATAAGCAAATGATTTTTCACTTGAATGCCTATTTGGCCCATCAAAGAGCAAATAATGTCATTTATTTTTGTGTTATGATTCTGGATTCAATAGAAAGTACTGTAAATGTGTGTAAATGTATGAACTTTGGGTTAAAAAGGTTAATAAAATCAGCCATTGGCTTATTTGGTTGTAATCGACCATGATCAGTCATAATCGGTGCATCCCTACTTATTAAAATTATTATTTATGTATCAACCATAATGCATTACATTCTATTCATAAGAAAGTGTTACCTAGATCTGTCCTATAAAATGTGTTTAAATGGAAATGGTAGACACTTGATCATTTGCTATAATGTCTTATTGTGAACATTATTTAGAATAAGTAGAAATGGGCCATTTTTGATTTGGGGATGTTTTAATGTTCTTCTTATACTGGTTGCATGGTACATCTAAAAAGACTTTAAATGTTCAATAAATCTAGTATAATATCACAAACCTCACAGAGAAATACACATTAAACAATATTAATAAACACAGGATTTATAGACAAGTTTCAGATTTCTGTTTTGGTGTGATGCTTAATCAGTAGTGAGCCATTCATGTGCTGAGACACTGAAAACTGTGAAAATGCTGGTACCCTCTGACCTATTTTTAAAATGCTTAGGCATGTTTTAAGTACTGAAAAACTGATGAAGATAAAGACTGGTATGTGGAACAGTGGTAAAAGGGTTTTCATTGTCCTCTACAGATGCAAAGTAAAGAAGTTGTTTTTGTTGGTTCTTAATGTCTATAATGTTTATTCTAGGCAGCACATACATTCCTTTCTGAGGATTCATCAGTCTGAGATCTTAAAAAGGAAACATACACAATAATCAATGTTTCTGAGCTTCAAATATAAGATGAGAAACTGTAATACATGAAAGTGTTGTCAAATACAAAGCATCTATTTCATTTACATGTGTGTACAATTGCTATTTTGTAAATAATATGTTTTAATATTACACAGTTGTATGTAAAAGTCTGAACACCCCCCCCAGTCAAATTACAGGTTTTGTTCATTTTCTAAGTTTTCTAACATTTCACAGGAAACAAACTTAAATATGGCATTTTCTGCCCATTTTAGTGCACAATTCCTATTTCTATGTGACTTTAACATACTTGCAAAACCAACCATGAAATATAAAACGTGCCATAACTTTTGCCAAGTCCTCATTTTATGTTTTAAATTTCCCCAAATATGTTAAATGCAGCAAATTAACAGTAATTCTACATGAAAATGCAGAAGTGTGTTCTCTGTAGAGGATATCTTATTTTCTTATTTTCTTTTAGAAAATCCACCAAACCTCATTTGAGCATACTTAATTATTGGCTACTGTGTTATATTCTTAGTTCCTCTTCATTTATTGTGATGTTCATGCAAAAATGTGCACCACCTACAAAAGCAATCTAAATCCTAAAACAGGTACAGTAGAAAACATGCTTACCTGTTAAGTGCAGCAAAATCTTGATGCTTGCATTCCAATCTGAAAGAGGATTAACTCTGGGAATTTGAGTTGAAGTACAGAGTAGTGAAAGTGACCACAAGCAGCAGCTTCTTTCTTTGCTGTTGGCGGAGGCTCTGTTACATTTTCCTAGCCATAAGCCCCACCCCATCAACTGCACACGCTGAACCAACTGTTCTTTTGTAACATGGTAATTGTTCAAACAACAGCCTGAAAAATGTATTGTAACCAAGAATCTGTTCTATTAAAAACAGTATGCATGATGTTTCCATTATAGATACATAATAAACTGTGCTTTTCACTGGTCTGGGAGTTAAGTAGAATATGTTCAAAATGTACTTCAAAAAATAATAAAAACTGTATTTTTAATGAATGCTAGTATGAATACTACAATAATCCTATCTGTAGTAATTATTAGCTGTTACTTGCAGCGCTGACATTATGTAATTTCCTTGGAAAGAGTTAAAATATTCACATCCGGCGCCAGTATGAGACTTCTGCCTATAAAAGGTGTCCATGAATCACACATGTTCAAGCTTGCTTAGGAATGCTGCTTTTCTTTTCCACCACCTGAAGCTGTGATACTGGATATCTACACCTTTCTGTCTCTCTGTCTCTCTCTCTCTCTTTCTCTCTTTCTCTCTCTCTCTCTCTTTCTCTCTTTCTCTCTCTCTCTCTCTCTCTCTCTCTCTCTCTTTCTCTCTCTCTCTCTCTCTCTCTCTCTCTCTCTCTCTCTCTCTCTCTTTCTAAAACAAGCTCAGAAAGCTGTGACCATACATGTGCTGGTTTTGGCTCTAAGACAAATTGCATTGTTGGAGGACGATGTGGAGCTGTATACACAAGACTTTGTTTTAGATGCATTGAGTGTACACAGTGCCTTGTAAAAGTTTTCACTCACACACGTTATTAACATTTTCTGTATTTCAAATGAAGCTGATTGTCAATCAGTATTTTTATTGTGAACTCATACGCTCCAGCTCTGAATTGTCAAAGCCAAATAAGTGACTTATCCAGATAAACTGAAAAAGAAAAACTGGAAGATATTTGCATAAGTATTCAACCCAAATGGAAGCCCCAAAGTTACACAGATGGAAAAACAAGGACAACCTGGATATCATTTCTTTCATAAGCTACATTTTCTAGATAAAAAGTACAAAAAAGGAGATGCAATAATTTATAGAACATATCACGAACGTTAAAGAGGAAGTCATAAAAAGGCATAAATTAGGGCACAAAATAACACCAAAAGTGACCTCCTGAACCCTGATTGGAAAAATATGTATAAGTATAATGCATAATCCAAAAAAATCTTGATAATGTTGACTACTTTTGCGTGGCACTGTAGTACATAGGGATATCTGTGTTTACAAAAATAGAAATAGTATTTATACTATGGAAAATACAGATTTTGTGTACATAATATATTTACTTGAATATGATTTGTATTTAACTGACTATTTTTCTTTTTAACTTTACTTTTCTCAAAACTGAATGCAGCCTGAGTTAAAAATATAATGAACTCTGTGTAAGACTGGCCTGCTTGGAAGGCAAGATAAAAGCTGTAAATGTGGGAAAATATTTTGTTGCCAGCTGAGACCAAAATAGAGATGTTTGGCTGTGTAGCGCTGTGTAGGCCATAAACAGTTGGAATCAGGAGTACTGTGCATCAGCAGAGATTGTGCTTAATCTTGTGAACAAAGGGGGTATAAGTGGAGCAAAACACTACATGAGAAACCTGTTTCAGTCTGCCAAGAAACTGAAGCATGGGAGAAGTTTCACCTCTCAGCATGATGATGATCCCAAGCACAAGGTCAAGGCAGCATCTGGGACTGGCCCCCAAACATCCAGGTCACTGCTGTAAGCTCAGTCTCACTGAGAATCTGTGACACTTTTTGAAAATGGGTCACGATCAGTCGTTAACTGTGTGCATACTTACCCCAAAAGACTGCTTTTTCAGCACAAGAACACTCTGCCAAACATGTTTGAGTGAGCTTATGTACTAAAAACAGTCATTAGTCATTTTTACACGGAAAGAGTTTAAATATTCTTCTCTGAGACACTGTTTTGCTGTTTTGGGGGTGGAATACTTTTGCAAGGCATTGGTAGAATCTCTAATTTATTGATGTTGGAATGAGGTTAGTGTTAAAAGCGGAAATGGCATTTAGACTGCTAGAAAAGAAACAATTACACACAGGCTACATTAGCTACTGAATTTGTATTCATATATTGTATGAATATGTGAATATATGAGTTAGCTATTGAATGAATTTGTATTCATATAATGTACGAATAATTGTGCATTTACTTGACATGCTGGCAGCCTCAGCAGAGTGCCTAAGATAATGATGAATCATTCCACCTTAAATGGTGTAGCAGTAGCATTCACAGTGCCAAATAAGAGGCCAATTTCAGCCTCATACTAACATATATGAAAGTGTAAAAAGGTTAGCAGAAAAAGGGACTAAAACTACATTTGATAAACCAAAGAGGTGCATGCAGATGCCCAAGCCAACCTACATGAAAAATATATGGACGTATTTTTTTTTATATTTGAAATACATTTCAAATATGTTGCAATCCAGGCAGAAACACATTCCAAACACTAAAATGTATTTCAGAATATATTGCAATGTATTTTAAAATATTTGATATCTTGTTTATTTGACATAACTTTTGTATGAGTGCTGTCTTGCTGCATATGTACATAGTTCATGCAAAGTACAGTGCACAACACAGAAGTTAGTGCCAATCATTCAGTTCATGTATATTTAGTTATATCTGTAATGTTTGTTAAAACTACATGCAATTAAAAAAATATATAATACAACAAGTACAAATAAATGCATTTTAAAAATATATTAAACAAATTCATTTTTGCCATTGCAAAAGTGTATTTGATAAATACGTTTAGAATGTATGTTTTTTTCCATATGGGAAAAAAGTGTTTTGGGCTTTGAGCTATACTTAGTAAGTATTTGGTGGCAGGGCAGTGTCTCATTTTGTTCACATTTTCAATGTTGGATTGACAGATGCATTTACAGAAATGTTCTGCTGTCTGTTTGGAAAACTTATTCTTATGCTAGTGCAACTAGGCCAGTTACTATCCCCTAAAGATACCGTCAAGCTATCAGCTAGACACTATCAGACACTGGAGTCAGTGCTGGTACATAAACACACAGAGATTACAAGAGAGCTCTTCTGCTAACACCACCATGATGACAACACAGAGAGAGACGACTTCTCCTCACTACATCATTGTTGATAGCCTTTGATCCCAAAAACTACAAAATATACTCTTCTGAATGATAACTGGTGAACTATGTGTCTCATAAATTGGGATTACAAAATACTAGCTTTATTGTAAGTGTATTAAACTCTTTTATAGGTCTAGACGAAACAATCTGGCTTTATGTCAAAAACATATAGCAAATAATGTATGACTTGTCTTAGACCTAATGGATTTTGCTTAATTGAATTATTCATATATTTACTTTTTTCTTAGACCTTTACAAAGCTTTTGATTCCCACTTAGCAAATTTGGTTTTGGTGACAATTTTATTAATTTCATTAAAACTCTCTAAAAATGGCAGTTGTTTGATAGAGCTTAAAACCAGTAATTTGCCTAGAGTTGAATCGTTAAGAGGAATTTGTCAGGGTCGTCTTTTATCCCCTTTATTTGTTGTTACTTGCAGCTCACCTCCCTATTTCTTTTATTGTGAGTAGCCATTTATAAGGAATCACAGTTGCATATATAAAAAAAAACTTAATCAGCCAGATAGCTGTTTTTGAAAGATTGCAAATTCCTGTAGCTATTAACTATATTAAGATGTTTTCAAAAGCCTCAGGATTCGCTGCAAATTGATAAATGTGAGCTCCTGGCTGTTAATGATTGCCACACTACCTCTTTGTACAGAATCTTTATCAAGTCTCATGCCAGAAGAATATCAGAAGTAGCTTAAATTTTAGCCCAGTTATCGACAGAGCTAGAAGGAAATTCAACTCATGGCTATGAAGTGATCTATCTTTAACCCTTCTTTCTACAATGAAGGGTATTTCTACATTTTGACCCATGCTGCTTTTTCTTCACATGTTGATAAATCAGTTTGGGGGTTTGTTGACAGATTGCTTTTATCCTTTATGTTTTTCCTTGATTTATAAACTTATAGCCATCACTACTATTTCATTTAGAAAAACAATGATATTCAATGCAAAAAAAAAAAAATCTTTATTTTTCAAATTATTGTAGAGTTTTCCCATTATCTGTTTACCCAAGTGCTTATAAACATAAATGCATTGTACGGATTACTGACAAAATCTGATTTTCTGCAGTTATAAGATTACTATGTGCACATAAATGTACGCATTGACATGCCTCTCAGGCAATCATATCATCTCTAAACATCCCTTCCTTTGTCACGAAAAGAAAAACTTGGACAAAACTCATCAAAACAAACCTGCAGTGAGAACAGTGTTGGCATTAAATACATCAGAATTATTAGACTAAGAAATGATGGAAAGGTGTTACTGAGGAACATTTAATGCCTGACACATGCCACTCTGATCATCTGGTGCGTGGTGATGTTTTTATTTCATTCTTGAAGCTTTTTCTTTACATGTTGATTAATCAGTTTGGGAGGTTGTTGACAGATTGCTTTTGCCCTTTTTGTTTTTCCTTGATTTATAAACCTATAGCCATCACTACTATTTCATTTAGAAAAACAATGATATTCAATGAAAAAATATATATATATTTTTCAAAAACTGCTTCAATATCGGTATTATGTTAGTCTCTCAGCTATTTAATGCACAACAGCTTTTGCACTCTTATTCAGGGTTTTTGAACCTATATAAAATTTCAGCTCCTCCAAAAGACGGTGCTGTGTTTATAGATGCTATAACAAAGTTAGAATACTTTTGAAAGATACTGTCAGGCCACAACCTCTTGCCTCATTTTTCATTAAACAGCCATATGAGACAGCAGTGAGGAGCACTTGTTTATGATCTAATCCTTGTTTTAGAAACAGAAAGATTAGACAGCAATTTGGGGAAAAAGTCATCTCTACCCCATGTTTTATTTCTAACAGAATTAACTTGTTCCTAGTGTTCCTTGGAAAATACCATCAGCCCCTTCATAAATCACTAGCAAAGCTAAAGACGTATCTACTACATTTCTAATCCAGTAAAATTCTATCTGATAATGTGTCTTAACATGGACACTCTGTTCTTTCTGTGGCTGTGCGGTAGAATTGCCTCAAATCTCCTCTGGGAACATAAATCTGGAGGCTTATTTGGGAGGGCTTCTATGTTTTTATATGTAATCTTCAGCTTTTCTTATTATACTCTATTATGTTCTAGTTGCTTTCTATCATTTTGACAAAAGCATAAGGAATGTATATTTTAATCAACCTCCTTATTCTCTTAGCTACGTTTTTTATACAGTGTTAATCTTTGTCCCTTCCCCCTGTTTTTAGGATTAACATGAAAACCTATTTGAATTATTTTAATTTGTACCAACTACCATGTCTTTTTGCCATTACATACTACTACTTTTATTCATTTTGTAATCTGCATGGAAATAAAGCATTGCTGATAGCCCCTAAAATTTTACAGTTTAGCTATTTCATCCCAAATTTTCTCCACCTATGTCAGCAGATGGAGTTTAGTCCTTGGACAGCCCTATAACGTAAATGGTATACATCCTCAGAAAATGTTTTTTGAAAAGTTAAAACAAGTCTCACTCTTGATCACCATTGTGACCAGTGGGAAACTATGGGGGCCAAAAGTCACATCAGGTAAGCATTCAGATCCAATTATGCAAGAAATAGAAACGAATTGATCTGATAAGACAGTGACCCATGTTGAGGCAGTATACTGGCACTGTGATGCTGGAAATGTTGCATGCACTCTTTACTGTGTGAACATGTTTTATCATGTCCAAAACCTCAGCTATATGAAAGAAACAATTGATTTAGGATTATCAACAGCTAAATGTGAGCTGCTGTGCTTTGCAAAATTAGTGCTTTTTGCATGCACTTAATAATCTGTTCATTATCGGATTTTGCCAGTTATCTGAATTTTCAAGTGGTCTTTCTTAGATCAGATTAAGGCCTAGAAATCTGATTAAGAAATCCGATAAAGCAAGCTGGATTTTAGCTCAGTAATTGGCTTTTTCAGTGCATGTATACACTTACTGTGATTTCTTTCATTTTTCTCAGTCTGCACACAAAACTGAGCACTGTTCCAGAAATAGCAGGAAGCCCTGACTACAGCTGCCCTGAGATGGCAGCAGAACACTTTTGGAGCGACGCTGAAACCGACTACATGCCTGACAAAATGAAGAATTTTACTATTCTACATCTTCTTTATGATGTATATTCATATTTTCAGCTAAAGTGACTTGATGTTTTAAATAAAGCAGAAGCATGACATTTGAGTTCTACATTGAGTTTAGGTCACATCTTATTCTGTGAGTTTCTTGGCTGGTTGCAAAGCAGAAATCTGATTATTGCCTGATGCATGTAGAGTTTTCCCATTATCTGTTTACCCAAGCGCATACAAACATAAATGCGGATTACTGACAAAATCTGATTTTCTGCAGTTATCAGATTATTAAGTGCATGTAAACGTACGCATTGACATGCCTCTCAGGCAATCATATCATCTCTAAACATCCCTTCCTTCATCACAAAAGGAAAAACTTGGACAAAACTCATCAAAACAAACCTGCAGTGAGAACAGTGTTGGCAGTAAATACATCAGAATTATTAGTGATAATTATTATTAATGATGGAAAGGTGTTACTGAGGAACGTTTAATGCCTGACACATGCTACTCTGATCATCTGGCGGGTGGTGATGTTTTTATTTCATTCTTGAAACTTCTTGATGTTTTAGATTAACGTGTGAAAGACGACACACAGTTCAGTGTCAAAACTATTGACTGTATATCACTGTATTTGCTAGAAATCATTTTAATATGAAATCTAAGGATAAATAACTTTAGAGAGCAATGTTAAGATCAGTTATTTAACTAGGTAGCTTTAGCTAGTTAATCCTATTGACTGAATACCGTGTAAGCAATAATAATAATGCACTTGTACACAGGTCAGTCTTTGTATTACTTCATTAATGTTTACTGAAAGGCCTTGTATAAAAGAAGACAAGTCTTCATCAGCATATAACATTGCATTGACTAGCTCTAGTGTTAGCTTTAGCATTGGCTCATTTAATGGGGCATCTATCAACTCTCACATTGAGTGACTAAACAATTTCCCTAATATAAACATGATTTTCAGAATTCACTTTTTATTTGCTTTAAATAAGTCTACATGCATATTTTGTCAGTTCACCAAAAATGTATGTCTGCACGAACATTTCGGAAAGCCAGTTTTATAATGAAAAAAATAAATGTACTCTTCTATGTGTTTTTAATTTTTCCTTTGCACTGCCAAGCTTTTTAGTGTTACAGATGCTACTTTTACAGTTAGCCTGAGCTGAAAGTTTCACTGACTTAGCAACAACAACTAAGAGACTTTCTCAGAATTTTGCAAAAAGTCAATTGTGATTGTTCATATATTTACATCTCCTGTGTGCATGCTAAACATCAAGGAAGTACCACTGTATTAAAATATCTACATAGACCCTTTAAAGATTATATGGTGGCTCTACCTGTATTACAGCACGTTTTATTTACTTGCTGTCATAGATCTCTGATAAACATCATCTGTCCCAGGTGCACACTTGAAGTAAATGTCTCTGGTCATTTAATCTAGTACATCTCCCATCACCCAACATAAAAATGTTCCCATGAAGTCAAGACAACAAATCAAAATTGTGACTGGCCAATTTAAATGAGTTCATGAATTTTGGGTACTTGTTGGTACTAGTACATATTGTACTCCTACACCAGACACAACATTCAGAAAGACAATCCATCCATTTAGAAAATCTGTTACTTTTGGAAAGTGCTGTCATTCAAAACATACACCTTTATACCCGGTGCACCCTACAGGATGATCTGGCCACTTCCCCCCTTAGTCTGCATTATATGAAAGTTATGGCTGCAAAATTACATAGTTGATTCAACTTGCCATGTTGCTCCCTGTCTTAAGTTACAGTCGTATGCAAAAGTTTGGGCCCCCCTCTTCAAATGATGTTTTCTTTATTTTGTAAGTGAAAATAAATTAACTCATCCTCTACAGAGAGCACACATTTGCACATTTCAATGCTCAGTTGCTGTTTATTTGCTGAATTTAAGATAGTGAGAAAAATTTGAACATAAAATGTGGCCTGTGCAAAGTTTATGGCATGTTTAATATTTTATGTATTATTTGTTTCCAATATGTTAAACTCAGCCAAAAATAGAAACTGTGCACTACAATTTGCAGAGCTCGTTCTCTATAGAGGACGTGTTAACTTATTTTCACTTAGAAAAGCAACAAAACATAATATAAAGGATATTCAAAACATATTTGCATATGACTGCCTGTGACGGCAGGCAATGTGATGCTTGGTCTGTGGAGAAAACACAAAGTGGTGCAAGTGCTTGTACTGACTATAAGGGAAAAATAAAGGGATGAACCTATTGTCTACTATTTTGCAAAAACTGTGTGCACAAAGGTGGTGCCTGCACTCTAACACCAAAAGTGGAAATTTATGAATTAAATTAAGTAACAAAAACTTAAACTTTAGCTCATACTAAAGTAAATATATTACATGATTTCAGCAATTCCCTCTTTTTTAAAGGGGGAGTTCCAGAGATTTTTCAAAGTTTCTACATAATTCATTGGTGAAGGTAAGTGCATTGTGAAATGGTTCAATGTAGAGAAACATACAAACTCAGATTTCTTTAAAGTGGTTGTGATAGGAACCAGGGGTCACAATGTCTACAACATAAAGTTCATGTGTAAAGATAACAATAGTAAAATAATGGTAAATTTGGGTTCTATTTTGCTTTACAGCACTTCTACTTCTCTGCCATAAAATGGGTTAAGATGGATTTTAAGATGGATTTTAGGTCAGACCCTTATCAAAACTATTGTAAAAAATCTCTCAGACCTCAGGCAGCATATGCATAACCATTTCATGTAATAACTTTCTGTGAGGGAGCTTTTAGAGGAATTTAACACTTTGAATATCTGGCTCCTATCATCACTGTTGTGAACAATTCTGACTTGGTAAGTTTCTCTAGAAAGAGCTTTTTACATCAAACCACTCTGAGTGTTGATATCTTAACCATTCAATGTCAGCCTGTGACACTAGAAAAGTAAATAAGTTGTTCTGATTTGACTAACACAAGTTCATGAAACCCACAGAATCACCTGAAATCCAGTTGTGATGAAATCACTGCATATGCATCAGTAAGAACAGACTGTGCCATATGCAGTGATTTCATCACAACAGCAAAACTTACAATTTAAGTTGAAATGCTTAGATGAGCTTAAATGTTTTGCATAAGCATTTATATGTCCATTTATAACATTTATAATCTGAGGCAATCTGTTTCCACAAAATATTTAAGATGCCACTCATGTAATTGTTGTAATTACTTTTAAGAGTTTAATAATATTGAGTTATAGAAATAAATATTTTGAGTTTCATCAACTGAAAATATTTGTCAGCTTTCTCAATAGTTTACTTAATTATGCAACTAAAATATCATTGTGTAACTAACCCTAACCTTCTATGTTCTACAAACTTCTGACTTTCGATTTTATGAACTTCAAATCAGGTCATCAGTTTCCTTGATCTTTCTGAGTTCTGATAACGTATGCGTGTTTATAGTTCGGAATCAAACCATGGCATGGAGGAAATTCCTCTGTGTGAATAAAACTTGTGATAACGAGGGCCCTTATTTACCACCTGGCCGGGAAAGGAATATCATTGGCCACCATGCTGCCATTGTGAATGGTTTTTTCCATCATGCCATTGTGAATGTTTTTTCACCCCCACCAACATGCAATTAGGAGAGCTTTTTCCCCCACCATGCCCTTGGGATTTTTTTAGCACTGTGTCATTGTGAATATTGATGAGTCCATGCAACTTTTGGTATGGACAACCCATATCATTACATTTCTGACCATTACTCCTGGACATACTGGCAGAGGAATGGCCCAGGGTTGTTTTGCAGAGGCATGAGCTTACAGCAGGCTGCTCTGGGCCACAACTGGTTCATCACACACTGTTCATTCTTTCTCAACCACTATTCTATTCATTTCTCAGTTTTACAGAAGAGTTCTTTCAGAGGACTGAACTGAACTGAATTAGCCACAGGACCAGTGTGAATGTGGATTCATATAGTACTCTATCCACATGCTACCCTGCAGCACCTCCCATATAATTACATTCCTAGGAACATTACATAATGTTCTCATTTCTGCTGAGCAGAAGAATGGCCCAAGGAGCCATGTCGTCATCTGGAACAATGTAAGCTGCAACTATTTCATCAACCACACACAATTTTTCATCCTTTTTCTTCCATCCGATTCTTTATTGCTCAGTCCTACAGAAGATATGTGATTAAAATGTACAATTAGTGTAATTCAATGTAAAATTACTGTATTATGCAAGCGTTTTAGGCCATCTGAGAAAATGAGAAGTAAAACTTTTTTTTATCTGGGCAGTAAGTGTTATTTAGAACATACAAATAAACAATACAATTTAACCCCGAACAGAAGCTCAACCATTTCCGAAGTGCTTTTCAAGGAAGCCCAGTACCTGCTTCAGCTAATCAATACTTAAATCAGGTGTGATGCTGATGGAATTTAACAATCCATACAATGGCTGGAGTTCACCAATAAGTCAGAAACCAAACTGATACTTATCTGGAGCTGAATGACAGTGTTGAGTTGGAGCTGAATTAGTGCTACTGCATTCCTTAGAAAGGAACTTAGAAGGAAAGGGCTACATTATATGGAAACAAAATTACAGATAGATCATAGTGAATTTTTGGACAGGAGAGTAAAACAAGAAATTGGACACATCATATTAATAATGACCAGTCACTCTTTGCCACATTGAATCGTGTCACGGAAACAAAATGAAATAATATTTTCTGAACTGTATTTAGCAGTTTCGAAACTGAAAACAAACATATCTCTGAGAATGAATGGCTTATGGAGGTGATATGAGTTTAACAAAAGCAATCATCATTACATTAGTATTTTAAAGTTGGCATTCCACACATGATCCATTTGAGTAACATTTCATTTGGAATGTGAGACAATACTGATAGGAATTTATTGTTAATACTACTAAAAAGACTTTCATGAATAAATGGCTAAAACCATGAAGAACACATAGATATAATGCATGAAATATATGATACTCAATGGGAAAGAAGGATTTTTACTTAGAATTCATATTTATTTTTGGACTGAGTACATTAAATCCATACAATGCCATCCCACAGTTTTGTGTTTTCTGCTAAAACAAATTACAAATCTCCTGTACTTGAGTGAAAGAAGTATTATTTGAGCTAAAGTAGACATGTTCTATGTGCTTTTTAATGTACTTAAGTACTAAAAGTAAAAGTTACAGTTATTACATTAGATTGTTTTAAAGAACAAAAAAAAGTTAGCTATTTCCTTTCAACTATTTTATTTCATGTCTGTAGCCACAGGATCTCCTTTTAACATACTGTTCATTAAAACAGTGAACATTATTTTATTGCACAAACATTTAATGGAAAATTCAACCGATTTTTAAAATTTTCTGCATAACTAAATGGTTAAGATGTAAACAAAGTCATTCAGAGTAGTTTGCTGTGAAATGCTCCAGTTTAGAGAAACTTAAGTTCACAGTGGTGGTGAAGTGAACTAGACATCTGAAATGTTTAAAGCTACCTCATTACATGAAATTTTAGGACTAAAACATGTTTTTAAAATACATTCATGGTGGAGAGATACATTCAAGGTGTTGTGAGGCAAAATAATCCCCAAAGGAAACTATAAACCATTTTTGCCACTATTTCACTATTATTAGCACTATGTGTAAAAACTCAAAAGGCACCCGTAGGTTCACTGGAGGTTTTGATTATAAAATAAAATAGCTGTATTTGTGCTGTAGACACTGTAACCCCTGGTTCCCATCACCACCACTGTAAGGAAATCCAAGTCTGTAAGTTTCTCTGCAATGTATCATTTCACATCAAATCACTCTGGATGACTTTGAAACCACTCTTAACTACATAAATTTTGGGAAAATCGGTGGAATTCCCCTTTAAGCATGACTATAGATAGAACACTCCCACCCGATAATATTTTATTAACAACTTTATTAAAATAAAAATAATTGCTTTCACTCACGCACAGACGTTTGGTAGGTTGTTCATCGCTATTAACGATATGCAGGTTCAACAGAAAACTGGGCAGCTCAGGTGGACCCGAGCGAGGGGTCTGACCACAGCCGCTGACGGAGGCGTGGTGTTTTTGTGAGGGAGAATAGAGTAAAGTGAAGTGAAGTGAAGTGAAGTGGAGTGGAGAACGACAAGACTTCAGCTTGTAATGAAATCATGGGTACTGACTATAACAGATGATGATGTAGGTGTCCCCTGACAGATCATCCAGGGCTCATCAACCACTAAACGCTTTTAAGAAAGGCTTGAACGTTTTAGAAGCTGTGTAATCGTCTTCATCCTAACACGGGCATGCAGCCAGCAGTGTGAGGAGGAAACGTGCCTCTCTTCTCCTCTCCTTTCCTCCTCCGCAGTGAGATGAAGGCTTCAGCGGGCTGGAAATGACAGCAGGCGGCTAACATTAGCAAGAAAACTCTGCAACCAGGCGACTTTAGACGAACCAGTTTATGTGAATGGAAACGATTTCGAGAAAAGAAACTAACGTAGCTAGACACCCCCTCGATGAAGAAGGCACTGGCGTTAATTTAATAGCACGAGGTAACGTTAATGTTAATGGTTTCTTCCCTTCTTGAAAAGCACTGATGTTTGTTTATTGTTACTAAATGATTCACTGTAATCCTAAATGGGTAGCTTCAATTTAGGTAGCTAGCTAGATAGCGTTAGCTAACCTAGGTTAGGTAGGTTAACTTAGCTGAAGTTACACAATTAGTAGTAGAACTTATCCAGTCTTGTAAGATAAATGTTGTGCTATTAACTTGGTTTTAAGCTGATATGACTAAACTAGGTACATTGCTGGTATCCTTATAATGACCATTATGGACGCCATACTGTAAAACATTGGATGCTCCGGCCAGAAGCTACTTAGCTAGCTACACTAGCTAAGCTAGCTAACTTAGCTGGCCAAGCTAAGCTATACATCTGAAGTTAAATGCATGTAGGTTATTGCGATACGTTAACGCCCAAAGTATGTCGAAAATGTTTTCTCTGTTTATATTATTCGTGTAAGTTACAGCTTTGGCTAGCTAAGACAGCTATGGCCTGCACTTCTTTCGTCAGTCACTTGTTAGCTAGCTAAATTAACTAGCCCCGTTTCCATTTCTCTGCTGTCAAAATTTTCGTATAGTGAATGAGATTTTATAAAATACTGTGGTTCAAAAAACAGGAGGGTATAAGCCGAGCACGTACCAGCGGGTTAAAAATCAAGCGCAGCTCTGTAGTTAGCTACTAGTGTTACAAAGACAGCCCTGTACTCACAGGTATTCACTTAAAGCACCAGCTTTCTCTTCTTCCTGCTTAGATCTTATCTAGCAGATCTTTACTCCTTGTTTTGCATGCCCACCGCACGACACCTGACTGAACTTCTCTGAAAAAGGAAAAAGCTCCAGGGCTAAGTGAAGGAGATTTACTTTCCTGCAAAGTTTAGTTCCAGCCTGCGTCCAACATGCTGCCCTTTCCCTTACCTGCGCCAATTCTTCTGATCCAGCCAGTCAAAAACGTTTGAAGAAATATATTAGGTGTGGAAGATTGTGGTTTGATCTACAGTCCACAGAAAGGTAGATCTCCAGGACCAGGGTTGGTGACCACTGATATATTCCAGTGTGGTTTGCTTCTGCTGTACATTAATAGTTTTGCGTATTGTGGACAAAGTGCCTTCACCATGATAGTTTTTTTTTTCTATTGATTTCCTGTTCCATTGAACTTAAACTGGTCTGACATGCACTTTTTAGTTAGCCTTTATATTCTTCCATCATCAATTTTGCTTGCAATTGAAATTTAAAAATTGATCAAGACCCTAGATAAGGGAGTGCCTCACTTTTCCTGAGAACTTGAAAACCAAGTAAAACCTGTGTGGCAAATTTGGATTCCATTTGCGCCGAGGCATTTGGTGTCCATCATGTGCTTTTTGCAGCTTGCATGTTGATGGAAGCAGACAAGACCAAAATGAAAGGTATAAGTAATGCACCAAAATAGGAGTTGTGAGCTGATGCCTATATCCGATATTTTTCATGTTCACATCTGCTAATGCCATTTTATAAATAATTGTAAAATTAGGAAATTATTGGGAAATTCACTGCATCTATTGGAGTAGCATTACAGAGAAATAGAAAATGTATTTCTGTAGAGTTACAAATGCGGTAAAATAAATACATCGCAGAAGTTTTAGCATAGGAGCACAGCGTCATCTAAACATTCTGCTCTTCCAGAGTACTATAAAATACAAATATCTAAACATCTGTCCGATCATCATAACATAAGTGTTCCGAAGGCTTTGGCCAAATCTACTTCAACCCAAGTCTACCCTAATAGTGCTGGTGTTGTGGTAGATCTGCTCCATTTCTCAGTAGCCTTGTATCCTGTTCCCCCCTGGGTGAGGAAAAACGTGTATGTCTGTTTATCCTGTTTGTTGCAGAGTAGCATGCTAGACGTGGGAAAGTGGCCAGTGTTTGCACTCCTGCCTCCTGAGGAACTGCGACTCATCCGCCAGGCCTGTGTGTTTGGCAGTGCTGCTAATGAGGCGCTTTACGTTACTGTCAACGATGAGGTAGGCTTTGCTCACTAAAGGGCAGTAATAGTGTGCAGTAGAACCTTATTAAAAGGAACTAGTGAATGGATCATTTGCAGTATGTAGTTTGTCCCAGAGCATGTAATTTGGATGCAAACTCAATGGGTCATGTACTCAGTGTATAGTCAGGAATTGGGAGGAGGGAAAGTTACACAGACTGAGGGTGATAAGCAGATAGAAGTAAGCTATATATAGGCCAGTAATACAACACAAGCCTTGTTTGTATCCTGAGTAGAACAGTGTGTGACTCTGGAGTCAAGCCTTTTCCACGATAGCTTTTTGAGTTTCCCTGGTTGTGGCATGTCTTTGCCATGTCTATACGTATATATTTACAGAGGAACAGCTTAACTTGGTTGCAGGGTTATACATATAAGTCTGTCTTCTAAATGGGATTCCTTCCATTTGTGTCTCCTGAATCTTAAAGGGGAAATTTCTGCACAATTTGGTTATTGACATATAAGCTCTCATTCACATTGTCATTCAAAAGGTGGTCTGATGTGAAATGTTGCATTGTAGAGATGTCTGCAAAGTATAGCCATTTTATTTATTATCCAAAACAACCAGTTAACCTACACCAGCCAGCCACTTCATTAAGTACACCTACCTTGTATCTACACTCTTTGTCTTTTTTATCAGCTCCACTTTCCATATTGGAGCCCTTTGTAGTTGTCCAGTTATAGACTGTTGTCCATCTGTTTCTCTGCATACTTTGTTAGTCTCCTTTTACCCTGTTCTTCAGTGGTCAGGACCCCACAGGACCATCACAGAGCGGGTATCATTTGAGTAGTGGATCATTCTCAGCACTGCATGGTAGTGGTAGGTTAGTCTGTAGTCTGTTAGTGGAACAAACACAGCAGTTGCTGGAGTTTTTTCCCCCTCAAACACTGTGTACAGTCACTGCCCACTTCTACCTTGTTGATCCACCTTGTAGATGTAAAGTCAGAGACAGTAGCTTAACTGTTGCTGCATCTATTGGTGTTGGTCATTCTCTAGTCCTTCATCACAGGTTGCTTCCTACAGGGCTGGATATTTTGTTTGGTGGACTATTTTCAGTCCAGCAGAAACACTGAGGTGTTTAAAAACTCCAGCAGTGTGTCTGATCCACTCAGACCAGCACAACACATACTAACACACCACCACCACGTCAGTGTCACTGCAGTGCTGAGAGTGGTCCACCATCCAAATAATACCTGCTTTGTGGTGGTCTTGTGGGGGTCCTGACCACTGAAGAACAGGATGAAAGGGGCCTAACAAAGTCTGCAGAGAAACAGATGGACTACAGTCTGTAATTGTAGAACTACTAAGTGCACTTCCATGGTAAGTGGAGCTGATAAAATGAGCACCGAGTGTAGATACAAGGAAGTGTACTTAATGAAGTGGTCGGTGTGCACATGTCTGAGTCTTTATTTGTAGTGCTGATAATGGTAAAATAGTAAAATGGTAAATGTGTAAAAACAAGCTTTATTTGGGGACTGTTTTGCCTTACAACACTCTACACATCTTGCAGTCATGAATGGATTTTAAAAAATACATATTAATCCAAAACCTTATCTCAGACATTAGGTAGCATATTTGTAACCATTTTGTTTTATAACGTTCTGTGAGGGAGGTTTTAGAGGCATTAAACACATCGAATGTTTGGTTCCTATCACCACTGCTGTGAACAGCTGTGACTCAGTAAGTTTCTCCAGAATGGAGCATTTCGCATCGAACCTCTGTGACTTTGTTTAAATTAAGCCTGTATTAAAAAAAATCATGTTAAGGTAAAATAGGCCTATGCCAGTTTACATTTATATTAATTTTCCATTCTTTTGTGTTCACCCGTTTGTTTTCAAAATCACTTGCTGTGGTATTTGAAAATTGTTCACACTCATTCATCAGATTCACCTTTTCCCTTTCAAATACAACTCCCACACTTTGTATAGGCTTGTACTACCTAAACCTTCCTTTTTTATGCTCTTTGGAATCTTATCTTTGCTTGTTTATTCTGTGTTTCAATTCCAAAGAGCTCTAGTCTTAACAACAGGCTTCCCAGACTAGGAGTTTGACCTGAACAGCATTAAACATCAGCAAGTGCTGTAGAGCTTCAGAACAGTAAAGTCTGCTGTTTGATTTAAGACCAAAAAAAACCTGGCAACCACAGCACCAAGGTTCAGGACAGGCACACACTGAAATGTAAACAGTTTAAAAGTCCTTGTAACAGTCCCGTTCAGACATTTGGCATTGGCGTGTATATATCATGGCTGTAATGTACTGGGCTGTTATCAGCAAAACTGTTGTAGACTAAAGGCTAATTTATGGGTCAATAGAAAACATTCTGCTGTCATTCAGCAGCAGGTGTGTTGCTGCCGTAGGGCTACACAGGCGTGTTCAATAGTGAATTGTCCTTTGTTGTACAGAGTATTTCAGTGTAGCGCTCACAGTGATGGTGGCAATTGTTATTGCATCCAGTGACGCACTAGATGTCTAGTATTAGCTTTAACAAGTAGTGAAATATTAAAAAAAAACTTTTGGAACAAGGGGTGTTCACCTTTTGGCTTTTTTGACAATACAAACACAGAATTAGTGTAAAAAAAAAGTAAAGGTATGATTTATTAATAATTTTCTCTTTTAAAGTTCCCTATCAAATATATTTATACATTTTTAAAGTGCAGTCATCGAGTTTTTAAATATTTTTGAGCTGATGCAAATAATGTATACAATGCAGCAAAAGTATTTGTTTTTATAAACTTGTCATTTCCTTTTTTAGTACTTGTAAAAATGGCCTCTCAAAGATAATAAAACATTTTATAAATGAACATAGAAAAATCAGATCACAGAGAAACTCCACTGAAACAATGCATTGCAGTTTTGGAATATGGTGTTTGTGTATAGGTTTTATTTATTTAGTTATTGGTCCCCTATTAGAATGACTTAATATGGTTGGTGGCATTCTCTACAGTACAAACGTATTAAAGCTAAATCCATTTGACTGCTGTTCAGCAGTAGCTAAGCACTTTTTCTGGGTGTGTTTACAGGTGTTTGCTCTGGGAACAAACTGCAGCGGTTGTTTGGGTCTGGGGGACATGCAGAGCACCATTGAGTCCAGAAGGATTGATGTCTTGTGTGGGAAGAAGATTGTGTCTCTGAGCTATGGCACAGGACCACATGTGGTCATTGCAACTGCAGGTGTGAGAGAGATTTACTAAACTTATATTTTATTAAAGTAGTGCCTTATGTTACTTGAAGATATAACAAAGATAGAACAAAAAAACAAAGTGGCAGTACTACAGTAACCTTTGCTTTAGGGCTGAAAAGCCAGCAGAAAAAAGGCTCCAAAGTCTTTTTCAAGGAAGCCCTGGTGTAGACACTTTGATTTTGACTTGTGATTTTTAATTGTGAGCTTTGTGTCTGTCTTTTTCTTCATCCCATGTAGAAGGAGAGGTCTATGCCTGGGGCCACAATGGCTACAGCCAGTTGGGGAATGGCACCACAAATCATGGCCTGACCCCTGCTCTGGTCTCCACCAACCTCATTAACAAGAGAGTGACTGAAGTGGCCTGTGGCTCCCATCACACCATCGCTCTCACCACTGAAGGAGAGGTGCTGTTCAGTAGTATTGATTAATCAATAGTGCTGAAAATCGATCCCAAAAAGAGTTAATTCTCTGATTCCATGCATTTTGGGGAATTGAGAGTAGATTCCAAAGCTTTGGGCTCGATTCCACAGAGAGACATTCATGCTTGCCTGCACCCGTGCCAACAGAGTGTGAGAAATTCAGCTGTCAGTGTCTAGACAGCCTGTCTGAAAAGATGTCCTTCCGCAACTCACACAGTATTGTATTTTGCATTGCAAAAAAATAAATAAATAAAATGTCTCTCAGTCAGGACCACTTTGTTCAAAAAAATATTTTGTTTCCATTTGCAGTACGTTGTGTTTGGCGGTATGGCTCTGTTCTGGGCCCTCCGTTTGCCCTTCATATGCATACGTGGAAAGCCTAAGGCAGGGAGAGCGGCAGAAAGACCCCCCTAGGGTACGGTACAGAGCAGGCATTAATGACAACAAACATAACATTGAGTGAGTTAGACACAGCATGAAGGAGGGGTTGGGCTGGAGGTGGGTTGCAAAGAGGAGTGACGAGAATTGGCAGGCTAAGGCAGCTTAAATAAGCACGCTGATGAATGTAGCCAATCATATGTGTAGTTAGCTGATAACAGCTGGTGGTTTGAGATTGGGCCCTGAGCTTGACTTTCTGGCACATATCTGCTAAATAACTACATGCACTTGTAGTCAGCTAAGTTACTTTGGCTAGCATTACTCTCCAGATTGCCTTGCTAAGGTCTAATTGGTCATAAAATTAAACTGACATCTTGTGCATTGAAGAACAACTAACGTGGAAGCACATTTATGTCAAAAGCCTTTGTCATTCACACTTTACATAATACACTATTATTATTTACTTAATATTCTTTAATATTCTTAATATACTTACTATGCTGCAAGATCTCTTTTCTTGTGTTCTGAATTTTGAAATTGAAAAAAGTGCCTTATGCTTAAATTTGGGCACTTTTGGTCAAATTACATGTTTTGTTTGACTTTGAGTAAAACCATGTTTAAGAATACACTTGTGCACATGCACAGTCGCTGTAAAATTGTTGAAAAGAGCATGTTAGGAAGAAAATAAAATGTGAAATTTGTGGCCTGTGTAAAACTTACAGCAAATTTTATATTTTATGTTTTTTTTTTTGATACACTACATACATAGGAATTGTATGCAAACTGTATGCAAAGAAAATGTGTTTTCAGCTGTCAGATAGTCCTTAACATGTGTAATGTCTTCATGCCTGTTGGGAAAACATCTTGAGTGGCATCCTCATGTAGCTGCTTGAGAAAAAAGCCAAAACTGTGCAAAGCTGCCTCAAGGCAAAGGAGGATAATCCATTAAAATATAAGATATAGTATTGATGTCTTCCCCTTTTATTATAAAAATTGAAAAGTAGCAATAACAATGCAAAGTGGTAGAACTTTTGACTGGTAGTGTAATTTTATCTTTGTCTCTTTTGCTGTCTGTTTTCACATTATCCTTGGCCCACTACTCTGATAGTAAAAGCGTGTTTGTTTGTCCTATGTTTAGGTGTATGCCTGGGGCTACAACAACTCTGGCCAGGTGGGCTCTGGTTCCACAGCCAACCAGCCAACCCCACGCAGGGTCAGCAGCTGCCTGCAGAACAAGGTTGTGGTCAACATCGCCTGTGGACAGCTCTGCTCCATGGCTGTTCTGGACAACGGAGAGGTAAACAGTCTGTCTTCTAATGTTGAATTATATCCAGCTAATTGATATGGTATACCAGTGTGTAGCAGTTTGTTTGAGCTGATTTGGTTGTACCCACTTCAGGTTGTTTGAGGGTCATATGTATCGGGTATGTTTACTGTTAAGGGAAGTTTACTGTGGTTGTCACTTTTACATCATGAAGATTCTTCGTTCTGCTGCAAATTAAAGGGCATCATTGTCCCTCTCAGTGATTCTGGATAGCTGCCATGTTTTCTGACTGAGTGCTGTGTTGACAGACCTACGGCTGGGGCTATAACTGTAACGGGCAGCTGGGTTTGGGCAATAATGGCAACCAGCAAACACCCTGCCGTATCGCAGCTCTGCAAGGAGTCAACATTGTGCAGGTGAGGAAACAAACAAGGTGCACAAGGTGTTTCAAGCTTCACAACACTTTTGTTTGTTCACTTTCACCCGTTTAAGCCCTTAAAAGGCTGTGCACATGTGCGTGACCTACGCAATGGTCTTCTTGCCAAACCACAACTGAAACACAGGGCAGTAACAGGCTGTATATTTCTAGTTTTTGTTATACTGTAAAATAGAATTTACAAATAATCCTGTAAATGATAAGAGAATGAAAAAAGAAAATACCAGTTTTCTTGAAAAATATTTACATCAGTTTGATAACCTATTAAAAATGATAAAACGTGAATTAGGACCACTAAAAACTAAGTCAGTAACCTTGGGTCATTAAGGTTGCTTTATTTTTTTTTTCAAGATATTACACGGCCCAAAGTTACAGGCCTGACATTGGGGCAGTCAACATATCTGGTCAACATGCAAAATTAATGGAAAGGTATATGTTTGTTGTTTGAAGGTGGCCTGCGGCTATGCACATACACTGGCACTAACAGATGAGGGATTTGTTTACGCCTGGGGTGCCAACTCTTATGGGCAATTGGGCACTGGAAACAAGAGCAACCAGGCATTACCCACACTCATCAACATGGACAAGGAGAGGTGACAATAAGCTTACACTGTCAGATTTCCCACTTTGTTTATTTCTGCACTCCCTTTGCCAATCAGAAGTCTAGATTTTTCAGGTGTAGCTTTTTTCTTCTGAATAGTGTTTGGATGTGGTGTAGGGGGTGTATCTGCAGGTTTAGCTACCTTGGAATGTGGAGACTGTAGTTGAGGGGTTAAAGTGAAATGCTTGTGTTTGATGATGAAGATAAAACTATATATTTGCAGAGTGCAGACATATTTTGAGTGTGCATATAGTTGCTGTCGTATCAAAATATAATTTTCCCCACTTTTCATTTATTTGACACTATTTGAAAATGGCAGCTGTCTTATATTGTCCAACATTTCACAATGAATGAAACAATTGAATGAAAAATTTAAGTCCAAATTACTTGTAATAAAATCTTTTAATTTCCAGTTAAAACTGACATTAAGTACAAAATTTTTATTTTTCAGCATCAGGAAAATAATCTCAACAAAAAATTACAGTCTCAACTAAATAGAATTTCTAACTTTCGGTATTTAGTTTATCTCTTTGTGTGTGTGTGTGTGTGTGTGTGTGTGTGTGTGTGTGTGTGTGTGTGTGTGTGTATGTATGTATGTAGTGTATACATATATATATTTATATTACAGTGGTGTGAAAGTGTTTGCCCCCTTCCTGATTTCTTATTCTTTTGCATGTTTGTCACACTGATTGCAAGTGTTTCAGATCGCCAAACAAATTTAAATATTAGACAAAGATAACACAAGTAAACACAAAATGCAGTTTATAAATGAAGGTCTTTATTATTAAGGGAGAAAGAAATCCAAACGTACAGGCTCTGTGTGAAAAAGTGATGCCCACCCCCCCAAACCTAATAACCGGTTGGGCCACCGTTAGCAGCAACAACTGTAATCAAGCAATTGCGATAACTGGCAATGAGTCATTTACAGCGCTGTGGAGGAATTTTGACCCACTCATCTTTGCAGAATTGTTGTAATTCAGCCACACTGGAGGGTTTCCGCACATGAACCACCTTTTTAAGGTCATGCCACAGCATCTCAATCGGATTCAGGTCAGGACTTTGACTAGGCCACTCCAAAGTCTTAATTTTATTTTTCTTAAGCCATTCAGAGGTGGTGTTTTGGATCATTGTCCTACTGCAGAACCCAAGTGCGCTTCAGCTTGAGGTCACCAACAGATAGCTGGACATTCTCCTTCAGGATTTTTTGGTAGACAGCAGAATTCATGGTTCCATTTACCACAGCAAGTCTTCCAGGTCCTGAAGCAGCAAAACAGCCCCAGACCATCACACTAAGATGTGTTCATCAAGATCATCAAGATGTGTTCACTTTTTCACACAGGGCCCTGTAGGTTTGGATTTATTTTTCCCTTAATAATAAAGACCTTCATTTATAAACTGCATTTTGTGTTTACTTGTGTTATCTGTGTCTAATATTTAAATTTGTTTGGCGATCTGAAACATTTAAGTGTGACAAACATGCAAAAGAATAAGAAATCAGGAAGGGGGCAAACACTTTTTCACACCACTGTGTGTGTGTGTGTGTGTGTGTGTGTGTATGTATATTGAAAGTCACCATTATATATATTATTTTCTTAGCATTTGAAATCTGGACCGTAATAGAGAATAAGTGTAGGCACTTCGTCGTTGGTGAGTTTACTAGAGAGAATGATTGCACTGTGCCTGGGGAAAGTCAACACTGGAACACTGGTCATTAAACCAGCTAATGCAAACAACATTTTCTGTAGTTCCAACACAAAATGCCAGAGTGTTATTTTGTCATCGAGCTGCTGTGATGACTTTTTTTTAATGGCTAGTGAGTTCATTCTGTTTGAATCAGGCCTCTTCTGGTGCTCAGAGCAGCTAAATTAGCTTGTGTTCTCTGTTTTTTTTTCCCCAGGATGGTAGAAGTGGCAGCATGTCACACCAGCCACACGTCAGCTGCCAAGACGCAGAGCGGCCAGGTGCTGATGTGGGGTCAGTGTCGTGGCCAGGCTGTTCCTTACCCACACATAACACACTTTTCCAGCACTGACGATGTGTTTGCCTGCTTCGCCACCCCTGCTGTCACCTGGCGTCTTCTCACTGTGGGTAAGAAGGGTAGAAGATGACAACTTGGTTGACAATTACCTTTGAATCTTATCCAAATTCTTGAACTGTTCCTTAACTTGCTTAGTGCTCTGTTGTAGTCTTTGGAAACTTGTTATGCTTTTACTCTCTGTCTTGACTTGCCAGTGAACGTTGTCTGACAGCTATGCTGAAAATTCTGTTTGTTAGATGGAGATGACTATCTGACTGTGGCCCAGTCCCTCAAAAGAGAGTTTGACAGCCCAGAAATATCAGACCTGAAGTTCCTTGTTGATGGAAAATGCATCCATGTTCACAAAGCCCTGCTTAAAATCAGGTATTCAGAGAGTTCCTCCAGGCATTATGGAGTCTTGCAGAAAGCTTGCCAAAATAGTTTTCCAGCTGTTGCTGGCCTTTATTCCACTGAAGCATTTCCATTTCTTAAAGCAAGTATGTTGCATACTGATGTCATTGTGAGTCTGGGCTTAGCACCTTAAAAGCAATAATTTCCAACCTGGTGCTTGCACTTGAAAAGCTGCTTTATATAATAAGCACCAGGCATACATATAACTTGCCCAAAATTATGCAACAATATAACGATATTTTTTACTGTTGGAAACGAGGGGGGGAATGTTTGTATTTTTCTTGGGTTGGATAATTGTGTATCTGGCAGGTTGCTGGAGGCAAGACAAGGAAACAAAATAGACATTTGCGCTGCAACGTAGTAAATTAACAGAAACATGCCATAGCCTGCTCAAGGAAGTAAAACTTAACAGACTACAGACAAAATGTATGATCTGTTTAGATTGCACAATAAGAGACATTCCTAGTCAGTCGTAGTCTGTCTTGCAAATCACTTTAAAAGGAAATAGTGCATGGCAAATTGTGGGATTTTGTACTTGTGAAGGATCACAAGGCTTCATTTTCTAGTATTAGGAACACAGGTAAATTACCTAAGTGAATGATAAGGTCCATAAGGTGTGGTCACATTGTTGAGCCTGTTAGATTTTAGAGAAATGTCTTGAAACATTTCATTAGTTTTATAGAGATGTTCTTGTTCAGCCACTCATGTAGAGTATGTGTACAGTTTGGCACGTTAACCTTTTTTTAAATAGCAAAAGGATCATTTCTGGTTTGAACAGGATTCCCAGAAGGAAGTTTAAAAATTAGATGCACCATTTATTTAATTTATTGTAATTTTTATGTGTTTATTAAACATGTTCAAGAGAATCTTGAAGAAGATGTAATCTGCCTTGTTTTCAGACATATTTCTTGTATACTTCTGTTTTTTTTCTGTTAAAAGGTGTGAGCATTTCCGAGCGCTGTTGAACGAGACAGATGAGGAGGCCATAGAGATCCATCAGTTCTCCTACTTGGTGTATCGCGCCTTCCTTGAGTACCTTTATACAGACACCATCAACTTGCCACCTGAAGATGCCATTGGTAAAAAAAATTTACATTTAAAATGAGCCTGGAATAATGCTTGTACTTTATGTTCATAGAGGGACGTGATCATCAGTTTTTATTTACTTTGTGAAGTTATGCATGATTATTAGCGAATAAATTAATAAAATGAGATGAAGATCCATTGACTTTGATTTCTCTGGTGTGAAGGTCTTTTGGATCTTGCAACATACTACAGAGAGACCCGCCTGAAGAGGTTGTGCCAGGAGACAATCAAAAGGGGAATTTCGGAAGAGAATGCAATCACACTGTTGTCTGCTGCTGTCAAATATGAGGCACGGGTAAGCACACAGTCTTGTTCACTACTAACAAGAAACAAAGAAAAACTACAAGAAAAAAAAAACAGTCACTCTTTATCCTCTATGGACATACATACTAGTGTCAGAGCACTCATATATTGTTAAAATGTTTCGCAAAAATGTTATGGATATTCTGCTGCCACACTTCATAGTTTCATAGGAATTTACTGTCTGTCTAGCATATGCAGGATCCATATGAACAGCAAAAAAGTGTAAATTATTTGCTCTAACAATTAAAATACTAAAATGTATAGCTCTTGTGATTGTTGAGACAAAATTTCTATGTCTAGGTACTTCTGTATATTAGCTTTTCATGTGTTGTAGCTAACCAGCTATCTAGCTCAGTTACTAATGTTGATAAAACAGTTTAAGCACAAGTTTGGATTCCACACACTGCAAATTCTAGTGTATAATTATAACTGGTGAGCGAAAATAATTACAGACATCCTCTACAGAGAACACACTTTTGCATATTTTATTTTTTGTTTGATTACTATTTATTTGCTGATTTCAGCATTTTGGAAAAACAAATAAAACACAATGAGGCTTGTGCAAAAGTTGTGGCACATTTATATTTATTATAATGTTAAACTCTGAATAAATAGAAATTGTGCACTAAAATGAGCAGAAAATGCAAAATTCCATGCTTAAATTCCATGTAAGTGATGTGGTAACTTATTTTTACTTAAAATATCAACAAAACATGTAATTTGAGGGTGTTTAGATATTCATATACAACTGTATGTCTACATTCTGTAAAAAGGGACCTAAAGTATATGAAAAGGGAAACAGCACCTCCCCTCCTTTTTGGCTTGACATGGCTTATTGCTTTATTATGAAATATCACAGTTTCACAGTTAGCTTACAACATTGTCAATGCCTTTGCATGCGTTTTTGTTGCATGTAGACTTCACTTTGACAAAAGTGTCTCAAATATGTCACACGTGAAGCATCACAAATCGCAATCTGAGGTGCTTCACTTGTGATAGTGGCACATAGGGCTCTAAAGTTGTCTCACTCACACACGTTCCTTGCTCCTTCATTTTCAGGACTTGGAAGATTTTTGCTTCAAGTTCTGTGTCAACCACCTTACTGCTGTCACTCAGACCCAGGCCTTCGCTGACATGGACCATGATCTGCTTAAGAACTTCATTAGCAAAGCCAGTCGCTATGGGGCCTTCAAAAACTAAGAAAGTGTGGGACCAGATCATAGAGGAGGCTGGAGCACAGCACTGTACTGGCTTTTCCAGAAGTAGACAGATGTATTTTGGGGTATGTTTAGGCCTGAACGCCCTTGGTTTGAACATGAAGACTATGAAAAGTCACTGCACTGACTGACCTGTAGGTCCCAATGCTTTGAAGCTCCACTCCCAAAATGACACCAAAATTATTTAAAAAAGGGTTTAGAGTTGGAGGCCTGCCAGGTAGAAAAGCCATTAGAAGTTCAAAAGGGACTTGGAAGTGGGCTTAAGATGTGAGGACCACTGTTCTCATAGGTATCTGATGGTGCCTATGAATGGGATTAATATCATTGTATAGACTTGTAATAAGGGAAGAACATTCCACTTGTACAAAATAGTAGAAAGATCTTATTCAGTAGTATATATTACCTTCAGTTGTTTCGAGAGATGTCACTAGATGCTTTTGAAAAGGTTTGAAAAGTCTGAATGAACTTGCTTTCGACAGAGAAAAGATATCAAAAGAGAATCAAAATAATAGCACAACAATACACTGACAACATAGGACGGTTTTCAGTAGAAAGGTTTTCATTATGTAGATTACACATGTAGACTGGACTCATTTACTCAATAATTGAATGAGTTATTTGTGAATAGTGGAAAGAATGCTTAAGGTTAAGGTTAGCTTAAACGTACTTGGTAATTCTGAAAGTACTGTTCATTAAGTGTCAGTGGTTACTTGGAAGTTATGTATCCCTCTATTACTAACTTTAGGGCTTCTGGATAGCTTTACCATAATCAGATGCATGGTGCAGACAACTGAAAACCTTTTCACCATCAGCATCTTAACTGTTTTAAAAACCCTGTAAGGGTATTATTGTTTACTCTGAGTTAGTCAAGATTTAACGAACACTAAAAGACGTTGAAGCTTAGTGCTATTATATTAGAGTTACTGATTATTTTTATCGTTGCATTACACCGTTATTTTTAGTTAACAGAACTTAATTTGTATTTGCAATTATTCTGCCATTCTGTGTGCTTCTAGTTCTCCTTCCTTACATGTGCATACTTGGCAAATGTTTGTACAGTTTTCTGTTTTTGCACCATTTTCTTTTTTAAAGGTCAGTATTTACGGTGTGTGTATTACTGTAGTTTTGCACTGTAGTTTTACATTCACCATAAGTAAGATATGGATCTTTGGATAGTGTTTACATAGGGAGGTAATAAGGGCCTAATGAGCTCTTTTGGTCACTTATTAATTTTTGTGAGCAGCTGAATGCATTGCTCACCACCTCCGTATATAAAATATTCAGTGACTGGAAGGTTGTCCTTAAGAGTCATCTGAGTTTTTTATCACCACTTTATCATGCCGAGACTCCAGTAAAACAGTGTAATAGTATCAGATAATGTTATAGCGAAATAAGTAAGAATATCTTTTCAAGCTTACATTCTGCAACATCAGACTCAGCAGGACTGTCTTTACTAATTGAACTGAAATGTTTAAATGCAGAGATATAAATAGGTTCCATTAAGTTCTCAACCGTTTTGTTTACAGTGAAGTTCTCACTGTCACCTTGTGGGAAAGCCTGGTTACATAACTCCCTTGAGATGGATGAAGTTTTTTTTTGTTTGTTTGTTTTTTTTGGCTTCTACTGACACGAGCCAACAGGATATTGGCACTGCTATCCCAATCAGTTGTCAAGAGATGTGCTTACTGCCTTCAGCGTCCACATGATGTTACAGAAACTCAGATTCGCAGCTGGAACTGACGGCATTAAGTTGTGCTGTTTTTATAAGTAAAAGACTTGCTCCCCGTCTCTCTGTTGCACTCAGTGTTGAAATAAAAGTAAAATTAAGTAAAAATAACTGTTTTTTTTGGAGTTCATGTTCGTCATTTTGCCCTGATTCTAATCATGCCATCATTGGGTTTCCTGAAATTGTATTCATCTGCATTGTTATGGTGCAGGAACTGGAGAATTAATCATTTGATACCTGCTTCTGCCACTCACTCTACTCTCATGATAGAAAAAAGCCTCATAAGGTTTCCATAATGACTTCACTGGACATCATTATTTTCTTCTTAAACTCTTGTTATAGTCTGTATTGAGACTGATGACTTCTGATCCCCGCACACTCCTAATATTTTCTGGATACTGTACACCTGCCTTACACTATACCAAATTCTTTCCCTGTGCATATTAAAATGTTCTCATAGCTAACTCTCAGTATATTTACGTCAGTTACTAGTTTGAGGTATTATCTGTCTTCAGATCTTCAAATAACCATTGATAGACTTGTAATATTAGTCATTGGTTATCATTGATCTGAATGCTTCATGGAAGGACAGAAGGATGAGTTTCTCTCAGTATCTTTTTTTGTGGTGAGGGCTATAAGTCAAAGGCAGCCTGAGTAAACACAAATGCAGTCTTTAAATGATCATTTAATTTATCAAAGGAAAACAAAGTTATCCCAACACCCACTGGCCCTTTCTAAGACTCTGGGACTCAATCCCAGTAAAAGATATCATCTTCAAAAAAAGAAAACGCATTAGTCATGATTCTTCTCAGAAGTGGCCAGCCTACCGAAATTTCTTGAAGAGCACAGTAATGACTCATCTAGGATTTCACAAAAGAACCCAGACAGACATCTAAAAACCACTGTGGGCCTTGCTTGCGTTACAAGAGGTCATCTTTCATGATTACACCATTAGAGACAGGGCAAAAAGTATTTCTATGGGACAGCTGTAAGGCAAAACCACTGCAAACCAAAAAGAACATAAACGTTCATCTCAGACTTGCCAAAACCACCTTGATGAACCCCAAACCTTTTGAAATGATGTTCTGTGGAGTCAAAAGTGGAACTTTTTGGAAGACGGGTCCTTTTGTATGTGGCACAATACACACAGCATCCCACAAAAAGAACATCATACAAACAATCCACAAGCAACAGGCCATAATTAACCGAACCATGAATTCTGCTCTCTACCAGAAAATCCTGCTGGAGGATTTTTGTTCATCAGTCTATGTGGCACAATACACACAGCATCCCACAAAAAGAACATCATACAAACAATCCACAAGCAACAGGCCATAATTAACCGAACCATGAATTCTGCTCTCTACCAGAAAATCCTGCTGGAGGATTTTTGTTCATCAGTCTATGATCTAAAGCTCAAGCCCAGGATTAAGCAGCAAGACAACAGTCTAAAAAATGAGAGCAAGTCCACCTCTGAAAGGCTTGAAAGAAACAAAATTAAGGTTATAAAGTGGACTAGTCAAAGTGCTGACCCCTTTGAGAGGGCCTTGTTTTGCATGGGCTAAGAGTGCAAGCTCTCAGTCTTACCTCCAGATGGCAGTATCTCACTAGAACATGTGCACAGTTTGCTTTATCTTTCCAGATTCTCAGTGAACCATTTCAGTGCTACTCTTCTGTGCTATTTCATATTGATTGTGATAAGGCCATCTTTTTGTTTGACTTTCTCAGGAACCTGCAGAGATGCAGATAAGTTAAAGCTGGGTGGCCTAGTGCAGGAAAAGGCACCATGGGCAGCGATGAGTGTCTTGCTTATTGGTACACAGTAGGATGAGACATCATCAATGGCGATCCTCTGTGCTCGTAGACTCTGGACACCGCTAAAAGAGATCATTATCTTCATAAGTGGAAGGTGGAAAATAGTAACATTCTGATGTCTTTTTATCTGTTCTCCCCGGCAGTGGTAGCAGCTAAACACTCAAACTACCTGTTTCATCTGTGGTGCTGACCACAGCCTTTCCTTTCTTAGCACTGTCCTGACATGAAGTCATGAAATTATTTTGGTGGAGAAAACCATGTCTGAAACCTTTCAGCCTTTTCCTATACAACTTCGTGTACATATTCTGTCTCTACTTTTTGAGGAAAACGAAAGAAATCAGAGTAAGGGTATATATGTACTGAGAAATCCGATTACTGAGCTAAAAGAAATCAGAATTTGCTGTTCCACTTGAATAGTCAGATAACCAAAATCCAAAATCCGATAATAACACATTCATTGTAGCCCTCTGCAGGGGTGTTTGAAATTGTTTTACACATATGCTAGTCTTTACTAATGAAATGATTTGCTACATGTAATTGCTAAGTATTTGTTTGGTTGTCTGTTTTGTTATCTGTCATCGCTTTAACCTTCTAAACGTCTAATCAGAAAGGGAGAGATTATATTCCAATTCAATGCAATATACCAGCACACATTAATTAACTTGTGTCACCTTGGCTAAGTTACACAAAGCCCAATAAGAAATGTTGCCTACAAATGTCATTTCAAACAAAATGCAGTGCTAGAGGCTTTTGACTCTGCTTCCAAAGCTGTTTGTTTTGGAAAAGCAATGGCCCTACACTTCAGTCACTAATCTTCCTACCACACTTTGTTATTGTCACTATAAATAGTAGTTGAGTAGATGAATGTTTACATTCTGTACCTTTTTATACTGTTTATTTTTATGTTTGTTTATTTTTTCAGACAAACTAAACACAAACATACCCAATAAATAAAACACACCAGGGCCAGTTTACAGCACCAGTATCCACATTACAACAATAGATATAAGGCCTCAATGTGACATTTTGGCAAATTTATAAAATTTCCCCCCTCATCCAAATGTAAGTCTTGCTAATGTGGTTTCTGACACTGTATGGCATGCTGTCGTCTACAAAAATGGACAAAAGTAGGGGTAGAATTCAAGCTTCAGACAGCTGCTACTGCTGTTTTTAGCCATACTAATGTATTATTGTCCATGTTTACATTCTGTACCTTTTTATTCTGTTTATTTTTATGTTTGTTTCTTTTTTCATTCTTCCAGTGTCTGTGCTCTCTGAGTGTGAAAGTATGGTGCCTCTTTGAGTTGTGGAGTGCTGAACTGTCAGAAAAAATCATAAAGTGAGCTGTAAATATGCAGATTTAGAACCAGACATAATCAGTCTGTCCTATATTAAATTATTAGGGTCACACTCAAGACCAGTTCATTCATGCAGTTGTGGTAGCAGCTGAAAACAAATCTGCTTAATGCATGAAGAAAGACTAACTCAGTTGGGACAGGAATAGAGTGAAAAGCCCCATTGTGGATTTGCAGTGGGAACGTTCATACTTTGATGACCGTGATAAAACAGTTGCTGTAAATAAAGAAAAATTCACAATGGGTTTATGGGACATTGTAAGTAAACTCTCTCTGGCTTTCAAGCAAACTAATGTTGCATTGTTAGATGACTGTACTGTGACAACCAGCGCTGCCTAAAATGTGTTTAATTTAAAGGATTTACATTGTACATTTTTCTTGTATTTTATTTTTTCCTCAAGGTCCTCTTACAACATTTGTGTAGTTTCATGTACTAAAAATGATCATAATTAAATTTTACATGACGATTTTCCAACCTCTCTTCATTCCTTAGGATTTAACAGGCTGTTTTGTGACTGTGTCTCAAAGACTGATATATGTAAATAAGTTCTATTCTGATTGGATGTCCTGTATCGTGCCTCATTCAGGAAGCAGTGTCCACTGAAACACCCTTTATAACGTCAGTGAGAATAGGTGGAGCTAAACTATAGGCTTAAAACATGGATGTATGTAAATGACCTAGTTCTCGTAATATCACAGAAACAATAAAGTCCACATATGGACCGGCACGTTTTGAGACTTCAACAATGTTTATATATTACATCAAACTCTCTTATTAAAAAAAAAGCAAAGGAAACTTCAACAATTTGGGCCCTTTAATGGCTAAACGCTAGAATCGTACTGTTGATGATAAAAATCAAAGGAGCCATTATGATCTTATTTCCTTTGCTGTCAGTTCTTCTGCGGAACTTTCTTCTCATTTCACGTAGATTGCATGCAATCTGAATTGAGAAACATCTTCTTTTTGTCCTCCAGTGTCTTTTTTCCTTTTGAGAGATTTCTGTATAGGATTATCAAAAATACACCATACAAAACAACTAAAAATCTGGATTGGGTCCTCATTTTAGGTCCCATTTTGCATGTTATGAGTATTGACAGCCTTTAAGGTACCTAGGAATCTTTTTACATCAGCAGAAGTAAATTACAGCACATATGCAAGACATTAAGCAACACTAATGTTGAAATACAGCAGCTATATGAAGCAGTGAAGTAAGATGCTTTGGAAATCATTTCTCCACTGGGCTGCTCAAGCTGTTATTTTCATGTTTTTAGTGAACTGGCTTAATGTAAGCGGAACATAGGGTGGAAGTGAAGACATCTTTGAAATATTTGTGGCCTGTGGTTTGCAGAATAGGCATCACTCACTAAAGATTTGACGTTTGAACTCGGTAGGACTTTTTGTTGGGTTGAGTAGTTGACATTTAGCAGCTTTTATGCTCCACACAGGCAGTGTTTTCCACTGCTTATCAACAACAGTACACAGAACAGTGATGAGATCAGATGTCATTTGACTGTGGTCATTAACAGTACCTCAAAAGGCTGCTCATATCTTGTGATTTCATGTTGTCCATCTGAGCTCACCTCAGAGTGTGATGTCTGCGAGTGGGACTTAATACTTAAAGGGGAACTCCATGGATTTTCGGTGGCTTGATTGGAAATGTTCTGTTGTAGAGAAACTTACCAAATTAATACCTTTAAAAATTCTGCCACAGAAAAGCATGACGTTATATCGTTATGAATATCCTGCCTGATGTCACAGACATTGTTTTACAAATGTTTTACAGGATTTAAGGATTTGGCCTAAAATATATATTTTTAAAAGCCTTTCATGGTGGAGGGGTATTTGTATGACACTGTAAGGCAAAATAGTCCCCAAAGAAATCTTATTCTTTCAGAATTACCATTATGTTACCATTGTCAACAACACATATAAAAATATCAGTACACACCTCTAGATTCCCTTGTGGTTTTAAATAGTAAATGAAACAGAAATTTTTGTGTTGTATAAATCATGAGCTCTGGTTTCTATTACCACCACTGTAAAGTTGGCATGTTTCTTTACAATGAATCATTTCACATCAAACCACTTTGAAAGACTTTGTTGTTGACTTTGTTTCTCCATGACTGACTTATACAGAAATTTTGAAAAATCAGTGGATATCTGCTTTAAGCTTTATGAAGCCCTGGACTTAGTTATATGTGAGACAAAACAGTGTGTGTGTGTGTGTGTGTGTGTATGTATGAAACATCTACAGATTTGACTTGCAAATAGAAGATGAGGGTGAACAATGGCAGGCAGGATTGTAGCTGATGGCTGTTAGACTACTATGATTATATCTGCAAAGAGTAAACTGATAGATTGAGGATGTGCAGACTATTTTATAGTCTTCAAACCTTTGAAGACTAAGGGCCTGTGACTGGCACCCTAAAAATGATTAGAACATTTAATAACATATAATAATTCATAGAAAGTTTTATTTTCAATGTACATATAAAATCAACAGTTTCTTTCTTGTTTTTGACAAAATTAAACATCTCGAGAGCCTCTGTATTGCCCAACTGCCCCCCTGCTCTATTTACATGAAATGATTCAGTCCAAACCAGGCGTGAGCGGTACTCAGAACTAACTGAACTTGGTCTGTGATAGGAGGGGTTGGTGGAGCATGGAGGACATTATTGGTTAATATTATTTTCCCCACCTGCTTGTGCACAATGATTTAATCAAAAATCAGAAGGTGTTTTAGAGGCAGGTAAAAGTCATTACATTTTGATGGACTACGGACAAACAGGAATTTTGTCTTTTAAATGATACAATATGATGAAACATGCTTAATATGACTAGGGGGAAGGAACTGACAAGGTAGAAAAGGTCAACTTTGACTTCAGGATGACTTTATCACCTCAGTGAAAAACTTAATATGAACTCAAACCTTCTTTCTTCACACTGACACCACCACCGGCTGACTTATGTGTCCTTAGTAAAATCCCAAATGAGTGAATTACCACATCTGAGTTTGAGGATACACCAAGATACATCTTTGCTTACATCTGAAGTGCCACTTCAGAGGACCAGTGGAAAGTTGATAATACTGTAAAAATCAACATGCATCAGCATGTACTCTATGAAAAGTAACAGCTCTTTTACATTGATACACTTAATTTATGATTTATGCATGTATATATATAAATATATATATATATATATATGTTGAATGGAACATGTGGAACATGATGAGTGGAACATGCTCTACAGCAACATATTTTCATTTAACAATTTTCTCAGCTAATGCTAACGTTTATTTCTTTATTCCAGCAAGGTCATCACAGAGTAAATCCGTGGCCTGGGCTGGTGTCTTGGCCTTGGCGTTTCCTGCCATTGTAGGTGGTTTAACTGATTCGGGACTTCAACCACATGTGTTTCATTTAATGGTCATGCTCAGCGATGTTGTGGGATTTAGGGGTGACATTTCCTTGACCCTGATGGTATGTGTTCAGCGGAAAGCGGCGAGAGAAAAGGAACAATGGCTGTAAACATCTTACATGTTTCACATTGTCAGCAAAGACTTCAAAACAGCTGTTATTCTGATTTATGGTGTCACCACTTCATATGCTGGTGACCGGAGTGTGTAAGCAACCCCCTCCTGGAAAGAAAACAGAAACATCTGGCATATACAACGTTCTGAACCTTTTTTCATTGTTTGGATTTCTATGAACCTGAATGCTACTCAGTACCAGGATAGGCAATAATATGTTTTTAAGGGTCAGTTTTGCCTTTAATTTCACATCCATTTATACAAAAATGTGAGGAAAAAAATATACATACATACATACATACATACATACATATATATATATATATATATATATATATATATATAGAAAGAGAGAGAGAGAGAGAGAAATACATAGATAAATATAGTGGTCTAGATAAAATAGTGGTCTATGATGTGTTTTGGAACAAAGATTTATTCATATTAAGATAACCCTTATTGATTTATTACATTTATAAAAGTATGCCATAAATATCAACACTCAAGGAAAAAAATGAAAAAACTAACCTATAAGATAATGCTAACTTCTGCCAGCCCCTCTAGAAGTATGTTAAAGCTAATGGCAATTCACATGAAGATTTGGCCTTTATAGGTCAAAGAACGACATTTGAATGTTCCCATGGTTTATTTAAAGCTTGTAACAGCCATAGTAACACATATTTTACATTGTATGTTGTTTTGTGACTTTTTCCAGCCCTGGCATGGAGAGGCCACTGTTTTCCATTTCTAATATCTGACTGAAACCTAGTTAGACTACTACCTGTACTCGCAGTCAGTGACATATCTAGGACTTTTAGAACACCTAGAATGACATTTTCTTTCTAATGAAAATGATCCTACCCATTGCAGAGCAAAACATGACTGGTTGATTCCACTGTAACCTAATTATGTTGGTAGTAATTATGATGCTCCTGAAGTCCTAACCAATGGGAGAGATAGCATGGTTGTATCTACCTAGATACTGCAGAGAAAGTAATCTAACTGGATAATTTTCTTTTGGGTGCTTCAAGAACAGAACTTGTTTCCAACCAAAACTTCACAATGAAATAAGAGTATTACTACAATACTTGCAGAGTTTAACCCATTAAAATCCCAGGCTTATTACATATTAAGGCTTATTATTCTGTAAGTACAGGGACCTCAATCTATCTTGGGTTATAGACGTGTGTAATAAAACTTTGGGCCCTGGCCATTTAAGGAGTTAAACACAACAAACTTGACGCTTATTTTAAATTAAAAATTGGGTCAAAATTACAGATGTGTATTTTCTGTTCCATGCATATCATTATGCTTTCTCTGAAAACCTAGAAGGCCTTATAGGGCTACCCATGGATAAAACTGGGGGCAGTTTTGTCCTCTAAGTGGCACAAATTTAAATATTTACACCCTTTGAACCTGATTATTTCGAATTTGTTTTTTCACATTTCAAGAACTGCTGAAAAAGAGAGCCAGCAGCCCAGGCTGGCTGAATGAGCAGGTGCTGGCACAGGTTCAAACTGCACTGAAAGTGAGTCTATCAAGAACAGGTACAGACACACCTGTAACATCTGCAGGGGCAAGTCAGAGCAGTAGACTGAGCTCACTCCAGTCACTGCACTGTCATCCCAGTGACACAAACAGAACTGAACTCAATAACATAGTATTACTACTGCTACTATGTGTCCTAATGCCTGGTGGGACTACCTGATGATGAGTAGCATAATAACCAAGTGGTGAAACAGCTAAAAAGTATGACTCATGAAGAATTGGTCTAAAATCCAAATGAGGATGCGTACCGCTGAAGATTGTGCTGACGTTTGTGCTTGCTGTTCCCTTTTCTCTGGACTCAGTGTTCAGACATGAGCATTGACGGGTGTTTAGATGTTTGAGCGTCTGTGTTGGGAGGAAGTCTTGCTTTAGGTGTTTTTCAGGGGGAGATTTTAGAGCTTCAAATGTGGCAAAGTGCTTTTAAACATGTTTTTGTTAAGCGAAAGAAGTTTTTGGAGGGGGTGTGGTGTTAAGATTAGGCTTCTGTTTACAGTAAAGCTTAAGGTTTTGTTTAGAGATTCAGGATAATGATCAGGGTTCTGCAACTCTAGATTAAACATAAATGTAAGGATAAAGGTGTCTTCGTGTCTGTCCTTGTGTCTGTCTTTCTAAGTATGTGCCTTCACAGGTTTGTACTTGTGCAAGCTGCAACTTGTCATAAAGTGTGTGTAATATGTACAGAGACCAAACTTGCTAGATGCCATTTTTACCAGTTTACACATCAGATGTATTAGCGTTCTCTATTTTTCTGGTGGTCCAAGAATTACAGGAAATGGTTAGTTCAAAAATTAAATATTTTTTTCTGTTTCAGAAAATAAGTAACATCATCCATGTTGTGGAGAACTGAATTTTCTTCATTTTTAAAAAAATAAAAAAGTTTGACATAGAATGTAAATATTGTTAACTTTTCCAAACATATTATTCACTCCCCAGTCAATACAGGCCGTTTTCAATTCACTGTTTCTGTGATGTCATGAAAAGTAAAGCATTCAAAGCACAAACATCCATCTACCCAGCCTACAGCAGTTTAGCCCCACCCATTCATGCTGCCAATCAGAGCAGATATAATTTGCGTATATCAGTCTTAAAGGAATAGCTTGCTTAATTCTAATAGAGATTTGAAAATAGTAAAATTAGTAAAAATGCAGAAAAAATAGGAAAAATGTAAGATATGGGCTGTTGAAGATATTCCTTTGTGCATAAAGATGCTGGTGGAGTTATTTACCTTAGTTTAGTCTAATAAATGTATGTCTGTGGGATATGCTAGCAGAATCATCTACTCAAATACAAATAATGAGAACTAAAGTCTCCTTCAGCAAATTAAATTAAATCATATCCATGGGTCGGTTTGGCTGAAAATAGTACCTCTAAACCAAACAATCTAATTAATTTTATATAAATGTAGTAAAACTATGTAAATTTGTTAACCAACTAACTTCACAATGGCACAATTATACTGCATAATTTACTGGTAAAAAATGTAACTATCCTTTTGTCCATGTTCCACTCTCTCTTAAAGCCATTAATAACAAAAGTGGGGACTGTAGAACATCAAAGAAAGCAGCAAAGCCGCTCTTTAGCAAAGTTCAGTAAAGTGCCATGATAAAAGCAAGTCAGAAGACAAAGGCTTGCAAACAACTATTTACTCTTCCCTCCACAAGTCCTTAACTGTGCTTTCAGGCAGCTCAGCTCATGGCCCACACACGAGCTAGAGAAGGCAACACTGCGGTGGAAAAGTTTCCGCTCTAAGCAACTCTTTTTAGTTTCATGTCCACCAGGAAGAAAGGAAAAAAATGAACTTTGCCCACTGTACCACATGTTCCTAACCTTCAGTCTGATCCTTCAATATCTCTTTCTACGCCAAATAACGAAAGGGAAGGCTCTATGAAATGTGGTGGGAGGGGCCATGATGAAACTCAAAAGCACTTGATGTGATAAAGCTCCAGCTAATGATCCCCCTTCCACCCCCCGCTCAATCTTTGCACCCCCACACGCACACTTTCAACGTACAAACCACAGAATGCCCCTCAGGCTGTTAAAGGCGGAGATACCAAGACAGAGAGAGAGAGAGAGAGAGAGAGAACGAGAGGGAAAGAGAGGGAAAGGAGGGGGCAGGAAACTGTCTGTGAAGAGAGGCTGTACCTTCACACCGTCATACAGTCAGGGAGTAGAAGTGAAGCAGCGTGTTGGATCCATGCTGCGGTCACAGCGTGCTGGACTCCACAGGTGCTATGAGCGCGCATGTGTTTAAACAGAACCAGTTGTGTGATTTCAAAAACAAGAGGGACAGCTTTGAGTGTTGGAATATTTCAGATGCCCACTGCGGATTGACAACTGCTGGACCACTTTGGATTACTTTCTTCAGTGACTTTTAACAGCATTGATGTTATTCTTCACAGGGATACATTTTGAGTGGATTTCAATTCAGTCAGACCTGAGTGACTTGTGGATCTTGGTTCTCAAAGTCAAAATGATTCAGCACGGACGAGTTGTGCGAGTTTCTGAGTGAGTACGGACCTCCCTTACCTTTGGGCTGGGGTCCTGTGGGGTGGCTGGGGAAAAGGCAGCAGAAGGGGGAGGGGAGGAGGAAGCTAGAGCTTGTCTTCTGTCTCTGGGGAGGGCTGCTTTCCCCATCAGCTAACCCCCAGTGTCTCCTCTGAAGAGTCCCGAAGGGAAGCGTTCAAATGCTTGCGACTAAAGAGGGGAGCACATGAAAGAGATCTCTTTGTCCCTGGGAGAGTATTTTGAGAGAGACACCTTAAAGGAATGCCTGTGGTGCCTTTTGTTTTATGTTGCACTGTCCATTCCTGTTGGATTCAGGATCGAGGGAAATCCTTCCATTGTGTAACTTTCACATAACTTCTACACAACACCACAATCTTGTTTACTGGAGAGATGCACAACATCACCTTGCAGATGGGCAGTGCAGCTCAGCAATTGGACAGCAACCTCAGCCACCAGAGCAGTAATCTCAGCTCCAGCAGTCTCATGGATGGGGTGGAATGCCCAAAGAACGATGGATTCAAGTATCCACTCTATAGCACTGTGTTCAGCATTGTTTTTGTGGTGGGACTCATTATGAATGTAACAGCCATGTACATCTTCACTTGCTCTCTGAAACTCCGCAATGAAACTACCACCTACATGATGAACCTTGTGGTGTCAGACCTGCTCTTTGTGCTCACGTTACCGCTACGAGTCTTCTACTTCATCCGGCAAGACTGGCCATTCGGTCATTTGCTCTGCCAGATTTCAGTCTCCCTCTTCTACACGAACATGTACGGCAGCATCCTCTTCCTCACCTGCATCAGCGTGGACCGCTTCCTGGCTATCGTCTATCCTTTCCGTTCACAGAGGCTTCGGACTAAACGCAATGCCAAGCTTGTGTGCTTGGCCGTGTGGGCACTGGTGCTGTCGGGGAGTCTACCTACAGGCTTCTTGCTGAACTCCACCACATCCCACAGCAACTCCAGCATCAAGTTCTGCTTCGAGAATTTCTCCTCCAAGCAATGGAAGGCACATCTCTCCAAAGTGGTAATTTTCATAGAGACAGTTGGCTTTCTTATACCGCTACTCCTCAACGTGATCTGCTCTGCCATGGTTCTCCAGACACTGAGGAGGCCCCACTCAGTCGGTCGAGGAGGGAGGCTGAACAGGACTAAGATCTTGCGCATGATAGTGGTGCACCTTTTGATCTTCTGCTTCTGTTTCATCCCTTATAATGTCAACCTGGTCTTCTACTCGCTGGTGCGCACCAAAATTTTGGGAGGCTGCATGGCAGAGTCTGTGGTCAGGACCATCTATCCAATCTCCTTGTGCATAGCTGTATCTAACTGTTGCTTTGACCCTGTTGTCTACTATTTCACCTCAGAGACTATACAAAACTCCATTAGGAGGAAATCGCAGGGTGACCGTGTCTACGACACAAAGTTCTCAGAGGCTCTGCAGTCAGAGACCAGCTCCAGCCTCAGTTTCAGCCTGAGGTCCCTTAAAAGCAAGATTTTCTTCAATGAGTCCAATGCGTGAGGAGACTTTAATGATGGCAGCTCACAATAATACAGAGTGCGCAAAACAAAAATGACATTACTTCAATCAATGTGCCATGAGGGACATTCACAATTAACTCTGAAGCAGGTGCTGTATGTTGCTGAATCCATGCTGTATCTTGGCTCCCCTGTGCCATAGAAATAAAAAGAGCTTCCTAAATGTTGCACTGCAGCACACTGACTGAAAAGACTGAAAAGATCCAAGTTGTTGGATGTCATTGGATATTTGGTACAAGAGCCACTCAATTAATGGATATTTCAAATTAGTGTTCGGAAGAATCTATGTGACTTTCTTAAGATAGCACAGAGCAATTGATGAACTCTCCCCTGTGACAGGTGTTTTTATGCCATACAAGATATGCTTGAGGTCAATACAGGATGTCTTTGTTTGTTCTTATGGATTTATCGCTAGTGTCTCTCTCTGGAATAAAGTATTTAGCTATTGAGAAACCTTCTTTTTGTCTAGATACATGAACTGTAATTATTTGACTGTAACAACAAACTGTGGTCGCTTCTCACTTGAACCCTGCTATGTAACACTGACATAACCTTGACATAACCATGTCATGGCACATGTTATATTTGGTCATGAGTTGGCATGACAGATTATGTTGACATATATATTTTATACTGCTCTAAAATAACAGGGTCATGTTACCATTACCAGTGATTGTCATGACAGGGCCCATGATGGCTAATTACATTTAGCATGTGACTTAAACTGTAATGACAGCAACATGATGGCATCTGCCATGACAGTTAACAGTAATGATAACATGACATTGTTATTTGACTGAACAAAATCTGTCATGACAACTTATGACAGCATATACTGCAATTTAAATTTACATCAACCATGACATGTTTATGGCATGTTTATGCCAATATTATGTAGCAGGGTTCAACTAAAGTGTTGCCATCATTTCTTACAGTGTAAACGTTAGTGCACTTACTTTGCGTTCACTATTTGTTGAGTGAATGCACATGTAACATATTTATCAGTAGCATATTATGGACATTTAACGAAGCTCATACCAAGAAAGAAAGAAAATGGTTCTGTCATCTAAGTCCTGGTCAGAAATGTCTACAATTGGTAGATTTTTCGAATGGCAAAACAAATGTACTAAAAGATGGCACTGATTCAAGAATTTTTAACTGGAAAATCGTAATTTTTTTAGTTTTTTTTTTTTTTCCCATAAATATCAAAGACCACAACTTCCTGAAGTGTCATAGTATTAATTAGTGAAAAGACTTTTAATGGCACTTTATACAACAATTTTAAGTTTGCACTGATATTGGTTCACTTTTCACTGTGCACTGTTTTTCTGTTACAATACCATATTTGAAAATAAAAATTCTATGCAGAAGTGTTAGTTTCTTTTTAAACAAACTTCCTACAAATTCATACTCAAACTATGCTGTGAAACTGAACACAGTTCCTTCAAAGTTTTTTTTTTATCTATCATAAAGCAATGTTATTGATATGGCAACTACACAGGGATGCAATTTAACCTTCTTCAATACATATTAGTCATTATGTTTTATATCTTATTTGCTATATATCATGTAATATTGAAGAGCTCAACATAAAAGCCAAGGCAAGATCTTCAAATATATAGGAAATCATTTCTAGATGAGTTTTGACAAATTATTTATTAACTGTAAATCATGTGTTACTTTAAGTCCAATAACTAATCACACCTGAATATCTTCAGTAGTTCTTTAGCAGAATAATGCCAGATTTATTTAGTTCATTGTTGCGTGTTGTTTCTGCTCTTTTAAAGGTCTGTGCTCAGTGAGGTCCGTTTATTTTTCCAGTGGAGCAGTTTATAAGTTGACAGCAGAGTGCTAGTTATGGCACCATTTTTAGGAGGGAGTGTCTTCACTGGCAGACTCTGCCAGTTCTTTTCTCTAAATGGCTGGCTTTAATTTCCCTAATCCTTCAGGCAGACACCTGGCAGCCAGAGCAAGTGTATGCATTTGGGCACTTTAACATGGAGGCATAGATAGCAGGGCTTCTCGATTTACTGCAAACTTTGACTGCAATATTCTTTGTCTAAACATTGCTCAGACATAACGTGCAGGAAGCCTGCAAAAGAGGAAACTGTGAAAGCTGCTGCTATTTACACAATAGTAAGTGTGAGATGTACATACTGACTGTCATTATCACCTCTCTCATGTATGCATATTTAGCACTTATTTATTTAACTGCTAAAGGCAGAGATGGTGGCTCTTATGGTTGTTCACTGTGTCTAGTTATAAAGGCATAAATATGAGCAGCCTGAACCAACCATTCAAGTCCCATATGAGAGTATAGGGAGTGGCTGGGGAAGGAGAGCCATGCTGTTTAAGTCCTTCATTTATTGCTCTTGCTAGGTGGCACAAATGAACTCCAGTCTGTAGGAGGTCTGGGTCAGTAGACGACCTGCCCATTAGGAGTGATCACTTTGCAGTAAAGGATCGGCAATATGACTGTATTTACAGAGATAATTTGATAATTTACTTCACATTTCATCAAAATATACATTTTGAGCACATCAAGAATATTTTCTATATTCTCACCAACTGCGTTTTTCATTACAGTTTTAAGGCAGCATTTTAATTATTTCTGTTTTACTGGATTTAGTGCTACACAGTATATGAAATGTTGAACAGAAGTCATTGTAATGATCTTTTTGATTTAGTATGATGGATTTAGTTTAGTATACTGGTCAATGTTTAAAGGCAAAAATTCCACCAATTCTTTTTTAAATGTCAGTGTAATTAAATTGTTAAGATGTAAACAGAGTCATTTACAGTGATTTAAAATGAAATGCGCCATTCTCGATAAACTTGTCAAATCTGAATTGTTCACAGTGGTGGTGATAGGAGCCAGATATCCAGTGTTTTTTAAGAGCTATCTCACTGTAAGTTTTTACAGGAAATGGTTATGAATAAGCTGCCTGATGTCTGAGATATTGTTTTGTGATAGTTTTGGCATAAAGTTTTGGCCTAAAACATAATTTTAAAAAGCAATTCATGTCAGAGGAGAAGTACATGCAGGGTGTTAAAGGTGAAATATTACCCGAAGAAAATTTAGTTTTTCTGATTTATCACTATTTTATTAGCATCAACATTGCACAGAAAAAAACACACATGTAGGTTGGTTGTTTTGGATAGTAAATAAAATGGCTAGATTTGTGTGTAGACATCATGACTCCTAGTTGCTATCATCACCACTGTAAGGAAAATGTACCCTTTAATGAACTATTTTGCATCAAACCGCTCTGAATGAGTGCGTTTACATCTGAATGCTTGAGATGTTCAGACATTTTGAAAAATATGTAATTCATTCATTCATTACAACCTATATCTACTAATTATACTACTAGAGTAATTGCACTAATTATAACACTAATATCCCATTAGCTAAAATAAAGCTGACTGCTCTTATTAAGGAAAAACATTACATAAAAAAATAGCAAGGATTACATTGGTGTATAATACTTATTCTTCACATGTAATAAGAGTATTTGTTTAAAGAATACAATACAATTTAAAGAAATACCTCAGTAGAGCAGTGGGTTAGGGCTAGTAGAAAGTGGTGAAAGGAAATTTGATGACATTTGATTGCTCAGCATATAAACAACCTAAGGGGGCTTTTCCCCCCTTAACCCTGGGTATCGCTTAACCCTGCGATACCCTACTGTATAGCACACCAGAAACTCAATGCTGCAGGTCTCACCACATCAAAGCCTTCCAAACCTAGCAGAACCCTGTTTGCTTTCTCTGTGCTACTCACAGGCTTATTTCCTGCTGGGTTTTGCAGGAAGGTGCTGTTTGTTCCAGTAGTGCTCTGAAGTTGTTCAGCCATTCTGTCCTGTATTTTGTTGTACTGTGGCCTTCAAAAGATGGTGTTCCTGTTGACAGACCAGCAAGGCCTTTTCTGCCGCAACCACATTCCTGTGAAGGCAATATCAGTGTGAATCTGAAGATGATGACATCAATTCAAAGAATCTGGCATAGTACAAGTGTTGCAAGAGACTCACTCACAATTTCAACTTAGCTGTAGGTGGTTTCAGTTTATTCAACTTTGTTCTCAGACTTTTATTTTAATTTTTAGGATGTAGAGCCTGCTTGGGTGCAGCCACAACGCATTGCACAACTGAAGATTACTTGCAGGGGTGTGGAGGGATCTGTAACCAAACAAAGGGGCCAGTCTGAACACGATGGCGACCTCTGAACTCTAAGGGCATCACTGATCGTCAAAGAGCAACACGAGTGTTCTGGCTACGCCCTACGAAAGAAAAAACAGTCCCTCTCTAAAAGACTCGTTCATGCTCCTGAGACGTGTTTCTTCATTTTGGCTCTCTTCAATCTTTAATAGAAGATTAGGGAGTTCATTGACATGTACTCTGTGCGAGAACATGCAGCTAAGTAAACAGCTGGATGGGCCGATAGATACGCAAGCCTGCAGAATTCAGTTTCACTGCCACCTGTGACACTGATTCAGTAATCATGTGACAGGAACTGGAGCTCAGAAAAGCTCAATGCAGACTGCAGACTGAAACTAAAACACACCACTAAAATCTTGTTTCCTCAATCAGTGCTCTGTTCTTCTTTTTGTACCTCATGGGCTAATTTTTTTCCAACAAATGCACTGGAAGCAGTATAATTCCCTTTGATAACATTATACAGCAAACAAAACAGATAGTGCCACTCTGAATATGTTAAGAGACTAAGTGGAGTAGAAATACATATGATAGCAAACTTTATTTTTCTAATTTTTTAAACTTCTTCTTTACTCTGATCCAACACTGGTAGAAATAAAGCTACTATGCAGGTACATGTTTCATTCATCAAGGTACAAACAATTTAAATGTAGCCTTAAATGTACAACAGTGGTTTTAAGGTCCAATTTTGTAACTTAAATAAGTTTTTCCTAGTGGAAAAATACATATTTGTACCTTTTCATAACCTAATGTTTCAAAACAGAACAACAAATAAAAAGCCTGGGGTGTGGAGTCAATACAACTTAGAAAATATAATGTCAGTGGATTACAGTACAATTGTGTTCCCTGACTGAAGGTACTGAGATGAACGCTTGAGGTACCACCCCAGTGACAAGAGGGGTACTGCCCCAGTTACAGTGTCATACCTTTTTTCCAGTTAAGGAACTTGACAGAGACCTCACTGATAGTGAACTGCAGTCAGAGGGTCAGCTGTTGTCTGGCAACCAAGTGCACAAGATGCCTTATAACTGAAACAGACCTCACTAAAGGGTTCAGTTAAGACGAGGTCAACAGATAGCCTTTGTTAAGAGTACAGGCATTGCTCTTTGAGACATTATGTAATTGTAACTTCATTAAATTTAAATATAGATTTCTAAAGGGAGTCCAGCATTTTCAGAAAATGGATTTCTCAGTATTGGAGAAAACATCACTGATTACTGGTGATTTTCTTCTTTTATAGCATTACTGAGAGTACAACCTTAGACAGCCATATAAACTGAAGTGGTAAATGTGAACACAAAAAAAAACATTATAACAAATGCATCCAAACTTTTAACATGAGACTAACTGATCTCGCTGGCCAGACATGATCTCGTAAAAGAATACACATCTAGAGACAACCTGATAAACTTTGAGTACTGGAATGCAGAGTAATATGCCGCTAACAAGGGCACGCAAATTCCTCTAGTAAATGCTCTTTTAACACACAGACTACAATCGCTAAAACAATCAAAAACAAGTGAAGACAGTAACTAAGGTATCTGGTTTAATGTTTAAAACAATTTTTGTGTATTTTTGTGGCACATGCTTCCTCCGAGACACATGAAGAGCTCTCACATCTTTTCGAACTACTGCTAATGCAACATTATTAGACAGCTCAGCATGCTTGAAACTACCACTAACTGCCAATTGTGACACGTTGGCTAACAGATCATGGCTGGCTAGCACCACACTGAGTGATGGGAGAGAGGAAGGGCTATCCAACCCCAGAGACAGAGGTCATTTATGCTGAAAGCCAATTGCCATCACTTATATGTATATTATTATATTTATATTTATATTATTTTATATATTCTATATATTTTTTAATCATCATTATTATTTATAGTATGTAGTTGTATTATATATAATATATAAACTGTGAGTCTCTGTTGTTTATTTAAATGTAACCCCTTAAAAGCCCAGGTTTATTACAAACTTATTATTCAGTAACTACAGGGACTTAAATGTAAACTGGTTGAACTATTCTTACACTATAAAAATGGCTTATCAATTCAACATGAAAAAACACATCATGTGGTAATGAGTAAATTAACTAGTTTTATTCAAGCTAATACTACTATAATAATATCCCCACACACCCCCAGGAGTGGAGCTGGGGAACATGGAACCATATAATGACAACACTAAATAATTCAAGCCCTATAAATGTACCTTGTGCATGTAACAAAAACTAAAACACTCATAAAGGAGGTTGCATATTGTAGGGCTGTGATAAAGCGTACAGTTGTGTAAGTATTCATGTCTAAATGCTATCTGTGCAACATCAAAGACATCTCACAAGAACCAAGCAGACTGCTCTGCGTACACAACTCTTATCTTATCATCCTAATAGCAATCCCCCCCAGGGCAGTGAGAATAACCAGAGCTCATACTCACGCACACATCCACGATGTCCTAATACACAAATCACACAGGCAGAAATGAACTTAGTGTTCATCGGGGGTCTCAGTGGCAGCTAGTATGCAAACTTAGCATGACATGAGTGGTGTGGTGGCATATTCAATTGGTTAAATCACAGACATAATATGGTGCAATGTTTTAGATTGAATTTGATTATGAACAGTTATAATTTAGTACAGAATGTTTGTAATTTTGGTATTATGGTTTTAAAGACATATTTGTAGCAATGCTGTGGAGGCAAGTGAATCACAAGATTTTACGTGTGACCTAAACGGCTACAGGATGTGATTAATTTGCTTTGAAACTGCATAAAGATAAGAAACACCATGAGAACAGATTAGCCAATGACATATAGGGGAAATTGGAACAACAGCCATTTACTGCAATGTAAAACCACATCTCTGCATTAATTTAGCATGTACAGGATGAAAATGCATAAACCCACATACAATTAAGGGAAATAATCAAGAAGAGAAGTCAATGTTGTTTTTATAATACAATAAAAGAAAATGTTGTGTAGAGGACATCTTGGTCCACTATTGGGGCAGTATTCCCCTGTACCTGGGGTAAGAAGCCCCTCTGGCAAATCTTGCCTCAAATTGGCATGTTTTACAGCATTTCAAATTTATCTGTCATTTTTAGCCTTTGCAATTTTCAAAACTTGAATTAATAGTGAAAGTATGTCAATAAAAATGTTTTTTAATGAAATTCAGGCCTCTATCACTTTGTCCTAATGATTCCACTTTATTTTAATAATCTGTGACTAAACACACATGACAGTAATAGTTGTAGTAGTAATAGTAGTTGTATTTATAATAGTGGTTGTTGTTTTTGTTGTAGTTATAGTAGTAGTTGTTGTAGTTAGTAGTAACACAAGTAGTAACAGTATTAGTGGCAATAGTTGTTTTAGTAGTAGTAGCAGTAGTTGCAGGTGCAGTGGTAGGTGTAGTAGCAGTAGTTTTAGTTGTACTTGTTGTAGTTCACATAGTTGGGGTAGTAGTAGTTGTTGTAAGAGTAGCGGTAGTTGTAGTAGTAGAAGATCTAGTAGTTTTTGTAGTAGTTGTAATAATAGCAGTAGTGGTAGTTGTAACTGTAGTAGTAGTAGTAGTTTTAGTTGTAGCTGTTGTAGTTGAAGTAGTTGTGGTAGTGGTTGCAGTAATATTTGTAGTAGTTGTGATAGTGACAGTGGTAGTTAATAGTAGTAGTTGTTGTAGATGTTCTAGTAGTTATTGTAGTAGTAATTGAAGTAGTTGTGGTAGTGGTTGTAGTAATATTTGTAGTAGTTATGATAATAGCAGTAGTAGTTGTATTAATAGTAGTGGAGGTGGTAGCTGTTGTAGCTGTAGTAGTAGTTGTAGTAATTTTAGCTGTAGTAGTAGTAGATGAAGTATTTGTGTTAGTAGTTTTAGTAGTACTTGTAGTAGTTGTGATAATAGTGATAGTTGTTGATGTAGTAGGGGTAATAATAATTGTAGCAGTAGTAGTTGTGGTAGCAGTTTTAGTAGTATTGTAGTTGTGATAGTAGTAGAAGTAGTAGTTGTTGATGTAGTAGAAGTAGTAGCAATTGTAGTAATTAGTAGTTATTGTAGTAGTAGTTGTAGTAGCTGTAGTGGTAGATGTAGTTGTAGTAGTAGTTGTAGTAGCTATAGTAGTGCATGTAGTTGTAGTAGTAGTAGTTGTAGTAGCTGTAGTAGTAGATGTAGTTGTAGTAGTAGTTGTAGTAGCTGTAGTGGTAGATGTAGTTGTAGTAGTAGTTGTAGTAGCTGTAGTCGTAAATGTAGTTGTAGTAGTAGTTGTAGTAGCTGTAGTCGTAGATGTAGTTGTAGTAGTAATTGTAGTAACTGAAGTCGTAGATGTAGTAACAGTAGTAGTAGTTTGACATCAATAATAACAGTAACAATTTAAACAAAGCAATAGCATTCAACATTTAATTGGTAAGTGTAAATGAATATTGTACATAAAACAATTTTGTTGTGGATGCAACTCAGTTTATCAGAAAACTCACATAAAAGTTATCTCCAGCACAGTATGAATACTCATAGCAGCTCTTATCAGCAGAGCTGGAGGACTCTGTCTCAAATGTCTGTACACAGCTATTACAGTTGTGTGCGATTAGCTGATGTACTGGCTTCTATAACAATCACTCTTGTTAATTTGTTGGTAACTCTAACTAGTGAAATACTTGTTGCCTGGCTCAGTACTTCTTTTTAATGGTATCTGACTAAACTTCCAAAAGTTCCATGAATGCGCTTTATGAATGTGTATCACTCAATGATTTTATATTGTCTTCCGGTCACGTTCTCATTCCAGTGGACTGTTTTTGTTGGGCGGTCCAACAAATTAAGCTTTTTTCATCTCATCACATGCTAAAGAACACTTGCAGAACATTACTAGATGCTTCATTGCTGCTAGTGTTATCATATGAAAATATCAGAAAACAACAGCTAAAGTGCTGAGTTTTCTTCAAAAGAGAGAAAAACAGATATAAACTTTCTTTGTTTTTTTCTCTCTGTTGAGAACACAATGATATATAGATATATTTATATATGTTTTTCTCTCTTTTGAAAACTCTTTTGAAAGTTGCACATCAGCTGTTGTTATATGTAACCACCTCTTTGTGGTTTGGGTGAGTAAGCATGCTTCGTGTTCAGAGAAAAAGTCCACTTTCTATCCTCAATAAGTTTCAAATTATTTAGTTAACTGACTCAAGTGATTAACTACAATAACCGCTGTTTATGTAGAATTGGGGTCTTTCATTGTGGAAAATCTCATATTATACAAGAAAGACAGAAGACTGGGGGGGGGTTAAAGGGTCTAGTGAATGAACTACAGATATCACCACAAACATAACCATCGCGTTAATGATACTGTGTACACCAGTGCTGTATATACCGGTTATACCGGTATTTGTTTTCATACAAGTGTACCTTCCACTCTTAATATATATACAGCACATTACACTATGCAGACAGTGGACAATAGAGAATATTATAAAAGAAATGTGGCTGGATAAGCAGGCTTTCAAAGGTGAGTGTCCAACTAAACATCCAGTGTCTGGCCACAGGAAATGCAAGAGAGACAGGAAGTGCACATCATCAGCCTGATATGAGAAAATAGCAGTACTTTTATTCCAATTTAGAAAGACTGACGAACATATTTGTGGTAGAACATCAGATAAAACATCAAAGCACCAGAGTGACATAAAATACACATGTTCCGGTTTTGGTGGGGCAGAATTCATAATTTGACATTTGCTGTAAATATCAGCTTTTTCCATCACTTGCAGCTCATTTGCTACATTGCTGAGGGTTTAAACTATTTTAAGGGCTGGTTTCCCATTTGACAGTACTAATTATGAGTGTTTATGTTCACTATTTTCACTGTCAAGGGGATATGACACATCAACATTTGTTACTTCACACTTCCTAACAGTTCAGTATTTCACAAGAAGTGACTCTGTTACTATGGTGAATAAAACTGAGAAAACAATCTCACTAACGAGAGGATGTCATCCCATGTCATGGGAGTTCTAGTTCACAATCTCCAAACTCAAATAATTAACCCTGCCTTATCAAAACACATGGCTATAGCAGCAATATAAGTTACATAACACAGGGTAGAACTGAAACACCAAAACTCCAGCAAAGTCATGAGTAATCTTGGAAACAGTCTAACCTACTCTACAGAGATTTATAGTAACAGCTTAGCAACACTGCTGTTTTATAGGCTGTGGGTGTTAGCCTGGTGTATTCCTGCCATTTTATAACAATAAACAACAGAACATTCATTTATTATGGAATTTACAGGTCACTCTTGCCAACCATGCAGATGGTTTATGGTGCATAGCAGTTAAGAATGGCCAAGAGCCTTGGGGAGGAAGATAGTAGAAGAAGGAGGAACCAAATCCATTACTTTCCAATTCAGAACCAAGATCTCCAACTATTAATCTACTATCAGTATTATGTAAGCATTCAGCTCTGTGGATGACCGACAGCTTGTATACTCATAAGCCGACAAATAACTTATTTTAACTAGTAAACATAAATTATAATGGAAATGTTTAATTTAATGTGCATATAAAAGTTGTTATTAACATCTCTATTACATTTGTTTCTGAGTTGCTGTTAACAGATCCCATTTTCAACTACACTAGACTCCAGTATGTAATATACAGAAATGTAAAAAATGTTTAAAACCAGATGAAACCAGATCTAGAACCTGAAGGAAATACAAGAGTAACTAGGCTATACAATGATTCAAGATAAACAAAGTTTAAGGTTATAAAATACATATTATTATTTAGCTTGGTTGCTAATGAGCCAGCTAACAATAATTGATAACTAACAACTTGCTAATTAGCTAGATTTAGATGGTTAACTCACTAAAATTTATTTAATTCAGCATTGTAATTTTTTCATATATATTAACAAAGGTGTCAGGAGGCATAAACACTCTCCACATACAACGCCTGCTAAAGTTTTCTAAATATCAAACGCCTCATCAGCAGCCTTGTGGCTTTCTCTAAGAGGGGGTGATGGTGCAGGAAACAGTGTAATGTGCAAAGAGCTGAAATGAGATGACTGTGGTTTTATTGCATGGTACGCTATGAACGCACTTGTGTGTGAAAGGTAACCATGTCCAAACTTGTCTATGGCTTATACGTGAGTTTCTGAAAGCTTGGCACTTGCTTGTTACTGCAGCAGGAATTTACTATCTGCTATCACGTGTGAATGGAATTGCCCTGGAAAATCCACAATAAGTACATCCTCTAATCCAAGGAAGTTACTATCCCACCGTTATTCAAATTATCTCTAATGGATTTATATCTATATGTATGTTAAAGGTGCAAACATAGAGTTATAAGATCATGTTTATGACTATGCTCTCTCACTGTGAAGTAAAATATCAAACATTTTGTTGTCATTTCTTTTATATGTACAATGGTGTATAAACACCATTCACAGCTTTTCAGTGAGGTTCTTTAAGATACTGACTATCAGCACTTTGCATTCAAAGACTTTGATGCATCCAATCGTTCCTACAGTGTTTCAGAAGCTTCAGCTCCAGCTTGCTGATCCTTAATCTCATACTGTGGCTTTATACATCTTGAATTCCGTACTCACCATGTAGTAATGAAGTGGGATGTTCCCAGACAGTTACACCTTTGGCAGGAAAACATGACTGGAGTTTCGGTTAAGGAGTGTACAGTTATTCCCTGGAGGGGAGGTGTGTGTGTGAATGTGGACATTAATGATTGACCAAAGTACATAAATAGGCTGGCCAAGACAGGCATGGTTATGGAGAACACCTCACCCTCTCAGCTTGTAGTTGATCTGTCACGTTTGATATGGAAGTTTTCACTTGTAAATGACTGGGGAGGCCAATTCAGGTCCTGAGGCCGGTTACATCAGCTGTGCGTAGGCTCGTTGTGACAAAGGTGTTTAGTTCAGGTTTATGCATTACTAAATCAAAACAGGTTGCAACACATAAACTAGTTTTAATATTGAGCTTAGCAGTTATTTAGTATTTATAGCTTCCCCTAGACAGGTGTAAGTTTTGGAGAAACCATCAGAAACCACAGAGAAAGCACAAAAAGACCAAAAACATGACTTTTTGCTTGACTAAGCTAAAAATTTTAAACACTATACGCTGTGATTTTACTTACAGCTCTAATCATCATGCTGGTTTTAACTTCGAGCATGAAGCTAAACACCCTTTAGCAGGTGCCCAATTGTCAAAACTGAGGCTGCTGTTAGCCAGAAACTGTTGTTTATAAAGCTGCATATTTGTCTCAGGAAAATGTTAAGAGTAAACAGATAATGGCTATACATAATTAGTTTTATTCAGTTTAACTTGTATGGAGCCCTCGAAGGGAAGGTGGTAGAAATATAAATTCATTTGAATGTTTTGCAATTTGTATTCACATTTTCTTTTATTCATGGTCATGATTTCTTAATCCGTTTCAATGATTAACAATTTATTCTCTGGTTTTTTTAATCATGCACGTTTTCTTTTTTTCCGTGATGAATAAAACAGTCTGTATCAACTACATTTATTTTGCTTGTGCAAAAAAGTGTGCACAAGAAATCATGACCACGAAGAAAAGAAAACGTGTGTACAAATTGCAAAACGTTCACTCAAATTCATTTTTGTCATTATGTTAATGTGACAAATGCATTAGTTAGTTGTTACTAATTAAGACATGACTTAAGGATTTGTGGTACAATTCAATTTAGTAAAAGGATAGTTTGAAACTAACTAGTGTTAATAAAGGACTTAGCCCAAAACTTAAGCATACGCCCAAACACGCAAAACCAGTGCAACCCCAGTCCTGGAGGCCAGAGTCCAGCAAATTCAAAAAATCATGCACAAACACAACCACTACAGAAGGCACTTTTGTTTTTGTTATTCAGTATACTTTCAGTGCATCCTCTCTAAATTTACACACACAATATCTTTTGACTTTGTACTTATAAATGTGAACATATGTTTGTATTCATAAGCATAAACAAAGATATGTTAAAAATTAAATTGCTTGAAAATGGAAAAAAGCATTCAGACACTATATTAAAATAATCTAAATAATTCATAGACACTCTCAGATTAATGATAAGGAAGGTAAGAAAGGAGCCGGTAGTCATTCATAAAGAGATGCAGAATGACCTGAAAGCAGCAGAAACAACAGTTACAAAGAGAACTGCACCTCAATCATCTCGTCTGCTAACATTTGCACACAAGCATTAAGATGAATCAGAACTCATTTGGAACAATGTACTCTGGTGAGATGAAACAAAAATAGAACTCCCTGGCAATAATTCACCACGTCATGTTTGAAGAAAGTACGCTGGTGTGTATGATTCCAAGAACACCACACCCACAGTGGATGTATGGAGGTAGGAGCATCATGATATGGGGCAGCTTCTTTGCAAACAGTCCTGGGCATTACACGTCAATGCACATTACAAGCTAATTACGTTTTTATCATAGATGTCCCAAAGCTGTAATTTGCAGCATTGCCAACAATGGCTTTGCAACAAAATACTAATGTTATTCCTTTCTGGAATCTTCTTCCCTATCAATTTTGGTCTTTAAACATATTTTTGTTTATGCTTCCAAACTCCTTTGTAGATGATTAATAAACTCTTAACAGATCATTGGTAACACATCAACAACATATCAGTGAAGTAGCAGTAGCATCTGAATACACTGAAGTAAATATCTTAAAGATGTACTGATAGTACATTACTTACATTAAGTAGATGTATTGTTAATGTGTTATTTCCATTACCTAAAACCAAACCCCAACCCTGGCCTATTCTAACCCTAACATTAACCTCGACCCAAAACCTAATCCTATGCTGGACTCTGGTCCTCCAGAACTAGAGTTTAAGTTTTAGGGCCTGGTAGATAGATTTACCAGAGCTTGTATGGCAACAGCACCAAATGTAATATTCAAATTTCTAAACATATTTGAATAATACACCCCCCCATCATATACAAAGTTAAAGTGTAGGTTTGTGTATCAAAACGCCTACTTGACCATTCGATTTTTAAAAATTCATGGCTATTCAACTTCTGACTCAGTATTGCTGGTCAACACCAACTGCTCTTTAAGAAGACAGTTACACCTGGCTGCTGGTAAAAACAGACTTCATGGTATTTATATGTTTTCACAGCAAACCACTTTGGACTATGTACTGCACTGACCACAAGATAAGAAAAGTGACTAATAAATATGAGTGAATAACAAACAGGAGCACTCCTAATTCAGATTTCAGCTAGCACACTTTCTCAGTGTGACACACCCTGCCGTCATGGCAGCAGCACACACCCCAGCACCGCTCTGACAGACTGGCTTTAAGCCGTTGTAAAAGAAGAGAGCAAACGAAGGAGGTGTAGCTAAGATGCTGAGTCGTCGGTTGGTTTCCGGGCAGATTCCGTGACTGTGCGGCATGCTAGTCCCTCCGGAGCGGAGGACAGGCCTGATAAGCAAGAGAAGTCATGCTGGCTTCTCTCCAAAATACACACAATCCGGGAAGACGAATGTGAGCAAATTCAGCTGAAATGTCTCCTAGTGTGCTATCAAAAACAGTCAACTGTTCTTCCCTTTTAAAATGATAACACGAAGAGATCAGCAAGTCTTAACAGGAGCTGGCGCCACCAGATCCCTCTGGGTGTGTGAAGATGCGTGACACTTCCTGAAGAAGACTTCAATAACAGATTTAAGCTCTAAATTTAAACATTTGTATGTAACTGGTTCGACTCCTGTTCATGGTTTATCTCCATATTGAACATTTATGTGTAATAAATAAAGGTATTCTGTCAACCACAGGAATGTTGGCAGAGTTCACCTATTTTAAATACCGCTTTCATTTCCAAGTAACAGATAAAAAAGGGAGTACTGAGAAGGTACAGGTATTTTGCAAAACCCTCCAACAGGAAACCTCAACCAGTAAGACATTATCTCCACACGAGAGCAAAGTTAGATTTGAAAGTACATTTTCCCATCTGCATCATTAGACTCTGACAGACAGATGAGGCAAGATTTTCCACACTTGACTCTGTAACTTTCCAAGTGAGTAGGTTGGTGTTTACAGCATTTGTCATTCAATGAGGTTTTTTGTTTAAATATATTATATAATGTAACCACATTATACAACAAAAAAAAAGTCAGTGTAATCACCTTTTCTTCACTGATTTTGGTCATAATATATGGATGGATGACAAGTTAAAAGAAAAACCTGAATAAATGAGTGGAAAAAATATAAAGAGTGCAGATCCTCCCAGCTGCCAGATACAATTTAGCATTTAACATCCCACCATCCAGTGTGGTATGTATGAAAGTGCTGAGAAGACCCAGTTGACCTCGATTTTGGACCATGATGCCTCAGACCAACATGATCTGCTCAACTGGCTCAACTGCATTTAGGTCTATGGGAAAGACATCAGTAAATAAGGTCGTGTCGCTATCCGATTTGAACTGGAAAACCAATTTGGGTTATTAAAGGTATGTCCGATATCGTTTCACAATGTTCCTGTGCATACTTAGTCCAAATCGGGTTGTTTGACATGCACTTTCGCACATACATAGACCAAACCCAATTGGGTTTCTGGTTCTAGTGCACATTTAATGATCGTGATGCTTGTTCATTAGTGTGATATATAAAAATAAACAAAAGACCTTGCAGGATATAATCAATTTGTCAGCAAGAATAGTCTGTCCACAACCAGACAGAGAAGGACAAATGCACGTTTGAAAGGTCACTGGTGCAAAAAACCACCTAAGGTCTGGTCTACAGAGAAATGGAAAAATTGATATGAGTCATCCGTCACCATTTTCTTCTCAATAAAACGGTACAGGCCTCAATGCTTGACCCCTACAGTGAGGGTGTCCTGTGACTCTGTTATGCTGTGAGGGGGCATTTTTCTGGCATGGGTTGGGTCCTCTCGTTCCACAGGGAAGGGTCACTGAAAATCAAAACAGCGTTATTCTGGCTGGTCATATTTATCCTATATGCCCACCTCCACAACGGGAGAGTCATTGAGTGGTTTGATGAGTATGAAAATGATATAACTCATGTAATGGCCTTCACAGTCACCAGATACCAATCCAACTGAACACCTATGAGAAATTTTGGACTGACATGTTAGACAGCACAATCATCAAACAGGTATACCACATAAAACGTTTCTTATGCTACTCTCACTAGAGAAGCCTTCAGGAAAGAGGAAGAAAAGCAATCTGAAAAGGCTGAGAAAAGGTTGTTAAGTTCCTAAGGTGATTGCTCTTGGTAATAAACTTCCTTAAAAGATAAGACCTGTTTATAAAGTCACCATGGTGTGATTAGCACACCGGTGTATTTTACACCAAGTGAAACTCTGTTTGGCTGCCAAGATGGACACGATACATCAAATAAAACCGAAATTCTCAGAAACAGAGTGACGAATTTTAAGGAAAGAAATGCTGGCATGTAATAGTAAATGTTTTGGTAAAGATGCCTTTAACTTTTAATCAAGAAACAAAGTTCCTTTTTTAGAAAATGTTGTTGATGCTAGAAAAACATAACATTTAAAAAAATTAATTCCTGCTATGTAACATGCTAAATTTTAACGTACAATTTCTCATTGGTAAGAATGAAAGACTTTTTTTCCAGTTCATTATAACTGCAGTAACAAGCTTCGCTAACATGAATTAAATTTACCATATTTTCCATAGAATTATTAATACATTTTGTTCCAATGCCTACAAGCTATAACGAGGCATGTCAGTATAGACCACTTGACTTGATGCAAAGTGGACGCCAGTTGCTGAATGTTTTTACTCTTCACCTGGAGCCTTCGTAGCTCTTCCCTGAGTTCATAAAGAAGACACTCTATTCTGGGCTCAGGGGAAGGAAAGCCTGAGGACAGATCCAACCTCTTCACCAGAGGTGGCAGGAGCTGTCAAAGAAACAAGAGGAGCCTGACGACCACAACAGTTATCAAGCAGCCCAGCTAACCCCTTAAGCCCTTAGAACCACTTTTAAGAAAGCAATTTCCGCACCGTCCATTTTTAGCCAGGCTTGACCTTTAAGCAGTGAACATGAAATTATACTAGCACACAGGAGAAGTGAGCTCTGCCATGTCGTCCTCTATTGTTCCAGCTGATCCAAAAACAGTATTTGGAGACAATAGGGTGAGACACTGAATGATAACAATGTCAGCTCTATATAAATAGTTGCTAAATGACTTTGGCAGAAGTGCTGTTGAAGCGTTTCTTTATGGGAAAAGCCGCTTCCGCCTCATAATGAATATAATAAACGGTACTAGATAAAAGTTCCGCCTTTTCAGTAACTCTATTTAAAGTACGTAATGACATACAACATTGAACTGTTTATGAACACAATATAATTTCCAGAAAAAAATCCAGCGCTGGCAGCAGATCAGCTTTTGGAACAACACAATTCACACAGTAGCCAGTAATTACACTATAGTGGAGTAAACTGTGGCAGAAGACAATGTAGTAATGTAATCTGATAATTACAGGGTTTTTTCCCATAGTTGAAGAGTATTCCAGGCAGCATGGAAGTGAACAGAGAATTTTCCTCAGCTGCTCAACTACATCTAAATTCAACTGCACAGTTCACATCTAGAAATTTGATACTTTTAATATTTCCAACTAAATTACTTCAACCAAGTATAGAAAAAGCATTTGTGCCATTGTATGCCAAATTTTAATACATACATAGTCAGCATTAGTAAATAAACAAGCAAAAAAACATGCTTGTTTTAAAATTTCACTGCTGACTGGACTTAATAATATAATAATATTACATTGTTATGTACATTACATATATTACGTTATATGTTAATAACACTAGCACTGTCTCAGAACACTCCCACTACCCAGCGTTACAAACCCTAGACCGCTCACTATGACAATGTGTTGTTTTGGAATTTTTTTTGTAACCCGAGTTACAAACAAAGCTTTAAAACAGGTGTGGGAAACTGAGCGACAGAGTCAAGCACATTTTGGTGGTTTCACTGCTCTAACACTTCAGCTAAAGCTGTCAGTTAACTGATTAACTGATAACTGAGTTGAATCATGTGTGTTTGAGCAGGAACAAAAATGAAGGACAAGATATCTCTACCCATGCTTAAAAAACGCTTTCAAATAAAGAAATAAGTAAACAAACAAATAAAGAGAGCACATATGTAACTGACTTTTTTCTTTCAAACTGGATTTTTACTATAGATATAAAGAGATATGGTATTATATATAATATATTTTGTATTTAATTGAAGGTATCAAAACATTATTGGTTAGAAAGTGGTACTGAAGTCAAGGTATCTGATAAGAAGTAAACTGCAGTACACTATGACACATTGTTCTTTGTTCTTACAGAACTTGATTGTGCACTAAAAAGCTCACTTTTACTATGATTAACTGTGATACTGTGAAAACTGGCAAGAAGCTTCAGTGAAGATGTCATTAATTAATTCAATCTCAATTATTTAATCCTAGTGGGCAACTCCATCATATAAACTGTAGACCTTTTCAGAAACTGTTTCAGAAAAGTTTGTGCCTGGTGGGAAACTGCACAACTAAACAGCTCATATTCTCTATTTTCCATGTATTTTTTTCTGGCTGTTCTGTATTCAAAAAACAAGTCCATGCTTGAATCACTACTTATCACTTGAATGGAGAAATGGTGAGCTAATTTGCTGTAGGCTGAATTGGAGGATATACGTAGATTGACAATGAACTAAAAACTGTTCATTTCAGCTTGGTTTCTATAGATTGCGTTAGCTGGGAAGGGAACAACATGTTTTGAAATTATATCAGTGTGTACATACTATATCAATCTCTTTTTCCATTATATGGGCCCTTTAAAAGTTGTCTGCGGAGCCATCAGTTAATCAATTAGACAAAATGACATAGGAAATAACAAAAAATAAGATATATATATTGATGAATAGTGAACCATGCAAAAACACATTGAAGCAGCATACTGATGATAATGGAAATGTTAGTCTGTATTGGGTCATCATGTTCTATCATCTTCAAAACATCAGACAAAGTCAAGCTATGAAAGAAACAATTGATACTCTGGACTGTCAACAGCAAAATGTGAACTGCCATGTTGTCCTACAAGTCACAAATCTGACCACATGTTTATATCTCTTCTGAGCATAATATAAATGCAGCAGTGTAATATTATTAAAATATCAAAAATAGACCTCTAAAACATTATATGTTATAAGTCAATGATTATTAATTAGGTCAGAAACACCTTAAAATCATTATTAAGCAGTTATAACACATAAAAAGGCAACAATGACCTGCTATATGTAATGACTATCTAATGAAGCTGACAGTTTTAATGCTGAATGATGGAGAAGAAAAAGTAAAATAAGTAACCAGATGGTGACACTCTATTTTGAATGGTCCTTCTTAGATTAAACAAACACTCAACAGATTCTCAGTAACATGTCAAAAACACATGAGGGTTATGGTTAGGTTTTGGGTTGAGGTTAAGGTCAGGATTAGGGTTAGGACCAGGGTTAGGGTTAGGTGTTGAGTAAGGTTGGGTAAGGAAGTAACACATTAACAATACATCAACGTAATGTATGTAATGTATCAACAGAACATCTTCAAGATATTTACTTCAATGTATTCAGCTGCTTCACTACTGCTACTGTGGGCACTAATTGGCAAGCAAAAAGTCAGTGATTTCTTTTTTATTTTGCGTCTTAACTGCTTATCAGTGATTTGTAAAGTGTTTGTGTCCCAGTAAATAACGATTAATAAACCATTCATTACCCACTTATTCTAAAATGGTACCATTGATAATTTACTATTCAGTAGAAAACAGTAGCAGCTCTTTTAATGCTTGAACATTGCTGCATATTCTTTCGAGTGTGGGATGTTTAAGACAGGAGATAAATCTTTCAAAAGGGCCATAAATCGTTTAAAAAGGTCAAACAAATGGAGTGGGAAAGAACGACCACACTCTGCCAGATGTGCCAAGGATGTGGTTGACGCCAGTGTACTTTCCGTTATGTATGAAAACTGTGAGACACCTATTAGGTACTAGCAGGGGCTTCCCTAATCACTCTAAAAATATATTTCAAAGGATTCCAATAAAATAAATAAGTCTGGTTTCAATCAATGGGTTAATCACCATCTGCTCAACTCTTCCTTTTCCTGTACTGTATTCCTCTAACACAGAAAAGAAACTGGGGTGCTATGACTATAGAGGACTATGACAGAGAAAGAAAGTGCACAGTGAGGACAGGCTGAAGTGCTGTGTGGGATGGGATCGCAGGAAGACATTGGGGGTGGGGTGTCTCACATTTCTACAAAACATTAAAATCATGAGTCCCTTTCAATTTTATCCAAGAAAACTTAACTATACTCAGGCACTTTAACATTTACAGTGTCACTTCAGTTCACAACAAGACACGTGAGGTAAAGATTTGGCTGAGCAAAGGCCGCTTCTGAGAAGCTGAAGTGAGAGGAAATCCTTAGCAAGGTGTTCATACAGAAACTCTTGCACGAGCAATTTTGACAGTTCTAGCACAAACTTTTTAGTGGCTGCAACAGATTATTTTAGCACAAGCAGCTTTAGTAGAATCTCTTCACACCTTTAGATTCAGATAGCACGGTGGTTTGAACCTTGTACAGAAAACATGTCAGAAACAACATTCTGAGAACAAAGGAAGGAACCCAGCAGCACATCAGAGCGCTGAGGCTCCAGTCAGAAGACACATATTGTTAGTTCACAATGTGTGTCCACTGTGCATCTAAATAATTCGTACAATGGGACATTTACAGACTGATGTGTTTGTTATTCTTGAGAAATAGCAGACATGACTTCATGTCCCTTTCCTGAAAGAGGAAATGCTCTGTAGTTGCTCTGAATTGAATTTGGACGGCTGGAAAGAACAGCAACACACTACAAAATATTTCACAATTTTTTAGAAACTAACTGACTTTCAGAAGAGCTATGTAAGCATTTCCAAGTGAAGCATTCCTTCGTGTTTCACCTATGTGTGACATCTATCCTCTCTACCCAGTGGACTGAAGTTTAATCTAATGAGAATAAGGCTAGACGTTTTCTGTTTCACTCTAACTTGCTTCCAGCAGACGGCACAACAGATCGAATTAGAGCCAACATGTCTGATTCACTCCAGACACGGCCGCTAACAATGTCTGATGTCTTAAAAACAGACTTTTAATTCTTCCTTCCTGTCCTTAATTCCATCACTCCCAGTCAAGCACCAAATACAATAGCCCAAGACCACATTTACCAAAATAGGACCTTCCCTGTGAGCAAACAGGCCACTATCGTCCTAACAGCACTAGTCCTGTCTGCCATTTCATTTTTATCTCTGCTTCTCATAAGACAATAGGCTTAGACTGAGGTAAGAAAGGAAAAATAAAAAAAGGCCAGGGGGCCAAGTATGAGCCCCGGGGGCACTCCATGTGTCTTTTAGATAAGGCCTGAATGCCAGCCCTGTGTTTCCTCAATTACACAGCTAGGGGGTATTTATCTCTAACAGACCCCGACAGTCACTGGAGACCACTTGAATGCTGAAAAGAGCTGGCAAGACTGGGCGTTAACTATTTTTGTTCTGACGCTGGTAAAATTCAAGGTCAAGACAGAGGCAAGGTCTGTCAGTATTAATGAGGCTACTTTACAAGTGTTACAATCCACTCTAATAATGACTGTATACTGAGAGAAAAGATATCTACATTAGTGCACAATGCAATGTAGTGAATTCCTTGAGTATTAAGGACTTAAAAACATACATATCATAATATGCTAAAAAATGTACATATGCCAATACTGTTAAAAACATACTAAAATTAAAATTTTAAGTTACAGTCAGATACATAGTATTTGGATATCAAAGAAAGTTTTTTATTATTTTAGTTGTTTACCATACTACTTTGGAGGTAAATAATAAGTGAGCTCAAAGTTTTAATTTGAGGGAATTTACATCCAAATTGAATGTACAGTGTAGGAATTGCAGCCATTTCCATACAAAGGCCCCCCAATTTTTACATTTTCAAATGTAATTAGACAAACTAACAATCATAAAGTAAACTGTCATTTTTAACATTGGTTGCAAATCCTTTGCAGTAAATGACTGCCTGAAGTTTGTAACACATAGACATCACCAGATGCTGAATATCTTCCCTGGTAATGCTCTGCCAGGACTTTACTGCAGCTGTCTTCAGTTCCTACTTGCTCTTGGGCCATTTTACCTTCAGTTTAGCCTTCAGTAAGAGAAATTTTGATTATGTGACTGATTTGGCAATTGCAGAATACTATGTTGCCTTAAAAATCTTGGGCTGCTTTGGATCATTGTCCATCTGTACTGTGAAGAGCTGTCCAAAAAGTTTTGAAGCATTTGACTTAATCTGAGCAGATATACAGCCCTATACTCTTCAGAATTCATCCTGCTGCTTTTGTCAGCAGTCACATCATTAATAATTACAAGGGAACCAGTTCCACTGGCAGTTATACATACCTATGCCATAACACTACCTCTTCCATGCTTTTTAATCTGCCCAACTGTTGTGAAGGGGATTTTCTTCACCAGAAAAAGACTTCTTAAGTCATACATCACAGCTGCTTTCTTTAGTCTTCCGGATCTTTTGGTGTTTCTGAGCTCAACAGTGCATTCTTGCTTTTTAAGAATGTTGATTCAGCCATGGTTTTTGCTGCCTTTCTGCAGGGTTTGTTTTGATTTTTCACTCTAATGATGCAGTGTGAGCTATTTAGACTGGAGCAAAGAATTCCAAATGTAAACCTGGTCACTGAACAGCTGAGCAGCCAACTGTGCAATTACTTCTGAGACCCTAAAAATAGGGTGGTGTGTATGGAAATGGATGTAATTCCTACAAGGTTAACCTGATTTGTATGTAAATACCCTCAAATAAAGCTTAAAGTCTGCATCTTGAGCTCATATCCTTTATTTAGTTTGAACTCAAATTTGCCTTGGTAACCATCTAAAATAACAATAACTTTGTCAATATCCAAATATTTATGGACCTGGCTGTGTATGTACAAATGAATAATTTTTTTTTTTTAACCATAAAGTGAAATGCTGTAGCGCTTAATTTAAATTTTAACTTGATACATAATAACAATTCAACACTGAGTGTGTAAGTGTTGATATTTTTCTAAGGTCTGAAATAGCAACCAGTAAACCACATTTCCCACCACCAGTCTATTTATAATCTGTAAAATCTTGACACCACCTAGTGGTCAGGTAAAGGCATCCTGACATGTTCATAAAGTAATGTGACGACTTTCAGATGTACCTGTTTGCATATACAATTAAGTATGTTTTTATATCCATGCAAAACAACGGTGGTATGGATAGGGGGTAATGCTGGAGACCTGTTTATGTATTACTGGAAATAAAATCGGTTAATTTTTTTTTCTTTATTTCAAAATTAACTTTGAGCTTGTGAGCATCTCCCACTGTTTCACTGGACTCTTGAGATCTACTCTGCATTCTATAAAATTACACAAGAGGTTACAAGACCAGAGTTTGACTAACTGACAGCAGAGCTTTAAACAGTGTGAGAGGAAAGGAAAAAGCTAAAGCCATACACAATTCACAAGAGACGAGAATCATGGAAACATGTACTGTATTTGAAAACATTTGCCAACAAATTATAAATTACATTTAAGAAGTGATGAACATAGAAAATGTGTATACTATTTAAATACACACATGGAATATCACTGAAGTTCCATACATTTCTAGTGCTCTTCCACCATTTTTTCCAACTCCTCTGTCCAGTCAAGAGGGCAATCATCCTCAAAATCTCTGTAAAGAGAGGAGAGAAGATAAACAAGAGAAAAACACAGAAGTGCAAAAGTTTAAATGAGAGGAAAAAAGACGTTTTAGTTCACTCACGTGTCTTCATCATCTGAACGTGGCTCCAGTCTGCTGTGGTCAGTGTGGATGTCCTCTGGGCCATCTGTAGCAACATCATTCTTCTCTTCAGCCAAAGGTTCAAGCAGAGGATCATCACCTATACCACATCACACACACACACAGGAGTACAGCCATGCTGCTAATACCAGCCTTTTTATTCACAGCTACCTTCACTAACATAACTGTTTCACTTTCATTCACAGCTACTTTAAACAACATATCAGTGACCTGGGGCCGCATTCATGCTGCTCTGCTTGTTGACTGACAGGCTCATTTACATACAGAAAGGCCCCAGATAGCTAGATATATAATCAACTTCCTTTAAAAGTCCCCAGTAGCCTATGAAGCAAATACAAAGTTTAATTACATGAAACAGTTTAGTTCTTACAAGTAAAGGCACAGCTTCCCACACTAACATAAGAGAATTACATTTGAATATTTCATAATAAAGGTTTTTAATTGTAAAAATTCTTAATAATAATAATAATAATAATAATAGTAATAATAATAAATAACAACTAAATCCTAATTGCATGTTTGAACACAAATTTAATAATGATTATTAAATTATATATTTTTTCTGAAAACAGAATGGATAATAAACGTATAAGGGCAACATCAAAGCCATCATGATCCTTACATTACCATTATTATCTGCACTCAAAAGGCCTTCTCCTCTCACACAATACACTTACTGCGTCTGTGGATAGTGTAGGTTTCAAAGGCTTTGCTGAGGTGAGCTTTCTCCAGGAGGCTCAACAGTCTGTCTGGTGGATCTATGTCCCATTTCCTTCTCTCTCTCTTTCTCTGCGTCTCTATACATTCCTCCTCTGTAATACATCATCAGTAAAAAGGAAGCACATACAGACAACATGGAAAGTTAATATTAAGTTAATTTTGTTCATTTACATACATACATCTTTTCCCAATTGTTACAGGTTATTTCAGTTAGATATCTGCTAAGGTCTTAAGAATTCTACATCCTTATAAAAATAATTCCACAGCAGGGATACACTTTTTTTTGAGTGGGGAACAGTCTACCCTCACAATGTGAAATGTCATGAGAATAACAGGTAATTTGTAAATATACAAATGTGGTTTTGGTTCAGCATTTTTTTTTACTTGCTTTCTAGGGCTGAAATTTACATTCTGTTTCAGTTACACTCACTTGGCTGATGATGACTAGTGCAAGAGGGATAAGTCATCGTTAAGTAACATGCGGGTGGGTTTTAAACCTCAAACAAGTTGAGAAGAACTGCAGAAATAGTATGGTACCTTGAAAATAGGCATATATTTGATTAAATTAAATATCATCTGCTTAACATTCGCACACAGCATGTCACTGGTTTTGCTTATGAGCAGTTCTCTCATTCAGAACTACAAAGTTGGCTTGGAGAGTTGCATAAAATAAGTAGGAAAAAGAGGTTAATGTGGTACAATGTGATGGCTCATAGGAAAAGTAAAGAAAGAAAAGAAAGGAATGGGCTCAGACAGACGTGAAGAAAAGCGAAGTTGAGCACCCACTAAAGAAGCTCAGTTGAAGAGGCTGAAGAGGGGAAAAGAAGAGGGGAAAGAAGAAGAAAGGGAAATGGAAGCTCGTATTAAAAGTGGTGAAGGAGAAGAAATAGTGGGAAGAAGGTGGAGTTAAAGCTATAGCACTTTATAAAATGATGTCAATTAACAAAAGACTTTCTTTATGTTTTTATCACTGTTTTAATTATTTTTACACATGCTGTACCTGATCTGGAGTCAGATCCCTCTGTCGCTGCCATGCCAACAGAGGAAATTATGTCAGCATTGCCAAGGACCTTCAGCACTGTGTTAGGAGGTCCTTCTGCCCACTTTTTTCGAGGGCCAACATTACCACTCCGACTTTCTGGCAGAGATGACCCATAAGAAAGAGTGTCTGAAAAACAAATAACTCAGTTTGACCCTCGTTCTCCAGGCCAGTCTATGATCTCACAAATAAAAACAAATTCAATGGTGCACTTATAATTGAATTATACAAGTTAAAACAGTCCTGTTGGTACTACATATACCTTTGGTGGTAGATGTGCTTAATAAGCTCTTCTGACCCAGAAACATGGCTACTTTCTCTCCTTCCTCTTTCTTCCAGTGGTTTATTGGTTCCACCACCAGTTCTTTGCTCTGTGTGGCAACAACATTGTTTTAAAGAATTATGTACTGAAAATTGCTAACATGGAAAACAGACACTGAAAGCTACTGAAAGACTGCATGACTCATTTGCGTGTAATTCACTGTGAATCATGGTAATGTTAGCATTACTGAGAGAAGTAATCCTTTAAGGATTAAAGATCTTAAAGATTAGTCTCTCACATGAAACTAAAAAAAATATGTGCTCTCTGTGGTCTAGGATGGCAATCAAAAGTTTGGAGATACCTTTTCAACACTTTTATGGTAAATGTTTTCCAAAAAAGAGAATGAATTGGTTTGCAATAACTTCACATCTTAAACACTGCACAGATATACAGTACTATGCAAATGTTTTAGCTACATGAGAAAATCAGAATTAAAAAGATGTTTTTTTTTCTGTGTGGCAAATGTTTATTTGCTCAGAAAAATACCAATAGAATAAATACATAACATTAATACAATAAGAAGTGATTTTGCATATGTCAATGTGTTTGTTTTACCATTTCTAAACCTCTGTGTTTCAGCCCAGTGTTATTTGTAATTACCATACAATACCTAGTTTGGCTAATCAGTACTTCACTCTTTAAAATCAAGTGGTGACTAAATTTCACATATTAATGTGATTGCTGAGGGCATCCATGAGAAATCTGAAACCAACTTTGTTCTTCAAACCAGCTCCCAAGATATCAACTTTTCTTCAAAATAAGAATTTCCTGTTGCTTTTTACTGTAATCATGTTTACTTGCATGTTTTCTAATGATATATGACACACTTACTGTCATGATAAACTGTTTCAAACAATGTGCTTTAATGTCTAAAACCAAAAGTCTGGATTTTTTTTTCTATTTAAGTCTGGAAATAAACAACATTCAGGTGACTCTCCGGTGGATTTAATCTACTTATCAGAGAATTTTGCACAAACTTTTGGAGTCTATTCTGAAGCACATGTGGTAATTAAAGCAAAAGAGGACATACCAAATTCTAAGGAACTTATCTACAGCTGCCACAAACCCACCATTTTCCCACGGCTCCAAACTGAAAGTCAAGACGGTTTTGTAGCAGTTATAGCTGTTAAGGATTTATGATTAACTTTGGGTATTTTAGTGATTGTCATAAATATTTATATGCATGATACTGTTTATCTCAAAATAAACTTGGATGGTCTTTAAGTTGTTATTGGAAGCAAATAAAGTTTGTCCCCACAGTTTTGATTGGCAGTGTGCTCCTTAATGGAAAAGGTTAGATATTGTAAATAACAAAACTTTTTAAACTCTATTGCTATTGGCCAAGAAGGGCTTGATAGCAATAGGTGTGTTTGGGCAGGGAACAGTTGAAAGCATGTCCATTGCGTCCCCAGAGAGATGAAAATAATGATCTGTTTTAAAGCATGCTCTGGCAGCGCTGTACCTCTTCAGGCAGGTGTTTGTGCAGCAATCTGGACGCACGGTGGGAGTTGAGGATGGTGTGTATGGAAGGCCTGTCTTTAGGGTTGGTCTTGAACATGTGTTTGATCAGGTAGTGAAGCTCATAAGGAAAGTGAGCAGGTAAAGGAGCATATGCTCCACGACACACTTTCAAAATCAGACTCTTCCAGCTGCGGGCCTGGAACTAAAGCAGAAACAACAGACCCAGTAAGTGACAACGAGACTGGAGCTTATATATTACACGCGACTTAAAGAGCCAAGAATTGTACATACTGGGTGGCGCAAGGTGCAGAGTTCGTACAGGACACAGCCCAGAGACCAGACATCACTGTAAAAAAACATAAGCATGTAGACAAATAGATAATAGCATACATTAACGTTTTCTAGCTATTAGGTGGGAACAGTGCCCAACCTATGTGTATGTTGACTGATTAAAAACTGATTAATCTTGTTTAATTTTTTAATTTATTTAGCAAAAAACAAAATGTGTTAGGTTGTGCCCTGCTTTCCTCTACTTATAAGTACACCTTATAAGCTTTATAAGCCAAGTTGTGAGACTAAACTAAAGCTCTGTACCTCTTGTTATTGTATGGTTGGTTGTCCCAAATCTCTGGAGACACGTAGTATGGAGTTCCAACGTAAGTCTGTGCATAAGCTCTTGCACTGCAATAAAGAACAAGATGCATATCAGGCAACATTGATTTAGGGAAATTCCACCAAAATTATATAGTTTTACCTGTTCATCAGTATGATAATACAATATTATAGCATACTGATAAACATTTAATACACCAATAAATTATTTCTACAACCTATGAAGGACATGAATGACACCCTTTGATTCCACAAGAACACAAATATCCAAATACATAGTAAATTTACGCCATCATAAGACCTCCTTTCTGGGTAGTGCCTGTATGCAAGATCTCAAACAGCCTGCAACACAACATCTGGATGTATAAGATTACTGGCTGGTTAGGATTCAAACCAGTTCAGATGCTTCCAGGCTGGAGTAGCAATACACAACTGCATGAAGTGCTTAAATGATCAGAATATAGATGATTGCATAGAGGATTAATGGTGCATCTAAAGCTAATTATGGACACTTTTCCCATTCAGAGACAGACCTCCGTTATAGCGCACAGTGGATGCATAATAATCACAGTAATTTCAATACAGAAGAATTTGATATTTAAATCAATATTTTTTACTTTGAATATGATGTGTTTCAACAGACTACCTGTTAAGAGTGCATGCTGAGCCAAAATCTCCCAGTTTGATGGTACCATTCTCTGTGAGGAATATGTTCTAAAGAAATAAAAGGGAAAAGACATGGATTTAAAGTTGAAGTACCATCTTGGAGGACAAACAATAATTATTCAGTCTGCATGCTTTCAGCAATGGTTACTTTTATAACAGGTTTTATTAAAAAATTCCTAACTACACTTTCAGTAGTGTAAAGTAGAATGCATCACTAAAAGCCAAATGGCTTGAAACACAAGATCCCAACATCTGGGTGTATAAGATTATGAACTAGACGGTTCTTGCTATGCAGTTTAGACCATCTGCATTAGAATATTTAGACTCTCTATCAACCTTAAGGGTTTAAAGTATAAGAAAATTTGCACAAAGGACTTTCAGGGCATCTACAGCCAATTTTGAGATGCATAACTTTTATCATTTTGTAATTTAGTCAGCTGGTGAGTGTTCTTCCACAAGGAATGAATATATGCACCAAACAAATGTCCACTGAATTACAAAACCACAATTATTTTATACCTTTGATTTTAAGTCTCTGTGAAGCACTCGCTTATCATGGATGTGTTTTGCACCCAGACACATCTGTGAAAACCACCTGAGTATCTGAAGAGACACACCATGAACACACAGCAAATCCAGCATGCCAGATAAATCTTATGAGTTTTTTTATTTTTATTTTGGTAAGGATTCATATGATTTTACCACATCCTGAGAGAACAGGCAGCCCTTTTGCTGGCGTATCCTTTGGAGAAGATCACCTCCACTGCAGAACTCCATTACAATGTACAAATGGCCATCATCTGAACAGAGACAGAGAAAGTGTCTCAGTCACAAGGGGGAATATGAGGCTGGAACTCCAGAATTACAGTGTGAGATCAGCCAGGAGCGTCAAGTAGTAAAAGGGAGTTAATCTGAGAAATCGGAAGACATGCAAACACTCTGCACTCTAGATATGAACATAATCAAACTGAGGGTAGGGAGGTCAAAGATCATGTAGAGTGGATTAACTTCTGGCAATTATTCAGCATTTAATCTTAGCATGTCCTTTCTGTTGGTGCTCAAACACAGTGCTATGGCATTTTAACTCTAGGGATAGTAATATGTTATGTGTGTTCATAGAGATGAATGTAAAAAAGAAACAGCCCTTTCTTTGTGTGTATACAGGCAGGATACAGACCTTCAAATGACTCCCTGAAAGCAACAATGTTTGGATGCTTCATTTTTGCCAACAGCACAGCTTCTCTCCGCGTAGTTCTCATTCCACTTTCGGCCTGTTTGGATTGATAGTCAATCAGAGGAGGATACAGTCACCTAAACCCAGTCAAGTAACTTAAAACACAAGTAGAATTGAATCTTTATTTAGTATCTTTCCAAAAAACAGCCTGAGCAGACATAAAAAGGCAGCACGTGTAAAAACTACTTCACAGGGACTTGAATTCCACCGATTTCTGCATAAGTCAATCATTGAGATGCACAAAGAGCCATTTGTGTTTATCTGAAATGGTTAATTTCAGAGAAATACCAACTCAGATTTATTTAGCCATTTTATTTACTATCCAAAACCAACAGTGAACCTGCATGTGTCTTCTGGGTTTTTAGACGTAATACTGATGATGCTAAAATAGTGATAAAGCTGAAAAAAATGCCCTGCATGTACCTCTTTGGTATGAATTAACTTTTTAAAAATATGTTTTAGACTAGAATCTTCTCAAAACTATTGCAGAACAATGTCTAAAGCATCAGGCATATTCATATTTTATAAAAATGACTTTTTGGGGTAGCTTTAAACTCTTCTGGTTCCTATCAGCACCACTGTGAACAATTCAGATTACATTTCTATAGAGCGGAGCATTTCACATCAAATCACTCTGAGTGACTGTTTACATCTGAACCATTTCATTGTGCATGAATTTTGGAAAATGGGTGGAATTCCCCTTTAAGTACTGAATAATAGTGCAAATATACATCCATACATACATACATACATACATCATCTAAACCGCTTATCCTTCTGGGTCGCGGTGGGGTTAGTGCAAATAGCGCTTTATCAAATTTTATGTAATTAAGTAAATGCAGTAAGAGCAGTAAGAGCCCTAGACATCGCCCAGTTATCCCCATCACATTACTTTATACGCAAAAATTAACAAGAATTAATGCTCATTAAATTTAATCAGGAAAAAAGCTAAACCGCGTTAAAGGTTTGAAAGAAGAAAACATGACCTACGGGGCCCCCTGCTGGTCGGCGGCTATAAGCGACAACGACTTACAACAAGAAAAATTCCTGAGTAAATGTATAATTAACACCCGCATCTGTTTTCAGTGTATAAAACACCTAACGTTGTAAAACGAGCGTGTTAGTGAATATTACCTTTGGTAGTCGTATTTCTTTCATAACCCATTTCTCTTTGTTGTCTTTGCTCTGAACCAACAAAGCTCGTCCAAACGACCCTGTCCCGATCACTTTGACCACCGAGTACAGGTCCATTTAACTCTTCAAACACACGCAGCGGGGCAGGAGTTACAGATACAGCTGTGTGCCGAATGGGAACAGCCACTTCAGAAGGAAACGGGTCAAAGGCAAACGACCTGTTTTTATGGTGGTACAGCTAAAAGTGACTGAAAGACAGAAAATCAGGTTACTCTTTGTTACTGTCCGACCGGCCCAAAGACAATAAAAGAGAAATGCATTAGGTTAGCGAACAGCCAGCGTAGATAAAAAATAAAGCGGAATGAGCCAAAAATAACACGTTTGTTCGCGATAAATCCACTCGTTATAACTCTAACGTTAGCGAAATCCTTCACTTGAAATCTTAAAGTCCGCCACCTGGGAGCGTTATTTCCGTTTTATTGTGTGACGTGGTGATGATGCAGTCGGCTGTCTGAGATTTGTGAACAGAGCGAGCTGCCTTATTTATAATCTTTGGCTCATCACAGTGAGATTAATATGATCGAGGAAAGCAGTCATCATAAACTAGACATTCACAGTTTGGTTTAATCGTCATCATAAACGCCGATCACAGAGCGAGAGATCCTGCGCATGCGCACCAGCGTGAACTCTGCCAAACTGAGTGGTATAACTCTGCTATACAGATTACTATTTAACATGACGAGTAACATTAAGCTCCATATTTACCCTAGAATGGCTCTTTAAGACAAAATCAGGCTTTGGACCAATTTACTGTTTAATACTTCTATACATCTGTGATCTTGTGGGGGTATTGAATAGTGTCCATAACCTTCTACACAAAATACTTAATACCCCTTCATGCAGAATTGAGTATCCTTGCTTTAACCAGCCTGTGCAGTTTAGCTGTGGTGATGCCATTAAACCTGATATTAACCCAGTATTCATGCTGCATATCCCACTGCTAAACAACCTAATCTAGTGTGGCTAAGACTTTAGACAGCCTGAAAAAAGAGCATATACATTTATATGTTGCACTTAGAAGTTGTGCTTTTTCCCCCAAGTAAGTCGTCCCCTGACCACTAGATGGCAGAATAAGCATAAGAAAAAAAATAATTGGTCTGTTTTTCCTTATCACCTGAGTTGGTCTTTTGCAAGGTACTTGGATGAGTTGGAGTGGGGTTTGTGATCCAGAACTAATCATCCAGCATCTGTGCCTGACCTCACTTAAGCTCCTGTAGCTGAATGCAATCAAATCCTCACAGCAATGTTGTCTAATGAAAGCCTTCCCAGAAGAGTAGAGGCTGTTACTGCTGTAATGGGGGGGACAGTCTCTCTATGAACACATTTGACATCCTGTGTCTACAAATTTTTGGACATGTAGTGTAAGTTTTACTACTAAAGAGTTAATAGGCTGATATGAGAGCCATGAAAACAGAAGACTATGAAAATCTTAACTGGATTGAGATTTGGATTGATAGGCATGTAAGCAGCGGCAAAAAATTGATTATTATTTGTATATTAATCTTAAGAGATGATATCAGTTAATGTTTAGTTTAAATAAATTATTAGGTTGTTGGATTATTGCTAGGTTATTAGATTATTATGGAGGGTATGTACTAAAGTGAAGTGTGGGCCTTTCGGTTAATTCAAGCAAGTAAATTAATTCACTCTGCAAAATTTCCATGCAACATAAAAAGAATATGAATATGAATTATTTTCTGAAATTATGAGTGAAATGCTATGACTAACTCTTATCCAGTTTTCGCAGTCTTGCTCCATCCACTAGAGCAAAATGAATAGGTCAGGCTACCTCACCGCTTTGGAAAACTCCATTACTTGCATCTTCTTACAGGTGAATCCTACAGCCTACGTAACACATGGCTTTTTAGGTCATGGTGTGTCACTGCCTTATCTTCATGAATGTAATGCTGTGTGAGAGTAGATGATTGTACTTAGACACAAGCAAAAATGCTTCTGGAGCGAATAGATTGCTTCCCCTCATGCTGCTAGCTGACAGAGGGGATTGTGTAGACGCAGCTGTGTTTGCTCAGGGATTTACCTCATTTATTAGGCTCATATATCCATCCAGACCACGTCTGTTGATGGTAACAATCACATTCAGATGCATAATCACTATCTGACATTGTGAGCTAGAATAAATGCTATATTACTCACAGAAATACTGGTCTGTCCGCCTGGCTGGTTGATGGTCGCCTTTTGTTTCCTTTCTGTTTGCATACAATGTGTTTCTGGCTTTCATTTTATTTAATGAGAATCACATCAAATGCCACATAATTAAATAAAATGGAATGGAATGAATGGGACAGGTGTGTTTTTATATATGCAGTACTGTGCAGAAGTCAGACAACATTCATCATTTAATTAATTTCCAGTCAAAACAGCCATTAAGTACACGTTATTCATTTTTCAGCATCAGGAAAAAAGCCAGAACTATATTTAGCAGAAAATTCCACAGAAAAAATATACTATTAATTTTTTCAGTATCCACTCTCTGCTTTTATCACAGCTTTTGTTCATTTCAGGAGACTCACTTTAAATTCTTCAAAGAAATCTGCAGGGATATTTATCCACACCACCGAAGTTTAGTGTTAAAAGTTCTCATGATCCAAGAAATCCCAATCACCTTCAAAGATGTTGAGGTCTGGACTCTGAGAAGACCAACAGCATCTTTGTTTGATTTGCAAATTTTCTTTTCTCATTTTGTTTTCTTAGTGAGGGCTTCTTGACAGCTACACATCCTTTCAGACCCCTAACGCTGAGCTGACTTCTCACATTGGAGGTGGATAGAAAGGCTGATTTTCTCCTATATCTCAAAGGTGAATGCTTTAAGTACTGTTTACGTGGCCTACCAGACCTCGCACAGTTATTAGGAGTCCCTTCATTAAATGTGCAGGCTGATATTGTATAGGGATTTCATAGAAACTTGCATTTTGTGATTCATAGACTGAAAAGATGCAGATGGAGACATCAAACATCACTATTAGATTTGATAATGTTGTATTCATCAAGATACAGAGGTATGGGTGTTACACATTGAGTCATTTTCTTGTATCTGTTTGTATGATAGCATTGCCATCATATAAAATGCTGTTGTGTGCAAAAAGTTTGAAAACCATTCCACAGATTTCCTAAGTGAAAAAATATGTTAACACATCCAGGGAACAGGCTTGTTTTCTGCAAATTATAGAGCACAATTTCTTTTATTTGCTAAGTTTAGCACGTTGAGAAAAATAAAACTAAAAATATAAAATGTGCTATAACTTTTCCACAGTCCATATTTTATGTTTTATTTTTCCCCAGTATGTTAAATTCTGCATATTAACAGTAATTGTGTATTAAAATGTGCAGAAGTGTGTTCTCTGTAGAGGATGTGTAACTTGTTTTCACTCTGAAAATCAAAAATATATGTAATTTGATCAGGTTGCCCTTTGTATACGACTTTATCTAGTCAAGAGTAAAATTTGTGTTGGAAGAACAATTTACAGTTCATGAAGCTGCACCTGTGGATGAAAATGAGTGCAAATTTACACCTCAGAGGGCAGCTTGTCCTTGAATTTAAGTGCATCAGAGGTCTTTACTGGGGCGTAAAGAGGAATTGTGTAAATGACCATCACTGCAGTGGGTGTTGCATTTCAGAGAATCATTGTTGGCAAGGGGACTGTCAAGTGGACTCCTATATCATTATTGTGGAAATAGCTAGAGGAAAATCCTGGCCTATATCAGCACCTATAGCATCAGGACGGATAATTACTTCACATGTGACTGTAATGGCAGTACGGGACTGCTCCTCTACTGAGAGGTTAAATCATATTGGTCATGGCCTGGATCTCTGTGAATCCTGCTTTGCAACAATGTCTGCTGAAAAAAGCTGCTAGACATATTTTCTCAAATTGAATTTCCTGGATGTAATGCTGATGTACAGGATTTTTTTACATATCTGAAAATGCTGTGTCTCTACATGAAACTAAATAGCCTGTTTAATTTGAAGGCATAAAAAGAGGTATGAAATGGTCGTTTAAAAATGAATTATGGTTTTGGAACATAAACCCACATAAATGTATTACATGGACCTCAGGCAAAAATAAAATATAAGAATATAAGAAAAATGTAGGATATGTGCCAAAGAACTGAAGCTTTTTTCCTTCGCTTTTGGAGGTATGGGTGGTGGTGGTGGTGGTGGTGGAGGATAGATAGACAGACAGACAGACAGACAGACAGACAGACAGACAGACAGATAGATAGATAGATAGATAGATAGATAGATAGATAGATAGATAGAAAGAAAATATCCCCTGAGGTCCATTTGTTAAGTTTGTGTGGTTTTATGCAGCAAACAGAGTCATAATTCATTCTACATGACCATTTTCCAACCTTTCTTCATCCCTTAGAATTAAACAGAATGATTTTGTTATTTTTCCTTTCAGTCTGATATTTGTAAGTGACCTCTGATTGACACACAAACACACACACACACACATATATATATATATATATATATACATATATATAAACACCAGAAAAACTAGGAGTCTGTGGGACTGAAAACACACATCAGAAGGTAGTACTGGGTTGAATACATCAAACTATCAGCCTGATTAATCTGTTTAATATTCTCTTGCTATTCAGGATGATGAATACAGTTTCAAATAAGCATAAATGGTTTATTAAAATAAGTGACACAATGTTACAGTTTATTTGACCACTGGGTGAGTGTTTGAAGTGCCTATAACACTGTCAACACCACTATCAGTATGAAATCTCTTGCATGTCATTATCACACACAGGAGATCTCACAGGAGCACTGCAGGCTATGAGAAATCAGGCTGAGATAATGGGGAAGAGCCAGTAACCCTCTTCACAGACCCCAATAAGTCACGCCACACTGCTATTCAGATGTCTGTCTGGCGCTCGGTAACAATCACAGGCACAAAAGAAAACGGAACAGAGCTAACATGACAGTGAGGGAGAAATAAAACTCAGAGTTTCTTCAAGCATGAGTGAGGAGGAGCATCATTATGGTGGTATCAGCCTGCAGATGAGGCTGCAACTCAACATAATGAGTAACAACCCTAGAATTCTGAATATATGAATGCTGAATATGATTATTATATGGAATTCCAGTGAAATACACTGGTTTACAGAGAATGTTTGCCCACTGGATTGCTGCAGGAACACTTCCAAAAGTCATTACATCCAGCTTACATGGCTAGTATGACTGCAGGAAATGTTTCTTGTTAATCGTTATCATGAACTGGCTTTGGCAATATTGATATTGTTGAAGGCTGCGTTATGCAGCCCTTTAAACGTTGACATTGTTTTTGTGTACTGTGTACTGGAAGCATCTTGACCAATCATGATTCTTGTGTTTCAATAGGAATTTTGATGAATGAGGTATTCATGTAATCCAACAAAAGTAAAAGAATTTGGTCAATACAGTGCAGGCTGGTTTTTAACCAAGCCTCATTGTTGATTCATCAATGTTTTTAAAAGGAATTCCCCTGATCTTTCAATATTTCTGCATGATTAAATGGTAAGATGTAAACAAAGTCATTCAGAGTGGTGTACACACTCCATTCCAGAATTGTTCGCAGTGTGAAATGAACCAGACATTTCAAGCGTTTAATGCCTCTAAAATGCCTCCCTTACAGAGAGTTATTACATGAGGTGGTTACAAATACACTACCTGAAGCTGAGATTATATAATAATTTTGCGATAAGGTTTTGTTTTTTGGTTTTAAGCCACTTGGTTATGTACATGGCTTATTAAGAAAAAAATAGAAAAACAATTTTTCTAAATTCTGAGATTTACCAGATTTACCACTACTTTATCATTATCAGCATTACAAATAAATGTTTAAAATACATGTGTAGGTCCATTTGCCATTTTGAAAAGTAAATAAAATGGCCATGTTTGCACTGTAGACATTGTGACCCTTGGTTTTTCTCACCACAACTTTAAAGAAATATTAGTAGTTAACTTTCTCTACAATGAGCCATTTCACACTAAATGACTGTTTATATCTCAAAAAATTCAGTCATGCAGAAATTGTGAAATATTGGTGGAATTCCCCTTTAATACACTGCAGGGCATATTGCCATCACAGTATGTAGTAATGTAATCACAGTACTAGTATGTTTTATAGTAGCAGTTCAACCTTTTGTGTTAAAATATCATATCTGGGTGAGAGCTAAAGGCTCCTTTTTGGCCCAGTCTTGGGCCAAAAAGTAAACAAAAGGATGAATGCCAGAAAAAGGAGACCATAGCTTTTATTTATGGGCTGTTAATGTTCAAATGGATTAAATGCATCATTTGTTCTCATGTGAACTCTTTGCATAGTGAGTACCTACAATCCCATTCAAAAGTTTGGAATATTAGTCTTGGGTTTTGTTAAAGGAAAACTTTCCTTTTTTGGACATATTATAGACATATAGTCATATAGTGGCCTTAAACTACCATTTGTGTGTTTGTAATAGATCTGACTATGTTCACCCTTCTGTTAGCCTTCAATCAAAACATGATGCAACAGTTAGCAAACTGGAAGTTCAAATCTTGGTGCAACCAACTTTTTTAGACCTAAAGGCAGCCCTACACATCAAGAATTCCTTTGAAAGAAACTTCAGGCACATATACTGTACAGCCTGTGAGGGATCTGTATGAGATGGATGCGTGGCTGTCATACCAGCTACAGTCCCAGGGTGCATCTGTAAAGCTAAAAACCCCTCTGAAGGATTAAGGCTACAATTCTGCATTTCATGTGCTATTTATGTGCTCTCCTCTCTTGCAGCACTGGCTGGATTTAAAGATTTGCATTTTTGTGTGGAAAGTTGATTTTTTCCCTCCCGCTAAGTCTCATTTAACTTGCATTTGCGCTGCAAGAGTGACTTCCTGAGATGGGCTACTGTACCTGAACTGGTTACATTTAGATGCTAATAAGGGCATCAAGTGTGGTTCCATATGGACCAGAAGTTGTTGTATTACTGAAGCGTGTAATTTATATACTGCATAGTCTGTAGTTCCCTGGACTTTTAAAGGAATACTTCAGTTAAAAAAGACGAATGCAAGAAAAAGGAAAAAATAGCTTTTATTTATGGGCTGTTAATGTTCAAATGGTATGAATTACTTCATTTTTTCTCATGTAAACTCTTTGCTTAGTGGAAACCTACACTACCATTCAAAATTTGGAATCACTTTTCATATTGGCAATTTCTAATATTTTATATGCAATAATTTATACAATGAACTTTCAAATACTTTAAACTAGACAACTAAAAGTACTTTTAGATGCGTCACTCAATTTCTGAAATATTTTAGCAACAATAAGCATTACTAAAGGATAAAAGATGGACTGTAATTATCTATTTATAGGATTTTTGTGAAGTGCGATGGTCACTTCTGAAATACAATGTATCATAGATATTATAGATTTAAAGCACTTCATTTTAGAATCTTCAACAGCTTTGTTCATCACTCTGAATAGATCCTACTGGCCTCTACTGGCCATCACTTTCAAATAGACAGCAATCTTATTACCTCGCAAATTCGAGATGAGAGTCCATCTGAGCCAATTCCATACCTGATCTTTATGGCTTGCAACCGTTACCGGACCTGACTTTGGTCAGACACCTATTACCTGAAGACCCTTCTGACCCTTTCCTGGTTGCTCATTTCATTCCTTTTTTAATTTAGATAGTGTTGCTACCTCACCATGAGCCAGTCAGGCCAATCTAGAACACATAGAACACTGAGAGCAATCCTGAAGAACTGTATTACAGTAGGCGGCATTGGAAACAGAGTACAAAATGGTCCGAAAGACACTGAAATGTATAGATAAAAGTCAGCAAATATACTGTTTATAAACAGGTTTTATTTACAAACATAAGATGAATAAAACAATACATGGTTTGGATATTTTCCTCTTCATAAAACATGTATGTCAATGAAGCATACATTGTCCATATTGTATACAATGTATATAATGTATACTGATCCTATAGCATATACTGGCATTAAATGATGAAATGCATCAGTCTTTTGAAAATGTTTTTTGACCGTGTAGAGGGTGAATATGACAATTATTGCATTTCAAAGTGTGCTGCAAAAAATAGGTTGAAATAAATGTATATGAAGATATAAACAATCAATAACAAGAATGCATATTTTCTTTTTCTTTCTTTTTTTTGTAACAGACATCACTAGCACTAGTACATCACCAAACAGGGAAGAAAAAATAACACTCTCGGGATTAAGAGTAGACATAAAAAAGGGAAATTGGTCCTTCTGAGTTTTCCAGTAATCATCCTGTAGACAGACACAACACAAGTTAATAACAGTCACTGTATGTGATCAAGCTGTCAAAATTCCATCACTGGATGTCCATCAGAGCATATAGCCCACTGACTGGACAGTGGAGGATACTGCAGTTGAAGAAGTAATAGATAAAGTGGTCACGCCCTGGATGAACGAGTGCGTCTCTGCTGTTTATGTAGTCCACACTCAGGCATCTGTCCCTCTGCTGTGTGCTGTTGGCAGTGGCTCTGTGCTTGAAGCTGGATTTGAAGCGGAAGGTGAAGCAGGCTCTCTTTAATAAGGGTACTGCTTCTGTTTCTTCCCAGCAAAGCAGGCCAGCCAGGTGCACAGCAGCATGGCAGAGGCAGCTCCCGCCCCGGTGCAGTAATACGCCCAGCCAATCTCACACGAACCTGGAAAAAACACACAGGTAAACCATTAGGACCAACTCATGGCTAAATAACTCTCACTCATGCTGAAACAACAGAATTCCATATGCCTGTGTGACGTGTTCAAAGGGGAGTCGGAATCTTGGGGGAATCAGAATTTGGCACAACACAATTGTCTAAAATGGTTGCTGTGTTCGGCTACAGGTTGAGGTCATTTTTACGGTCCACGGTACGTCATACTGTGTCCTAAACCACATCAACAAGTCTGAGTGACCTGACTGAAGGTCTGGATGTGATTTGAACAGGTTGAGAAAAGTTTTGGGGAAGGATTTACAAAAAAGATTTGGGTGGCTATTGACTTCTAGTGCTTGTTAGCAATGTTAGCCTCAGTTGTAGCGCTAAAATACAGAAGCAAGATTTGGACACCATGCATGCCTTGGCTGATAGACTACATCTGTGAAAGTGGAAAATTGTGTGTTAGATTTTCATTGAATTATTTTTTCAAATCTCGTAATATAAATATTTAAGTTTTATGCAAGCGACCACTAGTCCTGGATCAGCACTCCTTCTCTGAGAAGATACATAAAAACAGGCCCTGACCTCACAATGATTCAAGCTATTTTGCTTAGTATTCTTCAGGAAATTATTAAATGTGTCATGAAGGTTTAACATGATGCCAAACGTTTTAAAAAATCGACTGACAAAATGGACTGATGGAAGCGTTTACACAGGAGTGGAATACAGACAATTATTATGTTTAATATGTTTGCCTATATAGCCTGAGAATTATATTCTGGCCAAAAAGTGAGTGCATACTTTAATTAATATTATTACAGTCAACTAAAATTCCAAACTCAATGCACTTGAACTGCCAACTTCAGATCAATCCATTTTACAACCTACTATACACCTTTATTCACATGCACCACAATCATAATAGCATCATCCTACAGCCTTCAGGGTGTTTCAAGGAAAGGAATGAAAATGAGAGGGTGTAACTATTTTTGGGCAGAGATTAAAGAAACAGTCTGAGAGCCCTGCTTTCTGTCTTGGTTTATATAACACAATGCCTTCCACACAGAGGATAAACTTTCCATAAATGCTCATTTGAACACATAACCAAAATATACAAAATAAAGAAGAAATGAGAAATTTGCTCCGTACAAATTAGGTTATGTTCTTTTTCACATACAGCTCATGAACAATGTCTACTCTAATGCTTCTCATGTTAGTTTTAGTGGAGCCAAGAAAGAACTATCAGAAACCTCTGTTCAGTATCTTAAACTGTCAGTCCTCGGTGTGAAACAGGGTCGATCATGCTGAAAGCAGAGGAGCTAAAGCCCAGTGAAGCTCATTTTAAGAAGCAGAGTGGAGGAACTGATGGACGTCACTCAGCTAAGTGTGACACTTGTTTTTTATGTCAGAAGCTTTTGAGTTCTGCGCTCTCTTAAAGACAAAGGAATAACTTTCAGTGAGAGCAGAAATGTTAGCAATTCATTCTGAATTCTTGAGTATTCTGAGTTCTCTAGTACAGTTTTAAAGAAGCGCTTGATGTCACACTATGAAGGATGTCTGAGCTCCATAGACTTACATCCAACACAGGCTTTGCTGCAAGCAGTGCTGATTTAAAATAGTGTCTAACAGACAGAATAATAAGCCAGACATTGGCTGGAACAAGTTCCATTTTTGCAGAGATCCCTTACAGAGGAGTTCAGGCTGAATGCAAAATAGGCTGTGAAACCACACTCTTACAAGTGAACTGAGCAATTTTAGCCAAGTATGCATTTCAAGAGAGATACAAAAATGTTTTCCTCTTATCCCAAGTGATACCAGATCCCAACATGATTTGCAATACCTCAAAGACAACAAGAACAACACATTGCTCCTCAACATAAAGTAAGTTAGCTCTTGTGGCACCTCTTAAGGTTCTTTTTGGGCACTATGAACAACAGGGCATTAATTTTATTGAGTCCACAGGCCTGTAGCCCAATGCATGATCAACTTAAACAGGATTCCTGACTAAGTTTCAGCTTTACAAAACTAATGCAAATGTCATCTTATGGCAGTTGATAGCTTTCTCTGTAAACTCAGATTTAGATATTCAAGCTATGATAACTCCCAATATGTGTGCACATGAAAGCGGAAATCATGTGAAACATGAGGAGTCGGGTGGCCTATTTTGCAAAGAAGGAAAAACAAATAATTTATAATGTAAAAAAGTAAAGTAAAAGTAAAGCATTTATAATAGTATAAATCAATGCTGTCATTTCTACCCCAGTAGTGCTTACTGGAGTTACAATTTCCTCATATTCTTAATATCTATACAGCATGATTTGTTTCCTACACTGAAGCGCTACATTTTTCACATTATTTTTCACAAAAAATAATAAATGTAATACGAAAAGGATGAGTTCCATCATAAGCTGATCCCTGATTGGTCAGGAACCTGGCTCTAATTGGTCCAAGAGCTGTTCATGATCTAAAATTTTGAATTTCTGAAGCAGGTTAAGTATGCAGTATAAGCTGCTCTGGTAATGTTGCCCAGTAAAAAGTGATCCACCTTTGTGAGAGCTTATTTAGCTGGCTTAACTCACAAAAAATCAGAATGCCTGTTACAATATTCAAATGTCTGTGTTTAATATACAGCTGTCATAAAATGTTCATAAGCACCACCGCTAGTTTGGTGTAATATAACAGTGCCAATCCTAACAGGGCGCTAGTGGAAATTAGTAATATGCTAAAATGGGGTTATCGGGTGCACAAAGCCTACTTATTAAGCAAATTATGCTATGAAAAATGATTTATTTTAAAGCTTGTTTGTGAGACTAGCTATCACTAGAGACCCTCTGCCCACTGCTATATTGATATTTAGTATTAGATCAAATTTGTAAATTTCAGCATCATGATGGCACATAGTTCTTCCCTTTAAATTTGACCGTACTCATGACCTTCCTTTAAGTCACTATGACTGTGTCATGATAAGAGAATCTCTGTGGACTAAGCACTTCATCAAATAGTCAGACTTGGCCATTTGTTCCGTGCTGTGCACTTGTCACTGCATGCCTTAATATGAGGAATAGCGCCAGTGCTTTGGGACCAAATCCAGCGTTCTCTCTAGGGAAGGGTTTATATTTATGAGGGTGTGAAAAATGAATAAAATAAAATGAGAGTCTACACCACCATCTATTATCTCCACATGCTCTGCTGAGCTTTTAGAAGTTTCGGCAACAAAAGTGTGAGTGTTAGTTCGATTTTAGTTGTATTATTTTGTAGGGATGCACTGATGGACACAAATCATAGATCATAGAAATCATAGAACATTCTTAATCGAGAAAACCACTCATTAGCCAGTGACAGTATATTTCCTTTTTTAAAGTGGTCTCAGATGATACTAAATGCATTAGCACCTTAATTCCCATTCAAAAACTGCTGACAAAGTATGACCATGTCCCAAGGGCAAGGTCTAAAAATGCTATAATAAATGCACACTACACATTTTTGTGGTGCAGTCCAGCAGAGCTGTTTTAACTCAGGTCTTTGTTGTCCCAGTACAAAAACCATTCCTGACAGTAAGATAGCGTGCCAATGCTGCTCCTGCACAAAATGTTAGCCTTTAGTGGGTATTCTACATTAAATATTACATTTAATTATGAAGAGATTGGAGCAGTATTCAGGGACCTTGAGTGGGAGAGTATCAGAAGCTATTACGAGTTTTGAAATTCACTATATTCAACTATAAATCTACCAAATAAACAAAAAAACTCAAATGGCATGGGGAGTTCCATGACAAGAGTGCTTAAAGATTAGTAAACATGAAAAGATGAATGAAAACGAATACCAAGAAAGAAAGATATTAAACAGAAGAGAAAGCATGCCTTCGCTTTTGCATTTGAATTAGCTTTTGTTTCAAATGGCCCAGTAATTCAAGCTTGTAGAGCTAAGCATATACACAAATCAATCACTACCACCGCTGGGGAATTGATGATTGATGTTTAACTCAATATCTGTGAAGCTCAAATCAGAGAATGGGCTTCTTGTACAAAAGTATTGCTTCTCTTGACCACACTGTTGTAAATATGTAATGATAACGATTAGGGCAGTTCAATAAAGATTTGTGTGCATGACAACATTAACAGAAGCTGATGTGGATGGTGAATAATGAATGTGCTCTTTAGAATGATTAAGTTGTATAATGGTGTAATGAAGTCTTACCCAGTTGAAACTGGTCTGAGCTGTTGTCACAGGTTTGTCTGACCTCCTCACTGTCCCAGCCAAGGGGGTAGAGGGCACATCCTGAACCAATGAGCAGACCTGCAGGGAGAATGATAGTGACAATGTTTAGAGAAATGCCCACTTTTCTTTCCTTCCATTTAAGTCTTTACTTAGAACCATACATCCACACCAAGAACCATTTAGAACATTTTATGAGTGTAAATGGGTAACATTTACTTAGACTGTGTTACATAACATCAATATAACATTAACATGCCATTAACATGTCATATGCTGTCATGAGTTGGATGACACTGATTATGTCCAGTAATATGACAGTGTCATGTTACCATTACTGTTTATTGTCATGATGTTTGTAATAGTGATGTTGGGAGAGTTAACTAGCAAAAATTAGCATGTCAGGAGCTGTTTTGACATCAAATATTATGACATATGTCACGACAGTTACAAGTAATGGCATCATGACACTATTATATTAATGAACCAAACTTATCATAATGACTTATGACAGCATCAGACATCTGCCATGACATGTTTATGCCACAGTTACGTCAACATTATGTAACAAGGTTCAAGTAAACTGTTACGGGGAAATGCTATGCTAATGCATTTACATTTTTCTAAATGTTACACTATCCATGTCTTCTATTCCCCCTCTCGCCACTACCACTGCAAGATGCTCTGTCCAGTGGTCAGAAAGTAATGTGTGGAAGCCTCTCTTTAGTCCATGAAATATTTGGTGAGGATGGTGAGAACCACTGAGGCTGTCACTCACTCATGTTTAGCAGGCTGAAGATTCTTCACAAGAGGGTGCCAGTGTCACTCAAGTAGCAATGAGCCAAAGAACTTTTGCTAGCCTCTCACTGTACAAAATCCAGATTTATACTGCACATATTTTCCTATTATGGAAATATTACTTTTTCCATTCAGCTGAATGAGAATAAAGAAGCTAAACATAATTTATAGGCATGCTTAGTCTACCAGTCTCACAATGAACACAATACAAAATCCACTTCACTTAATTTTTGCTTCTTTATGATTGACTTTACCAAAACAGCAGTGACAGACTATCATAGCATTCCTGTAGCAGATTAAGCAGGCTACGTTTGTCATCTTGATAAAGATACAGGCTACAGTGAGTGACTGCTTTGAAAGAAAGGGAAGAAAACATAAAATGATACCAGAATTCTTCAAATTAAAGCAAATGGAAGAGGCAACAGTGACAACAGCTACCGAGGGACAATTTATTTTCAATCATGCATACGGTCAAGTAGCACAGGCGTGTAGTTGGCAGGTGCCAAAAGGGGTTTAAAGATCCTCCACATAATGTAAAGGTTCTATTTCTCAAACAGGGTTTTCTATTGAACCATATGTCTGAGCCAAGAACCATTAGGAACTTTTTTCTGGTTGTTGTTGATGTTGGTGTGGTGGATAGTTCCATAGCACATGCTTCAAGTGTATAATGATGCAATCTCTTACGCTTCTATGTGAGTGCAAGTGATACTAAAAGTAGTATAAAAGAGCTCTTTTGCCTCAGTTCCACTAGCAGCCCACTCGCTGGTGTCTCAGGAGGATACTTGCTGCTCTGTGCAATTTGCTGTTTGCCAGGTCTCAGCATTGAACTGCAAGGCCACGGCTGCTCTGCTCTGGATGGATATTAGCCCACAGACCTTCAGCTAAGGGGCTTTGCTATCACATTAGCTTAATCTCTTCCAATTTGCCTCTCGCTCGCCTATCAGTTTTGGGCCAGTCGGGGAGAGGGAGAGAGAGACACAGAGGCACAACCACACTAACCCCGTCACATACCGGGGCAGGAGAAGATAACGGGAAAAATTAATCCCCACACCAGCGCAGTGTGAGCTTCAGAAATGAGTGAGTGAAGAATTAAAGCTGAACAGATATAAACAGGGCAAAGTAAACACATTCATACAGCTAGATTCCTCTAAAGTCCTCATAAACACGCAGCAGTTTCCATACTTAGATATGTACATTACAGGAACCTGGCTGGACTACAGAGAAAAATAATTAGCAAAATATTATATTGTAAAATAGCGTGTTGATTACATTAACATCCATGGTTTTTTTTCTCATTTAGGTGTTTTCGATCATTATAGTGTAGGCATTCTGGAATCCATCTTTAAATTTCTGGGATACTACCAAGATATTGAAATGTCTTTAAATGTCTTCAAGCCATTGAGACACTAGAAAATGCTTAGAATCAGTTACAAACTGGGAAACCTGTAGCAGAGACAATAGGAAATGTTCTCTACTGAGGCCTAATGACTTATTAATGCCCTGTAACAATCTATTGCATTAACAATCCTTTTAACAGTAACATAGAGAAATATATTACATATAACATTTAATTTATATTATGTTTAATATTATTTGCCTGGCTGCTTAAAATTCAGTTAGGTTTAGCTGAATCTTAGCTGTTCTTTCCTAACATGGATGATTATCAATCAGCACCAATGCTGCCATATCACCAGCCCTATGAAGGAATCAATATGAGGATCAGAATGTACGGTATTGTGAAAAAATCAGAGACCAGAAATTTTGATCTGAATTTCAGAATGCCTCCAATATAACTATAGAAAAATTCCCATTAATTTCCCATTAAGGACAATTTATTAATTTTCTAGTTTCCAAAACTGGAGCTAAAACAAATTGGACTACTAACAACCATGCAAAATCTTGAAGACCACCAAAACTGTCAGCATAAGATTAACAGAACTCAAAGCTTTCATCTTTGAGAGAGAGGAGAAAATTAAGCTCCACTCTTGCTTCAGATCTGAAAACAATCCACAGGTGTTTCTGTCCATCTGTTATGAGTCTGAAAGGATGTGCAGCTGTCAGGAAGCCCTTACTGAGAAAAAGAAAATTTGCAAATCAAACAAAGAGGCTGCTGGTGTTCTCAGAACACTGAGTGCCCACCAGAGTCCAGACCTCAACATCACTGAATGGGTTTAGGATTACTTGGATCGTGAGACGCAGAAAATACAACCGACTTCTAAAACTGAACTTTGGAGGTGTGGAAAAATGAGCCTGCAGCTTTCTTTGAAAACTAAAAGCAAGTGTCCTGAAGAGAATGGAAGCTATGATAAAAGCCTAGTGGACACAATAAATACTGAAACACCTGATATTTAGTTATTGAGGCTTTTGCGTAATTCTCTGATAAATATGTTTTTAAATTATGTTTTTTATGTTTTTTTTTCCCGATGCTGAAAAATGACTAACTTGTACTTAATGGCTATTTTGACAGGAAAGTAAATTAATGAAGGGTGGTCTCTAAATTTTGCACAGTACTGTTTATAGGGACAAATCATCAACGTCACTGAAGGATCGGACTTATCAGAGTGTAAAATAAATTGGTGCACAGGGAGAAAGAGTTGTGAACACATTGTTTACTAGTGTCAGCATTTATTTGCACCTAATAATGAACACACTCTTCTAGGCCTAACCTTGTATTTTAATATGAAGAGAGTAATAAGTAGAATTTCTTCTTTAAAATTTGATGAAACATTATGAAAAATGAATATTGCCCAAGTGCTAGGTGTGCAAGGTCACACAATGAAAAGAAGGTTCATCTTAACATAAAGTCCATGAGCCTCTCTTTTCTCCGGATTGCCTCCAGCTTGGTGGTGCAGCACATGACCAGAAACATGCAACAGACAAAATGAAAGAAACATGCAAAAGCCCAACATATCGCTCTTTAATCGCTAGCGCAGCTTCAAACACGCTAACCAAGTCTGACTTAAAGTATGATTAAAAGAGCAGATCAGAGATGTGCCGCCTCTTCAGATGTAGCAGAGTCTTTCTCCAGAGTCTGTTCCGTCTGTAAATCGCTGCCCCACTTTTCAAGTGTGGGTGGGTCTGTACCACACCGAACACTGAAAAGACGAGACCTAAAATATGCTAAATCAAAAGCTGCTAGTCTTCTCTTCTGGGCGCTACCAAAAACCTAGATACTGAAATTTCTCTGCCACAATTTGGAGGTGAGATAAGCTTCTGGTGCATTGCTGCAGCTGAAGCCATGATGCATAGCTCTTAGAAACCATGTTGTGATGGTAATGTATTCATGCTGAATTTTAAACAAAATCACGGATTCTCTTTCAAGTCACAAGTAATGTCAAGAGATAAAGAGGCGTGTAATGAGCTTGAAATGCCCTGCAGTTCTTAATAAATGAAAACAAAAGGAGGACAGTAACGCTTTCCTCCACAACTTGGGTGAAAAGGAGGATGTTAGTCTTTTCCCCTGAGTATGATTAATCTAATGGCTATTTTGGCACAAATTTAGAGTGCAGTACCTATTTACAGGGGATTTAATGTAAATCCCTTCTCTGTTATTACAGAACTACAAGGTAGTGATCCTCATGATTCCCTGTTAGGCAGGGTGAAGGTGTGTCATGTCAGGAAAAAAGCAAGAAACAGTTATCAGTAGTATGAAAATGTCCTCAAGTCCTAATTGCTTCATTTACATTAACTTTATTTGTACACAATAGAAACAGTCTTCATAATATTTTTGGACTTTGATGGGACAAAACATTGCTGAACAATTAAGGCATTCAAAAAATTGCTTTTGCAATATTGACCTTGGAAAAGGCTTGCAGACTGTCAGTGTCCAAAAAAATTTCCTTTGTAATTTTTTTTACATGATTTGAGCACAAAAACTGCCCGTTACAATATGTGAAAACTTCATGAAGAATAAATCAAAATAAATGCTCCAAAATTGCATGAAATAAAATCTCTTTACATTGACTTGCACTAGAGGCATGAACATATTTGCGCTGTCCTGTTAAGCTGCCATTTTGAAGATAACTGCAATGCTAGTATTTTGAGCATATTATTCAGCAACCCTTCAAAAAGCTGATTAAAAATGTTTTCCATGCTTGCTTGGAAAAGAGCATATTAGCTTATGGATGTGGTGACATTTACTGCTACTTTGCTCATGCATCTTGAAAAATGAATAGACTCCCAACAGCAGTGGGAAACAGGGATAATGGTGCAAGTGAGTCCTTTCCGTACTCATTTCCTTGCTCACAAACAGCTGGATGAACAAGAAGCCAGGGAAGAAGATGGCCTACTATCTCCATTCATCATCTAACCAATGTGCAGCTTCATTCTTTCATCTTCTTCCTGTCTTCTCTCCTCCTGCATGCTTTATTCATTAAAACTTTAGCAAAGCACCTTATTAACTTGAATTTGGAGTGAACTTGCAGCAGATGTTGATGACATTTCTGCACATGCTTTCCTCGCAGGAATGTAATGAGGTAAGGGAACACTGCAAATCACTGCAGGTTCTGGGAAGGGAAACTGTTGCCCCAATGAAAAGGAATGCAGTGACGTAATCATAAAGCAGACTCATTTTTGTGCCTTGTTATTAAGGTTCACTGCAAAAGAACCTACAGGCTTAAAGGTCATTCTTCTCCAAACCGTAGCTCAAATCCTTCCATAATGCAAACACCACCACATAGTCTATTACTAGCCTACATTCTTAGCAAAAAGGGTTCCATATTGTACCAAAAATGGCTCTATGACTTTTAACTCTTTGAAACATTTTTTGGGGCTAGATAGAAAGGTTCCTTAAAGAACTATCTACAAGAGTTTCTTCTTCACAGAGGCTGCAGTACAGCAATAAAAGGCCTCACAGTAGCAATAAAAATGCAATACAGAATATAACATAACACTTTACTGAAAGGCAGCTTTCCTCAGGCTACATGACACTTACATAAGCCATAAGACTTTGATCACAACTGACATAAACCTACATTTCTAAAGGCTTATTGCAACAAACATCAGTTGTCATAATTGACAAAAGCAGCTTTTTTGTCAACTGACACTTGTTGGAATACATGTATATGTAGGTGTATGTCAGTTATCATGTACACTTATATAAAAGATGGTTCTTCACAAGTTCTTAAGTAAAGAAAATGGTTCTACATAGAGCCATGAACACACACAGAACCCTTTGCATGTTTTAATGGTTCTTTGCATGGTGAAATGGTTCTTCAAATTGATGGAGAGTGTGTTGCATATCGTTCTATATGGAACATTTTTAAAAAGGGTTTTATATAGCACCAAAAAGTGTTCTCCTATTGTTACAAACTTGATATTATAACAATAGAAGAACCATTTTGGTTCTTTATGTAACCATTTTCTTTAGTAAAGAACCATTGTTTTTAAGAGTGTAGGCTTACAAATGCTGCACTTCAGTACAGCGATACTACATATAAAAACAAACCCTCATAACCTTGTGGACGCAACTGCATTAGAACTAAAATGGCACACAAAAGGAGCCCCTGATGGACCCCTCTTTCACCAAGCATGTTTAAAAATATACGACACAGAAATAGACATATACAGATATAGTGCGCAAAGCACTTATGCTAATTTCTACACAATGTGGTCTTTCCATTGCATCTTTGTTTGACTGCCTTTTGCGCTGAGTGTTTTGGGTGTTAAATCCCATCCTCCACACTCCCTATGTGGGTTATTGAGTCTGAGATGGATGGAGGGAGGGGGCAAGAGGGTGGGCGAAGATTACTAAGAATGGAAACAGCAACTGCACATTTTGTCTACATGCCAAGATTCCAAGAGGGAAGGCAGACTTATGAACGACAGCTTGAGGTTGGAGACAATCTCTGGTGTCATGGAGGCAGACATGTGTTCATGTGTTTCTAAACTACAAAGGCTATTCTGGAAGTTCCTGAAAGTGGTAGGATTATTCACTGGGTCTTATGAGCTTGAGTGCCAGGAACCATTAGACCCAGCCAGACAAAGCAAAATAATCAACACATGCACTGTAAAACATCACTGTTTTAAGTTGAAGTCAGTTTCTGGGCTGCATTAAAACTTCAGTAAGTTAACAGGACAAGATTCTGTGTCTTCAGTTGTATTGATTTACCATTTGAAGTTCAGTAAACTCAAATTTTGGTGTGCGTCTGCTGCTGTGAGTTGGGTCAGATTTTGTAGGAGTTTTCAGACCACATCACACGTCTTTACATTTCACCATCACATGCACAGGCTCAAAAGATCCAGCTCGATGTTTAGGTTTCAAATGCAAAATGTACCTGACAACAGTAGATAGTTCACTTGTAAATGTTCTTTCAATTCTTTCTTTCAGATTCATCTGCTCGAGGAAGGGGTCTGAAGCATAGTTTAGCTTTAAAAGTAATTCCAGTTTTATTTTTTTTAGACCATCTGAAAACATCAGCCGCACCTATCCTTGTGTAAACATTTCATGACAAATGTATCAACGGAAAAGTGAAAAGCATGTGAAATGAAAAGTTACAATTATATTTACATTTATTGAAAAATGTTTTCTTTCTCCTACAAAGATGACATTTTCTTACAACAACAACAACAACGTGTGTGCTTAAGAAAAGAGTGCACCTCCTATATCGGCTTTGTTGCATTATTTCAAGATGAATTTCTAGATTTCAAAAAGGCTGACATGCCACTCACATGTCACTGAGTGAGGAAACACAAATGTTCTCCTGGAAAAAAGTAACAGTGCATCCCAGGAAAGGAGCCATCAATTCCAGGTGGAGATTTTAATGCTATGACTGACAAGGTAGTCAGCTGCTTGGATCACAGAACAGATGCCAGAATATTAATGACTGTTCTCTCTCAGCAGGGAAGCGGATGACCTAGATGTTCAGTAACTAGCTGTGTAACACACTCTCCTTAGCTTATTCACCTGAAGAATGCAAGACATAAAGCACCTTAGATGATTTGAGGGAGAAGTAAGGGCAAGACACAAGGCAGGTTGGAAACAACAAGGAGGAATTTAGCTAACATTAGCTTAATTTGATTACCAACAGTAAAACTACACGGCATGACCTTTCACACGCATACAAAATAAGTATTATTATAAACTCATAACACTTGTTAACAGATGCTACAAAACAATGCATGTGTGAGCAGAGCATAGATAGAACTCCTCTGCTCTAGTTTTAGTCTGAAAGCTATTTGAAACTGCCAGTATCGGTTTAAATTTTAGCAGCACATACTGACAACAGGCCTGAAACCAGATCCCATATTCTTGTCACATCAACATCCAGATGTATGTGTAATTACTTGACTGAAGCGAGAGAACAGCACAGCTGAAATCACTCACACCAACGCCGTAAACGTGTCATGATGAAAGACTTTTGAGAGGCTCTGACAAACTGTGAAGAGGTGCTTCTGTTTTTACCACAGCCCTCATGGGAATGGAAATTGGTTAGGCCTGTTACAAGCCCACAGACACCTACTTCACAAAAATGCTGCGCACTTGCTGGGTGCCTCTAAAACCGACCTAACATTTTTTACTGCAAGGCTATAACAAAGAACACAGCATGAATAGCCTCTTTACTGAACAACTTGATGCACAACCAAAGGGCTGTAGTCCCTTATCTGAATGAATTATGCTAACAGTCTGACTAGCTAAGTGTCATATATCAAAACTGCATTACCTTTGTTTGTTGTTCTGTGGTTGTAGTTTAAAAGTGCCAGCTTTACATTATATAGTGAATGTTTTGTGACAAATGGGCCAATAGAAATGGCCCACAACTAACTGGATTCAAATTTTGCTACATTAATGTACATTAAAGGGGAATTCCACATTTAAAGGTCATTATTTCAACATTTCTGCATAATTTAATCACTGAGATGTAAACAAAGTCAATCAGAGTGATTTGATTTGAGAAACTTATTGACTCAGAATTTCTTTACAGTGGTAGTCATAAGGACTTGCAATGTCAAAGATGCACATATAGCCATTTACTATTACTTACTTACTTACTTAATTAATTAATTTATTCATTCGTTCATCATTCAAAATGACCAGTGAACCTTTGTTCCTTTGAGTTTTCACATGAAACACTGATATAAGTTAAACATTGGTAAATCTGAAAAAAGTTTTCTGGGTACTATTTTGCCTCATAAGGCCCTGCATGTACCCTTACTGTGATTGCATTTTTAAAAACAGGTTTTTGAGCTAAAACCCTCCCTCAGGACTGAAACAATGTTTCAAGCATCAGACACTGTATTCATTGCCACTTTTATCACTTTCTGTGAAGACGTTTTTAAATGGGTTGTGCTCCAGACATCTTGTTCCTATCACCACCACTGTGAACAATTCTGACTTGCTAAGCTTCTCTAGAACTTTGTAAATCTTATGGGTTTAATTATGTTGACATTTTTCAAATTCAGTGGAATTCCCCTTTACAGTTAAGCAGAAAGTTATCATTTCAGAAATATTAGAGTATGAGCAGGAGTGAGGCTTAATCCCTTTAATTAAAATCATCTACAGAAATGTTACGTGTCAGTGTTGTACTTTTTCTGTTGCCCTATTGAGACCCAACTGAGGAACCTTGACAATGACGGTGTCGAACTGTAAAGGTTGTTGGCATGGTAACCAGACAGCAGAGCTGGTGGGCAGCTATCAGCATGAACCCAAAGGCTCCTCTGCACTCCATAAGCTAAATCACTAACTTTCAGTACCTTTGACAAATTCTGCCTAGTTATTTGGAACGAGAATTGTGGCGTGTAGAGCTTGTCTATTACAGAGCGGTACTACTGTGCTCCATTAGGGAAGTGTTCAATACGCAGTTGTGAGTGGGTACTAATGAGCCCTCGCCTACAGTTAATGCTTCCACACACTCTCAGTGATTACCTTACAGCTACTTATTCAGCCCGGCCTGAGAGCAAGCAAGCCTCGCATGTCCTTACAAGTAATTAAAGATTTAAGCTGCTCCCCCCGAATACAGACTAGGTTTAGGAGTTCAGCAAAAAGGCCAGTGGATAAGCCCTACGAGACTGGCACACATTCAGAACCTTTAACACTTAAAGGGTACAGATTACAAACCAGGGCTAAAGCATATAGTGGGATTTAAAACCACGTGGTGAATTCTGAAGCTATTTTCTTTGGAGCAAATTTACATCTAGTCTTTATTGGGAAGTCACGCTTAGAACATTCTTTTAAAAAGCATCACTTGTTTGTGAAGCTACCACTTGTGCAAAACATGATCCAGGCTCCCCACTATTTTTCACTTTATAGCACATGAAAGCACATAGAACATGAACATAGAACTCTCTTATTACATGTTAATCCTATAATAAGAAAAATGCTACAGACTGATGAAATGTAGCCTCTTTCTCCAGGCCCCCTTGTGACCATTCTGCAGGCAAAATAGAAATTGAGTCACATATTTTTTAATTAATACCATCAAATAAATGATTTTACCCCTTAACTCTGTTACCAGATTAACTAGGACACTGTTGCCTCTCTTTGTGTGAAATGTTGTAACTTTGTGTTGAGCTGCTAGTGAGCAATGAGGGGTGAAAGGCAAGGAATAAGTACCCCCTGCTGTGAAAACAGTTCACATCTCTCCAGAAAGATGGCTGTGCTGAGATAAAATGGACATCACAACTGGAGCTTTCTTGATATTAAAAATTCATGTAGAACTACCACAATGAAAATTTGCAATTAAACACAATAAAATCACAATAATATCTAAATATTGACTTGCCTGCTCACCTATGAAGACAAAATATAGTTTGCTTGACGTTTTGTAAATCGTACACATTTATTTCTTAATATATCAATAAGTTTCTTGATATTAAAAATTCATGTAGAACTACCACAATGAAAATTCATATTTAAACACAATAAAATCACAATAATATCTAAATATTGACTTGCCTGCTCACCTATGAAGAAAAAACATAGTTTGCTTGATGTTTTGTAAATCGTACACATTTATATCTTAATATATCAATAAATTACATTCCAACATAATATATTTGAAGAAAATAATGCTTAGTTCAACTAACAGAACTCCAAAACAGGAGTAAATTTGCTTGGCTACTATGGAAAGGGTAAATGCTACAGACTAGGAATGGGACAGTTATGGTTTTATTGATATGCTGTCATATAAAACTCAATGATAATCATTCAGTTTAAAATGTTAATGATTCCAATAACCGTGTATGATTAACAAGCATGTTTACACAGTTATACAGCAGTAGTGCAAGAAAACAGCAGTAATGCTGGTCCCTGCTGAAATAAAACAGCTTAGACCAGCATGAATTCCAAGCTAGAACTACAAAACTCTGCAGGATCGTAAAGCCTGTACAGAAATAGTGTGCTTGTGATTTTGGGACTAATCACATTTACGATTTTCATTCAACGTTCATTCAAACATATTTTTCCCTCCTTAGGATACAAATGGCAGAATGTTGACAGACACATACACACAAAAACACACATATTAGCAACCACCAGGGATACCATAGCAACAGCCTACCATCACCTTAGCAACCACCTGGGATACCACAGCCATGGCCTAGCATCACCTTAGCAACAACCTAGGATTTCACAGTCATTGGTTTTGTCAAGCCAACTTAAAGTTTGTTCATAAACTTCCTCCATCTACTTTGAATTGTAGCTGTTTTTGGTTTTCTAAAAAATATTAATAAAAAGTATATCAATATAGTACCTGCATTGAAATTATTTTGACATGTATTAGCATTTTTTAAAACATTTAAAGAATTTTTTAACCATGTTTTTTCATATTTTTTCATACCACCATTTATACCATTTTATACCAACTCGACATTAAGCATGTCTAGGAGCAATGATTTAGAAGTACTCAGAATGACAAAAATACCACAAGAATTAAAGATTACCTCTTGCATTGCTGAGCAGTTTAAAAGATGAAGACCTGGCCTGTATTTAAGCGTGTTAAAACTGCTGGCAGGTGAGCTCTTAATCTAGTCATTGGAGGTTTACATAGACTATGTGAAATCCCTTCAATTCTGCAGAAGCAAAAGCAAGCCCCTCTCTTTCATCTCCCTGCCATGCTACTGTGTTGGGACCGCTCGTTTTTATGTCCTCCCTTCCTTGTTTACCTCAATGGGGATTCAGGAATTCTGTGCCTTGCTCTCTTGGCCCTCAGTGCCTTTCACGTTTAGCATTCAAAGGGGTAGAGAAAGAGAGGAGAGAGCAAAAAAACGAAATAAAGACTGGCTGGGTTTTTCAGAGAGAGTGGAGAATAGAAGACATGAATAGGTCTGGAGCTAGTTTTAAAGGGCCGGACAATCATTCTAAGAGGAACAAGAGATGGAAAAATGGGGAAGAACTGAAAACAGTGCACCAAGGTAGGGGTGAATGAATCTTCTGGATGGGATATGTTTCCTTGATACACTACAACACAAAGAGAATGAGAAAAACAAAGAGAATGAATGAAATGAGAAGCAGGGCAGTATACTCCCAAAATGAACTCTTAAATGGTTCTTAGTTTGGATGTAGTTGAAGGAAAAGTCTTTATTTGGTATAGATTTTTTACGTGGATTAGGGAAAGTAAATATCATTATTGTGATGAAGTCTCGCGATATGCTTTTCTGAGCACAGATATACTTAGTACTGATTTTTTTTTGTCTGTTCTAACTTATCATACCTAAAAAACCTATTTATAATTATATATAAACTATATATTATTATTAATATTATGATACTTATTGTGAATCCTAAAAATATCTTCATGTATCATGATATTTTTGCAATATCATCCACCCCTAATGTGGAGGTTCTTCAGAAAGGTGCTTCATACTAACATGTTTCAACAAAAGTGGTTCTTTATGGTACTGCTGCAAAGGACCCTTTTGGCTCCAAAGGAAATTTTTCATGTTTTTTCTGTGAGGTCCAGATCAGACATCTGGTTTTATGTACCAAAAACAGTTAATTCATGTTTACCTGACTATTTTCCAACCTCTCTTCATCTCTTAGAATTAAACAGCTTTTTCTGATTTTGTTACTGTGCCTTTTAGGCCTTTATATGTAAACTACCTCTGTTCTGATTGGCTTCCCTGTGTTGTGCCTTATTCAAAAAGTTGAAACACTCCTTATAACTTTGATTTGAATGGGCCGGGCTAAACTTTTTAGGCTGAATCGGCAGATACATAAAACTGTGCAGGTTTTTGTGACATCACAAACACAACAAATTCAAAACGGGCTAATTTTATAGCTCAGTTTCCATGTATGGATGGCTGGACCAGGTAATGAATGGTATGTTTTGAAACTTTTAGCAATGTTTTCATTTTACTTCCAACCTATATCAATGAGAAAAATTGGGTTTTTCATGGTATGAGCCCAAAAACAACTGTTGATTACTTTGAAACTCCATCTCTCTGATAATAACACTGTCATTTGGTGAAGTAATGGTGGTGGAGTAAAGCTTTGATATTTTTTCCAGAATTTTTTCATCCTAAAAAAGAAACAGCACATGGCTTAGTTCAGACCAGAGGAAACAACTCTGGTTTATTTTTAGAAGGCAGTTATATTTTATTGCTCGTCCTCTTTCTTCATTTTCTCCTGTGATCTGATTACTTGTGTCACAAACACTGAGTGCTTAGCTTAGTCTCCGGCTTTTCCTACACTGTTTCATCTTCTTTTAAAACTCTAACAGGATCAGAGCAGAATTTCTCAGAGGAGCTTTATTCCATGGTGAGCTTATCAATGGAGAACGCTTCCCTTAATCCTGTGAGGGGGCGCTGGGGACTCTAGAAAGCCAATGAAAGGATCTATAGCATAGCTGTTTGGGGGAGGAGAAACTTAACTGGGAAAGTTTGAGTATTAGAGTTCAGCAGCTGAGCACTGAGATGATTCTAAGTCCAGAGGGATAAATATCCTCTGGCATTAAGGCACTGAAACACATCAAATGGTGTGCCATTCAGATTAAAACCGCTGCCTTCAGAAATCTAGGAATAAAATTCCAGAATTCTTGACAGAGAATTAGAGGATGTCAAAGGTCAAATGGCTACAAATATTAGGTTTCTAAATGGTTCCTGTCTTGGACATCTAGGAAAAACCTTTGATTGGTATAGAACGTTTACATTATGGGTTGGTTTTGGAAATCTTAATGCTGAATACTATGTAGTCCAGGAGTAGGCTTAATCCTTGTCCAGGAACCTGGCTCAGTGTGTAGTTCTTTGAACTTTGAAAAGGTTTTTCACACTTCATTTACAAAAAACAGCTCTTCAAAGATTCATCCATTGAAAGGTTCTTTAGGGAGCGAAAGTATTTTTTTTTATGACTCCAAGTAAACCTTTGTGGCAACTTCATTTTTATTCTCATTCTGGAAAAATCCATGTCTATCTTTGACTTTTCAATGTAGAACAAATATTATCTACATGTGAGCACAAGAAAACTAAGCAGGTCTCATCTCTGGATTTAGGTGCCACTGGGTCAGGCTGAACTCCATATATCTTCACATGCACTGACCTCAAAAAGACCAGGGTCAAAGCCTAATTAGTCTAACTAGATATTCTTTAAGTGATGGAAACCTTGTAGAAATGCTCCAAAGCATCACCATAGAACTGGCCTCAAGAAAGCAATGAGCTGAGTTGCATCAGTGCCACATTTTGACTAAGGCTCAGTTTCAGAAGACAAATGTAGCTTTTCAAAAGCTGAACAAGAATTGACATGTCAAGCAAGTGCCATCTCTACTGCTTCTTTTCAACCTTTAACATCTGCTTGTCAACAGGGCTAAGGCAGTACTACCACAGCTACATTAAGCTGTATAATCTGAATGCAATTTAGTCTAAGACTAGACTTGTCTGAGACACTGACCAGTATTGTTGTTGCTGGAAGAAAAATCTCCATTGTCAAAGAAAAGGAAAAAAACATTCTTAACGTCTTTTCATAGTAGCCATACAATGTGATTTCTGCCCATTGTGAAGGAGGCCTCTCAGTTGAACTATGCATTTTTTCTTTAATAATGCTGACGGTATATATTTCAAAGGAAATGTGTATGATTTTTTTTACAGCAGGGGGTCCTCGGCCCTCCCATTTCACCCCTTGTTGCTCACTAGCATTCAAAACAGAGTCACAAAGAGAAAGGCCGGACTGGAAAGGCCACAAGGGGGCTTGCAGAAAGAGGTTCCCTTTAATGTAAGTTATTGTAATGAGATATTAATGCAATTTTGAAGCATTTCTATTGGTCCACTGGTGATGAAATGTTTACTCAATGTAGAAAGCAGCTTGAATTTCAAACCGTATAACAAAATAAAACAAAGTTTTGAAAAGACACCAGCAATATGAAGCTAGCTGTGATGTATTCAGCTGACCCGTTGGGTGCTAGTGGCCAATTCCCACAAGTGAAATCTTCAGGGCTCTTTGACACAAGGTCGATTTGTTCCATGTCCCAATGGCTGTCATGTCAGTCCCCCACCCCATACCCACCACCCTGCTTTTGTTCCATTGATCGGTCTTCTGTTAGCGTCTCAGAGGTCTCCAGTCAACCAAAGCTTTTATCTGATTACATGCATAATAAACCGTGCAATGCTATTTATTAGATATGATAATGAATTAAAACATGAGTTAATGTTGTGGAAGCAATACTGAAACATTTAGCTTGGAGAAAAGCCACCAAGTCAGCATGTGGTGTTTCACTGTTTAAATTCTGCTAGGCTCTCTTTATTTTGGGAAAGCACTGAAACCACTTTGAACACACAAGATTCACTGTGGCCTCTCTGAAAAACTTTAAGATTAGCATCAAAAGTTCACAGGTCTGGCAGAGGCCAAACAAACAGAGTCCAAATAAGGCTGAGGCACTTATCCCCAACACACATTTCTTGAGGACTATCTCCAAAAGAGTTTTCATATTGGCCACAGCTCACTTTTCTAAAGATTACAAATTGAAAAGCTTTGCCATTTCCAGTTGAGGCTTAGTGGAGCAGCCGCAAGTAGAATGAGGGGAGGAGAACTTTGAGAGGAACTGGAGAATTAAGGAATGCTCTAGTGCCTGTGAAATGTCCTGCTTTTCTAGCTGTCCCCCTTTTAAAAATGCAGGCGGTCTGCCTCCTTTCCAAAAACTGTTGCTAAAACTCTTGGCACAACATAACTCAGACACCGAAGAGTTGGTGTGGACTTGTACGAACTGCAGAGTGGCTTAGCTATTAAGCCAGTGGGGTGTTCTTTGATGCGTGAGGATTTTCAAAAGGAATATGCCCAGTGATTTTGACTGACATGCTCACAACAGTGAGCAAGTAGAATGATCAGTGCAGCACAGTGATGCACTTTCTTCAATTGCTCCTCTGAATAATTAATGGCACTGAACGTGTAGTAGAACACTGTTAACAGTGTCAATGTTAAAAAGTTTCCTCCACTTTAAGGACAGCATGCTCGCTCTGGGATCTAGCCTGCAGTGCGTCTACTCAATTCCCATGACCCCACAGCTCCCAGGGAGTAGACTGAGGTTGAATTAGTGATGTGAAGGCCTTGGAGAAAGCAGTGCAGTCTAAGCATATATAACTAGGTATGGAAAATCTCATGCTATGGAAGCACACACTATTATAAGGAAATGGTTCTGGCTCGGAGATATCCCAAAATTTGGACCTTTAATACAGTTTCTAGTCCGAGATTTTGTAATCACTGGGAGTTAACTGAATTATATAGAATCTTTACAATATGTGAAGGGTCTTTATTTTTCTTTACACTCACACATCTCATTAACAATGGTTCTTTTAAGTCAACCTGATATCAAAATGGATCTTTTTTACCTTCAAGTAAGTATATAGTCAGATTAAAGGGCTCATATCACAGAAACACAAATTTTTCTCACTTTTTTGGAATAAAAGAGCTTGAAATCATATGTAAGCATTGGTAATATTTCAAGATGTGCCATTCACTCTCCAGCCCACGTAGTCCATATATGGAAACTAAGGCACAAAAACAGCCCATTGAATTCATAGCTTTAGTGATGTCATAAAAAAACCGATCATTTTCATATATTTGCCCACGACACCTCCATCAGTTTAGCCCCAGCCATTCACACTAAAGTGATAAGGAGTGTTTCAGATGACACTTCTTTTTGAATTAAGCACAATACAGGGAAGCCAATCAGAGTGAAGCTCATTTACATGTATCAGCCTTAAAGTTTAAAGTTCAGTATCGGCCTTGGCAGTTATGTACATGAAAATATTACATATTAACAGTGACCCACAATTCCCATATCTGTGCATCTCTAATAATATTGAACAATAAAATCATGTTTCACCTCCACCTCCTATCACTCACACCAGTCATCACGTGAAAATGCTCTACTAGCTTAGAGACCCTCCCTAATACCATGTTCCACTCAGAAATACATCACAATACAGAAAGCAAATGTGATATGATTGCCAGTTTAAACTGAAATTTAAAGACTTTTCACTAAAATATTTAGGAAACCAAAAGTGTTTTTTTAATGGTAACACTTCAAAGAACATGTTTTGCACCCTTATTTAAAGAATATAATTACACCAATATATATGAACTGTAGAATTTTATTAAACTATTTTTTTGGGTCAATGTTCACCCAAGACTATAAGCAAATCTTGGGCCTCTATTCAAATGCCTCTTTCTTTTGTCAACCCACAGTAAGCCAACTGTTGCATCACAACTAAACACATTCATATCAAGCTGTGCATGAGCTGCAATTACGTATTTTCTCTGACACAAACCAGGCTGTGTTTTCCCCTGAGCTTTGTGTCAGGCTGCCTGAAGGTTTACATTGCCAGTACATAGCACAGTTAAAAGAATTCACAATATGGTGGAATATTGTTTTTGATGTTGTTCAAACTATGATGAGTAACACATTCATGTTACTGCAGTAGCAACATGTTATGTGGCAGAACAATCAAATGTGTGGTAGCCTCATCATGCACAATAAAAGCTGTAATCTGTGAAAACGCTGAAATCAATGACAGTTATCTCTACAGGCACACAGCCTATAAGGCGTTAGTCAGGAACTGCAGAAACTATCAGAAAGTTCTTCAACTATTTTACTATTTCATAAAGCCTGGACAAAAATTCTGTTGTTACAGCTTCAAAAAAAGGCCTGCCACTTTCACCAACTCGACAGAAGATGTAAATCTGTGGGTTCTGAATCTCCCTTCTCTACAACCGTTTGATTTTACTTTTTGGCTTTTGCTTTTCCCTCTCAAAGTTTTTCTGGTTCTTCAACATTTCCACAGTGCATCAGACAGTGCTCTGTTCACGCTCTGAGAGAGAGGTAACAGCTTAGACCAAGCAAACCTGATAACCTCACAGCCAGTCTCCAAGGATTAAGGAATTAAAGTATAGTAACAGTTTCTATTTGACCTGAGATGACTTCAACCCACTTATCATAGTAGCTGTAGATTTAAAAGGAGTATGTTCTTAATCCATAATTCATACACAGATTGGGCCACTTGGAACAAAGAAAAACACAAAATAATAAGAGATATATATGCCAATGGATACATAAAGACAACTGTTCACTTCTCAAACCCTCTAAACCTGTCATGGAGATGAAAGCTGTCAGCTACATGCCCCTGGGCTTTCCCAAGTCAAATCTCCTCCCAGTTTATTTTGGTTTCTTCTTTTTTTTCTGCTGCTGTTTGATGTGCACTAGCCTCTGGGTTCATGACTGACAGCAGGTTTCTTTTGCTTTTATGAAATGTATCAATATACAGTAGCGGAACACATTTGGGGTTGGTAAAGTGATCCGTGCTCCTGCAGAGATGTCCTTTAGCCAGACTGTGGAAAAAAAAGCTTAACCTTAAGTTTTCAAAGGCTTCAGGCAAAGAGGTGTGACAGTATTAAACCTGCAGTACAAACCGAGTTAGACGATAAGGAATACAGGGTGTTACACAAGCTGTCGAGGATTATTTCTGGTTTAAAGGTGCTTTATGTTTTGCTGTATTAGATGTGGTGTATTGCCAAATTCTCTCACTAGCTGTTGGGGAAAATGAGGGCTGGGGAAAACAAGATTACTGTACTGTTATGGTTGAAGCTTGACTACATGTCAAGCTTCAAGCCTCAGGAATTTGAGTTCAAATCAACTATGACTTATTACACAATAGTTGATTTATTATGCTATTATGTAACAGTTAGTTCCAATCACACATCATGATTGGCAGAAAAGAGTTGTTTTTTGCAAACAGTTTGGGTTTTTTTCATTATAAAGGCCTTCACACACCAAACTTATTTGTTTGATTTATTTGGATGTCAGTAAATGAATTAAAACTTGTTTAACTGCTGATTACTTGCACATCAAATGCAGTTTTTAAAGGGCAAAAATGCAACACTATTTTATTCATCCTTTGTTTGATTTTGCAAAGTTTTGCAGGCAACTTGAACTCAACCTATCACAGTTGTCTCTGGTGCTAGCATAGCGACAACCAAGATGACTGATCAGTTGTGTCTCAGCAAGCAGAACTTTTTGACACATGTATGCTGCTAGCGTCTCCTTAAGCAATTTAAACTGAATGAGTAATTGTGTGGACAATTCCAGGCACAGCTAATTACAACCTTGTAATTCAGAGAATCCAGCGATGTTTAGTAGAAAAATGTACATAGGACAAAACTTATGGACGTATGAACGCAGGGCGTGGCAGAAGTGGTTTTGAGAATGCCATTCATTTTTTCCATAGGGAAAAAGACTTAGACCCAGAGTTCTATATATGGGCACATGTGCAACAGCCGTAACTCTATCATTCCACAGAACACTGGTTGGTAAGTAACAACAATGTTTTTATATATATAAATACTATGAAGTGGACTTATTTTCTGACCGGGGGCCCAAACTTTTGCATATGACTGTACAGGGACTTTGGTGAAATCAGTGAACTTGGCTTTGCAAACTTAACAAGTGTGCTAAAACTGAAATCCATCTCAGCTGCAGCATCTTATCTTTCTTTCTTTCTCTCTCACTTGCACACAATTTTCAGTGTTTGCCTGCATTTCTTGCATTCGACTCCCTCTGTTCTCACTTCCCAGAAGCCCTTCGGCCTGCTGCTGCTGCCTCCACACTTCCGAGACCACCCGTCCAAAGAGCTAATTAATCCCGCTGCAGATTGACTGTGGATCCCTCCTTCTCCTCTCCCTGTCCAATATACCACTGTGTTCAGCTGCCCACAAGCCCTCTGACAAGCATTCAGCTGGGATCAGAACTTCATTACACTACAGCCTCCCAAGGTTCCTTCATCAGCTCCACACTTGCTCAGATATCTGTGTGGAGTGACGCATCCTTAAAGCTCAGTGGAACAAAACCAGGATCAGCAGCAGATTTTGCTAAACTCTTCTAAGATCTTTGAAAGTCTGGTGTGTTAACTATATTTTTATTGTTTGGTCTATTTGAGAAAATCAAATACTCGATTAATCATCAGAATAATAAGAAGATTCGTTTATTACCATTGTGTGTACCATTAGCTCTATTTTAAAACACCATCTTGGAAATGTTGAATTAATATAATCATTTAAAATATGTTTCCCCATGACTCTGTTGAGCTGTTAGCGAGCAATGAGTGGCAAAATGAGAGGGGTGAGAATCTCCTGCTGTGAAACAATTCACACCCCTCGAAAGACAGCTGTGCAAAGAGAGATAGCACAACTGCAGTTTTCCTTATATCAAACAATCATGTACAACTGCCATTTTAAAAAAGCATTTCAATAGTTCTATCATCAATACAGAATTTAACCTAATGAAGTATTGATTAGACAAACCATATCAACAATTATGGGCGGCACGGTGGCACAGTGGGTAGCGCTGTCGCCTCATAGCAAGAATGGCCTGGGTTCGATTCCCGGCCGGGTGACCAGGGTCATTTCTGTGTGGAGTTTGCCTGTTCTCCCCGTGTCTGCGTGGGTTTCCTCCGGGTACTCCGGTTTCCTCCCACGGTCCAAAAACATGCAGTCAGGCTAACTGGATGTGCTAAAATTGCCCCTAGGTGTGTGTGATTGTATATGTCTGTCTGTCTGCCCTGCGATGGACTGGCGACCTGTCCAGGGTGTATCCTGCCTTCCGCCCAATGACAGCTGGGATAGGCTCCAGCACCCCACCGCGACCCAGAAGGATAAGTGGTTTAGATGATGGATGGATGGATATCAACAATTATAGGATGATTATTACAATTAATACGGGATTTAATGAGGAGAGGTTAAGCAAACACAATAACAATTATAAAATCACTACTTATTGTATTAATATTGTTTGTATTTATTGCAATATCTATTTACAATACAGATTCAAATACAAACATCTTTTAAAATCTATTTAAAAACTTTTTACATTTTTTTCAGGTGCCTAAAACTTTTGCACAGTGCTGTATGTTGACTTGCTTGCTCATCTACAAAAATGAAAACCAAGTTCGCTTCTGGTTTCATAAATTATGCATATTTCCACCAAAGTATATTCCAGCTGTATTATTGAAGAAAAAAATGCATAGTACAAAGACTAAGGAACATCCGAAACAGATGGAAATTGCACTTTGTGGCAACTGTGAAACAAGCTGAATTCTCATGTAATTGTGTATCTTCAGACCAGCATTTGTAGACATTCTCATCTGCATATGTAGAGATATTCGCACATCTCTTTAAGCTTCTCTCACATTGGCTCTTCATTATTTCTTTCTTATTCTCTATTCTATTTACTGTGTTCTTATTATATTTGCCCCTTAGTTAAATATATGTTACTAGCCTGTGTGCCTGTCTGGTTTGTTCAGTATGTTACATCATACATGTGTGCACTCACCAAGACAAATTCCTTGTATGTGTAAACATATTTGGTGAAATAGTGATTCTGATTCTGATTCAGTCAGAACAGTGATCACATCATGTTACAGAATCATAAATATTTACATCCAAGTTCTTCATAGCAGTTTTCACTGACTTTCACTGACTTCACAGCATGCAGCCCCTGCTAGGGTTTGAGGAACCTTATAAAACAGGATGGAGCTGTTTGTGTTTCTCAATACCACATCTGGAACAATACTGTAATTCATTACACTGTGCAGAAAAATTCCTCATGAAACATCTGGATGCAATTTAGCCAACCAAATCATGAGAAAGAAGGTATAAACACACCTAGAAACACACTGGAGTCCAATCCTGTGAATTTACAGGGCTCTGTGGATCACATTTAATGCTTGCATTTTCGATATGACTGTGCTAAGCTGACTTGTGCTAACTGAAAGCTCAGCAGAAACCCAGCTGTTGGGTAAAATCAAGCATGACCCAAGTTTGCAGCACTATGAACAGTTAAAACAGCATTAAATCATCTAGTATTATCTGTGAATTCAATCATTTGCTTCAGTAGGACAAATGTTAAAGCTCTTTTGAGGCTACAAGCTGAGTTTAGATGATGTTATTTATGCTTTGTGTAATACACTCAATGGTTAGGATTTTATCTGTAAAACATATGCAGATTTTGGGGGGTGTTAACCACGACAGCCAAAAGCCACAGTTGTGGTTAATATTAAACACACAGGTCTAAATAAGATATATAGGGTGCTAAGGAGGTTCTAAACAGACAAAGGAAATACTACTGTATGACCGATGCAGACACTGGGGGCATGTTTGTAGGCTGATTGAGTCAGGTCAGGTGAAGAAGGCATGCCATTTGCTTGTTTAAAGCTAATTTTTGGGCTCTAGTCGATGATGTGGTTTGTGTCATGTTTGATAAAACGGCTGGGCTTGGGTCAGGTTCAGACTCCAAATCTGATATAGTCTTTAAACACCACTAAGGTTTTAGGTTCGGACTCAAAATCCAGAATTTTCCTCAATTTTTAAAAATAAGTTTAATGTAGTTTTTAATCACTGCTAAAGTTTTAAAATCCTCAGCAGCCCAGTCCATACATAGAAAATAAGCAGCAAAATGATCTGTTTAGAAGTTTTTTGTGATATTACACATTTGCATATATCCACTTATTCAGCCTTCGGCAGTTTAGCCCTGCTCATTAATGCTAAGGCTGTAATGGGTGTTCTGGCCTAAACTGCTTTTGAATGAGGCACAATACAGGGCAGCCAATCACAGCAGAGGTCATTTACCTATATCAGTTATAAAGGTGCAGCAAAAAGCAGCCTGTTGTTATTCTAAGGGATAACAAGTAGATCCAAAATTGACAGAACTCCTCATATAAGGTTCAGATGTCATTTCTTAAATATGTGCTTTGCTCAGGTTGGGTTCAAATGTCATGTTTGGGGTCCCACAGCCTACCTCAAATTTTAACAGATTTTATTTGACAATTTGGGTGATGATTGACTGGTTCTGGTCAGTTTCGGGCAGAATTTGCTGGTGCTCAAGTTAGTTTCAGACATGATCACATGGTTTGAGTCGATGATGTGGTTTGGGTCGTGTTTGGGTAAAGTTGTGCTGGGCTTGGGTCAGGTTCAGACTCAAAACTTGATTATGTGGTTCAGATTGGGCCGAGTTCAGAAAAACATTCATCAAGCTTGTGTTGAGTTTTGACTCAAAACTTCAAGTAGTGGTTCAGGTTGGGTCAGGCACGGACAGACAGTTCTCAGGCTGTAATTGAGTTCAGATGACCATTTCAGGCCTGATAAAGCTTTAATAGAGAGAGGTTGTAAAAATTTCCGGGTAAAATGACTGATGACTGAATTAGCCAGATTTGAGGGTAAAGAAAAATGTTAAAAATTAGAAAAATGCAGGATATAGCCACTTTAAAGACTAAAGGTGAAATCTGTCTGTGAAAAATGAAAATACAGAAAATAGATTTTAATGAAACATAAATACATAGGATGTACATCAGTGAGTACAGCTATCTGGACCCGTTTGTTGTTTTGACCTTATGTGTGGTGGGCAGGTCTTTAGTTTCTGAGCTGATTAGTGCAGTGGTCTGTGTCATTTGGACCATGAAAGCACTTGTGCACACAGGCTCTGCCAGAGAGAAAGTAAATAAATTAAATTGTCCATATATAATACCTGAACTATCGGAAAATAGATCACTTCATTGACTTGATATTTAATTCAGTAATATGTGACACTTGACAGCATTGAAGAATTCACGGCGGGTTATAAAAATGCCTTTACTAAATCACTGCTAGTTCACATTTTGTATTTTCAAAGTCAGTGCATAAATGCAACCTGACTTTTCATGTCTTTCACTGAATATTTTACAGTGCTTAAAAAGATAATAGATTGCAAGGAGACAAATTCCTTTAGACATTCACTGTGTGTATGTGTGAACGTGAAAGTGTCTTGACTCCAGCCCTCTCTTTCCCACACCACTCTTCAATATTCAGTGCATTCATTAGCACATACACACATCTGTGGGAATATACTCCCCCCTCACATGTGCACACACACACACACACACACACACACACACACACACACACACAGGGAAAGCCCAAGATTGTTCGCATTCACAAAAGTGAGAACAATGCGAGGTGCCACTATGCACACACCCACACATCCCCCACACATCTCACACACATCCCCCACCCAGCCCACAAGCTCAATGTCAGTGTGTCCTAAGCAGCTCCATCAATGTGCTGATGATTTGAGACAGAACAGTCAGGGTTCCACATATTTTACCACAGCTATAAACACGACACTGTATACACTGTATAAAAAACATTTCAGTTTTTGTTAATCATCGCTTTTCCTCTTTCGTCAAGTCAATTTATATTCCCCAGCATTGTTCAGATTATAATCTGGGTGTTTGCTGTTAACCTATTAAAGAGGATTTTTCAGTAAACTGATAAGATGTAAATAAAGTCATTCAGAGTGGTTTAATGTGAAATACATCATTCTAGAGAAACATATTGAGTCAGAATTGTGGAATTGTTCACAGTGGTGGTGATAGGAACCAGATGTCTGAAGCATTAAACGCCTCTAAAAGCTACATCACAGAAAGTTATTACATGAAATGTTTACGAACACACTGCCTGAGGCCTGAGACACTGTTCCACAATATTTTTATAATAAGCCTAAAGCATATTTTAAAAACACATTCATGATGGAGAGGTACATGCAGGTGCTGTAAGGCAAAATAGTAACCAAAGAAAATTATTTTCGACCTTCATCAACATTACATATGAAAACTATGAAAAAGTGTTTCACTGGTGATGTTGGATAGTGAAAAAAATGGATGTATTTGCAATCTAGACACAGCTACCCTTGTTTCCTATCATCACCATCGTAAAAGAAGTCTGAGTTAGTAAGTTTCTCTACACGACCCATTCTACATCAAAACCTGACATCAATACTTTGAGTACATTTCAATGACTGAATTACAGAGACATTTTGAAAGATCTGTGGAATTCCTTTTTTTTCAAATAGATCAAAACGTGTCTAGAAAGGGAGATTTTCTTACTAGATTTTCATATTAATGTTAGTTTTTAGTCACATGGGACTGATTTTTACGAAAAACTAAACAATAGAAAATCCAAACTGAAAATGCAATAATATCAATTGGCTACTGTTAGATCTTCATTATTATTACATGAAATTTCATCTATTTAAACCAGTCAGAAATGCTGTGGCATTTTTTCTTATCATGCACAATGTAGCTGTTAGACATGATTGGGTTAACTTACTATTGGAGTCCAATTAATTCAGTATTTTAATGCAACCAGATTACTGGTTTTAATTTTAATCACTTTAACACCAAATCATTTTTACAGTGCAGTAGGCCATTTTGGTGGATTTATAAGCAGACGGAGTGCTTCCATTTACCACTAAATCATCATAATGTTCAGAAATCATGTGACTACCAGGCAACATTAAAGAAAAAGAGCTTTTATGAATCATAGTGATCCTGTATACACAATGACTGTGAAACACATAGTTTGGGATGTTTCTGTGGTTGCTTGGTTTTATAATCCACACAAAATAAAGGGGTTAAATGCAGTTCATGGAAAAATAAAACCATTCCACCCTCAAGCAGCTATGGGAACCAGTTCTGCATTTTCCACTCTTTTCCCACTGCAGAGCAGTGATCTATCACCTGCCGACAAGCCATCAACACCACCTTAAAAAGCACTTTACCTCGTAGGTCATAAAAATTATAAGTGAGATTCGCTTTTCTAGCCATCCCGTTCATCCATTTCTGTTCATCTAATCTTCTATGGCTACAGAAACCTCCAACTGCATCTAAAATCGATGTGGAGATTAATGAATTGCTGAAGATGAGGGGACACCTTGTTGAAAACTCCCTGCTGAGCCCCCTAATGGTTCATAAGTTACACCATGAGAGTGGGCAGCTTTCTTAGCATTGACCCATGCATCACTTTCTGTGAAAGACACTGGTTCAAGCCGGGTTCATGAAAGCCTGAGGAAGACCAATGTTTTCCACTTGTGCATCTCACAACCTAGTTACTCTCACACTTGGAGAGGAAACAACTTCAGTGCCTGCATTGCAATACAACAGACTGCAATACACCAGAGAGGAAACATCAGAAAGGCCTAATGCTGAAAAACCCTTGGCTGTGATTTTAGTTCTTTTTAATTTAAGCAAATAATTGTGATTATTGTATTTAAACTCTGCTGGTATTGTAGTAATACTTTTATTTTATTGCTAAGCCAAGCTGTCTTTATTGTCATTTCATAGTTAAGTCAATCCCTCAGTCGTTGGTCTTTATTGTCATTCCTCAATGTAAGGTTCTTCAATGTAATGTTCTCCAAGCATTTTGTTCCAATGTACACAAGCTATACAGATGAATAACAGTAAAGACGGCTTGTCTTAAGTTTTGGTTGGAAATAAAAGGGTGAAAGTCTTGGGAAGCTTCACAGTCCAATTCGATTTTATTCCTGTGATGTCTAGGTGGATACAGCAAAGCTAGCTCTCCCATTGGTTGGGACTTCAGAAACTGGACAGAAGGCCTTACACTTTAGATTAACTACTAACATAATTAAAAACTGACAGTAGAATCAACTAATCATGTTTTGATTACCAATATGTGGGACCAAAAAGCCTTCTAGAGTGACTAAATACGTCACTGACTGTGAATACAAGCCGTTGCCTAATCAGGTTTCAGTCAGTTATTAGAAATGAATAACAGTGGCAGCTGTATGCCAGGACTCTTTACTGAAAGAGTCACTGAGGAACTGTTAAGGCCTGTTACAAGCTTCAAATAAAACATGGAACATTTTTACAAGCTTCAGTCGGTCGTGTTTAATGGAGAACAGCCAAAAAATGTTCACGTGCACCAGCAATAGGTTAGCACAAACACAGGGTGTCACTGAGGTGCCAGCAGAATTCAGCATTAAAACAGAGGTGTTTTTTTTGATCAGGTTTTGAAGCTAGCCCTAAGGGTCACTGTTCACCACTAGTATACATGTATGGGAAGTGCTGTTGTGTGTTCCAATGCAGACATTAAGAGAAAGTCTTTACCTTAAATCAAACCACATACTCTGTGGTTTGACTGAAAACTAAAGCATATTCCAATAAATTCTTGCTTAAAATGCTAATACACGGTAACTCTGTGATACAATTCTCTGTGTAGAGTTGATAGTGAAGGCACATGAAAGAGAGCTTCAATTCCCTCCCGTGCTGACAATGACAATGAGATGTGTTTCAGATCAAATGCGTTTATGGGGCCAATTCGCGTCCATGCACCCCCTGTCTTCCTGTGCCAAGAGTGGCTAAACCAATATTGATTTTTAGTGTGGGTTATTTAAAAGCTCACTGTGCTATAGTGGAGGAAGGACAGTTCAGAAGAACTACTGACCAGCAAGCTGTCTGAAAAACACGGCTTCCTGAGATATTATGGTTCAATCCCGAAGCTTCCCTCTTTATTATCCTCCATCAGGAGAAGAAAAGGCTCTTTGATCTTTCGGTGGAACTCCTCACAGGCAGAATGGAGCTCGGAGGGCAAGGAAAGGTTTCCATAGATGAGGTGGCAAACAGATGAAGAGGGGAAGAAGGTGCAGAAGGGATATAAGGTGCAGAATGGAGGAAGAAGCGGATTAGATCTAATCTCCCGGGATAAACTCAAAGAAAGAAAAGTTTGAAATCATGTCCAGCACCAGACGGGACACGCTGTAAAAAACATTCTGAGACAACAGTAAAAGCAGACTCTTGAAAACAAAGGCAAAGAGGCATTCAATCAAGTGTTCTTGAATAAGAGAGCAAATTGAAGTCTTCAGAACAAGAGGACCATAATTGGCCTCCAAGGTTAACTGTGGCGGAAATAGGCTGTGTGATTAGGTGTCAATAGCCGGTAGATCTACCATCTTTTATTTGAGCTTCCTCTTCTTGTGCATTCCTGTGTTCTTTTTCCAGAGCCTCGTTTTGCCTCTGTTGTTTCGCCAATGCTAAAATAGGATTCGGCTCAGCGGGGAGCGAGCTTTTCTCTTTCAAAAGCAGACACCATGTCCCTTATGATGCCAGACATGACACACAACAGAAAAGCATGTGGAATATGTAAACAAACAAATCTAGACGACGCTCTGCGGACACGTTGGCGCATCAGGGCCAAGGCGTTGGCCCTCTTCAAACATTTCAAAGGTTGAGTCTGGGGAAAAGAGAGTGGAGGATGCATTTAAACCTGAGAAATCTAGTGTTATTTTGCTATACTTTGAAAAAAAAAAATTTAAATATGTTACTCTGCTTCCGTCTATTTCTTATGCTTCTTGTAATTGTATAATTCATTGCATAGTTTTGTAATGAAACACATTTTTATTTGATTTACATTTTCTGTTGGCAGATTTGAAGGGGAATTCTGCCTTTTTTTCTAATTCGTCTGTATAAATCAATTGTTAAGATGTAATCAGAGTCACTCAGAGGGGTTTGATATGATATGCTCCATTCTAGAGAAACTAACTGACTGAGTCAGAATTGTTCATAGTGATGGTGATAGGAATCAGACATCTGAAGAGTTTAAAGCCCCTAAAAGCTACGTTACAGAAAGCTATTACATGAAATGGTTACAAATATGCTGCCAGATGGCTAGATTTGAGAGGGTTTTAAAACATATATTTTTTAAATGCATTCATGGCAGAGAGGTACATTTAGGGTATAGGAAGGAAAGGAGTCCCCAATGAACTGTTTTTTATGATTATCAACATTACATAACTCATACAAAACTCATATATAAAGTGAATAAAATGGCTTTACTTGTGTTGTAGACTTTGTGGCCCCTGGTTCCTATCACCACCACTGTAGAGAAATCTGTTTACAATTTTTTCTTCCATGCACCAATTCAAATCAAAAGACTGATTCCTCAATGATTAACTTGTGCAGATATCAGTGGAATTCCCCTTTAACCCTGCTCTTCTGACTTTTTTATCCAGGTGTTTTGATTTCACACACAACTAAAACATGGCAAAAATGTAAACAATGTTTTACATTCTGCAAAACAAGACATGCACAACAATAATGTTTTCATGAACGTTCAGTTCAAATTTCAACAGAATTTCTCCAGCTACAAATGAGAAATAATTTATACAAAATTACATTACATTAGACCTCTAAAGGTTAAAGGAATGTTTGGCCCATAATTTCTAAAACATTGACATGAGTCAAGGATACAGTCAAATAAGGAGCAATATAGCACCCAGAAAAAAATGCAATGAGTGTTCTCAGTATCTTTCCACAGCAGGCACAGAGGAGACCCTTAATCACTGAATTCATGCTCAAAGTGAAGGCAGTGATGGAGGAAGCATGCGACACTGAGAGAGAGAGCAGAAAAAAAGACACTGCATGGGCACGGTGCCAATGTGTGGGCACCAATTACTGTTGAGGATGGTGGCAGAGGGATTAGAGATGCCCAGTGGGCACAGATGGCACAGACGCCCTGCAGGTTCTACTCAAAGGTCACCCACTACACAAGGACCCCTGAAGCCCCTTGTCTCTATTAATCATTTACACTAGAAGATTCTATTTTAGCGCATGAGAAAGCCAGCTTGATGCACCTTCAACACCTTCACCCCCTTTTGAAAGATTGTTACATTATGTTTTCATGTACCCCTTATCTCATCAATGCAGCAGTGAATTGAGACAGAAGCATCAATGTACTTAATATACTTTAAGTGAAACAAATGATAATTCAATTCTGACTGTGTGCACACACTACAGCAGTGCATCCAATAATAAAGGTAGCATCATGCTTCTTTTATATTGTGATAGAACATACAGTAACACAGAGGAAGCTCAATTTCCACACGCTGATCCATTTTACTTTGCACAACATGGATATATGTGTCCAAACTTCTCTGGTGGCAGATTTAAGCTAAAACGGTCATCACCAAAGTCTCTAAATGTGTTGATGTATCATTAGGTAATTAGGTTAATTTGATATTTTAAGGCAACCAGGTTACTGACTTTTTTAACCTAAAAGATCAAGCCCTATGGCTCCAACTCAAAGGTCACTCATTACATAGGAATCCCTGTGGCTCATCAGTTCTATTCATAATTTACACCAAAAGATTCTATTTTGGCTCAAAGAAAGTCGACCTATGCTCTTTCATCCCTTTCTCCCACTTCATCGACAGCCCTTTCACAACCGAAGCATGTGTATGTTATCTAACGACAAGCCAATGATTTGAAAGCCTGTTATACCCATGTGAGTCCAGCGATGTCACTTCAGAGTTGCTGGCTCAAGCACAACTCAATAAGCTGCTTGTGTGGGCTGCTGGAAAAGAGAGAAGATGCTATCTGTGTCTTTTGTCAAGACGTTTTATCAGGACTGACCTGGCCAAATGCCACACTCCGACTGCGCTACACTATAAGGGCATCTCTTTCCGGATCCCGTCGGCCAAATGAAATGCTATGATGGCTGTAATTTGCTTTCAGAAGGTCAATTCTGACACCCGCTCCACTCGTCTTTCCCAAAGATGAGATTCGCTTATTTCCATTTTTTCATCTTTAGTAGGGGTGTAAATCTGAGTTCACCATGATTGGATCCCATTACAGTTCTTTATGTTCACAAAGCTAATGGCTTCATCTTAAGTTTGCTGCATAACGTTACAAAGGTTACAGTTTAAAAATACACTGCCAACCTTGGACTGTGTTGTAGCTAATCGAAACTATGTGAGTTGGAAACTACAAAAACTAGCTACCATGCAAAAAAATCTGACGTTTCCTAACTGACCATTTATGTCCATTTTAAAAATATGGAAATGACCCCATTTCTGATGTCTGGTTTTCAGTGCACTAATCACAAGAATTCCTCTTTTTACATACATTGGTATGCAAAAGTTTGGGCACCTCTGGTGCTTACGTTTTGTCGATTTTGTAAGTGAAAGTCAGTCTCCTCTCCTCAACCTCAGAGAATATTACCAGTGTTGGTGGTATCGTGTGACTGGGAGAGTCCTAACTACTGGGTGGAATTGGATATGAGTAAATTGGAGGGAAAATTGGAAAAAATACAGCCCCACAAAAAAATGAAAATAACAATGCATTCCATATAAAATTCCCATGGTTTTTGAGTTGTGGGCTATAATTTCTTTACAAGATTTTTATGTTAAACTTGAAATAAGCAGCATTACTAAGTCAGGAGAAGAGAAACACATTTAAATGTGTTATGTGTTATGGTGTCCATGTGCTGCTGTGAGTCACCCTCTAAAGCCTGAAATAAAAATTTAGTTAAAAATTTAATTTAAGTTAAAAAGAAGATCTGACTCAATGTTTAGGTCTCAAATACAAAATCAACCTTTTACTGATGAAGATATGACGACAGTGTTAGATACATCCTCTGAACACACACGTCCTTCGCCAAGTTTTGAATGTGTGCTCTTCGATACTCAATCAACATAGTGCAGCTTTAAGTTTATATTATATTTATATTTAGATTTAGATTTATATTAACATTCAGTAAAGCTTGACCAACCTTGTAACAGTTGCAAAGAAACTATTTTTGTCCACTTCATGGGTGAAACATCGATACATTTACATTTTACATTTATGTTATTTGACAGACACTTTTAGAGAATGATACAGTTCAAGTCATGTTACAGAGGAAAATGAATGCAGTGTTAGGCATCTTGCCCAAGAGTTCTTATTACTATAGTGTGGTGTGCTTTGCCTGAGCAGGGAATTAAACCCCAGTCTGCTGCGTGGAGGGTACTACTTCACTACACTTTGCCAATCTGCACAGACAAACATTTCCTCCAGGTGTTAAACCGAGGACGTTTGGTATATAAGATGATCATGATAACCACTAACCAACAGAAACCAAGAGTTAATTAAAATAACTACTTACACAGTAGTGGAATACAGAAAATGACCTGGGAGTTTAACTCTATCCAAAAAATGAACTCAAACTGAACTGAATATTACTATAATTGATTATAATTGATGATATCATTTCAGCAGCTGAATCACACTGCATTTCCATCCCTATTCCTTGCTGGTTATTGCTGTTTTCTGTTAAACACTGTGCTGGCTCCGCAAGAGCTTCCTGACACCATACGGCTGACACCCCCACAGGCGCTGGCTTCCACATCATAACCATATGGCGCGGCCTGGGCCCGGGCGCCACACAAGATACCAGGGGAGTTCTCTCTCTTTCCTCTATCTCTCCTTCTTCCCAACCTCCCTCGTCCCTCGCTCTCCTACTTCTCTCTCTTTGCTGTTCTTGTTTTCCACCTCCGGCTTCTCTGCCTCTTTCCAAGTGCTAGAAGAGGGGATGCTGTTTTGCCAACTGGGCTCAGCTCCAGGCTTACAAAGTCCTTCTTCACACACTGTCACAATCCTACACACTCATCTTCACAATACACTCTGATCTTCATATCCACTTTTTTGGCTTTTGCTTTTCAATTCATATGCTGCATTTATATAATTGGTGTAACACAGTAGATGAGGTTTTATTGCCATTCCAAGACAGTAAATGAAAGCCAAGATCAAAAAGGAGGATGCTTCAAACAGCCAAATGCACAATACTGTATAACACTGAAAATAAAATTTTTATAAATTGACATCAAGAATTCCTCGCATTTCAAATCCTGAAGTGGATAAGGAGACAAGTAAAGTTATATATATATATATATATATATATATATATATATATATATATATATGAACTTAAATAGAAACTTTCTGTATTTATCATTTAATAATTTTTTGTTGTATCAAAAATGTATCTATCTATACAGAGCCAGTTATTACTGAAGAAAATTACAGAAAACTATTTTTTTTATCTGACCTGCAAATGTGTGTATGTGTGTGCTTGGGCCCCTTTGTGGGTCCCATCTCTCGCAGCATGGGGTCAGTACTTGGCATGCATGAGCGATCACCTCTCTTTAATGTTCTGGTGATAAATGTTGGCACGCTAGCATGGTGATGAATAGGGCACATTTCCCCTTGAGATCTGAACCCTTCATTACATCTCTTATTACTGTTCCCCCTTTGATGGCTTAATTGATCCTCATGGCTTCTCGCCTTGGTCTTCTAGTGACCAAAACCGAGGGAGGGGAGGCTTTTACACTGTGAAAAACGAGGCCCTTCATCCACAGATCCCAGCCTTTGATAAGAGACGCTGAGCAATGTTCAGGACCACCCCAATTCCACATTCTATCACCCGCCTGTCAGACCAACATAAATCCAGCGCAGATTGGATGCTGCGAGGCCGCTGCTGTTTGTGTAACATGCTGCGATACATTTCCTTCCCTTTTCTTTTTCACTTTTCAACGTTATTAGATTGTATCGACACAACAAATAACAATATGTATTCATGAACTACAGAATTTCATAACAGGACGCCCAGTAAGGGCAGGAGTTCCAGCTTGCATTGCTGTGGTAGGAGCTGAAATAAGCCATGAGTGTTTTTTACGCTCTATCTAAAAGCAGAAACGCTAAGTATGTGAAAACAGCCCTTTAACCCAGCCGCAGCAGTGGGGCAGTGCTCCCGTGGTGTTGTGCGTTTTCTAGCTTTCGTGTGTTTTTCCAACATATTTATAGCGCAGCTGCTTGATTTAGACACTCCATCTGCTCTTTCAGGATGAGGATGTGTGCTGAGGCGCTTTCTTTGACTGCCTGCTCCTGTAAGTCTGGCTTTTAAGAGAGAGAGAAGGATGGCAGTGCATTATTCATCTCCCCCACACAGTCTTAAAACAGATCTGTGTGTATGGGTATGTTTTTGTGTGTGTATGGTTAATTTGACCTAAACTGATAATGCAGTCTGCCTCTACTGCCTTAGAGGTTTACGTAAAATGTAAGTGTGCTTTTTAAGATAGCATACAGAAGACTCCACAAACATATTTATCATTATATGTGAGAAAACTTGTCACATGAATGATCATGTGGAGTCTTGAGTATGTTCTTCTTAGAGCTATCAAATGCGTTCACAAGCTTTCCTTGTTTGACCCTTCCAACCATCCATAGTAATGCAGGCTGAAGCCCAGCTTCTCGCAGAAATGCATTTAAAAAAATGTGGGTTGAAGCCCAGCTGCTTGGAGTAATCCACCCGTAGTAATGCAGGTTGAAGCCCAGCTGCTCATAGTAATGCATCTATAGTAGTGCGTTGTTGCTATAACTCTGCGACTGTAGCCCTATTATTCAAACACAGCTTCTAAAAGCCAAGTTTCATTGATGGCTGTCTTGATAAAAGTTATTTCCAGCTGCTGCTGTAGTTTACCACTAAAGTACATCAAGACTGAAGTATCATTTACAAGCAAATCTTTCTCTATAATGAAATTTGAACAAATAAGACAAATGTGATTGATCAAAACTAACTACACAAAATAATGCAAGAATGTGTACTTCATCGCTTGAATCGTTTGGCAGCCCTAGTGGAAAATTGTTCAAAGTAGCTAAATTCAATTTCTTCAAAGTAGCTAAATTCATTATTTAGAAGGCATGTCTGGGCACTTTTGGACATAATGTTTGGACAAATAAACACTGACTAGGGGTGGGTGATATGGAAAAAAGGGCATCATGATATTTTGACACATAGACAAAATACACCAGTTGTGTCACATTTAAAAACTGCTATTAAAACTATAAATAAAATGATTTTTATTTCACATACTAAACAGGACCAATTAAACAGGACTAATTATGCTCTCATTTGAATGAAACATGCAGTCAGTGTTCTTTAAGTACGGACGTTATCCACAATATGCTCTGAAATGCGTCTTGTATGTTACGATAAAAAAGGATGATGATAGCGATAAAATATCATCATGTTGCACACTTCCCTCAGGCTCTGACACTGCAGATCCTCATTCTGCCTCCCCTGACACTGCCCTGTGTTAAAGCCACTCCTATCTGAGATAACAGCTATGATGAGTGTTTGAACAAGAAGAATGTGTGAGAGTTTATTACAGCCTGTACACTCCACTGTGAGTGTAGTTTATGTAAATGCTTATTGCACCCTCTACACATTCTCTCACACATAAACGACTAAGCTCAGAATCATGTTGTTGATGATTTATGGTGTGAAGTCCTGCCAGACTGACACCAAAGTCTGCAATATTGAAATTCTCAAAATCACAAAAAGAGAAGACAGCATCTTAAAAAATATATATCTATTTATAAAGTGGACGTGAAATCTTCTCTCTTCTAAAACACAGTTCTGCAGCCATGATAACTAATTTATCAACGCTGTCCAATCTCTGGAAGAGGAAAAGACCATTTTATGAATAACACAGCTTTAACTCAAACACAACACCAGAACTCAGACATGCATTAGCATTTTTAAAAGATTACAGATAAGCTTCAGAGTGCCTCAATCTCCTCTCATTCCTCTTCATTAAGGAGTCCCCTCACCAAATCAACCGCAATAGAAGCAATTTCTCTTGGATAACCACTCTCAGTGTGCAGTAGCATGAAAAATCTGATTTTTCTTTCCTTCTCTCTACTTGTGCACTGATATGGGTTTTAGCTCCAGTAGTTGACACTTCCATCCTGCAGGAACAGATGACTAACCAAAGCCCTGTCAGAAATGACCTGCCACTCAGTGTGTTATGTCTGCTTTGTGTGGCAAACAGCTCAATGCAGAGCTCATCTTCTCAAAAAAAAATAAATAAATAACCTGCCTTCTGTGAACCTGCCTAGCTTGAACTTTTTTATTTAAATCAGAGAGCTGATTTCAAATTTTATTTAAAATTATTATGTTGTATGATGTAATAAAATACCATACAAGAATGTTCACTGGCTCTGCTTCTGACTTGCATATGCCAAAGTACATGGGGCTGTGAGTGCATAACCTTAAATGAAAGTTCCATTGTATCGTACCATCAGTTAACACAGACAATACATTCAATGCATTTCCCTGTGCTTAGAGAAGAACTAGAACCTGTTTACTCAACACTCACTTATAATAGAAGCTGTTGAGCAGCTGCTGAATTCTCTAAATATGCATTTGAAATAGTGCTGTGCAAACATTTTAGGCACCAGAGAAAATTAGATTTAAAAAGCTAGTTTTCTGGACAGTAAGCATTTAAAAAACAGTAATATTGGAAAAAATGCAAATAATATTAACACAATACGTTACAATGTAACACCAACTTCCTCTTCTCGAGAAAGCCCAGTATTACTAGTAGTTACCATCCAACACCTGGTTCGGCTAATCAGTGCTTCATTGTGTTAAATCAGGTGTGCTGATGATGGAATTTAAGAAATTAATGCGATGGCTGAGGGTGTCAAGAATCAAATCTGGATCTATAATTCAAACTAGCAACTACTTGAAAACAAATTATTGTTACTTTTTAACAAATTACAAATAGCTTTTTTTTGTTTTTATTCTAATGTTGATTTCACAAGCAAAACACATGTATTGGCAAGACAAGTGCTTTATATAATGTACTTATGTGCCTAAACCTTTTGCACAGTACTGTATGTAAGACTATATAATGCAAATTTTAAAAATTTCAACATGTTACATTCTATTAATACAGGTCCTCGGAAGAGACAGCCAAGAGAATGGTGTACCTAAACTTTCAAACTGTGGAGAAACACTGTTACTTTCACTTTCCGTAAGGTTTTCTGGTATCCATGCTCAAATCCTTTCCTCTGGAAAACTAGTCCCCTCTATGAAAGCAAAAATAAGATTTGCAGCTACATTTACAAATACTTTATTTACAAATTTGTAAACTGTTTCAAGTCAACATTTTATAACAAGAATGAGAAACACATTATTGTTGTCCATCAACCACACAGCAGCTAGGGATAGGCTAGAAAAAGGTGAGGTGCTTCTTTAAATCTTACAATGCTAATATCTCAAAAAAATTCTCACAGCATCGCGTAAGTACTGTTTCAAAATCCTACAGTTTGTTCTGCCTTCTACATTTACTAAATAGTTTGCTTCAGAAACACATTATAAACCATTGACCTGTTTGACCAGTGCACTGGTCAGGGAAATATCCACACATAAGCTATCCGTGCTTCCCATAAGTCTTCATTATCTAAAAACAAAGAGTAAAGAAATTGGTAAACAGTAGATAATAGGTCTTTGTCCTCCCAGTAGCACAGCATAATGTAGAACAAATAGGCTGATGAGGTTGGCTTCATTTGGCCAGTGCTTGTGTGTGTGATTTGTATTTGGGACTGCACCAACAATGAATGAATAAATTAATAAATAAGCTAAACTCTGTCTCACTTCATGTGTCTTGTTTCCATCAAACTGACACACAACGATTAATAAATTTGATATGATGATGTAATGACATAATTTCTTGCAAAAAGCTCCCACAATAGCTTTTGCTTTATCAAATACAAGAGAAACTGACTTGTTCATCATAATTTTCTTATATATCACACATAAAATTGTGCTTAAAATTTTTTTGTTTGGTTTCCTTGACTTTTCCAAAGTCTACAGACAAAGCTGCCAAAAAGGACAATATATAAAGAAAATATAAAGAAAGTTTTTACCATTTAACATTTCTTATGTCTCAGCTAAACAGCACAATTAACAACACTGACAATCAATTTATCCTCTAAAGCAAATCATGAAAAAAAGTTTTGCTGAAATTTGTATTACCACTACATATCATTTATACTTGGCAAGTTTTTTTCCATGTTTAAACATTTTTTGCATAAAATTGGATAAAATCCATCTACACACTGGAAACCTCCATTTTGCATGTATATTGAATCAAATATAGCAGCATGGGATGTGCACAAATGCAGCTCAGTTCTACTGTCAGTAGCTTCAGGTAAGCAATGGTCAGCAATATTGGACAGTCTGTCCTCTAAGCTCCTAGGACTCCCTTGTGTGCTGAAGATAGATGGAGTAATACAGAGCAGCCTGAGGCCACCCTGGCCCCCCAGGGAGCACTGCCCCAGGCTGGTGGATTAGGCCTGGATCACTGCTGACAAGACCAGGAGGGGTTGAGCGTTTCAAGGGGTCTGGGTGGGGTTACTGCTGGAGCAGAATGTCCCAGTGCCCCACAAGGACAGGTTTTAGTGGAATCTAGTTGGGAGTGTACATCTCTGACCTTATAGTGATTTAATTCAATTGTAATTAGGAAATGTTTTAATGCAAAATGCAAAAAAATAAATAAATTCAAAAAGTGTCAGATGCATTGCTTTCGCACTGTTTACTGGCTCTAACTTCAGGTTAGGTGCTGCTGCCACATGAACACTGAATAATGGTGCACGCTCAGTGGAAAAACCCACATTATGACGTAGGATCACATATGAATCTGATTTCTAAATATCAGATTTGCGTCTCTACACAGCTCTAAAAAATCAGATCTGTGTCACATTAAGGCAAAAAGTGTCACTTAAGCTTGATAATGTGAATGCAGCCTAAGACACACACACAAAAAAAACTAACTAAAAATATACTGTAACTTTCATTTTGTCTAAAGATAAACATTATTGAATGTTTTTATTACTGCAGATCGATGCATTCATGCCTTTTTTTAACACTCCTACAATTTAGAAATGCTACCATTTGCTTGAGGTAAAAAATTTTAGCAGGACCTTCTGGGAGTGAAAGCTGAAAGAATTTTTTTATCCTTTCTTTCTGATAGAAACACAAGTTGTGCCTTCTTTTCTCCCATTTAGCTCAATTCATTGTCAAACCATGCTCCTGCTACTAGTGCTGATCTACACCTCCTTGTGACAAGATCACTTTAGTGCTCAGCCAGGCGTTTTTTTTTATTCGGTAATTCTGTTTCCCCTTCCTCACGCACGGGTAACTAGCCATCAGCGCTGCTGTAAATCACTGCACTAACTTCTACACACGACATCCGCCCTTGGACGAAAAAGAATTAGCATTCCATGCCGAGCTGACGGAGGGCTAATTGCTGTGGACTGTGGTGTTGGAAGACAGAATGGACGCCTCGTCTGCTTGACCCAGACATGGGCCAGCCTCCTATAATGGGACAGAGACACACAGCAAGAGCCATCCAATTAGGAGGCCAAGAAAGTTCAGTGGTAAAAGCAAGGTGAATGGGATGAAGGTTAATTGCCATTTTGCTTGATAAAAGAGGTGGGGGGAGAAGTGCAAACCAGCAGCCTCACTTTCACACACATATGAGTTTGTTTTTATAGAATGGTAGGATATGGAGTCAAATTCATCTCCCATATGTATTTTATATTCATATATACACTGACTGACCACATTAGTTAGTACACCTTCTTGTTTCTACACTTATTGTCCATTTTATCAGCTCCACTTACCATATAGAAGCACTTTGTAGTTCTACAGTTACAGACTGTTGTCCATCTGTTTCTCTGCATAATTTGTTATGTATAGCGTCAAAGGTGTCACTGCTGGACTGAGAATATTCCACTAACCAAAAATATCCAGACAGCTGCAACCTGTGGGCAGCGACCTATGACCACTGAAGAAGAACTGAAGGATGATGATGACTAACACAAACACAAAGAGATGCAAAAAAAAAAATGGGTACAAGTGGGAGAGTGCATGTGTCAAGAGAATGGTACAGGCCTGAATGCTTGACCCCTACAGTGAGGGGGTCAACTGTACAAAGCCAGGACCCTGTTTTTGTCTTTTTTTCTACAAACTGAGGAGATTTTTGTCCTTCAATGTAAAAACAAACGCACAGACACACCTTTCTTAAGGTAAATGATGGTCAGAAATGAACGTGCAGCACTCCGGGAGAATGAACAGACACTTTCCCAAAGTCAAAGTTTTGCAATTTCACACCAAACAGCGTGCCTGATGTGGATGATATTTGCTGTCACTAATAGACACTGTCTCTGCCTCCAGAGAGAAGCAGTGTAGGGTAGAGCTCTTTTCAAAGATTAGTAGGGCCTAGTAAGTGACTGCATGGCAAGAGGAAAGGAGGGACCCTTAATTAAAATGCACATTTTGATTTTTCACATAAGATTTTCCACATGAGATCACACATATTAAATCACAGGCATGTCTGAGATCACGTATGAAAGACGCATGATTGCATGTGCAATTTCAGAACATAACATGTCATATATGATCATGATGTCATATGTTGACTTGTGGCTGAAAAGAGTTCATTGAGAAGGAGAGAATTCTTCACTCCTGGAAGTGAGCACTATTCTCAGTGGAGATTCTGGCTGGCAGAGGGTGAGGGCTTTGATAGTGATTACATAGCCTCAGGCCTAACACAGGTGTCTCTCTCTCTTTCTCTCTCTCTCTCTCTCTTTCTCTCCCTCTCTGAATCGCTTCTCTTTTCCACTTACACAGTAGGGCACTAGGGAAGCGCCCCATGGCTCTGCAGCATTTAGTGGGATGCGGAGAGCATTTAAAGCCTCTGACAGGAATCCTCATGACTGGCAGGCCAGTGTGGTTTCAGGGTTTCCAGTAAAGTCCATTTTTGACTGAAAAAAACACTCTCAGAGTCCAGAAATTTAAAATCCCATTGGACACAATATCCAGTAAAACTATTTACACAAAGTACATACTTTCACTGTCACAACAACACATTTGAAATCTCTGAAAAAGTTAACTTTAAAAGAGAAAAGCATACTAACTTTTAATATACTGTTGTTGTTGAGCCTTGTATCTCCAAAATGATAACTTTTCATACATACATCATCTAAACCGCTTATCCTTCTGGGTTGCGGTGGGGTGCTGGAGCCTATCCCAGATGTCATTGGGCGGAAGGCAGTCCATTGCAGGGCAGACAGACAGACACACACATTCACACCTAGGGGCAATTTAGCACGTCCAATTGGCCTGACTGCATATTTTTGGACCCGGAGGAAACCCGCACAGACACGGGGAGAACATACAAACTCCACACAGAAACGACCCTGGCCACCCGGCTGGGAATCGAACCCAGGCCGTTCTTGCTGTGAGGCGACAGCGCTACCCACTGCGCCACCGTGCCGCCAATAACTTTTCAGTACATTGGAAATTAAATTGGAAGTTAATATGAACATATTTTATTCCAAGTTATTTTGGAGCATTTCTATTCTTCCATTCATCATGAAATTTTGACACATTGACACAAGACAGCTACTGTTTCCAAATGATGTCAACAAATTAAAAACAACCAAAAAGAGATACAAAGTTTTGTTCAGACAGTGATGATATATTAATGTTATAAGATTTTATGCCAGGTAATTTTGCCCCATTTCTAGTTCACACAACATAAAGGGTACCTGGGGCGATTCGATTCGATTACAAGATTAACTGCAAGGATATACTGTCGTGTGCAAAAGCTTCAACACCCCCATCAAATTATTTGTATTGTTGATTTTCTAAGTAAAAATAAGTTAACACGTTCACCACAGAGGACACACTTATGTACGGTACGTCTTCAAATTTTACTGCATAATATTTGTAGAGTTATTGGATTCAGAGAATTGGACATTCTCTGTAGAGGATGTGCTAACTTAATTTCAATTAGAAAATCAAACATATAATTTAAGCAGTGGCACAGAACTTTTGTATAAGACTGTAAAACGTAAAGTAAAAACAAAACAAATATTTTCGTAAATGTAAATAGCCAATTGGGTTCTACACTAGAAGCCCACTCTGATTGGTTATTGCATGCCAAATGTCAATGTACAAATGTGCAGCTGAAAAAGAAATTTTCTAAAACCTGATGCTGATAGGATTAATGGTAAAGTGTCTTAAGGATTCTAATCAATTTTACTTGTAAGCGTGTCATGCAACATTATCACCATGTCTATGGTAGCCTTTGACCAGAATCTTACCTATTTGTGTGGCAAACCAAAGTAAAAAATACAAACTAAATATTTCCAAAAACAGCAATTTGCCTGCTTAAAAGTGCAATAAACATGGTGACCATGCTTTCTATTCATAAGCCTACTGCAGGGACAGCTGGGATGCTACTTCTGTAATCCATCATTTGAATGAGGAGCATTAAGCATGAGATGAATATTTTCACGAAAAGAGAGCAGAATTATAACTGAAGTCTAGACAGCAAACACACTTTATATTTACCAGCTAGTCCTTAAAGCTCCAATTAGGTCCTGCTGAAAGATCAGGGATTAGATCTGTGTTTATTATAGAGAGGACAGTAATGATACATGCTGCAGAGTTTCAGTAGCTGTAGCCTTGTAGCGCTGTTATTATCCAGAGGCCTCTGTCGCCACAACGCCAAAAACCAGTGAGTCAAAGTGAATCCTGACTGGGACAAAGTGATAGCTTGGCAAATAATCACATTTGCACAATTTTTCCCTTACCTCACATGTAGATGATCAGCTAAGACATGTTCGGTGTTTGAAGTCTGCTTCTTTAGTTTTGCACTGAAGCTACAAGGCTAATGTAGCTAACAAGTAATAAAAGCACACACCCTGCTAATTAGCATGCAGAGTTCATGCTTACATTTTTACATACATTTTTCAAACAGTGTTATTTATCTCAAAAAGAGCTGATGTGGTTGCTAATGTGGTTTTCGTATGTCATACTGTTACTGTTATCTAAACGAACTGGCAAAAGTACAAACAAAACAGGCTGCTACACTTGCTTTTAGCTATGCAGTGTACTATTGTCTGTTTTTACACATAACAAGAAAATATCCTCTGTAATTTACAGGTTTGTTGGGCAGACAATTTGAGGACAAACCACCTCATTCAAGGACAAAGACATATTTTTTACCCGACACTTCTACAGCAAAATGCTCACCATGGCTTTACAGCTCCAAGGCCCTGAGAATTACAGACATCACTGTCAAGATGTGTTTTTCTTTACAGCCAGAATGGAGGCCTTTAGATCATATTTTAGATCAATGGCTTTAGGTTATATTTTAGAGCAGGAAGCCCATGCTTGCATAGCTGAAATAGCCGGTGGAAACAAATCTGTACCACACCTACACCTCCTTTTGCCACAGTGCGCCTGCTTCGCTCATCAGGGACTCTGTGGATTTCTTTTGACTTTTACTGACTGACAAAAAGCAGCACGTCCTCTGGAAACCTCATCACGGAGCTGCTATGGTATGTTGTGGCCTGGTATATATAGCATTTCAGGTACATTAGGCTGTTAAAAGACTCTACAGGGCATTCAGTGGAAACAGTAATGCACTGAATTTACTTGACTCAATTAAAAAAAAAAAATCTCTGTTTGTTGTGAACAGTATTAAAATTATACATATCAAAGTTTCAGTAGACGTGGTCTTGGTTATTGCGATGTTATGATCACAAGGCTTCTGTTGTTGGAGTACAAAAAAGTTTGCTCCTTCAGTTTTTCAAGATAGGCAAATAAAGCTAAAGAGTAATGGAAGCTTAAAGGGACCAACTGTCATTGTGCAAACTGCAGAACTAAATTATCACAAACTTGCTTCAAATTGTGTCAGGATATTAAGGGGAACAGAGTGATGTAATTGGATATCAGCAACGATTCACAACTAACACATCAAAAACAATGTTCACTGTGTTAGGAAGCAGGGCTGACACAGAACTGGAGAGGACTATTTATTTAACAGTTTGGTAAATAATATTACATAATACACACATTTAATATGTTCTGCCTTTTACTGTTAAGACAATGAATTATTATGGGCATTAATAAGCCATCACACTATGATTCCTTGCTGTCTCTGTTGTAGGTTTCCACAGTGTGTGACATACCTACTGTCTCTCTTTCATATTCCAAGAATTTTCATAACATTTTCTGCATAGCTTAGTTCTCCTGATAGTTCAGATGGTAAAACTGTGGAAATACAACATTTCACAGGCTATAGTTGATCTCCAGAACACATCTGTTATAATGATGGAAATATGTAAATCATGTGGACGTGGCTTTGGAACTCACTCACTCACTTGTGCGTGTGCAGTAGTCTAAAGTTTGTCCACAAGGTGGAGAATGCAAGTTGCTGTTGTGTGCATCATTTAAACAGAAGAAACATCAATGGACCCACACCAGCAGGAGCTCACAAATCCATATGTTTGAACAAGAAGTGAAATAGTTTATTACTAAACAGTGTTGAGTTACTCAATATTATATTATTTAATGGGTGATTTCTACTAAATTGGTAAATGTTTAAAAAAGCATATAAGCTAAAGATAACATAGGAAGTAGGCCTAAGCTGCAACAGTGTGTCTTTTCAAGGGGCTGAGAGCTGGAATAATATAATTGATAGTCCTTTTTTAACAGGAAAATATTGAGCTAATTATTTGTTGATATTGCCCAGTCCTAATGTTAGTAACTTCACATAGTGGTTACTAAGATTGAATGAATTGCAGTTGGTGTTCCAGTTTTCTTCCTTTTGACAACATTTTTGTCACCATACCATCACTGATGGAACAAAACCTTCTCCATTTTTGTGTTTTTATTTTTTTGGCATAATTTGAAAACATTAACTGCTCTTAACATTGTGTCAGAATTTCATGATGAATGGACCAATGGATATGGTCCAAAATGACTAAACTCATGTTACATTAACTTACATCAAAAGTTAAAAACATTTTGTCCTTCTCTTGTAAATGTACCGTTTTAGACATTGTGGACATTTGTTCTGACAGCGATGACACGGAAATGATGTATATATTCAAATAGATAAAATTCAATGTATTACTTTTTTCCAGCATTGATGTACATGTGTGGAGAGAGAAGTGCTCCCACTTTAAATGAGTTTATAGAAGTTTAAACGCCTTTTCTTTTGTCTCATATGACAGCCTCCTTTTGTACTACATAACACATGAGGTAATTCTAAACAAAAATCTGATCATTTACTTCTCCCAAGCATTGTTCACTCATTATAGAGGGTTAACAACGAGGCTCGCGTTTCAGATGCACCAGAAGCGTATAAGATGTCTAGCTCAGTCACTGCTCATTACATAAACACTTTCTTGAGTCGCAAGAATGATGAGAATTCGAAATCCAAACACTGCCGCGTTCACATATCAGGCTGGGTCGCTAAGCCGAAATAATAAGCTGCCAGAATCCTCGCTCCAAAGCCTCTGACACTTCATTCACTTTTGTTTCCATTTGCTGAAAACACGTTCTCTCTTCTTTCTCTTCTCTGAATGTGAAAAGGCTGAAAAAGGTCATATTAATACTTAACATCATTCATTATATCGTTTTTTAAGCTGTCTTTTATAAATCAAAGCTACATATGGTGACCAGGATAGGCATGTGGGCTGAGGAAGAACTGGAAAAAAGAGAAGCATAATATGTAACCTGACATTTCGAGGCCATGTCAAACACATAGCCTTGTTTAAGATGTCAGCATTATTGCAGCATGAAGTGATGCTTCAGTTGTCTTGTACAGGTTGATAGAAAAAGAACAGAAAGAGCTCTTTGCCATTTCTCCAGCATCCATAGTCACTTTTTGCTTGCAACTTCAATAGAGTACACTGAAGTGCTTTAATCTTGAATCTTTGCAGAGATGCTGCTACTCACATTTAGAAAGTAGCAGAAGATCAGCCACAATATGAGCCTTTAGCCAAGTTGTTAACTCATTCACAACTGCTAATGGTGTCTACTGCCTCTTTTAGAGTCAGTTTTCTGGACATGGATTAAACCTTGTCTCAGACAAAATTGCAGCACCAACGGTGAATCTTCACTGAAAACTTTCTTTAGTCTAGGTTTAGGCTTAATATGGGATTGGGAAAACTGTGCCTTAGTTGATTTGTTTAATCCCTAGATGTTTGCAGGTTTTTGCTATAGTATTTAAATGCAATTATATAGTCATATTCACACAAGCATCGTAAGTGTAAAAAATAAATAAAATGGCAGAAAAATAAAGGAATTTTTCCTCCAACAGCCTTTAGTAGTTACAGTTGTATGCAAAAGTTGTCAAATGACATGTTTTGCTGATTTTGTAAGTCAATATAAGTTAACATCCTCTACAGAAAATACATTTCTATACATTTTAATGTGCAATCACTTTTTTGGAAGAATTGTGTTGGAAAACAAACCAACAAACAAACAAATATATAATGTGGCCTGTACGAAAGTCTTAAAGATTTTTTCCAATATGACACTCAGCAATCAAATTGAAACTGTGCACTAAAATTGGCAGAAAATACTATATTTAAGTTTGCAAATGTAGCAGTAGTGGACGTAATTTAACTGGGGGTGTTCAAACTTTTGCATATGACTGTATACATTCTGTACTACATAGTAATAGCCATACAGACAAGGATACATAAACACAGTCACAACATTGGCGTTATATATTCACAAAGTGTTCTACAGAACATAATTGATAGTGAACATCTGAGAATATCAACTGAGCCTCCATGTGCACTTCAGTAACTGCACTAATTACACCACATTGCATAATAAAACCTGCATGCCTGTGGCTCCCCCTCCCTCTGCCATCTGCATTATTGCTTATAGGTCACTGGAGTAGAATAGAGTTAAAAGAAGCTATCTAACTTTATTTGTCTTGCACTAGCTCAAAGGAAAATCAACAAGCTCTGGCAATATAGCCAGAATGTGCCTGGGGAAAAACATCCCACAGTAGAGTCTTAGCACGTTCAATATGAATAAGCACTAAAGCATGGTAACTGCATTAGCTACGTTTGTTGCACTAATAAAAGCCACAGTCTGGCCTTCCAGCCTGCTGTCTAGTGTTGACTACTGCACTGCCCAAGGAAATGAAATTTTCACACAAAACTGTCAGCACTAACTCACTGAAAAGCTCTGTCAACAAAGGGAGGAACCTTGATTTGTCTCAAGTATCCACCACAGTATGGCCACGCTACAATTACACTGCACTGCTAAGGTTCCAGCCAACTCAATTAGCATCTAGCTAGCAATTAGCAGTGCAATGACATCTGATCTACATGCTTTTAGTGTTTATTTACTCACTCTAGCAGACCTAGACCTGTAGACCAGTTGACACTGTTGAAATTACTTGAAAAGTGGAATTAACCTAAAAAATTCAGGTATTTTATTACACATAATTAATTAAGTCACTGCAGTTGTCAAAGCTGACACAATGTTTGCCGTATAAAATCTAGCATTGTTAAGGGCATAAGTGACAGTGCCAAGCCTTGACTATTAGACCTTCACTTCAGACCATAAATGTCAACAAAGGGGAAAAAACATCTCTATAACAATGTTAATTTCTGATAGCACCCGAATGGCATTTCTCATAGTACAACAGTGCTAAGCCAACTGTGATGCGCATGAACTTATGTGTTTATATTCACACTCAGTGACATATCTAGGACTTCAAGAAGGTGACACTGCCTCACAAAAATTGTCCCACCCATTGTAAATCAAAACCTGATTGTTTGATTTCTCTGTCAGTTCATAATTATGTTAAGGCCTTATGTCCAGGTCATGAAGGCCTAACCAATGGGAGAACTTGTTTGGTTGTATCTACCCAGATACACCAAGAAAAATTGCACATATATTCTATATATATTCTGATTTTTTTAATGCCACATTTAAAAGTGCCAATAAAATCTATGAGCACAATTCATTTTATTCAGCATTTCACATATTGCACATCACTAAACTACGATCAGGACCCATTGGTTGTGACATGCCTAATCCATGCTAATATGCACAAGACTAGCTGGAAGAACAGAATGCCGATTTTTTTAAAGGGTGTAGAGCACTTCAGTCAATCTCTTCTCCTCTCCCACGCTCTTTGCAAAACTGAATAATGAATGAAAACTCACTCTTTGAGAAGTGCTTTGACAGAGTGAAGGGCTTAGGGACTGCAGGGGTGCAGGGCACGTAGGATGTGTAGAGCGGCAGGAAGGGCTGTAGCTTATGGCTGCAAATTCCCAGTGGGCTAGATATAAGGTCATCTTGCGCACTTTTCTGTCTACTACTTGCACTCTGGTTGCCATCTCAGTGGTTAGACTTTCAGTGTCCTGAACAGTTGCAACAGTGTCTGGTGGGTAACAAGTTGATTTTACAACTATGCATAGTTTTGTTCAGCACAATGCTGGTTCTTGCCACTGTAAAGAAAAATACAACTGAGCCACTAAACGCACAAAAAAACACAGCTCTGTCCACAGCCATGGAGCAAACAATTTCATGTCTGCACAGTAACAGTTTGCTAATCCTTTCCTCCATCATAACATTTTCTTGTGTGCAAAAAATACACACATACAATGGATGGAGAGAATGGCTAAAAAAGAAAGGAGTATGGCTCAGCAGATTGAAAAGCATATAATGATGGGAGATTTGCTTTCACAATGGCTGGGAGGCCAGCCCCAGGCATTATCAGTCGCTCCAGGAGCCTGAGTGTGTTCTTAGCCCTCATTATCAATCTCTTAGCACGCAACTGCTCATTAAGCCATCAGTGGCCCAGTCTGATAGAAGACTCTGGATTTGAGCACAAAAAAAAAAGTCTTAACCCCAGCCACCTTCTGCCTCATAATTATCGCTCTGTGTGTGTGGATAATGGGAACTATTATCAACAACCTCAGAATTTAGTGCAACTGCACAAATTATACTGTAATAAGGGTTACAATAAAAAGTGCTTGAAGTCAAATCTGGTCACTAATCTGGTCAGTAAAGGGAAACAAATGGTGGACATTTCTGTACAAAATAGAAACGTAACACATTCACAATATATCATAGAAGTTGTTTCATTTTGCCATATTATTCAAATGTAATTACATGATCCCTTATGTAATTATATAGTACAGTATGCAAAGAAATTATAATTACATTTTATTCATATTCTGTATCCTCAGGTTAAAGTCTGCACAGACTTTTGCAAAACTGCAATAATGCTTTTGTAATAAACATAAACAAAACTACAAGGTAAAAAGCATTACTGTTATCAAATCACATTTATTGTCGCATCACATTTACACAGGTGTGAAGGTGAGTGAAGGTGGGTGAAAATCTTAGGTTCTTAGGGACATTCCAATGTACAGATTTTGTACAGTAATATAAGTTATAAAAAAAAGCATAAAAGTTATGATATTTACAGTTTTACACATTAATATTAACATTAACATTACTGTATTATTACAGAAGTCCTTTGACCAAACTGAGCTAACAACAAAGAAAAGCAGTTAACAAAATAAACCTCCAACATTATTACAGTATGTAGGCTACAGTATGTACCACAAAATTCAATGTCCACAACAACAGAGAACAGGTGCTCACCCAAGGCAATGACTTCCATAACTTTTAGTTGTACTTTGCACTTTGGCACTGTTGTTTGTGTTTTTATTTCAAAAACAGTGGCTACAGATGCTGCTTCTGTTGTTTTACTTCATACATATTGAGTAGGATGTTGTGTTTCCAGATGGTGCATTAATAAACCTGTATTAAAAGAAATTTTTAATGTGTTGTTACTCGTCTTGAACAGTGATTACAAATTGCTTGTCTGACGTCCCTCATAGAAACCATGTAATAGTTCCACACAACCGACATTTTCACTGTTAATCTGCTGCTGCTCACACTATTCTAATGCATCTGCACTGACCAGAGTCATACATGCATGGCAAACATGAAGGTAAAGAATGTTCTACCAGCATAAATCACACACTGGTGCACTGGCTCTGCAATCATATGGTCTAGACTTAATGGACATAATTGAAGAAACTAGCTCTAAGAAGAGACTGAGAAGGATAACATTTGTGGACAGCAAATCACTCTGCAAGAAGTCTTTATGTCAAGTCAAACCATTAAAACGCCACATCTTTTATTTATTGTCCAAATCAATCAGCGACATGTCCGATATCCCTCTCAATCCTGATTCCTATTGTGGAGTCTCAACCCCTTGGTCAGATGATGGATGGGCTGGTGTTCAAGCCTGCAGCAGTGGAGTGGGTGGGTGAGAATAGGCTGAGGAGGTAGCGGCTCTGAGCAGAATGCTAAGCATACTAAAACACCACTAATGAAATTCTCATCACAGTGACAGATTAGCTAATGATCCAGTCTTCAGCCATCTGAGTGGAGACAGCACATCCAGCATAGCCACCACAGTACATGTGACAGCAAGCCCCATAAATAATAATAACACAATCGTTGATGGCTCCTGCTCTCCTTAGCGTCTTGACAACGTATAGGAGATGCTGATAGCACCTTGCTACAAGTAGTACACAGTTACATTCTTAAGAATAAAGGTGGCAAAATGGGTTATTTGGAGCAATGTCATAGAACAGGAATGCCCAACCATAATCCTGGAGATCCACCATCCTGCAGAGCTCAGCTCTAACTCTAATCTAACACACCTGATCTAGGTAATAAACAGTCAGGTGTGTTGTGAACTGTATAGTAATACAAATAATTACAAATAATTTTGTAGGTAGTTTGACCAGAGGAGGATGGGTCCCCCCTTGTGAGCCTTGGTTCCTCCCAAGGTTTCTTCCCCAGCTCTGAGGGAGTTTTTCCTTGCCACTGTCGCCACTGGCTTGCTCACCTGGAGGATTTACATTTCATGTAAAAAATTTGTCCTTAATGGATTTCTGTGAAGCTGCTTTGTGACAACATCAGTTGTAAAAAGCGCTATACAAATAAATTTGACTTGACTTGACTTGTATAGGGCCAAGACTGGACGCTCCTGCCACAGAAGAACCACTTTTGGTTCCCTAACGAACCTTTTAACTGAGTGGTTTCCACTGAGAAATAAAAGGTTCTGCAGGGAGCCAAAAGTGGTTCTTCCGCAGGATTGCTCCAAAGAACTGGTTTTGGCTCATTTTTAAAAGTCTAAACTGTTTTATTGTGTGCCAGTGGTCCAATCTTCAAATACCAGTAGCCAGGCCACACTTTTGTTCTATTCTAGCTCCAAGCACATCTAAGCCAGGTAATGAGTGTTCTACAGCCCTTGATGGTCCTTAAGGAATGTGAATGTGGCGAATGAGAGTCTAGGTGCTACAGCATTTTAGCAGGCTTTTCATCAGACTACTTTTGGGAAAAACACTCTGCATCAGTAGAGTTGATTATAGCTGCACGTAATGGAGGATGGAGATGAAAAACGAAAGTGGATGTTTTCATCAGCAACAACACAGTGCACCGATATGCTGGGGATTTTCTTTGCGTGTCGCACCAGGCTCCAGAACCACAAGCACTAAATTAAAACAAGGGAAAACACTTCAGCTGGAGTGAAAGCACCTGGCTGAGCTCTGCTCACCAGACTGCCAAATAGCTCTCAATCTGACTGTCCAAACACATGTACTGTGACAATGAGAGGCACTTTAACCACAGAAACAAAAGTTCACTTCATCTCAGAAAGTACACTTCGAAAAAGCACAGCAGTTCAAATCACCTGCAGCAGCCATCAGCTTTTTAAAGGGCTTGTTCAGTTATATAACAACAGGCATATGTGAGTTTAACATTCACTTGGGGTGAGAGCTGAAGGATTTGGGGGAAATATCTCATTGTGATTTTTCTGACCATTAGTGCAATTGATTTAATGATTTAAATGTGATTATTTTATATGAATTAAGCCTATTTTTATCGAGTAAACACACACAATGCTGAATGTAGTGTTCCAGACTGCCAGTTTGCAAGCTCTACGTTATTAGGTTAAATTTCCGCCGTTAAAACTTCAGACAACAATGAATAATGTAGGACAGTGGTTGTCAACCAGTGCACCATGGTCTGAATGCAAGCACTTTTAATAAATGTAGCTCGCAGCTTCTGTAGCAGTCCTGTGTTGGAGTTTATCCATTCATATGCATTTATGTAAAACAGCTGAAGACGGCTTCAACAACAGAGCATTTTTTGTAGATTTCTAATTTAGTTACATTTTCCGGTTTGAGTTGTGACAACATGGCTTGTTAACCCCTTAAAATCCCAAGCTTATTACATACTAAGGTTTATTATTCAGTAAGTACAGGGACTTCAATGCAAACTGGCTAAGCTATTCTTAGGTTATAAAAGTGGCTATGTAAGGGGTTAAAGAAGGAACAACAACAAAAACAGAGTGTTTAAAAATGAATAAAAAGAGAACTGTGTGCTTTTCTCCCTTTTTTCTGAGCATTTAGTGGATATCACCAGTACTTGAAGAACACTGACCAATAGGATTTTTCATCATGACCATAATTCAGAGACATAGTCAAGGGGTGGCCAGAGGTGGTCAGTGCCACCCTGGAAACAAGCATGGCCACTCCACTGGCCACCCCAGTTATGAAAAATGAGACATCCAGCCATCATCAGTCAGACACCATTCATAAAGCATCAATTATTCTTTATTGTGATTCTTTATTCTCAAAGTTATGAGAGTCTGATGATGCTGCATTTAATAATTAGCATATCCTGCTGTGATAGGCTAATTTACTTAGCAAATGGGGGAGTGAATGTGCACTGGGTCAGTGCTGCTCTGTCAGCTACATTATGATGTTGGCTAAGTGATAGTAAGTTATCTATCAAAAATGGGCCACCCCATTCTAAAAGTTTTAGCCATGCCCCTGCCATAATTTGTCCTGTTTAATTATATACTGCATAATGCAGTAATAATACTCACTTTTTGAAATAAATACAAAAAGGAAACAGCAGTCACAGTGCTCTTCTATGTCTGTTGTCAGCATTTACATGGCATGGAGGAAATGTGTCATAATTTGCATTATATCAGTGTTCTCAATGTCAACCTCTGACTGCCAACAGAAACCCTGTAGCAGTTCGTGTAGTTAGCTTAACCACCTACAACCTGCACACCATTACCTCTTCTTGACAGAAACTGCTTCATAGGCAGTGACAGTAATTTTATGCATGCTGTGTTTTGCTTGGGTAATAGCATTTTCCTACACAATGCCGTAAACAGAAAGCAAACTGTCAAGGAATGATCCAGTCTGGCCTGCACTTCACTTCAGCTTGTGCCTGCACTATCAATACAAACTCTCAGCTAGAACAATAAAAGTAAAAGTGAGAAAAGTGTACTAAAGAAGTAGATATAATAGGAGAGATCTGAGAGAAAAAGCAGAAAAGAGAGAGAATAAATGATGGAAGGGTAGAGAGAGAAAGTGAGAGAGGGACAGAGAGAGAGAGAAGTGGGGAGTAAGAGGGGGGAGGAAGACAGGCAACAAGAGACAGATGAGGAGAGAGAGAGAGAAAGAGAATCTGTGTTCCTTCTACTCTGATAATATCTTTCTTCCTCTATTTCAGCAATACTCAGTTGGCCTTGCAAACGCTTCACAATAACTGACGACAAGTAGTGCAGAGGGAAAAGTGCACGGTTTGATGTAGTTCACAGAGAAAGGATTAGGGAAGATGAAGGGAAAAGAGTGGACAGGGGCCTATGGAAAAGGAACATTCAGCCAGAGTGAGCGGTTGCGAAAGAGAGAGAGAGAGAGGGGCGTTCGAGCTCCTGTCAATTCTTTAGACAGGTGAAAGAGGGGAGGGAAGAAAGGCTCTGAAAGAGTCCCGGTTTCAGCTTTCACTGGTGCTAAAAATACAGCCTGTTCACAAACTCTGCTGAGGGAGAGCAGTTTGGAGCTTTGAGAGCGAAACCAAGGCTACAGTCTCAGTTCACTTATCTTTATATCCCAGTCTAAACTCTTATATATTATGATTCCAAGGAGTGCCAGGATTCGCGTAACATAGTTGATTTCCAGATTCTTTTCCAGAGAAGACATGTCAAATCAAGGAATGTCTCTGGGGTTTGTCTTATACATAACAGGCTTGCCCATGTCAAACAAAGAGGACAGGTTATACGTTTAGTATTACACTCTTAAAAATAAAGGTTCCTGAATGGTTCTAGGGCTGGGCATATGGTTGCATACTCTTCTATCCCTTCAAAGTGTTCTTTGAGTGATGCCTTAGAAGAACCATTTTTAGTTCCCTAAAGCACCATGTTTGAAACAGAGATTTGTCAGTGTGAAGAACATCACATTATGTAAAGGTGCTTTACCAAATTAAGTGTTCGTTCTAGAACCTTTGTATTAAGTGGAAAAAGGTTCAAAAAATGTTCATCATGCTCATACAATTCAATTATAAATATACAGCTCTATAGAATCATCCACTCAAAGGTTCTTCAGGGAACCTAAAAAGGTTCAACTGTGGCATTGTGCAAAGAACCCTTTCTGGCACCTTTACGAAAAGTCTTTAATTGGCATGAAACCATAACACTATGTGGGGGTTCTTAAGGTTTTACCAAGGTTCCTCAAGTTCTTACATTTCAAATAGTTCTTTGAAGATCCATCCTTTAAAAGGTTCTTTAGGGAGCCCAAAGTAGTTCCTCTGTGGCGTCTCACAGAAAACCTTTTTTGATACTTTTATGTTTTAGAAGTCTTAAATTCATGAACCTTCAGTTCTTTACATGATCCTTTCCATTTTGATCTCCAGCTGTCTATCAGTCCAGGCAGAGTGCACTTTATATGGAGTTCAAAAGCACTGCACAATATATTATGTGGTACTGTGATACAGACCTCACCAACAGGTCAAGCCATATTCAAAAAAAAACTTGAATGACCAAACATTTTATTGTGCGATGTAAGGATTCTGACCAATTCTCAAGCAACCCAAGGGAGTTTTTGGAGGTTTTGATGAACTGAGGTATTCATTCAACGATTTTGGTCAGAATGATGCAGGCCAGTCTTTAACCATGCCACATTGTGTCACAGTATCCCTTAGAAGTCACAGTTATCACTGGTAGGAAAAACAGGGTGTAATTTAATATTAATTATCTCTCACTCGTAGATTGCTGAGACAAGCTGAGAAATTCTGTCAAAATTGCAGATTCTATATTTACAATCATTACACATTTGTGCTCACAAGTAGAAGGGGGGTAATTTATTGTGGTTTAAATTTAATGAAAAGTTATGTTATGAAAGCAGGCTTGTTTTGTGTAAAGAAGAATCTTCTTTTTTTGCTATTTCCTTTTTTTTTTTAAATCAGAAGTCAGAAATACAGATTCATTTCTACGAAAACAGACGTAAATTTAACGTACATAAAAAGTTGCATGCTGTAGTATGAACACCTCCAGTCAAATTACACGTTTTGTTGATTTTCTGAGTAAAATTAAGTTAACATATCTTTTACAGGGAACAAACTTAAATATGTTTTATTTTTTTCTGAAAATATTGTTGCACAAGTTCTATTTAGTTTGTGAGTTAAGATTATGGGAAAAAAATTAAATATAAAATGTGCCATAACTTTTGTACAGGCCACAACTTATGTTTTATTTTATGTTTAATCTGTTAAATTCAGCAAATAATCAGTAATGCAAATGACCAAAGATGCCCAAACCTTTTCATTCGACTATATAATTCATTTTGTATTGTGTATATAATTAAATGCAAAAATGCCTAAACATTTATATCGTATAGTAACATGAATGTAATAACTTATGACTTCTTAAAGTTAACAGTTCACCAGTGTGGTTTAAGCGTTTAAAGGTATATTGCAATCACAATGTAATCACAATATTGTAATCTGTCCATATTGTGCAGCTCTGCTTCGACTGTGTATATATAGAAGTAAGGAGTCATGGACTAATATGGTAGACAGGCCCAGAGATTCTCTGTGTTTACTGAGCATGCTGAGCTTCAGTTCTCATGTAGCGTTCCACAGCTCTTGTGTTACAAGTATATAGGTCCCTACAGAGGCTTAGCTTCAAGTTATTGCTGCTAAGTACCCACGTGCTCCACCACGGTGGGTGGTCAGACCAAGGGTCAGTGACTCAGCCAGCAGTGCTGGGGATATCAATATAATCCCTGCAATGCCAGCCACATGCACATACCAGTACACATATTAACCCATATGTAAGCCAAACTTTTGATCCATTAGTGGGTATGGAAGATACATAAGTTCAATGCCAACTTTACATATATTTGCCCACATCTTATTCCACACAGATGTGAGTTTTCCACATGCATTAAAGCACTAAATTCAGCTTAACTGATGAAGAAAGTGACACTCCGCCATTTTGCTCTACCATCAGCTTTGCTCTGTGATGCATTCAGCGAAAAGTTTTCTAAACCCACCTGTGCTGGATCATTTTGGCACTTCAGGATTAGGTCTCCTTCTTATCAGTCAGGCAGTGATATGAAGTCTCTCAGTTTTTATTTATGTGCGCAGATTTTTGGCCGGACGTGAGCCGCTCCACCAGATTGTGTCTTCCCCGTCTCCATCAGATATAAAGGCAACAATAACACAAACCAGCTGAGTGTATCAGCTTCACATTTTAAAGGGCCCATATCATGGAAAACCTAATTTTCATCACTTGTCTGAAATAAGAGTTTGATGATGTATGTAAACACTGTGAAAGTCTCAAAGCGTACCTTTCGTACGCTTCACTCCTCAGTACATACAGTCCATATATGAACGCTAAGCAGCTCGTTTTAAATTCTCTGTTTTTGTGATGTCATAGTTGAAACAACCTATTCAAACATACCTGCCTATTTGGCATGTAGCAGTATAGCCCCCCCACTGAAGTTAAAATGAGTCTTTCAGCCCTGAATATTTTTAAGTGAGGCACATTATGTTAATTATATACACCGATCAGGCATAACATTATGACCACTTCCTTGTTTCTATGCTCACTGTCCATTTTATCAGCTCCACTTACTATATAGGTGCACTTTGTAGTTCTACAATTACAGACTGTAGTCCATCTGTTTCTCTGCATACTTTGTTAGCCTCCTTTTACCCTGTTCTTCAGTGGTCAGGATCCCCATGGACCCTCACAGAGCAGGCACTATTTGGGTGGTGGATCATTCTCAGCACTGCAGTAACACTGACGTGGTGGTGGTGTGTTAGTGTGTGTTGTGCTGGTATGAGTGGTGTATGATAAAGTCTGTAACTGTAGAACTACATAGTGCACCTATATAGTAAGTGGAGCTGATAAACTGGACAATGAGCATAGAAACAAGGATAATGTTATGCCTGATCAGTGTATATATATAATATATAAGTCTTAAAGGCACAGGAACAAAAAAAGCCAGTTGAATATTAAGAGGAACAGAGAGGTTGGAAAATGTTAAGATGAATGACTGTTTTGGGGATCTAAAACCAAACAAACATTATAAGTGGACAAAAAGACAAAATACAAAAAAATACTAGAAGCATGTTGGATATCAGCCTTTTAACATATCTATTTCACTACTGGACCCACATATTTCTTGTACTTTTTCCCCTTAAGTCTACTTATAACATGGTTTCACATAACAAAAACAGTTGTAAATCATTTTTACATTCGCATTTTCCAAACTCTCTTTATGCCTCGGAATTAGGCAGGCATTTTTTTTTCTTACTGCGTCATTAAGACTGAAATATGTAAATGACCTCTGCCCTGATTGGCTCCCCTGTATTGCATCTTATTGAAAATGCATTCCTGGCTGAAATACTCCATATAACTTCAACATGAATGGGTGAGGCTAAACTGCTGTAGGCTGAATAGGAGAACATGCAGGGGCCTCAGTGAGCTAATTAGCTAGTTAAGCAAAGTTTGTAATTTAAACCGTTTGAGAAGCCTGAGTACAATGTACATATACTATATAAACTGTCAATAAGGTTTAGAAGAAAAGTTACAGCAGACATGTTTAACAAGTCATGGAGTAGTATGGCAAATTGAATGCTATAGTTTTGAAATGTTAAGTATTTTAATGTGTTTTATTCTTGTAATTTTTCATTGTATTCTTTTTTATTGCATTCTTATCTGTATTTGTATTCTGCTGATGAAGGGTACATTTATGCTGACTTGATTCCTCACCCCTCAAATGGCTCCTCTAATGCACTTCATTTGAGCTAATACAGTAATGGAACAGCCCTTAAGCTGGTGTTGGGATTCCTCTCGGGGGGGAAACGCTGAGGCCAAGTCAACAAGAACATGCTCTAAGTAATGTAACGGAGGGAAGGTTTCTCAGTAGGCCTCACTATAGAGGTTTCTGTCTCTGTCTATGTCTGCAAAAGCGTATTGGTTAATGGGGCAGTTATTGATAGTTTGTTGGACGTGGCTGCAGATCTGTTCAGCTCCAACTGTTGCACACCCACTGAGGCTCAAGACCCCGTGCTGCCATGGAAACAAGATCCCATAAAACGGCAAGCCCACCCAACTGCTGTCCAACAGAGATTAAACTTTGCAGGACTGGCTGAGGAAGAAGAGGCTGAAGAGAAAAAAGAACTCACCCTACATTCCTCTCCTCCACTGCCGTGCAGTTAGTTTACGGTGGGGATTTGTGGGGAGATATCCATTTTTCAGCTTAACTCAGCCAAACTGCCGCTTAAGGAAAGTAAGCAATCAGGATTTCAAACCTAGTTTTCTTTAGCATTTGAACAAATGAATTTGATGGATGTTTTATATACTGAGGAAAGCGATATAGCTACAGTTTACATAGTAATATGAATTATGTTCAATTAATATGAAGTTTAGATAATGTAGCAACAATTGTTACTCATAGGGCTCTTTTAGTGTTTAGTAGACAAAATTTGGCAACATAAAACACTAAAATGAATTGATGAATTAATCCATTTTCAATAATTTGCTACAAATTATTATATAATTTTATTTATTATGCCTTTAAAACTCTATTCCCTTTAAAAAAAATCTAAGAAGCTACTTCCAGACATTTTGTTTTATTAAGGCCATAGCTGGGTATCAAGGGGATCAGACTTTAAGCTTCATTAAGCATCTGTACAGTTGACTGAGAACTAAGAGCAAACCCTAACCACATTTTCATACAGCTCCAACACTCTGTGGTCCTCTTTCAGCATCATTTAAAGTTGAACCTATAATGTATTATGAAGCAGGAGCAGGAAAGCAAGCATGCTGTGGTTTTATTAGCATGAGCCAATTCAGTTGGAGAGACTCAGCGGACTAAGAATCTATGGCATTCTGGCACTTACAGTGACTGCGTCATAGTTATGCACATGTTTAACGGTGCACTTGAGTATTACGTACTGCAAAATGTCATCCACGGGAACACTTACATGCAAACTAGACTTTATCTGACCTACAGAAAGGACTACAGTTGCCTGGGTTCATTGTTATGGGGATAGATGCACTGCACTGTTAGTTTATGACAGACTTTGTTCCATTTCACAATAAAACAACACATCTTTGCTGTCATAACAAAATCCCATATCCACAAAACAGTAACTTTACAGAAGGAACAAGCTTTCTTAGCCTACATATTTCTTCTACTTAGTTTTTCCCTCTACTTAAGGCATTTGCAGGGGTTTATGTTCCAATAATTAATTTTTACGTGACCATTTTCCAACCTCTATTTATCCCTTATGCAGGCTGTTTTTGCTACTGTGCCTTTGGGGCTGATTTATGTAAATGACCTCAGTTCTGACTGGCTGGTCTCATTCAAACAGTCTGGGCTGAAGCACTCATAACTTTAAAACTGCTGTAGCTGAATAGGCAGAAATATGTAGATGAGTTTGTTTTTGTTGTTCGACATCACAAAAACAATACATTTAAAAGAGGCTCTATTTGCAGTTTAGTTTGAACATATTGTTAAATGTTTGGACTGGGAAGTGAACAGTACATTTTGAAACTTTAACAATGTTTACATCAAATTATTTCATTTTCTCCATGAAATATGCCCTTTAATATAAGTTAATTGTAAGGAAATTTTATTCAAAGCAATTTTGAATAATTTCTGTAGATCCATTCATCATGAAATGCTCACACAAGATAAAGCAGAGCTGGCGTATTCATTATGCTCAAGGTTTGTGTTGACAACAATGACATACTGTTTAGACTACACTGACAACAAGGATCTGGGCATATCAGCTGGATCTTGAGTGATAGTGAGTGAGTGATGATGTGGAAGTAAAGACTGCGAGTGAGGTCACTGAGTCAGCGCTTACAGTTCAAAAACGCAAAGTTAAAACAGATGCTTGCTTAGCATAGTAAAGGTGCGCAGCATTTCAAGGAACAGCTACTGTCAGGAACGGCTCCATCTGGATAGTTTTCATTTTCTTTGCATTTTCTTTGAGGCTGTTGTTCAAAGACTGTACTCCCCCACATGCTTTGTCAAACACATGCCTGCAACTCCAAAGGGCAGGAGAATAGTTGAAAGGCAGGCCTGAAAAAAACAGCTGTTTGGCAGACTTCCTGTGTAGCGTTCATAGCACACACTCCTCTGTTTATTCACCTGCCTCACACACTGTCTCACCCCCAAAGCCAGGAACAATTACCCGCACAGGCAGTGTATGCTCTAACCACGCACAGGAAAGAGTAGCGTTAGGTCCATTTACCACGCAGACTTATCTGAATCAATCAGAGTTGTTGTGTCTGGTTACAAAAATGCTTGGACAGGAAGAAAGCTGTCGCATCAGATATATATGTCTAGCCATAGATTCACCAATATTTAACTAGGAGTGGCCAGTATGGCAGAAATACGATATGAAATACATAAAGTTTTCATGATACATTTTGTGAGCGTTGATAATTTGGAATAAATCAAAGAGCTCCACTAGTGCCACTTCTTGGGTGATAATAATGGGTCTTATGTGGGTGACTGGTAGCCAAGTGGTTGGCGAGGTGAGCAACCCGGGGGCTGTGGGTTCAAATCCCAGGACTGACTGGATTTTCCTGGCTGTGCCCTTGGGTAAGGCACTTAACTCCCCACTGCCCCAGGCAGTGCTGCTCTGCTACTGATGTTGTGCTGCTCCCAGACTGGCCATGGTTAGCAGCAAAATGACAAATTTCCTCAATAACAGTGGACAATGTTATAAAAATAATATCAAAAGCTATGAATACAGTGACTTTTTCAGCATTTATTACACTGTCCTGTAGGGTGATGTCCTGTTTATTGTGATAAATTACATCACATTACATTTGTAAACATATTGTGGATATAATCAGTACTTAAAGAACGCTAAACAACCACCATTTTTCATTACAAAGACAGCTAATCCTGTTTGACTGGAATTTGAGCAGGACAGTATGTGAAATGTGACACTATTGTTTCTTTTTTGTCTGTTACAACTGATCAAACCTCAGAAAAACTAAATATTGTGGTACATATTGTGAATCATGGTGTCCTGAGGTATAATTGTGTTATATTTCTGCCATATCATTCACTCTAGTGCCCTGCAGTAAATCCAATAAGCTTTCTTTATAATGAAACACATGGTTGCTCAGTGCTCAAGTACCGATGAGCATATTGCATATTGTAACTTAAATTATCACTAAAACGATAAAATATTGTCCTATTTCCCATGCCTATAGAAGTCAGTTATAACAAATGCATGATGTAATTTTATTTTTCATTTCTTGCTCGTAGCTCATTGGAACAAGTGAAGTTGAAAGTGTAGATCTAATACATTTGTTTTGTAAGTAGAAGAGGTATTTTATTATTGTTTAAATTTCATGAAAAAATATGGTTTACAGCAAGAAAAAAACATCTTTTTTGTCCTTTCTTAACATTGAAACAAATGGACTCAAAGCTGTCCATCCAGAACATAAATTTGATTCATTATGTAAATAACAATGCATTTAACTGTGTAGTCATGCATTTACATTTTTATAGTTATATAATTTAAACTGAATGCTTAACAAAGTGACAGTGAAAACTTAAAACATGAAAAACATAAAGCATAATATTCTAATAGATTCTACAGCAAATATGTTATTTTGTCTCAGTTGAAAGGCAACTGAGCCAAGAGACAACACTGTGTTTTGTTTGGGGTTAGTTAGTGTTTGAACATCCTGGGACGGTGGGATTCGGTGTGTAAACGAGGGGAGCTTTACTCTGATACACGACTGACTGGTTTGGCTTTGCTGACATTTCACTGCCCCTGAGTAAAACCAGATATGAATGCAAATGTTCTAGTGTTGCTTCAGCATATGTTCTGATTTACATTTGTTTAAAAAGCTCTAGCTGGTTCCAGTAAGCAGACACTTTCTTCCATAATAGTAGCCATCAAAGAATAGTTATACCTGGCACCAAACTTTTCCTAAAACCCTGTGATCTTAATCCTATTCTCGACAGTCAGAATTCCTTAATGTCTGGAAACAGTCATTTTACACATAATGTGTATTTTTTTCAGTGGTTGAACCAAGCCTGCATTAACACGAATCACTGACTAGACAAAAGGGTTAATGGTTGTATAAAGGATTTACATCAATGCCTAAGCACTGCAGTATAAGCCTATATTATGTAGTTTTGTGAAGCACAGGAATTCAATTGAATGAGGCTGAGCTGAAGTGAGTGAAACTCTGAAATCAACTTAGTTTTAATGGATTCTACTGCACACACTGGCAAGATAGGAACTTCCCAGACACGATTTTTCTCCCATGGATTCTGAGTCATCCCACCTACGAACACCAGACATACATTTCTCTGTAAATCTTCTCATTTCTAACAGTTCAGTCCGCTATAGCAAAGGTTAACCCCATTACCTGCTTCACTCTCAAAATCACATGCTAATTTCACACACTGTAAAAAGTGTTTCATAGTTCAACCTAAAAAAATACTTCATGTGGTAACAAGTACATTAACTGTTTCATTCAATCTAAAATACCTTGAATGAATGATTCTTTAATCAAAGTAATTTGTGGCATTGAGTAAAACTAGTTCAATTGCTTGTTAACACATGAAGTCATTTTTTTAGGTTGAACTATGAAACACTAAGATCACATTCATAAAGCATACAGGTTTACATGATATTAATATGGACTACTGTGCCATTTTACTGAGAGACATTTTTCAAAATAAAAGTTCTCACTTTTTATTTTGGAACATTTTCAGTAAAACGCCTCATTTTTGGACAGCCGATATAAAAATGATCATTAAGTGCTTTGACATTCATCATACTAAGATTCAGTTGAATGATTGTTCCTAAGCATATATGTAAGTAATGTAGTAAAGTGACATGCAAAGTAACAAATGCTTAAGAAAAAACAGATAATTAAAAAGAAATCAAAAGTATAGGTGAAACGTGCAAGGTCATTTTTATTTTGGCTGTCTCAAAATGAGGTGTTTTACTGAAAATAACATACTTTTTTTAAAATAAAAAAGAGTTCTTTATTTTTAAAAATGTATCTCAATAACATGACATAGTAAACCATATTAATATCATGTAAAGCATGTATACTTTATAAAAGTTTATTTAAAAATGTATTAACATGTTGTGAAGTGTTTATGTAAGATGTTATGAATGTGTTACATAGACACCCTTCAAGTAAAGTGTTACTGAAATTTTCATGCAACTAGCTGCAGTATGAAACAATCTCAAACAATCTTTATGTCAACAGGGTAGAACAGCAATAACCTCATACTATGACTAGCATTAAGCTTGGAACTAGAGCATTAGACTGGGGCACTAAAAACAGTTTTTGTTTCAAACGTTGTACTTTTATAATGATAAAAGCTCTATTAAACTGAATGGTAAAATGGAAAATTGGAAAAATTATAAATAAAATGGAAACATTAACATTATTAACATAAGGCACATTTCAGCTTTTATTATTCTGCGGTATCATATTGAACTGAGAAACCAGTGTATTGCATTGAATCACATAATATATTTTGTGAATCGTTACTCCTTTACTAGCTAGGTTGACCAATATACAGCAGGCTAACAAGGCAAAAAAAACGCTGCCACAAGCAGCCATTCAAACAGCTGTCGTGTTATCATTAGCTGACCAGCTAACCAGCAAATTACGCTAACTAGTTACCAGCATGTAAACAACATTATTCCAAGAGACCATTTTTGTTTTGATTTATGATATGTTGACTAGTTGAAATTATGTCCTTTGATGTGATCTGCATTTTGATTGGCCATTTCATAAGACTTGTTTCACAAATTTGAGATGGTTGCAATTGTTGCGTTTCGAACAGGTTTCCAGTGAGTTGCAGGGCGCTTTACACTATGCAATACAAGTAAAATTTTGTTTCCTGTAAGTTTCAAGCAACTAAATGTGTGTGAAAAGTTTCACTCTATAAAGCCAGCACTAACATTAATAACTGAATGACAATGCTTTTTCTTAAGGGTTAACGATTCACCTGCGTGTTGGCAGTTCTTGCTTTCTGGGTAACTTCAAGTTTGCTTACATAAGCCTTTCAGACAAAAATCACAACCACAGCTCCTAAAACTATGCCCAGCTATGAAACAGTTTCCCCCACAACTGCTTCCTAATTTGAAGGTTTGCTGTGCAATAACAATCCCCTTACACTGGCACGGTTTATTTCGAGAGGATTGGTGCAGTGGCCACGCAGCTCTTGGCCCTGCGCTGCTCAAAACAAGGATTTAACCTCCGAATGGGCTGAAATAACATTTCCTGTCTGTCCTTTAGTGCTCCAGACTTCCTGTTTGACTGAGACAAATCCCTGCTGAAGCTGGACATTCCGCCCTGCACTGGCTCTCCATCTGTCTGATTCACTTGCTCTTTTTGTACCCTCTCTCTTTCTCTATCTATCCCTCTCACTCACACTCATCTCCCCTCCATCTCATTTTCATTCTTTCACTGTCCATTTTCTTTCTCTCTCTCTCAGAATCTCTTTCTCTCTCTCTCCTTCCATCACCTCCTCATCCAACTCATTTTCATTCTATCTGTTCATCTCATTCTCCCTCTCTTTCTCTCACACTTGTCCATCTCATTTTCACCTAATTTACTTTCAATGCCCCATCCTCTCTTCTTTCTCTTCTTCTGTCTCTCTCTCCTTCTCTCTCATTTTCTTTCTCTCCTCTTTTCTTCTCTCTCCTCTTTTCTTCTTTCTTTCTCCTCTTTGCTGCTTCTGCTTACTTTCTCTTCTCTCTCTTCTTTTCATCTCTCTTTTCCTCTGTCTTTCACTCTTTCTCTCTCCTTCTCCTCTTTGCTTCTTCCTCTCTCTTTCTCGCTCTTTTTTCATCTCTTTCCCTCTCCTCTTTTTCTCTCTTCTTTTCATCTCTATTTTCCTCTGTCTCTCTCACTCTTTCTCCTTTTTTCTTTGTCTCTCTATACCTTTCGCTCTCTCTCTCTCTCTCTCTCTCTCTCTCTCTCTCTCTCTCTCTCTTTCTTCTTCTTCTTCTTTTCTCCTGACCCCTTGTCTCTTGTTTTTTCCTCTGGCTCTCTCTCTATCTCTCTTTTCCTCTGGTGTTCTCTCTCTCCTTTTATTCATCTGACTGTGTGTGGACTGAAGCAGTGAAAGTAAATTAGGTAAAAGGTGAATTGGAACTAAAGTAGACAGCTTGAAATAAAGATGGACAGTAATAACCACAGGCGACTGAAACTTTACACAGAGCTGAGGCAGACGGCGAGTGAGTGACCAAGTGAGGAGAGAGAGAGAGAGAAAGAGAGAGAGAGAGCAGGTAGAAAAGTCAAATGTCAGGAGGAGAACTTAGCTTGATAATCAGCATTTTCTGGACATTATCTCAGTGTCTCACAGTATTTAAAGACTCAAACCATTGTTTGTCTTCTGCTGTCCTGTCTTAAGGTTAGCACCACGTTCTGGAGGAGCTGTATTTCATCCCTCACTCAGCACAAAGCTATGATGAGCAGGGGTCTTTGTACACTACCTGTTGTGCTATGAGGCCAAGTCTGCTCTCCAGAGCGTTGGCCACCTTCATCTTCCCATCTGCATTACAGATCTCAGTACCACCTGAGCCGAGTAAATGTATTCAGAAAGCACAGAATGCGCTTTCACATGAGCGTCTTAATAATTCTTCAATTTTGCAGCCTGACAGCTGAAAGGTAGGAGTGTAGACAAGCAAATTAATGCCCAGCATAGAGGCAAACGTCAGCTTCACATCAGTGATCAGGAGAAACATTCAGAAGGCTGTTATAGATAGGACAGTCTTGCTGGTGACCCAGACAGGTACCCTCCATAGCAAATGCATGGCTAAAGGCTGGACTGATATCATATGAATTTCATATGCAGTAACTAGTCTGAAATAACTCAGTGGAGCCCACTGCATCACTGAGCCCTGGCGTTCATGAGCTGGATAGATTTTACATTAATGTACTACTCTGCCTTCCACTACACACTACTGAGAGATTACCATGTTTAGGCTCGTGTTTCAATAAATTCAGGCATAGAAACTGAAATTACCTGCATTCAAATATCATTTGTATGATGCATTGAAGTCATTCAGAAAACGGGTCATAAGAGACAAACTGACATAAACGTATAAAATGAAATGTATAAAATGAAATGAAATGTATATATCAAACCTGTGTGTTTGACTGTATTGAATATTGCAACCATTAAACACTGTTTAATATGCTATATGTCCAAAAGTTTGCAGACACCTGCTCATATAATGTTTTTTCTGAAATAAAGGATATTAATATTGAGTCATCCCACCTTTTGCTGGATATTGGAACATTGTTGTGAGGTTTTGATTGATTTAAGCTACAAGAGCATTAGTGAGGTCAGCTACTGATGTTGGATGATTAGTTCTGGATCACAAATGCCACTCTAAATTATCCCAAAGGTGTTGGATGAAGCTCCATTACCCCAGAAACACAATTCCACTGGTCCTCAGCCTTTATACCCCTCAAGCCATTGTTTTCCATTGAGTTTAGTGACCTTTGGCTCATGTGTGGCTGCACAGGGATAAACAGTATAAAAATACATTGTGAAAATGGTCACTTCGTAATTAGGTTTTCCATGAGGGGAAGATCCAAGACCTCTGCCACAATTTGAACCCTAGGTAAAGTATTAATCTATGTCACATCATCAGTATTATGTCACCATTACATACACTGAGTAATAAAGTCAGCTGTTATAATGTGCTATATCATTTAACCCTAAAAAGTGTCATGACAAAATCAAATATCAAAGAAATTGTCAGACATATCTGTTGTGTCAACTTGACATAAACATTGACGAAAATCAGCCTTTATGACAGACAATACCTATTGGAACAGGCCTTTATAAATGTTTATGTAGGTGTATACCAGTTGTGATTACAAGCATACACAGATATATAATCATGAACAGTGTCTACAGTAAAGTGTTGCCAGTCAAGTCCAATTATGTGAGAACCACAGCAAAAAAAGCTTTAATAAACATTTATGTAGGTTTATATCAGTTGTTCTGATATGCATATGTAGGTATCATATAACCTTATGAACACTGCCCTACAGTAAAGTGTTACCAGTCAGACTTACTCAGCTTCTTTGAGAAGTGCAGCAAAAACTATTTCACTAAACCCATTCCAAATATTTACATGGTTTGTCATAACCACATAACTGTTAATAAACGCAGATCCATTTTGGACAGGTGATGAAACACATATACATGCATTTGCAGACATACAGACACATACACACACCCCTTTCTGGCAGTTCATCTTGGTGGAAGAACAACATTTAGTTACAGCTGTACACCAGGGGCATAATGCGCAGGCTGTGTGAAGAAATGTTATTGCATAACTCATTTACATGTTCTGGGTTTACGTTATCGTCTCATGGCAGTTACATTAATTCCTAACCACAGCAGGAACATAAAACTGTTTTGCCTTGAAGCGATCTTGCTATATATCACACACTCCCCCACTCCACCCCCCAAACCGAAAAGCATCAGTCATTTCAGACAGAACAAAGAACGCCCTTTTAACAACAAGGGTGAGAGGATCTCATCCAGGCCATTTTTCTGATGAGACGTGGAGGAGTCATCAGTTATCGGCTAAACGAACAGCAGTTGAATAGAAGGAGAACCATAGGGAGGCTCTGTCGTTACCATTGCTGCCCAATCCACCAGACAGCCAACATTAGGAGAGGACAATAGGAATGTGGAAGATACAATGGTTGAGCTTTAACATGAAGGTCACTTTCTCTCTCACTCATTTACACTTTGTTTCACTTTGTGTATCACTCTCCCTTATTCTCCATCTCTCTCTGCGTCATCATCTCTCCTCTTCACTGGACACTTTAGGTACCTCTATCTATCTAGCATTGTTTCAGTGTTAAAGTGGTAATTTGGTCAAAAATCAAATTTACGCAGTTTTCCACTCACTCCTATTGCAGTCAATCAGTTCAAGACATTTGCTTGTTTAGTTTTGTGCTGGAACTTTGAGTTGTAGCTAACATGTAAATGTAGCTAACAAGTAAAGGAAGCTTATAGCCACCAGTTAGCATTACGCAAACTTCCTACCTATATCATCACATTTGCCTCTAATTGTTTTAAGTTGTTAAGGAGTCAAATTCATCAAGTCATCTTTTTACAGTACTTTTCTTGATACAGAATACAGAAGGAGATCTGACAACATGTAATACTAACCCCCTTAACAGGCCAGAGCCCAAGGTTTTATTAGACACTTCTATAATCTAAGAATAGCTCAACCAGTTTGCACTTAAATCCCTGTAGTTACTGAATAATAAGCCTTAGTATGTAATAAGCCTGGGATTTTAAGAGGTTGAGTACATTTCCCATTAATATGACTGATGGAATGAATAAAAAGGTATCTGACACATTAACTTCATGTGCTACAAGCTCTTCAAGGACACAAGATGTCAGTTTAATTATATGACCTATTTGACCTTAACAGGGTAGTTTGTAGAGCTTATGCTAGCCAGGTTAACTCTGCTATCAGGGACTGGCTAAACTGTACCTGATTCTCCATGTTTCAGCACCCATGAAGTTGGTGGTAGGCCTCGTTTTTGTTACACATTTTATTTTGTTTTCCTCTTTGCCCAGAGCAAAATACAGGCAATTTAGCGATGTGTGAGTTGTGGAAGGACACAGTTTTCAGTCAGGCTGCCTACAGAGTGAAAGCAGAATATCTCGCACTCTGTGTGCATATAGGAGCAGACAAACATGAACGTCATTATGTGGAATCGAGTCCAAAGCTTAGGAGTCAACTCTTGATTTCCAAGTGCCTGGAAGTGATGAATTAAGTCTTATTTCAGGATCAACTCAGTAGGTAAAGGAGCCTTTATTAACTTTAGTATTTTAAGAATGCAGTTTCTCCATGTATACTAATAACATGCAAAACATGTAAAGCTAAAAAATTGCTGGTTAGTACAAACATACTTTTGTCCACCAGGTCAAAATGTTTGATCGCTCCTGATCTTTAGAAATTAAAAAAAGTAGACTGTCACATATGTCATGGATGGCACATAGCTAAAAAAAAACAGCAGTAACCGCCAAAAACAGCAGCAACAGTCTTGATTTGTTTCTGCACTTGTCAATTTTTATAGATAAACCACATAAGAATGTCTATTTCAGATTACGTATAGAGCTCATATCCTATATGTTTCTTGTTTCCTTTTTTCTCTGAGGTGTACGTATGTCATTTGTGTGGGTGTATGTGCCAAAAACAATATTTTTTTATTTTTAAATGGCCATTTCTTAGCCTTTTTATGCCGTAGAATGAAACAGGCTGTTTTTGTTCCTGTGTCTTTAAGACAGATATATGTAAATAAGCACTATTCTGATTGTCCTGTATTGTGCCTCATTAAAAAAGTAGTTTAGGATGAAACAGTAAAAACTTCAGTGTGAATGGGAAGGGCTACATTTCTGTAGGCTCATCGTAAAAAGTGGCTCCTCAGATCTACTTAAAAAATGACTTCATGTGGTAAATTAACTAGTTTTATTCAACCTAAATAAATACTTTGAGTGAACGATTCTTTCAATCAGTGTAGTTTTTTTAAGTTGAATAAAACTAGTTCAATTGCTTGTTACCACATGAAGTAATTTTTTTATGTAGATCTGACAAGTAACTTTTTACAGTGTTGAATAGGCAGATTGGCTTGGCTTTTGTTAGCTTCATTAGCTTTGTACCTCCAATGCAAAACTAAAGCTGTAAGTTTCAGACAACAAACATACACTATATTGCCAAAAGTATTCGCTCGTGTGCCTTCACAGCATATGAACTTGAGTGACATCCCATTCTTAATCCATAGGGTTTAATATGATGTCGGCCCACCCTTTGCAGCTATAACAGCTTCAACTCTTCTGGGAAGGCTTTGCACAAGGTTTAGGAGTGTGTTTATGGGAATTTTTGACCATTCTTCCAGAAGTGCATTTGTGAGGTCAGACACCGATGTTGGACGAGAAGGCCTGGCTCACAGTCTCCGCTCTAATTCATCCTAAAGGTGTCCTATCGGGTTGAGGTCAGGATTCTGTGCAGGCCAGTCAAGTTCTTCCACACCAAACTTGCTCATCCATGTCTTTATGGACCTTGCTTTGTGCACTGGTGCGCAGTCATGTTGGAACAGGAAGGGGCCGTCCCCAAACTGTTCCCACAAAGTTGGGAGCATGAAATTGTCCAAAATCTCTTGGTCTGCTGAAGCATTAAGAGTTCCTTTCACTGGAAGGGGCCGAGCCTAACTCCTGAAAAACAACCCCAAACCATAATCCCCCCTCCACCAAACTTTACACTTGGCATGATACAGTTAGACAAATACCGTTCTCCTGGCAACTGCCAAACCCAGACTCGTCCATCGGATTGCCAGACGGAGAAGCGTGGTTCGTCACTCCAGAGAACACGTCTCCACTGCTCTAGAGTCCAGTGGCGGAGCTTTACACCACTGCATTTGACGCTTTGCATTGCATTTGGTGATGTAAGGCTTGGATGCAGCTGCTCGGCCATGGAAACCCATTCAATGAAGCTCTCTACGCTGTTCTTGAGCTAATCTGAAGGCCACATGAAGTTTGGAGGTCTGTAGTGATTGACTCTGCAGAAAGTTGCTGACCTCTGCGCACTATGCGCCTCAGCATCCGCTGACCCTGCTCTGTCATTTTACGTGGCCGACCACTTCGTGGGTGAGTTGCTGTTGTTCCCAATCGCTTCCACTTTGTTATAATACCACTGACAGTTGACTGTGGAATATTTAGTAGCGAGGAAATTTCATGACTGGACTTGTTGCACAGGTGGCATCCTATCACGGTACCACGCTGGAATTCACTGAGCTCCTGAGAGCGACCCATTCTTTCACAAATGTTTGTAGAAGCAGTCTGCATGCCTAGGTGCTTGGTTTTATACACCTGTGGACATGGAAGTGATTGGAACACCTGAATTCAATGATTTGGATGGGTGAGTGAATACTTTTGGCAATATAGTGTATCTTGGCTAATCAACTGTTTGGGGTTACGGGGAAAGTGTGCCAATTTTTTTTAGGCAAACTAACTTTTAAGAGAATGACATGATCTCCTCATGTTTCCTCCAAACACAGAGAGAGGAAAACCTCTTTTTCCATCCATACTGCACAAGGTTTCTCCATTTCAAAGACACGTCATGCCAGATAGTGTTTGAGGTTTTGCGTGAAAGTGTAATATATTAAAGCATGCACATGACTATATGTCCCTTTTTACATGCACACCCACAGATATTCGAAACTATACTCAAATGAACTACTGTAAAGACAATAGTGTGCCACATTAATTCAGGAGCCAAAATCTGAAGGAAGCGATGCCTAATTATCTGCTCGAACAAAGACACTGATGAACATTTGCTTATATAAGCCGATATGCCACATTATATGAGTCAAGACCCCCAACAGACTTCATGATAGAAGCAGTTCTATTATTAGCATGCCATAATGATGTGTTCCGCAGTCTTCCCCTTTGTCTTTTTCTTTTATGTTGGTTCCCTTTCGCTGTCAGGGAGAAATGACAGCTCACACTATGCCTGTAAGGAGGAACCAATATTATGTGCTCGCTCGTTTGAGTTCAGGTGCATCCTCAGCTCCACCAGCCCAGCCTATATGACAACAGTGCAATCGGAAATGAGGGCAAACTTCAAACGCCTCTTCATGGGATTAATACACAAGGCTTGCATGTCAAGCCATGAGCCGAATAATCAAGCAAATGCATGCAGCTTAAGGAGCTGGAGTGGTGGAGCAGTAAGGCAAAAGCTGTCAGCAGTCATCTGCCTCTATTTAACACAGCTGTAAAGTGACTAGCTAATGGCAGGGTGGCAAACCACAGTATGAGTCTATGTGTGTGCAAGCTGAGTTAGAGTGAAGCAAAGATAGCATTGCTAAATTGATGCAGAGAAGACATGCTAGACACAGCAAGAAAGAGAGAGAGACCAGCGTAATCAGAAAGATGGGCCCCAGGTTGTTCTTCAGTTTTCCAGAATTGTGTTACTATAGTGGTTCTCACATTTTTTCAGTCTTTAAAAGTCTAGAGTTAATTTTGTTTTGCTAATTAATTTTGTATATTTAATTACATTTATTGCGTAGTTCCATATGATTCATCTGTAACGCTTTACTGGAACCTTGCTACATAAAATTGACATAACCATGCCATAAACATGCCATGGCATGTCATGTCACATGCTGTCATGACAGATTATGTCCAGTAATGTAACAATGTATAACAATGATATGTTAACATTACAAGCAGTTCTCATAATAGAAGTCATAATATTTGTTGTCATTACAGGTAACTAGAATAGATTAGGCAACAGTGATACCATATGCTTTCATGACATCAAACCTTTTAATACCAATTACTGGTAATGATAACATGATGCTGTTATAATGTAATGGAATAACATTCAACATATATTCTGTATTCACAGGTTTGAACTTGCACTTCTGTCTTTTTTCCACCTGTTTCAGTGTCAAGAAATGACAAAAACACGGCAAAGACGTGTTTTACCACAAAATAAGCCTGTATACATAATAACTTTTCATCAAGTTCAAATTATTAATTGCAAATTACACTGGGCTTTTGTTATTGTTAGTAATATTTGTAACTTCTAAGGGTTAAGAAAGCTGTAACTGCAACCCCACCTTCACCACTGTAAGGTGGGCTTCATGACCTCTCAACTCTCCCTGACACGCTACAGCAACCTTCTTCACATTTCTCCACACTCTGCCACATTCTCACACGCAACGCATGGAGGAACAACAACAACTTTGGCTGTAAACAGTTTTAAAATGTGTAGTAACGCTTACAATCATCCAACAACTCAGTCATTCCAAAAATAATCATGTAATGCTGATAAACATAAAAGGTAGAGAAATTAGCTGCTAGGTTAGCTGTTTTGGCTATGTTCTTCTGCCCACTTCCATCAGTTAGAGGCATTTTTTATTACAACAGTGAGTTTTATCATATAATGATAAGGTGATTTTATGGAAAAGCTATTTGAAAAAAGTATGTTATCAAAAATATATGTCTACATACTTTTTCTTTCCCAGACATGCAGCTGTGTGATCATACCAGCTTCAGCCTGGGTCATAACAGAGACAGTCCACAACTTTTACAGAACTGATCAAAGTTGACACCTTTCACTTTCATCTGAGGTCACTGCCCAGCTTAGCTCTATGCAGCTATCTAGACTGCCCTTTATGATCAGTGCACTCCACTTCTCCAAGTTTTGAACCACATGTGGAAACAGAATGGAAACAAATGTCAGCATTCCTCAAAGACACCCCACACAGTCTGTTTCAAATCTGCGATTGTGCACTAAGAATCAGCCAGGCGAGTAGGGGGGGGGGGAATAAAAGGCTATTATGTCACGCCGTGGGCAGGACCCTAGCAAACTGAGTTTGGAATTACAGCCCTGAGCACCCAGTCTAAAATGAATCAGGATCCCTCCGCATTGTCCTAATACGATTTGGAGAAAAAGGCACCCTAAGCGACAGGAAAAACTGTGGAATCAATGCTCTCTGAACCAGAGTGAGAGGTACAGGCAGAAGGGCAATTTAGGATAGAACTGGATAGCCTTTTATTATAGTGCGAACAATGACTTATGATTTATTAATTTATAGACTAATTTTTAGTCTTATGACTTATGACTTACTAGTTTATAGACTAATTTTTAAAGAATACATTAGCAAAAATATCCCTAGATAAGCCAAAAAGATCAATTCACCCAAGTTAAGAAAGGCTGTTTCAGTTGTTGCTAATATCAATAATTTATACAATCAGTATAAAGTTGTGGAACTCATTACACAGTGAAAGAGCAAGGTCAGATCAATTAGGGGTCAGTCTGAATGGGCCGTTAGCTTACTCACCGCCGACAAACTGGATCCCCCCTGCCACACGTCCAATGGCACGAGAGATGAGCTCGGATACGCAGCAGCCCATGAGCGCTGTGAGCGCCACCAGCAGCAGCAGGCCACATCCCGTTCCCGTCACCACTGTACACACACGCCACTCCACGCTCGGGATGCCCTGGAAGGTGGCGTAGCGGCCGCACTGCTCCAGCATGACAGTGGCCTGCCTCTGCTCATCCCGTACGGGGTAGGAGCAGCGCCGGAAAGTGCCGAAGGACACCGGCTTGCCCATCTGTGACCCCAGCAGCCAGTAGGGCATGAAGAAGCCCACACAGGACGCTGCAGCACTGAGGAGAGACACCAGGGCCCAGAGTATCCCAGCACAGGTTAAACTGGAAGCCATGGTGAGTGAAGTGGGATCTGATATAATAGGGAATTCCCAAAAGACTTATAGACAAAAACTTGTATTCCTTTTCCTTTTTCTTTGGAGGATGAAGATGACGTCTATCTCCACACAGTTCTCACCATGGTCCTCCTTTCAATGCCTCCTGTTCCCTTTGAGCAGACACAAGGGAAAAAAGGCAGTTAATATAATAAAAGTTATCTTGCCTAGATTATTTATGCCTTAAAAAAAGGCTTTTGACAGGTTACAGCTTGTACAAAATGTGACTAACTTGTACCACTGAAAGGTCTTGCTTGTGCATCACTTTGCTTGCTGCGTCTGGAATTTACTTATTATGTTTTTAGGCCTTTTATTAGTTGATAAAGCTATTATTGCTTTGGCACCCTCATACATTGCAGAGTGCTGACAGACTCTGTTCCAAAAGGGATCTTAAGGTCATCAGATGCTTTTATGCTGGATAATCCTCCAGTAAAACATAAGAGAGTGGTGAAGCAGCCTTTTGCTGTTATGCTCCGAAGAGCTGGAGTTCTCCGCCTACTCAGACACGACAGGCACTTTCTGCTGACACTTTTAAAAGTTTACATATTCACTTAAATTCAATTTGTTTATGCTTGTCTGATTTTTTCGTGAAGCACTTCGAGCTGCCTTTCGATGCATGAAAGCTGCTGTACAAATAAATGTACTATTATTCAAACCTCAGCGCACGACTCTTTCATAATATATTCATACATGCAACATTCTTTATATATGCAAATTAGACTGCCTACGTAAGCGCTCCACACGCGAGCGCTGAAGCTACAGAAGTCTTAAACATCTGCGCCTCGTGCATAAGACACGGCATCTTATAGACAAAACGGAGACTGAGAACAAATTATGGGTGTCCGATTTATGAAATGTCCTCAGAGACCCACTGTCCGATGCTCGGAGCGGGAATATAAGCAGCCCTGCCTTCAGTCCAGTGTGAAGAAACAGCGACAACAAATATTCAGAACTCACAGCAGAAAGAGACTGAGATGGTAACTTACATAATAAAGGGCGCCGTTTGAAGTCTCAGGTAAAAGTCAGCAAAGCCATGTCAGTGTACAAATCCAAAGTTTCCCTCTGATGAGTCCCTCTGTGTTCGCTTCAGGACGGGCGCCCCGAAGACGGACAAGTCCCCCAGAACGGCTTCAGTCCAGAATGAGAGCGTCCTCTGCTTTAACATAAGCACATGAGGCTGGAGCACATCAGGCTCTCTCTCTCTCTGTTTCTCTCTCTCTGTTTCTGTTTCTCTCTCTCTCTCTCTCTCTCTCTCTCTCTCTCTCTCTCTCTCTCTCTCTCTCAGCTGTATGCTGTGCTCCTCTCCACACTCAGTGAAGGAGTGGAAGCTGAAGGGAGCAGGAGGGAGGTTCTCAGTCTGCTGGGCCATCGCTCGCACACATCTCCGCCCAAAGGGGGCTGGGCTAGTTTCCCAGACTCACACACAGTGCTTTTTCCCATATAGTTTCAGGAAGTGTGGTCATACATTTATCTATCATGTGTGCCCCATGTGTGTTTGTTACACACACACACACACACATACACACACATACACGCACATATATATATATATATATATATATATATATATATATACATATACATACACACACATACACACAAATGTATGGAAAAAAAATAATGCGTGGCCACGCCTCATTAACGCGTGGAAACGAGCAAGGACCCAGTAAGGCATGGAAATGGGATAATTAAGTAGTGGCCACGACTTAGTAATGCATGGGAACCATTCCCATGCCTTACTAAGTTGTGGCCACCACTTAATTATCTTGTAAGATAGATAGATAGATAGATAGATAGATAATATTATATGTATCACGTAATTGTAAGTATCAATTTGTAATAATAAAGTGTCCCATATGTGTCACATACATATAAGCACCTATATGTAATGAAAATCTGTTCCATATGTATTATATACATAGGTATCTATATAATAATAATAATAATAATAATAATGATAATGATAATGTGTCCCCTATGCATATATATGCATATATATATATAACATTTAATTAAAAATTCTAGGCCTAATCCTAAACCTAACCCTATCTTTGATCTTACTAACCAAAAAGAAACATTTTTACCTTTTCAGTTTTAAACAGTGAAACAGAAAAGCTTCTGTGAAATGCTCTTTAATGCTGTCACTGTCAAGAAGTAAATCATACATGCTCACACAGTTGAGTTTGTGCAAGGTAATAAGATGAGTGTAATAATGACGTGTCTAATATGTTATTATGTATGTGGAAGTACCTTTATGTGTGACAACAGATTTCTTCTTTTTATTATGCCAGGTATGTTACACATATGAGGAATGTGTGTTGGAGAATACACTCATGTAAGACATGTGACAGCCTAACAGACCAGACAAATACACAGTATTATTAACAAATATTCTGCAGAAATAAGACATACTGACTAAGGGGAAATTAAATAACATAACATTAAACAGCCCATGTCCTTCGTTTATCTTGTATTTTAATTTTTTCACTTGTAACATTTGTGCAGGGTCCTACAAGACATACAATCCAATGTTCTTTACAATATATTCGATGATAACTGCTAACGTTGGTGTAATAATCTTTGTGCAAGTACCAGTATCTCCTTCTAGTTGCACATCACACTCCACCTCCTAGCAGAATATTTTCCTCATGACCAGTTGCTTAGTAAACTAGTTAGTCATGCAGGCTTTGGCAGGGCTTGCGGTCAGCACTGCTGAGCGAGATGAGGAGCAGGAGCGCAGTGTGTTGCTGCAAGATGGAGACCGAATGAGGGGAAATGCTGTGCAATGCAGTGATTATGACATCACACATTATGGCTTTACGTGAATTTATGAGCATTTGAGAGTTTGTTGATAAGTGTAAGCTCACTTGCCTGACTCTCAACTGACCAGGCAGGGCTGCTACTCTGAGAATCAGTGTGTGTGTTCAGCTCATGCACAGTGATAAAGTTACTTTAAAAATGCATTTTTATTCTGCTAAAATATTTACTTTTATATATACTTGAGTATGCTTAAATTTCAATGATTTTTGACTTTAACTTATATATCATCATCAAGCACAAGTATCTCCTTTGTTTTGTCTTTTGCATTGCATAACAAATTCATGATGAATGGACCACAAGAAATGCTCCAATGCAGAATAAATAAATCCTAAGATTAATACTTGCATATTAAGTCTGTAGGTGTTAGATTATCAACATCAACAAAAAATAATATTAAAAAAAAATCTGAAAAATGTTCTAAAAATGTAACATCCGAAAAAGTAATGACAAATGGCATGCACATCATTGATGTTTGATAATGGAGCATGTTTTTTATATGGTTCTATGTACAGCATTTTTGAAAATGGTTCTACATAGCACCGAAAAGTGTTTGGCTATTGTTACGATATCAAGCTTATAATACTAGAAGAACCCTTTTTGGTGCTATATAGAACCATTTCTCCATCAATCTGAAGAACCATCTCACCATACAAAGAACCATTTAAGCATAAAATGGTTCTATATAGAACTCATGGTTCTGTATAGAACCATTGCCTTTACTAAAGAACCCTTGAAAAGCCATCCTTTTTCACCCCTTAAAATACCAGGCTTGTTACATTCTAAAGCTTATTATTCAGTAGCTACAGTGACTTCAACGCAAACTGGCTGAGCTATTCTTAGCTTATAGAAGTGTATAATAAAACTTTGGGCCTGCTGGTGGGCCCTGGCTGTTTAAGGAGTTAAGTGTGTAAGGGTTACATGCGGGAGCATTTGCGTCTGTGCATGTGCATGTCAGGATAAAAGCAAAAACAAGCCAGTAAAAACAAATAAAAAGGAAATCATTTCAAACGATTGAAAGACAAACTCTGTTTTCATTTTTATAATCGCCTTATCCCTGACCTTCCCTAACCTCACTTTTTATGACTTTGCATGGGCCATCTGCCATGTCAGAACTGCTGCTGGCATCTACAAATGCACTGAAGTTCGGTATGGGATATGAATTCCTAATCTGAGATCAGCTGCGTGCTGCACAGTGATCAAAGTATACCATTCAGAACTTGGTGATGGCCCTAAATCAGTACAAAAGCAATGAACAACAGGCCAGAGAGAGGGCAGGCAATCTGCTACTGGACTAGTGAGAGGCCAGAGAAGCTCTGTTTGTCAAGAGCAGTAGATAAAGTATGGGGGCTCACGGCGGGGCACAGGAGTTTACAGAAAGGACGCACTGCTGTGAATTATTCAGAGGTGCCTCACAGAGCTATATCCTTCTGTGTTCCCTTTACTTTGTATGTAACCTCTATCCAAGATACACTTGTGGACCTACTACTGGAATTTCATTGCCTTTTATTTCGCTGTAATGCAATAACAGGAATGAGCAACATTATTCAGTGTCAAAGGTATTTTTCTTTTCACTCATGCAAGGTCAGGTTTACAGCTACAGGCAGGGTTGAGTTTAAGGTCAATTTAATCAAACTGAGCCAGAAAATCTTCTGCAATGACAAAGAAACAAATTCACGAAGATATTTTGACAAGTCATTCAAACACTTCAAACTACTAAAAAAGGCATCAGTGGAAATACTATATTAGGTTAGAACACATGCTTTATATTTTTCTGATTTAATGTATGGAGTACTGTAACTGCAGTGCATTTTATATTTGTATAAGTTCTGCAATGTGTGAATTAGTGAATTTGGAATGCACTTTTATGAACTTATGAAATAGTATGACCAGCCCTCTGCTCAGCCCTTACAGAAAAGTTACCTATATTTCACATGTGTAGTGTGCAAAAAAAATGTGTTTACGAGTGAACACGTGGATAAGGTGCTATCACATGTGACATTAAATGACACATTCAATCACATTTTTACATGTGAAAATGTTTTTACATGTAATTACTCTTTTTGTGTGTACACATTTTGTTTTGTGATCGTGTTTTTTTCATGTGGTATAGTTCTTTTATACATATGTGTGTATAAATTTCACATGTGCTTATTCACATATAAACTTCATGTGTTTTTTCTGTAAGTGAGAGGTTTTTGGGTGTTTATTACAGAATGAAATGAAAGAAATCAAAGAATTTTAGTCCGTTTTCTATCTTACTTTCACTGTAGAACTTCTTTTGAAGTTTAAGACCAAATTTATCTTGTTATAATGTAAGAGTTTTGATTGAGAGTGTTATGAAAATAATTTGTTGCATAGTGCAAAAATAAAAATAATTTTTATTATTTAGCCTGTGCTTTAAGACCTACATGACCTACTCAAAGGGACAGGTTCCTAGACATGAGTTAAGCATAGTCTTAAACTATAATGTAACATCAATGTTAATATACAACCGAAAAGCTTTTTTTCAGTCTAGGCTTCAGCTTGAAGGTCAGATCTAGAGAAGTTTTAGAGTGAATCTCAAATGGCTCCTTACTCCATATCCACTGCAATCTCCTAGCTGTAGAGTTGTACAGTTATGGCTGAACATAAACGGCTTTATCTTCGACATATAATGCACTTTTTGACCGTAGAAGCCATTGTTTCTTGACTTATGTTGGAGACTACATAGGGAAAAGGGGGCCATTTGAGATTCAGCCTTAGTTTGCTTTCCACCATCGTTTCCCCTTCAGCTTTTCTTTCAAGACTAAATTTGTCTTATCTTCCATTAACATTTTGCTTTATAACATTATGAAAATATTGCATATAAAGAAAATTATCAGGAGTGTAATCATTTGTTGCTTTAATTTTAGACCGCTGCTCTCAGGCCGGAACGGATTTGGAGCAGCGGTGTGTTGCAGTAGGACCGCATTACAGCGTTGCCTTGTGGGTGACGTGGTTTGTTTATAATGGCGGACACAAAAGCAGAAAGTTCAGTTGACAGTTCAGCTCTGATCCCGAACAGCGGCAATGTCTCCTCTCAGACAAACAACCCTCTGGCCAGGAAGCTTAATAAGATTTTGGAAACCCGGCTGGATAATGACAAAGTGAGTGAGAGTCTCATTTACAGCGTACTCTTTTACAGCTCATTCAGAAGTGCTCAGCTTGCTAACGTTAGCCTAGAAGCTACTTACAGCTAGAAATATTACTATTAATATTTTTCGCCATGTCGTTAAGGCAAGATTGCAATGCCCAGGTTCAGGCATGCGATCTAATTCATAATTAGACAAATAACTATTTAAAATATAAGTAAACTAACTCACGTTATCTCTGTGTGTAGTTAGCAGGTGTCTAACACCTGACTATGGATAAATCTCAAATGGCTCCTTACTCCCTATGTAACCTAGCTAAGTTAGTGTACTATGTAAGTCATGAGCTAATGACTTCCACACCCATACAATATGCATTATATGTCTAATCGAAAGTCCTTTATGTTCAGCACCAATACCTATCTATCATTTAGTTCACTATGTAGGTGTAGAATTTTGTGATGATTGGACCAACAGAAATGATCCAAAATTACTTGGAAAAATAATTTCTCCATGAACTTCCATTAAAAGTCGAGAATGTTTTTCCTTATCCTCTAAAGTTACCTTTTTGGAGATACAGGGTTTTGTTCTGACAGCAGCTTTGTGTAGTCTCCACACCTCTTGTCAGGTGGATAGGAAAAGGGTATCCAACTGTCATTCACACCTTTATATAAATATTTAATTAGAGACTGTGTAATAAATTTAGTCACCCCTGAACTTAAATGTGAAGTGTGCTGAAATTACTACTGGAAGAACAGACACAATATCTTAAGCTTCACAACTGTTAGTTGTTCAATAAATGTGTTTTAGCGATATGCTTCCTTCACTAAAATGGACTCCTTATAGAGGATGTGCTGTTCCTTTAACTTTAGTCATGGTCCCGTCAGAAAGAGCTACTTAGGGTTATTAGACTGAAGGATGTGTGTTTGGTTTTCATTTTCATCTAGAGAGAGAGAGAAACTGGATACACAACAGTTTAGACACCTGTATGTTGTCAGCGATGAATCACTTCCTGCCTCGTAATAAAGAACCCAGTCTAATAATGAAAATAATGATTGTAGCTCGTGCTACACAGTATTGCTGATCATTAAAATGTCTCCTCTTGGATAGATAATAAACTGCCATAGTTTCAGTTTTCATTCTGCATCATTGTGTGTGTGTGGGCTAGCCTTTTAAAAACATGGATGAGCACCAACTAAAATTAAATTTGAAGTAAACCAAGATTATGCTAATTGGTATAGGTGGTATTGATGGGGCTCTGCCGATAACCTTGATTTTATTTATGATTGAACTTGCAGCTTTAATGTTGATATCTGCTCTACTGTTATTTTTTTTTACTCCCTAGCAGCATAGAATACCTTCAGTTATCACTTTGTATGTCATATGCTGAAGCATTTTTACATGCAGTTTCTTCCAGATAGACTACTATAATGATCTATTATTTCATCTCCCTAATAATAAGCTTCAGTATACACAAAATACAGAAGTCAAGGTTCTAACACTAATGCACGCAAAGCATGTCACATTATCGCTGGTTGCATGCCATGTACTGAGAGTAGGTAGACTTCTTAAAGTTCCAAGATTTAGCTTGGCCCGCCTGGGTGGTTGATAATTTCAAGGCACCATGTGAATTAAACTGATGATGATCAGAAGTCATTCTGAATATAGTGCTTGCATGCCTTATTTATAAAACACAGTGAAAGTATTTTAGTATTACTGAAAACTGTGACAGTAATGGAATTTCTTTAAAGGGTTTTTCACACAGCAGCAATTTTAATCATTGGCTAATAGTGACCAACCTCTTGGAAAATGTTTGCCGGTGCTGTTGCCGTATTGGTGATAGAGGCTGTTTACACTATCTCTGTTTACTCTGTATCTCTGTTCTTCTAGGAGATGCTGGAAGCTCTGAAGTCCCTCTCAGTTTTCTTCACTGAGAACAGTCTACGGACACGGAGGAATCTGAGGGGCGACATCGAGAAGCGCAGTCTGGCCATCAATGAAGAATTTGTGCGGATATTCAAAGACGTGAAAGAGGTTAAGTTAATGTGAATTCTCTGATTGCTGGGGCAATATGAAGGCAATACAATAGGCCATGTACAAGCCCTCATTTGTTTTTTATTTGGTGCACCTAGGACCTGGAGAGTATACATGAAGATGTCCAAGCCATGAGCTCTTGTTGTGAAGAAATGACCAGTAGGTTAAAGGTGTGTTTTTCTTTTGGCTCTTTCAATCTAATCATATTTTGTGACTTATAGGACAGTTTTCTGAGCTCCAAATTGAGCCTATGCTTGTATTAAATAAGATACGTTTAATCTATTTCTGAGAAACTGACCCATAAAGTTAAAACCAAGCGTGTGCCTGAGATATGCAGCCATCTTAGTATTGGCTCCATCCTTGGGATTTTGCAGGTTAGGCTTGATCCAAGAGAGCGTAATTACTGTCTCTCTCCCTGAATGGGTATGGGGGTCCTGTCTCTCCAGTATTTGGTATGATGCTAGCCAACATGGGCGTTTGTTAGCTAAAGTAACAGAATTGGCAGTTAGCATTCTTCTCAAAGCGCACTAACTGACATTGTGCTAATGGCAGCTTGAAAAGACACAGTGGTGCTTCATGTGTCTTTGAGGAAGACATGCTTGCCTTCACCCTTACAGATTAGTAGCTTTGTGTGATGGGGGAGACCTAGCTATGAAATTGGCCATGATTAAATCGGGCAGAAAACCTAATTTAAATAAAAAAGTTAACACCAATAAAATTGATCACAGTGGTGTGTTGTTTGCAATTGCATTTTCTTTTATGGCTTTGTTTATCGTAAGTCCTCTTTGTTTTAATAGGCAGCTAAAGAACAAACCCAGGACCTGATTCTGAAAACCAACAAACTACAAGGAGAAAAGTGAGTTTAATTAAATGTTAAGTATTGTTACAGTGTTGAGTTATTAAAGCATGACTTGCTTGCTCTACAAAGATGTTTTATTTTAAATTAAGTGATGTGGTATTCGCAACATGCTCCCTGAAACCCTAGCTTGATATGGAAATAACCATTAGGTATTTTCAGTTTAGTCTGGCATTGATCAAACAGTGAACCAGTCAGTGATTTTATGAGCTGCAGCAGCTCTTTAGATAGTGGCAATATTTGGAACTAATAAATGGGAATTTCTAAAACTGAAGAAGAAACTATGAAACAAAGAAAGAAACTAAACTGTGACAGAACTATTGATTAGAAACTATGACACAAACTATTAGCCAGACTCAACCTGAAACAAGTGAGTATAAATAAGGATTACGTCTCATCATCCTTCACCGCATAAATAGCATTTTTATAGGGAATGTGTGAATTATCATTGCTAAAGATATACTATACTGTTTTAGAAAACTAGATATAACCCTACTACTTGATAAGCTGTAAAGTAAAAGTTGTTTCAAAGTCATACCCAAGGATCTAATTGTAGGACCTAGAAGTCAGTGCACTGAAGAAACATTCTGAAGCTAATTACCTTGTTTATTTTGTATACATCACGTTGTTTGCTAGTAGAATTGGAAACACTTTATGAATGATTTAGGATGAAATTAGAAAGTTGATTCAAAGTCTTTAAGCCTATTAAAAGCAAAGAGTCAATGCAAATATGCCATGAAGTTGATGTGCATAAATGGGTCTAACTTCAGACACTTATCCTCTGTGTGCTGGCACACAGAGTTTTGGATGTTTGTAAGTAAGAAAACAAACAAGCAAATCTTAAAGATATATGGATGAGTAAAGTTGGATTACAGTCCTTTCATTTACAAGCCTATTGTTCCCCTGTCTTAGCTCAGAGGCTTTTTGTTTATTGCAAAGAGATTTACTGACTCAAATTCTCTCATCATTCACTGTTAAATGTTCATTAAGTTAAGAAATATTCTAATGTGGCCTGATTGCCAGACACTTCGTCAGTCCTTTTTACTTCATATGTGCTTTATAAATCGTCTTTCATTTGTTTTAGCTACCGTTTCCGCTTCAAAACATTATAATGTTGTGTAAGGTTTTAAAGTTCATATAAGTTAAAAATGTCAAACTCACATGGATTTAAGTGACCTAAAAGCAGAGCTGGGTAGTACCTAGTCCCCTTTATTCAGTTACATGTAGTCTGATGCATTTGCAACCGATAATACCTTTACTTCTACTGTATTTATGAGGAAAGCACTCTACATTTTACTTGGTTCCATTTCCCTCATTAATGTTTATAACTCTCATAGCTTAGTTTATAACTAAGTTATGTTGACATCATCTGGATTGCTTTGCAATTGTAAAGAGGTATAGCTTTTTATTTTAGACTAAAAGGCTCCCAAAAAGTTCCACTGCTGTTCTTTAAGTTACTCAGTAATTTTGGACTTTCTACTCAGTTGAAATGTACTTTAATTTGAATTATTATATCATTATATTATATATATAATACTTTTACTTGGGTATGAGTTTAGAAAACTCTACCACCTCTGCCTACTTTTAAACAAATTAGTGCAGATGTTCACATTCTATGCCAGTGGTCTCTAACTCTGGTCCTAGAGATCTACATTCCCATGGAGTGTGGTTCTAATCACTGCCACACCTGCTCCAGCTAAATAACTTCAGAACTTCAGAAGTTCTTGATTGCCTGGATCACGTTAGTGTTAGGTAAGGGGGCCAGCATATTAGTACAACAGACAGTTTTGGTCAGGATTTACTTGAGAATTTGTTTTAAAAACTACATTAATAATTAATGAAAAAAACAAGGCTGGGAAGAATGATAGTGACTATTTTCATTAATGTTTACATTACATTTGTGGTTTAAAAAATGAATCAGTAATGCTGAGGAAGCTTGTAGGAACTGTTTTATAGGTGTGGTTCATGCTGTGGGGCTGGCTAGAGGACAGAATGGCGGAGGCAAGGCTGAGCTTTCTGCTTTTTTAATCACAAAGGCAGCAGCCAGGGAGGTGTATTTTGGCACATATGAGTGTGCGAGACAGTCTAAGCCTATAAAATTGTCAGAGAAGTGCAAAATATTCACTAACGTGCCACAGGTGACGTACAGCACTTTATTACCATCCGCTTAGCATTTAACAGCATTACAACACAAGGCAGTGCTGCAAATATGCAGCCAAAATGGCAAGAGGCTGCAAATACGCTACAATGGAGAAGTAAACAATGTCTGGGGAAATAAAACTAACTCAAATACACAGCTTACAAGGAGTGCACATGCCTTAGCACCTACTGCATTCATGCACACAACAGCACACAATAAACTAAGAAATAAACTCTGCTGTCATTAGTTTCTCTATAATGCACATAAGGTGCCAGAGTAAAACGCCTTCATCTCTAACACAGACATTCAAACAAGTAATAATTCTTATTACGCATTATCAATGTAATTATCGGAAAGAGCTTTTTCTATTTGCTCAAGAGTGCAAACCTTAGACACTTTAAGCTGAATTGCTGTTTTAGCTGAACTGCATATCTGTACATTTCACAAATAGTAATCACTTTGATGCTTGCATGTTCTATTTTTGTTGTTGGTAGAAATACAGAGCAGTGAAACTCTCTTGAGGATAATTTCAGAGTTTTCTATTTCTAGAATGTAACATCAAGTGCTATTTGATACTGCTTTCGTCCTATTTTAGTCAAGCATTCTGTCATATCCTTTGTCAGCCTTTGGTCTGCTCCAATCTTGTATTTGTTCATGTGAGGAATATGAATGAGCGTCCATAGATTCATAGATTAGTAAGAAATGCGTGTTTTGATGAGCTCTAATGAATGATTCATAAGCCAGCACTAGAAGTTTCATTCCCGTCTTACTTCAGTGCAGAATGGGTAATTAATACTGTCATATCTCCTGTTTGCTGCTCATTTTGAATTCGACTGATTATAGTCTCCAGAAGATAACAAAGACAATGTAGACACAACAGCATTTCCCCTCGGACAGCGGAGAAAGGAAATGGGTCTTTGTGGCAGGGGATCTGTGTTCTGTTGCGACATAAGCGGTTGAATGGCAAGCTATTAGAAGTACTCCTCTGGGGCCTGAGGACATGAGGACAGAGCACAGAAGCAGCGGGTGATGAATTGATGTCCTCAGCCAGGGCATTTCCATCACCTTTTGCCACCCACAGATCAGCTTTATGGTCCTCGCTGGTGTCGCACTGTTGTTTATGACCATTGAGAGACTGCCAATAAAACTCATTTGGGTGGAATTGATTGGAGAGTGGGGGCTGTTGAGGAGGCGACAAGAACGCTCAGCAGAGTGTCACGCCTCATGATCCACTGTCACGCCAGAGTGAAAAAGAGAGAGAAAGAAAGATGGATTGAGTAAGAGAGAGAAATAGTGGTCTATGCAGAGAAGTAGTGACTGCCAGAAAGTTGGGCAGACTGAAATAGGCAGTCTGATTAAGTGATTAAACCAGGCCGAAAGTGATGGAGATGAGCTGAGCACTGTGGGTTTGCTGTCTCTCTGACCCTGTGCAACCACTTCTCCCTCTGGCCTGAGCTGTGTCTGACAGCTGTGATGGTCAGCTGGTGACGCCATGCTCTGGTGCCCCGGCCTTAGACCTTGAGAATGATCCACCAAGGGCTGGGAGGCACCAGAGACATGATGTGTGGTGCTTGTAGTGTTGGAACAAGTGGTGAATTCACAGGCTGTGGAATTTAGCCAGGGATAGCATGCATTTGTTTTAAACTCTTTACGCTTATTTCTCCTAGGTCCCCTCTGGCATATACGCCTTGAAAAGCCTCTACATTTTTGTTTAATTATTTCGTACTTGTAGCTACGGATTTTAAACTTTGAGACTATTTTATTGATTTTTTTTTCTGTTACCATTTTATCATGTTAGACATTGAGGTAAAGGTAATTTTACTAATTTTTCAAACTTTATAATTTGATTGTTAAGAAGTAAACAAAGTCATTCAGAGTGGATTGATGTGAAATGGTGCACTGTGTATTGACTTCAAAGTCTTTACAATGGTCTTGATAGGAGCCAGAGGTTGTAATGACTTTAATTTGAATACAGCCATTTTATTTACTATCCAAAATGAACCCACATGTGTCTTCAGAGTTTTCTTATGTAATGTCGATAATGGAAAAATATTAATATGTCTTTAAAAGTGCATTTTCTTTTGGGGCCTTTTTTGATTTACAATGCTACTCATATACTTCACCACCACACTGTCAGGGGGGAAAAAAGGTGTACAGTAAAGGTATAAACAGTGTAAATGTACTGTCAAAGGTACAACAATGGTCTTGAGGTACAACTGTATACTTAAATTGAGTTTTAAAGGTTCACTACATTCATTTTCTCAGAAGAAAGGTGCATATTTGTACCTTTTCATAACCTAACGTCTTAAAATAGAAAAATAAAGTAAAAGGCTGGTGTCTAGCATGTATGGAGTCATTCTAATTTAACATAAACATAATTGCAATAGATTGTTTCCTAACCAAAGATACTGACAGCCCCCTCTTTGACAGTTTGATATCTTTTTCCTATGAGAATGCATATGTTTTAGGCCAGAACTATCAAAAAACAATGTCTTAGAGGTTAGGCAACATATTCACAACCATTTTAGCCAAGTCAGATCAGTCAGATTACATGTTTTGTTGATTTTCTAACTGAAAAAATGTGCACATCCTCTACAGAGAACACATTTCTGTATGTTTTAATGTACCATTACTGTGACTGTTTGCTTAATTAAACATATTGTTTGTGCAGAAATGATGGTGTGTTTTAGATTTTATGTTTTATTTGCTTTCCAATATGTTAAACTCAGCAAGTATTTAGAAATTGTGCACTAAATTTTGCAGAAAAATGCCATATTCTACTTTGTTCCCTGTAGAGGATGTGTCATTTTCACTTCAACAAAACATGTAATTTGGGGAGTTGAAACTTTTGCTTGACTATTTCCACTTTTAACTCATTGAAACAAGCCAAGAATTCTGTTGCAAATGCAGATTCCAAACTATTAATTGATTTTGATATAACGTGTTTTAGTAGAATACTAGATTGAATTATGATTTGAATTGGGTAAAAGGTTTTTGTTGTGTGAATTGTCTTGTTTTGCAGAAAGAAAAACATCCTTTACATTTTACCATGTTTTTGTCATTGTTTTTACATCAGAACAAATTGAAAAAAACAAAAACAAAAAACAAAGCAGAAGTGTACCCTTGTATTTTTAAGTCATGATGTTCTTACATACAAAGATCATAATGCAAATCGAACGCATAGCTTACTCCCATACTGTGTATTTGGTACACACTTTCTTCTTAGTGGAAAGTTTACTAATAGCTATAACAGGTAATAATTTTGGTGCAATGTCCTCTGCAGAATTGAACTGGGTGTTCTATGAATATAGAGTGCATACTCTGGGTCTGTTGCCATTGTCATTTTGTCCTACAGTCCCTTTGGGAGCAGTTCTCTCTCAGTGATATTTTTGTCAGTGCCTCCACAATGCACCGAGCCAGATGGGAGTGTTCCTGCCAGTCCGGCTGCTTTGTAACCTTCCCTGACATTTCTTGCCTCAAAGGGGGGATGCTGTGGGAGAGGCAGGACAAGGACACAGGCTACTCGTTCACTTAGTAGGAGAAAAGACCCAACAGAAAGTCCCAAATATTAACACCACAGGACTTTTCCAAGCTGAAGCACTATCCCAGCTGACCTTTGGGGCCACTCTTTGTGACAGCTCTTGTGTAGGAGTTGATGATATAGACCAGCTTGCTGACCTTTTTATTTCGACCCCACTGGACACTTGCAGCTTATTTTGAGGAGCATGACATGGCATTTCCAGGATGCACAAAAAACCCAGCAGTGGAGGTGCATGGTAAAGGTTGGCAGTGGTGGCGTCTTCTTTAGCTTGTTTCAGTGAGGGCTTTCCTTCTTGGGCTGCTTCTGTTTTGCTGTGGTTAATAAGATTGTGATGAATAAACATGTAAACTTTAACAGATAAGGTTTTTCTTTTGGAGGTATAAATTACAGTCTTTGGCAGATAATTGCTTAAAAAATTATTAGCATTGGGTTGATATTTAGGTTTGACCAATGTAATCATATTGTGGATGGAGTTTCTCAATAATCATAGTGTGCTGCGTCTAGTGACTCCCACCCCTTTTTAAGAGCATGTTTGATGATAAGAGGGAAAACACTTGAACCTAGAGTTCTCCAGTCAATGAAATTCATAACACCAAGTTTAGAGGTGAAGGGAGTTTCTGTTTGAACAGTAAGTGGCGAAGGACAACAGTTATGGTAGAGCTGAAGTATTTGAGGGAAAATATCTGATTGCAATATTTCTGACTAATATTGCAACTACAGTTAAAATTGCAATTATTTTCTTTTTTCTAATATGGCCAAGAACACCAGAATATCCACCTTTTCAGGCTTGAGGCTTGACCCCTGAATGTATTGTGCCCGACTGCCAGTAAGATGTGGTTGTGATGTCACAATACATGGAGGTTTGGTGGATTTGATTGGTCTAACTTACCTACTGCCAGTTCACAAGCTCTGTGTTTTTAGGTTACATTTCACCACTTAAAATTTAAGACAATATTTTTTAAGATGTATGTTGCGATTTAAAAAATTGCAGCTCTTGAGATATGAAATTTGCACTCTATTAAATTGTGATTTCTATATATAAACGATTAATGTTTCAGCCCTGAATGGTGGAGTTTCCTTCTAGGACCTGTCATGATTACTCAATAAAGCTGTTAAAATGTTCTTTCTCAGTACATCGCCAGTGAGTAGTTGGCAGTTTGCATGGTGTTAATGAATGTTTTAAATTTTCCTATTGATCTGATGGACGCACCTATTCGTATACCTTTTTACGAAGTCTTTATAATAGGCTTCCTAGTTTATCATCTTCCAATTAGGTATTTTGGAATCTTTGAAAGGCTAGGCATAGTTTATTGTTTCGTTTAGTCCATTTTTATTGTTTGGCCTTTTCCTACTGTCATTACTCAATTGCCAAAATAATCGGTAGACTGCTTTACTGCTAATATAGGTAATAGTGACAGGCCTAGTTCTTACTTTCCTTTAACCGGTTAATTTTATTCATGTAATAAATGGTCATATCACTTATTGTCCTTTGTAAGAGTACCTTGTCTGATTTCTCCAGGTTATTTCATACTAGAAGATGTTTTCCCTTGTCCTATCCAAAAGACTGCAAGCTTTTCAGACAGGCCTGATCTCAGTGACAAATGAGCATCTCAGTTTGATGAGAACGCGTCTTGCATCCTCTGTCTGCCTCCCACCTCCTCCCCATCACTCAGTGCCATGGTGTCATTTGTTAACATTTAGCGCCAACGTTTCACAAAAGAACACAAAAGCTCTGGCTTGTGATGAGAAGGGGGGAAAAAAGCCCTGAACAAAGAAGACAGAGGACAAGCAAACAGACAGGCACCTGATAGCATTGATTGTCTACCGCTTCTGCTATTGCTTCTCCTTTGAAAGAAGCTTTCATTAGGGGGGAAATGAGTGTCTCAACTGCATACACATGCTTGCTGATAGTGCTTTGACCTTATACCATGGAATAGAAATGTGCACGGGTACTTGAGTACTGAGTTATCTGTTTGAGGTGCCAGTATTTGAATACTGTACTGACTATTCAAGTATTTTGTTATGTTTCATAATGGGGGAATGCAGAAAATATACAGGCTAATAATTCAGTGAAATGCTAATTTTATATTTTACCAGAGCTGTAAAGTTTTGTTCACTTTTGCAAGTATGTTGTGTTACACTTTACTACTCATGAAACAGAAGGGCCTTAACATGAGTGCATAGCCAAGTACATGTTGTTAAGGGTGTGAAAAGGCAGATAGTGCAGATAATGCAAATTGTGATGTTGGTAGGTGAAAATATGTTTCTCTGACAAACTGACATACTGACGCATTGTCCACTGAGGAGGAAAAAAATACCTGTAGAAATGGTTAGCCATACTACCTCAGTGGCTCATATGAGGCAACACGAATAGCTAGCGGTTTGCCTTTGCTGTTTTTTAATAATAAAACATGTTTTGAAATCTATTCTTCTGCCTCCACAGGCACATAAAAAGTTCCTGCAACCCTGGACTAATTTCGGCCAAAGTCTGTTTTCTTTTCATTCATTCTTTCTTTTCTCCTTTCCTGTAGTTAACCGCATATCTGTTCATTAACTCTTATGCATACTCTAATATCAAAATTAGTCAAAAGGCACATCTTTAGGGTGGATCCCATGCCGTCTGAAGCTTGAACACTTTTCAAACATGCCTGAAAAACAGCAGATGTTAAAGTACCCAGCTGAACCTGGCAAAGCTTTGAATTGCTCAGCAGTGGTCCTCTGATGCCATATTCATATAAAGCAAAATCCAGACGTAATCTTTTTTTAAAGTCTTTATTTATTTGCCTTATTTATTTGTAATTATCTATACTACATACTGTCAATGCTATTTTTAATTCTTATTTATAGTATGATGAAAAATTCACTGTTTCAGTTCATGTGGTGGTGCTGAGAAGGTTTTCGATGAGATCAAAGCTTCTGTCAGTGGGGGCTTCGATAGGGATGGTGGTTTAGCATAGTTGATGAAACATGTAATGGAGGGACAGATAAATGAATGTAAAAACCGAATCGGAATGTGTGTTGATATGCTTTTTATTCTGGCCAAAGTTTATCCAGATACGTTCCGGACACAAAAACGTGTTAACGCGAGGTGAAAACATAATTTGTCTAATTTACAAACAAAAATAATAAATTGTGATTTAAATGATGTCATATCGCAGTACTTAGCATATTACAAATCTTCAGAAATCACCATAGAATTGTACCAAGGAATTATTGTGATATTATGTCGTCGGGTATCTAAGGACCCCCAACCCCCCCCTCTTTCCGTAGGGTACAGTGTTCGTGAGCAGAGAAGGGACATTTGAACCTGGAGTTTGACAGTCTGTGAGAATCATCAGACTAAGTTTATAAGTGAACAGACTTGCTGTTTGAAGAATGATGACTTTGTTCAGACCATGGATGACTGATTAGGATATTTCATCAGGCTGTGTCTGAGTCCCTTGTTTGATTCTGTGGCCTTGTGTCCGATTGGGGATGCATGAGCGAGCAGGTTCACTGAAGCGTAGGATAGGAAATGTATTCCACACTTTTCCCATGACATGAAGCTAGACTTTCCATTAGTTTGATGGACAGAGCAAGAGAGAACAAAAGATGAAAAAGGGGAAAATGGTTTTAATCAGTTATAGTTTTGGAATTGCAATCGATTGTAGTTGCAGCAGAATCTTTGGGTCACTGACTGTGGTTAATGGAACGGTAGGATGATACAAGCAGCCAGTTAAAATTCCTGTCACATTGGTCAGAAGGACAGGTAAGCGAACATCCTTCAAGGGTATTGACGCATGACTAACTATCTGCTTTATGACTGCCAGATTTTCCCAGGACTTCTATGGAACAGCTGCTGATGCCATAGGTTCAGCTGAATGATAGTGCCAAAATGAACTGACTAGGACTCTGAACAGACACCATGAATTAATTTTGATTAAACTATCTGTCGGCCCTGCTTAATTTTAATACCTTTGGATTGACTTTGAATGTTACATGTGTGTAAGTTGTTTTATATGCACACTGACTTATTTGCTGGCATAGCAAGAGATTTGTAAAGAGATGAATTTACTTTTGTACTGGTGAAGTACACAACGTAAAACATCATGGCAAAAGGAGACACCAAGGAAATAGTTGAGAGAATATTGAATGAAAACCTGAGAATATTGAATGAAACCTGAAAAAGTATGTATAAAAACTTCAGAATATAAAATATAATAAATGAATGGTTGGATTGAAAACAAAATTAAAAGCTAAATTAAATTATAAATATATATAAAAAAAAAAAAAACATTGACGTTGACACCATGTGATGCCATCTTGTGTTTAAACACTGTGCATAGACCCTAATGAATAATATACTCTAGTGAAATTTGTGGGTTGTGAATCTGGCAGAAATCTTAATGATAAATTGGCCAGTGAATGTGTAGCCTAAAGTAAAATAAGCATGAACTTTCTCAATTTCATCATGGTAATTCTGGTCCAATCTATATAGTAAACACAAATATATATTTAAAAAAAGCTCCCTATGATGGCTTTGTAAGCACTTTGTCAGCTGGGACTTTGCAGTAAGTTCTTGGACCTGTTGGCTGCTCATAAAAGGCTGGGTACCTATCCATAATCCTAATAATAATAATAATAATAATAATAATAACAATAACATGAAGAAATATTCTAAATAACATATTTTATGTTATTTAATAAACAGAGATTGAAACTATACTGAAAAACTCAAACTTGTCCAAGATCTTGAGACTCTCTTTTTAAGGATCCTCCACTAATGTCATACCAATATGACAAAAACAATGTATAGTAATTGTAAATAGGGCTGAATGATTGGGGTCAAATATCTCATTGTTTTATGTTGTCCCATACTTTGACTGTGATTTAAATTGTTTCTTGAATGCTGAACATAGTATACTAGACTGCCAGTTAGTTCTGGTTGTGATGACATGTTCACAGTACATGCAATATATATGTCTCTGTGGGAGTTGTTATTCTGTATCCTGCAAGACATTCAGTCAACCCTATATTGTAGAAACAGAAAAGAGTCTGGGTTTTTTGCTTTTTGCCAAGGACTTTTAATTCCCAGAGACTGTAAACACTTTTAAAACAGTGGACAAAACAAGAATTGCATTTCTTTTAATATTGCAAGCTTGCTGCTGTGTTAGAAAAGAGGTTTAGGAAGGAGAAACTCATCTGCTTGAACGTTTGGAACTCTGGAATTAACGTCTACTTTAAACATCTTGAAATGTGAAAATCTGCTCACTCTCTTCTTACTTTATTAGAAGCTTTTTGCCTGAACAGCAGATAAAGGATTTGTATCTGGACATCTGAAATGTCCTGTTTCTCAAGACACTCTGTGTAGCAGTCTGTAGCATGCAAATGATCATATAACAGATCACTGAACGGTAGATGTTCATTGGGTGTTTGGATGAATCAGGGAATTGGCATGATCTTTCGCTAATGTGTATTGCAAGGCATATTGCAGTCACAACATGCATTTTTTTATTTTACCCAGTGTTTTGTACATACAGGGATACGCAGCTGGAAAGTTTGCGAAGTTTGAACAACCCTGTTGAATTACATGTTTTGTTGATTTTCTAAGTGAAAGTAAGCTAACGCATCCTCTACACGCATTTTTGTGTAAATTTTAGTGTACAGTGTCTATTTATTTGTGGATTCTATCATATTGTAAAAATAAAACATAAGATGTGCCATACACAAGTCGCACAAGACACATTTTATGTTTCATTTTTTCATCTATGTTAAATTAGGCAAATAAACAATAATTATGCATTGAACTGTGCAGAAGTGTGTTCTCTGTAGAGGATGTGTATGTATTTTGACTTAGAAAATCAACAAAACATAATATTGACTCGGGGTTCCAAACTTTTGCATACAACTATATTTTATATTTCCACTGTAGTATTATTATAGGTAGTAAAATTCAATTTGTCTCTGTTCTTCTAATTGTATTTCATTAGAATTGTGTAGTCCGTTTGCATTTGTAGATAAATATCTGTCTGGTATTTTTTTTTGGACATGAAGGAATGAATGCAAATGCAAATACAGAACTATTAAGAGGTAAGTTTATAAAAAGTCTCTTTAAAAGTCCCACTCATGGAGTATTTAATGAATGTCAGTGATAAAGCAAACTTGTTTGAACCGAAATTAGTTCTGTGAGATGGTTTATCTGTTAAGCTGTCTGAGTAAATGAGCTGATTAACCTTTTCTCTTCTTATTTTCATCATGCCAAGAATGTTGAGTTTGATAATTATTACTTTTGATTAAGGGGGCTCAGATGTGCAACTCTTTAATAGGTTAGATTCATAATGACTCTGCCCTCACTGATTGTAGCAGATTTATTTGGCATTTTTCCTGTGTAGCAATGACTTTATCTCAGACATCACACTCTCAGACACTTAAAAAAAATAATTAAAAACATTGAAGGCAGCAGAAGGCCACAGTTTTGCAGTGTGTAATTTAAGCTTCAGGTCACTTGAACCAACAAAGGAGCATCCACACATGTGAGTAATGCTATTTTCATGACAAAATAACATCAAATGATTTGAAAACTCTGTGCATCAACTGTGTAGCAGCACACTGCGTTTTATTGCAAAGCCCTCAGTATTAAAACCTAATCAAAGCATCAAGGCATATGCAGCAACCTTACCAGAGCAGAAAAATAGCTTGAGGGTTGTTCAGCCTTGTGCTTACAGAGCCTAGTATTACAGTTCATTTCTTTTTATAACAGGCATATCAGTTTTCAATCTGTGAATCTCCAGAGAGGAATATGAACATAGTTATAGCTACTAAGCCATGCAGTTGAATTCAGGTAAAGAGAACAGAGTATAGTTCAAGTCCCAGGGAACCTAAATCTGTGTTTTCTTTGTAAGTAGGTTAATCTTGTTTTTGTAAACACTCAGTGTACATGTGCAAAGTAAGTCTTGTGAATAACTTTCTTATACCCACTAAATGGCCAATGTAAAATTCTTCTCTTTCGATATATGCTGGTAAGTCCTAATCTTGGGTAGTACTTACATAAGTAGTACCTTCACCAGTCACAAGGCTGATGTAGTTTGTTCTGCCCACACAGCTTTAACAAAAAGATATTCCTCTACAGTCTGTCTGAGTCAGAGAAACAAACAGAACAGAAGCTACTGACCAGCGAAAGCTAACCTAGCATAATCAAGCTAGCTGTTTGTATCTGTCTGTATGCATGTCCGTTCATCTGCCTGTCTGTCAGTTTGCTCATTCGTCTGTACTGGTGGGCAATATGATGATATTTTACAGTTATTGTGATAAATTATGTCATAATACGACAATACTCGTCAGTACTTAAAGAACACGGACTAACTACATGTTTCATTACAAAGTGGGCATAATTTGGCCTGTTTAATTGGATTTAGTGCAGTTTGTAAAACGCTGAATAAAAATCATTGTTGTAAGTTTATTGTTGTTATTTATTTATTAATTAGATCTTGGACAAATGGAATGGCATGAAGCATATTGTGTATCAAGAAAATGCATGAAAGTATTGTGATATCATATTTTTGCCATATCGCCCACCTCTGTCTGTCCATTTACTCACCTGCCCACGGCAGCTTTCCCCCAGCATTCCCAGCAGGGTCTACATCACCACCTGTATATGTAGAGCCCGTTTCACTCATTTCTCCCTGCTTGCACTGTTATGTTTAGTTTTGCTTCAGTGCCATTGCAGACTGGGAGTGTTGTATCAGAGATGGCGACTCGAGTCACATGTCGACCTGACTCGTGACTCAACTTTGATTCATGCCTAACTGACTCACAATTTGACTTTGACTCTTAACTGACTTACAGACTTATCATTTCAAATTGTTTTACCCTTTTATTTTAAGCACTGTGTTTAGTACGTGTAGTGCTTCAGTTCTGTTCTTCAGATTGAAGTTTTTTTCTGTAATGAAAGGCTCGTTATTTAAAGACGTCATTCTTGACAGATGCAGCCAATAACAAGACTAAAATTCTCTACTAACCATTTAAGACTCAACTCCAACTCGCACCTCAAAGAGTCAGGACTCGACTTGGACTCGCATGAAGCAATTGTGAACATCTCTGTTAAGTGTGCTCATTAGATCATTAGGACCAAGATATCATACAAAGATTTGTGATATTTTACACTTATTTATACATGTTCTTGATGTTCAGAGAGATGCTGCCTTCACCATATTGAAATGTTCCTGCATTTGCGAACTGATCTATACTGTAGTTCAGGACCAAATGCTTGTATTTTCCCCTTAATAGCAGAAAAACAAAAGCGAATATACAAACTTGGGCAAAGTTTTAACTGAGCCACAGACTAAAAAAGTGGCTTTCTCTGTCCTGTCATTGGCTGAGGCCTGCCTTTTAAACAGTCTAGATGCTAGGCAGCGCATGAATCCTAGCTAGCTCAATTAGAGTCTGCTTAGGGCTGATATACCCATCACATTGCTGGAATGACCTTTACCTTGTAAGCTCCAGGGAGGTGCTGTTCCACCCAAGCATGTCATTTACATTATGATTTACATCACTGGGTGACATTTATGACTACTTCCTCACCACACACAGTTGGTGTAGTAAGCCTTTGCTATTAGATAGTCAAAGCTATATGGCACCCTACATACATGTTCCTGTTTATACGAAAACCTTTTTTTTGTTCTCCCAGAGGTTTTTCCCCTTCTTGTACAAGTTTAGGAATGCCTAGCATCTGGCCTCAGGCGAGGAAAGGATGTCATACGCTCCTCTTCGCACAGGAAACGAAGGATGTGTTTCTCAAAAAAGTGTGCATGACTAAACACATCTCTTCGTCACCTGTATGAAACCGTAGAGGCTCAGAGTGTCATGGCTAGTCATCAGGCACAAGGCAGTGTGGAGAATTAGAATGAGACTTGGGGGTTAAATCTAGCAGGAGTGAGAAGCACGAGAGGATCTGCCGCAGGCTAACTGAGCTGTGCTGCCTAATGACATGTGAAATATGGGCTTGATTACGTTAGTTAGCTTTTGTACCAAAAAGCAATATACTCTCATACTTAGCCATAAAAAACAATATTTGAACTTTTTTTTTTTTTTGTATTATTATTATTATTTAATTATTTGTCTGATGGAACAGATACGCTTCTGTTATAATGAATGTTTCACCGGCTGTGCATCTTACGCCCATCAGAACACAAACCTGTTTTTTCACTTCCACGTGACTGAAGCATAAGCTCCACAGAGATGCCATCAAATCACGCCCTCCTATTTTCTATAGTGTTCTAAACCACACTCTGAAGGATGGTTCAAAGGTCCTAAATAGAAAAGGTAATGGTAACTATTAAGTTATTATAGAACGATTTCATGGTTAAATTAATCTTTGCACAATGAATTGGTTGTTCAGATTGATGGACAATGTGTTGTGTATGGTTTTATATATATATATATATATATATATATATATATATATATATATATATATATATATATATATATATATATATATATATATATATATATAATACACCCATTTGGAAAATGGTTCTGTATTGCACCAAGAAGTACTCTTCTGTTTTTATGATTTCAAGCTTTAAAGTGATTTAAGTGAACTAATTTAGGTTGGTACAAAACACAGTAACAAAGACAATAATGAATAAACAGACAAAAAACATACCACCACAAGATTAAATTAAAAGCTTAAAAAAGAATATATACAAACACAAAAAAGGAAAAAGACTAAGTGTATAAATACATAAATAAATAAAATAAATCAATATTTTACAACAATAGTAAGTCTAAAGTACTGCCTTTACACATTACAGTACACCTGTGTCTATATATGAGAGAGCGATCAATAACTAGCTTATCAAGGAAGTTCTTGGGAGGGCAAATTTTCTTCATATTCAGAAAAAAAGGAGTCCCAGACTTTCTGAAATTTCTGTAAGGAAAACATTTTTTTATGCATCTAAATTTCTCTAGTTTCACTACACAGAGGACTTCTTTAATCCATGAGTTGTGAGAAGGAGGTATGGGAGATTTCCATTTAATTAATATTAATCGCCTGGCAAGCAGAGTGACAAAAGTACAAAAATACAAAAAGTACAAAATCAGCTACCAAAGATGAAAGGGATACTAATGGGGGAATCACGCCAAACAAGGCAATTGTGGCATTGGGCACAGTGGATTTTTTTCTATTATGTCTGTATATAACGACTTGAATATTTCTGTCCAGTATGAATACAAAGAGAGACAGGACCAAAATGTATACACATGGGACACTTGAGCTTGGTGACATCTATCATGCATAGGTTCTATATTGTTGTAGATATTGGAGAGTCTGACTTTAGTGAAATTAAATTAATGTATTATCTCACATTGCATGAGATCATCCTTTGCAAAAATAGAAGTTTTTTGGACCTTCTCAAGTACACCATCCCAAAGTATTTCTGAAGTGTCCTCTCCTAGGTCCACTTCCCAGAGAGATTTAATAGTATGAAGAGCAGCTAATTCTAAGGAACGGACCTGTTCATAGAGATATGAAATTAAACCCTTTGTAGAAATTACTGGTGTTAAGAATATGTCCAAAGCAGTATCAGTGGGTAGATTAGGAAACTGTGGAAATGTGTTTCTGGCAGAACTGCAGATTTGTAAATATCTGAAGAAATTGTTTTGAGGGAGAAATAATTTAGCAACTAGCTGTTGAAAGGAGGCAAATGTATTTTCAGTATATAAATCTTTAAATGTCTTAATACCCAAATTGCTCCAAATAATGAAAGCACCATCTGCCAGCGAAGGAGGAAATGTAGGATTTGCTGCTGTTGGGGCCAAGGTGGAGAATGCTTATAGCCCAAAATATCATCAGAATTGATTCCATATTCTCAAAGAGGTTTTGACTATTCAATTTTTTACATAAACAACACTCTGCTACCCCACAGAAAGAAATATTTTTTTTTCTAGGTTATTTTGGGCTTAAGATTACAATTCTCCAATGTGATGCAGTATCATGAGGACCGTAGTACATTATGAGGGAAGATAAGGCAGCTGACTAAAGGCAGGAAGGCTGAAGAGGAGAGGTCTTTCTCCCATGAGTCTGTGCTGAGTTACCTCCCTGAGGAGGTTGCTTGTCAAAGCCACTATTGTTCTCCTGCAGGACAGCTCATACTCACAGATGTACTGGCCTCACAGTGGAGCCAGAAATTGCCTACAGCTAGATTTCTGTGCTACTTTATTCGCTCATCTAGTCTCTCATCCCTTTTCTTGCAGTTTGATCTTGCAGAAATTTCAAGTGAAAGTTAGGAATAATTACAATCTTTTTTTTTGTTTTTTTTTCTTGTGGACAGTCACTGCTGCCATCTAGGGTTGACTTTTTTTTTAAGGTCACCACTGCCATCTAGTGTTGGGGAAAAAAAACTTTCAATTTCCAAGCAAACCATGTATTTAAAGGGTGCATAGCATGGAAAGCTGAATTTCCTTTTTTTAATGAAGTAAAATAGTTTGTAGTTTGTAAACACGGGGGGAGTATCAAAATATACTATAAGCAAATATCAGGGATGTCCTGTCTAATCTGCAAACAGCCAGTGTAACTACAGGTTTTCATTCCAGTCAAGCTGATGCTCATCTGATTCCACTTGTTAAATCAATTGGTCTCAGTCTTCAAACAGTTGATCATGTGAGCTCCTGCTTTGTTGGAATGAAAACCTGCAGCTACAAGGACCCCTTGCGAATAAGATTGCACCCCCTGACATATATTCATCTATTCAGCGTACAGCAGTTTAGCCCCGCCCATTCTCACTGAAGTTATAAGGAGTGTTTCACTGGACTAATTTTTGAATGTGCCACAATACGGTGCAGCCAATCACGAGGACATTTGCGTATATCAGTCAGGCACAGTAACAAAAACAGCCTGTTCGATTCTAAGGAACAAAGAGAGGTTGGAAATATAAATATAGTCATGTAAAAAAATCAATTATAGCTATTTTTGGTACATAAAACCACATATACCTTATAAGTGGACTTCAGTGGAAACAGAAGAATGCAAGAAAAAGTGTAGACTGTGGGCTCTTTAATACACTAAGTAAAATGTAAAGCTCTGTATGTGAAAAAGGTCACAGGCACTGTAAGCTGTTATTCACTTTAATTATATGTTTACCGTTCTTTTTCTCTCTCTCTCCCTCTCTCCTGCTTAGTCATCGTCTGGAGGTGCGTGCGCAGGTGGCCCAGGCTTTTCTGTCAAAGTTTCAACTGTCCAGTGAAGAAATGGCTATTTTACGCGGTGCCCGTGACGGCCCAATAACTGAGGTAACCTTTAAGGTCTAACTCTGCAGGTCTGTAAGTATGACCTAACAGATGGCCACAATTGGCTATTGTCTCTCTCTACATGGAAGCCAGTGTCCACCAACCCTCCTCCTGAAGAAGATCTGCATTCCAACCCCCAGCTTCAGCCCCTTTCTACGAGACCTGATATATAGATTAACTATCTTTAGAAGATCTTGATTAGAAGGGTCTGGTGTGAAATTTTAATTGGAGAAGAAACTTCCATGATGGTAGATCTTCAGCAGATGATCCGTTAACCACAGCTCTAAGCCCTTCTTGTCACCCAGAGGGCAGCAAGTTCATTTGTGCTGTCTCACGTTCTCCAGACTGGTTGCATGGATTTAACATTGTCAGAATTCAAATGCTGGTTCCGATAATAGGATAATAACAACCTTTTTAGCACCGCTCAGGAGCTCCAGAGGTTTGGTTTCAAAAAAACAATCAGCATTGCTTTACATATAATTTACGTTGCTTTACATTTTGCCATAAATAACATGTGCTGTGTTCTACACAAAACATGGGCTGAACTGTCATCCACAGTACAAGATGTTAATAGAAATCTATTTGGGGAGTCAGGCTAAAGAAGCGTTGCTGGGTGGGTCAATGTAACCCTTTCTCTGTGGATCTTTTTGACCTGCAGGATTTCTTTAAAGCTCTGACTCGGGTGAAGAGCATACATGAGGACGTCAAGGTTTTGCTCAGGACCAACCAGCAAACAGCAGGGTGAGAGAGGAGAGAGGGAGAGGTCTCTCTGACCTTGTACGCTTGACTTGGTTACTATTTCATACAAAGATATTGAAATATAGAGCAGAATTATATAAATGACAGTTAATGAAAGGGTACATAAAGGCCATACAGTGCTGTGCAGAAGTCAGAGACCACCCTTTTGGTCATTTAATTTCCAGTTAAAACAACCATTAAGCAAGTTATTTATTTTTCACTGTCTGGAAAAAAAAACAGGAAACATTGTATATTTTACAGAAAATTACACAAAAGCATAATATCTGGTCTATCATTATTTAATAATAGACTTTATTTCTCCTATCTTAACTTTCCCTTCTTTTTTAAAACCAACAAGTTACAGCTATGTCACCCCAACAAAAGCTGCTTCTAAAGGTGTCGCCGATATTATGTTTCCCTTCAAAGAGATGCCAACATGCATACAAGCAACTACTCTTAGTCACCACAGCTGCCTTCATATTTCTTCATGTGCATCTAAAATGGCTAACAGTGGTATTTTTGAGGAGTTCCGATATAAGATAATCCGCTTTCATTAGCAAGGATAAAGTCAAATGAAAATGATGAAAAAACATGAGTTTTCAAAACTGGAATTCAAAGAATGAATAAAAGATACAAAGAAAATAATGGAAGTTGTAATAAAGGCACAGGGTGAACACAGTAAATACTGACATTTTTGATCTTGTATTTAGCTGTTGATGCTTCTTTGTAATTTTCTGTTACGTATGTGTTTTCTGCTTTTTTCTGACGCTGGAAAATGAATAGCATGTGCTTAATGGCCGTTTTGACTGGAAATTAAATGAAAGGGTGGTATTGCACTGTAGAATGTGATAGAAATGTGTGTGTGTGTGTGTATGTATATATATATATATATATATATATATATATATATGTTAGCAAAAAGTGTTTCAAGGTGCTTCGGTGGTGTTTTAATGTAGACTGGAGATCATGGAGCAAATGGCAGTGTTGCAGGAGACATCATATGAACAACTCTACCGCTGGGCACAGAGTAAGTGTGTGTTCACACGCATGCACATTAAAACACAAAATGTTGCTGGAATAGTGGCACAGATGTTGTGAGGGAGTGTGGTGACTCATAAATAAATTCTGAATAAACTGATCTTTTGCTGTTCTAATTAAAATAGTCTTTAAAAGCCAAAGAGAGCAAAAAAGAAGGGCGTCGTTTGGTTTTTATCTGGTTTTTAAGATTTTGAGAGGAAATTTGTTCCCTATTCTTCCTACTTTTTCTCTCTTCTTGTTTCTCTTTCTGTCTCTTTGTCTCCTTCACGTTCTCTCTCTGTCGTGTAGATGAGTGCCGGGGGTTGACTCAGGAGACGTGTGATGTTCCTCCAGTGCTGACTCAAGCCATGGAGGCTTTGCAGGACCGTCCTGTTCTTTATAAGTGAGTACACTTTCTCTCACACGCACACGCATAAACGCTTTGGCCTTGTAATACAATAGACATTTTATTCCTCTGGTTAATGAGAGCATGCAGCCCTCCAATAGAAACCATTTGTCAATGCCATTCGTAGTCTTTTGTCTGACATTAGTGATGTCCACTGTAGTAATTTATTCTCACCACATGGTGTCACCTCTGATTCAGACTGCACCTTCCTATTCCATGTAAAGTATTTTTGAGTGACAGTGGAATGATAAGAACTATATGCTGCAAAGTGAAAACAATTGTAAAAATGTAAATGTGAAATAAAAAGAACTGAATCTGAGATTTTAATTAATTAGTAAAATCTTTTGGTCATAAATAACAAAGTATTACCTTAAAAACAGCTGCAGCAAGAATACTTTAGTACAGTGCGTGCAGAAAAAAATCTGCCCTGGGTCTGTTCTCTAAACATTGTGATGCTTCAGTGCGGCGTCTGGGACTCTGCCGCTTCGCACACGCAGCCTGTGTAAAAGCGCTGACCACTTAACACGTGCTCCAAAATGAAAAACAAGACTTTCCGCGTTGCTCACGGCACGCAGATGCAGTATGTGTGAATCAGACCTATGAGAATTTGCGTGTTGTTCACGTGAATAGTTTATTTGAATTTTTTACACAGCAGAGTCAGACTTTTTGCTTGCTAGTTGCTGCAGTATTGCTAGGTTTGCTAAAGCAACATTTTAATGGATTAATTTCATGCAGATTGTAATCGGTGAGAATTTGCCAACATGCTTAGCATTCACTATATGGCCAAAAGTTTACGGAAACCCCTCCTTATTATCAGGTGTTTCAGCCACAACCATTGCTAACAGTGGTATAAAATCAGGCACATAGCCATGCAGTCTCCATAGACAAACGCTTTCAGTAGAATGGGTCATACGGAAGGGCTCAGTGACTTTAAACGTGGCACTGTCATAGGATGCCACCTCTGCCACATGTTAGTTTGTTAAATTTCTGCCCTGCTAGATCTGCTCCAGTCAACTATGAGTGCCATTATTGTGAAAAGGATGTGTGCTAGGAGCAAAAACAGCTCAGCCACGAAGCAATAGACCACACTAACCTACAGAGCAGGGCCACAAGTGCTGAAGCACATAGCATGTTAAAATCTCCTTTTCCAACATAAGTGCCTTATCTCACAAATGCTACTTTGACTGAATTGGTGGAAATGTCCACACATTCCAAAATCTTGCCCTTCCCAGAGGAGTAGAGGCTGTTATAGCTGCAAAGGTGGAGCCAACTCCATATTAATATCCATGGTTAAAAATGGGATGTACAACTAAATCACATTGGTTTAGTGGTCATGTCCACATAATTTTGGCCATATAATGCATGTTACGATGCAAAGTAAATAACGTCCTTTTTATTGAGACTAAACAGCGTTTTTATTAAAACACAAACCCTCCAAACGTTTTGATACAAAGCACACAATCATTATATTAAAGTAAGTGTTTGAATATTTACTTAAGGAACCACGCACTATAAAATACAAAGGGGAAAAAATCATTATATCTGAAACATTGCTAAAGTTTCTAAAAGAAGAAGATCATTTTGTACAATGTAGAGTAATGTTGTGATTTTGGGCTTTAAGTCAATCAGATTCATTTAGAAATAGGTTCAGGTTTTAGAACGTTGGATTAGAGATTAGGTAACAAACGTCGCATTACTGATTTGACTTTACCTGTTTAATTTATCAGTATGTGAAGGTCAGTTAGTTGTTTGAATAGTCCTGCTAGCCTACTAGACTACTCATTAATCAATGGAGTAGTATGAGAGTTTGGGTCTGATTCTTCATCTCATGTTAACATTTAAAATGTCAGTAAAGAGTCTTAAATATAGGCAGCATTAACACAAGACAGCTGCATGTTTGTGGGCTTCTGAAAAACACAGCTTTATGGTGGAAAATTCTGTTCATCTTATGCATTTCATTCCAGTTTACAGTGTCATGCTTTTGTGGGAGTTTGTCAGAGATTTAGATTTCGGGTTTCACTTTTTCTTAGAAACAGTAAAAACTGAGCTGTTTCCAGCATTAATGTTTTGTGTAAGCGGATTGCTATCTCAGTCTTTCCAAAGACAGAATGTAAACTTGGCCTTGTGGTGAGAGTTTCTTCTTTTTCCCTCATGCACAGGCCATGAGAATATCCCTCTGTCATTTCTGATTTTTAATTTTCTCCCAGAATAAGTTGGAGAAACTGTCTGAGCATCAGTGGAATGTGCACTTGTTCTCCATCTGTTGGGAACACAGAGGTTCAGGTTGCAGCCACTTTGTGAAAAGTTTGTCATCTCCTAAAAAATATGATCAGAAATTTTAGAGGAATACAAAGTGTCAGTTTGTAAGAGTGATTGTTATGCTTCAGGTAAACATTGGCAGAAAGACAGAGATAAAATCAGTGTTTTCTCTATTTTGTTTCTCTCCCACATTCTGTGCTATGGCCTCTGATGAGGGAAGGGATGTGGGAGTCCAAGGCCAGAGCAGAGAGACAGAGAGAGAGAGCGAAAGTGTGTTCCTGCGACTTGTGCCAATCTGCTCCACCCCTTTTTTCTGTGGCTGCTGTAGTGGCTACTGTTTAGTCTGCTCTGGCTCATTCTTAGCCCATAGATCAAAACACTGCCGCTTCCGCGCTACACCGGGGGCCTCCACTGTTTTCGTCTGCCTGTGTGACCAAGGCACTTGCTAACCTCAAGCAATTTTCTCTCTCTGATTCTGGAGGTCATGGTTAGGGTCCAGGCAGAAGAGATTTGTTTTGTAGGTGACACTTTTCAGGTTTTTCAAAATGTTTTTAATAAATGACCATGTTTGTCTGGTCTGTGGGCAGTAACTTAAAATGGAAATTGAAAAGAAAATTGCCAAATCATTGGACTTGTTTAGGCAAATCCTGCTCTTCATATCAAGGACAATACTTTGATTACATTGAAGTCAAGTATTGCAAAATATACTCAAAGTATTAGCAAACGCCTTTTTTAAACTTACTTTTGCAGGCCCTCTTATGGGCAAATTTGCTGGTGGAATGGCAGTAGACTTGGATACTTTAAAGTAATATAATCAAATGAAACATTTGTTCCATTGTCAGATTAACTAGGACACTGTTAGCTCTCTTTGTGTTAAATGTTGTGACTATTTTGAGCTGCTAGCGAGCATTGAGGGGTGAAAAGAGAGGAATGAGGACTCTTGCTGTGAAAATAATTCACATCTCTCAACAAAGACGGTCATGCTGATATAAAATGGACAGCACAACGTCAGCTTTCTTGATATCAAAAATCATGTACCACTGCCACAATAAAAATAATTAGCATTTAAACACAATAAAAACACTTGTGCTTATGTCATCGCTTTCAGAATAAAAACTGAAAAAAAGTATTGGGACACACCTCTTAACCATTGAATTCAGGTGTTTCATTGCCACAGGTGTATTGCCTAGCCATGCCGTCTGTCCTTACTAACATTTGTAAAAGAATGGGTCGTTCAAAAGAGCTCACTGAATTTGAGCATGATGTAATATGATGCCACTGCCACAAGTCAGTTTGCAAAATTTCTTCCCTCCTGAATAGTCCATGATCAACTGTGAGTGGTATAATTGAAAAGTTAATGCATTTAGGAACCAAATTGCAACTAGCAACTTGATCACATAATGTTATAGAGAGGGTTGCCGAGTGCTGTGGCCTATATACATATAGGTGCCAACACTCTGCTGACTCAATAACTGCAGAGTTCTAAACCTCCTCTGGCATTAACATAGCACAAAAACTGTGTGCCAAGAGCTTCATGGCATGGGTTTCCATTGCCAAGTAACTGCTTGCAAGCCTTACATCACCAAGCACAGTGCCAAGCGTTGGACGGAGTGCTGTAAAGCACGCCGCCACTAAACTCTGGAGCAGTGATGAATCACGCGCAAATGCCAGGAGAACGATACCTGCCTGACTGCATTGTGCCAACTATAAAGTTTGGTGGAGGAGGGATAATGCTATGCCTAGGCTGCTTAGTTCCAGTGAAGGGATATCTTAATGCTTCAGCATACCAAGACATTTTGGGTATTTGTGTGCTTCTGCCTTTGTGGGAACGGTTTGAGGAAGGCCCTTTTTTTTCTGTTCCAGCATGACTGTGCCTCAGTGCACAAAGCAAGGTCCGTAACGGCATGGCTGAGTAAGTTTGGTGTGAAAGAACTTGACTGGCCTGCACAGAGCCCTGACCTCAACCCCGTCAACCACGTTTGGGATGAACTAGAACGGATATTGTGAGGCAGGCCTTCTCGTCCAACATCAATGTCTGACCTCACAAACGCTCTTCTGGATGAATGGGCAAAAATTCCCACAGACACACTTCGAAAACTTGTAGAAAAGCTTCCTAGAAGAGTGGAAGCTGTTTCAGCTGCAAAGGGGGAACCAATTCCATATTATTGCCTATGGATTTAGAATGGGTTTTCATTAAAGCTCCTGTAGGTGTGATGTGTAGGTGTCCCAATACTTTTCCATATAATGTATCTCCAATATGGTAATTTACAGGAGACAAAAAATGTTATTAATTTTGAATGGAAGTTCAAAAATGTAAAAACAGTCATTTTGCTTCATTCATGATGAAAATTTAACACTGTTTATGCAACAGCTGGTATTTTCAGGTTTTGGAAAAAAAAAACCCCACACACACGAAAAAATAGAGATACAAGGTTTTGTTTCCGTTAGTGATGACTTGATGACTTGCTGACTTCTTCACTTACCTACAAAATAATAAATTGTACACATTTCCATCATTCAAATATATTCCATCAACATTGTTGAAGAAAAAAATTGCACAGTTTACCTGAAGGACCTCCAAAATCGAAAATTGCATTTTGTTGCCACTGTGAAAAAGGGGTTAATGAACTGAAAAGTAACAGTGAAAATCAAACATTACATAAAACATTTTACATCTCTCTCTCGCTCTCTCTCTCTCTCTCTCTCTCTCTCTCTCTCTTTCTCTGCTTTCATGGTTGTCAGATATACACTGGATGAATTTGGCACAGCCAGGCGCAATGCGGTGGTCCGAGGCTTCATAGATGCACTAACGCGGGGGGGTCCAGGGGGCACCCCCAGACCAATAGAGATGCATTCTCATGACCCTATGAGGTAAATTACTCTACTAAACATGCACATCCACTTTCTAACCATCCTTGCATTTCCTGTGATTAGAGTTTTGAAAAGCACATTGAAAATTCCAAAAATCTAATGGGTGGCTTTTTGAGCTCTAAAAATAAAACAGTCATTTCACAGCTAATTGGAGGTCATCTTGAGGGTCTTGCTGTCATTTAGCACTAAAAGCCACTCCATATCTCATTACATCACACACAGCACTCATCTCTGTACCAACACATTCCCCTTTTTTTCTTTTTTTTCTTTTTTTTTTGGCTTTCTGCCTCTCTTATGTGTCTAAACTGTGTCTCCAAAGTTGCAAATCCAATTCTGCCCTCTAAATACATTAAAAACAAACTGATTCTCTTTCAGAGAATCCTCAGGCCTTCTTCAGGGAATCAGTTAGCGTAGGGGGTTCAGAGAAAGGGCGGCTATTGAGATCTATGGATTTCAGAATGTTACAAGGACCCCACGTCCTGTTTCTGTTCTAACGTCTTCAACCCTTCTCTGGAAACCCGCGGAGAGAACATCAGGTTCTCCGCAGGACGTCGATAAAAGGCGGGAAGAGCACTTCTCAGAACCGCTTGTCTTCTCACCTCTTTTGCCGCTTTCTGATAAAGAATATAACAGTAATGTAATGATGACATGCTGTGATGGCCATGTTATGTAATGAGTATCCTGTTGTTGCATTTGAGACACTCATAGCCAAACCAGCTCTGCCTTCTTAACACGGTAACAAAATATTCTGTTCATGTTTTGTTCAGATTTATGGGCATTGTCAGTGTTTGAGAATACAGTCGCAGTTGCAGTGAACTGTTTATAGGACACATAATCCGTTCACTGCCTTCTTTCATACAAGAGGCAGATCCAACAACACAATCTGATTGGTTGAGAAGAATGTTTATTATTGTCGCCAAGTAATGATTTGCTTTACACTGCAGCTAACCATTTCGAAGTTTCTGCTTTTTATATGTGTGTGTGTGTGTGTGTGTGTGTGTATATATATATATATATATATATATATATATATATATATATATATATATATATATATATATATATGTATATATGTGTGTATATATATGTATATGTGTGTATATATATATATATATATATATATATATGTGTGTGTGTGTGTGTGTGTGTGTGTGTGTGTGTGTGTGTGTGAGAGTAACACTTTTTGCCATTTCAAAAAAAAAATAAATATATAGTTTTTGTCACGAGCACCTTACCATGCCTGACATTGTAGGTTAGCCTGTTCTTCTCTGGTTTTCCTACAGACCTGTGACCTGAAAGGACCCCTATGTGCACATTTTTCCTGATTAGCCACTACTGTTAACTGCTGCTGACATGCTGGCAAACAGTGAATAATGACGACAGTGATATGTACATGTGCAGTGAAGTGTAGGGGGGCAAAAAATCCCAAATTTTGATCTGACCATTCTCAGTACATATCAGATACATATACAGCAGTGTTCTAGGACAAACAAATGAAAGTGTTTTAAATTTGATTTGATAACAAAGACACAAAAAACAGATTTGTGTCACTTCAATGCTGCAATGATCAGTCTTTGTTTATTTGTGTATCAAACTCTTAGGTATGTGGGGGACATGCTGGCATGGCTGCACCAGGCTACAGCCTCAGAGAAGGAGCATCTGGAGGCTCTCCTCAAACAGGTCACAGTGCAAGGTATATTCCGCTGCCGCTGCCCCTGCTCCACTCAGCTCTACTACCTGTAGCACTGCAAACACTGCTACTGCCAGCTGCTGAGAGACTGTCTAGAAAGTGTGTAGCGCTGAAAATGACTTCATAAATTGCAAAGATTCATGTGTAAATAATTATATTATACTATTGTTATTATATTTTCATCAGTATAATGTAGAATTTGCATTTAAAGGTGCCATAAAATGGAAAACCGTGTTTACTTTGGCATAGTTGAATAAGGAGAGTTTGGTAAATGGAGCTGACATACCATAAACCTCAAACAATTTTGTCTCTTCCTTCAAACACAAATCCTGCATAAGCAAAAAGAGGGTAAAACAGGCCAATTTCAAACTCTCTCTTACATAACGGTCTTGAAGTTCATCTTTAAACGAGGCTGAAGTTGGCTTCTTATTTGCCAGCTTCTTAACCAAATGTTCCATTCCACCTTAAATGCTACAGGTTATACAGGCGCCAGAATGTAACTGTTGCACCATTTAAGGTGGAACAGAAAATTATTTCAACAAGCTGGCAAACAGGAAGCCGACTTCATCTCTCACATGTTTAACAGGGTCCCAGACAACATTAATTCGTAGTTGTTAGTTTGTTCTGCACATTTCACTCCAGACAGTTTCTCAAACCTTGGACAGTATCAAGCAGGCTTCACTCAGTATTTGAGATTGAAGAGAGGTGCAGTTCCAACTTTATTAGCATCACAACCCCTACAGCAACCTGTAAATACCTAGCCATGCCATGTGATATCATCTACTTTTTGACAGTTGAAGTCAGATCATCTTAAATTGAAAGTTTCACAGTGAGCAAACAACTTTAAATTACTTTGTGTTGTTGTCGAGATCGACACAAAGTAGCTAGTATAGGTAACGTTAGCTACTAGCAAGCTCCAGGTAACGTGCATAGCTAACTAAGTAGTATGATGACCTAGCTTATTTACATGGCGGTTCATTTTATTTTCCTATCTGTGTCTATTTTCACATTTTGCGTCTGTGTGAGCCATCATGGTGTCTCACTGTAAACCAGCAGAACAGAGCCGAGCTTATCAAATTATTTTTGAGTCCACCAAAACCGGGAAAACATTGTTTCATTCCAGGGCCAAATCACAGGGTTGTAAATGGGCATGTAAAGCCGCATCTGGACGTTTTTTGCTCCGACCAAAAGTGGTAGACAGAGAACAGTTTAAAATACCAAATAAATGCACAGTTTAAAAAAAAACAAATAAATGCAAATAGTTATTTTAGGCTTTACCAGATGACTCGGAGCAGTGCACGGACACCTTATTTTAGTGTGTTATTTTTCTCCTGACTCAGTGATGATGCTTCTTACACTTTTTAAAAAAATCTGACACATTGCAGCTGTAACTAACTCAAAAAACTCATACCAAATGAAATGTAAAGTCTAAACTAGCCATCAGCAGCATCACTAGGTAAGGAGGCCCCCCTTTTTTTTGTTTGTAAACTGAAGAGATGTGTGGTGTGTGCTTTTGACTGTGCAGGTGTTGACGACAGCATGCAGGAAATTGTTGGCCACATAACCGAAGGGGTTTGCAGACCACTGAAGGTAAGGGGCTGGGATGCATGAGCCAAGTTAGATGAAAAGGCCCAGTCCCGCCACATTTTCAGACTTTCACTTTGTCAGTACTAAATCTAGTGAAGCTCATTAGACCAAAACATACTGTATTTGACCATAATTTAATTATAAACTATAAGGTGTCTGTTTAATACTTATATTGGTTGTGTCTCACATTCATATAATCCACTTGGCTTTTTGTGACTGCTTGTCACTCAGGTGCGGATCGAGCAGGTTATAGTAGCAGAACCGGGCGCTGTGCTGCTCTACAAACTCTCTAACCTACTAAAGTTCTACCACCATACAGTCAGGTACTGTCTTACCCTCTGATGGGTGAATGTTGGGACTCATTAAAATGATGAAGTCAAACTATTAATGTTTCTCTTTCTCTATCTCTCTCATAGTGGCATCATTGGCACAAGTGTTGCGTCTCTGTTGATCACTATTGAAGAGATGCATGTCCTCAGTAAGAAGATGTTTTTCAACAGCCTTAGCCTCCATGCTAGCAGACTCATGGACAAGGTAAATAAGCAGTAGATGTTAAATTATACAAAATTATATATTTAAAATTCTTCAGAGTATCCCCTTCCCTTTAAATCAAAGATCATGAAAAATCTGCAAAATTTATAGTATATGTCAGAGTTTATTAGGTGCATATAGTGTGATTCATAACCAACTCTACATAGACCTTGAGAATTCAGTGGGAAGCGAGGTAATGCTCAGATCTCAGAGCTACATAAAACCTATATATTTTATCTTTTCTGCTATTGTGAAATCCTTGAGGTCAACAAACTCTGAAGGACTTGTACCTTGTAAACACCAGGGGTACACGCCTCCGCGTAGGCGAGCACACTGGGCTGCAAAACAGCAGCCCCACACCGGTGCCTCTTAAATTACCGCCAAAATATCCTTGAACACGGCCGGACTTCTTCGGAAGGCTGTTTCATCGACAGGTGGATCGATTGGAACAACAAGTCAGTCTCGCTCTCTGCTCTTCAGAGGGAATTATCGCCTTAGCAGCACGTTAATCGAATCAGCACAGGCTTAGGGACGTTACGTATCAGTGGCCGATGCTCAGTGCCAGGAACGCTGGCCGGAGCTAATCAGCTCCATTAGAGGCTGCAGGGCACTACGGTCTGCTAGCGTGAAGGGATGGAAGGAAGAGCTGAGCATTTATTAGTAAGCAGTGAGAAGAATCAGAGGCAGTGTCACACATGGTAGGCAGGTTATTGAGCATGTGAAGAGGGCAGGTGCAGCTTTGTGAAATTTGTGGAGTATTATTCAATATATTGTAGTTTAGAATTGCTTGGATGGATAGAAATGTTGATAAATTAGATCAATCTCGATTAAGCAAAGTCATATACAACGTTCACAGAAGTGAAGTATGAAACAGTTATGTACTTGGGTAGGTCAGTCATGTTCTTGTTACTGTTTACTCCACAGTTCCTATAGCCAGTGTTTCCCCTAAATGTTTTTTCAGGCTGGCTGGTGGACCCTGCAAAGCTACCGGTATTATTATGTGTAGGTGGTGTCATCAAATAGACCTACTTTTGGTTATATGGCTTGAAGAATGCTAGTAACTTGTTTGCTTGTGTCTGTAAACATTTAGAAGGGGGAGTTCTTGCTGGTTTTAGTCATCAGTAAAACAACAAAAATGAAACACCATACTTGAAGTTGACATTTTTTCAACACCATGTTTTTATTAATATTTAAAGTTGTTTCTTAAGGACCAAGAAATTCTCTGATTAAAGCCTGCTGTGACTAACTTAGACGTTGGAAGACTAGACCTATATAGACAGTGCTTATCTGCCACAAACTCATATATGAGACCATTTTACTGAACCTACAGTAAAAAAATAAAATAAAAAACAATTATGTATTCACTTTAATTATTGACAAGGATTATATATTAATTGTGATGGTAATAAGCATAATATATATTCAAAATCATAATTTATAGTGTACTTTCTATTGGGAAGTGTCCCAAATCCTAACTAAATTTAAACTAATGAAAATGCTATTTTTAAGAGATCTCTTTGGATTCTTTTAAAGTGGAGTTGAAGGATTTTAATTCATCATGAGTTTAATTTGTAAAATAAAAAAAAAAACTTGAAAAATGCTGTCCCACATTTTCATATCACTACCTTTGCAAGTGTTATTGTTGTATAGTGACAAAATTAGATGTTCAATTATTTATTTTAATAAAATAAACATAATTAAGGCATGAGGTCATTTAAAGGATTTTAGTCTAAAGTCCAGGTCAGTTGCAAGTTAAAAACAGGTTTTCAACCAGTTTTCTTTAAACCAGTTTGGTGGAATGTTACATATTTAGTCAATAAGCACAAACCAGTTCTCCTCTGCCAATCACTGTTATCACTTGGAATTAAGTGAAAATAATCAATACACCACATAAGAAATGAACAACAGGAAGCAAACATAAGCCTACCAGCTACGTCCTAATTGCTGTTTTGTTCACAATAAATTAATAAATGTTACATTATTTTTATATATATATACATAGTGTCATGTTACCATTACCATTTAGTGTCCTGATAGTATATAATGTTGGCAGATGTCAAATTCATCATTGTTGTGATGTCACTGGCATGATTGTGTGTACAAATGACTGCCCATTCAGCCTTCAGCAGTTTATCTGCCCATTCCCATTGAACTGAAGAAGTGTGGTTTCTGCAGACAGTCTGTAGCACTACTGGAGTGGAAAATGTGGGTGAAGATGATTAACTGTTGTGCTGTTCCTGGCTGTCGGGAAGTATATATATTATTGCATAACCTTCCAAAGGACCCAGACATCAAGCAGGAGTGGCTTTCCAGCATCTCAGTCTGCACTAAACAGTTTGTTCTGTACATTTCTGTGGACTGTTGAATGAGACACAGTATAGGGCAGCCAATCAGGACAGAGGTCATTCACAAATTACATGCAAAACATGGTTCAATAACAGAAACAGCCTGTTTAATAGTAAAGGATAGAGAGAGGTTGGAAAATGGTAATCAGAAATGAGTTGTGATTGTTTTTTGGTACATAAACCCACACAAATGTCAAAGTGGGTCTTAGGGTAAAAAAGTGCAGTGTGTGCCTATTATGCATGTATTGTTTCCGGCTTTTCAGTTGGTTTCTCTTTAGCTTTCTTTTTTTTCTTTTCTTTTCTTTCTTTTCTCTCTCTTTCTTTCTTTCTTTCTTTCTTTCTTTCTTTCTTTCTTTCTTTCTTTCTTTTTCTCTCTCTCTCTCTCTCTCTCTCTCTCTCTCTCTCTCTCTCTCTCTCTCTCTCTCTCTCTCACATAGGTGGAACTGCCTCCTCCTGATTTGGGCCCCACAGCCTCCCTCACTCAGACACTTTCTCTCCTTAGAGAGGTTCTCGCCTCCCACGACTCCTCTGTTCTCCCCCTGGATGCCCGCCAGGCTGACTTTGCTCAGGTAAAGAACGTGTTGTGGATACCAAACCTAAAGGATATTCTAGATACTGTATTTTACAGTTTTGCGTCTTTATTCAAAGTGTACTGTAGTTTAGTGAAGCCTTGTTTCTCTATTATGTTGCAAAATATCCAGTATACAGTGTCCTCCTTGCCATACAGTGTCCTTGAAAACCCACGATTTGCAGTCTCTTGAGAAAAAAAAAGAAAGTCAGACAAACAGGTCTACTGAAGAAAAGCACTGCAGCTGAGGATAGAAAAACTACTAAGGTTGTAAGACTCTAGAAACAGCTGTCCCTGAAATCACCAACAACCTCCAGATTACAGGAACAATCTACTGTTTACAGAAGATTTCAACAACAGAATTATAAAGGCTGCACTGAAAGACATAAACCTCTCATCATCCTCCAAAACAGAAGGCCGGATTACAATAGGCTAAAAAGTGCAAAGTGGTGGAACAAAGTTTTACAGACAGAAGAGATTACGGTAAACACATTGTAGAAAGGTCAATGAGTGGAGAAAAGAAGACTTAGACAGCCAATGCAAGGCTTGCTTGCTCATTTTATGAAACATGATAGAGGTTTTTGTTGAACTGTGTATGACTTGCAGCCTCTGGAGGTGGCACACTCATCATTACTGATAAAGAATGTCACTTTTCAAGTGCATAGTATGTCTGTTTCCTAGAAGTTTCCCAATGTATATTGAGGTGGTGCTGCACAAAGCAACAAGATTCAAACGTGCGTTAAATACAAAAGGTGGAAAGTTTTGGACTTACCATGACGGTGTGCCATTTTTTAAACCAATGTTTCACTTGGTGAAAAGATAAGTGCAGCCAGAAATCCCCTCAACCCAAAGAAGAACTGAAAGTTATTTTGTCTCGTCATGGCTACTTACCTTAGTGTAATTTTCCTCCAGTTTTTCTGCTCTTTCCTCATTTTCTGTCTAATTATAACTGCTTGAGCAAATTGCAAAAGTAACTGTTTGGACTTTACTGTGTCTGCACTTTCGTGAAGGTGAGAACACTCATAAATGCTTATTAAACAGCACACACATCTCGAATACTAGTCTTCTGTGTTGTGTTCAGGTGTTGTCGTGCATCCTGGACCCTCTGCTGCAGCTCTGCACTGTGTCTGCCAGCAATTTGGGCACTGCAGACATGGCCACATACATGGTGAACTCTCTCTACATGATGAAAACTACTTTGGCCTTGTTTGAGTTTACGGACAAACGGCTGGAGATGCTTGAGTTCCAGGTACAGCATGTCAGCATTGTATTTTGAAGAGAAGGTTGTCTATCCTGTATCAAAAGTATGGCTTTTGCAAGTTCCTGTTATGATTTTAGTGATCTCGATTTTTACAGCTTTCAGTATCCTTGCAGTGTTATTAAAATTTACTGTAACTTTTTTAAAAAGCACTAATATGCACAGATATTAAACTGTCAGACTTTGATTGAATCACCTGTGTTTCTTTTAACACAAAAATGTAAACAACTTTGTAAACCATATATGTAAGCGTCTTGGTAAATGTGTCTTTAATTCCACTGTGACTTTTTAAAGGGCCCATATCCTACATTTATTGTATGCTTTATTTGTTCCTCCAAGTTCCCGCTTATGTGTAGTTTTATGTACTAAAAATTAGTAATTCATAGTATTTCGTTTTTATCAGTTTTACCATTTTGACTAGCCTCCTTTTTTTTACTGTGCCTTTAAGACTGATAGATGTAAATAATATGGAAATTGGTTGACCGTCCTGTGTTGTGACTCATTCAGAAAGCAGTAAGCTGAATAAGAAGATGTATGTAAATGAGTTGGCTCTAAAGACATCACAGAAACAGTACATTTAAAACAGGCTGTTTTTGCAGCTTAACTTCCACGTATGGACTGTATGGGCTGGGGAGTGAACACTACATTTTGAAGCTTTAACTATGTTCACAGGCTAGTTAAAATGTGTTTTTCAAGATATGGGCGCTTTAAAAAGATATTATTCATACATAGTTACAGTAACAAACCAAACCCTTTGCAAATCAGATTCTGCCCTTCTCAACCCCTCTTTCACTATGTGCCTCTGTCATATTGCTTTCCATCGAGTTAGCTGTTGTAATGAACCCCTTTTAGGTTCTGGCGGGAACTGAAACGACTCCAGCTCTTCTAGTGAAAGAAAGTGGCAGAGAATATTTTAATGTTTTTTGTTTTTCTCGATGTTTCAATACTTTGTGTATTAGATTGAGGCTCACTTGGACACTCTGATCAACGAGCAGGCGTCCTACGTGCTGACCCGAGCTGGACTCGGCTACATCTACAACTGTGTACAGCAGCATAGCGTGGAACAGGTAGGACTGCTGATCCCAGACCAGCTCTGCTGTTTTTAATGTTATACATCTGGCCTAGACTGTTGAAGGTGAGCTAATTTTTAATTAGCACAAAAGGGCAACTTGCTACTGTCCTGGTCAATTTTTGTCATCCTCTACAGTGAGTACTGTTTATTTGCTGAATTTAACATAATGGAAAAATATATAAAAACATAAATAAAAATATATAAAATTTGGCCTAAACAAAATTTATGGTATATTTTATATTTCAATTTTTCCAATATGCCAAGCAAATAATATGCATATAAATATAAACCGTACACTAAAATGTGCTAACTGTAACTGTAATAGCTGTAATACAGTTCACGTGCACATTTTATTTTACCACTGAATATTTATAGTGGCTCAAAGGCATGTAATAGTATAACAATAACCATGTTAATTGTATTAATTAAACTTTATCTTTTAGCTTCAGAATTTGACCCATGAGTATTCAGACAGAAGAAAGAAATAACTTGAAGTCTTTTGAATCACGTTCAAGGTCATGGCATCTTTCTTGCAACATACTAAAAAAACACATGGGCCAGTATTCTGTGAGAATTAGGCCTTTATTGGTGAATGTCATGTAGGTGTGAAAATTTGAGCTCACATCTCAGTCTGCCACTCTCAGGTCTTGTATTTCAGATATTAGTGCAGTTTATAGAGTCAGTGTTTGCTTAATGGGCTTCTTTCATCAGAATCCATCCCCGCTAGGACCTTACTTCTGTTGGAAATGTTGTTTGGTCCAGTCTAGGACAGCCCATGATCAATATGTAATTAGATAGCAACAAGTAATTGTAGTATTCAAGCATTTCAGCACACCAACAAAGGTCACTTATGACACATAAAATAACCTTAAAAATGTATAAAAATAACCTTATCATAAACAGTTTGTTGATATCAGCTCCACAGCACTCAAATTCTGTCTCAGTTTTGACTAATCAAATAGCTGATTTTCCATGTCCTTTCATACTGGAGTCCACCAGCCACTGTGGGCTCTGGGCTGTAATGGCCCAGCATCATGTTTTAATGATAAGAGTTAATTGTTGGTTATCAAGAGTGCACACACAGGAGTGGATGAGAAAGCATTGCTCTGTATTTTGGCTTTATAATAGGTCAGAGTAGGCCATGTGAAGATATTGTTATTGTGATAAATTATGCCACATTACATCAAAATATCCTGGATATCATTGATACTTAAAGAGAATTGAACAGCTGTATGTTTCATTGCAAAGATAGCATGTTTGTGTACTGTGCAACATTGAATAAAAATGTTTTTTTTTTTTTTATTTATTTGACAGTATCCGTACTTCTTCTAGCAGCACACCAGTACTGTACTGTATGCGTAATCTGCTTGTTTTAACATTTGGCTCCTGATAGACAAACAGATTGTTCTTGTAGCACCGGCTTCTGCTAACAATTGCCTGATGAGCAATACAATAATGGCAAAGTAATGCATTTGACTTTGGCACATGGAACGTGGGATGTATGTACTAGTGAAAGTTTAAAAAAATGGTCTTTAATTTTATTTTTTATTTTTTTTGGCTCCAATGTAAAAGTAACAGAGTGCTTATATCCTGGGCACATTTCTGGCCAGTCAGTGAATATATGAATCCATATGTATAATTTTAGCCATTGCAATGTGCCTAAAAACCAAATGAAAAAGGTGCAGTGTCGCTAAAACCAGAAACCAGCCTATGTCAACTATACAGTACATTACATTGTGAATTACATTTAAGCTGAATCCCACAGTGCAAGTGCTACTGCAATAAACACACTTATCCTTTTCATCATAGGCAACTGTCTATGATTCTGCTTTTTGATTGTTTTTCTGTCTGTTGTTTTTTTTTAAAATTATTTTTAAACCAACAATCTAAATATATTGGCTTGTCTGAAAAAATAGCTGGAAACAATTTTTGTAAAAGTGCTCTTTGTCTTTCTGCTCATGTATACCACAGAGGTATAAACTAGAAAAGCTTTTTGGAGTCTGTATGTGTCTGTATGTCATAACGGAAGCTCACTTAAGCTCCTCTCTGCGTATATTTAAAGCAGCGTTTATGGCTGTTATATTGCCTGTAATGAGTGCGCTGTCTGCCTGCTGCTCATCCTCATCTCTGATGGCTCACTTTGCTCTTTTTTTTCCCTTTTTTCTTCACGTTTTACAGGAATAGTCTGCTTTGTTTACATAGCCTCTCTTTAGACCCTGTTGCCATGGTTACGCCATGGTAAAGCTCTCATCAATAGATCTGTGAGCACAGCTTTTTGCACAAGTTTTTCAGACACCAGGAAATGACCTGGGATTGAAAAGGCCCAGGGGGAAAAAAGAAATTATTATCCATATTCTCCAATTTATCATGTGTCTCATTACATACATCTTTTGAAGTCCTCTGTTCCCCACTCATTTTGATGTTTTACTGTTTCATTGTAGAAAGTCTTTATTTAGCACAAAAGTGTAGTGTGTGCAATCCATACGTTGTAATTTATGATATTTGGGGTCTGGGAGGTTTTTGGAGTAACTTTCAAGCAGTATATTGAGTATACCTGATATTTGCAAAACTTGACAGGAGAGAAGGCAAAAACGTTCTTAACATTGAATGAAAGGGTTGTTTTTTTTTTTTTTTTTTTGCCTCAAATCTTTATGGAGCTTATTTATTGTGCCATTCATCATGCAATTTTACACATTGTAAAGGACAGCTGGTATTTTCAAAATCTGTTAAAAATAGAGATATAAGGTTTCGTTCCAAGGCGACACTGTTTCCCCATGGAAAGAACCACAGTAGTTCATTTTGAATTGGTACTTAAAGTACCTCAATTCATCTCCATGTTTCACTCTGTGTTCACTGCCCTGTAATGCAAGTTTCAGTAAGCAACTTCATGTCAGCTTAAACCCATTGAGGAGGACAAGTGATGCAAAACTGGTATGTTCCTTGAGCTGCTCATGACTCCTTCTGTTACAATGTCACTCTCTATTGTCATTTATATGAATGGACACTTCAGAGGAGCAACAATACGGAGTCAGGAAAAAGTCAGAGAGGGAGAGAGAGAGAGAGAGAGAGGGAAAAAAGAGAGAGTAATGCCTTGGCATCGTCTTGCAGTCTGGTCATTCTTTTGCCAGTCCTCCCCCATGAAAGGCTGCAGGGTGACTAACTGCCTCAAGACACCTGCTGTCCACAAGTGCAGAACACAACTGTCTCGCCTCCTGCTCCTCTGCCTTCTCCCGCTACATTCAGCATTAATTATGGGCTCTTCCTGCACTCAATTACTTTGACAATAAAATGATTGGGTCTCGACAAGTCTATTTTCTGGGTTTTCAGGTTTTTGTGTGAACTGTTTTAATAATTCTTTTGTTGCAAGTCTGAGTGCTACTTCTCCAAGACTGTAGGCCATTCAAACTTTGATGTCTTTAAATTGGCTTTTATAGCTTTTTTTATGTACTTCTTTTCTCTCACGCTGTTTAAAAGCTTGGCAGGTTTTTCTTCATTACTGAATGTGTTGTTGGATTCAAATACTTACCTAGCTAACAGTCAGTCCAGGTTAATCTTGACTAGATAGCAAAGTCTCGTGTGTTACTGGTCCCTTCTATCTGTGATGCTGACTTTTTTGGGGTCAGTTTTCCTTTAAATGGTCTCTTCTGCTTCTGGAAAGTATGTTGATGTAGATGTAGATGTGGCTACAGCATCATTACTTCTAATATTGTTTGAAAAGTTGCCCACCTGCTTATAGTCCGGTCATATCTTTTATCCAATTGTGTGTCAAATGTATCTTTTTTAGCACATCACTCTTTCTCTCCTGTTGTTGATTTTCTAAGTGAAAATAAGTTAACACATCCTCCACATAGAACACACTTCTGCCATTTTAATGCACAGTTACTGTTTATTTTCTGAGTTTAACATATTGGAGAAAAAAAAACACAAAAAGTGCCCAGTACAAATATTCAGAAGGTGCATTTTATATTTTTTTTTATAGTTTTTTTTCCCCCCAGTATATTAAGCTCAGCAAATAAATAGAAATTGTTCACTAAAATTTACAGGAAAATGTAATTTAAGTGTGTTAAGCATTGCACTGATATCGATGTCACTTAAACGCAGTATTAAAATCAGTATTGGCGATGGAGATACCAGTATCTCTGACCGATACCGCAAAGCAGTTTCTGATGCACACACGTGCTGGTGCTAGACGGTACTTAACAGTACATTAGCAGTGTGGGTTGACAAGCAGGTGTAAAAGTGCTCCTGGCAAAATCTGTAATGCCAGAGTTTCTTGGGAAGGCAGTAGTAGTGGGCGATGTACTGTTTGGAATTCTTCCTAAACTATTGTTTCACCGATATGTCACAAATACACTAGATAATGCAACGCACATACAGTGTAAAACATGCTAGCAGGAGCTCCTTACCTGAATGGCTGAGCCGCTTCTCTTAGTGATAACACATCTCCCTCTATGTAGTCAGTAACAGACCAAGTTAATGTTAGCCCAGGTTGTTGTTAAGAAAGTGAACATTAGAGAGAGTTAAGGAAGGAACCGCCAGTCTTTTAGGGTAACGTTAGTCTTCAGCATATCAGCCCACTAGCAGAGCCTGTGTGTGCCCCAGCCACCCCAGCAGTGAGCCTCCATCATTCAATTGCATCACGCAGCAGTGTGGTCTCACAGCCGTCTGCATCAACCAAGCTGAGAAATCCGTGGCTCAATTGCTGCTAATGACAGCATGAAAGACTTTTACTCAACTCCAGCAGAGTCTGTTGCTCGGAGATGTACGGGACGCACGTAGGAGTCTTGTGCCTTGAGAAATCCAGAGAAGTTGTTGTGTGCTAATATGTGCAGACCATGGATTTATTTATTTATAGTTCAGTTCTGTTTTTAATAGTAACTAAATAATAATTATTTAGTCTTATTATATTTTTAAACGTCTAAAACAGTTTTTTTTATAAAACGTTTAAAAAAGTGTGTGTGCGTGTGTGAAACCTGTTGTTGTTGTTGTTGTTGTTATTATTATTATTATTATTATTATTATTATTATTACTACTACAGGGAAATGTATAGATCATTGATGCGTGATATTTATCTCTCTTTCCATTGCCCTCCCACCCCCCAGGGTCCTCTATCCAATCTCCCAAGCATGGACAGTTCATCTCTAAAAGCAGCTATGGTGAGTCTCTTTTTACACACATTCAAACACTCTATTGTTACTTTTCACTTCATTCATTTTGTTCTTCTCTTTCTCTTTCTTGTAACTGTCATCCTTTCTTTATGCCCAGGTCCAGTTTGACCGCTACTTGTCATCTCCTGATGCTTTCATGATGCCTCAGCTCAACTTTCTCCTCAGTGCAGCTATCAAGTGAGCCACTTCTTGTCCCTCCAAGGCTGCAAACACTATATAGAAATTGTAGCGTTTATGAAGATTCCTACTTTTTGAACTCACATCAGCTTCATTTGTATGGGATACCATTGCTTCAGCAATGTTATTTCCATGATGCGTCCTTTGTACTGCATCCTTTTAGCGCTTTGAGACGATACCAGGGCTATCAGTTTTGCTGATGTTAATGAGAATAACACAATGCTTTACACAGAAATACAAGTAAAACACTGAGAAGATAAAATGTAAATGGATATAAATGGAATTACAGCACATTTAAAAACAATTTCTAATATTCTCTGGGATACGATTCCAGAGTTAAGGAGCATATATATGATCTTTCACCATCTGAGCTGAGAGATCCTAGGATTATTTTACAGTTAATTATCAGGTTACAAACAACACAAATAGGCTTATCTGAAAAGTAACACATTTTCCATAGTTTTTCAAAGATTTGAAAGCATTTCATTGGAAGAAAGATAAAAAGGAAGCTAAAGATGTATAATACTGTATGGATAGCAGTGTGTAAAAATGAACAAACATTAATGCAGTAAAACCTTTTTAAATTTCTTATTAAAAAAAGAGCTCTTTTGAGCTGATGAGATGAACACACCACCTCCAGTACACCTGATTCAACATAATGAAGTATTGATTAGCCAAGGTTTGTGATGATAACAACAAATAATACTGGTCTGCAACAAGAAGTGGTTTGGAAATGGTTATACGAACATACATGAAATCACTACTTATTGTACTAACATTATTGTTATTTATCCCCTTAAATGGCCAGGACCCACTGACAGGCCCAAAAAGTTATTGCACACGTCTATCCCCTAAGAGTAGCTCAGCCCGTTTGCATTGAAGTCCATGTAGTTACTGAATAATAAGCCCTAATATGTAAGACGTCTGGGGTTTTTAGGGGTTAGTCTAGTAATAGTACTTTTCTGAGCCAAAAATGCCTTAAAATTGCCTAGATGAATAGCTTTTTAAAACTAAATTTTCCAGGTGCCTTTTGCTCAGTACTGTATAGATTAGCTGACTAAGTGAGCCTGTTTAACAGTGTATCTGTTTAGCTCTGTTTTTTAGTGTAAGAGAGGCCACTAGAAGAATTTAAATTATATATTATCAAAATGCAGATTGCATGTAGTCATTGCTAATTTATTGCGAACGTATATTTTAATCTATTTATTTATTTATTTATTTATTTATTTATTTATTTGTTTGTTTGTTTGTGTTTTTTTGGTCCAGTAAATAAAAATAATAAACCATTCAGAAACGTACTGTTCGTTATTGTCCGTACAGTTGTTCCCACTGTGGACAGCAAGTAGAACGGCAAGCATGAGACTACATGTGCATTTGTTGTGTTTCTTTTTTTTTCCTCCTCCCTCCTTTTTTCACTGCAGGAGTATGCTTTTAGCATGAGTGTGGTGTTGCTGTTTGAGAGAGAAAGATAGAGACTGACTGAGTCACATTGTTACTGGGAAATGTAACAGGGCTCGAGGAGCACTCAGTGTCCCTTAGGTTAATGTTCTCTATTAATGGAGATGGAATCACGGATGGGCCGGCCACAGCTAATTATCTACCGGTCCATTTCTCTCTCGCGTTCTCTTTTTCCCCTCTCTCGCCCACCCCTTCCAAGCTCCACTTCTCTCTCGCCTACACATAACCGCTAAACATGGCTTGACTCTACGTGGCTTTCAGAGTGGGGCAAATAGGTGGAATGGTTTATTGGAAACCTTGTTCACACGCATTCATATATTATGCACTTTGCTATACACACTTCTTGTTAAAACCAAGCTGGTTGTTGAAATCAGGCATATTTACACGTGGAGATAAATGTTTGCATGCTTTTCAGTTATCCTTTTACTGCTAGAGCCCACACTGTCATCGTATGTTTAACTACAGCAGCTGAGATTTTGTGCAGCTGTAGGTGGCACTGTTAGCCTCTTGTCCTGACTGTGGAGCAGTGGTGTCTGAGAGACCTACTGTATGTGCTTCGTCAACTAGCAACGTGAAGCAGGACTTCATGTAGTTACCAGTTAGAACAGCTGGTACAGTCGTGTGCAAAAGTTCAGGCAAATTATGTTTTATTGATTTTTATAAGTGTATGTACGGTAACACATCCTCTACAGAGACCACACATTTTAATATGCAATTACTATTAATTTGCTGAATTTAATATTTTGGAAAACAAGAACATAAACTGTGGTCTGTGAAGTTATGGCACATTTAAAATGTTAAATTTCAAAATGCTAAACTCATCAAATAAATAGAAATTGTGCACTAAAATTAACAGAAAATGCCATATTTAAGTTCTCTGTAGAGGATGTGTTAACATATTTTCACTTTGAAGATCAACAAAACAATTGGTTGTCATTTGACTGGAGTGTTCAAACTTTTGCATGGAACTGTATGTGTTGGTATATAACGATGCTTACTGATAAAGTGTTTTATTTTGTGATATTCTGTTTCCCACGGGTACCTAAACTTTTGTCTTGGGCCGTCAAGGTGCAAAGTTTGTGGTGGGCTGAGGGGCAAAAAGACAAAATAATATACACATGAAGTTATGAAGGGTTTAAATCGAGTTCTTAAAAATGTACTTTATTACATTATATCGTGTTATAACACTGTATTGTGCTACTAAACACAATGAAAAAGGAAAATAAGGAATAAGAGGTTGGGGGTAGGGTTACTTTCTGGCAGGCCAAGTCATACGTCCTCACAGGATAGCTTTGGCCTGTGGGCCTCACTTTGGGCACTCCTGCTTTACCCAGATCTCAGTTTGCTTTGAAGTTTAGACTGTAAAAATATACTTGTTTTATTTAGTCTGAATGCAGTATTTTGTAACTGAATTGAATTGAGCATACTTTTTTTTGGGGTGAAATGCAGTGTGACTGACCTTCTCTTTCAAAACATTTCAAAATTGTAAGGCACATCTTTGCATTGACTGTTTTGCTAACGCTGCTTTGAAGTACATAATAGATGACATTTTACATCTATAAAGGTGAGTCAAATCAGTTAAAAGACAGAATGGTTGTGAAAGACTGTGAAAAGAGGAGTTATCTCCGAGTTCTTTGATATTTCCACAGCCTTCTGATGCAAACAAGTGTCTTAAAGCTGTAGCGAGTAGAACTTTCCTTTTACCATCAGAATAGGAGATTATAATAATCCATTTTTTAAATAAATACAGGGGGTCAACTCTTTAAATCTATTCATGGTTTTAACTATAGGGTCCTGCTTGAATATACTATTCACTGCCAAATAAACAACAGTGCCGGTCATTTCAGATGACTTTCTATATGTTCTTGGTTGGATTTGAGAGAGACAGCACTGCATTACGAAGACGCTGATGTCAAGTGATCCCTCAAGAATCAAAGCTTTAGTTGTGTCTAACCAGCTACCAGAATTTAAAAAGACCCCTTATCTGTGGTAAAATAAATGTAAACAGACTTCGTGAAAACTCTGTGAAAGATCAGTTCCACATTTTCACGTGAGTGAAACTGGCCTTTGAAGAACCTTTTTTTTTTTCCTTTTCTAGCTCTACTGCGCATCGCATAGCTGTCTGAGCTGCTGGGCAATGTGTACAAGTGCGTAGTTTGTTTGCTAGTCTGACGAATGTTAGACTCTTAGCTGACAAATGTTGCCTATCAATGCCTTGTGGTGTTGTTTTTTTTTGTTTTTTTTTGTTTTTTTTAGCAAATATTAACATTTGTTTACATGAGCACTATACTGTTTGTGTTAGTCACTAACATTTACCACTGCGGTAACTGTGGTCACTACCAGTCAGTTTACCTCAATAATTCGGGATCTCACACAGATTTAAAAAAAAACAGTAATGTAGTCGTTTATCTGACTTTGGTTAATGAAGTCACAAATCTTTAGGATCAGTGATATGCTTGCAGTCGAGTTGCCAGCCCCTTATATTGTGTTATAATAAAATATCCATCCGTAGGTTGTCCCTTGTCCTCGAAAAAGTGCTATAAAAACAAAAACTATAATTCCTTCTTAGTAAAAATAAGTAAACTGGACCAAATTAGAACTCATGTTTTTTTTCCCCCTCTCTCTCTTCTACAGAGAGCAGATTTTCAAGCAGTCCACAGAGCTGGTGTGCCGTGCATATGGAGAGATGTATACAGCTGTAACCAACCCAGCCAACAACTACAAAGAGCCTGAGAGTGTGTTACACAGATCCCCTCAGCAGGTACAGACCCTGCTGTCCTGAGCTCCAGCACACACTCCCACACATCATCACTGGGTCTGGGTCTGAACCAGTATCACTGACTTTGGCGTCCAGAAGATCAGGTGCCACACACTGGCTGGGCGGCAATATGAGCCAGTCAGTCAGAGGCGGACACAATGTGGATTCTAGTGGTGCGGCTGGGGTAGGCATGGGTGGTGACAGTGTGTGTTTTAAACTTTTAAGCCACTTGGTGTCCTTCTCTTCGGCTCCCACATTGTTGTGGGTAAAAGGCTCTGTTTGAGGAAGAGACAGAACAGCTCGCACTCTGCAAAAAAACAAAACATATTTTTCCTCTCCACATGAACGGATTCCCACTGGCAGGCCTGGGAGAACAAACTAAAGACCTTTCAGCACCACACACATACATTCACGCAGAGACACGCAGTGCATACGGTTACAGTGCAAAACCATCTACTCTATCAGGGCTGCACAATATATTGTTAATTGTTATTGCGATGTCAGCTTTTGCAATGCCGAAATCTCAGAATTAGTATGCTGAAGTTTATTAACTAATTACTGTGTTGTTAGCATCTTGACCAAATATTTTGTTCAAAGTATGCCTGTGCCCAGTGACCATTAACGGAGTTACCTTGTTAACAGCTCTGAATGATACGACGGTGTTTTAGGGCCACTGTTAATAAAAATAAAAATAGTAGACTTTGAGAATAGAGTCATACTATTTCGAGAATAAAGTAGTAATATTTCTAAAAAAAAAGTCGTACTATTTCGAGATAAAAGTCGTATTAGTTCGAGAACAAAAGTCGTAGAATTACGACATTAAAGTGGTATTATAACCAGGAAAGGTCGAGATAGTGTGGCCAAAGCCTTTGTACAGAGAAGGCAGCACCTCCTCGTGTTAAAATGGGGCGGGGAGGAGGAGGAGTTACACTTTCATATCGATTTCACCCATAAAGAAATACTCAGTCTCCCTGTCTCTCCTGGCACATCAGCACCAGATTGTTATTAGTATAAGAAACAGCTGAAACGGCTGTGCAGGAAACTGTGTTTATTTAAAATAAAGAACCAGACGGACTCAGAGGAAACTGTCTGTCTGTTTTGTTGAAGGAGAATTGCAGGTAGGGTCGTCTACACGGCTATCGGTGGCTACATCTCCGTGCTATTCAAAGAGGGCATGTAGTTTCACAGACAATGAGAATGATAATCAAAATGATCGATCCACAAAGACACAGGAGTGTGTGGAACTCCACCGCCACTACAGCAACCGAGACCCCAACGCGTTATAGCAGCCCCCCAACAGTTAGCCCACTTTATCCTTGAAATATTCAGACTTTTTTTCTCTAAATATTACGACTTCATTCTCGAAATAGTACGACTTTATTCTCAAAGTTTACTATTTGTATTATTTATATTGGCCCTAAAACGCCATTGTAGAATGATGTCAAAAACTTATTTACCACCAGTCTAAAAACCTGTTGCATTTACATTGCAAACCATATCAAGACAGTTAGCTTTTAAACATGCTGGGTGATATGATATCCTACAGCAATACCACATCTGTCTACCTAACAGATGAGGTTGTCATCAAGACACTGCCACTAGTTGAACATGCTCAGTGCTTCAGGCAGATATCATGCCTGTACAAAAAGCTGTACACGCTACGGTGTGCATTTTAGCACATCCTCAGAGCTCATACATCGAACAAAATGTCTTTGTCTCACATGAAAAACACTGTCCTGTCCCAGCTCTCATACACTCAGGCTAAGCTAAGCGCCGACAGAGACCACAGCATTGGACTGTAAACTTTGTGTGGTATTCACAGCTCCCTTCTTTATTACTAGATCAATTATACTTCTGTGGCCATTTTAAAGATTGACTGACTACAACCACATCTTTTACTGAACTGCACATGCTATGTTCATTTATTTAACTCACACAGTATCACTGTGCTTGCTCCTGTGTACAGAGTTATGAGCTGTCTAAAAATTAAAAAAAGAAATATTAATTTAATCAGTGATATTCCTGAAAACCTCAGCAGATGTGCTGATAATAGTAATAATAATAATAGAAATACTTTCTTATGGTCAATTTGAGGCGGACTTTGACTTGGGAGCAAACACCGTAATAGTGAAGTGGAACTTCATTGTTAACAAAAAATGGCAAAGTAAAAGGAATAAAAGAACCTTGTTTGCTGCAGTTCTGTTCCACATGGTTATGTAGCGTATGAGTTGAAACTCCATCTTTGTCAAGTAAAAAATAAAGCACAAGGGGTAGAAAATGAACACAGCATAGCGGTTTTATACCACACAGCTATCTGAATAAGAGGATTCTGTTACTGACACAGGCCTAGCTCAAAAATGCTGCAGCCAATATTTAATCACGTCACATTATTGATATTGATTATATTCATGAACATGTTTTTTAAATATTGCAAGGCATATCACATGATGTAGTTAGAGGTGGGCAATATGGCAAAAATACAAGATCACAATACAAAGTACATCAAGATTTTTTCGGATGTCTGATAAGTTGGTAGAGACAAAGTAATGCCACATTAACGTTAAAAAATAGCATCAAAAACTGAATACAGTTATTCTATTAAAAATGTCATACACTGTGCTGCACTAAATCCTCCTAAACAGGACTAATTATGCTCTCTTTGTAATCAAACAATCCAGCTGTGTTCAGTATTCTTGGAGTGCAGGTGATGGCCGTGACATGCCCTTAAGAGCATATTATGACATGTCATCATATTGTAATTTACCACGGTAATGATATATATTTTCATATTGCCCAGCCCTAATTGCTGTACTTGTATTTTGTCCATATTGTGCAGCCCTGTACATGATCTTAAACACAGTGGTTTATTTTTCAACCATATACACACAGATACGAACAAACACACATAGAGCCCAGTCTGACTCAGCTCCAGCCTGTAATAAGAAACAGTTCTGCCTTTCTTCTCATTAAATCTTCTTTTTTTTCCCCTGAACTGCATTAAAATACACCCAAATGTGCACATGCTGGTGTCTTGCTGTTTTTTCTCTTCTCCGCCTCTTTTGAAAGAGATAGTTAAATGAAATTTTGCGGCCACCCAGCCAAAGCGTCGACCAATGGCGAGCTGGCTTGATAGATTCTCTGAGACAATGGTGCTTTTATGTTGGCGACCTGATCGCTAGTCACGCCATCCTTTAATTGCAGGCAAAATGCCTGCCAGTGCTCATTCATCAACTATATTTAGCCAAACGATGAAAAGCAGTAAAAAAAAAAAAGCCCACATTACTCTCAGGCTAATAATAGAAGTTTGAGCTAGTTTTTTTGTAATGGAAGACGACCAAGTATTGAACCCTGGCAGGCATATGGGGCAGAAGGGTGAGAGAATGTGCCAGGGTGAGGAGACCACATTGAGATGACTACAGAAAAGCTGTTGAGGACACACAGGCTTTCATCTGGAGAGTATTTGGAGAGGGTCACATGGCTGCAGTAAGGGAACTCTCCCCGCACTGCCTGTGGCCAGCAGGACTGCAGAGAGCTTCACATGCCTCGCATTCAGCTCCAGGCTTTCAACTCCCTGAAAAACCAAGTCAAGCAAAAGTCAGGCAAAGTACAGCAAGTGTGACCGTGTTGCCAAAAGTGGTGTTCCTCTGCAAAATGGGTCATCGAGTTGAAGTTCTATTTTAAACTTCTGACATGGTCCAGAGGGGAGTGCAAAGCTATCACGTTTTCGCTTCACTTGTCATTCTGTATTTATTTTTGAAAAGCTCTTTTCTTTTATTTTCTTATTTATTTATTTTTAATAATATATAATATATAATCTTGCTAAGATCAATATCTGAATACCGTCCAGTTTTTGATACTTTATTGTAAATTACTTACATATTCTTTCTATCCAAAGATATACAAGAAGCTAATATAGATCTCCAGGCAGCTCTGACATCCAGCACTCCTCACATTCACTGAGTCTTAGCTGTTTCCAGATATCACTCTTCATTCCCATATTCTAAGGCTTCATACTTCGAGGTGTTATTTAAGCTGGGTTGGCGCTGAAGTGTTGGACGCCATAAGTGCGTGATGTCATTGCTGGAGTATGCTGGATCTTCTGGTTTTAAACCCATATGGTCTCTCAGGTTTGTCCCCACGTCCTCTCAGCTCACTTAGCCCAGCAAGCAGTGCAGTAAAATGATAAGGAACCCATCAGATGAAGGTTATTTTCCAAGTTGTTTTTTTTTCTTAAATAAATCCATTGCCTCACATATAAGAATTTCTACGTAAAGCAAGTAGATTGAAGGTGTTTTACAAGGCTCATATGAATTTTTTTGTAGCATATGACGCTGCTCAAAAGATAACAGTCTAAAACACACCAGCCGTGTTTGGATAGATCTTGGCGTGGTTGGTTTAAAATAAATGGGTGAAGTTAACACATAAGTATGGAACAATTATCTAAATATTTTTGGGAGCCACTGTACGATACCATTCCTTCAGAAGGATCAGAGGAACTTTCTTAACCCTTCACTTGTCAATATGTGATGGGATTTGTTCCTACAAATAGTTACTGTCTAAACAAAGCAGTTATAGATTCAGAACATGTTCAGTCAGGTTATTGACTTTTCCTCACATCTAGAGGTCTGTCAATGATGTTGAATGGAATAACATATCTAACCCCTTCCTTAAAATTTTCAGCTTTTGCCTTGACAGGGTTATCCTTGCCTTCTAAAATAATAGTTTGTATCTTATTGTAGAGCTTTGAACAACTGAAAGTTGTTCCTTAGTACAAATTTCATATATTCTCCTAAACAGGATGCATAATGCATTTACAGAGGAACAGTCTACTGTGATTGTCTGCATGCCATTCATTTTTACCTGTAAAAACTCATTGAGAATTCTGATTACCTATGGCTAACACAACCTGTTGTTTCAAGCCCCTGGAGTACTCTTGAGTTTAAAGAAATATTTCGCTCCAAAATGACTTCATATAACCTTGGTAGGGGTCGGTTAACACCATTCAGTTGAGATCAAGCTAACTGATTACACCATTTTTGATTTCAGCATTCCTTTCAGTGCCCTGCTCCAGCACTGCTAAGCAGTATTCCGTGTGAAAGTGGAGACCTTTAGGAATTTCTTGTAAAGATTTCCTTTAATGCCTTGCAGGAAGCAAAGTTCCTACAGTCGTAGCCACTCACTTACCCATAATACCATGATTCATGGTGTGAAAAAGGTCAGAGCACTGTACTTATCACTACTTACTGTACTTGCATATGTGATCTTTCCATCAGTTCAACTCAAACGGTGTCTTTTACAGCACTGTTTTACAATATTCAATAACTGAATGATATTCATTCTTACTTTCAGAGGGAGAACTTTTATTTCTTTCGGCTTGTTTAATTGTAACTTGTAACTGTGCCTGTAAAACATAGTCATGTTGCTGCAACACAGACACAGTTGGCTCAAAAGGTTTTACTCTGGGGTTTAATAACATGGCTACACATTACTCAGCCTTCAGTAAAGATTCATACCGCCTCCCCAAAACTATGCACATTGCCTTGTTGACCCAGTTTATGAACACCTCAACTCCAGGGGGCTTACTTAAAGAGTTACAAACTATTTGTAACTGCGCAATAAACATTCATAGCTTCTCTTTATTGTGACGTGGGACCATGGTTGTTGCGCTGTCAGAATTAGTTTTTATTTTGTATGCAATAGTTGCTTATACTATGTAGATTTAAATAATGTACATTTGACACTAAAGGATATTTTTAGATGTTTAATATTTCAACAATATAAAATACGTTATTAAATAGTTATTAAATTATACATATACTATAATTTTCAGTAACTTTTGTCAAGTTATTGGCCTCAAGATTCGATTACCAGTTTTTAAATATGAAATACTCTGGATATTAAATTCATTGTAACTCCATCCTCTGTGTTATACAGCTTTCTCAGTCATTTTAGAATCGTCATCTCTCTTCATCATTCTGGATACAACTAAGAGCAAAGATTTCTATATACAGAATGTTAGAATCATTTTAGGCATTTATCTGCAATCAAACTGGTTTTATATAATTATGTACAGCAGTGGGCAAAAGTCAAAGACCTCTTTTTAATTTATTATATTTAATTTCTGATGAAAACTTACTAAAGTTAGTTGTATTTGAGCATCAAGAAAATGGCATATTGAACAGAAAATTATACAAAAGCCTCAACAACTAAATATAATGTGATTTTGTTCATTTTTTTGGAGACATGCTTTCAGTTTTACAAAGAAATATGCAGGGATGTTTTTCCACACCTCCAGTTCAGTCTTAGAAGTGTTGACGGGTGGACAGTCTATTGTTCTGAGAACACCAGCAGCTCCTTAGTTTGATGTGCAGATTTTTTTCTTTTCTTTTGTCCATTTCCTTTTCTCAGTAAGGGCTACACGTACTTTCAGACCCATAGTGTTATCTTCTCACAGTGGAAGGATGGATAGAAGTATTTGTGGATTTTTGTTTAGTCTGAAGCAAGAGTGGAGCTTGATTTCCTCCTCTCTCGCAAAGATAAAAAACTTTAAGCACTGTTTATCTGATGGTGACAGTTTTGGTGGTCCACCAACTCCTACACAGTTGTTAGGAGTCCCATTTTTTTCTGTATCTTTTACTAATACTAAAATTAGACATAGATATGTACTAAAACTCCAGTATTTTCAATTATTTTCCTTTGACTTTCTCCTTCCTTAGGTGAGTAGACATGCAGGTGGGGAGTGAGTGTTATGCTTTGTAACAACGTTTACATACTACATCTAACTCTTTTCTTTAAAAGAAGTATGAAAAAAATAGGTTTTCTATGCTATGGGCCTTTTCTTACAACTGACCAACCGTTCCCTTTACCACTTACACTTGTGCTTAATGGCTGTTTTCCGTGGAAATTAAGTAAATATAAGACTGAGTTTTGCACAGTACTGTATTTCTATAAAATTATTTATATTATATAATTATAAACACACATTGATTTTTGAATGTGATTCCAAACTTTAGCCCTTTAGTGTAACCGTTACTGGAATGTGCCTGGTCCACTGTGCAGCGGAGCGCGAATCCATGCTTAACCCTGTACGCACGTACACCCTGGCCATTTAGCACGTGTTACACGCCCAGCTAGCTGATGTGCAACAGGTGGTCAGGCGCATAAACAGGCGTACAAGGGACCATTAGGATCACCACTTACACAAACAAAGCCGATGCACTCCTCTATCCATCCTGTCGTCTGTCCATCCATCCATTCATTCACCTCTCCGCCCCATCGCTCTTAGTTAACTAGTGCGTAAACGTCCTGCGTTTGCCCTTTGACCTACTGAGTGTGATAAAGCAGGCATGGGTAGACGGTGGCTTTTCTGCTGAGGTCTGCAGTTTCCTACGTTACGGTTAAGACTGGCATATGGGTCCGTGAAGCTGCTCTTAAATGAGAGCTAATGGATAACAGATATACAAGGCCTGATTTTCTCAGAAGTGTTGTAGCAGAAGGATTGTAACAAGATGTCATCACATTCAGCTAACAATGAACAGAAGCTCTTGAACCCTCAGCTATTACTTAGTTAACTTAATCTATTCAGTAAGTGTTCAGTAAATGCTATTAAACTAATGTTCTGTTCAGATGGTAATGGTTTTACATGGGAAGGTGCATTACTGTAGTTATTAGCAGAGTATTTCTGTGATGAATTCCTGTGTGAATCTGTCAAGTAAGCTGTGCAGACTACACATTTCTAAAGTTGTAAAATGGCGCTACAAAATGAGCTGGATAAATAAACCTATTTAAAGGCTATATGAATTGCGTGCAAGTTCTGTTCGGTTATATCCTGACCGATAGACGTTTTTCTACTTTTTCTTAATTGCGGAAGCACTTGAAGCATTTACTTGTGCTCTGTGTGGTCCAGTGTACGATGCAGATAAATACCCCCTGTAGATTGAATTTATGTGGTGATTTTGATGGTTGGCTGCAAACTTTCTAGCTAATGACACATTGCATTCTATAAAGACAACTGAGTAGATAGATGGTTAGCATAAGAGAAATTACACTAAACTTTAGGACAACGTTGTAATTCGGGGCAGTTGATATATAGAGTGTTTTTGGTGTTGCAATGGCATATAAATTGAGTAAACACTAGGCATGTTTGGCGGATTTGTGCTCCAAACATGCAATCAGCATTATTATTTTGATTTTCGACAATCTGTGTAGCAATTCTGTGATGTAAATAATGTAGGCAGGTAAATGCACTCCTGCTGTATTTGTATGTGTTTCAGCTACTCCTATACAAAAATGTTGTAGCATAATTATATATGACTTATTGAGCTGAAAAACAGTTGCCTCTTACTTTCGAAGTAGCATTTTATTTCATTCATGTTATTTAAATAATGAAACTGATTGTTCATTTAAGAATGTAAAATGCCTGTTTGGCCTGTTAAAGATCAAATAATGTTATTTATGTTGTGGCAACAGAAAGTAGTAGAAATGTGTTTCAGGGTGAGCTTCAGCTTAAAGAAAAAAGGCTAATGGAAATCTGCCGTTGACCAGTTTGACCAGTCAGAATCGTTTGACCAGTCAGAATCTGAATACAAACTGTATTACAATTGTAGTGCATGCATATTAAGCATTAGTGAAACATTACAGATGTCCTCTAGTAACATTGCTTCACAGACATACATACGAGTGTAAAAGGGTAAAGGGAGTGGCTGACCAATTGTTCCATTTCATAGAAAACCTCATTTTTAAATGAAAGTGTGTTGTAGTATGTGAACATTATTAAAAGTTTTAAAGCATACCGTTCATTCCCCAGTCCAAACATTCCATATATGAAAAGCTGCAACAAAAACTAATTTTAAATTCATTATTTTTTTTAAATGTCATGAAAAACAGCTCATATCCACTTAATCAGCCTACAGCAGTTTAGCTTTGCCCATTCACACTGAAATTCTAAGGAGTGTTTCAGTCAGGGTAGCCAGTCAGAACTAGGGTGTGCAGGGGTACTTGGGTACTCAAGTACTCAGTTAATGGTTTGGGGTGTCAGTTTTCAAATACTGAAATCACTGTATGGGTTAACAATTCAAGGAAATGCCAATTTAAAAAAAAAAAGTGACTGTAAAATGTGCCCTTGCCAAGGACGGGACTAAATAGGCAGAGAGAGCGCAGTCGGTTCTGGTGCTGCTTTTTCACTAGCTAACGGCTAACAACTCTATTTCAGCTAGATCCAGAAACAGTGAAAACATATATCATAGCTGTCCAAAGAAAAAACATTGTCTCCATAATTGCAGTTTCACAGGAGAAGGCAAAAACTTTCTTTAATTTTAATGCAAGTTAATGTAAAAAGATTTAATTGTAAGATTGTAGACACCTGCTTATTCAATGTTTCTACTGAAATTAAAGTTATAAATATAAAGAGTTTGTCCCCACTTTGCTGCAGTTACACTATTCTAAGAAGGTTTTACACTAGATTGGAATATTGCTGTGCGGATTTGATTGCATTCAGCCACAAGAGCATTAGTGAAGTTAGCTACTGATGTTGGATGATGAGTTCTGGATTACGAATGGTGCTCCAACTCATCCCACAGGCGTTGTTTGGAGCTCCACTGAACACAGTTCCACTGTTCTACAGCCCAATGATGTGGTTCTTTATGCCCCTTTAGCTTATGCTTTCCATTGGGCATGGTGACATTAGGCTCATATGCAGTTGCTCCAGAACATCCCATTCTGTTGTCAGTGCTTTTCTATCAATATTATGTAAGCTTTCTATCAAGCTTATATAACTGTCAGCAATTGGTGGAGCTTAAAGTAGCTAATTCACTAATTAGATGGGATATCTGGATACTTTTGGACATATAGTGTACCTCTGACAAAATAACATTAGCACATCATCCAGTAACTAGTGTTAGCTCATTAGCTCCTCTGAAGAGGCAGCTTTTATTATTTGACACAAACCTACCAATTTTCCAAGGTTATTTTTAAATAATAACATTTTTCAAACCTACAATGCTATCATATAAGAAGTAGTCCTACCGCCCTTTGGTCTTTTTGACTGAAGTCTCTTCATTAACAGAAATACAATATCAAATCTCAAATTATTCAGAAAACACATCAATACTTAGAATAGAGCTCATTTACATATCCTTTTATGTGAACTTTTCATCAGCACTGAAGCACAGAGTCCTAACTGCTAGGACAGGTAGTGGTACGTGAAACAATCAGGGTTGGACTTTAAACAGCCCTTCCACATGCTGAAGATGATTCCAGACACCTACTTAAGACACTGACCTACTTTTTTATTGACATCTCTCTCTCTTACACACTTGTTGTCACACGTCGATCCCTTTAGAGTGAAACCCAGTGCAACAATCAATGCAGTCCTGTACTCTTAACACATGTGCTGATATGAGGGGAGGTACAGATAGAGGCATTCCTCTCCGGCCTCTCGGTTTCTCTGCTCTTTCCCTTTCTTGGGAGCTCTTTTTTCTGCAGGAATTCACTACCACAGCCAAATTCTTAGGTACCTATTGTGTGGTTAATCTTGGCGCCTGGGTCCACACTCTCAGCATTAATCCTATCAGAATAAAAGCAGCCGTTACGCAACGCTCACACTCCAGCGACTGCCTGCCACAGCTTATGGGGAAAGCCATGAGTCTCATTCACAAAAGCCATATCTCATTCCACATTGATTAGTAGAGTTCATTTACAGTGCAGTGCATTAAATTAATTTTAATTATGCTAATAATTCTGGTGTTATGACAAAGATGAAAGTTACAGTGGAACAGGCTGAAAGTTTCTTACACTCTTCAGAATAGAAATTAAAACCATGCAGTTTGAAAGAGGCCTCAGAGTTATTTGTGTTATATAAAAATAAAGGTGCTGAATGAAACCAAAAAAGGTTTTTTGAATGTTGTTGTAGAAGATCCATGTTAGGTTTCCATGTAAAGTTCTTTCAGGAACTATATTAGTAAACAAGATGTGCAAGTGTGAAGAACAATTTTAAACGTGCTGCAAAAAGTATTGATGATACTACAGTACAATAACCCAGGCTCTAGACACTGACGCACTTACAGTTGTATGCAAAGGTTTTGGGCACCCCTGGCCAAATTATATAGTTTATTGATTTTTGGGAAAGAAGTAATCACAAATTCTGCACTCTGCATGCCTGGCTTTCATTCTACCTTCAAATTAGCTGCTAATTCTAGAAGTTCACATACATCTGCCCCTTTACAGATATGTAATACTGGATCATTTTCCTCAATTAATAAATGATAGTTAAAAATGAGACAAAAAATTATACTTTTATAATAAGTTCTCTTTACCTACTTTTAGGACTCATGTGAAAATCTAATTACGTTTTTGGTCATATCTATGCTAAAATATAGAAAATTCTGAAGGGTTCACAAACTTTCAAGCACCACTATGTATGTGCAAAAGTTATATTTATACTTTTTATCTATTTATGTTCAAAATCTACCCACAGATTTTCAGTAATGATGAAGTTAGAGGACTGTTGCAGCCATTGCAAAGCTTTCGCAGGCAAGGTTTCTGTCTGATGACTCTTCCGTGCAGATCATGTTTGCACAATAGAATGCTGCACTGCCGCTCCTGTGTCAGCCACATTTTTCTGCACGTCCTTTGCTGTCATATGTGGGTTTTGCTTTGCTTTTCCAACCAGCATTCAAACAGATCTATCAGAGAGTTTCCTTGGTCTTCCAGATCTTGCCTTGGATTTCACATTTCCCCTGAAGTTCCAATTTCTTACTAACATTTTGGACAGTGGAGACTGAGCTGGAAACACTTTTATTTATTTTATAGCCTTCCCCTGCTTCATCAAGGCATCAGTTAGCTTAATTTTCAGATCTTCACCCAGCTGCTAACCAGTCCAAACAAGTCAAATAAGGCCGAAAGAGTTAATTAAAAGGAAAATTAAAAACTGGAAGGCTATCCAAACTTTCACACGTGCCACAATTACTGTTTTTATTTTCTATTTTTGTACCTCAAATATAAAGTAACTGCATTAACATTTGTAGACAAATGTTATTTTTTAAAATAGTTTGCTGCAGAGGTTATATTTTCTGCTTTCATTTTTACCAATTCACAAATCAACTGAGCATCTCATTTGTCCAGGGTGCCCAAGCTTTTGCTCACAACTGTATAATACAGTGTGGGAGAGTAGTACTTTGAGCTCAAATTGAGACACAGGGAATAACATTAAGCTTTCAGAATGGTTTAAAAACCCTTGCATGAGTCATGGCAACAAAAAGCAATAGGTTTTTTAGTAGAAGCATAAAAGTACAGTGCTAATGCTGTTTTTCATGTAGGCTGAGTGCTCAGGAATAGAGACAGTGAAGCTTGAAGAGTAGAGGAGTAAGATTATCTAATGTGATATAAACCAGAGGGACACAGTGTGCCTGTGACAGTGGAACATGAATAAGGAATGGGCGTTATTGGCCCAGTGGAGCGCAGTTCTTTTTGACTTCAGTGTTTGACTATTCATCATTTTGTCAGAGGGCCAGACGCCCAGTACTGGACCAACTCTAAAGAGCAGTGGAAACACTCTCTGTGTGCTTGACACTATTTCAGTGTAAACAGGAGTGTATTAATAGCTTGACACTATGTAATGCTTTTGGCAGGTCTAATACCACATCATAACATTAGCTTAATTTTTAAGTTTGCTTTTATTTTGAGGAGGAATAAATAGATCTTTATTTGAAGTATGTACTAAATATATAAATGTGTACCTGTGCTGTTGTAATTAGTTATTACTAGTCATCAGGTACTCTGACATCTGTGATAGTTGTTATTCCATTAGGCAGGAATCATGCAGTCATACACATATTTACACACATTTTTTCTGGTTTGTCTCAGGGCTTAAAATGTCATAGTATCATTTTGAAGCTTTGGAGAAAAACACTAGAAAACAACATGGGAGCCTTTTTGAATAGGCGGCCACATTTTACGTGGGCCCAGCTTCATAACATTGACATAATCATGTCATAAACATGTCATGACAGATGCCATATACTGTCATGAGTTGTCATGACAGATTATGTCCAGTGATATATGTTAGGTTACAGTTACTGGTAAGTGTTCTGAAAGATGTCATAATATTTGAGGTCATGACTGCTTGCTAGAGTACACATAGCAAATGTGTGACGTAAGCTGTTATGACCTCAAGCATTATGGCATGTGTCATGACAATTAAAGCTAAGCTGACACTGTTTTATTACTGAATTCATGACAGAATATGATATCTGCTATGACACACACATATGTCATAGGTATGCCAATGTTTTATAGCAAAGTTCAAGTGTTACCGCATAGGATTGTGATGTGATCCATGAAAATGATAAATAGCTCTTTAAAATTTATTTCTGGTTCCCCTGATATCAAATCTAATTCTGCTGACACTGAGCACATCTCCTCAGCTCAACACAGTTATTAGTATCATGGAGTTGTTTCTCAGCCAGCTGAGCTGACACTTGGCCTGGTTTTATGGAATCCAGGTTTAGTAATTACTGCATTGTATGTGGATTATATCACATTATGGTCCATGAGTGATCCTTTTGGCAATACTTGATGAAGTTCTTTCAAGCCAAGGTGCTTATTCTAGAAATAAATATCTATGACAGCATATTCTCCTACAGGTGCTCGCCATTTCAAGATACCTCCACAGATTCATTGGAAGCTTCATTTGAAGGTTTTAAAGTAGACGTAATAAGCATAATTGTGTTTTCCTTACCAGTTCACATATGCATTGTCACTATGTTTACTATTCAAGAAACTGTGAAATGTAAAGTCTCTGCCATTTTTGCTTATTTGTCTTTTACAGAAAGCATGTGATTCTACAGGCTTTTAAGATTTGCTACTCAGTGCTGCATCACATTGACCAAATGTCCCACCACATCAAACAAATACACCCATTCACCTAGCCTTTGTACTTTTACTGTCACAGCTGAAGTTTCATATAAAGACATCTCTGACAGTGTAAAACAAGGATGTAATGTCACATATTGCAAACAGTACAATAATCTCTGTGTTAGGAAGTGACTCAAAAGGCTTTCTGTGGGCAAATTGGAACATATTTTGTTTTCAAGTTGGGCAGATAGCTAAGCTAACTGACTCCAGTAATATTCAGAGACATTCATAAATTGTTACTTGAACGCCAGTTATGAGCTTTGAAGTCTGCATTTAATCCAGAGAACTGCTATGAAAGTTCACCACTGTTAGTTTGGTGCCAGCATAACATTGAAAACCCTATTAACAAGCTAGCTGAAATGAGCTGTGGCAAACTGCTAAAATAAACAAATAGCTTTCTAAACAGAATCTTCTTTTTAAAAAATGTAATTACAATGTTGCTGCATTAAGCATTGCTTTGTAAACACATGCCTGACTGGCACATGCTGATGATTTGGTGATTGTATCTGGCTCACAGTGTAAACAATCTTACGTTAGCTGTTGACTATAGGCTATAGAGTTTTGAATATACTCTATTAGCTATTGACTGAAGGCCATCAGTAGGTAAGATCTAAAACTTTTGTTAATTTTCCAACAGTTAACTCTAAATGTTCAGTTTATATGCCTTCAGGCACATTATTACCTGTGTCATCTTCGTCTTTTGAACCTATCAGGTGCTGCAGCAACTGCAGGTATTCTTTTTAACCAACCCTTTTTACAGAGAATGGAAGCTGATTAGGTATTGTGTCTCCTTTAGTTTTATGCAGGTCCTTGATGGACCAAGTTTAGAACCACTGTTCTCAAACATATCTTAAAAGAGCATAATGAGCTCTTCAACAAAACTGTGCTCTCAGTGCTTTTGGATGTGAGATGTGAGTGAAACTTCAATGCAGTATTAAAATCAAGAATACAATACAATGAGATTAACGATAATAATAATAGTAATGTACTGCCAATAATAACCACAGCAGAAGAAATGAACTGAAACTTTGCCATCCGCTCTTTGTCTCCTCCCTGCAGTCTCATTTGTGGGGCATGGAATGTTGGCAGGGCCTGCAGTAAGCTCTCTTATTCGCTAGAACGAATCCAAAAGCCCCTTACAGTGCCTCTGAAAGCTTGTACAGTATTGCGTGTGTCGGTGATGCCCTATTGTGCAAGCCCTTTTCCTCCCGACCCCGCAGAAATGTGTTTGCTTTGCTAATGTGAACACTTTGTCCAGATTCCTGGAACATAAACAAAAATTGTTACATAATTTCCAAATCGTGCCACTTTAGAACCTTGGCTGCTGCAAGCCGCTGTTGGCCGCATTACGGTTTCATTGTTTTCTTTCCGTGGTGTTGTTGTTGACGTTATTGTTGTGGAGTACTGATGTGCTGTGATGAAGTCGGAAACGTTAATATTCAAGGCGGACAACTCCCACGTAAGCAGATTGGCTAGCCAGATTACACCCCACGTTACACACGAGGTGTGACAACACTGCTGGGCGGATTCGCTGTTTTCATTCATGAGTTCATGTCTGGCTCAGTTAACTACAGCTTAGGTGGCAGGGTCATGCCTCTCTCTCCACATTTCATTATAACACTGCAATAAAACTTCTGTAGATGTTAATGTCCCAGTGTGAGCAGACATATTATGGTAAAAACATCTTATTCAGCAAGCATTACAATTGCATTTCTGAATATTGTTTGATATGTTACCTCACCAACACATGAAATATAATCATGTCATCATATTTGAGTAATGAAGTATGTATGAAATATAGAAAGCTGTTAGTAAAAGCAGTTGTAAAAATAAGCAAAAGGTAAAAGTGGTTGTAGCAGCTACACTCTAAGAAATAATGCTGCCAGAATCATTCTTTAGGCTGATGCAATAAAAGAACACTTTTGGTTTCCTGAAGAACCTTTCAATGGATGGTTCTTTAAAGTGCCCATATGCTATATTTTTCTTGTGATTATTTTTTCCCCTTAAGATCCACTTCTAATGTTTGTGTTTGTCTTTTATGTACCCAAAACAGTCATTATTCATTTTTAGCTTTCATTATCCCTTAGAATTAAACAGACTGATTTTGTTCCTATACTTTTAAGAGTGATATATGTAAATGAGCCCTGTTCTGATTGGCTGCCCTGTATAGTGCCTCATTTAAAAAGAAGTCCAGGCCCAAACGCTCCTTATAATCTCAGTGTGAGTGGGCGGGGCATAAGTGAATAAGTATTAATCTGTAAATGAACGAGTTTCTGTGACATCACAGAAACAATTCATTCAAAATGGCTGTTTGCAGCTTGGTTTTCATATATGGACTGGGTGGACTGTGGGGTACAATTGGAAATGTTTATATACTACACCTAACTTTTGTAACAGGCAATGTCATAAATGTGCCTACTTGTCATGACACTTGTTTGTTTTAAATTCCTGATTCAAGTTCTAATTTAAAATTTTAAAACTTTTTTTTTATTTTTAAAACTTTTTGTTATTTTCAGGTTTAAATGAAAAAATACCAGAATTTCTGGGAAAATCCCAGATTTTCACTGTGGCTGGGGCCAGCACAGTCTGGTGATTTCCCTGAAACACACCAAGTTCAACTTCTTGCTGAACTGTTTTTGAGCAAGGAAGTCACCAAACTGTGCTGGAGTTCAGCCCTCCAGGACTGTAACTGAAGAACCCTGGAAGAAAACTTTTACAGTGGGGTCTAAAAGTATGAAGCTGGCATTTTTTCATTTAAGCTTTGGAATGAACAGTCACTTTTATTTTTACAGTAATAGTGATAGAAACGCTACTTTGTAAACAATGGAATTGTATTCAGTTATAGATTATGATACGGCCCTGTGTACAAACAGGCCAGAAACTCACTAAAAAAACAGATCAGGATGGCTAAAAGAGGCTACATGGAAAAGCTGAAAAACCAATGACCAATGTTTTCAGCCAAAGACCCTGCATCAGTGTGGCAAGGCCTTCAAGACATCACAAACTAGAGAAGACCAAGGCAAAAAAGACCTGGCTGATGACCTGAATGACTTCTACTGCTAGGCTTGAGAGGGACAAATTCACACCCCTCAATCACTTGAGCTCAGTGACATCAGCCCCCATCACACCTCTGGCAATCTCTTTATCCCTGCCCCGACACTCAGGCTGCACTTAAGATATCTAAAGTGGATTTGAGCCAGCTCTTCCAGAAGACCCGGAAAGCACCAAACAGTGTTTCCCCCTCCTGTCTTAAAGCCTGTGCTGACCAATTGGCTCTAATCTTCACACACATATTCAACAGATCAGTGGGCTGTGTGAAGTCTTATCCTGCTTTAAATGCCCCACCACCATCCTGGTCCCCAAGAAACCCTCCATCACAGGACTGAATGACTACAGGCCTATCGCTCTGTGTGTCTGTCTGTCTGTGGTCATGAAGTCCTTTGAACGACTGGTGTTGTACAGCTGACCACACTCAAGACTGTGGAGATGACTGTGGACTTTATGAGACACCCCCCAGCACTGCTGTCCCTTGCAATATCCAACAGCCCTGTGTCAACTATGGAGACCTTCAAGTTTCTGGCAATTGCCATTTCCCAAGACCTGAAATGGGAGACCAACATCAACTCCAAAAAGGCCCAGCAGAGGATGTACTTTCTGCAGCAGATGAGGAAGTTGGGTCTGCCACAGGAGCTGTTAAGCCAGTTCTGCACCACAGTCACCGCACGTTCATCATGGTCTGGTTCGGAAGCCACGGAACAGGAAAGGAACAGACTGCAGCGAACAGTAAAGTCAGCTGAAAAAAATCATGGATGCTCCCCTGTCCACATTCCAGGACTTGTACTCTTCACAAACCAGGAAATGGGCAGGGAAAACTAGCCCAGATTCCTCGCACCCTGGACACAACCTTTTTCAATGCTTCCCCTCCAGCAGGAACTACAGAACCCTACACTAAGACTGGCAGACACAGGAGCAGTTTTGTTCCTCAGGCCTCATCTTCTACTATAGCTTCTCCTGTTTTCTCCATATGGTTATTACACCCATTTCATTCCCATACATGATCTAGATTACTGTTGTTTGCACTGCCACCACACACTTATGTGTATTGTTTTTCCCTATATTATCTGTATGTTGCTTGTATATTGTATATTGCCTGTAAATAATATGTTCATTGTCCTTATATAGTCTGCATATTGCTTGCAATTACTGTGTATACTGTGTATATTGTGTGTTGTCTGTAAGATATATGTACATTATCTGTTTATTGCATAAAATACTAGAAAGACACCAAATTCATTGTGTGTGTCAACATACCTGGACAATAATTCTGCAAAAAAAAAAAAATCTCCAAAATGGTAAGTTTACAGAAGAGGACAAAAACATCCTTTACTTTTGGTTTAAGTTAATATAAGGAGTTTTTTTATCAAAGCATTTTTGGAGCATTTGGTCCAAAGATCATGAAATTGTCACCCAATATAAAAAACAGCTGCTGAGCTCCAATTATGTGGAAAACTAGAAGCTTGGCTCCACCCCTAATCAAACACACATGATGCAGTTAATGAAGGCTTTAGTTGGCATCTGAATATTAGAGACTAACATGTTGGAGCTGAGCTCTCCAGGGTTTTAGATCTCCAGGACCAGAACTGAGCTCCCCTGCCGCATAGCTGCAGATTAAGAAAGTGGTCCCGTGCATCTACATAGTTCTACACATACAGAGGGTGCATGGTGGTGAGCTCTTGTTGTGGCCAGTTGTGGTACATCTCAGGGTCATAGTGAGGAGTCCTGCTTGGCCTGTTTTGGTGGCTCTCGGGCGCTCAAGGTCAGTAAACAAAACTTATGAGAGATAGTCTGCACATACTGATCTGCTGGAGTGGTTTGGCACATGAGCTGTTTATTGTTACACTGGCTTCCACATAGAGAGAGAGCAAACACATTTAGCATCTTAATACTGAGTCCAGTATTACACCAAGTAAATGAAGTATGTTAACACTGTATGCTTAAGAATAAAAGGGTTCTTTGGAGTGATACCAGTGAAGAACCACTTTTGGTTACCTAGAGAATCTTTCAGTGGGAATGTGTGAGTGAGAAGAACTTTTTTATCTACACTACATCATTTATTGGTTCTTCACATTTTCATGTCATTTACATAAATGGTGCTTTTAACCTTTGCTGAAAGGTTCCTTATGAAACTAAAAGCAGTTCTTCTTCAGTTCTGCATCACTTCAGAGAACCCTTTTTGGCACATTTATTTATAAAACTGTACAGTCAGATTTACCTCCACTAGAAAAGAGAAAACCTTGTAAGAAAACCTTGCAACACTGTTACTCTATATTTTTCATTTTATTTTTCTGCTCCATTTAAAAACACCCCTTGTGTGAACATGTCATGATGAATGGACCTACAAGTGTTTTGAAATGCAAACCTATTCACCTTACAAAAGTAGAGAACCTTTTTTTCTTCTAGAATTACCATGCTAACCTATTGTTTTCTCATGGCAGTAACGATAACCTGTTTGACTTTTGAATAGTATTTAACTGTTTTTCTTGAAAATACAGCTGTATCTCCTTAATGTGTATTGTAATTGTCAGCAGACATAGTAAACTTGGATAATGGGTCATTGGGTAGCACTCACTGCACTTATTAGACAGACTTGATAATAGTGATCTGATCAGTTGGCCAGTATTTTCTCCCATGCATTATTATTAATCATGGTGAAGTTTCTTGTGTATCTGTATTCAAGCAATGCATAGTGGTCAAGCTATGCATCTGTTTATGAAGGAAACAGTATCAATATCAGGAAAAAGCAGACACACATACTTAACAGAAAACTACACAGAAGCCTCAACTAATCATTTTATGTGTCTACTCTTTGCCCCTATTACAGCTTCTGTTCTTTCCGGAGGTCATGTTTTCAGTTTTTCCAAAGAAATCTGCAGAGGTATTTTGCCACACCTCCAAAGTTCAGTCTTAGAAGTTGGTTGCATTTTCTCCAAGTAATCCCAAACACATTCAATAACGTTGAGGTCTGGACTCCAGTGTGATCATTCAGCCGCAGCTTTTTTGTTTGATTTGCAACTTTTTTTTTCTGAAAGCTTTAAGTAGTGTTTATCTGATGCTGACAGTTTTGGTGGTCTGCCAGGTCTTGCACGGTTGTTATGAGTCCCATTTTCTCTGCATCTTTTCATCATTTTTTGAAACTGCAGTTTTTTCCCTTTTTTCCTTTGACCTTCCCCATCTTAATGCAAGTGGTTTATTTTATATTTAATCTCCTCAGAAATATCCCCTTAACAATAAATAACTTAATTTATTTTAACTTAATACCTGTTTTAACTTAAATGAAATGAAAACGGGTCTCTAACTTTTCCACATTATTGTACATAACAATAACACTTCCAACCTGTCTCTCTAACAGTACAGTGTCTAAAGAGAGAGAATTTTCTGAACAGTCCATATACACTTAAATGTTTTAATGTATATTGTCATTTTGAAGTTAATGGCAAGGTTAAGGATATGAGTATTGTCCCCTTTTTATCTAAAATGCGAAATGGTGGAAAAACTGATTGTCTGTGATAAACAGTACATTTGCGAAGATTAAAAACGCATGCAGTGAAGTGCATTTCGTGTAGTGGAGATTATGGTTTTCTTAATAATCTATTCGCTTATGCCATAATTAAATGTACTTTCATGTAGCAGACTCAGCACTGAGTGGAGGCTGGTGGATGTGGAGCTGAAGGGTTGTCTGAGAGGCCTCTAAGAGGGAGGCAATCGTCCTGGTTACTTAGTAACCCAGGGCAACAGTTGTTGCTCACCTCTCCCCTAATACCCTCTCACCCTCCGGCCCACGTGAAGAAGAACTGCTCTGAGCTACCCTGTTCTTGTACACACACTGCAGCAGAATAAACTCAGCTAGAAATACAGAAGACCACTCAGGAGAAGGTCAGACCAGTGGCCTATGTGAGAGTGTATGAGTGCTGAAGTAGAACTGTTTTGTTTGCTTGTTTACATCAGTTACATTGGTCTAACAAATGTACGTCTAAGAGTGCTCTTTGATCAGTTACACTGTGATAATTGGGAATAATGGGTAATGCATCATTACTGTTTGTTTGCAGAATGTAACATATTGGAAAAAAAAGAACGTAAAATGTGCCCTGTACAAAAGTTATGGCACATTTCTTAATTTATGTTGAACTTTTTCCACTATGTTAAAATAGAAATACAAACATAATGCATATCATGGCCAGCTCTGTCAGAGAGGAAACTTGCAGGGAAGTAGGCCTGACCCTCAGTCCAGTCATTTAGGATAATTATAAGGTTCAACTGAATCTGTGTATGACACATTGAAAGAAATTCTCTCACCAGTCTGTATAACCAGTGGAACTCTGCCGTACTTCTTACATATTGTCGCTGTTGGAGCAAAACTTTGTATCTCCATTTTTGTCAGTTTCTATTTTTTACAGAATATGAAAACATCCCTTACATTGTGATAAAAGATAAATGCACCAGTAGAAATGCTCTAAAGTTACTTGTCCCATTAACTTACATTAGAAGTTAAGAATGTTTTTAAACAGAAAAATGGCTGGGATAGGCTCCAGTTCCCCCCGTGACCCAGAAGGATAAGCAGCTTAGCTAATGTGTGTGTGTGTGTGTGTGTGTGTGTGTAAAAATGGCTTGTCAGTTCAACCACAAGTAAATTAACTGTTTTATTCAACCTAACTAAATACTTTGAATAAAGGATTCTTTCAATCAAAGGAATTAGGTTGTAAAGTTACCATTGTGGAGATACAGTGTTTTGTCACAACAGCGGCGGTATGCTGAAGTAAAAAGAAAAGCTTGAAAAGTTCTGTCAGCATGAAATTTGAAGAAATGGCATGCTGATGGAAGTTTCTTGGCTCTTACAAAGAATTGATACATTTTATTTAAATATTATTAATTGTTATAAATAATGTATTCACTGTAAAAAATGGCTCATCAGTTCAGCCTAAAAATTACTTCATGTAGTAACAAGTAAATTAACTAGTATTGTTCAACCTAAATAAATAGTTTGAATGAATGATTCTTTCAGTCAGTGTAATTGTTTGCGTTGAATAAAACTAGCTCCTTTACTTGTTACCAGATGAAGTATTTTTTTAGGTTGATCTGACAAGCCATTTTTACAGCGTTGGCTCATAATAACTGTGGACAGGTATGAACCCAACCCAGTTTATGTCCAAGAGAAGGAGCAGGAAAAATTAGTATTAGTAGGAGAAATACTTCAGATTTGTTGTGATTGAATTTGATATAGATACACACTGGATGAATAAAAAGCAGTACATTTCCATACTTTATTTACAGATAAATGCAGATTTTCTTTTATTTTGTTAAAAATCAGGAATCTCTGACTAAAAGACTGATTTTGGTTTTAAAAAATAAGTGATTAAAAAAAATAAACAAAAAAAAACCCTTTAGATATAGCCCAAAGAACATGTAATATTTCAGATATGGACATTAAAGGGCATATAATCCTTATTATATATATATATATATATATATATATATATATATATATATATATATATATATATATATTTATATATATATATTTCTCTCTGAGGTCCACTTATGACAATTGTGTGGTTTTATGTACCCAAAACAGTCATAATTTATTTCTTAGGATAATTCATCCTAATAGAGTTCAATAGTGTTCAACAGGTTGCCTGATATATACAAATGATCAATGTTCTGATTGGCTGCCCTCTATTGTGCCTCATTTAAAAAGTAGTCTAGGCTGAAATGTTCCTTATAACTTCGGCTTGAATGGGCAGAGCTAAACTGCTGTAGGCTGAATAGGTGGATATAAGTAAATGTGATGGTTTGCATGACATCATAAAATCAGTGAATTCGAGCTGTGTTTGCAGCTTTGTTTGCATATATGAAACTGCATAGACTGGGGAATGAACATTATGTTTTGAAACTTTAACAGTGATGCTGTTGTGTATGCTACATCAGAGACTTTCATTTAAAAAATGAGGAAAATTGAGTTTTCCATAAGCATTTCCTGAGCACTTTACAAGCATACAAACAAGCGTATAAGCCTCATTCTTAATCTATAGTCTGCATATATTCAATCAGATTGGCAGAAATCTTTGCATGTAAACATAGCCATTGTCTGCAGAACTATTAATTAGAGCATGGTAGCTAGCTTGACCTGAAGAAGCCTCTGGTTCCAGTATCTGTGGCTCTGGCAGCTCTCTTCATTACTTAAAAGTAGCTTCTTGGAAATTTTTTGTTTTCCCCTGTGCACTGAGTAGCCTTGGTTACATAATTTCTTTTCATTGCTACTCAAGTGCACTAAGTACACTAAGGCCTTCACATTTAAAATGCTGAGGTTTGGTCATGGATGAGGTTGATGATCACTGAGAAATTGAGTCACTTAATTGTAAACACAAATGTGGGGCTCATTCTTTTTGTTTGCTTTGCAATAAAAAGGCCTTGAGCAAATGAAATGTTGATAGGAAATCTGACTATGGCAGAGTATGATAACCTTGAAACTCTGCAAGCCTTGGGCTGCAAAATTGCTTCTAGAAGAAAAAAGAGGGGGGGTTAACCCTTAGACATATACTATTCAAATGTGTGTAGTTAGTTATGCAATTAATCACATTTACAATCATTTTTCGACACTCCATAAAATGGTGAATTTACTTGAAAATTGTATTTCATATGGTTCCATGCAACTGTGCTTTTAAGATGTGTCATTTAGTGAAATTTACTTAACATATTAAAGTAAATCACATTTATGTGATTTGAGTAAATTCTTATTAAAGCAATATTTTGTAACATTTTTACTTTAAAAAAATTCTAACCAGCATGCATCATTTTAAGCCAGTGCTGCCCAGGGCCGCATTAAGTGGAAGAAAAACCATTGCCATTCTGGGCCTGGAATGCCTGCTACAGCTCTATGTAACTTTGGAGGAGCAGGCATGAGACTTCTCAGGAGAACTGTGTAATGCTGTATGGCACCATATCACACACCAACAACTATGGCTCTTCAGCTAGCTATAAGAAGTAGCTGGTATTCCCAGCATGGACATCATGGCAGAGGCTGCAAAGAGACTTAAGATATTGTCGGAGGAAGAGAAAAACTGACTAGTGGGCTAGCTTTTACTGGTTGGCAGGAGCTAAAAGAGATAAAGGATGCAAGACAGTTTCATGGTTAAAGGGAAAACAATGAAAATCTGTCAGCAGAGTGTACATCCCTGCCAGTGTTATTTATGAAAGATTGTGATGTAGGCTGCAACCTTATCAGTGTCATAACTGTCTCACTGAGTTTTTCCGTATGCCAAGTCTTACCTCGGGCCTGTTTCAAGCCAGCAAGCAAAGAAATAAATTCATCTCACACCAAGAAGTTCAGTCAGTCTTTGTCAATCTCCGTCAGATAAGCTTTGAAGGTTTAAAACCTGCTGTAACGAAATCCTGTAATATTACTCTACCTTGTAAGTCAACATGGTGCTCTCTCTTCTGATGTTGTTTACATGTGTACAGCTGTGCATGAGGGGAGCTTAAAGCATAAATTGTATTTACGACATTGGTGTAAACTGAAATACACTTAGCAGCTGTAGGGGGAGGCCAAGGGCAAAAACAGCAGAGAGGTGCTTGCAGGGTATTGTAATGTCTAATAGTCTTCCCCAAAAGTCTTTTTTCCAATTTACCACAATTTTACCATTATCTACATTACATATAAAGACTCGTGTACATTCTCTTTTGGTTTTGTGTAGCACATAAAATGTCAATATTTCTGTTGTAGACATCACTACCCCTGGTTCCTATCGCCACCACTGTAAAGTAATTTAAGTCAGTAAGTTTCTCAACGCTATACTGTTCTCCATCAAAACACTCTAAATGACTTTGTTTATGTCTCAGAAATTTAATTTTGTAGAAATTTTTGAAAAATCAGTGAAATTCCTATTTAATTAAAAATTGGCCTGGGCCTTCTTTTAGCTTTTGTTAAATCAAACATTTTTTTCTGTAATTTGTACATGTACTGAGTTGTACATGTGGGATAGGACAGTAAAGTTACATATCGGCCTCATTTTAGCCACAGAGAACAATGAGGCTGAAGTCAGCTTCTTGTTCACCACCTTAAATGGTGCAGCAGTTACATTCTGGCGCTAATAACTGCTGCAGCATTTAAGGTGGAACAGGAAAATACGAACAAGCTGGCGAATAAGAAGCTGACTTTGGCTTCATCAGAGAACACAAGGAAGTGCTTCTCCGAGTGTCTCCATACTGTTCTGTGCAGATTCTCAGATCACTAAACTGAAATAATACAATATGCTTAGTTTCTCATAAACCTTGAGTCTCATTTTCAAACAGCTATTCAGTTCTGTGACTTAAGTGGCAGATTTATAGTAGCAAGTATGCCCCCCCTCATGCCAAACTCACTCCTACGCCCTTGGAAGTGACCTTGGTTACTGAATGCATGTAAGGATTCTCTTTGCCTCTCTCCTCCCTCTTTCTCACGCAGTTAAATCCATCCTGGCAAGGAGATCCAGACTAAACCAGTCTAGAGAACTGCCCATCTACTGATGATTACGGAGAACATCGCTGTAACCCTTCACTCAGCCAAGAGGCTGCTTAGATGCAGGAGCGATATTTAAAAGAGATAACAGTGCAGTGCTTGCTTGGTGATTAAATTTTGGCAAAGGTTAATACATATTTGTGTCATCACACATCATAATATTCCCTTCCATGTGTTCATGTTGACCCATGTGCCACAAGTTCATTATGTTAGGCAGAGAGTCTGAAAAATATCAGAACGTCCTTTGGTGAAACTTTGGTGGTCCACATTACAGTCTGATCAGTACATTGTAGAGCACTACTCTAACAACAATGAATGCTTCAAGTTGAATCTTAATGCACAGGCAGAACTGAGTTATTCAACAAAATTTCATTTGATGTTTTGTAGGTCATGACCATTTCTGGAAACTTTTGTCAGCATTTCAAGAGAGAGAGAAAGACAAACAAACTTGTGGTAGTGTCACAGAGGGTCACACAGATCTGCTCATTATTGTTAATTGAAAGTGAAACATGAACTTTTTCTCCCCCTTGCTCACTGGGCTGTCTAGACAATGATTCTCTGAGTTAAGTTTGTACAGTAAGTGACTTTGAAATAATGATTAAAAAAACCTGAGGAAAGTCCTCCAGACTTGAAGTTTTGAACAAAACATATGACATGAAGGTTGTGCTTGATTGTGCAACAAGTCAAAATGAAGAGTTCCAGAGACTGTTATGCAAATGTTGCTTAAATGAGTTGCTGTTACCTTGAATATGATAATATCCTTCAATGATATGGAAATATCATTCATGGTGTTTCTCTATAAAAGCTGGTGGGAAAGCAAGCCCACTGTAACAGTGTCGCACTAGTTACATGAAACTGATGTCAGACTGATTGATAACCAGTCTCAACCAGAGAGAGAATTACAGATGACCTCCTGATTAAGTCTGTAATACCCACAGATACTGGTAATATAATCCTGGACAATCTTATGTGAACTACAGTGCTGTGCAAAAGTCATTTATTGAATTGCTGGTGACAAAATGGCTTTTAAGTACAAATTATTCATTTTTAGGAAAACAACGGGGTGGTCAGTCCATTGTTGTGAGAACACCAGCAGCTTCTTTGTTCGATTTGCAAATTTTCCTATTTTTTGTCTATTTTTTTTCTTAGCAAGGGTTTCTTGACAGCTACACATCCATTCAGACCCAGTGCATTGAGTTGTCTTCTCACAGTGGATGGATGGACATAAACATCTGTGGATTTTTTCAGACCTGAAGCAAGAGTGCAGCTTGATTTTCTCCTCTCTCTCAAAGATGAAAGCTTTAAGCACTGTTTATCTGATAGTGACAGTTGTCTACCAGGTCTTGCACAGGTGTTAGAATGAATCCCGTTTTTTCTGTATTTCTTTTCTTGAGCTCCAGTTTTAAGAACCATTTTTTTCATTTATTTTCATTTGGCTTTCCTTATGCAAGAAAATGATCATATACCTAATATCTTCAGAAATATCTAATGCATAACTCAGTGGTCATTTTGACTGGAAATTCAATAAATGAAGTGTGGCCTCTGACTTTTGCACCCTACTGCACATCATTGTTGACATATTCTCAGGCTTAACTCCCTCAATACATAATCACTTATTATGAAAACAAAGAGTTGAATAAGAATTAGAGAATAAGAGCTTGCTTCGGAAAAGCCATCTCAGGCCCCAGATGGCTCCATTTTGCTGTTTTAGCTATGTGTCCTAGGACATACATGCATAGCTAAATGAATGGCGAATGGCAAGTGAATCACATATGGGATACCACTGAGGTCCAAGTCCTGACTCAGAAGATGAGTCAGACAACCTGTCGTGAGTTGAAGTCAGAAGAGCAGCTGTCTCAACACTAAGGTTACATTTCTCCATCATTCCAACGGGGGGCTTGTTTTCCCTCCTCTGTGGGCGTATTTTGGACTACTTTTTTGTGTGCGAGACATTCAATTGGACTACGCTTCACAATTTAAGCAGCGGCCCCTTAAAAAACAGGTTCAAAAATAAACACACAAGAGCTCGAGTGACTGCGAGGAATAACAAAGGCTTTCACAGGCAAAAAAATGCCTCATATTGTTTCAAGTTTCTCTGGCGCCCGGGCTAAACTCTTAAGGTCATTTCCCGTCATTCAACTCTGAATGGTATCCACTCACTTTTGCAAGATGTTGGCTGCCAACAAGACTCTGGAACTGGTTTTATAAATCTGTGCGAGGAAATAACAGTAATAGTACTACTGAGCTGCCTCAAGCTAATAAGGGGAGATCATAATAGGAAATTAGATAATTCTAATGCGTGAAAAGGCCTCGGTGAAATTAGTAAACAGGTCTTTTCCATTTTCCATAATGAGTGATTCATGTACTACATAATGCTCCCTCAGCCCTTCGAGTGACTGGATCTTATGAAACTACTGGACCATTGTCAGATTACAGTTCCTTGTACTGTTGGCAGATTGCCTTCTAGAGAGCTCTCTGTCCAACAAAGCTATTAATGTCACTGTGGTGCCAACAGAGAGATTCATCTTTTTCATAAGCTATAACAACCTCTAAATCATAATGATATGCAGTATACTGATAATTGTCAGGAGATTTAGCATCATTTTGATGTATTTTTGCCTTTCAGTCAACTGTGTCATATTCAGTTCCTAATGTTAAAGCACTGTTTATCTGATAGTGACAGTTGTCTACCAGGTCTTGCACAGGTGTTAGAATGAATCCCATTTTTTCTGTATTTCTTTTTTTGAGCTCCAGTTTTAAGAACCATTTTTTTCATTTATTTTCATTTGGCTTTCCTTATGCAAGAAAATGATCATATACCTAATATCTTCAGAAATATCTAATGCATAACTCAGTGGTCATTTTGACTGGAAATTCAATAAATGAAGTGTGGCCTCTGACTTTTGCACCCTACTGCACATCATTGTTGACATATACTCAGGCTTAACTCCCTCAATACGTAATCACTTATTATGAAACATCTAGAAATCTAGTGCTACATGGAAAGCAAAATAACTTTTTAGTAATAGCTGTAATGCTGTACCACACATGGCACAGCTCAGGTCCAATGTGCCTCTGTGTTGTAGGGAAAATTTAGCTTGCATTAATGCTGTTTAAATCTGGACTTTGATAGCATATCAATAGGCTGAGCAGTGAGCAGTCATAAGGTATAAGACATTTAAACTAAGTATATTTCACTGACAACATGAGGTATGCATTCTGAGGTGATGGAGCCAAAAGCATGAATAATATTATAGCCATTAATGGCAGTAAGAGAGTGCAACAGAGAAGGTCTTTTGCTGGTCGTTATAGAAACTGTTGATCTGATGGTTATCCAAATATGTGAGTCATCCAATTAGACTTCTGAGATCTCATCTGCTGTCACGATATGTGAGGATATTTAGGACTGGTTGCATAATCGTTATCACGACTCATGCCTATGTGAATTGGATAGCTGGAAAGAATAGAATCTTTCCACTGTGAGAAGACAGCTCAACACCAAGGGTCTGAAAGGATGTGGAACTGTCAAGAAAGCATTCATGAGAAAAAAAAAACAGACAAAAAAGAAGGCAAATTGCAGATCAAACAAAAACGCTTCTGGTATGCTCAGAACCATGGACTGACTGCCCCAGAGTCCAGACCTCAACATCATTGAACATGTTTGGGATTACTTGATGGTGAGAAGCAGAAAATGCAACCAACTTCTATGGAACTTTGGAGGTGTGGAAAAATATCTCTGCAGTTTTCTTTGGAAATCTGAAAGCAAATCACCTGAAAAGAAATGCAGCTGTATTAAAGGGACAGAGAGGACACACTAAATACTAAAGAAAATCTGTATTATATTTACTTGTTCAGTTGCTTAGAGGTTTCTGTCTAACTTCTGTGAAATATGTCTTCTGCGTCTCTTCCAGATGCTGAAAAATGAAGAGCTTGTTGTTAATATCTGTTTTGACTGGAAATTAATTCAATGACTCTGCATCTGGCAGTTCAGATTAGCAATAGACTAGTGAGATGTATAACGAAGGTTAAGGTTAGGATTTAGGTTCTGCATTAGAAACTGTTTTCTGATTGAATTTAAATGTTAAAATGTTAAGTTGTTTAGGCCGATGGGTTAAGGTAATGCTTAGTTTGATATTAGACTTTAGCTCTGGGGTGCCCATCCCTGGTCCTGGAGATCTGCCACCCTGCAGAGTTTAGCTCCAACTCTAATTTAACACACCTGATCCAGTTAATGAGGGCCTTCTGAACTATCTGAATTTGAATGTCGTAGCCAGGTGTGTTGAAACTAAACTTTTCACGGTGGTAGACCACCAGGACAAGGTTGGGCACCCCTTTACTTTAGCTGAACATCACTAACTGTTTGCAGTGGTCTATCTATAAAATTAACTATTAAAGAAATTAGATTAATCATAGCTGTAGTACCCTCAAGAAACTCTCAGAAACTCCACGTGTCTGGCATGAAAGTGATACTTGGCCCATTTTGTGTAGGTGTAGTCATTAACTAGGCCTGCATCAAGGACTTGGTGTGCTTAGAGGGTCACTGCCCTTGCTCCAGCCATTGTTTTCTCCACATCTGCCGTTCGGGCTCTTTTCAGGCACACTTGATAATGCATAATTTAGCCAATCACACACAATTTATCCATTAAATAAAAGAGAAGAGAGAAGAAACCCAGGTCAAAAAAATGAAGCAATGGGTATGGTGTCATCCTGTGAGTCACCTACCTGTTTCGCTAACTTGAACACACACGGAGGTCTACCAGTCCTCTGTAAATCCCAACTGAAGCACTGAATCCTGTTCAGGCTTGTCGTTGTACAGTCAACCCAACTCCCACTGGTACCAGTCAGGCCTGTTTTTATCTAGAACAGATTTAGCAAGACTCTCAAGCGAGGTAATTAACAGAGTCTGTCTGACTTCAACTCATCCAGTTAGTGTAAGGTGTGGATAATGCGTGGCATCTGTGGCATTATTCACTGATTAGCTCATTATTGCTCAAGTCAGTTGGAGGTTCCCTTGTAATGGCTAGTTTCCTGTCAGCGTGTTTGCCGGAGATGACTGACTCACTGCAATGAGGAGTTCATGAGTTACTTTGTGGGAGTATTTGAATATTATTGTATAGAGAGAGAAGTGTGTATCTGTGTATCCATGATGGTGACTAATATTGGATTTTTATCTGTGGTGATGTGTATGATAAACTCATTCTATTTTATAAAATATTGCTAGGAAGTTTAACACAGCAACAAAAAGGACCATTGAAGGTAGGTAGGTAAGTAGAAAGAAAAAATGAAGAGAAAGAAAGAAAGAAAACTATTAAAAATAGCCTTTCTCTCACATTGATTGTAGGTTAGCTAGTCAAGATACAATGTCCTGGAAATCCTTATCTTTGAGTTAGGTAAAAGTAAATTACTGCTGTTATTACAATACAATTAAATCTACTGCATAAAGCTAATCTACAGTACTGTGTAAAAGTCAGAGACCATCCTACATTTATTGAATTTTAAGTCCAAATTTTGAAAGAAAAATAAGTGAAAAACAGATCCAAAAAAGATAAAAAAAAAATACAATGAAATGGGACCCCTTACAGCCGTGCAAGACCTGGTAGACCAGTAAAACCTCACCATCAGATAAACAGGACATAAAGCTTTCATCTTTGAGAGAGAGGAGAAAATTAAGCTCCACTCTTACTTCAGATCTGAAAAAATCCACAGGTGTTTCTGTCCATCCTTCCACTGTAAGAACACAACACTATGAGTCTGAAAGGATGTGTAGCTATTTTTTTACACTAAAACACTACAATTTGCACCAAAACTGGACAGAGTTCAGATCTCAACATCATTGAATGTGTTTGGGATTTCTTAGATTATGAGAAGCAGAAAATTTCTTAAAAAACTGGAAGCGAGTCTCCAAAGAAGAATGGAAGCTGTTATGAAGTTAAAGAGTGAAAAACAAAATACAGAACACTTTTGATATTAGACTTAATTTTGAGGATTTGATTGGAAATTAAGTAAATGAGTGGTGGTCTCTGATGTTTAGTTCTTCAAGCGTTCTTCAATAAAGGCAATGGAACCATGTGTTCAATGTAGATCCTTTTTATGCTTAAATAGTTCTTTGCATAGTGTGATGGTTCTTTGGATTGATGGAGAAAGTGTTGTATATGGTTCTATATAGCACCAAAAACTTTCCTCTATTGTTACAGTGACAAACTCTATATAGCACCAGAAATTATTTTTCAAACCAAAAATGCTCAAAAAGCATATACAAAACCATATACAAAACATTCTCCATCAATCCATTTCACCATGCAAAGAACTATTTAAGCAAGAAATGGCCCTATAAAGAACTCTGAATAGAACCATTGTCTTTACTAAAAACCCTTTGATGAACCATCTTTTTTAAGATTGCAGTACTGTATGTTGTAGGCTGTCTTGACGATGCTTTTACTATATTATTGAAAGCAAACTTGATTTGTCTTAAAACTATTTATCTATTAGCCTGTCTGGTAGCTCTCAAGACAGCTGTCTAGCTAAATCTGTGACTGTAACTTTAAAACTGAGTAGATTTGTTGAAGTGAAAGTGATACATTAATTGTTAATAAAAGCAGTTTAATCCTGGAAAGGCCTTGTTAACTTACAGATCTGCCAAAACTTCGTTTAAAAATTGTATTAACATTCTCTGCACATGGTTATCAAAAGAAATCTTACTAGTATTGAAAACGTCAACATTTGTTGTACATTTGATTGTGTTTTGGTACTGATGAGTGTGATTGTTGATTCTGTTTGCCTGATCATTGCGCCTTTATTAAAAGCAGGACATGGAATAATTACCCAAAACAATTCCGCTGATTTTAAGTGCCGTCAACATCTATTTTAATTTTAGACTGATGAGGGATTTGCAATTGCATTAGAGTGTGACAAAAACCCACCTTTTTCTGCTATTGTTAACCAACACCAGCGTTTGTGGCATTTAACTGCTATGCACACCACAGCAAGACTGACAAATAAATGACGGTTGTGATGGATCAAACTTGAAATAGCTGCAAAAATGCCAGAATCATTGATCAGAACTTTTATAGAGAGCTGCTTTTTTGTTGAAACTTTTTTTTCTGCTATTTAATTTTAAGGCCTGTTCATGCTTCGCATACCGTAATAACACATGATTCATCGAGTCAAGCTTTCCTCACTTTCTTACATTAAAGAGAGACACTCACGTGAAACATTAAAGAAATACGTAATACGTCTAATGTAAAAATGTCTAGGTTTAGGTGGTGATAAAGACCTTTCATAAACACTCTGTTACATAACATTGACATAACCATAGCAAACATGTCATCGCAGATGTAATATGTTGTTATAAACTGTCACAACAGATTTAGTTCAGTAATATAAAAGTGCTGTTGCCATTACTTGTTACTCGAAGTGTGATGTCATAACAGCTGACAATTGTTCACTTAGCAACAATTTGTCATAATCATGTGACATAAGCTGTTACGGCATCAAACATTATGCCACCTGTCATGACAATTACTGGTAAAATGGTAACATGATACTGTAACATCACTTACTGAACCACATATGGCATCTACAATGACATGTTTATGGCATGGTTATGTCAATGATATGTAGCAGGGTTCAAGAAAGGTGTAACCTTATTTATTGTTTATTTATGTTATTTATTCATTTTAAGTAATTTTTTATGCTTTTTTTAATGTTTTGCAATTTGTAAAGTTTTTACTTTCTAAGGTTTATTATTCGTTAATTTCATGGAACGCAAAGCAGCATTAAAACAACAAAATATAATAATACTATTATTATTATTATTATTATTATTATTTCTTTTTACACTTTAACTACATTTTAAATTGTCACTGCTGCAGGAGAAACATAAGCAAAAATGTAAGCTCAGTTAAACAGTTTTCTATTGTGGATTTAATGAGGGGTTTGTATTTTTACAACTCAGGAGCATAAAGCTCTGGGGAGCCAACCTGGCCATGTCATTCTTACTGCAATCTGGACACAGCAAGACAAAGACAGACAGTATTAATTAAAACTGAAGAGCTCTCCAGGGAGTGAGTGAGAGAGAGAGAGAGAGACAGAGAGAGAGCAGGCCCAGAAGACGTCAGGAAAAAAAACCTGAAATGAGATACTTCAATCATCATTCTGAGCTCTGAGCGCAGTCAGTTTGGACTACTGTGATAATAAGTGCATGATGGGTTTTTGGTATGCTGTTGTGCCTGTAATGGGCAGTGGCACATAATGTAGCACTGAAGTTACTTCACATCAGGTTGTGTCTGGTGCTTGTTGATGCTGTGCTCGTTATCCATCCATTTTATTCCAGTCTTAAGCAAAAGTAAGTCCTTGCTTTATGCCTAATGCAATCCAGTGTATAAACATTCATGTCTTTTATACTCCTGTAAAATGTTTAATTTTTTAATGCTACATTTTTTTAAATGGCCTACATCATGGATAACAAAATTTTCCTCACATTATTAAAGTTTAAAATGTATTGTTCATTCTCCAGTCCATATATGTAAACTGAGCTGCAAAAAATAGCTTGTTGTGGTGTTTCTATGATGTCATGAAACCATTGCATGTACAAAAAGCTGTTTTTTTTAGCCTACAGCAGTTTAACTTCATGCTGAACTTCTAAGATGTGTTTCAGCTCAAACTGCTTCTTGAATGAAGAACAATACTGGCAGAGGTCATTTACATACGCATTGACATATACTGTAACAAAAACCTTAACAATTGTAAAGGATAAAGACAAATTAGATTAAAAGAATAACTATAACTACATCAGAACAAAGTCTTGTATCACCATAGAGGTAACATTTAATGGAAATTAATTGCAAAATTATTTATTCCAAGTAATTTTGGTCCATTTCTATTCTTTTCAAAAAAATGATAATGGAGATACAAGGTTTTGTCCCAACAGCAACAATATACTCTAAATCACTGTCAAATCAATGCTTGTAATTTTTCAGGCTATATTAAACTTGGTACATAAGTTCAAATTATCTGCTTTCACTAGTCTGTGCACTGTGCACCTTTACTCTAATAAATACCATCATTTTAGTTCAGCTGCAGGTTCATCTGCCTCATTACTCTCCTTCATGGCTACAAAAGGGAATTTATGTTTTGATGGCTTTAAGCATCAGGAACAGCTACAGCGACTCCAACAGAAAACACAGTGATTCAGAGTAAATTTCAGTCAACTTTGATTAGTTTCTGTAATTTACTCACAAAGTGCTTATAAACTACCAGAAACGTTAAGAGATGAAGCAGATAATGTGATTGCTTTGCACTTATATATAAGCATATATTCAAATGATAATTTCATTCAAAATTTCAATTTTAATTTTAATTAAACTTTGTTGAGTTAAAAATAAAATTCTACTGTAAACACGACATTAAGTCAGGTAACCATCATGCTGTACCAATGTTTCAGCCTGCCTTAGAAGACCAGCACTGCCAGGCTATGGCCACATGACCAGAATCAAATATGTGCATGTGGAAAACAGCAGTTTTTCTGTTTGCTGTAGCGTCTCTGCATGTTTCAAATCCCTATTTTCCAACTGTTGAATGCAATTTCACTATTGCTGCTATTTTCAGACTGTTCTGTGCAGTTGGGGCTTTGCCCTCCAGCTTCAGTCTTTAGCTTTAGTGTTTAGATAGATAAGCAGATAAAGACAGAAAAAAGATAGATAAGTAGATAAAGACCAAAAAAAAGGAATGTCCATTTTTTTAATATATTTTTTATTTTACATCATTCATGCACAGCAGCTGTCCTTACACTGTGTCAAAATTTCATGATGAGTGGGCCAATAGAAAAAAATGTTTTTTTTTCTTTGGAGAGAAACGATATGTATGATCCCACGTCCTGATCTTGTACGTGTAGGTGTGTGAGTGTGTTCATGCAGTGTGGGGCTGGACAGTATGGAGGATGGAGATCGCCTGGCAGGTTGTGATGTCTTCGTGATGACGGATGGGTCTGGAATGGCTCGTGGAGAGAGGAGGAGAGCACATGTGCAGCACGACATGGCAGGTGGCAAGCGCCGACTTGACAGCAATTAGATGTGCAAATCTTTGATTAGGGTCTGGGGAATGGAGTCATTAGCGAGGCAGAGTACCTCTCTCTCTCTCTCTTTCTCTCTCTCTCTCTCTCTCTCTCTCTCTCTCTCTCTCTCTCTCTCCCTGTGTTTTTCCTCCACACTCACTCTGTCTTGCTGTCATTCCTTTAATAGACTCATCAAATTACACTAGCACCTTTTAACATTATTTACAGTGCTCTGTGTTAGAGAGAGAGAGAGAGAGAGAGAGAGTGAGAGAGCAACATGGTATGTGATTATGTTTAATTTACATTAGGGGGTAACCGAATGCGCCTCATGTGGCCTAAACCACATCCACAGAGCTATGCTGAGATCTTGTCATTTCTGGTCATGAAAATTGGTGTCATTCTTTCCTAATGTGATCATTCCCCATGAAGGGAAAAAAAGCTTTGTAAAATCAGATCTTCAGACTACAGCTCAGACTGAGTACATGCTGAAAACTAAAAGCAGCCTGAGCATGTAACTCAAATCCTTATCACAGGTTTGAGAATCTTTACTTATCCTGTTTACTTTAAACTCTCTGATGGCCTGACCAGGCCTCCGTTCCTCACTACACTGTTGTAACTTAAATAGGAACTTGACCAATTTTTCTTAACTTCTGCATAATTAGTTGATGAAGACGTAAACAGTCACTTATAGTGGTTTGAAGAGATGCTCCATACTAAAGAAACGTGCAGAGTCAAGATTGTTGCCATGGTGGTGAGAGGAACCAGACATCTGCAGAATGTAATGCTTCTAAAAGATACATCACAAAGTTACTATTTAAAATGTTTACGAAAACACTGATACCTGAGAGATCAGATTTAACACAGTATCATCATCAATACAGTATATAACAACTCAGAAGATGTGTAGGTTTACTAGTGACTTTGGATAGTAAATAACATGTCCATATTTGTGACCCCTGGTTCCTGTCCCCACCACTGTAAAGAAATCTGAGTTTCTCTCTGTTTCTCCACAATGAACTATTTCACATCCAAACTCTCTGAATTACTCATGTTTATGTTGCAACCTGAATTATATAGAATTATATAGAAATTTAGAAAGAATTGGTGGAAGAATGATGTTTGCATGTAATTACTGAATAATAAACTGAATAATAAATAAAAATGAGGATGTAATAAGCCAAAGAATTTAATGACTTAAAATGTCTTCACACTCACACACCTCATTCAGAATAATGGTCTCTCACTAGCAATCCAGTGAAAATTTCTTTAGGGAACCAAAAGTGGTTCTTCTACAGTGTTGCTTCAAAGAACCCTTTTTTGTCCACTCTTTTTAAGAGTATACATGTAATAAGCTTGAGATTTTAAGGCTGTGGGGTCCAAGTTTTATTCAAAGAGGGCCTGAATGTACTGTGTTAAAATACCTGAGGGCCGACATATTATTCACAAGTGATTCAAAGTATTAAGTTTTCAAAATATCACAAATAGAATCTGAGATTTCTGTGAGCTACAATGTTTTCCTATCACTTTATAAAAGATGCACGAGGCTTCTTTTATTGTTGGATTGTTCAATCAGAGCAGTTTGGATCGATTAGCGCTTATAATAAATAATTTGTTTAAAAGTGACAATACAACATGTCTAACATATAAATCATATTCCTATTCAAGTGTTTACTTGTTGAAAAATATAATTTGTGAGAAAAACTAAAAAAAAATCTATAGATTTTTGGTTTTGTTAGGTAATATTCTTTACATATCAAATAAATGCAGCATAGCCATGTTTTTGTTAAACTATAAAGGGTTAATATTTACTGAACTAATGAATTTGCTCTGATAACAAGTTACCCATCTCACCAAAATCGGCAGTTTTCAGTGTTTAGTTTGAGCTTTATGTCTGTAATCTTGACAAAATGTTGTTCACTAAATGATGCTGCAGATCGAAGAACTGCAATGTACTGGCTGGTGGGCCACTTATAATACAAGAACCAGGCGCCAATTAAAATCTGTCCATGGGCCGCATTTGGCCCTGGGGCTGGGCTTTGGACACCCCTGTTTTAAGGGGTTAATATAGGATGCTGCTGGAGTGTGCCAGTGATAAACTGCTCTTTAGTCAGAGCTCACTATTAGCAGATATTTGCTACAAGTGAAGGGGGAATTTCTTTGGTGCTTGAAATAACAGAGCTGAAGTGCAATGCAGCATTTTACAAAAGTCTTTTATATCATAAGAAATTATCATTTTTGACAGTATAGGCTACTTTGATGTTAATATTTAACTGTAATGGGTTTAGGTGCACCTGTCCAGGGTATATCCTCCTGCCCAATGACCACTGAGAGTGGCTCCAACACCCCCCCGACCCAGGAGGATAAGCAGTTTAGAATATGGATGGATGGATAGATGGATGGATGGATGGATGGATGGATGGATGGATGGATGGATGGATGGATGGATGGATGGATGGGTTTAAGTGCTTTGAAAATGCCACTATTTTTACCGATGCTTGGAAAGGAATGTAAAATCCGACTGAGAGCTCTGCACTAACTCCATCTTCATCTGTGCTGCAGTTATTTGTTATTTTGCTTTACTCTGGTCTACATGCCTGTTTGGCGCTGGTTCACCATCAAGCATGTCTCTCCCTCGTTTGCTAATTAGGACAGCAGGTCTTTCCCTCTTCTCTCCTCTCCTTTCGTGTCTTCTCTTCTCTTCCCCTCGTGTGGGCCTGACTATGGAGAGCCCTCACCATGGAAACTTTGGCTCAGGAATACCCAAAGGCTGCCATGTCTCTTCTCTGTCACTGAAGACAAGACAGTGTAGGGATTAGAGAAGCATGAGGAAGCACTTTTCAAGCACATCTATTCACTCTTATTAACTAAAACTGTCCTTATGAAACACATAAAATATCATAGAAACTAATAATAAGTACACTATTAAAAATAAAGGCACAAAAAGATTGTTTGTTACGATGCCATAGAAGGACCACTTTAGGTTCCCTAAAGAACCTAAAGATGATTCTCTTGAGAATCTTTTAATTTTTTGTTATTTGTAAATAAAATGTGTGAGTGTGAAGAACCTTTTTAAATTTAAAGACCCTCCAACACAATGTAAAGGTTCTAGGAAGAACCCTTAAATTGGTATAGAACCTTTACATTATGTCAAAGTTCTTTAAACTATTAAAACAATCTTCAAAACTCTGGTTCTAGGTTCCATCTTTTCAAACATGGTTCTTGGTTCCCTAAAAAACCTGTTAAGGGATCATTCTTTTGTACATGAAATGTGTGAGTGTGAAGAACCTTTTTAAAGTTTAAACAACCTCCAAAACAATGTAAATGTTCTAAGAAGAACACTTAAATGGATATACTACCTTTATCTAATGTGATCGTTCTTTATACCATTAAAAGGTTCTTCACATTCCCAAATCTCATTTTAAACATGGTTTTTTGTATGTAACCAATATTGGTGGTTCTATGGCATCGCTCAAAGAACCCTTTGTGGCACCTTTTATGAAGAGTGTAGGTCATATTATAATGCATTATTGTTCTTACATATTTTACAGACTTAAAAATACATGAACTAAAAAGGGTTATTTGTGTGATGCTACAGTTTCCCTAAAAAAAACATTTAAGGGATTGTCCTTTTGTAAATGAAATGTGTGATTCTGACGAACATTTTTAAAGTTTAAAGAACCTCCTATGTAATGTAAATGTTCTAGGAAGAACCCTTAAACTGATGTAGAACCTTTACATTATGTGAAGGTTCTTTAAATTATTAAAAAATATTCCCAGCCACAAATCACTTTTTTTCAAACATGGTTCTTTATGGAACCAAAAGTGCTTTCTCTATGAGATCAGAATCAAATAAACTTTGTTGCACTTTTTTAGAATGGCGGTTGGATTATTCTATTAAATTTTTACTCTAAACTTGAATACTTCACACTCTTTGTCAGTTCTTCGGAGTGATACCGTAGAAGAACCACTTTTTGGTTCCCTAAAGAACCTTTCAGTGAATTGTCTTTTTGAAAACCATTGTTGAAAATGAGATGTTTGACTTTGAAGAATCTTTTCAAAGTTTAAAGAACTAGAATCGTACATCCATTCAGGATCTTTATTTCCAAAGCGCAGTGCTCATGATAAAAGCAAACGACACTCGTTCCTCACTGAACTGAGTTCTTTTAACCTCTTAAGGAATCACTGGGTCTAGACTTCCTCCTTATAACTACATAACTTACATAGTAATTGCATAGTGTTTACTATACAATTTATAGTAATTACTGGATAATAATTTTTAAGATTAATAACTGAAGAATAAGCTTTTGGTTTAAGGAGTTAATCCTTTTTTAAATCTACAGTAGCGGTGTTGGGTAGCTTTTCAGGCCTCAGTGCTGTGAATGCTGGAGTGTCTGCTCCCATCTGAGCTCTTCTTTCTCTGTAGACCACAGTCTACTGAGCTCCTCTCGCTTGCTTTCAAGGGAATCTGTCACCGTAGCAATATGGCTGTATTCCCAACCACAGTCTGACTGATCCAGTGCTTACTCTGCTTACTGAGACAAGATACACATATATAACACATAGGTTTCTTCCTGCAGTTTGCTTTCATTTCACATGCAGGTGCATTTGGCACATTTAACTGGCACCTAATTAACTGCTTCTCCACACACTGTCCTCTTGTTTTCGTGAAACAGATCAACAAAAAATATTTCAATAAGGCCACAGCTCAGTGATTAATTGCCTTGATTGTTCTGAAGTCATTTCCTGTTCTCTGCTGTTTTGCTCAATTTCCTTGCACGCCACCTAAATCAACTTCCCTTTTCTTATGCTGGCACAACAGAAAAGACTCCCAGCTGTGGCTGATTATTAACTGTTATTGAGTAGTAGAGAGTCACTTCTAGTGTGTTTTATGTATATGGCAAGCATGCAAACCCACTGACCTCATTCACAAATATAAACAGGGAATAATAAAAGGAGCATGAATGGATGTTTGGGCTGCATGCTGATATGATGTATTGTATCCTGTTGTCAGGACACTTGCCAAATGCCAGTTTTTTTGACATTGGTTGAATACAATGTCAAATTTGCTACTCAAGCATTTAATCTTTAGTTACAGTTAATGGTCAATAACATCCACTTTTTTGTAAACACAAAAAAAGGTCATGTTTTTGGAGTGATGCCATAAAAGAACCACTTTTAATTTCCTTTTCTCAATGGATGATGGATGATTCTTTACAGAATCATTTTTCTAATGGTGTGTGATGTGTGAGTGAGTAGATCCTTTTTAAAGAACCACATAATACACAGGTTCTATACCAATTCAAGTTTATTTTCACAGAACCGTATGTAGAAACCAAACATTATCTAGGAACCATAACGGTCTTTGCTGGAAAGGTTCTTGGGGTGATGCCATAAAAGGTCCACTTTGGGTTCCCTGAAGAACTTTTCAGTGGAATCCTTTTTCTAAATGAGATATGAATGTGAAGAACTTTTTCAAAGTTTAAAGAATATAATCTAAAGGTTCTATACCAATTAGACATTTTTTTTCCTGGAACCATATCTCCAAACCAAGAACCATTTAGGAACCTTTATTATTTTTAAGGGTGTACACTTTTAAACATAAAGCGTTCTTGGGAGGATGCCATTAAATGACTACTTTTGGTTCTTTAAAATGGATTGGTTCTTCTTTACTAGATGTGTGAGGCTGAAGAAGCTTTTTAAAGCTTAAAGATGCTGTAGAGTTTAGAGACTTTATTGAGTTCCATTAAGTATTTTTTTTTATTATTATTTATGTAGTCTATCATGTCACATTAAGTTGACTTGTAATCTATTTTTATATAAAATTCCCCCTAATCTTTATGATTGTAAGCTAATTAGATAACCCTCATCCCTCCCTATGTTGCCCTGTTGATCCAAATCCCACTTTGTTCACCATCTTGGTCTCATCTGCTGCTGTTCTACCAAGCTGAGCCAACTAATCAGGGAAGCAGGCTGAGAGGGGTGCATGCCTTTGCACATGGCAGCGCAAATTAGAGTATCTCCAGCCGTCAGGCTCCTTAATTCTCTGGCACCAGGCCTCTGTCTGTGCTACGAATTACAGCCCAGTGCCTCCTTCTGCACAGCCTGCCGTCATGACCCTGCCCATTCACATGGCCTGCAGTCAATGAAACAGGCTGTAAAACTGCCCTCGGTGTGAAAGATCATTCATTTAAAAGGTGAAATGGTTATAAGTAGCATTAGAGAGCATATGGAGGCATTTGTGTGTGATTAATTCTACTGAGATGGGGAAAAATGGGATTGATCTGGTACAAGGGTACATATTAGAGTTCACAAATGGACACAACTTTCCATTTCTATAATGTCTGAATTTCAAAAATATTTAATAGACCAGTAAATAAGTTAAGGCTGAGTGTTTCAACTATACATGTATTTTGAAGGCAACAATTTATTGATTACAGATTCAATTCTGCTGATGGGATTTGAAATGTGGTGGGTTACACATCAGCATAAAATGAATGCTAGTCTCATTCATGGCATACAATTGCATCTCAGGGACAACATAATGCCACGTAATTACAATTGTACAAATTGTTAAAGGAATAGTTTGTCAAAAATCATCAAATGTACACAATTTTTCTTGTGCTCCAAATCTTGTTACAACATGTTTAGTGTCTGAAATTTGCTTCTTCAGTTTTGCACTGGTTCTACAAGGCACTAGCTAACAAGTACAGAAGTCCATTTACACTAGGTACAGGAGAAAAATATGTCACAATGTTGATTTAGTATCTCATAATAATGACATATTTTGTACAAAATATTGACTTACTATCTCAAAGTAATGACATCGACTCAAACTATTGACTTAAAGTCTCAAAATAATGACAATGTTTCTCTAAACACTAATTCAGAATCTTGAAACTGACTTATTTTTCAAAATACTGACTTACTATCTCAAAACAATAACCTATTGACTTAATTTCTCAAAATTAATGACAAATGTTGATTTAGTATCTCAAAATCATGACTTATTTTCTCACACTTTTGAAATACTATGTCAAAGTAATCAGTTATTACATTACAGGAAAGTAATCATTATTTCAGAATGATAATTATTATGAAATACTAAGTTATTGCTTTGATGGAGAAAGTATATGTTTTCACTTTTTTGAGATGCTAAATCAATATTTGGTAATATTTTGACAGCTGCCAGAAACAGCGAAAGAGAAAAAAGAGAAAAAAGAGGTGATTTGTTCTTCTCTACTTGGCAGGAATGGAGCATGAACAAGTAAAGGAAGCCTATAATCACCAATTAGTGCCATCTCTATAAACTATATGTCTAATTCATTACTCACTTGCTTAAAACCATGTCTGATTGTGGTCTTAAATAGACTTGCTTCTTTTTTTTTTAGACTTGCTTCTGTGATTTCTGAACAATGTCTTTGTATTGTCAACACAGTTTGGTGAGGGTGTGGTGATTTAGGCACACTTCAACCAGTGTAATATAAAGAGGAGGAGATGGTTTAATTAAGGATGTTTAAGGAGGGAAAGTAGGTAAGAAAAAATGCTAAATAGCCCTTGAATGGGGAATGATAATGGATGCCAGATGTGCTGGTTTAAAAGTGTGAAGAGCTCCAACACTGCTGGGGTTTTGGGTTGTTCATGCTCAGAAGTGGCATGTATGCATCTGGGATTGTCCACCACCCACAAAAACATCCACCAGTGGCACACCCGTTGTCTGAATATCTTTAATGTCATTATTTATAACTTAGCAAATCCAAGTACCACCAGTGCTTTTGTGTTGCAATATAAGGATCTTGAAAATTACAGTTCCTTAAAAATAAAGGTTCCTAAAGGGTTCTTGGATGTATGGCTCCAGGAAAAGAGAGGCATCTAGTGCAAGCCAACCAAAGGTGGTTCTTCTATGGCATCACTCTAGTGAACCTTCTGGTACCTTTACAGTGCATTTAGAGTGCATGATGAAATTTATGGAAGACATAAGTTAACATAAGTTACTCAGATTTAGAGACAAATTCAAGATCAGTCAGTTTCAACACACCTTGTCTCACATAACACTCTACCTAAGACTTTTCCTCAAGCAAGTGAAAGGTTATTTCTGTCTTTCTCACCTGAGTCTCTGAGTGAGATCTCAGCTTAGTAATAATGCCCAGAGTGCTTATCTACTGCTGCAGTCTACAGGGAGGTAAAAAGCCCTCAGGAGATCAGAGACAGAGTCAGGTAAGCTAGTTTGGAGGGAGAGACATGCTTCACAGTTTGCTCTGTCGCGAGAATCAGATATACAGCTGTATCTTTCCTAATGCAGATCGACTGTCGTCCTTCGTTTAAAGGGAACTCATTCATACTTATCATTGCTGTTGGAACAAAACCTTGTAGGGGAGACCAGGGAGGGTAACATGGGAAACACGCCCAGTTTCACCAATCAGAAATATACTATATCGCTGTTACTACTGTAGCACTACTTGTATACACCCACCATTCTCCTGCACTAAAAAGAGACATTTGAAGTGTATGTTTATGTAACAAAATCTGATTTTAGCTTAGTTAGTGCTCATATTAAGTGTTGTAGTCAAGACCAAAACCTGGACACATTAAGTCCAAGTCAAGATCAAGACTTTGTAATGGTTAAATCTGAGTCAAGACCAAGACCAGAAGTGGCAAGACAGACTTTGTCATTATTTTTCATGATCTAACATTGTTAAAACTAACTCTGCCATGTGGAGGCTGTATTTAGCCGGGCTAGCTCTCGCTGTGGAATGTTTATATGCTGGTGCTAAATTACTGACATTAATCTGTCATTAATACATACAACTCAGTAATAGAAAAGCTTTTATGATGAAAATAAGCTTCTTTAATAGCACAAAAACAGGTTTCAGGGTGAATCTCCAGCACTATTTGTCAGATTACTGTCCAAATAGCCAGATGAGGTTGATACAAGAAAATAACCAAAATATGTTGTTTTTGAATCTATTTAAGTGCATGAAATATTCATGTTACACTTTACCTAATGTTAGTTTGTGCCCCACTGTCCCCCCATAAGCTTTCATTACTTCTTAGATACATTGGCCTTGTAGCTCCTGTGCAAAACTAAAAGCTTTCTACACCAAAAACATGTCTTGGCTGATGATTCCATTAACTCTTAAGGAAATAAGAAAAATGTGTAAATTTCTTTTTCACCAAATTATTGCTTTAAGTGATAGAGTGAAGCGAAAGAGCTGCAGCTTTCCAGAGTGCACTAGAGTTCATGCAGGTAATGAACCTTACTACTCAAAGGAAAAACAGCAAAAAACATGTTTGGGTCTTTACACATCCTTGCGTGAAGGAGAATAGCATGTGGTGAAAGTTCTATCCTTTACAGTGCAGCAAATATCACTGTTGTTCTACAGTGTATGAGTTATGGGTCAATGTTGTTATTCCATGTCCAGAGTGTTCTGTCGTTCTCAATGGAAGAAAGCAGAGTGGGGCAACAGGACTGAGGAAGGAAACACTGGCCCAAACACAAACACACATGAACACGCACACACACACGTAAACCTGCGCGCTCTGCTGTTGTTTTGCAGCGCTACGAGGTGTTGTTGTCGATCCTCTACCACCCACGTGGCGCCGAGAAGTTTGTGGCCAGGGTTCAGGTAACCGCCATGTGTTCCTGATTAATACAAAACACAGCAGCAGTGTGATGGGAACAGCATCTAATACACTCATTAATACCTGAATGCACTTTTACGGGATTCATAAGCAACTAATGCAGTGAGGCTATTGTATAGATCTTGTTATGCAAATGAAAATTATATTGTAATGTATTGATTTTTCAGTTTGACAGATATAGATTTATACAGTCTATGTAATACAGGTCATAGTCAACAAAAGTTAAAAGATAAGTAAAAAAAAGTAGATGGCAATTAAGATATTACTAACTAGCCTTGTTTAATCATGAGTTTGTAGTACAATTAGTAGTAAAGATCATCACTTTATATGGAGGGTCACGTAAAGAAGTAAGTAATAGTTAATTTATAGTTAAAATATATAGACAGCTCTTTGTAGAGTGACACAGCAGAATATATGGAGGTGAAGGAAAGTGACCAGTAATGCCCAAAGCTACACAATGGAGTGAAAATGAAATGATAAATCAATAGGGTAATTGACATAATCTGTAGGACTAATGAACTAATAAGTTCTCATGTTACTTCTCTATATAAGCAAAAACACTTATCAGTTCATTATCAGTGTAATAAGCATCAGTTATTGCACAGTTAATTGGTAAATAAGCTATGAATTAATGAGAAACTAAACTATCATTTAGTAACTAATTACTAGGCACTTAATTGGTTATTAAGTAATAACTAATACTTAATTATTAGTTAATGAATGTGTGACACTTCTAAAGTTTTTAAAATAAAGAATAAAAAAAAAGGTTTTCCAAAAGTCGAATAGTGGTTGAAGCCTAATAGTGTAAAAAGGAGCAGCTACTATAGATGATCACAAAGCTGGTGCAAAACTGACTGATGTCCACACTGGAGATTTTCTTCGAGATTTACTGAGTTAGCACATATTGTTTGGTTCTCTTTGTTGACTGTGCTTTTTGTTTTTGCTGTCATCCTGTTACTCTCCTGCACTGGTTTGTTTTGATTGTGCTCCATTCATTCTCCACTGTTGGTAATGTTCCAACATGACCTGACCCAAACGCTTTCCTAATTTCTCTTTTATAGCTCCAATCTCTGCAACAGTGGAATATTAGGGATGTTTAGGAAGTTCAGTAGGTGTTTTTAAATCCAGTTTAAAAACATATTTGTTTATGCTAGCATCTATTTTTTTCCTGTAGACTGTAGCCTTTGTGTTGTGTTTTGCTTCTCTTCCTCTGTAAAGTACATTGGGATTTTATAACTAGAATGAAAGGGGCTGCATAAATAAAAATTATTATTATTATTATTATTATTATTATTATTATAGACAAATTGCCACACATGAACTGTTAAACCCAACTTGTCTTTAGAGCATTATTGCTCCTCAGCTTTTAATTTTTTTCCCCTGTGAAACTAGAAATATTGGACTAACTAGCAACTCCTCATTTAACAAAGTGGATCATTTCCTTCATCTTTGGTGGTTGTTTTTTTCTCAGAGCTTTGCATTGTTTTTAAAATATTATTGCTGTCAAAAAAAAGAAGAAATCAAAAATACTAACTTTAGAGGAGAATTAAAAAAATGTACTTTTAAGGCAAAAACATGTAGGCCTTAAAATGACTTTTCCCTGATGTCTACTTAGGACATTTGTGTGGGTTTTTACCAGGAGGAACATGATTTTTACATGACTGTTTTTAAAATATCTCTTATCTCTTAAACAGGCTATTTTGTTACTGTGTCTTTAAGACTGATATATGTGAATTAGCTCTATTCTGATTGATTGACTTGTATTGTGTATCATTCGAAAAGCAGTGCTATCTGAAACACTCCTTGTAACATCAGTCACTTCTGTTCCTTCTAGCTAAAACTGCTGTAGGCTGAATAGCTGCATCTTTGTAAATGCATTTGTTTTTGTGACATTACAAGAGCAATGAATACAAAACAGGCCATTTTTGCAGTGTAGTTTCCTTATATGGATGAGGCAGTGAATGGTAAATCTTGATTTGGTGTTTACAAACTACATCAAACTCTTTTATTTCAAAAATTTGTGCCCTTTTAAATCAAGCAACAGCAGAAGATGTGATAAAATTAATTCAGACTTCATATTTCTCTGTAGCTGAGGGAGTTGGGCTGTGCCAGTGCTTTGTGCTCAAAAATAGAGGACAGTGCAGTCACAGGACTCGTGCTGGGCACCAGCATGGCACCACCCATGAGTGCGAGCGTTGCTTTGCCCAATCCCCCACGCCTGCACATATAATCATCATAGCCCGCTGATCAGTCATCGCCACTCAAGCAGAACACACTTCCTCCTCAGCCTCCTAATTGTGTGCAGCTTGCTGTCAGGCTCATGTTAAAACCTTATTCTGAAGCGACAATTACCGTTGGAGCTTTTCAGGAAAAAAACAGAGGGCTTTGAGAAGTTGGAGAGCGGTTTAGTTCATTTGTTCAACCTTGTATGGTGCGTGTGTGGGTCATAACCCAGCGAAGGTCTTACTCTCTTATTCACACGCAGGCACACTCACTCAGGCTGAAAGTATTTATTCCACTGAACTGCTGGTACATCGTGCCATCCAGTGCAAAAGAACTTTAAAAACATGTTCTCCCTCCTGGACGTACATCCAGATGGTGTTGTCATATGATACTGGGCCTGCACAGCATAAATGGATTTAGGAAAAGATGAGGACTTTCACTTCCCCTCTGTAAACTCCATGACCTCTTTCTGAAGCAACATCTCAGATAACGGAGAATTGCCTTGCTAATCGCTGAGAAATGACAATATACTACAAACACAAAAACGGTCATATCCCTTTTTTGGTTTCTTCCCAAATCTTCTAAAGAGGTCTTAAGAAAGAAGAGAAACCCCTTTCTTTGATTCATCACCCCGAGTTTAGTGCATCATATGTGGTCTTGTGCATTTTTTTAGAATGTCTATAAATAAGCTTTTCAAGTCGGTCTTCTGGGAAAAGTACGGAGCTGGTGATATCCCTGCTTAATAAAAGTAATGCATGGCCCCAACTTACTAAAGCATAGACATGGGATCCTAATGCATGGTCAGGACTTAGTAAGATGTGGGAAACGAGATAGTCCTGACTTATTTACCTCATTCTCACAATTTAATCATCACAACTTAATTATCTTGTTCCTGTGCATTCCTGTAGGACCATTCACACGAACCAAATCTTCTATATGTATCTAACTGACGAACTTTTTGATTTTAATCAGAGCCAGCTCGATTTTCTGTGTTGTACAGATGTGTTAAAAATTACACTGACCAATCAGAGCTATGTCATCATGGTTAGAGTCCAAACCAAGGGCACCAGAGCTCAAAACTTATCCAACAAGCAACATGCTGACTAAGAAAATCCTGAAGTCAGAACAAAACCTCACATCTTCAAAATGGTAACTTTCAGGAGAAAGAAAAAACATTCTTTTAATGTAAATTAATGGAACAAATTTTTTTTCAAGTAATTTTTAGTGTTTCTGTTAGTCCGTTCCTCATGAAATTCTTTGCACAATGTAAAGCATAAGGGGCATTTTCACATCATTTAAAAAAAAATTGTTCCAATAGTGGCAATGTATCTAGGACCATAGCTGAAAGGCTGGGAATGTTGGGGAGACCTCAATACAACACAGCAACTTTTTTGTAGAATGCAGTGTACCCAGTGTGTGCACATTTCAGTTGTAGAGCTAAAGAAAAGTAATAAATTTATCAGTGCTACTACTCTTCTTATAATTAGTGAAATCAGCTGACACAGCCATTTCATTGTGTGCATGCAGCTTGTACACTGTAAAGCATTGGCAATAGAATGGAATGCTCTGGAACAGCCATACATGAGCCCAAGCTTTGACTGCAGAGGTATAAAGTCCCCCAGCACTGGGTTGTGAAGCAGTGGAACTGTGTTCCCTGGAGTTCTCCAGAGTTCTCTAGAGTACCATCCATTACCTTTGGGATGAGTTGGAGAGTCATACCTGACCTCACTAATGCTCTTGTGTCTGAATGCAATCAAATTCTCACAGCAGTGTTCCAACATCTAGTGTAAAGCCTTCTCAGAAGAAAAGATGCTGTAACTGCAGTAAAGAGGGGGGACAATTTCCCTATTAATATCCCTTGATTTTGCATTAGACATGTAGGCGTCTACAAACTTTTGGACATATAATGTACTTGAGAAGTAAAAGTATTGTGTAAGAAAATACTTAGAAATGCACAGATCTGTTTACACTGTAAATAAGTACGTAGAATTGAGTTCCCTCCATTTAAAAAGAGGAAGTTGTCGGTAATAGTGGCAGTGAAGTATAACAAAATAACACATGCCATGATTCAGCACGAGACACGGTACGGCTTCCTCATCATCTCACTACCCGCAGAGAAACATCGTGCTGCGCGTGGTCCGCCACAAGCGCCTTTAGGAAGTCACAATGGTGGCATTTTTTAAGGCATAGAAATAATGTGATGTCTGATGTTATGAAACAGTGTTAAATCTGGGATGCTTTCATCAGGAAAATAATACAAAACATGAATCACTAAAGCTCCCCATGCTCATATTGTCAATGGTCAAATTTTCCTAGTACAAGGAAAGTCCCAATAGTGTTCTAATCACTTGCAGAACTGAAATAGAACTAGGCCTACAGATCAAGCCTTCAATCAATCAAGTGTGCTTTCAGGAGTAAATTCAATACTGTAGAGGAAAACACTCAGACAGCTTTGTGCTTGAAGGCTGAACCTGCTTAATGAAGATCCGAGACTAGTGCAGAGAAAACCAGTGGGGTAGGTTTAATTTCACCACACTGGGGGATGCGCTGCTCCTATCACTACATTATACTTTTATAGCCAGTTTGCATTAAAGTCCCTGTGGTAACTGAATAATAAGCCTTAGTATGTACTAAGCCTGGGATTTTAAGGGGGTAAAATACCACAACACACTGCTATAAAGCCCAGATGTGTTGAGAGCAAATTATTCATCCCCTCCAAATATTAAAGAGGACAAGCCCCCTTGACCCCCTAAATCTATGTCTGTGGTGAAAACTCATCACAGGGAACTACAGTTATGAGCAGGGAATGTATTAGTTTGGTGGGAGGAGCTTCAGGCATGGTTTTTCTCCCAAACTTCAGTTATTGCGTAACTCCATTTGTGGATGACTGTCCCGGTGGAAAAAAAAAATAACATTGACCCAGTTTTGGCCTCCTGGCAAAGTGGTCAGCTTTTGTTATTGTTTATAATGTTTTGCTCGTGAGCCATGTATCCTAACCAGGTTCCCTTTAGAAGTGAAACAAACTTCCTGTGGTAGGTTAGGTTCTTTTCTACATGAACATCCTTCTTTTTACACCAAACCAACCTCTAGTAGCTGAGCTGAGAAAAGATTAATTTGGTCTCATCTGATCATAAAACTTGACTCCAACTAAAGTTCCATCTTTTTTTTCCAGCAAGCTTTGCAAATAGCTTGTTGACGTGCTATGTTATCATAGTTTTGGAAACTTGGTGACCCTAAGATGCAAATCCACATCTGCAGATTCTCCAGCTGTGATCCAGGCAGAGATTCTTGCCTCTTGACCTGTCCACTGTGTGTGGGCGGGAATACATGTGAGTCATTATCTAGACGGGTTCTTTGTGTCACAGCTTTTTACAAATTCAAAATTACTGCCGTAAAGGAGATGAGTATTTTCAAGCAGGTCACACTGGATGTTTTAGAACCATTAGCTTATGAAGACCAAAAGCCTCTTGTGTGTCCTCTGCCTTAACTCATACAGAGACGAGTGAGGCAGTCTGCTGTGTATGTCAAACATACCTGATTTATAAACAATTCTAACATTTCTACACTCTTAAAAAGATGGTTATTCAAGGGTTCTTTAGTAAAGGGAATGGTTCTATTTAAAACCTATATAGAACCATTTCATGCTTAAATGATTCTTTGCATGGTGAAATCATTCTTCAGATGAATGCTGTATTGTATTGTATTGAATGTTGTTTTTCGGAAATGGTTCTATACAGCACCAAAAAGGGTTCTTCTCTGATTATGATGTCAAGCTTGTAACTACAGAAGCAACACAACTGCACTGATAACAATATCAGCAACAACAACTACAACAAATGTCCTGTTTTAACTGGGAGTGTGATGCCTCCTGAGAGCCACTTTGCATGGAAACACCCCATTAGCTCCCCTTGGCAGAGTGGATGCCACACTCTCTGAGGAGATTAGATTTAAGATAATCCCTGTTTATAAGGAAGAGTAAAGTCAGAGGGAAAAAAGTAGTTTCCAAAATTGGAGTTCAAAAACTTACTAAGAGATACAGAAAAAAATGGGACTTCCAACAACCATGCAAGATCTGGTAGACCACCAAAACATTCACCATCAGATAAACAGTACTTAAAGCTTTCATCTTCGAGAGAGAAGATCTGATCCACAAGTGTTTCTGTCCATCCTTCCACAACTCAACACTATGAGTCTGAAAGGATATGTAGCTTTCAGGAAACTGTTACTGAGAAATTAAATAGACAAAAAGGCAGAGAATTGGCAAATCAAAAAAAGAAGCTGCTGGTGTTCTCACAATGGAGTGACCACCCTGGAGTCCAGACTTCAATATCATTGAATGTGTTTGAGATGTACTTGGATGGTGAGAAGCAGAAAATGCAACCAACTTCTAAGAATGAACTTTGCAGATGTGGAGGCTTCAGTGTAATTTTCTGTCAAACATGTTTTCTGCTTTTTTCTGATGCTGAAACTAAATAACTTTTGCTTAATGACCATTTTGACCAGTCATTAAATAAAAGAAGATGGTTTCTGACTTTTTCACAGTATACAGTATGTGTATATATCTCTCTTCTTCAGTGCTTCAGTCTTGTGTATCTCTGGGTATTTGCTGAGGTTTAGGCTTGGGAGGATGAGAGAGAAGTGAGAGATGGCCTGTTTTCCCTAAAACCTCTTTTCTCTGGCATGCTTAATGCTTTGCAGCATGACATAAGGCTATGCTAATGAAATCCATTCGTGGAGAGCAGGAGGGCCACAAAGGCTCAAATGCCTGCGAGTCAGAATCATATGTGTGATGACAATGCAACTATTTGGGATTTCTTTTCATGTCTTTCTTTCTTACTTTTCTTTTCTCTTCTTTTTTACATTTTAGATTTCCAGCTCAAATTCAAACATTGAAGAAATTGACTTTTGCCAGCATCTTTACTTTTTCTCAAACATCAAATTTTTAGTAAACATTTGAGTTCCCATAATGTGCCAGTCCATTTGATGCATTTGAGTTCATCAGTGGTGGTTTCTTTTAAAAGCACGGTGAGTTGCAGAGTGTAGATATGACTTGGTTGGTCTTTACTTTGAAGCTGGACTGCTTTTCACAGTTCTGCTGCTCTCATCTCCACAGAAAAGTCATCTGAGGACAGCCGTGTCTACGCCAGTCTGAACACACCAGCTCCACTCCAACATACTCTAACTGCATCTGCTTCTGCTTTTCCACATTCTCTCTCTCTTTCTCTCTCTGTCTCTCTGTCTCTCTCTGTCTCTCTGTCTCTCTCTCTCTCTCTCTCTCTCTCTCTCTGTGTATATGGGTTGATGAATTTGCTGGTCATGTTCACTTTGTGTGCAGCTTCAGTGATTTGGGGCCAGTCTGCTATGTCAGAGTGCTCACATGCCTCCAAATGGTGGAGCAGAAATATGCTCCTTTCCAGTCTCCAGACCAGTCACATTTCATAAGTGAGCAAGAAATGATACTTGTTATTCATCATTGTGGAGTTATTTTTAACCCTTTCTACAGTGTTTAATAATCTACCTATATAAAACATTGAATTTTCCATTGGCTCAATACTTTCGCAATACTTTCAGGTATGTACAAGCTCTTTTCTGAGCAATGATAAAAAATAGCATATTGAATACACAGAGTGAGACTTGTATGAATTCCGGTCTTCTTTGCCACCATAATCAGGTCAAAAACAAGTAAGAATTGCACAGTGTTGAACTGCAGGGCACATTTGTTTGAAAGTGTGAGAATGGAGGAAACTGTGAGATAAACATGTATATAATTATAATTATAATTATATATAGTATATAATCTATATATAATTATAATATAGATTATAATTCTTATTATTCCTTTTATTTAAATAGTGCTTTTCCCACAGCGTTTCAATAACTCTCTAATCCAGGGGGTTCAAAACTCAGTTCCCTTCAGGCCACAGCTCTGAGGAGATTAGTCTTGTCCCTAGAATGTCCCTAGTCTTGATAGAATGCTAAACTCTGTGGCCATTCAGGAATCCAGGACATTTAGTTATCAGCTGCATTGCATTCTAGGTGGGCTGCATTTATAGACTGCTATGTCATCGAAATCTGTTCCAATCAAACCATCCTTCAAATACAGCCAAGAAATGCGGCTTACATTCTGACATTGAGTGTGTTTACATGCACTTAATAATCCTATCATATTCAGATTTCTGCAGTTATCTTATTATTCATATGGTCATGTAAACATAATTTCTCAGCACATGTACTCTTACTCAGATTTCTTTCTGATTTCTCAGTCTGCACATGTGCGAAAACAGAACACGGTACCTGAAATAAGCAAGCAGTGTTCAACACAGCGCCTGCAAGACGACAACAAAACACTTTTGGAGTGATGCTGAAACCAATTGCATATCTGATGAAATTAATTAAAATATTCTTTTAGATGCTTTACGTTCATATTTTGTGTTTAATGTCAAAGTTGTGACATGAAGTCAAATTTTATGTAATGTTAATGTCACGTTTACTTCTGTGAGTAAATTTTCTTTGGGATCAATAAAGTATCTATCTATCTATCTATCTATCTATCTATCTATCTATCTATCTATCTATCTATCTATCTATCTATCAATCAATCAATCAATCAATCATGGCTAGTTGCAAAGCAGAATTCCCATTATTTCCTGACTCCCATTACTTTCTGAATTTTCCCATTGGACAAAATCTGATTTTCTGCAGTCATCGTAATATTAAGTAAATAAACTCAGTGTTTTACTCCTTTACGCACACATCTGACCCAAAGAAATATCAAGAGAAATGCAGGAGATGAAAACACCACATCTGCAGAATTCATGTTCAGATGTTCAACAAAAGTTGTTCATTTAAGCTGTGCTATTGGATGGCCAGTGCTACCAGCAAGAGTCCTACAGAAATTGCACGGCGCATTGTTTTAAAAGGTCAGTAAAATGTATAGTAAAATATACAGTATGTTATTTGCTTTCAAAGCCAGTTGAACAGTTAGCATTTAATTACAAACAGATAATTATTGTGCTTGCCAGCTTACTATTATTAACATCAATAGTATTTTCTCCATCTAATTTCCTGCACAGACTCCTCTCTGATGATGCAACTAAGTGTTTTTGATACACACACATCTTTCTTGACTAACCTTGCTTTTAAAATTCAACTTTTGTGGGTTAACCAAAACTTGTTGATGGCAAAGTTGGACCATTTTCATTAGTTGTATGCTAGAATGGATTCTAGCTCTACTTCTGTTTGGAACTCTGTCATTAGGGTTGCATTAAACTTTTGTATAAATTTAATTGGTCAGTTCAGCTCTTGGAAAATAAGACCTGCAGACCTGGAACAACAGAAACGGGGCAGCAGTCATTAACCTACATTCTAGTATCTGACAGAACTTATGTTTTTAATGTCAAATTGAGACGTGAGTTTGATTACAGCTGTGTTTTGTGTGCATTTTAATGCGTTTCAGGCCTTTTGGAGTTTTGTTTAGTGCCACAATTGAACTGACCAAAGAAAAATCACATTTTCCATGTTTTTTTTTAAAGTAGTATGAAAACACCATCAAAGTTTTGTTGAATTATACCATTCACTCCACTTCCATTTACTCCATATATGGAAACTAATTTAAGTGTATTTTTTGATGTTACAAAAACCAGCACATTTACATAATATATTCAGCCTATTCAGCTGATAGCAGTTTGAACTCAAGTTGTAAGGAGTGGTCAACTTGAACTACTTTTGAATGAGACAAAATACAGGGCAGCCAATCAGAACAGAACTCATTTACATGTATTGTCTTAAAGGTGATAACAGTAATAAAAACAGCTTGTTTAATTTTAAGGAATAAAGCAATGACAAAAATGGACGTGAAAGTGAATTAGCACTGCTTTTGGTACGTAAATCCACACAAAGATCATAAACGGACACTGTGATTTTATGTGTCAGCTTACCCAATTCCAAACCCCTCGTCAAGTCATTTGCATTATTTACCATCCAATACCTTTTGTTTAGCTGCTCAAATACATAAAATTAGCACTTTATTTAGTAAGGTGCTGTGCTGGTGGTGGAATTTAACAAATCCATGCAAGGGCTGGGCTACATCAATAAAAAGAGGAACCAAACCTGTGGTGATCTAACCAGCTTATAAGACATTACTATATTTTTGTTGTATTCTTTTTACTGTATTATTATTTATTGACTCTAATGTTTCATGATGAGCAGAGAAATTACTGCTCAGATAAATAGTTTTAAACAGTTTTCTTGCTGGGCTCAGATCTTCGTGCAGTACAGTATCTTATGTGGATTGGAAGCAGAACCATGAGTGCTTCCAATGTGTCTGTTCCTATTCAGTATACTCCCCAGATAGAAACCTGGTGGGTAGCATGAGCTATTGGGCCCTCTGCTGTGTCCCACTGTGCCTTATTTACTCCAGCATAGGACCCAGAGGAGCCTGGGAGACTGAGGTGAAGCTATCCTGATAAGCAAAGACACAGAATGTTATCCTCAGAGAGAGAGCGAGAGAGAGAGAGAGAGAGAGAGAGAGAGAGAGAGAGAGATAGAGAGAGAGAGAGGGAGAGAAAGAGACACCACAAGAGTGTTAAAGGTTGAATAAAATATTGAGTAGTGGTGTTTATACAGTGTAAATGTATTCACTCATCTCAGCAGTGTAGATGAAGAGCTCTTGAGCATGGATTTTCTTTCACAGATTGTTTTTGAAACCCATCCTTCTTGAAACTCCAGGCACTTATTATTCAGTTATCATCAGTAACTACTATACATTATTCAGTAACCACTATGTAATTAATATGTAAGTTATAGTGTTATGAGACTGAGGAACTGAAGCATTTTTAGGTGAGTTTTAGGGGGTTAATGAGATCTTTTGAGCCCCTTTCCATTGCCCCCTTCATATTTCCCACTGCGGTTGCTGAATGTTTCTCAAAAAGGTAATATACATTCTGAGGAAAGTACTTAGCGATTTCAATACAGAAGTCCAGATTGCTCAGATGAGTTATAAAATCATGACATATATTTCATTGTTAATGTACCTTCTGTGTTAATATGCTGGCTGATGATCATGCAACGCTCAGATTTGAATAACTGTAGTTACTGTATTTATGCCAGATCTCCTAACGTTTATCTTTAAAATGCTGACAGCAATACTGCAGCATTTTATACAAATTTACACTTCTTGTAATTGAATGATGGGATGTACCCAGATTTAGTGCTGAAAACTATAGATGAGTTTGTAGTGAGTGTGAGAGGGAGCAGTGCTAAGCAAACTCCTCATGGTTACTGGTTAAACCCCTTTTAATGAGTGAATTCATCTAGTTTAAGGTGACACAGGCATACAAATGCACATGCGTTGTGTAATCTCCATAGAAAGGCATTGTCAGTAGAATGGGGCATTCTGGAGCAGCCACACATGAGCCTAAGGTCACCATGGCCCCCTAACATTTGCAGCAGCTGATAAGTTTGGGATGTATTAAAGTTGTGTTTGTGATCCAGAACTAATCATCCAACATCAGTAGCTGACCTCACCAAAGCTTTTGTGGCTGAATGAAATTAGTCAAATCCTCACAGCAATGTTCCAACATCTAATGCAAAGCCTAGAAGAATAAAGGCTGTTACTGTTACTACACTATGAATACCTTTGATTTCAAGGGAAACATTGGAAAAGCAGGTGTCTTTTAAACATATCATGCATAAAGTTTTCTTATAATCATGATGATATACAGTGTGAATGGGCTTTGTTTTTGCTACGGCTGGAGGATCAAAAGTTCTCTAAGGCTTTCTTTGTATCCCAGAATCCCAGAACCCCGCTAGGGTTGCTTAAAAATGAAAGACTAAGAAGAGAAAATAAAAAGCTGTTGGTGAAAATTAAAGGTTCTTGGCTGAAAAGCCATTAAGTTTGTGTCCTGATGTAGCTTTTTGCCTGCCTGCCTTGCCTGGCCCCTGGGAGAATGCACAGACCTGCATATGCTTTTGGCTGCTGTCCATGCTAGCCTTACACACACAGTGAATTCCTCAGGAGTCTGCTCATAAGCAGCCTCTGGGGGGGATCTGTTCCCTCCCTCCTTCTCTCTTTTGCTCTCTTTCCCTCCTCCCTGCACTCTCCCCTCTGTCAACACACGCTGTTTAAAGGGAACATCGGACCACACCGCTGCACTAAGAGAGAGAGAAAAGAAGAGTAAACCTCAGGAGAGCAGTGAGGAGAAGTTAAAGCCAGCTCTCCGTCTGGGCTGAGCTTTTCCACCTGTCCTCTCCCAGCTGCGCCCGAGACCTTGCGTGAACCGCTTCTAAGGTTCGAGCCACTTCTGGGCCATTTTCAACTTCATCTGAAGGTTCTTAAGGGATGAAGAGTTATTTGGTAGCTAGCCGGTGGGCCGAGAACTCCTGGCTCGCGAGTGTGAGAGGCAGGAAGGTGGCGGGCTCTATAGGCTGGGATTGTTCCAGCCTTGAGGCCTCAGCTGGAAGCCAGAGCCATAACAGAAACTCTACACCCAGACCTGGAGGAGAGCACAGAGAGGAGAAAGTGCCAGACCTGCACATATTTTCTCCCTGCTGGCTTTCTATACTGTCGAAAGAGAAGGGTTTCAGATCCCCACAGCTTTTCTCACGGCCTGCTCTCTCCAGTGCCATCTGGCTTTGAAGCCCACGGTTGATTGTATCTCGGCGTCAGGAGAAAGCTTGTGCCGAGTTCAAAAGGACATCGAGTCTATGCGGGGGTGAATGGGTTCTTCATGAGTAGATACTTCTAATGAATTGACTAACTTTCATCGGTTCCTTCAAAGAATGATCTGTTCATGTGATTTTCCTCCTCCTGCAGCATCTCAGAACTTCCAAGCTTGTAATAAAAAGCATTTTACTTGCAGACTTATAAAAGCAAATTCAAAAGGTTTATTTAATTGTTTATCATGCTGAAAAAATGGGGGCTTTTTAAGGTGCTTTTGTAAAGGCAAAGGTTATATATAACCATGATAAAAAAAAAACAATTTCAATGCTTAAATAGTTCCTTTGCATGATGGATCATCTGTTCTAAATGGTTCATTAAAGACTCTTTAAAAATGCTTCTTTTCAGCACCAAAAAGTTTCCATAATTGTAAAATAGAACCTTTTTGCTAGGACTGTACTTGTAAATAACCTCAGCCTGTAAGATAAAAAGTTGTTTAAGTTTCTGTGGCCAATCTATACTATTGTTGTAAAAACCTTGTAACTCCATTTTCATCTTTTTCTTTTTTCTTTCCACCATATGAACATGGCAGCTGCCCTTCACATTGTGTGCAAATTGAATGATAAATGGCACAAATAAAATGGTCCAAAATTACTTATTAAAATACACAGAACTCGTGAAGGTTATTTATACCTTTAAAAGTTTTCCAGACTCGCACATCTCATTTATAAACATGGCTCTTTAGGGAACAAAAATGGTTCTTCTATGGCTTTGACTTACAGGCACCTCATTTTTTAAAGCCTTACATGGCCAGAGTTTATCAGCAGGCCCAAAGTTTTATTACACACTTCAATAATCTAAGAATAGCTTAGCCAGTTTGCATTGAAGTCCCTGTAATTACTGAATAATAAGTCTTAGTATGTAATAAGCCTGGGATTTTCATGAGTTAACAGTGTATGTCCAAAAGTATCCAGGTACTCCTAATTAGTTGCTACGGGCGTCCAATTGTGCACACAGCTTGATCTTTATCATCTCTATTAAAAGTACACTGGAAATTGAATGGGATGTTCTGGAGCAGCTGCATTTGGGCCTAAGGTCACCATAACCAACAGTGTTGGCTAAAGTCACCCAGCACTGGGCTGTGGTGCAGTGGAACTGTGTTCTCTAGTGACGGAGCACCATCCAACATCTTCCAGAACTAATCATCCAATCTCGCTACTGCTTTTGTGGCTGAATATAATCAAATCCTAACCACGTTTAAACGTTATGTAAAGCCTTTTCAGAAGAGTAGATGCTGTTACTGCAGCAAACAGGGAACAAACTCCCAATTAACACCCTTAATTTCAGAAGTAATATTAGATAAACAAGTGTCTAAAAACTTTTGGTCATATAGTGTTGATATATGAATAGGTTTTGTGTTTGCTCCAACTAGAGGATGAGAAGTTCTGTAAGACTTTCTATGTATCCCAGCATCAGACAGGTCAGACTGTGACTCTCAGTCCTGTGTTGTGAAAACCCATGACCTTAAACAACCCCAGGCTTCATTTAAAGCAGAAATAGAGCAGCAGTTATTCCAGACAATGTCATTAACTCGAGGCGATATGAAGGAATGCCACACATTTAAAATCCCACCACATAACCTTTAAAGTTGTCTTTAAAAAAAGAAGACACAAGAGAGAGAGGCACACTGGATTCTTCTTTATGTAAGATCATTTATGTACACATATGGCTTCATACAGCAGCAACAATCTGGTTGTTGTATGGGGAATACAAGCACATCAGGCGACTGCATCAAGAACTAAATCAAAGAGCTATGGCCTCACATTATACAAACTGGCTATGACTGTTGCTTACTGCCAATAAGCTGAATGTAAAACAGAAAGATGTACTGGATCAGGTAGGACATGTCAGCATAACAATGATCTCCAAACAACATCCTTTTCTCTCTTATAAAGATTTATTATTTTTTTCTACATAAGCTGATTGCACGTTGAGATACACATACATTATATATATATATATATATATATATATATATATATATATATATATATATAGATATATATATAATTTTTGATTGTGAATCAAATCATTTCTGTACATAAGTTAAGAAATGTAACAGTTTGCTTAAAAATAGGTCACATCTTCACTGCTTTGTCCCTCTATGAAAGTGCAATGTCTTAATTTATAGATTCTTTTCTATAAAAATTGGTCCAAACCCCTCAATCTAAATAAACAGATCTTTTTTTTCAAATTTGATTTAGATTACATATTTTTGCTTTTGTTTTTATATTTTTTATCTACGTTTATATTTAATTTAAAAACTGCTGCTAAATACAAGAATAACAGAGTCAGTTTACAAAAAAAGCTTTACATGTAAAAGGTCATCTATGGTCTAAATACTTCATATTCTTTTTTCATAACATCATAACTTCTCCACAGCTCCATAGTACATGAAATATATTGTCATCAGTAAAAACAAACCAAAGGTAACAAAAATAATAAATGAAGTACAAGAATGCATAGGTGTGAGCAATCGCTGAATTAACAAAGCAAATACAATACAGGTCAGGTTTTGTCCATATGTGAAATATGTATACAGATTAATATTAGTAGAAGAGTTCTGTCTCCATGATATATAGTCTGTCTGTCTCTGCTTTAAAACAAGTGGCCTGCACAAGAAGTATAATTCATAGGTTAATCAATCATGTTCTAGAATAGACTTTTCGGCAGCTTTCTGCTGCCTGTGTGTCCCACACTAACCTCAGGTAAAGAAAAAAAATGCCATTATTTGAAGAGAAAGCATTTCTGTGACAACTTCAACTGTTTGACATTTAAAGAGCAGCCACTGCATAGCACTTCAAACTGCACATGCTTTCACATGTCCAAATTGCTCCAAAGTGTACGCTTGTTATATAAGTCAGTATTCATAAAGTCATAGTTCAGCCTGCAGAACAGATTCAAGTCTTACAATTATGTACTGCTTAATTATTTCAAAAACGTTGTTCGTTCAGCCTGCTTCACAATATGCTCGAGGCTTCGATAGCTTTGGGCTGTTTTAACTTTCTGATACTCAGAGGTGAAAAAAGTGCTGAAAAGTAAATATAGCGATGTCCTCGTACAACCACCAGCAACTTCCACACTTTCATTTTGTTTTATGCTTACATTTTTATCTAGGGCTGAATTATGGGAAGAGTAGACAGGGAACAAAGCCAGAGGGCTCAGAATGGCTAACAAAAATATATTAATCAGTAAAATGTGAAGTGGAAATTCATAATATTTTTTCATCCTGTGCCCACATTGGCCCTATCTAATATGAACTGTCATGGATTTTATTCTTAACTTCTAGGGATGCATGATAGGAATCTGCAAAGATCAACCAAGAATTTATTATTTTGAATTAGTCATGTATCTTTTTTCATTTTTTTTTTAATCATCAGCATTTTACATTGTGTGAAAATTTCATGATGATCGGACCAATAGAAATGCTCCAAAATCACTTAAATATAAATATCTTAACATTAATTTAAATTTAAGTTAATGTTATTATTAAATTCAAGTTCAGAACATTTTGTCTTACCCTGTAAAGTTGCTATTTTGGATTTGGATTTTTTTAAAGCAATGATCTATGACTAAGTTTAAAAAGTCTTTAAGAATTTAAAATGCCAGTTTCTGCCATTAAAAAGCAAATAATATTATTTAGATTCCGGCTTTGGCTAACTGAAAGTACTGGAGGATGTGCTAATGTATGTGATATGTTTATTTACCCCACTTAGCGTGAGCTCTGGGTAATAATAAAAAAACAAAAAGACTAATGAAAATTGGCACAAAAAATCATCCATTGGCCAATAAAGGAATGAGAATCAGCCATAAAAATTCCTAATCAGTGCATCCCTATTCATTTTCACTAACTATCCATACCAAATCCCACACCCAGATGAGTAAGAGGAGGTGAATTGTGCCAGAAGGTTTAAGAAGCCTTTTCAGAGTGCTTTCTGTAAATCCTCAAGGTTCAATGCATCCAGTTTATGTCCTGCTGAAATGTGCACTCAATGTATTTTCACATTCATTAATTCTTCCACTAATTCAAAACTTTCTGACTATATGCCTGATACACCTGCCATTCATAACCTTGTCCTCTATATGCATTTGAGCCCTTTAGATTTGTGTCCTTTAGATCAAATTTACTGACATTTCACCAGCAGAATTGCAAAGCATAACTATTCTAAATAACTGTAACTCTCTGCTTTAAAAGCTATTCTTCAATTTCCAAGCAGCTTTCCCTCTTCACCCGACTTGTTCTTTTGAAGCTTGATCCAATGATTCAGAAAGAATGTTATGAATTGCCCTCTGGCAGTGCCAATACATACAAATGTTAGGGGTGTCAGAGTGAATAAAACAAAATGAAAGCTCATGGGTTTCATAATGGTGGTACGAGGTAAGAGGTGTCAGCAATATTGAAGCTTATTATTGAATCACCGCCTCTGAGGACATATGCTCAAACAACAGTGACCAGAAAAAAGAGAGCGTGAAAGAAACATGGCAGTGGGGCTACTTTGTCATGTCTTGAATAAGGCATTTTTTTATATCAATAAATTTAAAGGCAGCACAAACTCAGAACATCACAAACATATTGACATGTACATCACAGTGCCTGCATTTTGAGAGAAAGAGAAAAAAAATACAACACATTTGTGATAATCTGTGACGTGATTCAATCACATCTCTTCTCCTTCACTCTAATAAATAAACAAAAGTAAATAAATCTCCCTACGCTTTCTTAAAGGCAGAGGATTGTAGCTTTTCTGATAACACAGAGGGAGGCCCATTCTATGCTGTCACACTGGCAAGAGCCTGCCTGCACTGTAGTTTTCAACTACATAATTAGCCACAATCACAAGACTCTTGTGTTTGGGACCCCCATGAGAAATGTTAAAGGACATGTCCAGCAAGTTCTTCAAAATTTCTTTGTTCTTTCTGACCTACCCTATGTGAGTTTTGAAAAGTCAAATAGAAGACTATGAAGTCAAGATTCTGGTCTACGGTTAAAGGAATATAAATCTTTGTTTTCTTTGTAAGTAGGTTACTCTTGCTTTTGTGGGCACTCAACATACATGTACCAAGCATGTCGCACGAATAACTTCTCAATGTCCACTAAATGGCAGATGCATTCTCCTCTTTCAATGTAAACTGAGCAGCCCTAATCCTGGGTCATGCATATATAAGCAGTATCCTCACATGGTTCATGTGGGCTGTATGATCACCCCTGCAGTCTGTTTGTGTTTCAGCTGGAGAAACATACTGAGTGAAAGATAATGACCAAGCGAAAGCTAACTTGGCAAGCATAACTGCGCTAGTAAGTTAGCCTATCTGTCTGCCTGTCACCTGAATGTCCACCCATTCGTTCAGCTGACCACGCCTGAATTCCCTAGATGTACATCATGCAGTAAAGTGAGTAAGAACTTTACCTTCTTTAAGACTTTGCCATATAAAACCTGGATAATGTTTTTTGGTGAGCTTTGGACACAGCAGAGTCTACAACATAACTTTACAACATAACCTTCATATTTACAGCCCAATTGACTCATTTCTCATTTCTGCTTCAGCACTGTAGCAGGTCGTTGGACTGAGGACTGTCAGTTGCATGTCCTCATCACAATATTAACCACACCTAGACAGTTCTCAGGTCTGTTTATTCTATTTTTTTTTTAATGAAACCTTGCTGTATGTTTAATATGATACTGAATTTTATCATACAACCGTTTTAAATATTTTACACTGTGTTCCTTGAGACTTGTAAATGTAGCATCTTGAAGATATGACAGGCTATACACTCACATTTCAGTTTTTAGGAGAGCTTACAATGTAAGAACACAAAGAAACTTTGAAAAAATTGGTGGACTTGTCCTTTGAGGACCCCAAAACACTGCTGAAACGTGCATGCATTATACACAGCTTAATCTATCCTCAGCTAAAGCCAACCATACACAATAATAACAATAACAAAATTTCAAAACAAAAATCTCAAATATATCAACTTTATGCTTCTGCCATATGTATTTACCATGTATTTACAAAGAAATGTGGAACCGTGTACGCAGTCTGAATGAGAAGCACCCTCACGAGTGCGAATGAGCCAACAGAAATGTCAAGTGTCAGATCCAGTTTCTCTCAGATTCATAAAACATGTTAAATCTGCTGCCCTGATTGCTGAATTCTTTGTGTAAACGATCTGGACACAACATAATCGCAATACACTCTTTTTAAAAAGTGTAGTACATCTGCTCTGAATCTAAAACAGAGGAGAGAACAGAAAGTGTTATAATGTAACATAGTCCTAGGAGGCCAAGAGGTTTCCCTAACTTCTTCCAGGTCCTGCCGTGGAGGACTTTGTCCGGATATGACTATATACACACGCTCATCTTTAGGATCCAGTTCTCTTTCCCATTAAGGCCAGCTGTGGAATATCCAGGGCATTAAGCACTGAATACAGACATTAGGATGCCCAGCAGAAAGCCAAGGGCAGCAGTTTGAGCTCTAACAGCACTAAAGACTAAAGAAAAGATGACATGTTGACATGCAATGGTCAATTTAAAGGGCTGTGAAGGATAAAGGGCGAGGGTCTGATTATAATGCTGGGAAAAAATCACCTGATCACAGTTTGAATTTAATAGAGATAATCTGATTGTACTGATAATCGAGATGGTAACTGTGATGCATATTTGCATATGTCTAAATGTGCATGTATGTATGTGTATGTATCTTGTGGCTGATATGTGGGCCATGGTTGTGGACCATGCTGTTTTTGCCCTGATTTGACCACTGGTTCTCAAAGCGAGAAAAAGGCAGCAAAATAAAGCACATGTGATTTGGCTAAGTAGTACAGGCACCTGGTTTGGCACTTGGTTTGAAGGTGCGTCATAGCGACAGAGCAGAGCATCCTTCTGCTCCTCACAGATCTAATGTCCTTGGCAGTGTGCGGTCGTATCACAGCCACGGCTGAGCAGAGGGAGAGCAGGGGAATGTCCTTGATGAGAAGCGGTAGAAGAGAGCATTGCTTGAATGGGCAAGGATGGCCTCTTTGGACTGTTACTCTCCAGTCTGAGAGGCAGAAATGTTTTACCTGTAAGAAAAAGGTAGGTACTTAATGCATTGCAAATAGAAAAAACAGAGGGTCAAACTAGCAGGTTCAGGCAAACAACCAAATCAAAACAGACCAACACATTAAAAAACTGCTGCCAATGCACTATATTTCCTTATTATATACTATATAACATACATATTTGTTTGGAGAAAAGCTATGAAAAATTGTTCAGCCAAAAAAAAAAAATTACACACTTTTCTCTTTGCCTCAAATGTAGTTGATTAGCCAAGGCATACTTTTGCACCGGAGCTACAAGGTTAATGTAATTAACAAGTAACGGAAGCATTTATCCTACCAGTTTAGCACAGTACGAAATGCATTCATATGTCATCAAACACTTGCCTCAAATTGTGTCTACTTGTTAATTAATCTCAAATATGCATACTTATGTAGTTGTAGACACTGTATAACTGACTGACATCTTTGAAATATCATCTTTAAAAATGGACAAAAGAATAGTGTATACAGTGTTGTGTGTCACGCATCCACTGAACTCCCTTGTGGATTCGGACTCAATCTCCCAGAATCCTCTGGGAGATCACATGACTTCCGAGCTTCCCTTAGGCAATAACACTGAGACGGACTCAATATCCCAAGAACCTTGGGAATTGCATGACTTCTCACGTGACTCCGCGCTCCTATCAGCGCTCTAGATCTCTGGAGTATCGATGTGAATCACCTGTGTTAGTTGTCATATGACACAGTTAGTTTAGTATATAAGCCCGGGCTTTAGCTTAGTAAAGTTGCGAGGTATTGTATCCACTATTGTGACCTACTGAGCGGGTTTCTATTGTTGTGTATTCCGTGTATGATTTTGCCTTTCGTTTTCTCGACTCTGCCCTTTCTGCTCTGCCCTTTGGATTTGTTTGCATTGATTCTGATCTTGGATTTTGACCAATTGCCTGCACCTTAAACCACGCTTCTGCCTTTCCCTTTTTGGACTTGATGCATTGTCTGATGTATGTCTGTGTGTATTTCTTGTGCCTTCTGGATCTGAACACTGCCTGGTTTTTGAAGACGACTTTGAACTTTGTTCCTATCAGTAAAGCCCTTTCTGTAAGTTACATCTGCGAGCGTCTGACTCTGCTTGAAACCTTACATTGTGTAAAAGTCAGACACTTCCCTTCATTTACTTAATTTCCAGTCATTCATTTCTCAGGAGATATTTCTGAGAAGATTAGATATAAAATAATCAATGAGATAAGGAGAATGTGAAAGAAAATAAAAACACAGGAGTTTCCAAAACATTATAATATGTAGAGACCTATAGAAAATGGGACTCCTAACAACCAAGAAGACGAAAAAAAACTGTCACCATCAAAAAAACATGACTTAAAGCTTTCATCTTCAAGAGAGAGAAGAAAATCAAGCTCCAGTCTTGCTTCAGATCTGAGAAAACCAACATGTAGACATCATCACTAAGAAAAGGAAATACACAAAAAAGAAAAAAAATGCAGATAAAACAAAGAAGCTGGTATTCTCAGAAAAATGGACTGGCTACCCCACAGACCAGACTTCTTTATCATGGAGTATGTTTGAGATTACTTTGATCGTGAGAAGTAGAAAATACAACCAATTTCTAAGACTGAATTTTGGAGGTGTGAAAAAATATCTCTGCAAAAACGGAAAGAAAGTCTCCCCAAAAGAATGGAAGCTGTAATAAAGACTGAACTGGCTGATTGATCACATTAAAATACTGGAAAAATTAAATATATATATTTTTAGTGGCTCCTGTGTATTTTTTTTGCAAAATATATGCGTTCTGCTTTTTCCTGACACTACAAAAAGGGTTATTTGTACTTATTGGCAGTTTTGACTGGAAATTAAATAAGTGAAGGGTAGTCTCTGACTTTGCACAGTACTAAACATACAAACAGCACAAGCAGTCATCATGAAGACTGTATTTTGTCCATTTTTATAGATGACACTGTGCAATACAGCACAAAACTAAAGAAGCAAACAATAGACGCCAAACGTGTCTCAACTAATTAAGAACATTTCGGTTTAGAAGGAAAATTGAGTAAATTTTTGTATCTTTACCCCGACACCCAGCTGTGAGTGGTGGTCTTGACACCGTGTGGTGGGAACCCCTGCTGGCTCGTCATTGGGTCAAAGTTGAAGTCCAGTGAGTCTCCATCCATCAGAGTGTCATGCAGGATGGACTCCATGTCACACTCAAAGCGTTCCACAGGCATGCCGTCCAGATCACTGGGCAATTTTTCCAGGTGCTGGTGGTGCTGCTGCTCGGGGGCCAGGCCAGGGCCACGGCTGTACCCATTGCCATTGAGGCTGCAGAAGGAAAGTCCTCCTCCCCCTCCCACATGACTGGACGTTCCATACTGCATCTGCATGGCTGATTTGATTGACCCAAGGCGTCCGCTTACACCCCCATGGCTCATGCTGGTCAGGGGGTGCAGTGTGCGGCCATTCATGGCCGCTGTGGTGGGCGGAGCCTGGCTGTGAATGGTGTGAGGGTGAGACAGAGTATGGCTGTGAGAGGCTCCGCCCCCCATGAGTTCGCCCCGGCTGCTGGTGTAAGGGGGCAGCATGCGCCCTGCAGAGTTGGCAGACTGGGTCACCACTGTATCTACAGAGGGCATCAGGTCTGCACCATGTGGCTCCGAATCTGAAGTCAGAAGCTCCTTCAGCAGTCCTGCGGTGCAGTTAAACTGGGCCATGGTTCCAGGACCCCCTCCGAAACTGGCCTTATTCTCTGGCAGAGGCTGCATGGACATGGAGGACAGGCTACCCATGCTTGCCTGACCGTACAGGCACTTGCGGTAGTCTTGCTGTGGTTGCTGGTTGACGGCAGCCAGGCCAGGTGAGCTGTAAGAGGGATATCCAGGGCTGCTCTGAAGGAGAGATGAAGGTGAAGACTGGTTAGAGCCTGTCCCAGGTCCTCCTGCAGAGCCCACAGCTGGGTTCTTGGGCGAGAGCAGATTAAGGTTGTCCAGGAGATTCTCCATTACGTTTTCCGAGCTGCTGTGACCCAAGGAACTGGCCATCTCTGACAGGCTTGGAAGGGTGGAGGTCATTTTGGCACCAGAGCCAGGGCCAGAGTAGACCATATGCATGTCTGAGTCACCCAGGTCATCCTGCTCTGACATGAAGGGCGAGAGGCGGCCACTGACTGTGCTGGCATTGGAGCTGGTGCGAGGGCGGAAGGCCGTCCAGGCGTCAAAGTCGTCGTTGCTGTGGGAGTTGGGGCTGCCGGGCCACTTGCTGTATTGAGAACCCGGGCTGTCTGCACCCCCATCAGGACCACCTTGAAGAGCAAGCTGTAGAGCACAGGAGAGGAGTCACCTACCTACAATGGACACTATCAAGGATTATAACTAAAGTAGTTTTGAAAATCTTTCATTTTTTTTATTAAAAAAATACTGTGTGAACCGTTCATGATGAATGGACAAACATAACTATTTATAAGCTACAACAGAGGTTACGAACTTCTTTCCTTCTCCCACAGTTCGAAGATCTAAGGTTTCTTGCAACAGTGATGATATGCTTATGAACCCGTGCTTTCTTGATGAAAACATTTTAAGTTCAAAACATCTAAAAGCTTTCTGAGTTCAAGCATTACTAAATATGTCTCCAATGTGTTGACCTCACAGGATTACTGCATGAATAATAGCTGGCCAGGACGCGAGGAGGTGGATGAGGACAGACTTTGGCAGTGTACCTTTTTCTTGGCTGCACGCCCTCTGCTCTTGGCGAACTTGCCGGTGTTGTCCATGGAGGCGGCGCGGCGGCGGGGCGACTTACCACTTTTACCGCCCTCGGGGTTGAGCATCCACCACGAGCTCTTCCCCGTCCCCTCGTTCTGCACCCGTACAAAGCGGCTGTGCAGAGACAGGTTGTGCCGGATCGAGTTCTGCGAGAGAAAGAGAGGAAGAGAGAGAGACTGTTATGACCAGCATTTGCCCTTTTTCCAGTAAATTCTGCTCTGACGGTAAATCACCACAGTGCAAATCCTCATAGCAGCTGTTTTCTATTCAGCGCCCTCTTTTCTCTTGACCTTTTCTTTTATATTTGCCCCCCTTTTCAACTTAACAACCCTCCAGTCATCCGTCAATAGTCAATAAGATCACGATCACTTTGTCCTTAATATAACGTAGTCACCCTCAATTTTCATAAGCAAATACATACAAATATTTTACAACAAACTCATATGCCAACATGCAAATGTGTAGTGAAAGGTAAAACCATCATGGGATCTCTGTGGTGTTCTACATTTCACTACACGTTTCACTACGAGAGCCAAGAAAGCCAACAAAAGTTATTTTTGGGAAGGATGATGTCCTTGCAGTGAACTGTTTATTAATAAACAAGAAAAGACTATGTTTAATCACAAGAGAAGAACTCCTTATGCAAACTCCATATGTGCATATGTGTGTTAACTGAGAAGTGATTATATGTAATGTAATTATATATTATTATATTATATTTTTACTCCAATAAACAGGATAGCACTTACTTATCAGATCCCCTGCTAAACCTTAACCAGAAGAGACAAAAATAAAATAATTCGTAGTGGGCAAAAACTAGAAAAACTGAATTTCACAAGCCAAGCCTTTTGGTTTGTCCTCTAATACAAAACCGATGGAGCTTAAAGAAAGAATGAATGCTTATGCCAAGGTGATATGACCGTACAAACATTGGCCCACATGTTGTTGCCAAGTGAAAGAGGGGAATCTTTTTCTTTGTCCAGTTCACCAGTCACACACAATAGCATTAAGGAGAAGAAGTGTTTCTGTTCAACAAATGGACTTGTTGCAACATAGCAACAGAACATATCAACAACATGCCAAATTGCATATGAAACAAGTGACTCTCTATAAGGGTCATTTGCAATGCATCTAAACTCATGTAGAGAGTATTCCCACTCTGTCGTTAATTTGGGTTCTCTTACAGAAAACAAAAAACTTGCGACCACAGTGCTCTCCATCCCGTAATAGCAGGATCCCAGGGAAACACACTGCAGGTAAACATTCAGGTGGTTGGAGACTTACTACTCAAGCTGTCAAAGTGATCTTCACTATTATGGCTATTTCTCATAGAGTCTAACAAAACGGTATTTTTGAGGCAATAGCCTAATGGGTTGTGTGACTACTTTAGAGTTGTTAATGGATGGATGCAGGACGTGATGGTTGTTTTTGAACTAAAAAGCTTCAGGTTCAGGTAGAAGCCTTGCTACTGAGATAATGAGGGAGAGAGAGAGAGCATCTGTGTGTATGGATTTGTGTTTTAGAAAAAAGTCAGTAAAATCCCTGCTTCATATTTGTGATAAATGCTTGACTACATTATTCAACAAAGACAGAGAGAAAGTGAGAGAAAGACAAAGAGAGAATGAGAGAATCATTAATCTGTTCTTGCAGGGCCAGACATGACCTTGCAATGAAGACATCCAGACACAATCATGAGAAAATTTGGGTAAAATGTGTACAAGACTGGCACAAACTGAGTGTGATTTCTAAACCAGTTCAATGCCTTGTGAAGGCGGAGCTCAAATTAAGTAGGGGGCGAAGGTGCACTCATCAACACTGTCCGATGGAGAAGCCTGTCGCTAGACCACATATGTACCATAAGCTGGCATGGCTCAAAAGTGCCCCCCAAAACTCCAACAGCATGTAGATATGAGGCATGTGTGCAGAGAATTTACTTACAGTAATAATAAACGCCTCTTGCAAGCAAAAACAGTTTCGTTAGCTAACAACAGCATTTCGCTAGCTAGCTTGTTTTGGTTATCAATTGTACTTAAGCCTTAAAAAGAACTAGAGTAGTACAAGTTTTAGAAGGGGTGTACCCTTATTAGCAGTGCAATCCAGCACCAAAACGTAGTGTTTTAGTACTCGGGTCTCAGTCTTGTCTCTGTCTTGACATCATTTTGGCTCAGTCTTGACTCTGTCTTGAGCTAAGGTGGACTCAAAAATTGTAACTGGAACTGGTAACTGGAAACTGATTTTTTTTTATCATTACTGAGTATCAACAAAACCTTCAAAAGAAACAGTCGTTCCTCTACATGTTTTTTATTCATTTAATAATAAAAATAGATTGAATAGTTTATATTCAGTTGACTTTAGGTGGCGATTCAGAATAAGTATATGAGCAGAAGGGACAGAAAATAGCCTCAGCACCATTTGCTTCCAAAGGTTACAATACAAAGTTGGACTAAGACTGTATTTTACAAAATATGTTATTAAATATAATCAATGACATTTATTGATATGTATCAAGTACAATGAATGACATTGAATGTACAACTAACCACAACTGAATTTCGTATTTCCCCTTTCTTCTTTTTATTTTCACATTTCTGAAAATATCTTAATCTGTCTCAGATTCGTTGTGTCCAGGTCTCAGTCTTGACCCACCTCTACTGGTCTCACCTACTACACTAGCAAAAAGTATAAGTTGTACCCAGACATGTATTCTTGTTATGAGATAATGTCTGGCCTTGTGAGAGTAACATTCATTCCAATTAAGTATGTTGATGTTATCATTAATCTGTTATCATTTATTTTGCTTTTTATTATCTTGTGGCACTCGGCTACATTGAAAATGAGAATTCCACTTAATGTAAAACAGAGCTTAAATAAAGAATATGATGATGATTCATCTGGCTAAAGACACAGCTTTTATAAACCACAGAGGCCAGCGGTCAGCAGTGGGTTTGTGTGGTGTCAGAACGATTGTGATGTCAGGGCAGACGCTGGAGTATCCTATGACCGCCATATATCAGTGGAGCTGCAGGAAAGAGAGAAGCCTCGACACTCCAAAGTCTGTCCAGTTCCAGCAGAACACATTACCTAATACCTTATGACACACAGCATTATGCAGTCCCCACAATGCGGCTTTCACCAGTAACAGAATGGTTCTCAGCCCAGTGCAGCACAGAAACTGTGCAATTCAACACAGCAGCACATTAAATAACACCCTAAGCTCACATGTGGTGCAAGAGAGATAAAATATTCTGCTTGTGTTCCATTCAGAAAGAATTTGTGAGTGTCCAATTCCAATATCAGGGATGTGTTCTCTGCATCTGTGCCAGGTCATGGTGAGTGCTCAGTGAAGCAACTTTGTTGTTCTCTCTGCTTTCTAGGAAGGACAAGTCTGTTATTCTTACTTGTAACTTGGAAAGTAATAGCATAGCTGGGAGGATAGAGAAAGAAAATATATTCAAAATTTCGATATAATTCATTCATCACTGAGATGTAAACAAACTCATTCAGAGTGGGTTGATGTGAAATGGTTCATTTTAGAAACACATATTCAGATTTCTTTAAAGAGGTGGTGATTTGAACCAGGGGTCGCAATGTTTACAAAACAAATATAGCCATTTTATTTACTATCCTAAACAACCAGCGAATCTACATATGCCTTCTGGGGGTTTTCTATAATGATACTGGTAAAATAATGTAACATTTGAAAAAATATGTTTTTTGGGGGGGACTATTTTGCCTTAAAACGCGCTGCATGCACCTTTCCACCATGAATGAGTTCTAAAAATACGTTTTAGATCAAAATCTTATCTCAAAACTATCATAAAAGTACGTCTCAGGCATCAGGCACTGCATTCGGAACCATTTCACGTAATAACTTTCTGTGAGGTAACATTCAGAAGGAATAAATGCTTTGGATGTATGGTTCTAATCAATGCCAGTGTGGACAATTCAAATGTTGTACGTTTCTCTAGAACGGAGCAATGACTTTATTTGCATCTTATTGATTTAATTACAGACATTTAAAAAAAAAACCTGTGGAGTTCCCTTTTAACAAGGGCTTGCATGCAGATTGCACACTTCAGTTACTTATAACTACATAACTTGCATACAATTTTATTAGTAGTTACCAAATTACTTATAGTAGTATAAATCTTATAATCTGAATAAAAACCTTGCAGCTTAAAGTTTTTTTTTATTTATACTATAACTTAATTACAACTCTTACTCTATCTTTTGATTCTACCTACTGTAACCTGACACACCTTTACTGTGATGGTTTGACCTCAAAAATACTAGACTGGCTGGTATGTCACATAACAAAGCAGGGAAAAACCCCACCTTTTCCTCGAACCTTTCTCAGAGAGTCCTGATGATGAACAGCAGAGGACACAGCTAAGATTCAAACCTGATGTGCTCTTGTAAACAGTGATTTTACTAAGTATGTCAATTCAGGACACATTTACAGCTAAATCACATTTACTTGAAGCAAATCTACTGCTGAATCATCGACGCAGTGTTCAAAACATTTGGACCATGATGAATATCTGAAAGGGGGGGCTTAGAGTTTGGCAGTGTTCTGGTTCTGAGGTTGGAGGCAGGTCCGAGGGTGGGGTTTTAGAGGAGGAGGAGTTTTTTAAGGCCTGTAAAAGAGGAGGAGGAGACATGGGGGGAAATACCATGGCAGAACTCTGCGTGCTGTGTGAGAAGAGTCTGGCAAAAGAGTGTGTCTGGATGTGGCCAGACTCAGAGAAGCCCAGTTTCCCGCTTTAGGTCATATGTGTGTGTTTGTGTGTGGGTGGGAGTGTGTAGGCTCTTGTGAACTAAGCGTGAACTAATGGAACACCAGGTCCTCACTCTGCCATTACCTAAGCCTGGGGAAAGAGGAACGCTGTGTGTGTCTATCCACACTGAATGCTCCGCTGTGTATGTTTATGAGCGTGTATTTACAGTCCAAACTGCAAAAGCAAAAGTTGGCCAGGTCTGCAGGCTGGAGACAGCCAATAAGAGGCAACAGGCGTGACATTGTAACAATACCTTCTAACCCTGAAATGGTAACTTCATAGAAGAAAAAAAAACATACTTAACTTTAACTCTTTGAGGTCTAATGTACTTTTAATAATAATAATAATAATAATAATAATGATGTGTCTCCAAGGTTATCTAACCTTGTTCCAATTTTGACACATTTTAGTGGAATCTCTCTTCCGGTTTTGACAATAGTTTATTTATTAGCTGTGAAAGCACACAGGAACCTCAGCATTCCAACTAATCACTGTGTTCAAAGTTCAAGCACAATCATGACCAGTCCGCCAGGGTGCAATCTCTTAGGAAACGAAGAACGTGGGATCCTATGCTGTCCCAATCCACATTCCTCAGCAAGGTTACCAAACCCAGCCACCGTCCCTCTGCTGTGGAGACACTCTAATCTCGGGTTTGCAACAATCCCACCATTCCATAAATACCACAACAATACAATGACACAACCCAAATGGAGCAATTTCAACAGAATGTTATAGTCTACTTAGAACACAATGTGTCAGTTTGCAGAGATAAAGCAGGCTTATCTGCATCTATGGAATAAACGGACACACTTTTCTTATCAGCGTTGAGCATGCTGCATGTTTCCCTCACTCTCCACTTTGTGATGACTGTGTTTTGTCAGTATTACTGTAAGAACATAGCAGCAGACCACTGTAAATGTACACATCTTATGGTAAAGCCTCAGTAATTCACTTGCCTTGTTTTCAACACGATAGTTAAGGTGTCATATGGTGTTGTAAAGTATTTCTGACCATAGATATAAAATATGCCAGAATATTACCCTGCCCCCCCCCATTACATATACACATCTTAACTTCAACTGTTATCTTAATCAGTTTTTCTGCTAGTACTTTTAATCACAATACAAAAAGGTTATGTGTGAGTTGTAAAAGGCTAAAACCTCTCAGAGCCTCAGTGTCTGAAGCCCAGAGTGGCAGGAATCCTCCAAATGAAGTCAACAGCAATGGCCAAACACCAGGAAGTGACCACATGAAAGAGGACTGTCACAGGAAGCCAGTCTCACTTCCTGTCTTTCAGGAAACAGCGGTTGCAGGTCAGAGTGTGGATGTGTGTGAGTAGAAAGGACTGGAATGCCAGCCCGCAGCAATCAGAGCCAAGTCTCAGGCTGGGGGGGTGGCTTGGGGGTGCGGGGGCTGTTGGCTACACCTCCACCCCATCAGCCTTCTGTTTTGGCTCTAGTGCCAGCGGTGGTTACACATACTGGAGAGAAGGACAGAATGCACAATGGGCTGGAGTCCACACGAAGAGCTGAACTACACAACTACAGCAGCACAAAGTCCCACTGTATCTCCTCTCATTTGGAGGCAGTCAGACACTGGACATGCTGTCGGATTTCTGCACAGAAGTCCTCCTAAACAGCCCACCCAAAACTATTATGCTAAAACGGCTCTAACAGGAAATTTTATATTTAGGCAACACCTTTGAGAAGATAGATTGACAGTGCTGATATTTGCTAAAAATTCAAGTATGTTTAAGCAGGTTTAACCAGGTTGTGAGCTGTTATTATGTAGGCAAAGGTACATAAATGACTAAGCTACCATTGGAATGAAGTATATGCATGACTTTTGCAAAAGCAAGTTCTCTTGAGTTGTCTCAGTAACACTGATAACATGACATTCATTTAGAGAGTGTTACTGTCTATCATTTACTACTGTTTACCAGTAAAAATACTTTTTTTGGATGACTTTTTGCAATAATGTCAAATGGTGGAGTAGCAGTGACAGCACTATGCAAACATCAGGGACCATCCTTCATTTATTTAATTTCCAGTTCAAAGAGCCAAAAGGCACAAGTTATTCATTTATATACTAAAAAGACTAAAAAATAGAACATTTGCCTTTATTACAGCTTCAATTCTTTTGACAGAATTGCTTTCAGTTTTTTAAAGTAACCTGCTGGGATATTTTTCCACACCTCCAAAATTCAGTCTTAGAAGTTGTTTCATTTTCTGCTTGTCATGATCCAAACAATCCCAAATACATTCAGGGATGTTGAGGTCTGGACTCTGGGGTGGTAGCAGCTTCTTCTTTAATTGATTTTCAAATTTCATATTGTTTTGTCTTTTATCAGTAATGGCTTCTTGCCATCTACACATACTTTGAGACCCACAGTGTTGTGTTGTCTTCCCACAGTGGAAGGACGGACAGAAACACCTGTGGATTTTATTTTCAGATCGGAAGCAAGAGAAGCTTCTCCTATCTCTCAAAGATGAATACAGTTTAAGTACTGTTTATCTGATGGGGACAGTGTTGGTGGTTGACCAGGTCTTGCATGACTGTTAAAAGTCCCATTTTCTCTATATCTTTCAGTAACTTAAGTTTGAACTCTACAGCTCTTTGAGTGGAAAGTAAATAAATAAAGAGCGGTCTCTGACTTTTGCACAGTATCATATATTGCTGTGGTTGTCAACGTGCAGGTTTTACATACACTGTACCTATAGATCCTAGTGCTCTGTGTGTTGTTCTGTATGAGTTGGTGCGAGTGTGTGCGTATGAGTGTGCCTGTAAGCTCCATAAGCAGCTGGGGGTCATGTGTTTGGGGCAGTCCACAGCCAAGGACATAGTGTGCCGTTTCTCTCTCTCTAGCTTTCCTCCAATCCCTCCTTCCCTCCAAGGAGCCTGAAAGGCCATACTGTTCTCTCTCTCTCTCTCTCTGTCTCTCTCTGGGGTCTAGAGAAGCCTCCAGACTAGACTTGGCCAATCAAAATCACTGACTTCTTCTTTAGATCTCAAATGCCACATCACTCTCTTTGGAAAAAAAAACACTCCCCAGAAAGAGCATGGAGAAGAAGCGCAGGGACTGGTTTGAGTCAGCCAAGGCCACATAAGAGCTTCTCTGTGGAGGGACAGAATTAGATGAAAGCAGGGGGCGACTCGCACTTGATGTTTAGGCGTCAGGACAGACTGAGGAAAAAAAAGAAAGTATGCAATTACAAGAGAAGACTTCAAAGTCATTTTCACGCCCTCGCGAAGGAGGTTACAGTCAAATCGTGAGGCAGTGTTGAGGCGCATATGCAGGATTATGAAAGAGGCCTGGCGAAATGGTAAAACCCCTGAAAACTAGATTTTTCTCAAGAACTTTCCTCAGGTAGACAGAGGGTGCCTGACATTAGGCCCTGTACACGCAGTCTGTGGGCTCGTGTTGGGTCATGTCTGGTTGAAGAGCCATCTGTTGACAGATCTAAGCGTGTGTGTCAGTGTGTGTGTGTGTGTGTGTGTGTGGTTAGCAGAGACTGAGAGACAGCCCAGACCTGTCATTACCCCATCACTAACGCAGCAGGTTTCTAGCAGCTTAACACCCTAAGTATAGCTTGCAGCTCTTACAGAGGGTAAAGTCAGGTAAGAAAACAAAAGAAAAAAAAAAGTTAGCATTTTAGGCCAAACCTGACAAAGACACTACACTGTACACTACGGGTGTTATGACACACATATTAACTTTAATTTTTTTTTGATGAAGGAGTAGCAAAACACATGCTGTCAATAAAACATTGCTTCATTTTGTACTACAAAAACATTTGTAACATCAGACATACTGACAAACTAAAATGGTTTCTACTGTTCAATTGAAAAAATATTTTATATTCAAAAAAAGAGACGACCATGACAGGAAGTCCCACGCTGACTAAAAAAATAACATCAAAATGAATGCTGGTTTTAATTTTTCCTTGTATATTCACAAGTATTATACTGTGGTGCAAAAACACAATATATACAGTACCGGGCAAAAGTTTAAGGCACCTGTGAAAATTGTATTTTAAAAGGCTATTTTTTTATTTTATTATATATAAAAAAAAAATTAAAAAGCGATCTGGGCAGTAAGCCTTTATTTGCTCAGGGAAAAAAAGCTAATGTTAAAATAAATATAAATAATATTAAAACACTGAGTAGTGATTTTATGTGTGAGTGTGTTAACCATGTCCAAACTTGTCCTTGAGGAAGCCCCTTTTTTGCAGTTATCATCCAATACCTGGTTTGGCTAATCAATCCTTCACTAATTAAATTAAATCAGGTGCACTGGTGGTGAATTACATTTTACTGTTCAAGTTTATTTGTGTTATTCTCATATTTTGTATTGTTTTTACTGGCAGAACAGACAGCCAAGATAAATTGTTTTAAACTATTGATCAGGTGCCTAATACTTTTGCACAGTACTGTATACTGTGAAACTGGCGCACTGTCATGCCCCTACATGACACTGTTAAAGGTGCATATGCCATAACCAATTATGGATGTTGCACCTATAACACTGCAAACTCTCTGTCTGAGGCTGCTTCAAACGTGATTGCTTGCTTGGGTGCCAACACTGAGATTTTGTAGTTTCAATCTGAAATGGAAAGGGTTGTCATTATGCAAGACTAGACTTCAACTTTTATGAGATGTCATGGCTCCTCATGACCGCTAATGTAACACATGTGACTTTTTGTTATGACACATGCACTAGTTTGATGACAGCATGGCACTGCAGCTGTCTGGGTGTTAGCGTATTGTAATTCAGCAGGGAATATAACAAACAGAATCTGATAGTTATTTTGCCAGATAGTTGATGTTCACATCTGGGACTGTTTTAACTTTATGTTTTCTTAGAATTATGCTACTCTCTTCAAATTTCTTTTTAGCCCAGTATCACTCCATTGTAAGAACAATGCAAAGGAAGCATAAATTTGGGATTCTGTCATAAAAACTAAATAGCCTTCGAGCAGATATGACTTGCTTCATGGACTAGTAAAAACAAATCCTTTGTGCAGCAAGGCAAAGAATTCTTTAAAGACAGCACAGAGCATTCAGGGGGAGATGCAGGGATAAAGGATAAGTGTTTTAAAACATGTATAATCACCTAAAAGACACCCAAACACCCCAGTGAAACAAAACTATGAACTGACCAGAGCATCCAGTAAAAGCAAAGTCAAATTATGTTATTTATACAACTAAATACTTTATAAATACTGTAAAGATCCAGTCAGATTAAATGGAAATTCTCTGGGTGGGCAACGTGAAGTGTAACCCTTTAAAATGACCCCTCTCAGTTACCCAAGAATCTTATTGCTATAGTCAGAGCAAAGGCAAACGGGGATCCTCGAGTAAGGTAATAGAAGTTAATGGATATATTTTTAGTGGATAATGTAAACAGTGTTAATTAAAATAGAGTCCAATCTCAGACGATAGCACATATTATTCCATAAGTACATGCAGAAAGCTTATCAGAGTCTAACAAATCAGGTTCCTGTGTTTTTATCTCTTGAGATTTGCAAATCTGTGCTAATCACAATCCCAATATAAATCACTATATACAATAATTCTGTCAGAATTACGTAGGTCCTACTTGCAGCTGCATAAAAAACAAACATAATCTGCTCCTAGATTTGCACCCTGTGGCAGATACACTGTGCTTTACCACTTCCTGCCATGCACTTCCTGTTCCTTTTGACCGCTGCAAATTTGCAGGTTACAAAGATGTCCTGGGACGGAAAGTTTCTCAGAAGAGGAGAGCCAATCAGAGATTATAAGCATTCTTTGTAATGTTTCTACATAAAAGTCTGTTACAACATCATGTAGCCTAATAAAGGAAGGTACTTTGCACAGAACAGTCAAGTAAGTTTATCCTGGGGTGTGTTTACATTTGTAGTTTGGTTCCCAAGGTCTGGAACACAGTAGAAAATGACATTGTTGCATTTCAGTTCTGGTTCTCTGAGTGTACTCATGTATTTCACATTAAACCATAAGATGTAAACAAAAGTTAACATAAACATAAACAAAACACATAATATAATTATGCATACAGACAATCCAGAAACTATTCATACCATACTGATCTAGAGCTCATGAAAAGATGATCAAATGCACCCACATGCGAAAACAGCTTCAACAATTCATCTGTTGCAGGTATGTAAAGAAGAGATGATAGTTCTTTCTGTGTTTGGTCTGTTTAAATGTCCTTGCTTGTATTGCGCTCATATTTCAAATAAACTACTTCATTTGGAAGCAGACCGAGACTGGCCCCCTCAGGAGGTCTGTTGTTCGGTGCACACCAGGGTTCGAATACCAGTGTTCTCCCTTGTTCTGACGAACTGCACTAACATAGCAATCCACGGTTTGTTTTAACCAAACCAAAATCTGCCGAGTGTAAACACGTCCTAAGATGCACTTTTAGGAAAAGCATGATGACTGTAGCTCTTCAGTACGAAGATATGAACTCAACACTGAAGGGTCTCAAATGAGGCCGAGGCCAAATGTGTGCCGCTTTGGACTCTTCATCTTCGGGGAACCAACAGATGGACCCCACAGTTCCATTCAGTACATCAACAGCTGATGATTACATTGTTGTGTGGATCCTGATGTATTTCTTTAAAAAGACCATTAGGGTCAAATATTCCCTTGTCTGCATGGGGTCGCAGTCAGTAAACTCTAAAATATTAGCCTATTCAAGAAACCAAAGCAATCCTCTCACGTGTGAATAGTCCCCAACCACAACACGTGCCTGATGGCCCTAGCCACGCCTGAGCAATTCACAAGTAACAATTAAATGGACTTATCAAGAAAGGGCCGCAATGGAAGAAAGGTCTAATAACCATAAAACTGGGAGGCTCACTGGAGACAATGGCAACTCCTCAAACCGGTGTTGATTTCCTGTGTTTGCACTTTGATAAGTTATCTCGGCCAATGGGGGACAATCACGATGATGCGCGCTGGCCTACTTTTGCAAAGTCAATACAGAGGAGCTTGTGAACGTCTGGTGGAAGAGAGGATCATGGGGAGCAATGATGCCACTGGCGTCCACTCATATTTACATGGCTCCTCTCATTATGAACAGTTCCCGTTGACAATTGTCATTGCAGTTCCGAAGTACCTGGCAACCAGCGTCATGTTACCAAGGTATCACAGCTGAGGAAAAAGAGGCAGATCAGAGGGAAATCCTAAAGCAGTAAGTGGATTTTAATACACAAAACACAGTTATGAAAACATATCTGAGGTGTTGACAGTTTAGATATACCATTCTGAATATTCTTGTTGTTAAATACATGGTTCCCATTGATCCAAATGTCCTCAAGTGTTTTTAAATGATGTTTTGATGTCACAATATCCAATATACCATTCAGGAACCAGTAGATATCAGGGGCCTTCCTTCCCCTTGTCCCACTGGTTCCACCTCTTCTGAAACACACCACTCACACACACAGAGCCCAGCTGATCATGCACTTGTGCTGCTGAGCCCGGTGGTCACAAAAGAGTCCTTGAGTCACGCAGTTACGTCAGCCCTGGCTAATTGAATTATGGGTGAGGAGAGGCCTGCTAGACAGAGTGCTCAGTGTGGAGATCCTCAATCCAATTTGCTCTCTCTGCACTGCTCTGGGCTTCCTGGAAAAAGTGCTTGTGTCACTCTTCTGACCTTACACTGCTCAACTTGCTGAGAGTTAGAAGATACTGAGGAACTCTTGTCCTAATGGACCATTTTTCGCATGCTCAATACGTCGGCAAAATAAAAGAAGAACCCCACTGACTTCCACTGAATTTTAAATGCTGGCGAAGCTGCATGCAAGCACTTTTTTGAGAATACTGTCTTTCCACATAAACGTAATGCTACACAACTTGTTCTGCTGCCAAAGTAATCCACAGTATCAGTAGATCTTTATGCTAAAATGTTGCTAATGATATATATATATATATATATATATATATATATATGTGTGTGTGTGTGTGTGTGTGTGTGTGTGTGTGTTTATGCATGTTAAATGAAGCATAATATTCATTTTGTAATCAGCTTGCCCTCAGAGAGACAGATAGGAAAAGCAATGATACAATCTGTCTGCAAAAAGAATGAGCGCAGACACAGATGACTGTGGCTCTCTTTCAGTTGTTAAATTCATTAGAAATAGTCTGTTTCTCATAAACGAAACAGTTTCACATACAAGTCAACCCTTTTGCAAATGCTACAAGTTTGAATAGCACAGAATGCTTTGATCTCAATATAGCTCAGTGTCTCTGCGTATAATGCCATTTGCTGCTTATGGGAGACCAGGTTAATAGTTTCTATTACAAAGATTAAGGAAAGAGTAGGGGGAGGTGGTCCTTGATCAGCAAAAATCTACCAGTGACTGATGTGTATGCAAAGGCTTGGGCCAGACCTGACATGTAGGAAAGCTAAGTTGAATGGTTCACACCGAAAAATACAGCTGTATTGTGTGCTGCCAACAAAATAATAATGAATAATAGTCTAATGTTGTGATGGGTGATCTGCAGTGCAATGCAGTGTGTTGGTTTATTAGCCCTGTGTACTCAGTGACACTTTGAGGGCCCCTCTGTGGCATTTAGGCGGGAATGAATCGGTGGTGGGTGTGGGTTAGAGGGCAAAGAGCAACAGAGTAAAGCAAAGCCACCGAGTGTGCTGCTATTAGCAGACTTCCTCCTCCATTGTATCCGCACAGGAAGTGCTGGCTAGCACTGATACTGATCCCGCTAATGTCTCCGCACTGTGTGCAAAAACACTGGAGTCATCGTCCGCCTAGCGAGGGCAAGTGCTACAAACTATCTGAAGACGACGGGTTCAAGAGCTAACATTTCCTAATCAAAACGCGCCATTCTGATAGCGCAAAACAAGAGGAAAAAGAGGAAAATAGGAAACCTCCTACAGGTTTTCCTCTCTTTGCAGCTGCAATGGTTCCTAAAGGCCTAGATTGTAAGGCAGCACTTCAAAAAGGTGCTTACACAAAGTTACTACTCAACAGAATGAAGCACCTCTCTCTATAAGCCATTTCCTCTTGGCATGGGTGCTGCTTTTCTCACAGAAAACAGGCTAATGTTCTTAATAATGTCATAACTAATCCAGATTGAAAGAAAAAGGAAAAAAAAGAAAGAAAAAAAAACTCGCTTTGGTCAACTAAGCTTCTGCAGAACATGTGAAAGAAGCAAGTTCCTTCAGGGGACGCATGAGGGTTTCACCACACAGTGACGAGCCGAAGAATGACTAACGAACCAGTATGACGTCAGCATGAAAGTAGGTGATGAATCAAACTGAGAGAGCTGCTGAGGGCTTGGGTAAGCAATTCTGGAGGAAACATAGCGATAGCACCTCTCACGCTTCGATTCTCACAGACTCTATAGATCCACCATGTTCCTCTAGTGACAGGAAATACCTCGGTAACCTTTATGTGGGCAAAAGATCAGGTACTTTACAGAGCTGTGTAGAGAAGCTGATTTGAGAACAGCTGCTGGTGTGTCTATTATGAGGATAGAAAGAAATAAATACATTTAACACTATTTAACAGTGCTAGTGCTCAAATGAGCTCATACTCAACTGGTCCTCAGTAGTTTTTATTCATTGTCACCTACGCATGTTTTAATTAGGAGAAGGCATCCTAGCAATATTTTATATTGCTTACAACCGTGGTGATAGGAACCAGACATGTGGCGGAGAGGTACATGCAGGACACCGTGAGGCAAAATAGCCCCCAAAGAAAACAGTTTATTTGCAGACTATTTTTCCAGATTTACAATTACTTTACCATCATCATCATTACACATAAAAACACAGACAACAAGTGCAGATTCACTGGTGCCTTTGGATAAGAAATAAAATGGACACATCAGAATTGTAGACATCGTGACCCCTGGTTCCTATCACCACCACCGAAGAAATCTGAGTAAGTAAGTTTCTCTACAATGAACCATTTCACAACAAACCACTCTAAATAACTTTATTTACATCTCAACCATTGTATTTATGCAGAAAATTTAAAAAACTGTGGAATTCCCCTCTAAAGAGCACCAACCAACCTCATGTTTCATTAAAAAAGATAGCATTACTAGTCCTGTTTAATTGGATTTAGTGCAGTGCAGTATGTGAAATGCCGAATAAAAGTTGGATCCCTCATTTTTTGATTGTATATTTTTTAATGTGACAGTACTGGAGCCTTTTTTCTGTTTTAACCTATCAAAAGTATTGTGACATTGTATTTTTGCCACAATGGCCCACCCCTACATTCAGCCAACTTGATAGTAGGCTATAAATTATGTCAACAGCTCCCATCATGCTCTGTTTTATGTACTATCTTGTCTTACGGCATACATCTCTATAATAAGTCTTGGTTACAAGCATTGTTTCTGAAATCTTAACTACACAAAGAAAAATAAAGTGTGAAATGAGCTGATCCTTAGCAGTAAAGGAAGCTTTCCTCCTTTGATAAAGAACTTTTGAGATGCTGTTAAGTACTCTAAACAACAGTTTTCATTGGAGACCGACATATTTCACAGCTCTACAAAGAACACCTTTAAGAAACAGTAAAACATATAAAATATATCTTCTTCATCTTTACTCCAACTCTAAATTGCACTTGCCATCATACAAGCATCTGTGCTGCTGCTGTCTTCTCGGAATGACCCCATGAATGGACAGAGCCATGTTTGTAGCGGTCAGGGGTGGTGGAAGCGATATTTTGGAGTGTGTGCATGAGTGTGTCTGTGTCCTGGGGTAGAGTGGCTGTGTTGTACTGGTATAAAGACCCAGTGTAAGAGTGACACACAAGCTCATGTCAGTGTTGGTGAGGCGGGGCTTCATTGGTGGGTTCGCTTACAGTCAGCGTGTTTGCTACAGGCAGACTATGGTACAGTGCTCAAGTGCAGCCTCACAGACTTTTGCCCCTGGGGTGTTGTCACAGCCTGGCCACAGGAGACCCGCTTTAGGACCTGTGGACATTAACTGAGGCTAACTGTCACGCAACTTTTGCTGCTAAGGTGAGGGTGGTTAGAGATTTCAGCTTTAGAGAATGAGGACCAAAGACTACTTCATGCAAACATATGTTATAGATTTTTTCCTGGTATTAAACAGGCTAATTCAATATTGTACCATTTAATCATAACCACTGCCTCACATGCTTTTCCCTTTTTCTGTATTTTTAATATTTTATACTAACCTTATTCTCTGTTCATATTGCTCTTGGGCTTGGACCTGGATTTTTCTGTAAAGCTGCTTTGTGACAACACCTGTTGTAAAAAGCGCTATATAAATAAACTTCACTTGACTTTTGGACTGACATATGTAAATCAGCTCTTTTCTAATCGGCTGCCCGGCATTGTGTCATATTCAAACTGCGTTTCAGGCCAGGCTTTGACGTGAATCAGCAGGCTAAACAGCTTTAAGCTTCTGCTGATGAGAGTGTGTGGTCAAAGTGTCTAAGGGGAGGTGCTAGGGAAGCCAGGGCAAAAGGAGTTCCAATCCAATGGCTATGCCTTTATTAAATTTCAAGAAAGCAACAAAACGTGTGCAATATTTACAAGTGATGAGAAAACAAATAGAATAAGAACAAACACTGAAATGTAATTTACAGAATAAATGAGGCTCAAAGCGGCCTTTAACTAGGTTATTTACCCCTTTAAAAGTAGGGCTTGTGGGCAATAACCTGAGTACTTCTGTAGGCTTGGACAAAGGCAGCTTCATACAACTAACGTTGTTTACTTTCTGCAGAGCTCTCACTGAGGATCCAATTTGTTCAGTTCATCCTTTCCCAGTCTCAAGCATCCCCTAATGGTAAGCTCTACTGCTTTTATATATTTACTTTCCACCAAACCTGAATGGGTTAAACCACTCAGCAGTGCTGTCTTCTCTCCTGTAAAGCTACTATTTTGGAGATACACTTTTTCCTTTGGACAGAGTGGACTGAGGAGTAAACAGCGTATTTTGAAACTTCTACGATGTTTATATACTACATTAAACTCTTAAAAAACAATGGGAATTCAGTAAAATGAAGTTAAAGTAGCAACAGTATTACGAGTGACAGTATTTATTGTAGTTATAGCCGCTATCCTTGCTTGTTACACCTCCAAGTGCTGAGATATATGTGCCATCAGAAACAGTATGGGATCTATTTCTATATCCTCCCATTTTCTCCTGAAACACTGGTTAGCCTAGTTGAGCAAAACCACAGCTGCACAACAGCTAAGCTTATTTCTAAAACAAATACTACATAAATGTCATGTTCTTCTCCAAGCTTCAGTTAATGTCCTGACGCAATCTCTCCTTTAATTGGAAAATTCTGAGTTTAGGCTTTTTGATGATTAGAAACAAATAAACAAGTAAACGAGCCAGAACTGAACAGGCGTCTAACATTACTTACATCAACCACAAGTACATGACGCTGCTGACGTCACCAGACAGACACAAGTCAGGCTACATGCGCCTTCATTACATTAGCACAGTCCATGCTGAACAGGTTGTGTCTGCTTTGTGTAATTATATTGTGTCTATGGAATACAGTGTGTGTTAACTGTGGGCAAGATTCTGAGTCAGCTTTTGTTCCACACCCAGACCAACGGCCAGACATATGTATTAAAGTGCATTATGAACTAAGAAACTGGTTACTTTATGGTGATAACAACAAGAGAGCCTGAAAAAAGAATATATGGCTCACAGAAGTTGGCTAATGATGGAGAAAAAGAGAAAAATACACATCAACAGAAAACTTCCTTCAGAGTGGTGCTGTATCTTCTCTCATGAATGCTAGAAAATACGCCAGTGTCCTTCAGGAGTGCATATACAACTTTATGGCCAAACTTTCTGTGACGGTTTCATACTGATGGCCACCACTGACATACATCTTGGCTTTTTTCAATGAAATCTGTCCAAGTTATGCAAGAGGAAGAGACACCAGCAAATGACATCACAGTTAAGCTAAATAGAGGATCTAATGGGTCATCTGATTTGCAGAAACACTGGTTTGTACCTTTGGAGAAGTTAAATCAATTCCATTCAGGTGAGGCCTTTTAAAGATTTAAAGAAGGCTATAAGAAAGTTTCAAGTCTTAGACATGACCTTAAATTACATTTACGAATGAGCAGTCCTGCCCAATTGCTCTTACTGATACAGCATTCATGAGTCTATTATTATTTATGAGTCTAAATAACCAGGAACCATGCATTTGACAGAACATCTTACAGAACAGAAGAAGCTCTGGTTCAAAACACGTTTCAAGGAAGGCTGTTTATCGGAAGTTGTCTGCAATCCCTCTTGGCTTCCTGTCAACCAAAAAACCCATCATGCAAATTCCATGGCTGCTGTTGTAACATTCCAGTCGAGCTTTGTGGTGGAGAGGGACTGGCAAAGAGGAAAGAGCATAAGGGTAGGAAGGATGAAAGATACCGGAGACAGAGGAAGTAGAACAGGAAGAGCACACTCGACTGGCGTCAGAGTCAAAGCTCCGCCCCTGATGCTGACATCATCAATGCACTGCTACATACCCTGCTGCCTTCTTCAAAGCACCACATCCTATCAGCGGTGAGGCCAATTTGAATCAATGGGACTATCGTGAGAAAGGGAGATAGAGGCATGTGATGTGATTGGAAATTATATAACTAGGTCATGCTGTGACCAAGTTCAGGGGACAAGATATACTGCAAGTGAAATGTGGTCCAGCCTAAAGTTCTGGGGCATCAACTGAGGCCTGAGGTCTTTTTTTGTTATGTAATATCTACTCTAGGTTGGCATTTATCTTATCCTATATTAATATCCACTGTATTCATTGACAATGTTTAAAATGCTCAAATGCTTCAGAGCATCTGGTATAGCGGTTTCTTTGTTCAGCAAGGTTTTGGACATCATTCAATAAGATCACTAGCTTCATTCGCAATGGTCAGCTGACTTGAAAAGTGAAGATGCTGCAAATTTGCAGTGGTTCTTGGTGACAACAAAAGTATGTTGTGCTATTTCACTTTAGTAGTGGGTGTTATACTGGTTCCATCTTGTAAGTTATGGGTTCAGTCATAATCTCCTGGTTTGCCACAAATAAGCGTAGATCAATGCAATGCAACAAACATCACAGTACTTGCTAACATTATTCTGTTCAGCAGAATGACTGCATCAGGGACGTTTCCGATGCGTTTCAGTCAAAACGAAAACAAAGTTTGAGTTTGTGGTGAAGGGAGCAGACAAATATAAAGAAATACAGAGAAACGTGGAAGGAATGGACAGTTTTTGGGGTTAGCTTTTAGCTTAGCATGGACGCCAGCCTGCCTGCTGTGCATCTGTTTCCTCTTACACCGCCTGTAGCACCACCTGCCAAGGTCAGCTGCATCAGATGATGCCAGCGACTCAGGGCTTGGTCTTCACCCCAAGATGCTTCTCAGCTGCTACTTATGTCACAAGCAACTTCTAATATTTACTAACATCTGATAGTGTCCACTGGCCACAACTATATGGAACGCGCACATGGGAAAAAAGACTTGAGAAATTTGGATGTAAAACAACACTTAGCGCTTTTTTGCTGGGTCTAGAGAAGCCACTAAGTGCTTTCACAAGCCTTTTATCTTGCTAGGTTTGGAAAGCAATATTGACATCTATATATTGTTCTATTGTTACTATTTTTCTAATGGTTCTAATTCCTAATGGTTACTGGATAATAACAACAACACCAATAATAATAATAATAATAATATAATAATAATAATAATAATAAAAATAATAATAATAAACTGTACATACCCTACACCATGAAATATACCAAACCCTCCAGAAATTTTAATTATACTGCAATGGCCATTTGTTGCTAGATCCTACTATAAGCGATTAACTTAAGTTAGGAGAGTGTGACAGATAGGGATCCATCTTATATGTAGGAATAAAAAAGCTAATATGTCATCTAGTCCCCTGACTTTAAGGCTCACAGTATTTCCCCGCAATTGTACTTTACAGGCCTGGTGCACAATAAGGCACACCAGAAATTTCTCCACTGTTTCTGCAAATATAACTATGTCGACTTAAAATTGGAGTTTGTGTAACCTCCGTTTCAGGAGCACTGCCCAGCAGTTAGCTAGATAGCTACAGGTTACGGATGTAACGATATTGCTGCTGATTGTTTAAATATCAGACACTGTACTTCTGTGATCTATCGATCATAAGATGAAAGTCTGAGCTCTCGAACATTATTTGCAAAATAATAATCAGATAACTTGTTTTCCATTTTTGCACTTTTTGCTCACCATTCAGAGACCAGTCGAGAAGATCAGTCTGTTTTACTGCAGCGAGGGCCAGGATGTTTATGTTGCCTGGGAGACGACACTGTCTGACACGCCCACACAAGTAAGAGCAGTTTGAGAGCAGCCAGAATCTCTGGAGCATTTATATACTATTAAATTGTATTAATGTATAGAGGTTTCTTGGTAAATAACACTGGTAAACACCTTTTCCACAGCATATCTTTACTGTTAAAACTAAACATTTGAACATTTGAAACATTTTGACAGGGGCTTTAAAAAGCAAGGCACAGAGCCATGCTGAGCAAAAAAACAAGCATTCACCAAGTTTCACCAAGCATTCAACAAGTTTTGACCTCTAAGGGGACTGTTTACACATTTAGTAAGATCAATCTGCTTGAACTGCAATTGCAACCTACGGAGGCCACAAACGGGCAGCATGCGGGTTGAGATACAGATACACTGGAGCTTTGGGTTCAAGCAAATATTTACCACTTCAAATACTGCCTCTGTTCCGTACAGTACTAGTGTTTTGGCTCTTAAAAGGGACATGTTAGGGCACATATTTGTTTTCAGAGTAAGTGATGATACTGGGAACAGTACTCAATGTTTGTACTCTGAATCCAAAATTGAGGCAGTAGCATATATGCAGTGGATGCTTAGTGGGATTAGTGCAGCAGTGATTTAATACTGCAGAAAGAAAAACTTGTAGAAGCACAGCCACAGCTAAGAATTCCACCTTCTTTTGTTATTTCCGATGATTGTGAGGTCAAGCGCAGGCTATAACCTGCGACAGGGAAACAATGTCACACAGAAATCTTGTTTCATGAACACAGCAGTGTAAAAAGCAGGTCACTGCAGCTCAAAACTACTGACTTCTTCCACTCGGGCTGGCGAACCAACACAACATCAATGATTCATTGAGACAAAAATGAGTGCACATGTGGGCACACGGTTAATCTGCCTGACTGGCTCTGCGTCAGTTCAGGAATTTACCATCCTGAACCCCCCCCCAATCGAAGACACACACCGCAGAGCAGTCAGTACAAACAGGTTCCATTCAAATCACTTTAATTACTGCTGACCTTCAGCTATTTCATTAAGGCAAAAAAGATCAAAGAACAGAGGGTAAGAGAGAAATATGTTTACTACTTTGTTTGTTTTTCCTGAGTTGTCACAACCGTACTTTGGTACATTTTGGCAATACTATATCTCATAAAGCCAGTCCAATAAAACAATATTGAACTACGAAAGAAAGAGAAAGTAAGAGAGACAGAGCGTGAGGGAGAGAGAGTGAGTAAAGAAAACACATGCCAGAGTAGACTGATACGCAAAACGATGTGAAAGGAATTCCCACAGTGTGTGCCAGATAAGCCCAGAGGAGGAGCACATTCATCTACTCTGGACAGCAGAGCCGTTTTGGGTCTGCTGCAAATCTAGCGAGAGGTAAAATAGCGCATTTTCATTTGTGGATCTTCTCCCAGCAAAGCCGGCACTGGAGTTTGTGTGCGTTTGCCTGTCTGTATACAGTTTATACATAAAATGTCAAGCAGTCATGCAGACAGTATGAGTGCTAAGATATGTGTGTGTGAGTGTGATGCAAGCTGGGCAGCATGTGTGCGTGTGTGTGTGTCATAATGGTGGGCCAGCCTGACAGGCACCACTTATAATCGCTTTAGGGCAGGACTTGCACAACAATGTGGAGAAGCTAATGCCTGTGGTTTAGGCCCTTGGCGGCAAATGGGCTAATAAAAAAACGACTGCTAGAAACGCAAGCAATGACACTGGAATCAACACACATATTATTTATATCTCACTCTCTCTCTCTCTCTTACTCACACATACACTCATACGCAGACATACACACTTATACTCATGCACTGTAAGTACTAAGAGGCCAGTGTGCCTAGAACTGTGACTGTCGTCCATAACGTTCAGTTTGTGGTCGATCAGGATGGCCATGTGGATAATCAGTGACCCTCTCTACTGGCAAATCATTTTCTAGAGTCAGAATTGTTCACAGTGACAGTGATAGGAACAGAGTTTCCTCTAAAAGTTACCTGACAGAAAGTTACTAAATGAAATGTTTATAAATATATTGCACGATTTCTAAAACATTGTTTTAGAAATCATTTTGAGGTAAAGATTTGACCTAAAGCATGTTTAGAACTTCACGGTGAAGAGGTACATGCAGCGTGTTGTAAGGTCAAACAGTACCCAAAGAAAAATGTATGTTTCCAGATTTACCACTATTTTAGTATTAAAAACATTACATATAAAAACTCAGAAGACACATGAAAGTTCACTGGTTACTTTGGGTAGTTTTATTTGCATTGCAGACATTGCAACCTCTGATTTCTATCAGCATCATAGTATATAAATCAGTAAGTCAGTAAATCACAGTCAGTAAGTTTATCTACAATGCAGTATTTTACAACAAACCTCTCTGAATGACATTTCAATGGTTGAATTATGTAGGAATGTTAAAACAATTGGTGGAATTCCCCTTTAAATGCCATAAAGTGGCCCTGGGTATCACAAGAAACATTAAAACAGAGGAGGCCTACAGATCAAAGCACTACAAAACTAAAAGTCTAAGTCAAGCACGACTCCAAAATCACTTCACTGATCAGAAATGCAAAAGCTTCCACTGCCAAACACAAGATAAAAGAACAGGACTCACAGAACTTTTACTCCAAAATATCCTGACATTAACCGCTTATTATTACTTTCATTTTGCTATACTACCATGCAATTATGTAATTACATATTATCACATGTTGAGTTTGATGGTGAGCAATTAATTACATTTAAATTCGATTTACATTCTGGATCAGCAGCTTCAACTCTGCACTTCTGACTTTTTCCATTTCTTTTGATGTCAAAAACATGGAAAAAATATAAAGGATGCTGTTCTTTCTGCAAAGCAAGCCTGTACGCATAAAAACAACTTTGAATCAAATATGAATCATAAAGTCTCTTTTTTGTCTCCTGAGCACAAATTGATTGAAAGTTTAGAATCATTTATAGCAGAACTTCTCAGAATTGTTCTATTTTCAGTACATTCTGAGTAATTCCTAATGGTTACTGGATAATAAGCCTTAAATCTAATAACTGAATAATAAGTCTAGAGTTTAAGGGGTTAATATTTTTGTTCCTTGTAAAAAGCACACCAAAAATGTGTGGCTGCGCACGCTTGGTAACTGAAGCAGCTGAAGCGTGTGAGGGCTGGAGGTGGGGTGGAGCACAGAGCTGGGGCAGCAGGACAGAGCTCCATAGCCTTTCTCTTCGCACGCGTCTCCTCTCCTCCCGCCGCTGTCCAAAACAGCTCTGTGACTCACTCTGACTCACGCGCCATGACTACTTGCTTTTTAAATGGTCCAATATGTCTATCCTCGCCATCAGACACTTTCCTAAACGGAGCAGAAAGAGAAAAACAAGGCGGAGAAACCGGTTTGCGCTTGTGCCCTGGAATAAATCAGGCTACATGTGGAGCTGGGGTTGGTTCTGTTTGAATACACTGTCTGTGGCCCGTTTAGTGTGTACCACATGAAGATATTCAACCTGTACTCTAAGGCTGAATATCATGGACATGTTGGGAAACAGTCGCAGGAAAAGTAGATTCAGACGAGTATTTTCAAGCTCTTTTGGAGCTCTGACTGACATAATTTGTCATGCTACTCCCATAACCCAAACAATTTTATTTCAGTCATATAGACTTCAGGGGGCCTACAGACATCATGTCAGTCTCTCACTCACACACTCACTCACTCACCCTCTAAACCAACATGTCAGGGTTTATTGGTCAACTCAAGTTATCAATTTAACCTAATAATGTTTTTTTTTTAATCTTTTTTTCTTAATCTTAATGACAGTTTGGCATCAGTCTTAACCTTATCTTGCCTAATGCACCACATTTAGAGACGTAAAATCTGCTGCCATATATTGGCCGTAGCAAAATGAATCAGCATGTAGAAATGAAGCATTCTGCGTGGTACCATGTATTCTATCTCAGTATAAAAGAAGCACTGTGTGGACTAGGGCTAAACAATATGGACAGAAAATGCAATATTTGCTAAAGCTATTGGATTTTGAGATGACAATAAGAGAAGTGACAAATTATGTTTAAAATAACGTGTCTCTGGTTGGATGCGCAGTAAGTACAGTCTCTGATTTTATTTATTTTGTTTTTTCTGTGTAATTAAAGAGAAATCTAACTAACTATCCACACCTTTGGGCACAAAATAAAAATAATGAAACACTAAGAGCTTCTTACATCATAAAATATATCTATATAGGCCAACAGAAATGAATAAAAAAAATACATTTAATTCCTTAAAAAAGTTTCTTATGGTGATGCAGGTTTGTTGTGACAGTGGCCATTACTGCTCCACACATTTTACATGTAACACCTGAATTGAGAATAATCATCATGATTGATCTAATTTCACAGCTTAGCCTTTCACGGTATAGAGTATTTTTTGAGCTGTGCAAGTGGGTGTGCTTTGAGACTGGCTCTCTAGCAGAGTGGTTAAGTCACTCACTCCACCTACGGAACACTGGGGTTCAAAATTCCCTAAGGAAGGCACATTGCTGCTCTAACAGACACGACTCCTAACAACTTTGTCACCAACGTAATTACATCATTCCGACGTTGTGCTACTGTAAGTGAAATTTCTTTGTTCTGTTACAGTAGCTCACATTCAGAACAGAAGTCAGATCACTAAGGTATTTTTTATTTGTTTCATTAAAGTAATAATAAAGGTGAGTGATGTGAGAAGTGCATTCCTATTCATATGCCTGTATGCTCAAACGTGCCACATTAAATCAAAAACACATATTCAGCTATTAGATTATGTTCTGTACATATCAAAATAAATCCAGCATCAGCACTGTGAAATTCTATCACTTTTTAACAGAGAAAAATGTTAAGTAGATGGGCTTACTTTTTAGGTCCTCACTCTCATAACTCTTATAAATCTTAAGATTAATAACTAATAAGCCTAAAGATTAAGTGGTTTAAAAAACGTCAGATCTGAAAAATCAGATCAAATCATAACAAAATATCGTATTCTGATGAAACTCTCTGCTCTCTGCTCCCATCCCACCCCAGTATTATATGCTCAGTGTCCACCACTCAAACAGAAGCTTTGCAAAAATATTGAACATACTGTTCAACCACTCTCTCTCTCTCTCTCTCTCTCTCTCTCACTTTCTCTCTCTTTCTTTCACACACACACAAGCACACACGATCTCCTGCACTGCTAAACTGAATCATGAGGTTGTGATGTTCTGTCCCTGGACTTTGGCCAGCAGTATGCTGAAATAACGGCATGTGCTGTGGCTTGAGCAGGAGGTCTCTGTTACGCCACCCTGACCGAGCACACGGATGGGCACAGGAGGGCACAGCTTGGTGTGCCAGCCCTATTCTGGCTCTGCTATCATGCAGTAAAATACTTCCACTCTTTCATCCCCACCAAAACCCCCTAGCTGGCATTGTGCTTGTGCCATGCTTTGTGAGCTCCACTTTGTTGCCTATCCTGCCCTACTTGGAACCATTTGACCCCTCGAGCTTTCGCTTTCAAGTTTGGGAACTCTATGGGAAGCTTGGGCGGCTGTGTAATGCCGCTGGAAATGCATGACCTTACCTGATTGGCTGGATGGGTAAACACAGCCTCTTGTTTGATAAACAAAATCAGAACAAGAATCAGCCACCTCAGAGTTAAAACGAGTAGAATCAGGCCAAATGACGTACTGTACTAACTTCTGAAAAAGACTGACACAGCAGAGAGAGAGAGATAGGGCTTCAGACACTCCAAAAAGAGTAAAAAATGATGCAGCGTTGAGAACAGATTCTGTTATAATCATAAATCCTCTTGGTGCATTTTCTTTGGACAAAGTATAGACATGCACTGCCCTGGCTGTAGTAGTTTGGAAAGGTGCTGACAACTTGTCCATTGCTTCACTACTACGATTCTTGGAGGTCGCCAGTACTCGTTGAATGCTAAATACTGCTCGTTTTTCTTCTTCTCTTTTTTTGCCTTGTCAGTGGTATGTTTAGTCTGGAGAAGGGGCACAAAGATGTTCTCTCCCTCCCTCCTTCCCTCCCTCATTCTCTCTCTTTCTGGGGTGAAGGCCAAAAAGGTAAACAGGGTTCAGAAATTCATAAATGACAACTGGCAAGTCTAGTCTGAACATCTGTCTGTATATTCACCAATTACTCACTTAGCTTCACTTAGCTTTTTCAGCTTTGTTTGCTCTGTTTAAAATGAATCAGGAACTGTGTGCAAGTTCATAATACACTCCTTTATAGTAGTACATTCTTTTCACACACACACACACACACACACACACACATCTGCTTTATAAGATCGTTATCCTTCACATGCCAGGAATAGTGATTCACTACATCAAACATTCACCAAAACAGAATTTCAAATGGATAGACAAAGAGAAGAAAGAAAGAATGAAATGAAAGATGATAGGCCAAGTCTAAGAGACAGAACAATGTGGGTGGGAAAGAAAAACAAAGTTGGTGCACCTTTCATCTGACTGATCACAGGCACCTGACTAATTAACTCTGCATGTAAATATACATTCCTTTAGCTTATTTGTGTTATGCTCTGAAGAAGGCACGATAAAAACATTTAAAGACATTTTAATTTAAGGAGTGCCTTGGTTTGTAGAGCTTTTTCTGTTTTTACCTCATTGATTCTTCTTCCTTGACACCAAAGAGCAACTGACTCAAACAACATTCAAAGCAAAGATTTTTTCAACTTAGAGAATGCCTACAACTATTCTTCTAAAAAAAGAAAGTGTGTTTTTAAAAAAGAGCAGCAAGACTCCTTTGGGACCAGAACGTCTGCTGCAGCTGCCGCGCTCTAGACTATGTGGTTTCCAATAGCCTTGGGCCAATAATTGATATTTTTTCAAATACTGCGATTAGTAGTGGGTGATATATCAGTTCATCTAGCATATACTGCTTCTTAAAGTTGTCAATTTTGTAATTCTGTTATTCTGGTATGCAGCAAATAAATGAAGGTAAAGCAACATACATAAAGCACAAAACACGGTAATGCCCTCACCTCCCTTGTAGTGAGTTGTAGTCTGAGGTAAGTTTGTTGTCAAAGGAGCAGAAATCAGAATGTAATGAGTTACAAGAACAGTGGAAGAAAAAGCCAGGACGTAGGGGTTAGCGATTACCCATTATCCTAGTTTGGAGACTAGCCGGCCTTCTGTGCGCACTGACTACAGCACCCCTCACTCGGCCAGCTGCTTTAGGCGATGCCATGGTCTCAGGGTCTGGTTCTCGCTACAAGCCAAGAGGCTCCACAGCTTCTCAGCTAAAACTGATAGTGTGAATGGCTTGTAATATTTACCAAATTCCAGCAGCGTCTAATGGTCATAGATGAAAGCACCAACGCAAGAGATGTGACAGATGTGAGAAATTCAGTCACAAAACAACAACATTTAGCACTGTTTTTGCCAAGATTGGAGAAGCTGTATCTCGTTAGGGTAATAAAGCAATACTGACATCTATCTATTTATCATTTACATCTGTTCTTACTATTTCACCCAACAAAAAATATTAGATTTACTTTAGTTGTTAAAAATCGTGCTTAGTAAAAGTGAAAGGACATATCAGAATAACATGCCATTACTGATCTACAAAAAATAGGTTTAGCATACAAAATGGGTATACCTGATAAAAATATTCATAAATACATTATACCGCGACATATAATGAATGAAACCCTCAGAAGTCTTAATTATACTGCGATATAAATTTTTGGCCATACTGACCACTACTAACTGCAGGATTATGCAAATTCTTTCACTGGGTACTTTGAATGCCACTTGGAAAGATTATAATGTAGTAATGCATTTTTAGTCTGGCAAAAAATGCTGAGGAACATTGACATGAAATAAAGAAAATTTGGTAGAAAATAAAAGCGATGAGCTTGATGAGAAAAAAGGTGCCAGTATTTTGATTTCCGCCCAAACAAACATGGATAACCACAGTATGCTAACAGTGTTACATGCCAGCCACGTAGAATATTGTTACTATTATGAGTAACATAAGTAATTATAACATTATTACATTATAAATAATATTAGAAGGTAGCTCAGTAGGTGATTGTGAGGTAATTACATTACCATCAGGAAAAATGCAAGCTATAGGGTAGGACTCATGCTTATATGTGGTACTTCCTAACTAAAAATGAATCACTATCATATAGTTTATTGCGATAATTCTGCAGACGATAACTGTATGTCTAAATTTACATGATTCAAGTTTAGTTTTGGCCATAAAAGACCACATTTTAAGTCCTTAAATCTTGCTTATTATTCACTTATTATTTGAATATCTTTTTGGTAATGACAGGTAATAATATAAATGTAATAATAATAGTTGTTACAAGAATCTCAGAATGCTGACAGGTCCTTAGAGCTTGTGTTAGCCATATTTTTGAATGATTTAATGTTCATTTCCAGAGACAGTGTAGGCTGGTTTAAAGTGAACTGGGTGGATTTTAAAACATGAAAGTGTGGTAAACATTGTCAATCCAATCTGCTCCCCCAGCTAGCTCCCTGTTTAGTAACATAGCTCAAGTTTTTGAGTGTGTTGGTAAAAGGCACCCCTCATGCCTCAGACGCTCCGCCGCAACAGTTCCGCTCACTAACAAGTGGCACCAGACTTTGGCCTGGGGCTCTCGGATTCCAGTAAATGTTTCGTTATGCAACCTTTAATAGGTGTCACCTTATCTGAACCCAGGGTGAACACTGCACTGAGGCAGTCAGAGCCTGGGGGCAGTGAGAGAGAGAAGCGCCCTGTTCTTCAGCTCACTGTGGGCGGCTGTGCCAGCTGAAATCCACCGCAGCTGATGCCAAGTCATGTTTGAGAGAGTGCCTCGTCCCGTGCTGATTGCGGGACGAGCAGCGGAAGAGTAGTTATTGCCAGGATGTAAGGGGAGGAAGAGGTGGGAGGATTTGGAGAGGGGCGGGCATTCTGGAAAACACAACTATCCTTCATGTCCTAGTACATCCCAAAGGGAGATTCATGTTCGAGGCATAGATGCTCTACCCTGATGTGATGTTGCTCTTCAAATTGCAGATATTCTTTGCTCATGCAAAAGCAGAGATCATCTGTAGCTTAGTTCAAGAATCAACTATTTTGTTTAATATTAATTAAAATAGGAATAAGGCAGTAAAAGGCCACCAAAGGTCCTTGAAAGAAGAGGTCAGTGCACTCTCTGATGATATGTACTGAAATTTCACCATTGGCTCAGACCAAATGTATTTTTTTTCAGAAACTGGGACAAGAAGACATTTTCAGAGCTGACAGGGCTCTAAGATGGGTTCAAGCCGCCAGCCAGGCAGTGGACGCCTGCTGACAATAATATGTTCCATAATTGTAGCCAGCCCTACTGAAACACATCTTTTCTCCCCTGATAGTGAAAGATCAATATGATTACAGCTGGAATAGAATTGCTAAAATTCAATGTCTTTGATATTCCATCTTCTCTCACAGGCTATATACACTATATACACAGTAAAATAGTATATTATGCATTGATTCCATAGTATGTTACATGCTTTCTCATAAAAATGGCCACATCTGTCCCAATCAGTACACAGTCTTAAAGTTCTTTTTGCCAACATTAAAGCACAATAGCACTCTTGACGACCACTCCTTACAGATCCCTCAAGAACCTTTGCTACCATTACTTATAATAACTTGAACACTATTATTGTAATTAATTACTTAAAAAGCCAGGACCTTGTTTGTATTATTGTCCATGTAGTTACTGGATAATAAGCCTTAGCATGTAATAAGCCTGAAATTTTAAAGAGTTTTGCAAAATATCAGTGGGTACATCTGCAGTCATGCAACTCTGGCCATTCATGAGTTATGTAAAATGAAAGAAGCCACAAAGGATTTTTACTGAAATACGATAACCTTCAGAAGGACGCTGGAACATGGAGTTTGTTTTCACAACAGTTTCCCCTGTTTTCATACAGTGTCAGGTGATTGGCTGAGGTAACGGTATGATGAGAGTAAAGTGTGATGTACTACAGGGCAGGAAAAATCGATTCTGAGCATGAAAGACAACGCTCATGATTGGTGGCCATGTGCTGAATCAAATATTTGAACTAGCGGAGTGACGTCCATGTTGTATAAAAGTAACAGGAAGAGCAGACATGGGGTCAACTGTGTATGAAACAAAGACATCTGGCTAGGTGTGTTTGTGTGGAAATACATTGCTGTGCGCAGTCACATGTTACCTTTTGACTTCTAAATACACAGCACACCACACAAGCTGAACACTCTACAGACACGAACACACTGAGGAACTTCAAAGAGTCAGCCACAATGCCACAATGCTGAGAATACTCCAGGGAGAACATAAATGCTACCAACATTTTATCTTACTTCAAACTGTTACCTACTTTTGAAAGTAGTTTGTAGTTCAGTTTGTGGCAGAAATGTAGTAAGCAACTGAGAGAGAGAGAGACTGTGTCAGCATGAAATGTGCTTCATTGGCCGCTCTGGGTCTTCAGTACAGTACTTCATGTGCTCTTTCTTTGAAATTTCTCCAGTACTACATGAGTGCCATGGCTGGCAGTCTACATGCACTAAGAGGCTGAAAAAGGCTTCAACAGAGAAGAGTATGATGACTCACCTTCTGCTGCATGAAAATGGCTCACTTCTTCCATTTAGCGTTAGTGCCATTCACTTTATACTGGTTACTACATTCAGAAAATATATATATAAACATTTATAAAAATGTGATACAGCATTGCAGAGAAATATAACATTTATTTCTGTAGGATTACAAATGCAGTAAAATGAATTCAGTGCAGATATTTTAGCACAGCATCCCAGTGTCTCCTAAATGGTCTGCTCTTCTAGAGTACAATATATCATCGAATATCAGTTTGAATCAGTTCAGCCAAATCTAAACATCTGTCTCATGCTGATAACTGTTTTCAGCAAACACCTGCAGATACCGATATGATTCCGATATCAATGCACACACCTAATGGTCATGGAACATTTCTGTAGATGTCCCCTGTGAAATCAGTCTAATCGGAACTTCAGACAGACAACATTTCTGTATGTTAATATAGTTTCTCTTCTTATGGTCATTTCTTTCAACTAAGAAAAATAAATGAAACTGAATTTATAGTCCACCTCTCATTAAGCGGCTATGCGACACAAAGTCCGGGGTCTTCAATGACAAAGAGGAGATGAAATAGCTTCAACATAGTGAATGTGGCAAGACGAGTTGAGTTTCACCCTGGGAGGTATGACATTAAAGTTACTTTGTAAAAAGAATGAGTTTACACTCTGGACTTGGGTCCAACTGGAACCAGTTCAGAGTTCCTCTCCACTCCACGAATCAACAATTTAGCTCAATGAATCAGCAGGAGAGCTTGAGTGGTCGTGGAGGAGGATGAAAAAAATACATCTGTCAAAGAGCCTTCTTTTGCCATGAGCAGAGCAAAAAGGAGCCAGTAGCTCTGAATCAGTCTCTCTCTTTATCTCTCTCACACACTTTCTCTCTTTTTCTGAAAAGGATGCCCAATATCCATGGAGAACAGATCAGGAAAAATGCTAAGCGCTTGTGTCCTCTCCTTTGTCGTCTCTTTCTTCTAACCCCACACCCGCCTCCTGCAAGCGACCCACAGACGATAAAAAGTGGCCCTGACAAAGGAAGCTGAAAAAGCCCCATCCGAGTTCAGTAGGACATCTAAGAATAAACAAGAGATGTGCAGAGAATGCTTCTCTTTCCCACACTCACCTACCCCAGCCACACAGACTCTCACTCTCTCTGCCACTCAAACACACCAAAGTCAATGACAGCACAGTGTTAGCCTGTCCAGGGCACTGTGCCCATAAAGTATCTCAGCAAAGACTAGACTGCTGCCTGAATTGTGGCTATCAATCAGACAGCACAGGAAACACATTTTAAGCAATGGTCAAAATATAACAAAACCTGATACCTGATGTATCACACTGTTTATTTTTCTAGGGATTGTAAATAAGTTAAAGCAGACAAAATGCAATAACATCACATTTAAAAAGGAAATGAGAAACTACAAAAATGTATTCAATACATCTGCAAAAATGCACTTGAAAATTTGAAAATGAACAGAACAAAAGAAACAAACAACTGATGAAAATAAATGAATAAAATAGTATAAAGGCATCTAACATATCGTCGCTGTCCAAAAAAAATCTCGATTTTTATTTTTCTGCATCATTTGAAAAAGATGTCCTTTACTTTGTGTGAAAACTTCATGATTAATTGATCAATAGAAATGTTTTTATTAACTAACATTAAAAACAAAGAACACTTTTGCACTCTCCTGTAACGTAAGAATTTTAGAGATTTTTTTAATATCAGGAACGATATGGTATGTGATCCACAAGTGGCTCTGGATGTTATATAGCAGCAGTAACTTGCCTGCAGATACCACAAGCCACATGACATAGATGTGTTGCTGAAAACTGGCCATTTTATGAAAACCATTTACACATGACGTAGTTAAGCCAATGTGCCTGAAGACCTCTGCCTCCTTACAACAAGAGGGGTGATATAAGGCCACGGTTAAGTGTATGTTAGGTCTCTGTGGGGCTGTTAAACAGATCATTACCCATTACACATTCTGCACAACTTTATAGTACCAGAAAGAACATATAAAAGCCCCCAACAGACCTCAAGCTTCATAGACTGCATCCTTTTTCATCCTTGAGTCAGTATTGGATAATTTAATCAATGTTACTTAGAGATTACATGACTTTTCAGCTTTTTACAGCCTCAACGATGGCAGTGGCTGTAAACCAACATCATGCTGCATATATCACTGCACAGATTCTCCTCTGAATACTGGGGGAAAACAGTGACTGAAGCACTACCTGTACTATCATGCAGTATGTGTCACAGAATTCAGGTGAAAAGCAAAGTCGCTTCACAATGGTTAGCACTCACAGCATTACTCATGCTCCACAGCAAAGCTGGTCATAGTACTTTAAGCTTGCACGGCAAACTCACAAAAGCACAAAGCTTGTGGAATGTTGAGAGAACGCACCCAAATCTGTGGGCGGAAACAGAGCTTTACCTGCAAGTGCTGTCTTTCACGCACAGATACTTGGCAAGCATCATAAGGGCACAGACACATAAGCCTTTGGTTATTAATAGCGTGTGGTGTGACGAGTCGTTACGCCTAACAACGTAACTTTGGTCCCATCTCACGAGGTGGTTTCCATGGATTTCCACAGGACTGTTTTCTTGTTTCTCTGGTTGTCAGGTAGCTTCAGGCATACAGAGAACACTACAAAGCATGATAGCATCAGTGCCATCCTAATTATTTTGCTAAAATTCATTGAATAGCACAATCCCACCACATACAAACACATAGATTCACACAACCTAACCAAATAGTATGTCTATAAACACAAAACCTCTTTGTCAGCAGACACCTCATATCAAACATTACTCGGGACCAGTCATATGACTGCCAATGGTCACAGCAGGCAAGTGACCTGTTGTCTCCACTCAAATTCACCATGTGCCACATATAATGAGAACCCAATGCCGTTATACAAATCAGTGAATGGGGATTTACTGACAATCCCATGACAGAAAAAAGTTAAGCGACTCACAAAGAGCTGCATGCTTAGAACGAATTCTTCACACCAGCTGAAAAGTAACAACCATTAAGAACAGCGTTTTCCAACTCACTTCCATGGGGACCCGCAGATAGACCTGAAACTTCTCAATATGCCTGAACCAAGAAATCAACAGCACTGAATTGCTGGTACAGTTTTACTGGGGACAACAGAACTTTAGATTGAAGTGATGATACTTCAATCTGAAATTATGACTTAAGCAGAGTCAGCCAGTAAAAGCAGCTACCAAAAGCAAGTTCCCCAAGTTCCCTATAGACCTGCATCTGATCCTAGCACATCCAGCATCTATACCATAGAAATGAAGTTTGTTAGGTGGTCTTTTTGGAATCTCTTTGGTCTAAAATAAAATACTAAAGCTCAAAAGTGAAAGAGGGAATGCTGAACCAGCACAAAAGAACTAGTTTAAAACTTTAGGACCTAATTGTGTAGAACTGGGCTTGAAAAGTGCATTCATTTCCTCACAGATTTGAAAATACTCAGAAATGTCAATCACGATTGTAGTGCAAGGTCCTATATGTCGCATATGTGCATGTACAGTACATTTACATAAGGTACATACACTGATCTGGATACCCCTAAACTGCTGCAGGAGGAAGTGACTGAAGAAGTGTGTGCACTGTGGGGACTAGATTTGGAAAACACTGCCCTGACCCACTCAGCAGTGGTCAGCACTGAGCGCATGAGGGCGCATGGGAACCTAACTTACCTTCCAGCCGGCGGAGCTGTTGCTGTCTCCCTTATCCTTGAAGTAAGGCACGCTCTTCACCATCCAGTCGTAGATCTGGGACAGAGTGAGGCGCTTCTCCGGGGAGCTTTCGATGGCCTTGGTGATGAGGTCCGCATACGACATGTTGCCCCATGCGTTGCGCCGGGAGGAGCTGCTCTTCCTCTGCGCCGACACGGACGACAGCAGAGGTACATGCTGTTGCTGCTGTTGCTGCTGCTGAGCCAGCTGTGGACTAGAGACCTGCTGCTGCTGTTGCTGCTGCTGCTGGTGGACACAGTCGAAGTCGAGCCCCTTCTGCTCCTCATAGTCCTCGCTCTCTTCCAGCAAGCCGAGGCCACCGACCAAGTCCGTATGGCCCGCCGAAGCCGCCGCCTCTCGCTGGCCAGAAGACGCCGGCGAACACGTGCCCGAATCCGCGGGGTTCGTGAGCTCCGGCCGGGGCAGCGGCCACGTGCATGAGCGCGGCCGCGGGAGCGGCGCGAAGTCCGGGTCGATTTCTACCGTGTGTCGCGGGGCCGCTTCAGCCATGGCGCCGAGCACATAAGGAACGGCCGGCGGAGAGAAAAAGTGAGCTGAAAACAACCACACAGAACTAACTAACTTAACCTCACTCGGGCTGAAAACTGAAAGGCAGCGAGGAAAAATAGAAAGAAAGTAGTTTCTTTAGACTTTTCTCGTCAGAGATTCACTAACCTACATCTGAGAGGGTTTAAAAGTGAGGAAAGAGCAGAACCGAAGAGGAAAAAGCGAGCAGACAGAAGCGTTTGCCTTTCACATGAGAGAAGTGTTGTCGTTGTTTTGGTCGGAGTTGTGGTCTAGTTGAGCGCTCCGGTCTCCGTCTCGCTCCTGTCACTAATGTCGCAGGCTGAGCGGTGTGAGTGTGTATATGAGTGTGTGAGTGTGTGTACATGTCAGTGAGTGTGTGTGTGCGTGTGTTCAAAGTGGGGTTAGTGGAACTTGCGCTCGTATGGCAGAAAACCCCGCCCACTGCTTGATTGACAGGCCCCGTGCGCCACTGACAGCTCAGCTTTCTGAAAGCGAAACAGCGCGAGGCTTCCCCTCGACGCTTGTAAACACGGTTTCTTAAAGGGCCCGTGTCCCATATTTGTCTTGTGTTTTGTTTTTTGCCCCCTGAGGTTCACTTATAATGTGTGTGAGGTTTTTTGTTTGACCAAAAACACACAGTTCATTTTTACATGATCATTTACCAACTTCTCTTTAACTTTCAGAATTAAACAGTCTGTTTTGTTACCTTAAGACGGATATATGTAAATGAGCTCTGTTCTGATTGGCTGCTTATTCAAAGTGAACAACAGTGCAAGCAGATACACCCTTCAGCGTGAGTGGGAGGAGCTAAAATACTTTAGGCTGAATATTTAGAAATATGTAAATATTTGGTTGCATGGACTGGCGAGTGAATGGTACATTTTGAAATGTTAACTGCGTTTACATACTATATCAGACTTCTTCATTATTAAAACGGAGGAAAATTCAGTTATTCTGTGTTATGGACCCTTTAAAGAAATATCGCACTTATTTGCATGAATTCAATTCAATAGCTAGGCTGAAACTTCGCTACTGTTAAAGTTTCAAAGTTTCACTCTCCAGTCTTTACTGTGCCTATATGAAACTAAGCTAGAAAAACAGACAATTTTTTTGTGATGTCACAGAAACCATATTATTTACATACATCCAAGCATTCAGCCTACAGCAGTTTAGCCCCCGCACTGACGTTGTAAGGAGTGTTTCAGCCTGGAGTGCTTTTTGAATGAGGCACAGTACAGAGCAACCAATCAGAAAAGAGCTTATTTACATATCAGGGTAAGGCATACAGAGAGAGAACAGTCACGTAAAATGAATTACAGCTGTTTTTGATACATAAAATCACACAAACGTTATAAGTGGACCTCAGGGTGAAAAATAAATTACAAAAAAGTACAATACGGGCCCTTTAAAGTGAAGTTTTCCTCAGCACACTGCAGGTGAACACGGTCACATAAAGCCTCACATGAAGGTATACTTTTAATTTAGAAAGTGGTTGCCTTTTAAGTGCACAGAGAGTTTTCAAATATCATTAATAAACATTGTAGAGTTTAAATACTGCAGTGTTATTGTGCCTACTTTGCTGACTGAACCGTGGCTAACATGTACAGTCTGTACATCTAGGAATAGCTCTCATAGCTGTGTAATTATAGTGTAATTACATAACTGTCAGACAACTGATAGTGCTGGACTAAAGTATAGTTTACTTACTTAGACAGCAGATAGATAGTAAGGACTGAGGATATTTATAGATGCAAGTTTTCAGCACAGCCTTTCATAAGACACATCAGAGTCTTAAAGTGTGAATTGAAAGTTAATAAAGTCAAAAATCCTATTGACTGAATATTTTGAACATGTTAGATTAATCTTAATCACAACTAAAAAACAACAAATACAGTCATACAATACAAACATTATTTTAATACATTTATTTACAATTATTATACATTTGTATTATTATATACATTTTTGAACATAATATGAACGTAATGCTTATTTGCACAACTGTACAAATGCAATTTTTCTACAAATGTTCATGTCATTCTGTAATATTCTGTATATAGTTATTATGTTAAATGTCTACTCAGACCTGCCTATGTATAGATATTCATATCTGCATTTGTACAGATCTTCACACATCTCTTTGGCTCCTTTCACATCGGCCCTTTATTATTCTTTATTCTATTTTTTGTATTTTTATTTTATTTGTCCCATAACCATCCGATCACTCAAAATGTGCCTCACTACTCCAGATCATTTTACTGTTGACTGCTCTCGTTTGACAGCCTGAATTGTGGCTCGCAGAACTTTGGTGACCCCTTGTGGCTGATTTAGAGATTACACGCAGTTTCCAGCAGGCAAGGCGCTGTAGGGAGACCCTGAGGCCAATCCGGGATGAAGCGAAACGCCTGTGATGACCATGATCGCCCGAGGAGCAGCGGCCTGTCTTCCGCGACAATGTGCCAGCAAAAAGGTGCTCGGTTTGGGCTGCAGCCGTGATTTTGACGTCATCTCAAGTTTCCGGCTGTCAGCAAGCAGCCACACGACGGTTGACACACCCTTTAGCTACGCACACCTTCGCAAGAGCTTAAGACACGCTCGCCGTGTGACCGGAAAAAGCTCATAGAGCTCTTGCTGCTATAGTGCCGTCTGTCAGTGTAGCAGACACGCGTGGAGCGAGCTGTTAGCCGGCGAGTCACTACCACCTGAAGTGAGGAAGTGAGGAGCTGCCGTGAGTATGAAGTCATTCATTAGTCTAACAGCTACGAGGAGAAGACACGTTTAAATGGCTACGTTTAGCTGACGTTTAAAAAGCCTAACAGGGTTAGGTTAAGAAGGACTCGTGGCTTTACTGAATTCAGGCTGTTTCCCTGTTGCTTTATGAAACTGCTGAAAGACTACAGCGCTGTGAGCTCAGAGCCTCTAACAGTCTCTACTCAGCTGTCATTTCCAGTTTTGATTAAAGTAAAATAACTGAAACCATATTGAAAGAGGTAATTATGATTTTGTGGTTAGGTTTGTAGTCATTAGATAACCTGGCTAGTCATGTTAATTAAAGGGGCATTAAAGGGGCACTCAGGCAAATATCTAAAAAGTCACCATCACTATATCTGTTAAAACATGCCTACGTGCTTCCTACTGTGGTCCTTGGTGGTCTCTAGTGTGAGCTTTTCTGGTTTAAAGTCAAGGAAAACCCCCTTTTGGTGATGTACCTTGAAGGTGTTAGCAACTTTTTAAAAATCGCAAGGGGCCTGAGGTGGATTTTTGAGGGTGGGCTGTCAGGCTAACACAGAAGAAGCCAGACAGTTAAAGTTACTGTTAAGAAGCCGAATTTGTATTTTTTTATTCTCTACAGTCAGGACCCCCTAAGGGGATTCCCTCGCAGCGAGAAAGAAATGCATGATGGGTATTATGGGCTAGTGAGAGAACGAAAATACAAATACAAGGAACATGAAAATACAAAAGGATACAAAATCGTTAATTCTGTCAAACTGATGAGACCAAAGGATACAATATTACATAATATTACAAATTAAATGATATATTACATTTTCTGTTTTAGGCTGGATTGCCCTTTTACAATAGTATTACAAGTGCAAGTGTGTGTGAGTGAGTATGAGCGAGTGTGTGAATTTGCACACATGTAATGGTGTTATGTAAAACTGCAGTCACTCAGCCACTTCATTTGAAATGTTTATGCATATGAGCCAAGTCTAATGAAAGGTGTTTTAAATCTCTCATGTCTGGTTCTCCACACCCAGTTTAAGCTTAAACTAGCCTAAACTAGCCTAAGCCTAGACGATATGAGATTTTTAAAGGCGAAACGCCTTTGGCATTGCAATTTAGACCAACAAGAAGCCAGCCCTAAACATGTTATCTCTATTATGATTGTTAGTGGACAGTGTGATCTAAAACCTTAATTTTCTGGGTCATTAAAATGTTAGAAAGTCACTCTGAGCTCTGAGTTGCCTTTAAAACTACAGAGAATATCTTTAAACAGTGACAATGTGATTCCATGCAAATGAAAATGTGATGAAAAAGTTGTTTTCATTGTTAATTTAAATGTTTCTGACAGGTGGTGACACAAAGCGGATCACGAAATCATGGCACCGAGTTCTGTCGTTCAAGCCATCATAGACTTGTCTGCTGGAGCCTGTGGTACAATATTTCAACTTTCTTTAATACTTTTCACTTTCTTTTTCTTCTTTACCTCTGTTTTTAGTAAAAATAAGCTCATACACCTGTAGCTAGTCAGTAGCAACCCTATAAGATGTCCAATAGTATGTTAGAGCTAGGCTTTCACTGATGCACATGAACATTTTTTTACCGTTCTGCCTTACACATGGGCATTTGAAGCTTGTGGAAGACGTTCTATATGTTTAATCTGAAGCTTGTAACAGACATCAACATAGACCCTAGTCAACTGACATGTTTTGTTAATGTTATAAGTGAAAATAAGGTTACACATCCTCTATGGACAACACACTAATGCACATTTTAGTGTACAATATTTGCGAAATGTAACATATTAGGGGAAAAAAACATAAAATGTGACCTGCACAAAAATGATGGCGCATTTTAAATATGTTAAATTCAGCAAATAAAGAGAAACTGTGCACTAAACTTTTCAGAAACATGGCTTATTTACGTCAGTTGCCTGTAGAGGATGTGTTAACATACTTTCACTTAATCAGCATTATTAACAAAACATGTAATGTGACCAGGAGTGTTTAGCAAAGGACCGTATAGTTTATCTTGTGATAATATATATATAGCAGTGTCTCTTTTAGTACAAAAACATTTTGTTCCACTCATTGTAAATTAACACATGATTGGATGATTTCATTGTTGCTTCCTAATTGTGTTGGTGGTTAATCTAATAGGCAAGGAATTCAGTTCAGCTCCTGCAGTCCTAACCAATAGGAAAGGTTGTTTGCCTGGATCTACCTACATACTACAGAGAAAAGAAATTTTAACCGTTTTGTTTCCAACCAAAATTTAACAACAATATAGCATTACTACAACACTTACAGAGTTGAAATACAACTAGCATGATGATTCTGTTAAATACCAATAAGCTAAAATGACAGACATGTATTTATGTATTTTGTATTGTGTAGTTAGAAGACATCTTTGTGTTGAATATCCATTAAATATACTAAACCAGGGGTGATGTTTGACTTTGACCTTAATTGCAGTTACATTTTTTGTATGCAGTGTGCTGAGTCTGCACCGTTTGATTGAATGGAAATGTGTGGCATAATTGAACTTCATACAGAAATGTATTGTTTTGAGTGTAAGATAGCATGTTTTTGTGTTAAAACACATGCAGTTTTTGTTTGTAACACGTATGTTTTGAGGTGTAGAACACAAATAGATGTTTCTGTAAACAAATCCCTACACCTTTACTGCACCTGCAGGTAACATGAGTAGCACTGTTTTTAACAACATTTCCTCCTGCCTTTTTAAGGTGGTGTAGCATGTGTACTGTGTGGCCAGCTGTTCGACACTGCCAAGGTGAAGATGCAGACTTTCCCCAACATGTACCGAGGCTTTATGCATTGCTTCGTGTCCATCTCCAGACAGGTGGGCCTGCGTGGTCTGTACCAGGGGACCACCCCAGCTTTGCTGGCCAACATTGCCGAAAACGCTGTCCTCTTCATGAGTTATGGCTTCTGCCAGGATGTGGTGCGCTTTGCGATCGGATTGGACAGAGGAGCCGAACTCAGGTGAGATACTTTGTTCTAGTGGTGGAATTTTACCTTAGAAGTCTAGAGCTGTTATAGTTATTTTGTTAAACATTCAAAATTACCTTATAGATTGCACTAAATTACAAGAATCTTCATTGCCAGTAAAATATTGTAAATGTACAGTATTGCAGTAGACATTTTATAGTCATGGCTAAAATCACAGAAACTATTGTAAACTGATGGTATGTTCCTGTATACAGAAAATGTAACACTACATTAAACTAGACAAACAAGTAATGTTACAACAAATTCAGGTCAGTTTAGTTGCCAGTACATTTGGGTACAGCTACAGGTAATACTTACTCACTGGTGTGAACTACCAAGGTGCAACCTGCAATCTTATTTCAGGGCCTGATAGCCAGAATCTGTAGGGGCAACACTGTACAGTTATGTAACTATAGCACTAGCTACAGCAACAAGCTACTGATTTGCTGATTCCAAAGCCATAATAATGTTCTTGATGATTATTATTTCTCTTCTATGATATGTCGAAAGCATTTTAAACTTATGTATAGAGTCATATGCAAACTTTTGAATACCTCTGGTCAAATGACATGTCTTGTTGATTTTCTTAGTGAAAATAAGTTAAGGGAATAAACTTAAATGTGACATTTTTCTGTAAATTTTAATGCACAAGTTCTATTTATTTGCTGAGGAAAAAATAAAACATGAAATGTTGAATGTACCATAACTTTTGCACAGGTCATACTTTTTTGTGTTTTATTTTCTTCCAATATGGTAAACTCAGCAAATAAACAGTAATTGCACATTGAAATGTGTAGACATGTGTTATCTTTGGAGAATGTGTACTAATTTTCAGTTCAGCAACACACGTAAATTGACCAGGGGTGCTCAAACTTTTGCATTTGACTGTATATTATATATTCTTGTCAGTGTTCAAATGTTGTGGAATTTAAAACAGTGTCCCAGTTTTCTCATTTTACTTATGTAAGTTTCGTAGGAGATTCTGGGATCTACAGTAGTGCTAAGAATGGATATCGACTCCCAGATTTCATAGCAGATTGGAGCAACACACCATATTTCAAGAAAACAGCATTTTCTTACAGTGTACTTTACAGATATTTTTAGATGTAATTGCAGACTTACATAATTAATTACATAGTTATATAATAACTACATTTATGTAAAATGAACATTCTGTATCTACAGGTTCGAGTTTGCACTTCTGCCTTTTTTGTTTGGAAAAAAAATGACTAAAACATGACAAAAATCGAAAAGACGTTTTTTCTTTCCACAAAACTTTTCTTTCATATCATAATAAAATGTCTTTTGTTATGCTCAAGAACAAATGCAGTATCCGTTAAAGGTTTGCACAGAAACTAATCTTTACATCTTTTTAACCACTTTTTTAAATGATTATCTTTTCACCTTTCACTTTCAACCACAATGGCATGTAGTTTTAATGAACAGCACAGTCATTTTTTCAGCGTTTTTCTGAGAGTCTGCACAGAATTGTTTCTAAAGAGAAAGTGGGACATATTTCATCAGAATGAAAGAAGATGTGTTCTACAGCACGTACGCCATGGGGGACCTAGGAGGGTTAATCGTCACTTGGTTTAGTAATTAGCAATTACTGCGCAGTAAGGTTACAGGAATGAGGTCCCTTTGGTAGTTATTATGAATATTGTAAATATGTAGCAGCTGAGTGGAATGGTTGGAGGCTTTAGATGACTGTAACTGTTGAGTCTAGTGCCTAATGTGAGAGATAATGAATGCATGCAGTGGTTAATGAAAGGTGTTTTGTGTTTCAGTGACGTTCAGAAGGCATGCTCTGGCTCTGTGGCCTCCATCTTCTCCTCTCTGGCTCTCTGTCCCACTGAGCTAGTGAAGTGTCGCCTGCAGGCCATGCACGAAATGGAAGCATCTGGGAAAATCGCCAGTGGACAGAAAAGGTAGTGTTCAAAAAAGTTTAAAATATTCTGAAATGCTGTTTGACAGTTTCAGTGTATAATCTCAGATGAACTGTATTCATGTGGTCAATCGTCTTTTTATTAATATAATCCTCACTTCACTTATCTAAATCTCTCTCACTCTGTTCCTGTTTCTCCCTTTCTCAGCACAGTGTGGTCTGTGGTCAGGAATGTCTTGAGGACAAATGGTCCTCTGGGCTTCTATCAAGGCTTGAGCACTACAATAGTACGTGAGATCCCTGGCTACTTCTGCTTTTTTGGAGGCTATGAGCTGAGTCGCTCCCTTTTTGCCCGCACCATGGGGAGGGACAAGGAGAACATAGGTAACCTGATTATTTTATGAACTTTAGATGCTTTGAAATAAAATTGATATATGAGTATATTCTAGGGAAACTGGAGCTCCTCACTTTGCTGTTGCTTTTGTTATTTTACTGCTAATTGATTTATTCATATAGGTCGAAACATCAACAAGGCCGAAGTTGGCTTTTGGTTCGAATTTACTGGTCCACCTTAAATGGAGAGTCTGACTGCTGCACAATTTAAGGTGGAACTGCAAATCTAAATAAGAAGCTGGCGAATTGAAAGCTAACTTCAGCTTTGTGGAACTAAGGATGGTTTAAAAGGTCATAATATAAAATGAGTTAACAGTGTTTTAAAAAATTTTGGTGGTATTATTACAATAATAATATAATGATATGAGTAAAGCATTAACATTGATACCTCTAATATAAAATATATTTAAATGTGTTTTTTTATGTGAAACAATTGTATTTTGAATGAAACCATGAAGTTCATTCACAATGAACTGCCAAAGATTGTAAATAGTTGACGTTGTCAAGTGATGATGTCACTTTAGGTGTGGATTTATTTTTTTTTTATTTTCCTTGATTTTTATTTTGACTGGAAAATTTCTGAGACCTAGTCCAGATTAAACGTAGGCTTTCTTGGACTACAAAATGTTGAAGTTATGCCACATCATAAAGAAATGCTTCTAACTGACGTGTCCATCTGTTTGTCAGGGGTCGTTCCCTTGATGTTCAGTGGTGGGTTTGGAGGGGCCTGTCTCTGGATAGTAGTTTATCCAATAGACTGCGTAAAGTCCCGTATTCAAGTGCTGTCCTTAGCTGGGAGGCAGGAGGGCTTCCTCAGGACTTTCATGGGGATTGTGCGAAATGAAGGTGAGGGTCAGTTTAACACTAATGTACATACACTGCCAAAAAAACCATGATATGTCATCATATGTGTTGGCTTTACACTTAAGTGCCTGTGTACGACTGTTGTGTAGTACTTCTTAATCTCTACAGATCTGTTGACACGTCCAGACTTCTAGGCCTTACGCCTAAAATGTATTAATAGCTCTGTCATTTGTCATTGTTTCCAATGTAGGTTCTGAATAATAAGCCTTAGGATGTGAACAATAAACTTAAGTGGTTGAGAAGTACAATATTTCAACAACAGATTCAATATGGTGTAGGAGCAAAGAGTTGACAACATACAGAGTAGGCTGGGTTTCAAAATCCTAAAGGAATATTGTATCATTTTTTTAACAAAGTGTACAAAATTGACCTCTAGTTAACACTAAGCGTTTGATGTGAGGTCACATAGGTTTTTGTTGAGGGAACATAAATAACTCTGTCATTAAATGGTAATGACTTTCACATCACCAGCCTTCACTATATACAGAGTTATGCAAAAGTGTGGGCACCCCTGGTCAAATTACAATTTTTGTTGATTTTCTAAGTGAAAATACACATTTACTACAGAGAACACATTTTAATGCTCAATTACTGTTTATTACTAAATTTAATGTTTTGGAAAGCAAAAACATAAAATATGGCCTGTGCAAAAGTTATGACACATTTTATATTTTTTAGGTTTTATTTTTTCCAGTATGTTGAACTCGGCAAATAAATAGAAATTGTGCGCTCAAATTTGCTGAAAGATGCCATATTTAAGTTTTTTCCCTGTAGAGGATTATAAAATCTTTAACATAAGCAAAACATGTAACTTGACTAGGGCTGTTCAAACCTTTGCATACAACTGTAAATGGTATACAGCAGATACATTTACATTTTTACCACAAAGGCCAAATGTCACATTACATCTTTTCAGATGTGAGCATTTCTGTTAAATTTTGCAGCTAACCTCACTTGGCAAGCTTTGTCACAGCACCACCGTTATGTCCCTTTGACTAACCAATAATACACTGATCTACACAGTTATAACTTGCTATGTCATTTCACTCCAGAAAATATTAGAACACAATCTCATGTTATCAAAATCCACATATATTTACGTAGATGCAGCGCAATGTTCAAGTGTCCAGCATGACTAGCCGTTTGGATATTTTAAGAATCACATCAACTAAAAGTACACTGAGAATGGATGCAATACCGATAAAAATTAAATGCCACTAAAAGTCAGTTGTCATAATGCACTATGACCCCAGAAAGTGTCATGACACGACCTTATGTTACAACCATCTGTCACTTCACGTAGGTTTTATGTCAAGTCGACATGAAAGTTGACAAAAGCAACCTTTATGATAGCTGACATCTGTTATAATAAGCTTTTATTACAAAAAAATAGGATTATGTCATTTCTCATGAAAGGCCTGTGTAGCTGTTGTGTAGCTTTATGAATAATAGCTCTTGTTCTTGTGCTTGTTCACTAAGTGTTAGTGAAAATCTTTATCTTACTTGAAAAGATATTTTGACATTGATTAAGAAAGCATGTAGTGGACTGCAACATAGTTCTTGTTTTTCTCTTTCCAGGAGTGTGGCCTCTGTACTCAGGTTTGACCCCAACTTTGATCCGGACCTTCCCTGCCAATGGTGCACTCTTTCTGGCCTATGAACTTAGCCGTAAGATGATGATGAAACAGTTTGACGTTTGACTGTTACAACTGTAAATTCAAAGGTTCCAGCCATTCCCTTGCACAGCAAAGGTGCTGATATTGTAACACACAGTATTGCAAAGTCAGGGAATAATTATTATTTTTTATTATTTCATTTCAAAGGCGCTTCTAATGCTGGCTGTTACTTTTGTAGTATTGAAGGAAGTAATCACAGTGATTTTACTCTGAACAGTATTCATATCTGTTTAGTAGCAGAAAGACTGTCAGCATGAAAATCAGGCAGTCAGCATGTATTGAATCTAATCCTGTCTGCCTGTCATTAAATCTCTCTTAATTTGTCCTGATGTCAGTCAACTCACTTATTTTTGGGATGTAGAATATGTTTTTTTCCACAGGATATTTTAGTGTATCCCTTTTTTTTATTCACTTTAACTGTGCGGCCAACAGCATGGCTTTCATTATCTCTGTCTTCACATATGTATGTGTATGGTGCTATTTTCATTGTGTCTGGTTTCCAAGAATTAAGTTGTATGTTTTTTTTTACTGTGGAGAACATATTAATTTTTAGAGTGACTTAATATTTTTTTATAAATTAAACATATTAAAAATAGATTAAGTATTTTTAGAACGCACACAGCCCACAAATCACTACAGTTCTCAGAAATTCACTTCTCAAGAAGAATTTAAACTGGTTTTGGCCATGGTTTTGGTCATGCACCTTTCAGAGTGAAATATAGGCCTAGTCACTGAAACAGGAAAATGTGGCAAGCAAACAAAGTATCCTCATGCAATTGCTGCCTGGTATTTCAAGTTTGTTTCGTTGTGCATGTTGCACTAAACTGTGCATGATTGGATATTTTGCATGTCATTCAAACAGCCCTTTCCTGTCACAGTTCTTGAAATCTACCCGTTTTTCCTTACGAGCCTGTTTTTTAGCACAGTTTTAGGCAGCTTGCAGTTGAATTGGTTTCATTTTGTGTAGTATTTCCACACTAAGTACAACCCCATTTCCAAAAAAGTTGGGATGCTGTGCAGAATATAAATAAAAATAGAATGCAATAATATGCAAATCATGTAAACCATGTTTTTAAATGAAAATACTGCAAAGACAATATATCAAACGTTGAAACTGAGAAATTGTCCATTTTGAATTTGATGGCAGCAACACATTCCAAAAAAGTTGGGACGGAGGCATTTTTACCACTGTTTCATCACCTCTTCTTTTTACAACACTCTGTGAGTGTTTGGGAACTGAGGAGACCATTTGCTGTAGTTTTGAAGTGATATGTTTTCCTATTCTTGTTTGATACAGGATTTCAGGTGCTTAACAGTTTGGGGTCTCCTTTGTCCTATTTTTCATTGCATAATGTTATCAGTGGGTGACAGGTCTGGACTGTAGGCAGGTCAGTTTAGCACCTGGACTCTTTTAATATGGAGCCATGCTGTTGTAATACATGCAGAATGTGGTTTGGCATTGTCTTGCTGAAATGAGCAAGGCCTTCCCTTAAAAAGACGTCGTCTGGATGGCAGCATATGTTGCCAAAACCTGTATATATTGTTCAGCATTAATGGTGCCTTCACAAATGTGCAAGTCACCCATGCCATATGCACTAATGCACCCCTATACCATCATGAATACTGGCTTTTGAATTGTACGCTGATAACAAGCTGAGTGGTCTTTAGCCTAGAGGACACAGTGTCCATGATTTCCAAAAAAATTCAAATGTTGATTTTTTGGACAACAGGACAGTTTTCCACTTCGCCTCAGTCCATTTTAGATAAGCTCGGGCCCAGAGAAGGCGGTGGTGTTTCTGGATCCTGTTTATATATGATTTCTTCTTTGCATTTTAGAGTTTTAATTAGCATTTGTGGATGCAGCGGTGAACTTTTTTCATAGACAGTGTTTTTCAGAAGTGTTTCTGAGCCCATGCAGTGATTTCCTCTACAGAATCATATCTGTTTTTTAATGCAGTGCCACCTGAGGACCCAAAGATCATAGCCAGCAAATACTGTTTTTTGGCCTTGTCCCTTACATACAGAGATTTTCCCAGATTCTCTGAAACTTTTAATGATATTATGTACCGTAGATGATGAAAAGCAAACGTTCTTGGCTATTTTACGTTGAGAAACATTATTCTTGAATCGTTGCACTATTTGCTCCCCATCTTTACTTCTGAAAGACTCAGCCTCTTTGGGATGCTTTTTATACACAAACATGTTACTGACCTGCTGCCAATTAACCACCAGGTGTTTGTTTTTTTTAGCATTACACAACTTAACCAGTATTTTGTTGCCTATGTCCCAAGTTTTTTGAAACCTGTTGTTGGCATTAAATTCAAAATGGGCATATATTTTTCATGGGCATATATTTTCACATATGTTTCAACATTTAATATGTTGTCTTTGTTGTCTTGATATGTTTTCTATTTTCAATGCAATATAGGGTTTAAATAATTTGCACGTCATTTAATTTTTTTTATTTTGCACAGTGTCCCAACTTTTTTGGAAATTTGAAATGGGGTTGTACTTTGGGCTTTGAATTAAAAACCTCACATTTTTAAGGATGAAGGTCTCCTTCTATTGTTTTCATGGAACTGCAACATAATCTGATGATTTTCTTGTCAAACCGAAGCAAAATGTAGCCTTTCTGTGCTCTCAGTAATCATTATCCATTTCTTCTACAATATTTAAATTACAGTATGACTGTATATCTCTTTGCTTAAAGGTTATGCACAAGCTTCTGTTATTTTGACCTCTGTCTTGTTAAATTGTTTCATGAAAATGTCATTTAGTTTCAGTGTTCAGGCGAAGAGACCTCTCTTGTCAGTTTTGCTAGAGGAGATAGAGCCACTAGTCAACCAGTTAGACTGCTCTGAGTATGATTTGCTTAAATGCTGTGAATCTGAGAGTGCTTTGTTAAAACAAACTATTTCGAAGCATGTGAAGAAACAGGCCACTGAATATGTGGTGATAATGTGTTTTTATTTCTATGCCATTGACAATGCCAGGAATTCTTTTCAGCCACTTAAAGTGATACTGTGTTTAGACACTGTCCCTTCTGAACTTCACCATGGCAAAACAGACTTCTCTTTGCATGACTATTCAGAAATTTGCACTGGGATTTCAGTGGTCATACTCCTAGAGGTTTTCACTACTTGTGAGCAGGAGAGGAACGGGCAGGAGACTTAGAGTGTTCTACTCTGCTGATTCCACTGCTGATTCCACTGTGAGTGAATGAGGAAAAGTCAATGTATATTTCCATAACATTTCCATCTCCAGCAGGATCTGTCTCTATGGTGAGCAGCAATGTGGCTACCATAGTAGCAGCAGCGGAGGCGGACATCAGATATAAAGCTACAGACTGGTCCCTCAGGAACACAGAGGTTTTGTGTACTGTTAAAATATGCAAAAGACTTTGAACAATGAATGCCACAGTTTGAACTACTGATGTTTATTTAAACAGTAATTAATGTGGTCATTGTACCGTTTTACATTGTTATTTATTGTTGGGCTATCTTGTAGACAGGTTGCTAAACAAATAAACTGGATTAAAGTGCTAGTTAACAGACACCAATTTTTCATTTTTATTTGTACAATTTCATGAATCCCCAATGAAATATTGGAGTGAAACTTTAGTCTGATTAACATAGTATAGTGATCTAATGTTAACTCTGGTTAAAACTTATGCAGTGAACTCCAATTTCATCAATATGTATTAACAAATATACAGCAATTTGGTAGTCTGATATTTTTTCTGCCAACTGGTGTCTTAAATGCTTCATTCTACTAGTCTTCTGTGGGATTTGCCGTGTTATGTTAGCATCAAGATAGAGCTGCTGTATATTTATTTCCTACACTAAGTTTAATGTTACTTAGGCAGGCTACTTAAACATGGACAAGCTTGTAATAGACATTCAAATGGTATATTCTTTACTTTGTATGCTGCAGTTTACAGTGAATCCTAACTCTTAATATTTTTAGAGTAGCCTGTTAGCCTGTTTGCTATTTGCAAAGCTAGACCTAGAAAAACAAAACCTTTCATTTTATATACCTTTCAACATTTCACTTCAATTTCTATTCAATTTATATACATGCAGTTTGTAACTATAAGCATATGTGCATTTATGAGATCCTCTCTTTCAATGATGCACGCAAAAGTATTTTGAGTGACAACAGCTTAATAATAGTTTTATAAGCATGGCTTTATAATAACCTGTGGATTTTTTTTATCATTCACATTTCAAACCTAACATAAACTTCAATCAATTCATTTTTTTTTAAATAATTGATATCACTTTAGTAAAAATCACTACTAAATTGCCCGATTAGATTTTATTTGCCCACTTTAAAAAAAAGGCCTAAAAGCAGCTCTACTACAGGTCATGTTCTGACTAGCCACATGAAATATCACATAGGTACAAATAAGGCAATATTACTTGCAACTAATTGGCAAAGTGGCCAATTACTGAATAGGTACTAATTGTACTTGTAATGACAACAGTGATGAAAACTCTGATTGTGGTTGCAAAGTGGCTCCACACCAGCTAGCCAGCCTTCCATGTCAGCACAAAAGAGCTCATGTTGGCTCCATGTGGCACAGAGGGAGTCACACCATAATCAGTGTTGATGGGGCAACAGTGGAAAGTGTGAACCACATCACACTCCTACGGTTGCAAATCTTGGAGAACCAGTCCAACCCTAAACACTGCAGCCATCCTGGAAAAGGTACAACGGCAAAGAACAAAGTGTGTGGAAAAACACTTGCACTCTACAAAAGCAAAGCAAAATGGAATTTGGTATTTAAGATCATTTAAGACAAAACACAATAAATGATGATTGTGCCAAACGTATTCATGTTGAAAGAAAAATCCTTTTTAATACTGTACATGATATTGTTTTTATATATTATTTTGTATATGTTACATGCCGTACAATATTGTGCAAATGTTAGAGACCACACCTTATTGACTAAATTTCCAGTCAAAATGGCCATCATTTTTCATTTTATTCATTTTTCAACATCAGGAGAAAGTTTTCAACAACTAAATACAACATAATTTTTTAATTATTCAGTGTTTACCATTTTCTTTTGTTAAAGGTTCTATTCTTTTCAGGAGGCTTGCTTTCAGAGAAATCTGCAATAAAATGTCAGTTTTTCAGTATTGAGTGTGTCCGATGTTTGTCTTTTTACTGCTTCTACTCTTTTTGGGAGACTCGCTTATAGTTTTTCAAAGAAATTTGCAGGGACATTTTTCCACACCTACAAAGCTCAGTCTTGGAAGTTGGTTGCTTATTCTGCTTTTCACAATCCAAGTAATCCCAAGTATATTCTGTGATGTTGAGGTCTGGACTCTGGGGTGGTCAGCCCATTGGTCTGAGAACACCAGCAGATTCTTTATTTGATTTGCAAATTTTCTACTTTTGTCTATTTTCTTTTCTCAGTAACAGCTTCTTGACAGCTACACATCCTTTCAGACCCAGCTTTAAGTACCGTTTATCTGATGGGGACAGTTTTGGTCATCTACCATTTCTTGCATGGTTGTTAGGAGTCCTGTTTTCTTTGTATCTTTTAATAATATGTTAAACTCCAGTTTTGGAAACTCACTTCACTTATCTGCTGTTTTGACTGGAAATTAAATAAATAAGGGGTGGTCTCTGACAAACATATTGATTGTCAAACATTATATTATGCATTCTAATACAGAATGTTGTAGGCTATTTTAGGTTCATGTACTTAGATCACGGTGGCGCAGTGGGTAGCGCTGTCGCCTCACAGCAAGAATGGCCTGGGTTCGATTCCCGGCCGGGCGACCGGGGTCATTTCTGTGTGGAGTTTGCATGTTCTCTCCGTGTCTGCGTGGGTTTCCTCCGGGTACTCCGGTTTCCTCCCACAGTCCAAAGACATGCAGTCAGGCTGATTGGACATGCTAAATTGCCCCTAGGTGTGAGTGTGTGTGTGAATGTCTATGTCTGTCTGTCTGCCCTGCGATGGACTGGCGACCTGTCCAGGGTGTATCCTGCCTTCCGCCTGATAACAGCTGGGACAGGCTCCAGCACCCCACCGCGACCCAGAAGGATAAGCGGTTTAGATGATGGATGGATGGATGTACTTAGATCAAGCTCTAGAGAGTGTAGCGATTACAGAATTAAGTTTTAGTATATGATCACAAGCATTACTCATTGTCTATTGTCTCTGACTTCATAGCTTCAGTTTGGTGATGTGGTTCCAAACTATACATTATTTCTCCTTCATTAATATTGAAGCCTATCAGATATCAACATATGATAAATATATCTTATGCAATCAACGAAAGACCAACATAAAGGCAAATATTAGGCCTATCTTGTGAAGTGCTTATTAGCACTTAAAGCTCAGCTGTAGCTGGTGGTATCTCTGTGCTTCACTCCACACACACCTGTAGCTGAGAGGTAAGAGGAGAAGCCACGCCCCTGCGAGACAGTAGGCACATTAAAAGCTCCCCTGTTACGTGTTCTTCCACACACCAAGCAAACAACTTCACACACGTATCAAGATGACAACTCTGGATGTGATGAACAACAGCAAGATAGACAGACAGAGCATGGACAGACAATCACAATCCAACAGCCCCAGACCTACTATACATGGTATGTAGGAAAACTAGCAAGATTTCTATTCCCTTAGAAGTTACAGTAATTGTAGATAACCAAAGCATGGGTTTCTGTATTAACCCTTTCATGTCTGGGGCTTGATCATTTAGTACGATGAGGAAAAATGACACAGAACCTGTTCTGATGGGTCTAAAGTGATGAAATGCTTTATGACTACGCCTTAGATGAACATCTAATAATAGAATAGTCACTTTTTTATGCTTACATATAGATTTCATTTCTTTTTTTTGACTTTTATTGACATACTTTTATTGAGAATTTTCTATTGATTTGTAGAAAATCAGTAGTTCGATGTAGCCAGAAACTAGATTTAATATGATAAATAAAGTGAAATAACTCACTTTATGTTTTGATTCAGAGAACGCATGAACCAACTGAAATTTAAAAATCAATTATTGGACAATAATAGATTAATTATTTCTCAGTCGTAGCTCATTGAAAGAAGCAGGCATTCTGTTAAAAGTGCTGATTCTGAACTTCCAATCGTCATCACATTTGTGTGTATAAGTAGACAAGGAGATATTTCATTATGCCCCAAATTTGTTGAAAAAGTAGTGTTGCGTGGACAGTCTTGTTTGTGGAAAGGGAATAAAAACCTGTAATTTTTTTTGGCACATTTTTGTCAAAAGCAAAAAGACAAAAAAAGTTGAAAGTGCAGACTCGAATCAAAATTGAATGTGAATGTAATTCGTTATGTAACTCACTGTATAAATACTAGGGGTGTAATGCACAGTTCAGTTCAGACCTAGATTTTTTTGGCCATGGTTTGGTTCATACTTTGTCTTGTTTTTATGTTTTGTCTGGATTTTTTAGGAGGTGAGGGGTGATTAAGAAAAAAATGGAAAGATTTATGGGTTTATTAATCACCAACAATTTGGAACACTAAAGGGAAGAACACTAAAGAACATGGTACACAGCTTGCAGCTTTACTAGAATAATAATTATGTAATTACATGTGTTATAGCATTAATTGTGAAATGAAAAATGAGCTTTGTTACATTTTTAATGTATTCAGAAGCTCAACAGGCTGCACCAGCAGTGGTGACAGTGGGTTGGGGTTGGTGTTGGGGTATCACGGTTCTGTCTTCCAGAACCACTGTGACAAGAAACCGTTGATGTTTGTATTGCAGTTTTCGGTTTCAGAATTTAAATATGTTTGAATAGTATAGTAAAATGAAAGATGTTTTCACCTTCTAATGCTTAATGACTGAGAGAGAGTAGTCACAGTAGCTATGAAAAATGTTGCTTATTATCTTAGACATTAGCTTAGAAAGCCACTAGCTTGGAAAACAAACTCATTTTTTGGTTTTAAAATGTCATTATTTGTTGCAATGCATTTGTTGTGGCCATTTGTAGACCAGTAGTGTGGTCAGAAAGATTCTCCAAGTGGGTGAGCTGACGTTTCAGTAATTAACAATGAGAAGTTTTACTGCTGCATTGTAGATGAATCACAGGCAAAAAGAACAGCACACTTTGCTGCTGTCAGAGCACTGAGAAGCCATCTGTGGTGTGGGACAGGAAGCTGCAACTCATTACGTAAAATAAAGTAAACAGTGGAGTTGGTCTAAATGATCGTCATCAGACATTTTCAGCAGAAAGTGTTGTTACACAACACAGCAGCAGCCTGTAGAAACCAACCAGACAACTTCAGAGGAACTGCACAGTCCTAATATAACAGTTTATAATGAATCACTGCGTATGCAGGGTTTCTGGAAAAAGCATTGCAACACTCTAGAGAGGAGCCCTTTGTCTGGAAACTCTAACCCTTCTCAGGTGTCTGTAAGCTATCTATAACCTTCCTGACAACCTTTCGGCATCCTAACAACCATTGTTTCACATGTGTTAGTGTGGTTAGGAGGTTCAGTACCACACTAACATGTGTTTGGACACATCTGTATGTTTACATAATCTTTGATCTAAAGGCTGATGCTGTGCTTAAATGCTTGATGTTTGTTTCTAAGACCAACATACAAAGTGAATTAGTTGCCTATGTATAAATTAATCAAATTGTATTAAATTAATTTTTGTAAAAGTAGATTTCAACAGCCAACAAGATCTCAGCACCTGTGGAACTTCTTTGGTGCCTCCATCATTGAATCTGCTTTAGAGATTGTCAGGAGTGTGCAAAGCGTAAACGTGTAACAATACCAGTACAGTACTGCAGGGTCAGCTCTAGCCTTTTAGGGGCCCTAGAAGCAGGATTTTGTATCACTATGTCACACTACTGGAGGAAGATTCTTAAACCACTGAAGCAACTAATCTAGCCTGTTGCTCAATGGCCTACACTATCATGGCTGCAAACAGCACATAGAGTCAGAAAAATCAATCATGTAATGTGAGTTTTACAATCCAGACAGTCAGAATGTTATACAACCTCCAGATTTGTCCATAAGCCATACAGTCTGACCCTCACTTCGTGAGAGCAATGTAGTGACCCACAGCAGCAGCATAAGTATGACTTGGAGGCACATGGTCAGTTACTGGAAGCAGTTACATCATGTAATACTGGAAAGCAGGAAGGAAATGGCTAAACTGGATAAGTAAGAAAGAAAGAAAGAAAGAAAGAGAAAGAAAGAAAGAAAGAAAGAAAGAAAGAAAGAAAGAAAGAAATTTGCTTTAAAAAGTTACCAAGTAATGACAATAAAGCTTATGAAAATAACGTTTATTATTTATTATTACCATTTCTTATTGTTTAATAAACTGCTTATTAGCTTCAGATGTAAAGTTATTTTCTCTCCTTTAGATGACACACCTCGTTCTCTGGGCTTCTGCGGCTGGTTTTTCATCATCCTCTCTGTCATTTTCACTGTATCACTGCTTCCTGTCACCATATTTATGTGCATCAAGGTAAGAAACAATCAAGGTTAGAAAGATACCACAAACAGATATGCACTCACTGTAATTTGCCTTTGTAATGAGCTAAATGTTAATTCAGATTGTGCAGGAATATGAGAGAGCTGTGATCTTTCGTTTGGGTCGCATCATGGACAGAAAACCAAAAGGGCCAGGTATAACAGCACTCTTTCATTTACAGTGTATTCATTTAAACGATTCATTTAAATGTTTATCATCCTCTCTATCATTTTCACCATGAACTACTAGTATTAGTACAACTAGTACTATGAACTATGAGTAGTTCATTCCTATACAATCCTTTATGTGAGTCTGAATAAGCATCATAACATATGAAATTAACAAAAAGTTTGTCTGCTTGTTTGGTTTATTTTCCATGTATGTTTCTGTGTAGGAATGTTTTTTGTGCTGCCCTGCACTGATACCTTCACAAAGGTGGACTTGAGATCTAAGTCATTTGATATTCCGCCTCAAGAGGTAAACTTTGTATCAGGGAATTGCTCACATTAAAAGACTGCATATTATTACAGCTAGAATACTGGGGAAAGCAACACATCCTGTTTTTGCTAAACAGTTTTAAAAATATTTGAGTGACATTTAATATTTCTTTGTTCAAGCAACCTACAAACCTCTGCTACAAATGAAAACATAAACTTTATATTTACCATTTATGAATAATTTAGACAGAGTGTGTACAAATGTAAGAACTTATTTAAATGTCAGAACTTAAGCAGGATTAATACATGAACTGTACAATAGCTTACTGTTACAGCTAGCTATTGTAATGGGCCATTAAAAAGTCTGGTAAATCGGAGCCAAACACATTTATTTCAATATAATGTTTCTTTGAACCAGACATGCTTACAAACCTAAATACATGCAGTACATGAATCAAGTTAAATGCAATTGGAGGAAAGAAGCTGTGTCAAATGTGCCAAGTTTACTTTTAGTTACAAAGTAGAAGAGCTAATATCAGCAACATAATTGAAACTTATTTTATGTACAGTGGGGACAAAACATTTTGAGACCACTTGTGAAAATGCTTCAGTTTTTTGGTATTGGTATTGCAATTTGAGTGAAAAGTAAAATCTTTAAAATATTTAAATGAATTTCAGAATTTTGTATTGTTTGAGCTGGCACATACTCTGATCTCTAACAGTGACAAAAGCCTCTGGTGAGCAGATCAAATCCTGATATTCCTCTGAACATGAGCGTCAAACAGAAGGAATAAAAAAATGACCTTTTTGTACAAAGGCCTCAACACAAATTTGCTTACATTTGAAGAGTGATCTAGAAATAGTGCAGAATTTCAAATATTTCTTCTTGATGTTATTTGTCATAATTCAAAATTCTAAAATGTTCTGTTGTTTATTTCCAGGATTAAATTTAAACAACCTTAGATTTGAATGTAGTCACTGTACATTGTACTTGACATCTTCAGCATGGTTTTGTCTGTTTCAAAAAAGCACTGTGTTAAAACTAACTCTGCCAGGTGGAGGCTGTACTTTAGCCTGACTAGCTCTCACTGTGAGATATTTACACATTCAAAGTTGTGCTATATTACAGACACTAAGAGAGAGATTAAAATGGTATAGATGTGAATTCTGTGACAATCGAAAAAAGTGTGTCAAGAAAAAAGTTACTTTTATGGTACAAAAACAATCTTCGCAAAAAAATTTGAGAAATATGTGTTTGCTGTCAGAGTCGACAGATGAGGTTGCTATGGGAACAGGAATCCCATATTTGAAATATCCATACACCCCATGTTAGGTTGTGCCCCACTCTGCTCTGCTAATGGAATCTATGACCAGCCCCTTCCTCTACTATAACCACTGTAACTAAACCTAACTAATCTAATCTTAATTGTTGAATAGTATAATGAAAGGACACTTGCTCTCTGTATTCATTATGTGATATAATACTTACCAGAAACTGAATTCAGAATTGCAGCACAGAGCTTCTACCTCTCAAAACCATGCACATCTCTCTTCTAAGAGTAGATTCTGACCAAGGACTCTGTGACAGTGTGTGTGGATGGTGTGGTTTACTTCCGGGTCAGTGATCCCATCTCGTCTGTGGCGAACGTGACAAATGCTGACCTGTCCACCCGTCTGCTTGCCCAGACCACCCTGAGGAACGTCCTGGGCACTAAAAACCTGGCAGAGGTTCTGTCTGACAGAGAGGGCATCTCCCACAACATGCAGGTTTGGAGAACATGTAAAGAAAAAAGTCTAAAATGTTTTATGACAAAGAAACATTTAATATACAAAGAAATACCATCTGCCACTACAACGGTAGAATGACCTGTAGACAAGAAGTGCATGAACGATTTGTGGTCTTCATATTTGTGTGGCATCTTACTTGCAGTTTGCTCTGGATGAGGCCACACATCCGTGGGGTATCAAGGTGGAGCGTGTGGAGATTAAGGATGTCAAACTCCCTCAGCAGCTCCAGAGAGCAATGGCGGCAGAAGCGGAAGCCTCTAGAGAGGCTCGTGCCAAGGTGGGCCCCCCAGACCCCATAGCACTAGCTCTGGAAGGCTAATGGAGGAAACATAGCACTGGCAGATTACCACTCCGGGTCTTTCATAACAATACCAGATGTTTAAGTTATTATTTTTAGCTTTGGAACAACTTGAAATCCAATTTCTATCCAAGGTATCTTACTCTTAATGAACTTTCATAAAAGAAATAAACACATTTCAAAATTTTACCCCTTACCCCAAAATGCCATCAATCAACCAAACTGTGCTTAAGATTTGCACTGGCACTACAAGGCAAATGTAGCTTACAATGGAAGTTTAATGCAAAATTATTCTGCTTCAACTTGGCTTGAATGTGGAAAGTCGCAGTTTAGAATTCTATCATTTCTGACCCCTGTGTGTTTGAGTTACAAATTGGGGTAAAAATGTGGATACCTCCATGAACGTCAGTATTGTAAGCAAAAAGCTAGCAAGCTGATGTAAGTGATAGGAGTGATAACTTCAACATTCGGGATGTATTCACCTTCTCATAACAGTGAACATTAAGGTCAGTTTTGCAGACGTAACTAACCTATCTGTCTTTATGTTGACTGATCTAAAGCAAATAATATTGGTTGGAAGTCGGAGTTGAGGACAGCATCCCGACTTTCCAAGTAGGAACAGTTGGGGGGGATTTTGACCATGTCTATAAAAAAAAGTATGTCAGTGTCAGGAGGGGAATGAATTTGGGGGAAACTGTGTACATTGAGGTCTTGTTTTAGTCAAGTATGAAATATTTTGGTGCAGCCTGTTAGACTGGCTATGGGGGAGGGTTATTAAAGGAATGGTTCACTGATAATACAAACTTCTTAGTTGTGCACTGGAGCTACGAGGCTGATGTAGTTAGCAAGAAATGGAATTGTGTTACATGAAATCTCTTTAATGACATAGGGAAATGGGAAAATTGTGTCAATTCGATTTTTTGGTGAAGGATTGCCTTCAAATTCAAGAGTTGTCATATCCCTCCATTAAAACACAGGATAGGCCAACCTTAGTCTTAATGTTATGTTGCTGAGAACACAGTAATAGCAGCCATCTTAAACAATGAGCTTTGTCTGTACTTTTGCCCATTTTTGTAGGTGACTGTAAGTAATACAGGCTCAGGAGGGGAGAAATTAGAGGGAAATGGTGAACATTTTACACTTTTTTGCCTAAATATTCCTTTCAAAAAAACAAGCTCCCTGCAATAGCAGCCTAGATGTCATATTAATCCATCAATTGCTTCCATTCAAGCAATTTATGACTGAATTTAAAGGAGGAGAGACCACTGAACCTTAAAGGGGAATTCCACTGATTTTTAAAAATTTAGATGTAAACAAAGTCATTCAATGTGGCTTGATGTGAGATGGTTCATTGTAGATGAACATACCAACTCTTTCTTTACAGTGGTGGTGATTGGAACCAGGGGTCACATGTCTACAATGTAAATATAGCCATTTTATTTAGTATCCAAAATCACCAGTGAGTTTTTCCATGTAATGTTGATGAAGGTAAAACAGTGGTAAATCTGAAAAAAATTTATTTGGGTTTTATTTTGCCTTGCAATGTCCTGCTTGTACCTCTATGGCATGAATAGATTTAAAACTTCTTAAAACTATCATAAAACAAAGTCTCAGGCATCAGGAAGCATATTCATAACCAGTTCATGTAATAACTTTCTGTTTGGGGACTAAACAGTCTGGTTCATATCAGCACCTGTGTGAACCATTCTGACTCGATAAGTTTCTCTAGAATGGAGCATTTCACATCAAACCACTCTGAATGACTTTGTTTACATGTTAACCATCTACATGTCTATTTATATTGATAACATGTAATATGATGATGATGGAGAACTCCACATTAAAATGCACAGTAGTGAGGGTTGAGCCACAGGGAGGATGTGGGCCATGACTCAGCATTTAGCTGGAATCAGTGGATGAACCAGCGTTGCTATGTTTCTGTGTACTATTCTCTCTATGACGACGCATGAATAATGTAGTATGTTTTGTAAAGGCTGTCTTTACAGCACCAGCAGTGAGAAAGCTCCTTTTACACAGTATGTGTCCAATCTTCTCACTTGTCTTTGCGTTAGTAGACAGAGGCAGACTAAAAATGATTAGCCTTAATATAATCAAAGAAGCCAAGACATGTTTGGTGTCCACAGTTTTCTTCTTTAGATTTGCATTGGTGCTAAATGTGTTTTCTGACATGTACAGCATACTGTTACCCATAGAAATGGAAAAAGTATGTCCCATCGCTAAAAAAAAGCAGTAGTTGTCATCTTGAACCTGAATTGGTCAACTTTTAAAGGTAACATTATGTCACACAGTGTCAGAAATGACATTAGAAATTCTGTTTGAGATTACTTAACAAAGTTTAAGAGTTGAAAAACTAGACATCAAATGTTTTTGCTGTCTGACTACATTTAGGACTACATTCAAATTTGATTTCCAGCCAAACCATCACTTCAACACAGTCAACTGTGTTTTGGACACATAGTAGAAGAACATGCTTTAGCCCCTCTGTGTTCTGTGTCCTGTCTGTAGGTGATAGCAGCAGAGGGAGAGATGAATGCCTCGCGGGCTTTAAAGGAGGCCTCTCTGGTGATTGCTGAGTCACCTTCAGCCCTGCAGCTCCGCTACCTCCAAACACTCAACACCATCGCAGCCGAGAAGAACTCCACCATCATCTTCCCTCTGCCCATTGACCTCCTACAGCACTTCATGTCCAGGAAATAATCTGAGATTCAGTCTGAAAAAACAAGCCTGTTCGTTTGGCTGTAAGGGTTTTATTTTGGTTTTGCACTAGAGTTACGAGGCTAATGTAGCTGAATAGTAATGCAGGTATATGTTACACAGAAGCTTTTGGCTGATGTAGACTTATATTATATTAGCATCGTAGCTCCAATGCAATGATGGAAAAGAAAACTTTGGGCACCAAATATGTCTGTCTTGTATAAATTATTTTTTAGTTAATCATCCTTTAAAACACTCAGAAGGCAAAGAAAGATCATTTATTTTTACTATTTGAACTGTCAGCTGACATCTGAAGGGTTTCATTCCAAAATGCATAATAGACCACTTTCAAGAAATGTCTTTTTTTACATGATATACATTATTCTTGGAAGTGGACTTCCAACAATACACCTACAAGAAATATCAATGCTGCATCATGATTAATGCCACCTTTACTAGAGAAACAAAAAATGTGTTTTCAATTATACATCAGCTGTTTTTCTTTACAAAAACTCATTATATCCTAAATTGTTACAAATGATATACAGCATTTTGGAATGAAATGTATTCTTTTTTTAAAGAATTGTTATTTATTTATAAGCTGTTACATGAGTGCACTGTGTTAAAGACTGTACTGTGATTCTCTTTAATCAGATATTATATTTTTCTATGCTGTGATAGTTTTGTGTCCTGAAACACTATGGAACGATTTAGGCAGCTATAATCAATAAGAAACTACCGTATAATCACAAATCCACATGGTCATAAACAGGAACACCAAAGATGAAAGTATGGTCATTCTCATATCGTTGGTGTCTAAAGAAAATCTTCATAATGTCAACACCAAAAAGCAAATACATTCTTCCCATTTAATGGAATTTAATGTAAAGAGATTTTCTTAAGTCATTTGGAGCACTTCTGTCAGTCCAGTAATTATGAAATTTTCACACAATGTCAAGGACAGCACCTTCTGCCCAATGACCACTGGGATAGGCTCCGGCATCCTCCACAGTCCAGAAGGATAAGAGGCTTAGATAATGTGTGTGTGTGTGTGTGTGTGTGTGTGTGTGTGTGTGTGTGTGTGTGTGTGTGTAAAGACAGCCATTGTGCTCAAATGATGTAGAAAAAAAAATCAGAAAAAATGATGGTAACTATTTTTTGGAAAGTGATAATGTAATTGCATAGAAGGAAGTTGTCCAAAATGAACGTTCAGCACAGCCCAACGTCATGTAGATAAAAGAAGTCAAACTACGAAGAAGCAGTAATAGGATGAGTCATGTCATAGACTGGACTACTGCTGCATAAAAGCACAACACATTGGACTGGTCTGTTGCAAAATGAATAAAGAGACTGATTGCTTGTAAACACAGATGTTTCTGTAGTAGATTCTAGGAATGAAACACAAACTGTCCACTTCATTCCTAGAAGTGTAAAGTTACTGTACAGAATCATACAATGAACTGTCTATACTCAGTGTAAAGTGTTACTGTAAATGTGAAGAACAGCCCTAAAATAATGACTGTGTATTTTACTGTGAATATCTAGACAATATTCTCTATTTCAGACATGGCCTAAATATAATGGAGAAGGCTGCCGATATGTAAAGCTTTCTTGATGACAGAGAACCATCGCCTCTTGAATTACTGTTTCACTGATCCTTTAAAAGGAGTTTCTTGTGAAGGCCTTAAATAAAATAAGGCAGAGTTTGGTTAAGGAGTTTTAAAGGTATTTGTGTTACTGCATACACTGTAACAAATTGATTGTCACACACACACACACGCACACACACACACACACACACACACACACACACACACACACACACACAAACACATTTTCTAAGCTGTTTATCCTTCTGGGCTGCAGGGGGGGCTGGAAAAATGGATTTAAAAATACTTAAAGTGGTAACAAGTTATTTAACTGGTTTTATTCAACTTAAACTGGCTGAAAAAAAATTAGGTTGTGAACAGACTTGGAAGAACATATGGTCTCCATAATATCACCATATCAAAAGTGTGTTGTCAATCCATTTAGTCACTACAAGAAGAATGTTATTACAAAATTCTGGAGTTTATGGTCTGTTTGGAACCTATTTGTCATTTGTGGGTGTTGTAATGGTTTTGCTTTGCCTAAAGTTCTAATGCTGCCACCTTCAGGCCAAACACAGTATGTCAGCACTTCTATTCTTATATCAAATACAATGATGTAGGGCTACAGTTTAATGCAGTAGGACCTGATACAGTTGCTGCTTTGGGCTGTTTTTTGTTATCCAGGCTTCTGAATGCAACTTCATCATTTGAAAAAAAAAGACATTAATGCACTGAAAGTAAAAACTTTTTTTTCTTCTCCTCAAACTACTATGGAGATTCAAGGTTTTGTTCTGACAGACAAGGATCTAAGATCGAATATATACGTAAAATATAAGCACTGGTGGTCCTGGTGGTCTGTCAGATTATGTAGTTAAAATTAGGTATGCATATATGATATGCTGTCTCAGGCTACTGCAAAGCATCTCCCTTACTGCTGCCAAATATTTAAAGCTCCACAGAAAATAACATTCACAGGCTATTATTAATCACTGATTATTATTAACCTCTATATGAGCACTGATCATTTCAAACTTTGTAGAAATCAACTAAAATACAGTGTTAAAGTACTGGTCTTTTCTTTATTTACTTGTAAATCCATACATACAAGTGTATGTATATAGTTGTGATTCATTTAATTCTACATAGTTGCTGCAGCATGCTGTTTTCATGTCATATAGACTTCAGTGGTACACAAAACCTGCTTCTTCTTTCATTGTCTTGGTATGTTTAAAAAGTGTTGGATCCGTGCTGATCTTGATTTTAACATTTAATTCCAAAGTGCAACATATACAGACAGATGTGTCTCAATGCATTACAACTGCAAACTGTAATCTAATCTAGACTAACAAGTTTTAATACAACAAAAGTGTAAAAATCACAGCTTTTAAACATGCTTTCTTAACATATGCTTCAAATGTAACTTACAGATAAAGCTTAAAATGGACTGAACCATATAAATTAGGATACACTGACTCAAAAGGAGTAGTACACTGTTGATTGATGTTAACCTCAACTCTTAAAACTCCATTCACAAACTGACTTCAAAGAAATAAAATGCATAATTATGTCCATGGGACACACACACACACACACACACACACACACACAACAAAAGTGAAATAAAGAAAACAAAACAAAAATAGTGTAGGTTTTTCCCAAAAACATTAGACATTTGTCATCATTATATGACAGAACAAGTATCATTTTGCAAACACTCTCTCAAATAATTAAGAGAATCTTAATCTTACAGTGCTTTTGGAAAACTGGACCCAGAGTAACTCTCAAATTCTAAGTATAACATCATTTGAAGACAATTAATGAGATTTTATATTGAAAAGCACAAAATCAAGGTCTTTCTGACGCAGTTACTAAATGTAGGCCTACCTACTGCCAGAGCACTGTTCTCAGGTGGTTTGTATTTTTGATAGAATCATTTTACAGGTTTGAAACAGAGTAACTTTCATTATGCTCAGTGTATAATGTATAGGCTTCAAAGACATTGTTGGTAATAGTTCTACATCTAATAAATGCACAATTGCAAGGTTTACTATCTAACATGTTTTGCAGAACATTCTTCAGACTCTGAAAAAATGTCAAATGACAAAATGAATGTAATTCAAGAGCAATGCTATTAAAGATCTTCCTGACTGCTTCCGATCTGTCGAAAGTACGTTCTTAACCTGAGATTGATCTCTGTTTGAGACAGGAGGTAATGGTACATAAATTAATACGACATGCAAAGGAACAAAAAATAAAAATACTGACATCATAACACTGAAAATGGAGGCATCAAATGTTGTTTCTGCTGAGGAGGTTTGCAAGATTGCCCAAAATGAGTGAACACAGACGAGAGATATTGCCTGTATGAGCAAACGGTACGGTATCTAACTGTCAGAATCGTGATTTCTCTGCAATCACAATTATAGCTGCAAAAAATCAGTACTCTTACTGTAAACAAATACTTGCAAAAAGGAAAATCAAGTATACAATCAATCACCATAACAAATTGACTCACATAAAACATTCTCAAAGTGAATTTTACCATCTCATTCTCTGCTTTGCTCATATATTAGTCATAGAGTCATTCTTATTTGAGGATATCTTGGGAACTGATTTCAGATCAATCACTTATTATTTCAACAATCATTTCACTGGAGTTGTGAAGTTATGAAAAAGGTAAGCTAATATACTTTATTGATTATTAACACATTGTAACCCATTCTGTCTTTATTGCAGTGGTTTCCGGTCTGTCTTAAGGACCTCATGAGTTGCACTTTTTTGACTTAAATCCAATATAGCACATCTACATAGCTCATCAGCCAGTTATGGAGCCCTTTGTGAGCTGTTAGGTGTGTTAGAAGAGGGAAAAGAAGAAAAGAGTGCAGTAACTGGGAACAGGAAACCTCTGCCTTATTGAATGTTAATTTTCCTTAGCAGAAAAAAACTGACCTGCAATGGTATCATGGCTTTAAGGTTCTAAACCTGAAAGTCCTAGTACAGTCAGAAAAAGCTGTTTCTGCACAGGTTAAACACAATTTCATTTCAGGAAGTAAGGTAATCCAATGCTAATCTACACCAAAACGTACTATGCTAACAAAACCTCCTGAATTTTTGCTAAATTAAAATTAAATGTTATTTCAAATTTTACATTTTATGCCATTGACAGCATCTAATTTCTGACATACAATAATGCATCACTGACACTGTGAGCATGCTAGATATCTAGGGAAAACTTATAGTAGCCTAGGTGCTAACAGTTTGGTGCTAGCTGTAGTAGATTTTAGCCTGACGGAAATATGAAGGCCCTATGGTGCAACGTTACAGTAAAATGTTTCCAAGCATTTTTCCTGCATGTTTATGGCAAAACCTCTCCAATAGAGCCACAGAGCATTAAATAGAATATCTGTACAATATCTGGGTTGGTAAAACTGGAAGACTTATGGTAGCATGAGGATAGGTTAGCATACAAATATCCCATAACAAGAAACCGCTGCCTCGGCGGCAGATTTCATGGATGAATGCGTTCATTGAGTTTTGTAAACATTGCAGACCAGATGAAGGCATGACGTTTTACACCAATAAGTTAACTGGAGATGTAAATGGCAAACAGCAGTCTTGAGGACATCATGGTACTAAAAATATATCAACATAAAGTTAAATCGGGTTCAATACCATTTTCATTGTGATCATCCATGGTCAACCCAATTTCTATACCTTTTTGCACACTGTCTGACTGAAAACACAGAAAATGTTCTAGAAATCCACTACCGAGTCACCATGCATGGCAATATGAAGAACTACTTTGGTCGTATTTTTCAAGGTTGACCATGTTTTCATTTTTCAAAGTCGAAACCACAGATATGACAATACAGTATATCCTCAATGCAAATGAGTTCTTGGATAATGTCCTGAAAATATAGAAACCGGGCCTATTTGAAAGGGCCCATTACCTCATTTGAAAAGGAAAAGAGATATGTCCATATTAAACTTGTCCCATGATCTGTGTTGGGTTTAATATTGTAATGTCTGGGCATAGAGAGCAGGTTGCTGGTGGATGTGTATCCTTTGAAGAAGCTGAATGGAGATTAATCCTTTATTACAGGTGATCTGTATCTTGTTTGTCCTGTCTATTCCACTCATTATCCTGGCAAAGTTGCAAATGCTAGTAGAAGCAAAGGTCAAGAAACAGGCACCATGAGATCTGCAGGACATACCAGTAACAGACAAGAGAGTTTGTACTATATTATACACTACATACGTAGGGCAGAATTGCCTGTACAAAAGTAATGCCGACATGGATGAGAATGAGAATGCTATTTAAATTAAACAAATCAATAGAGTCGTCTGTACATTCTTACAGGAAATACATATTTTTCTGTTAAATGCAAAGATTTGTGTTTGTTAGTCTGGAATTTAAATTTATAAGACACAGATTTACAAATGGCTTATGTGTTTCTGTAAATTGTAACTTGTGTGTTAGACATACTCCTCCTGAACGGAAATCCTGGAATATCAGCACCAATGTACAGTACATACATACACCCAGCTCAGCACAAACTGATACAGTCTATGTAGATACAGAAAACAGTGTCTGTTTGCCCCTACACCAGGAAAGAGGGGTATAGATAGAGGTAAATAGGGTGAGAGAGAGAGAGAGACAGAGAGAGAGAGAGAGAGAGAAAGAGAGAGTGAGAAAGAGAAAGAGTGAGAGGCTTATCTGGGTAAGGGTGGGTGCGAGGGTGAGCCTGGGCCTGGAGAGGGCCGGTGGAGGGGTGACTGGTTGGGGGACATTCTTGGGCTCAACTCGCCCGTTTGCAGACGCCACAGCAGCTCCTCATTGGTGCGACTCAGTCGCTTCTTCTCATTACTCTCCTTCTCCACGTACTCCTGCAGGTTAGCGTTCTCCTCAGACAGTTGCCTAGCAAAACAAGAGAGGAGATGGAACAGACAGCCTGAATTTAAAAGCTTAAAGGTCTACTTCAGGGGTTAAAAGTGAGTACACGGAGGGCTGAAGTTCAGCACGGTTTTGGGATTTTGCAGCTTTCATTTATATGACTAACGTTTCATTTCACTTCATCACCATTAATAAACAATTTTAGATAGATAGATTGACAGATAGATATCTTCACTCAAGGCAAGGAAAAACATTTGCAACTTTTAATAGAGATTAATGTAACAAGATATTTTTCTATTTGCCCCTTTATCACAAAACCTTAACACAATGCCGAAAGTAACTGACATTTTTAAATTATGCAGAAAAAAAAACAAACAAACAAAAAAAAAAACAAAAACAACAAAAATAAAGACTGGTATATATATATATAGAGAGAGAGAGAGAGGGAGAGAGAGTAAGAGAGACCTGGACATGGCTAGATTGAGGTCTATCCTCGCCTTTAGGTCCTCATTCTGCTGCTGTAGAACCTGAACACGCTCCTCCAGCTGCACATTCTTCTGAGCCTGTTTAAAGACACAGCACACACACAGAATTTCATTTCATCAGGCCTACAGGTGAACTAAAGCCTAACTAAAGATTCAATGCCGCTTCTTAAAGTACTGCAAACTGACTACACAAGCACATTTCATTTTGACATTCTCTTCCAGCTCTTTATTAGCACCAACCAGTTTCTCTAGCTCAGATATCTTGAGTTCCTGTTGGTGAATCTGTTGGTTCTTCATCTCCAGAACCTGCTTCAGACTCTTCAGATCCTCCTCTATGTGCTGATATGGAGCCAAAGCATCCTGAGTATATACAGACCCACAAAATAGGTGAGGAGCAGCACTATTATTACACAGGTAGACATTGTTGCAGAGGTACACAGACAGGACTTAAACACATTCATGTACACTGTAACATGGCTGTAAAGTATGGAAGACAGAAAACAATGTACCTCTGTGTGCTTAAACCTAAAGTTAGCATGTTCAGTAATACAGAGATATGAATGCAAGTCAGGCTAAGTGCAGTACCACAATCTGTTCATCAGTGCTCCTGCGTAGTGCTTCCTCAAAGCGCTTTGCTCTGTCCCTCAGACTGCGGTTTTGAAATGTCAGTGTGTCCACCTGATCCTGAACACATCATGAAAACACAGAAACATCACACTGGCCATCATCAAAGAAAGCCCATATATCTGTGTTTTAGCCACTAAAATGATGTTGTACCTGCAGCGACAATCTGAGCTTCTCAAATTCTTCCTCCAGGGATTTCTTCTGCTGTTCATGAGCCATCTTCAGATCTGACAAAACAACCACTATTATTTTAATAATAATAACAACAACAACAACACCTTTTACTTATATAGTGGTGTCAGAAAACCTGTTAACTCTTGAGCATTCTGCACATTTCTGTAAAAGTTTAACCTAAAATGTGATCAGATCATCATCTAAGTCATAACAAAACAAATAACGCAAACAGTTACATAGATTGTTCATGGAATTAGAGGATAATTAAAGTAAAGAAGTTCAATCAATCATGTGAGTGTGGGTAACCCTGTCCTATTTATAAAACATTGAACTTGACTTTCAAAGTCTGGCCTTCACCACATTTGTAAGCTCATGACATGTTGTGGTAAAAGGAGATTTTTTAGGATCTCAGAAAAACAGTTGTTGATGCTCTTCAGGCTGAAGAGGTTATAAAACCATTGCTGAAGAGTATGAACTAATCCACTGTCAGGAAAATAGTGGACAAATAGATGAAATTTAACACCATTGTGTTAAACCACCAGGACTGGTAGTCAAACAAAATCACTCCAAGAGCAAGACGTATGATATTTCAGGCTATACTTTTCTCTCTTGCACTAGCTAATGTCTGTGTTCATGAGTGTTCATGAGGTACACACTGAACAAATACATTGCATAAGGGAAGACAGCAGGGAGGAAGCTACTAGTCTCCAAAATCAACATTGATGCCCACTAAAGTTTCCTAAAATACTCCTGGATAAGGCAGAGGACTGCTGAAAGAATGTTCAAAGTCAGTTATTCTAAATGTTATATGACTAATAAGGCCAAAATAGAGCTTGGCCTAAATGAGAAACTTTTTGATTGGTAAAAACCAAACACAGATCCAACATAAGAATCTCATCATGCTGTTTTGCTGCCTTTGGATCAATACAGTTTGATGTATACTTTTGAACACGGTAAAATACATTAAAATACAAAAATACAAAAACAACAAACACAATATAAAGAGAGCAATAAAAAACTTGAAGAGAAAAAAAACAAAAACTGAAAGACAAACTAAAATATTTTGAAAATAAAAGCTACTGGAAAAGTAGTGAGCTTTTATTTATTAACAGCAATGACAGAATCAGCATGTGTCATTTAAAAAGGACTCACTTTTGATTGTCCTGGCATGCTCCTCCTGAAGAGTGGCCAGAGTGGCATTGTGGGCTGTCTCCATCTCCACCATGGCCGCTTCATGGCTCTCACTCATCTCTTCCACCTGATAATATACATAAGCATTTCACTGTACAGAGGGTTTGAGACGGCAGCTGCACCAATAGCTTCATGCTGGACACATTTAGTCTAGCTTTGGAAAACATGCAGTTCAGAAGAAAACTGTGGGTTATCCTATTTGATTTAACTTAAACTGTGTGTGTGCATTTCTCTGCTCATTTTCTGTCCTTCTCAGGGGCAGCATAATGGCCTATGTCCGTGAAAATGCTCTTCAAGTGTTGCTGAAACACCTGAACTCAATAATAGGGTGTTTTTGGCCATATAGTTTATATAATTCATATGGAACATTCATGACCTCATGTCCTGACATGCTATAAAAACAAATGAGCAGGTGTGTGTGTCTCACACCTGTTGATGGTGCTGGGAGCGGAGCTGCTGTAGCTGGCTGCTCTGCTGTTTCTGCAGAAGCTCTGTCTCCTTCCTCTGCTCCTCTCTCAGTCTCTCCTGCAGAGCCTGCTGCTCCTTCTGCTGCTCCTCCTTCAGCTTCCTCAGCTCCTGCTCAAAACTGCGCTCCAGTTCAGCCTTCTCCCCCTGCAGACGCTCCCACCGGCCCACACTGACCACTACACACACAAAGAGGGGTAGACAGATAGATACAAAGTTATGATGGGTAAAAATAGGGGAGTAAAATGTGTGGATAGAACTGCAAGGATTTTTGAAAGTTATAATTAATTATACTGGATTATCAAAATATTAGATAAAGTGTGCACTTTTACATAAAAAACACATTTCTCAAGCTATTTTCAACTGTACAGTCAATTTTAGACTGTAATACATTATATTTTAAGCAATATAACACAAGCGGGAGTGTTTTATTGTGTTATGTAAACAACATTACAGCTGTGATCAGCGAGTGCTACAGCTGATGTTATTCTCAATAACACACGATCTCTAATGTTCTACTGCTTTTACAGAAAAACGAAGAAAAAAGTTAAAGCAAAGAAGCTCCAAACATCGCATTAAATATTGTGCTTCAATACTGGCAACTCCTTCTGCCATATATGTGCATATTATATTTTAGATGTTTTCGAATGTGTCCTTTTCTGGTTTGTATGCACTAAAGTACACATTTGGTAACAATTAGCTGCAGTGTAAAGTGATTCGTTATCTAGCAACTGGTGTTCAGCAGAATGACATAGACAATGTGAAAAAAAATCACAAATAACAAATATCACGAATAATTTGTGTATTCATTTAAAAAATAGATTTAAATTGTACCAAAATAATAGAATCAAATCACATCATGGTACAACCAGATATTTTACAATCATTTTCTAAAGAATATTTTTATATCCCAAGTGAATAAATAATGTTGCTGTCCTGAATAAAACATGTATCTCCTTTTTTCCAATTTTTATTTTTCAACATCATTTGAGAACAGCACCTGTGCATTTACGCTGAGTGAAAGACCAAGTAATGCTCCAAAATTACTTGTAAAAAAAACTTTACATTAATTTACATTAAAAGTAAAAATAACACTTTTGCACTTTCCTGTAAAGTTACTATTTTGGAGATACATGTTTTTTGGACAGCAATGTTATATATAGTTAGATAAAATAAGAACTAAACAGTAGAGAGAAGCAAAGCGTGGTCTGTTGGATGTCATCAAGTTTGAATCTTTTATAAAAGGTGGTTAACTTGTTGACATCATGCTACCATTTCCAGAGTACCACCTCATAATGGAGGCAAGGGTGGGTACAGGGTGAGTCAGAGCAGCCACAGTGCCTCTTACCCACTTCATCCCTGATCCGAGAAAGCTCCAGGGACAGCTCCCTCTCCTTCACCTCGGCATTCTCGCTCTGCAAAACAACACACACAAAACAGCAGCACAAAATCATTTCCAATATCACATCACAATGAGGAGGCCTGATGGAGATATCATCCACTATCAGTTTGGATAACTGTGCCAATATATTCAGGTTTGATTGAATGTACTGAGTGGGATTTCAACAGAACCACAGGGGATCACTTTAGTGTGCTCCTAACTATGCTCTGAATAGCCCAGCCCTGCTTACAGCAAAGCCCAGTAACACAGTGTGATCTAACACTATTGATTTTATCATTTCTGTTTTCATAAATCACATCTGCCTGCACAATAGCCATGTAACCAACCGATGATACAGTGAGGAAAATTCATAGCAGTCACAGTTACTGTACTGAGAACAATGACATTATATGATTATATGACAATATATGATTATACAGACGTATGATTAAATAAATGACAGATAAAAATTTACTTTCTCGACCGTTTTTTGATGAAAGAATAGTCAGCAATTTACATGATGATCATGCATATTTTAAATTCTCCTCCTGATCTTTTACAGTACACAGAGCCTGTTGGACACACCCATTATATGCATTTTTTGCTATATATTGTTGTTAAATTTATTAATTATTTTCCAGTAAAATATTTTGAAATGTCTGAAAGGCCAGGCATTGTTTGTTAAAAAAAACTTGAATCACTTGATTATTCACTTATATAATAAGTGGAGTTTTCTATTCAGTGTTTCTCACACATGTGCTGAACTTGGGTGGTTGTCAGTATACTTGGGAGGCCGTCTAAATATACTATATGTCTGGGAAATACTGAATAGAATATTTTGCCCCATTTTAACAATTTTCAAAACATTTTATTTTGCTATGTATAAAGAATGACACACTTTGTGTAACATAAAAAGCAAAATCAGCTGTATTTCAACCTCTCTGTGGTTCATTGCTGCTTGCTCAGTAAAAACATCCATTACAAATTTGCAAGATAATACACAAATTATTTCTTTTTTATTCCAAACCATACATGCCTTTTTGAATACTCAAATAAGTAAAGTACAGGAATACTACCCCCCCTAAAAAAAGCACCCCTGAAATCTATTTCAGACCTGTGGAAAACACTGCTATTACTAATATAATCAGTAATGACAGCTCTATTAATACTACTACCCCTACTACTACTACTACTACTACTCATAATAATAATAATAATAATAATAATAATAATAATATTAAGTTTTAATTATATTGCACCTTACATTCATGTAATACAGCCAGAAGTGCCTCAAAGGGATCACAGACAAAAATGATATCGTTCAAGAAATCACAAAAATGTGATTTTCTAAAAGAAAATAAACACATCCTCTAGAGACAAAACTTTTTTGTGGCATTTTGCTGCAAAATGAACTGCTTTTTATTTTATAATAATATGTTTTTTTTATTATTTAATAATAACTATTGTAATCATTTGCTGAGTTTACCATAATGTAATAATATAATGTGCCATTATTTTGTGTATCCCTCTGATATGTGAAAGTCAGAAAATAAACATTAATTGTGCATTAAAATGTGAATAAGCGTTCTCTGTGGAGGATGTGTACTTATTTATAAGGTAAATGTGTCATGACTCAGCATTTTTATGATCCACTGTCTTCTTCTCTGAAAAAATCTCAAATGCACTCACCACTTTTGATAGAATCATAACAACCAAAGCGCTTTAGTCACCTACACATATCACATGCTATTACAAATTACTGGGGGCCGCATGCAGAGTGCATAGTGAGAAAGCTAAAGCAAACTTTCTTTACTGTAATCATTGATTCTATTTATTCTACCAAGACTCTTTGTGAGTGTTGCCTCTCACACATGTCCTCTGTAATCAAACTGCAGGGTTGTGACCTGTTACCCTGACCTGTCTGCTAACATTTGAGTGTGAGGTCCCTCATCAGATTCTCCCTAAACACGCTGAGGCTTGTGGGTCTCAGGAGATCCTTTTCATGAATATAAACCTCTGCTCTGCTTCTTCCTCACCAAGGCAACCTAATTTAGTTTCATTTCCTGCTATCTGTATTTGCCATGAAAGGGGCAGCTCAAGGACACTGTCCCCACCTACCACTGAATAAGCCCATAAATCTAACATATGCACAACTGTCAGTGCATTAAATAAAATCATGTAAGGTACAATATATGACACAGTAGCCTCCCTGATATGTAATTTTTTAATTCAAAGAATTAAAATATGATGTTTAGGTTTACAGAAAGTACATTTAGAAATGATGGACTGTAATGTGCATTAAAATGCATATCGTTGTATTATTTGTTATTTTTATACATCATTTAAGAACAGCAGCGTGAAAATGTCATGATAAATGGATAAACAGAAATGCTCTAAAATTACCTGTAATAAAATCTCTTTACATTATCTTACATCAAAAGTTTAGAACATTTTTGCCTTCTCCTGTAAAGTTATAATGTTGGAGATGCATGTTTTTGTTTTTTTTTGGACAGTGACGATAAGTATTATTTATAATGACTGTAGTGATTTAAAACAAAAAATCTACAGTGCAAAGGGGGAAAAGCATAATGATTAAATTATAAAGTAAAAAGTAAAACTAGCGAAGAATGACAGTAATGTGCATTAATGCCTATGCATTCATTGCAAAGACTGAAATAATGGTTTGAATTAAGTATCGTCACAAAATATCAACGATCAGATGTTTTAGGGTTAACATGCTGTGTTGTCTAGCAGGAGACACATGTCCTGAAGATAGTCACAGCTACTAGCACATACACACCCCTAAACTCTGAGACAATGCTACACATCACACTTGACTACAAAGTGTCAACATGGAACATTTCAACTACAACCAACAGCCTTGCTGACTTCAGTTCAGCTGACAACCTAAAAAGCATCAGAACAATCTCACAGCAGCCATCAGAATCGGTTAACACATGCACACATCCTCCCTGAGAGTGCAGCTGAGGCTGCGTCTGCTTTACCCGTATCCACTGAGCATCCAGAGAGCAGAAAGGGTGGAGAGACTGAGAGAGACAGTGCGTGCAGCAGCGCTGGCCCATGTTAGTGCTGGACACAGTATGCCTGGGGAATACCATACTATAAACCCCCCTCTGAACAGAGAGAAAGCGAAAGAGAGAGTGAGAAAGTGGGGGAGGGGGAGGAAAACGTCCTCCTTTAAAGTGCCTTACCTCATCCCTGGCGTGTGGAGCATCACAGCACTATAGCTGCAGCATCCGCTTCTGCTAACACCCCCAATATGCTTCCTTCCTCCCCCCCTTTTCTCTTTCTCCTTTCCCTCTCCCTCGCTCTCTCTCTCTCCCTCCCTCACTCTTTCCCTGCCTCTCATCCACAGACATGCAGGAGGTCTCATTCGCGACAGCTGAAGACTGAAGAGCGGAAGTGGAGGAAAAAAGGGGGAGGTATGGAGAAATGATGCGATCGATAAAGGGCTGGGTTAGAGGAACGCTCCGCCTGATTCAACAGGGTCCACAGGGAACAGAGACACATGCAAACTGCCCAATTATGCACAGGGGAAAAACGTCAAAGCAGTCCTCATAATAGCAGCAAAGAGACTCATATAATCCAGCCCAGTCCAGAACGCAGACCTGCCCACTCTGCTCCAGATAAAACATGACTCAAGAAAACTGCCTGAAATACAGGATACTGGAAAAACTGACATTAAGCAGCTGCTGTTAATGACTGTATTGTTTTGGAACCAAGAACTGTTTCTAGGCGAGGTCAATTAGATCTTTTAATGATATGAAGAGTTCATTTCATGAATCATTTACTTGGTAATTTAATTTGTTTTAGAGCACAAAAACCCAGTTGACTGGAAGTATCAGTACACACCAGCTCCTTTATCTCCTCTGACGCGTACATAGCAAACACAAACCAGCAAAAATACAATACAAATATTTAACAGTACAAGTATTTAACAGCATAAGAATGAAGAGTTACTGTATTAGCTGTAGTATATGACCATAGGTGTAGGTGCACCCTTGCAAATGACCCATGATTATCCAGTGCAGGAACAAAGAAGGAGTGCTGTAATCACACTGATTAACTCCTACACAAACAAACCACACACTCCCTCTATACGTGAAAGTAGAACCAGAACTCAGTTAAAGTTATCTTTCACAAATGCCCAATTAAAGGAACTGTTTGGCAAAATTCAGGCTTCAAGATGGCTTCTACTGCTGTGTATGTAATGTACTACTGAACATCTTTATAGACTATATGTCACACTGTCCCTGAAAGCCTATTTGATATGACACAACTGAAGTACATCTTTGGTGATTTAGGCCTACAGTTTGCACAGTGCTCACTGGTCAGGTAAAAGCTTCCACTACTTGTTAGCTCCATTAGCCTTACAGTCCAGTGAAAATTAAGGGCCCTGACACAGCAAGCCACCAGCAAGGCATGTGTCTCGTGAGTGAGCACATGAGTAAAGAAGGGAAAGAGAGCAAAGCAAGCAGATGGCCTTCTCAAGAGGGCACACACCTGATTATCCAAACACTATAAAAAAATATTAGTTCGTCACTAGTAGGGGTGGGCAATATGGTGATATTTTACTGGTATTGTGATATCACAATATGCTTTCCTGAGGATATCGTGGATATTGTCAGTACTTAAAGAACACTGACCAGTCTCATGTTTCATTACAAAGTGAGCATAATTAGGTCTGCGAGTTTATCACTGTTATTATTATTATTATTATTATTATTATTATTGTTGTTGTTGTTGTTGTTGTTGTTGTTATTACTATTATTAGATTTTTTATGTGGCACTACAAGTTCTATTCTGTCTATTCTAAATTAAGTAACAGAAAAACAATATATTGTGATGCATGTCATGTATCGTGAAAATGTCTTGAATTATCGCAATATAATATTTTTGCCATAATGTCCACCCCTAGTTACTGGGCTGCCTTAAAATTTTAGGTTAAATGACCTTCTACATGTAAGTTCACAGAACAAGAATCTGTGTTTTATTCTCTGTCAACAAATCATTTGAAGTTTGGTGAATTTAAAATTTTAAAACAGCCTGGTAACTGATTTTTTTAATTAAAGAACTGATTTTTTAAAATGTACTTATTCATTTATTTATTTTTGTGAATTTTTGTGCCAGTGGAAGTTTTATCACTAGAGATGGGCATTTTACCTGTTGTCACTAGTCAAATGTCTGAGGTTTTAAATAAGCAGTTTTTCAATATAGTGTTCTCAACGAGAAAACATATAATATCATTATGAATAAACAGACACAAGAGCTGTGAAGGTTCACTGACAACATGAGTCTTACTATTGACTTTTTACAGTTTTTCCCAGACACATTTAATGAAACTGGGGTCAACTTAATCTTCACTGTCACTTTCTTAGCAAAGCAGAAGTGTCCTTTTGTAAGTGTGCTAGCATGTTCTCATTGCTTTCCCTCATTTATCATACACTTTCTCAAAACCCTTAAAGCAGATTTCACACAAAAACACAACAGTTCATTTTTGAACTCCGCAATCTGTTGCAATTGGCTGCTGAGTAAGTATTAACAAAAGAGGCTGTAGACAAGAATTTATCAAATGAGGAGCTGGTAACAGGTGAGAATGTCATTATATAAAACTGATTTATGCAATAACAGACTTACCTACTGAGACTAACCTGGTTTATAGCTGTTTTGTCTAATTTTTTCACTGGACATTTCAGTTCAGTGTGGTATGAATGTCAAGGCCTTTTGATTGAGCTACTCTGACACAGTCTGTCCGTCTACTGGGAAATACTCAGGCCTCTGGTTTGGCATTATTTGGTCCTATGTTGCCCTCCACCTCTCTTGCCTTTTCTTTCAAGAGTATAGAAAAATAAGCAGAAAAATGTTTGTTTCTAAATATTTTGGGTGAAATCGCCCTATGTTTGGTTAGGTGGGTATACAGGGTATTATTGTACTGAAATGTAATGAAAGGAAATCATCAACAAAACTATCCATAAGCAATGAGTGGATTCCAAATGGTGATATTCTTGCACTTTGGCACATTGTAGAATATTTACAGTGAAGTATGAGCAGGTAGAAGAGATAGAAAAAAAGATAGAAAAGCTAGCGTTTGTGTCATGTGTTTGATGTTTTGTGAAGATCAGACTTTTTTGCAAAGAAATGTTATTTTGGCCAGGAAGTTGCTGTTTAGTATCATGTGTGAACTGTTTTGAGAATATGGCTTCTGAATGGGCAAAGGTGTTTAAGCAACTGAGGAGAACTGTAACTTGTCATATAATTATGAACATGTAGCAAACATGCATTTTATTTCAACTGTTTCATGTATAAACATTCACTTTTACTCACCCAGCACCAAAGATTACTTTTACTTTCACACTCTAGGTTTAGTTTAGCTTAAAGACAGACATTTGAAGCTTGTAAGCCATTCAAACAATATATGCTTTACTTTGTATGTTGCAGTTTTGCAGTTTTACAGACTGCTACAGAATTGCTCACTTTTGCGCAGGGGCAGTTAGTTGCGCAGGGGCAGCTGTAGTCTCTGCGGTGTTTTTTGTAGTCTTTGCGAGTGCAAATTTTCACAGGAGATGAGAGGTGATGGAGAGCTGATGGAAGGCGAACATTAGTTAGCGTTATTTAGCACTAATTCTTCCTTGGTCGGTATGTTAGGGCCCTGAAGAAGCAGCAAGCTTTGGACACCCAACACGTCTTGGTTGATTGACTACATTTGGGGTAAATTTGCACTATGCTACAATTTCAAAGGCATTTCCAGCAGCATGCAGCAAAAAGACCCAGTGGTGGTAAAGTAAAGGCTTGAGGGTGTTTTACCTTGTGGCAGAAGTGTTGTGTGGTGATGGCAAGGACGTCTATACAAAGCGAGGCTTTGTGGAGTTTGTCCTGCAGGGAGGTGATCTGCCGGGCCTGTTCCTCACAGCGTTCTCTCAAACCCTGCACCAGCAGCCGCTCCCGCTCAGCATCCACGCCATCCACTCGGCCGCCCAGACGCCCCACACATGACTTCTGACGCACTGACATATAAACAGAGAGATACAATGGACATGAGCGGAAACAAAGACCTACCTCTGTTAATGAGATGTTTTTGCAGAATAAAGTGTCACTTATAGTTTTTAGCACTGTACAAGACTATCACACTTTATTATACATTATCATGCTTAATAGAACAGATTGTTATATGCAGTGTGTGATTTAATGGTTGTGAAGCGTTTAAGCTTGTGTGGTGGATGTTAATGTGTTAGATGTTTCTAAAAAGTAATTTTAGTAACACTTTACTGGAATCCTGCTGCACGATATTGCCATAAACATGTCATGGTGGATGAGCAGTCATATGACAAACATGTCATATGCTGTCATGAGTTGAATGACAGATTTTATCAGCAATAGAACAGTTTCATATTACAATTTTTGGTAATTATCAGGACAGATGCCATTAGGTTTGAAGTCATGGCAGCTTATGTTACATGCTCATTTTTGCTAAGTGTACTCTAGTCAGTTGTTATGACAGCAAACATAATGACATATTACTAAACAAAATCTGTCATGAAAACTCATAATGCATGGTTATGTTAATGTCACGTAGTTCAAGCAAACTGCTACCATCATTTCTTTATGCTATCACTGTTGTCTGTAGTATTGCTAGCATGCAGATACAATATGAGCAGACAAACAGACACAGCTTTGACATGAACCCTGACACCCATATACTCATAAGCACTGATGAGTCAGTATCACCAGTACTGTCGGTGGCAGACTGACAGTGATCCAGGAAAGTAAATGACTTACACATGCATCAGTGAGCAGGAATATAGCCTACGCAGTATAGGAACAGTACATCAAGCAAGCCCACATCCACATATAGTAAAACTGTATAGGCTCTGTAATACTCTAGCTCTAAAGCTCACAGAATACACTGTGTCTTAATGCATGTAAAATGAAATAACAATCAATACTAAGATCATCAGCAGAGGCATAGCCAGACCTCCACCCCCATTAACTAAAATGGCAGATTTTTTATTAACTACAGAAATTTGGCCGGCCTGCTTTCCCCCTGACCCTAATCCAGCTACAGATTTTATGCTGACCTGTTCTAACAATAAACATTGTACATGTATTCTGGTCTGTAGAAGTGCTTTTTCAGACAGTGCTAGCATTTGTTGCAGCTGAAATTATTTCAGGATGAAATGATATGAGGAGTCGGTGAGCTATCCAACCATGATGGCTATAAAATAGCAATTAGCAAGAAAATTAGAGCTGAACTAGATCGACATTCTGTCCTTATCTCTGAGAAAAAATAGAGCTGAATGTTTTGTTGTTGTTCTATATGACCTGTGCTGCTTGCGTTTACAGTGTTTTGGTCACATTCCTGTTCCAAATTAGTGATGTTCATAAGTAACATTACTTCACTAGAGAAAGTAAATCCAGTGATTTGTGAACTGCATACATACTTTGACAGTATTAATAACAGGTTATTTCATGAATAATTCATTTAAATGGGCTATTTCATTATATGTTACTGTACTTATAGGTACAGTGTGATTGGTCATTTGAATGGGTTTATTAACATTTTTTTAATTTTGCTTTTTTGGGCTAGATCAAATAACACCAACTCCCTTTGGCTGCACACCAATCAGTGAATACTTCATTATTCATTTTATATGACTTTCTACAGAGCACTAAGTCTTAATCTGTACAGGTTTATTCTGTTATTTGTGCATGAACAGCACTAGAGGGTGGACAGACTAATAGACTAGCCACTAATGGCTATGCTAATGTTGCTATGGCAACCCCAGGCAGCCATGCCCTGGGTAATGAGATAGAAGAATGAGTGTGGGAGTGGCAATATACACACATACACACACACACACATACAAGATGGAACACAGCACTCACCAGGGGACTGAGGCTTGGGTGAGACCACTGCAAATCTCTTTGGGGAGGACAGAGGATGAGTAACTTCTCCATCTCTCTGAAACTCCTTTCTAGCAGCTGAATTAAAACAAAGAAAGACATACAGAACACATCAAGACTATAAAGTACAACAGTACAGTGCAAAAGTCCCCCAAGAGACCACCCTTCATCTATTGAACTGCCATTAAGAACAAGTTATTCATTCAGAGGACACTTCTGAAAAGATTAAATATAAGATAATACATTTGTATAAGGACAGGAAATTCAAGAAAAAAAGAAGTGAAAAAAACATGAGTTTCCAAATGCAAAACCTGGTAGACCACCAAAACTGTCACTGTCAGATAAACAGTACATTAATCTTGATAGAACTGAAAAAATGTACAGATTACTCTACGCATTTGTTCCGAAAGAATGTGAAGCTGTTAAGACGTTACTAAGACAAAAAAGAAGAAAATGTGCAAATCAAACAAAGAAGCTGCTGGTGTTCTCACAACAATGGACTGACCACCCTAGAGTCCAGACCTCAACATCATTGAATATGTTTGAGATTATTTGGATCGTAACAAGCAAAAAAATGCAAATAACTTCAGTAACACTTTATTTTGGTGGTCCACTATGGATGCTCAGTCTGTCTTTAATTATCATTTGACTAAATATCTCTTAAATGCAACTGAACATTAAATTGAATGTGAAAGATTCTGTTAAACCGTGACTCTAAACCTAAACTTAACTTCAACACAAAATCTACACCTACTGCCAAATCTAACCCGTACCATGATGTTGTTAATAATCAACAGAAAGTTTGCTAATGATTTAAGTATCTGTAGATCATCAACAGGGGACCATCAAAATAAAGTGTGACCAAATTTAATGATACATGTATTTTATGCATAGAATAAATACAATGCATGCATCTGTTAAAATAAATCAAACAAAATGATGAAACAATAGTAAAAACAAAAAAATGCACTGATGAAGAATGCACTGTGCCAACCATGTACTAGTACAGTAAGCATTTGTTTGCTTTGCTTATGGGTCACATGCTATTGCCGTGGTACTAGTTACAGGGACATCTGCATGGTTTGTCACAATGTCAAAGGAAATATCATTCACTCTCAGGTCAACAGAACTCAGACAAAAGCTTGCTCTCACTACTTTTCATTAACCTTCCTTTTTTAGGCCTCAGAGCAAATTCACTACTGTATTCTCAAATATAGAGAGTGACCACTAGCTGGAGCTCTTGCCCCACATTCGCTCAGTCTTTCCTGCTGTGAGGACTGCAGCAAACCTGCACAGAAAACTGTAGGAGGCCACACTCATAAGCTGTCATCCACTTTTCCAGCACCAGAGGGCTCTAAAATCTTTTCACACCCCTTTGGTGATGTGTTAAAGGAACCATGCAGACATCCTCAACACATTTCACCTCCCTACGTCACTTTAATGGAAAGTGCTGACTGGCTGTGTCTTCATTCATCCCTGCTGAACAGTTTGTCCCCAACTGGCCAAATGGTGTGTATGTGCTGGTCTATGCACCCTTCAGGTTATCATCTATTTATTTAAAATGTAAGATATTAGTGAATATTAGGTTGACCTTCCAATACACAAATAATTTAAGAAATCTTAGATATGGCAGAGATATGCATCGTTTTGTTTACAACCGAACAAATAATAAGGAAACATTATATGGTAACAATTTACTGTAGGGTTCAAAAGGCCAACAGGACAACTGCTATAAACCTACATAAACATTTATAAAGGCTTATTCCAAAAGTTGCAGTCTGTCAAAGGCTGCTATGATGTCAAGTTAACATCGCTGTCAGGTGACATCAGGGTTTTTTTCTGACATTTGGTTTTGCCATGACACTTTTTGGGTGAAATGACAGCATGTTCTAGCAACTGACTTTATAGCTTATTGTATGTCACAGTGACATAACACTGAGGATGTTACATAGCAATTAAATCTTATAAGCGGTAAAATGAAACTCACTCCTAAGAGCCACAGAACGCATTCACGTTTGGCAAACTAGCCTATTTTGTCAAGATTTGTAACATCTTCAGCATTATGTCACTGTGACATTCACTGAGTTTAAAATCTCTTATTTCACCACAAAAAGTGTCACGTCATAAAAATATCAATGTCATCTGACATTATGTCAACTTGACAAGGCCTGAAAGTCTTATATAGGTGTCACTGGCCATATGACCACTTCTCTACAGTAAAGCATTATCTATTATATTACATATCAGCGGTCATCAACTGGTGAACCATGGTCTGGATGCGGACCCGGCAAAAATTTCTCTGCTTGTGAATTGCAGGTGAGAAATAGTTCAACAAAATCTAAAATATTAGGTATTTCAAGGTGTATATAGACCATGGGAGATCAAGTAAGATTTATCTATTAAACTCAAAGGGCTTGGACATGTGCCTATCCTTCATTTCCTCATGCTAATAATTACATTACTAACATATTACTTTAGTACTTACTGAAATAATCTGTAGGAGTTACTGAGTAATTCCATTTTAAGACAAGTGAAAAAACAAGCCAAGGGTTTAAGGGGTTAATTCAGAACACAGTCATTCTAAGCCCATTGATTCAGTCCAGCGGTTCAGGATCTCCATAAACAGAAAATTAGACAAAGAAGGGGGGACACTCACACACAGGGGAGCCGTGGGGAGGGGGCAGCAGAGAGCGGCGGGTAGGAGTGTGGCCACTGGGGGGCTGAGGACTGCTGCAGCTGGGTGGTCTACTGCTTCCACTATGACTGGGAGAGTAAGAACGAGGCAGGAGGGTCTCCTCACTTCCACTGCCTGGACCTGCACAGGAGAAACACAGAGATCATAATGTTGCTCTGTATCGCAGCCTTAAAGTAATGTTTGGTGACCTCAAAAGCATTTGATCATCCAAGATTAATTTACTTTTGCAGTTTTGTACTGAAGCTATGAGGAGCTAAACCGTCACACACTTGCCTCAAACCATGCTGAGTTGTAAAACAATCTTATGAGGTTTCTAATACCGTATGACATAATATAATGTATAAAAATGGACAAAAGCTTCAAAGTAAAAAACTCACTAAATAGTTTGTCCATTTTATGTTGATTTATATTGCATTTTAAATGTTCTGTTTATGGATATCAGTATGGCATACACAGCTTTGTAGCTTCAGGAAGTAAAGTAAGTAAGTCAACTTTGGACACCAAACATGCATTGGCTCATGGAGTACATGTGGCATAAGGGAAAACTGTGCAAATTTGATTTTTCTGAGCTATTACTTCAATAGAGAGTTCTGAATTGACTGTATTTCACACTGCAGTGGTCTAGCAGCTTTCTTTGATCCATTCAGGATGTTCATCAGATCATTCATCAGACTTATGCCAGCATAAGAATCTTTGACACATTCTCCCTTGCAATTCATACAAATCAGTATTTGTGAGTTGAAGGAGGCTTGTGGCTACCAGAGGCAGAGGAGAGCCATGTTAACACTGTCTTCAAATTAATTTGACCATCTGAAGAGCTGAAGTCAGTAGGATCCAAACAGCAACAGCAGCTTAGCTTCTCTGGTAGAATCACAGGACAATGAATAATAAATCTTCTGATAATCCAGGTTAAACTAATGCTGAGGAAGAGTAATGTAAATGTGGAGCTTTGGGTCCAGTGTGATTGTGTTGGCAGAGAGTTGGTAATTAATTGTAAAATATGTAACACTTCACTTAAACCCTGCTACATAACATGGACATAAACATGCCATTAACATGTCATTGCACATATTATATGCTGTCACGAGCTGCCATGACAGATTATGTTCAGTCATATAGCAGTGTCATATTACCATTACTGTTAATCATGACAGATGCCATAATGCATCAGTCATGACAAATAGCAGTGATGGCAAAATGGCTCTGTTATATCACTGAACAAAATCTGTCATGACAGCTTCTACCTGCCATGATGTGTTTATAGCATGGTTATGTCAATGCTATATAGCATTCAAGTGAAGTGTGACTGTGTAATAAGTGTTTTGGCAGAAACATTAGTCTTTGTAAAGGGTGACAAGCAGAAAGGAAATGTATTACTTTGACCACAGATACACTACATGAATTTTAACACAAATCTTGTCCTGTTTGAGTACACTCTTAAAAATAAAGGTGGCAACAAGGTCTCTTTGTAGCGACACCATAAAACCACTTTTGGTTTCCTAGAGAACCTTTCAATGGATGTTTCTTCTACCATTGTTGGAAGTGAGACATCTGAGTTTATAGAACATTTTAAACCTCTGCATAATGTAAATTTAATGTAAATTTCTAGAAACCTTTTCTTATATATATACAGTGGTGGAACAGTGTTCTCTGGAGTGATAAAGTACTGTCCAATACCTTAGGGATGTGTGGAGTGGTTTGTGATCCAGAACTAATCATTCAATATCTGTACACTGTAAACATAAAAAGCACCACAAAGGGTTCTCTGAGCGATGCCACAGAAGAATGACTTTTGATTCCCTAAACTTTAAAAAAGAGACTGAGTGTAATGACCCTTTTAAAGGCTTAAAGAACCATAATACAAAGGTTCTACACCAATTTCAGGGTTCGTCCTAGAACTTTTTCTCTACGCAAATGTTCTTTAAAAAATGTTTTTCACACTCACAAATCTAATTTATACAAATGGTTATTTAGGGGAGCAAGAGTTCTTCTTCTGTGACCCTATAGCAATGTTCCAACAACATCTAGTATAAAGCCTTTCTAGAAGAGTAGAGGATGTTACTACGGCTCAAAGAGGGATTAACTCCCTTTTAACACCCTGGATCTCAGAAGAACGTTTGGACGAACAGGTGTCTACAAACTTTTGGATGAATGAGCCAAGCATTTTCTGGTAGATATATTAATAATAACTTACACTTACATGGGGTCAAGTCTTCCTTTGGAGGCTCCCTTTGAAAAACAAAAGTAAAAAGTGGTACAAAGTATCCCAGTAATGTGAACATTTCAACATCAAACTTGACTTTTTTCCATCAAAGAGGTGCCTCTTGACTTCAGATCTTTTCTAACAAAGAACATCATTCACTCTGGAGTTTTTCTTCAAGGCAGCGTAAGTAGTTTCTTTGAGGCTCACGACTTAAGACTTAAGGCATTAGCACCGCAAGCCTGAAAATGACAACCACACCAACAGTGAGGAATGATGTGGAAATCTGCTGTACTGGATGGCCGTAAAAATAGCCGACAGCAAAATCCTTGCAGATGAAAAAGTGAAAGAGAGATGGTCCAAGCACCAGACACTTCATAACAGATTAACTGCACTATATCTTGCCCTGAACAAGTCTCTGCCAGAAAGTAAAAGTGGTCATAAAGGCGTGGACAAGAGATCAACTCGGGTGTGGACGACAGCTGTTCTTTATTTCTTACTTAAGGCTTCCATTTGTGGCTGCTGGACGCAGCGTCTGACAAAAATGCTACCGGCACACACTTAAATAACAAGCGGGCGAGTTGTAGATATGTTGGGGGGCTGTAAAAGTCGGCAGCGCTGGGAGGCGCCGCTACTGACCCTTCAGCTGTTAAAGAGACAAATGTGTCCTCACTATAGAATCAGACAAGCTTGAACTTCTCCTGCCACATGACAGAGGTAACAAACTGTAGACTTGGAGGCTGACAACATTGCTCAGCTTAGTTTCCCTGATCTAAATAAGATTCAGCTCACGACTAAAGACTGAAGACATAGATTAGACATTCAAACCTGGCAGTTTTAAGACTCATACACTGTACTCAATGTCTCTATTACAGTTGTCATAATTAATCAATTAAACTCAATTATTTAATTAAAAAATAGACTTGAAAAAGAATGGACACACTCATTTAAATACACCTTTTGTCATGTTTTTGGTTTTTTTATTACTCACTTAACTGGCACAAGACTCAGCAGAATACTCGATTACTAATATAATCAACAGTGGATATTGAGCACTTCTCCATTTCTTTAGTGCCTTAGAAGAACTTAATCATTTTCATGCCAACTAGCCTTTACACTGTGTGAATATTTCATGACCAATTGGCCAATAGAAATGATACAAAATTACTAAAATCTCATTATGTTAACAGATAAGTTTTCCTTCTCCTATATATGTTACTGTTTCAGAAATAGAAGGTTTTCTTATGACACTGACAACATGCATATCCATAATTACATCTCACACTGTTGGCTCTCAGTCAGGTTGGTGAGCTGACTAACAGAGATGTAGTCTTTCCTCACTGGACGGTAAATGTGCTTAGTAATAAAACATATGAGCAAGGCAATCTCTAGTGTGTTAAGCTCTACAAAACAGTGACTCACAGATAACTGCTAACTGCTTACTGTCAAAACAAAGGAATCACTAATGCAGTACTGAGAGTCACCAGCACTCAACCCCCTCTACTCCATTTCCAAATGTCTCACTGCAGTAAGGCTTTAAAGTCATTTAATGAGATTCAATGAAGACAGAACATTTTAGACTCAGTGTGTATGAGAGGGAGAGAGGGGGAGAGACAGAGAGAGAGAGTGAGTGGGAGAGAGATAGGGAAAGACAGAGAGAGTGGACAAGAGGGAAGGAAAGAAACAGAGTAAGAAAGAGAGCAAAAATGGAAAGACAGAGCAAGAGTGGGTGAGAGAGAAGGAGAGAAAGAGAGTTATAGAGAGAGAGAGAGAGAGAGAGAGAGAGTGAGAAAGAGAAAGAGGGAAAGAGAGAGAGAGAGAAAGTAGAAAAAGAAAAAGAGAGAATGAGAGAAAGAGAAATAGGGAAAGACAGAAAGAGTGGGTGAGAGAGAAGGAGAGAAAAAAATAGAGTTAGAGAGAGAAAAAGAGAGAGAGAGGGAGAGAGAGAAATAGGGATAGACAGAAAGAGTGGGTGAGAGAGAAGGAGAGAAAGAGAAAGAGAGAGAGAGAGAGAGTGAGAGAGAGAGAAATAGGGATAGACAAAAAGAGTGGGTGAGAGAGAAGGAGAGAAAGAAATAGAGTTAGAGAGAGAGAGTTAATCTCAGCAGTTTTCTGACACTGCAGATATTGACTCAGCGCTGGTCTGCAGTAGGAAGGGGAGGGGGAGGAGAGGGAGGGGAGAGGATTTATGCAGTGAATGCAGTCAGAAAAAGAGGAGAGGAGACACACCAACTGACCAAGTGACCAGACAGCTACACAGAAACCTAAAGGTAAAGCTCTATTACAGAGGGGTGAGAATCTCTAGGTACCTCACGATTCAATTCTATTTTGATTCAAGGTGCCGAGATCCGATTATAAAACAACCCTTAATGAATTTAGATTTCTAGGTGGTTAAAAAGTCTTTATGTGTTAAAAAGTCTACTTCACAAATACAATCAACTGCTAAATATGTACATGTAAGGACAAAGATCTTTGAACATTGCCTCACTAAATAGAATGAAGAGAGACAAACAAAGTTTATCCAAAGTCTCCATTAAAAAAAAAAACAAAAAAAACAAAACAGTTACCTTATGGAAGAATAATTTAGAGTCTGAAGCAATAAATCTTGCAATTTTGCAATTTTACTTTATCAAAATATATTTCACACTATACACAGTAATGTTTGAACACTCTGGTCAAATTACATGTTTTGTTGATGTTCTAAGTGAACAGTTAACAAGTGTTGTTGTGTTAAGTGTAGTTAACACACTTAAATATGACATTTTTCGGTCACAATAAATAGCATAAAATCGCATCATGGCTCAAGCACTATAATAATATCACATTGTGAGGCCTGTAGCATTTCCGACTGCTACTGTTTTTGTCCATTTTTATCATTCTTTAAATAAAGATGATAGTTCAATTAAAAAAAAAAGAAACACAACTGAACCCATTTCTGTTGTTCTCTGAAGTAAGTTTATAAGAAGAGAAAGATAAGCACACACATAAATATGCACCGTCACATTAAAGTACAAGGGCTTATTTTCCCATTATAACATTTCCCTCTACTGAATGGAAGTCATGCCACATTAACACCAGTTAAACGATCCAGTAAGAGCTTTAGAGAGGTTTCCAGTTCCATACCAACCACACGCCGCAAAAGGTAGCTGCCTATGGAGAACAAGTAGAGCATTTAAAAATTCTCATTAAGTATCATTTCCATCTTTTTCAATCACTGAATATGATAATAATACAATAGGTTTCTATGTATTTTATGATAGTAAGGGAAAGTGGATTGTTTACTGTAGTTACTGAGAGCTACAAGTTATGCTTCTAATATGCAAAACGGTTTCATGTGGAGTGGGTGGGCAGATCTGAGGAGGTGTAGTCTACTCCACAGTCATACTGTATGAGTCAGTCACACTAAAACAAGCCTGCACGCTTGCAAATTCATGTATGAGATCATCCATTTGTGTTACTACACTATTAGAAAAATAAAGTTTTCTAAATTGCTCCTGGTTTGGACATATTGTTTTTTGGAAAAAAAAACACTTTAATTGGTTTTTGTATTATTTGAAGGTTCCTTAAGCTATAAACTTACACTCACACATCTTAATGAACGTCTCCTAAGAAGTATCCACTGAACGGTTCTTTAAAGATTCAAAAGTGGTTCTTCTCTGACATTTCTCTAAAGAATCCTTTTCCGCATGTCAATGGATCTAATAATAAAACACTTGTCTCATGAACTGTTATGTAGAATACCTCATGCACCATGCTGCTTTTTATTTTTTTACCAGTCTTTTCACTTCTCTTTTGAGAATAGAACCTCTTCTGGAGTACAACATTTATAAACATTACAAGTAGACTGGTTCAGTGCCTGCGCTAAAGTCTGTGTGTAGAAATAGCCTGTAGTTCTTTCAGCTTGTGTGAATGAACGCTCTCTGTTCTCCAGTATGACTGTGCTAGCTGTTGGAGTAATTAAAACAGACAGAATAAGCTGCTTTGAAGTTCTTCAGCTTTTGCGTGTGGCACAAAAAAAAACAAAACTTTTGTTCTGTGAAGGAAAAAAGGAAACACCTAGAGAAATACAACACACTTAAAGATTAATGATAAGCATGCTTCACTAGCAACAGTGAAATCAAGAGGGGAGAAGAGAGGAGGTGGAATGAAATCCCACTCAATATCAGACACAGATCTGTCTCACAAGTCCTTACAGGATTCTTGTCTTCTTGAGGAAGACAAACTCACTACAGACAGAAACCTTCATGTAATTCTGTCACAGTCAGACCTCTATCCGCTCATCTACAGCTTCAATCACCGGATTCAGCCTGCTCTGCCCTGGCTCCAGTCTGGCTCTGTCTCAACACTTTCACTGGATAGCTACCAGTAAATGATGAGCATTGAGTTCACCTGTGCTACATTAGTTCTGTGTAGGCCTGGAATTTCTCATTATTCACTGGAAGTAATTCATTTGATACCATAAAAGTCTTTCATGTCTGTTTGGTCTTGTTCAAGGATTTTTTAGTTTCTGTGCTTGGCTTTCACTCATAGAAGGCAAGTTCTTCCTAGGTATATTACTGATGTAAAGCTATCTGCCTCCTTAATAGGGCCCGACCAACATGAAAATGGGGTTGATACCAATTTTAAATTAAAAAAATGTAGGATTTAATTTTATATGGCAATTGTTTTAGTGAAACAGTGTTTTACTGACAGGTAGGACTGTCAGTTCTCAATTGTCACACTTCTTAAACTCCAATAAACAACAGAAACTAAATAATATATTGTAAGCACTGGGTGTAGAGCTGCCCTTTACTCGTTGTGTTTTATTAATTCTCTTTGTGCTAAAGTTATTATTTTAGTTAAAATTCTTCCAGAAATAAGGGCAAATAGCAAACAGTGCAAACCTTGCTAATGTTGCCCCCTTTATCTGAGTAGCAGACACACGTATGTTTCAGTCACATTTCAAATAAAAATGAAAGTGCAGCAGTCCCTCAATCACCTCCCGTCATTTAGTCATTTGCATCTAAGGTAATCCACTTCACTTTTGAGGTAGCAGACATAAAGGATGGGCCGTCGTTTGTGGTTTTGCTTAGCCAGAGAAGATTCATGAAGCAAGAGTCGCCATGTCAAAATACTTCCAGGAACACTTTCATAAGGTTTTGGCAAAAGGAAGGTGGGACTCATCCCTCCTTCAAGCAGACAACAGAGACCTTTAGGCCCAATTCACACCAGCAGGAAATTCACACCCGAGGGAAATTCTGCCCATTTCCCCAAATTTTAGCAGTTAGATTTCCTCTTTTAGGATTACAGTTAACTTGTGGCCATTTTTGTGGTTGCTAGGGTCTTTAGACTATTTTGAGCCTAAAAATGCATTTTCCATTGAGCTGATTTTAAGAAAAAAGTTTGTTTTGGCTTTGTTCAGCCAGCTGCCCAGTCTTTTCTTAGACTTGTGCGTGAAATAAGCCGTGGAACAGCTGGTACTGAAGCATGAATAATTGTAATATTTCCCAAATTTCAGCAGCGTATGTCAGTTGGAGGCACGAGTGTATGAGACAAATGACTTGAGAAATTCGACAATGCTGAAGGGAACTTTTTTAACTTCCCATTCCACCTTAAATGCTGCAGCAGTTACATTCAGGTGCCTGCACAGACATCAGAATGTAACTACTGACTGCTTTTCCATTTAAGGCGGAATGGAAAATTTGAACAAAAAACAACCGAATAAGAAGCTATCTGAAACCTTGTAGAAATTCAGACGTGAAACAACATTTAGCACAGTTTTGCTGGGCCTACGGGCCAAGTTGTCCATATATAGCACTTCCAATCCAGTCTCCAACAGCTTTATTAACAAATTCATTTACTCACTCCAGTTTCTCTCGAACTCTCTGTCTGTTCCTATCCATCTCTCCTTCTCTCCTTCCTCTCCAATGGGACTACACAGGAGACTGAAACTCACTCCATTACTAATAGCTACATAAAAAGTAGCAGTTGTGTAACATGCTGGCTCTGCTGCCCTGGCAACACTGCATGTGCCATTTGGACCTGATGAAAAAATACTTCCATAATTTGTGCTGTTATGTGTATTGCAGTTATGGCTCATTATTTGTATAATGAGAATGGTGAACCATAGCTCATTTCTGTGTTTAATGGAGTTCTGTTGGACTTCTTTACCAAGCTGTATTTCCACTGCAATAATATTCTGCAGTCATGCATAAGCAAGTTAACAATCTTGCTTTTTTTAGAGTGGCTATTTAAAGAGAACTAAAAGAGCAAAAGCTGCAAATAATAAGAAACAGGTACTGGAACTGATTTTGTCCAATATTGTTTCTGTTTTATTCCAAACTCTTTACTAATATTGATGATGTATGGACAGAACAAATTCCTTCAGCAGACAGAAATTCAGTCACAGTCGAGAGGAATAATACAACAGTAGATGGTGTTTGGTGTGAAAAACACACTTGTGAAAAATCATTAAAACAAACTCAGCCACCTCAACAATGGATTGTACCAAATACTGCATTGCAATCAGTTGGAGTGAACTACTTCTTAAGCATTTGTAATGGCAGCAATGGCACTTACGATTGGTGGGTCGGCAGGGGTCACTGTGAGTGCTCTCATTAGATTGATTGCTGGACACGGAGGACACACTGGCACTGCGGACAAAGCCAAAGGCAGCGAGGCGGGCAGCAGGCAGGTGGGAGAAGCCAGGAGGGCGCAGGCCAGACTGACCCGGTTTAGGAAGCAGAGACTTGGGAGCTACTTCTAATAGAGGCTTCTTCACATCCCCTGCTGAAATAATAAGAGATGATTTCATTTGTATTTCCATAAATGCACATATAAGATAAAGATCATTCAAATAATAACACTAAACTATTATTTTAAAAATTTGAGAGTGTAAACCTGACTTTCTTATGCAAACCTGACTTCATTTGCTGATAGTCATTACACCTGCATGGAACCCCCTTCCCCTCCCCCAACTGTCAAATTCACACCTACAGTGTTCACTGGACACAATGAACACTTATGGTTTGATTCAGGACTGGGGAATGTTCTCTTGGGAAATGTCTTAACTACATTCATTCAAAGCTCTGTAGGCTCTACAAAATGTTAATCTGTGAACTGGGGAGTTTCTATGTTTCTGTATGGAATGTCCACATAAACTCTTCATCTTGTTACATAATTAAGGAGCTGTGGTTAGAAAATGTAGAAATATTAGAAAGATACAGGAGATATGTTTATGCCTGTGATGACCTCAGTTCATTCATGTGCAATATCCACAAGAGATAAGAGATACTTCATGGATAGATGCATATTATGGTGTATTTACTGAGCAAAATTGGCAAAACCTTTAACGGGTAACCAATTCAATATGATTTTTATCTTTGTGTCTCTTTGAGGCCCTTGAATGTGTCATGGAGAACTTCAGTGTGGCAGTGCCTCAGCATTATCCCTTAAAACCTTCCATTCAAGCAAACTCAGGCAAGTTTATTTTGTTTTTTGAGGGAACAACAGCTGTTATCATAACTGTATCACAATACGTCCACACTTTACGTATGACTGAAAAAAACATGGGCCCAATGAAGTGGACACTGTGCATTGAGGCATGACTAGTAAAGTAATTTACCTGTTTTGTGTAAAGTTATGTCACAGTTGATTACTTTCTATTTTAAATACTCAGAATCCCAATAAGAGGCTCACAATAAAAGCGTCCAGTTATTTTTTGCTGTCTGTGCAAGGCCTCTACCAATCAATAGGAAAGTTATGGGAAGCCAAAAGACTAATCCACACCTGCAATCTCAATTTACTGATTAGACTTCAGGTTTGCTAAATCCTGACACCAACTAGCTTTTGCTGAAGTCATTAGCTTAGACGTTCACATATTTATTCCTACCTATATGTGAAGGTTGAATGATGTATTCAGTATCAACATGAACAATATATTATTTGTGTGTTATTAGTGTAAACAGATTGTGTTTTTATTCTAACTTAAATGAAGACCAAACCATATTTTAAGACATCTTTATACATACATGTAGGTAATTCCAAAGAGTTCACAAACTTTTTCTTGCCACTGCACTATATATATATATAAATGGAAGCTTGTTCAATGCGCAAAGGCTATTGCTATTGTAATGCTGGCATTTAAGTTTGGGAATTGTGGACTGCAGCAAATATCACAGGATAGCACATTATATGCAAAAGGTTCTAAAATGAAACACATTCATCCACTATGTACACGTAATACGCAAATGCTCAGTAGTAAAGCCTTTAGATGGGACTCTAATATTAGCATAGACTGATTCAGATGGAATATTCAATATAGTGCATTCAGTGTTAACTTTCTCTCAACCACTTATTCTTCAGGGCATGAAGACACTGAAATACAACTTTATTAGATCTGTGAGAGATCTCAGACAGAAGTGCTTTTCCCCTGCCTGGACTCACTTTATGAACTCAGAATTCATATCTAGGGTAACATACTGGTGACATCAATTATTACTGAAATTGTAAACATGCCAATCATTCTAATACATCATGTAACAGAAACGATTAATGGCCTTAAGGAATAAAGATGATATTAAGCTAAATAGGATTTCATAATTTAGAAGGCATTTAATCCCTGAGTGCAAACAGATTCTACATACTCAATTAGTCTGAGTGAAAGTAGAGGGAGCCTTTGAAAATGAATGGAAAGCTTTGAAATGCAGCAGATTACAAAAGTAGCAAAGCTCAGTAAACAGATTCAGAAAAAAAGTAGTGGCTCAGAACTCTTGAATTTGACTGCTATACACTTCAAAGGGCGAGGGTGTCAGAAGCTTCATGCATATGCCACCCTTGAAATTATTATAGTCCATAGCCTCACAGCTGGAGTGGAGTCTTTTTGCACTAGGTTGGATAATTAAAGAGGGAGCAGGTTGGCAAGGAGCATGTTAGAGTTTTTCTGGCTGCACTGCAGTGTAGCTAGTTAGTGACTGTCTTCCTACAATCTGTTTATGTAGCTTAGTGGGTATAATTACAGGTGAAATCCAGGGTAAATACATTTGTTTACTGCAACAATTCATTAATTAAAATTCTTGATAATTAATCATATTAGTTCCCTGAATGCAGTGCTAAATACTGCAGTGAATTGCTGGCCAGTAACTGCTCTATAATGAGTAATGACCCCCCCCAATTTCAGATAACTCTACACCTTGTTCAACTTTGAAAAAACTCAAAAAAATTATCTGTGCATACAGTTATCCAAACTCTTGTGCTTATGCAGGTTAAAGGCTAGCAGAAATGAGCATTATTAAAGCTGAAGTCATTTCTGGTATAAACTGGTGACAAAACGTGAAAAAAGATAATATTGGCTCATTTTTTTCAGATCATTCATGTGATTTGCTTTAGCAGCTAACCTCAACTCACATTAGGTAGTAGACCAACAACAGCTTCGTTAACTCATGACTCTATTCTCGCAGTTTACTTCTCATATTTCAAACTAATATTTGACTTTCATATTTTGAGGGCGTGCTGCAGAAAATGAACTGACCAAAATGATCATGTTATTTTGACATTTTAGAGAAAAAAACTGTTAAAATTGTAATAACACTGAAGTCATTAATTATTACAAAGTTCATTCATTTTTAATGAGGGCGTAAAAACTCTTGAGCCCTCTAGCTTCTTATTTGAACTTCCCGTTCCACCTTAAATGCTGCAGCAGTTACATTCAGGTGCCTGCACAGGTGTCAGAATGTATCTACTGACTGCTGTTCCATTTAAGGCGGAACGGAAAATTTGAACAAAAAGCTGCCGAATAAGAGTTACATTTAACCTTGTAGAAATTCTGATGCTGTATATAATCTGTATATTGTTCAGTTTTGTTTTTAATATTTTGCACAATAAAAATATTTCAGATATTTCAGAATCACCTTTATTGTTAAATTTGTTCTTCTTAAAAAAAGTGAAGGGATATCCCAGAATAATAAGACACTGTATACCTACAAAAACAGGACTACTTAAGCATCTAATGTAAAAACTCTTGAGCCGTTAGGTTAAAGGCTAGCAGAAATGGAACTGCTCATTTATTTTCATTAGCAGCTTTAGATTTCTTCAGAGAGCACAACTGTTTTGGGATTTGAGATTTTTTAAGCCTGGCCACTTAATAAAAACTTCTACTAACCTGTCGGATCTGGGTAGCAGTAGGTGAGTTGGCCAGTGGGAGAAGCATGGCTAAGAGGTGAAGCTGACCTCTGGCCAGGCATCATCATCCTAGTCTTGGTTGTAGGTTGCCTCGTTACAGCTCCAAGGCCCAGCTGAGGCCGGAGGGCCCTGGGTGAACGGTAGACACCAGCTACTTCATGTGCACTGTGCTGGACACCCCTGCCCACCTGGAAACAGCAAAGAGGTTCTCTTTGAATCAAGCAGCAAGCCAAGCTAGTAGACTGACAAAGGTACATACTATGAAGATACATTAATTGAGGATTAAATGAGGATGAAGCAGTCATGATACTAATGTCATAAACACTCACCTCGTGCATATATCTGTCTGGGAGTTCTCCATGAAAACTTTCTGACTTTCCCACTAGTTTGTGAGGCACAGTGTGACTGGGAGGTCTGATTCCAGACACCATCAGGCCAGGCGGGGAATAGTATCCTCCTTTCTGCAGCTCCTGACGATATTTATCATATAGAATATTGGAGGAACTGAGCACCGGTGAGCCTTTGGGCCCTCCAACCTTCTGCTCTTTAGTGGCTGGTGAGCTAGTGTATGCTGTGAGCCTCGAGGGCAGAGTAGATGTTTCATATGGACCCTCCGCAGAATGTGGCTTTGCCTGAGGGCTCTTACGGACATAGGTGATGATTTTTGGACGGACCTTTTTAGGCTTTTGAGGAGGGGAAGACTTCTGAGGAGATTCTGTTTTGGCTGGTGGTTGAGGGGGAACGGGTTTTGGGATACCAGTATTGAGAAAGCTTTTACTTGGTGGCTTCAGGCCACTGGTACCCCTTTGTGGAGAACCAGCAGGCTCCTGGCTTGTAGCTCTTGCGCTGACTGTCTTGGCTGGAGAAGACGGTAGTTGTCTTCTTGGGGATCCAGTATTTTTAGGAGATGGAGGAGTAGCAGGACCAGATGGACTGCACCACGGCTTTCGCCTTTCCAGGCTGGATGGGCTAGAACTGCGAGTTGTTTCAAAGGATGCCTGCTTCTGGTACAGTTTGGGTTCAGCTACTGCACACTGACTAGGTGTTCCCTTTGAGCCTGGCTTAGAGGATTTATAGTTCATGTCAAAGGTTTCCTCACTTTGGGATGGTTTACTTTTTAGTTCATGACTGGAATCACGAGGAATCTTGGTCAGGGAAAGAGAATGGTTGTCCTCTGGCCCAAATGGTTGGCAAGATTTTTGCTGCACTGCAATGTTTTTTGCATCTGGATCTTTGCATTCTTCCCTAATTATAGCCTGTTCTTCATCAACAGGATCTTCTTGGTGCCCAGCACTGTCCTCGCTGGCATGCCCTGTGTCATTGTGCTCATTTTTAGCATTTGTAATGCTTGGGTTACATTCATTTATGCCATTTTTCAGCTGACCTGAGGTTTCCTTGTATGTTAAAACATTTTCAGCTGGCTGTTTTTCTTGTGCTTCTAAAAGAGGTTCCTCAGGTAACATGGTATTGTTAAGATTGAGATCAACATGAGTTCCGTCAGCATGTAGAGAACTCCTGCTCCTATCTGAGAGAGTCAAACATGACTGTGAGGCAAAGGTGAGGTCCTCTGAGAGAGTTCTGTAAGTTCCTGTTTGTGCAGCCCAAGACTCTGCTGTTTGGGTCTGACCTGCATTTTCTAGGGCACTTGCAAAACTTCCTCCAAGACTGGACATTGTGGAGTGACAAGATACAAATACATCATTATCAGAGGTGACCTCAGCTCTAGCTAGACATGTCTCAGCTTCTTTGCTGATGAACTTATGGGAAACATTTTCTTGCTCCTTTGTGTCGGCTTGGGAGGCTTCATTCTTACTAGGGTCTTGTGGGTCCTCAGTTGGAGTGACATTGGTGTAAAGCTTCCCTGGGATGCCTTCTGCATCTTTAACATAGTTATCCTCTGATTCCACGAGGTATGCCTCCAGTTCTTGGCATTCCAACATCTCAAACTCTGCCAGTTCTGGGTCATCATACTGAGAGTCTGTGCCCCAGATGATGATTTTGTCCTGTTCCTCACTGTGAGCTACAAAAGACGACTCCTCCAAAGTTCTACTGTCTTTGCTTTGGATCTGATTGGCGTTGGTATCTCCATCCAAGGAATCCTCAGCGCACCTGTTGTTATTTCTGAGCTCCCCATGGCTTCCCTGAAAGCTAGATCCAACAGGTCCAACAAGCTTGTCACTCATGCTCATATTTCATTAAGATTTGGGTCTCTATGCTCTCATGGCTGTCACATCCATGTCAGCACCATTTCACTTGTAGGACTCTTCGCAAACGCTAGCAAAGAAAACATACTTGCATCTTTCATAAGGGGGAAGCAATCGCTGCACTTCCACGGACATCAGGGGCTGTTATTCTCAACCTGCTGACAAGGCAGAAAAAAATCATATTAAGCTAAAGGCATTCAGATGCCAGGTCACTGTATAAATGACCTAAACACAATGCACAAAGCCAAATCTAGAAGAGGCTATTTTGTTGGTATTATATTACTGTATAGTACTACAACACTGATAGGTCAGAAAAGTTCCTGAAGAAAACTTCAATGCTTAAATCAGCAACAAATTAGAAAGTTTTTTTTTATTAATTGCTAAAAACAATGTGCATTTGGATGGGTTGTGAATATAATTATTATATCATTTGACACAGCAAAAGAAGGCAAGATTTCTGTCACACATGCTTTATTATAGGCCTTATATAATTATAATTGGTATCTACTGTTGGATGCACGCTTGTTGTCAATTGTTATAATTATAATTTTCCTTAGACTCCAGAAATTGCTTACTTATTTACAACACCCTAGCATTTTCTCTATAGGCAATTTTCAACTGGCAAACCACACGACTATAACTGCTGTGCAAATTTACAAACTGCACTGCAGGAAGGAAATGCATTGTGGAACTACGTCTTCATCTTCTGAAAACATATCACTCACTGACACTGCTTCACACTGCATGTTGGAGTCTCAAAACTGTTACATTTTAATTAAAGTATTACAGATTTTTTATGATGTCATTTAAAAAATGATGAAAAGTACAGTGCCCACAAACCACAGAACAGAAAGCTTAGACTCCAATTTTCCCCAGCAACAAGGCTGGCTCCAGAGCCCTGCCAGTAAGAGGCCATTCCCTGAGGTAAAGCCACACTAATGTCCTGTGTCGGCACAGACTTTCATGAAAAAAACAAGGCAGGTGTGCAAACCAACTAAAATATCAAAATGTACCATTCACCTCTCAGTTCATACAGTCCATATATAAAAACTAAGCTGCAAATCAGCCTGACTCAAGTCCATTTTTTGTCACTTCTACACATGTTGCATTTTTATCTCCAAAATAGAAGGTTTACATGAGAAAGCACAAATGTTCTTAAAATTATGAAGCATTTCTATTGGTCTGTTTACCATGAAATTCTCATACAATGTAAAGGAGAGCTGCTGTGTTCAATGTAGAAAAAATATGGAAAAAATAGAGATGTTTTTTTCTGACTGTGATGATCCACTTATTCAGCCTAAAGTAGTTTAGACCCACCCATTCACACTTTTAGCTATAAGGAGGTGTTTCAGCTCAGACTGCTTGTTGAATGAGATGCAATACAGGACAGCCAGTCATTTACACCTATCAATCATAAAGGCACAGTAACAAAAACAGCCTAAATCTAAGGGATAATGAGAGGCTGAAAAACAGTCATTCAAAATACAATTAAGATAATCCTTTATTAGTCCCACAGTGGGGAAATTCTCAATTAGGTACATTAAGCCACATAGGTGTTAAAAGTAAGTGTACATGAAAATGTAGAATATGGTCCCTTTCATATTTCGCACATAACAATTCTCTAATGATACTTCATTAAGACCATAAATGCACATAACTAGGAACAGGTAACAAATGAAAAACACAACAAATATAGGTACTGAATATAATTTGGACTATTTGAGTAACTCGACAAAATGAATCAGACAATGAATTTGCTCTCTAGAGCCTCATTATTGTTTCCTTATTGTATCTGTTATGCTTGATTCCACCAATTTTCTTGTTCTGCTTTTTCCTCTCAATTCTGTCCATTCAGCTTCCAAAATCGAACCTACTTGCCCTATCCTACTTTCTTACTGTGGCTGTAATGATGTTTTTATGTTTGGATTTTACTATAAAATTATAACTACATATTTCTACATGCAATAAAATCTGAGCCATGAACTTCCTTAAGTGAGCATTAGTATTAGCATATTATTATTGCAGTATTATTACTATTACCATATAGTTGTTGTGGCTGGTTGCAAACCTGAAATAAGATTCTTTAAATTGCTTCTCACTGAATTGTCTTTTTTCTGCTGTAATAGTGCTAAGCATGTTTGTACACACTGCTATAAACAACATGAATGCACTGACCAGATGGTCAGGATTTTCAGACTGTGCCAAAAAAGCACATACACGTTTTTGTGCCTTTAAGGTATATGACTGTTCTCAAAGACTGTTGAGGGGTGTAAGTGTTAGATACAATAAAAGGCTCATTAAAAACAGTCATTACTATTCTAATTAGTAACTCTATAGTAATAGGATTATTTGAATGACTGACATACAAAAAGAATCATTTTACAGCATGACTGCTTGTTGTCAATTGTAAACACTGGTTGTCAAGGACTAATATCAAGTAGTTAAAGACAGAGCCTAGCTGCCCTGTCAGTCACACATGACAGATATTGTCATTTTCAGGTCAGCAGCAGACATTTAGACTTTGAGCACTTGGCTTAATGGAACCACTGTGCTGCTTGTCACGGCTTATAACTGAGGGAAGATCAGATCAGATATTGATCTATGTTTTGGTCTTAAAAGAAAATGGCTCAATGGAAAGCCCTATTATACGAAGAAATGCTAACAGTGATAGTACTGTAATGGTACTCAATGCTGCAGAAAGAATTTTCATCCTATATATGATTTACCCCCCTCCCAAGCCCCAAATTTCCCCCTCAACATCCACTGCACAGAGACAACTTTGCACCTGACCTACTTTTCCTACAAGGGTCCAGTGGTCCTAGAGTTAAAATGTCCAAAGCCTCTACAGAGCCTCTACCAACCCAGAAAGATTTCTAACATTCCAGCATGAAAGATATCACTGTGGAAGCCTATTCTCATCGAGTAGAGAGGGAAATCTTGATTTTTTTTGTCCTTCTGTTTCTGGCAACGGTATATTAAAAATGGACTTATTACATCAAAATGATGACTTACGTTCTCAAAATATTCATTTACTATCTCCCAATAATTATTTACTTTCTGAAGATATTTGTGATTAAGATGAAATGACACAGTATATTCAAATAACATAATTTATCACTGGTTAAGATTCTAACAAATCATTTTGACATGCCATGTCATTATTTTGACACGGTATATCATTATTTTGAGAAAATAAGTCATTATGTTGACATAGTAAGTCAATATGTTTAGTAAATAAGTCATTATTTTAAGATACAAAGACAAAATTGTGACATACTGCTGCCAGAAACAGAGATAGAGACCATTTCTGGAATAAAAAATATGTATAAAACATAATACTGATTTAAATCAAGTAAATTCAGTGCCTCACATTTTTTCAATGGTTGCGTGCAGAATAGTTCAGAATTCAACATTACACAACATTACGATTCTTTACGCAGGATGTACAGCCGACATTAGAATACATCTGCATAGGCTCCAAATCAAAAACTGAAATCTGCTTCCCTCAGTGGAAAATGTGTAATGGGTAATTGTGCAATAGACTACACATATTCAGAGTATATTGAACATGACAATGTTTCCTTTGATTTTTTTGGCTACCCATAAATATATGATAAACATCAACTCTTGGACAGGAATAGCCCATTGGTATTTGTGAGCTCCTTTCACCATTTTTAGCCCTTTTTTGGAAAATCTGTTGCACTATTGCAACCAAGGCTGGAGTGGGATTTGTTTTCAAACTGGGAGTTACATGATGCAGTCCAAACAACCCTCTCCCTTCAACACAGGATTGCCTTTGTGCAAAATAACTGCTTCTAAAATCTGCACATTTCCATCTTCTTCATTTCTTACTTATTTACAAAGTCTCACTGACTAGTAAGTTAAAATACTGAACCTGCCTAAAAAGCAACTGGATGTACAATTCCTGTCCTAGTTTTGTGTCATTAGCTCCAGAAAGAAGGGTACTGTTATTACTGCGTCCATCAATGCTGCAAAAACAAATACAGTGTAAAGACTGTAGAACTGGGAGCAAAGCAGTGGAAGAAAGTAATAGGGATAGAAAGCTACTTTGAAGATAAAAGGCAGGCCAGTCACTATTACTGATGTACATGTCTGTGTGCTTAAGCCACGCATCTCAGGATGAGCAGAGGGCTGATTGTTATTGAGTCTGGCAAAGGTAAACTAAGGTAAGAGAGGTATACCTCAGCAGGACAACGACACATTGATATCAAGTCCCTGAGTAATTGAATAGAGCCTCCTATCAACATGACAGAATGATCTAAGGAATTGTAGAAATGATAATAAATAAATGAGCATGACTGTTAATGAAGGAGGTCAGATCCTATGCAACGCCATAAACTCTAAAACCAAGTCTGTGCTCCAAACCAAAGTGCAAGCATAAAGCGGACAAATTGGTTGATTAGCTATCTTGCTTGTCAATACTTAGTAGCTACACCAGATGACACACAGCTTGAACTCAAATAAGCAAACAGTACTCACTGCTACCCTCTAACGGTTATAAAACAGTTGGAGGCTTAGGGATCTAAATCTACAGTATTGTCATGAATTGCATTGCAGCGTTTCATATTGTATCATAATATATTGTATCACTGTATCATGATCAGCACGTTAGATTGTGGCTGGTATGTTATCTTGTGGCTACAGCATTAGACTGGGACACTATAAAGCACAGCTAGTGTTTCAAATATTGTATGTATAACCCATAACATGTCTACTTGAATGCATTTTCTTTTCTTTTATATTTATTTTCATAAATTTGCCTCAACCCAACTGACAATAATGCACCCAATTCCTATTCTGTTTGCTGCAGTGCAAACATATAATTGCAAGAGCGAACAACTGAGGATAACAACTGCAGACTCCTTAAATAATTATAATTGTGATCAGCCAATTATGTAATAATTGTGACAGGCCTAATGCTGATCTTGAAATGCTAAGCACTGGCTGATACAGACACCACCGCAATATTTTTTCTTTAAATACTACTAAGCTTCAGAATGAGCTATTTTTAATTAAAGTGCTTCGCTTATTTATTAGATAAGAATCTAAAAGTAGACCATCATGCACAAACCATTCAAACACTACTACTCCACAGAAAGAAATACGAGGCTAACAGTGTCACATCTCACAATGTGAGGGAGTGGTATTTCAGCTTAGATTTATCACAGGATTGGATGAGAATCACTATTTTTTATCCTCAATATCTGATCCAGCATTTTCTGCTGACATCAACCCGATAACTATAGTCAGTCTCGGATCGGAGCTATCTCTATTTTTCAACTCAGTTAAATGCCACGTTTAGTTGTAATGTTAGTTCCATCATGAAACTGAGCTGGACTCTGGCCTTTGGTTCTCCAATCTTGCTCTACATCAGTGGATCCCAAACTGGGGGTACAGAACTTTTTTGACATAAACGTTTAACATTTACACTTCCTTTAATTTTCATTTAATTCCATTAGCCGGCCGGACAATTACACAGGTACTTCCCTGATACAGACAACATAAACACTTCTGCCAGGTGTTAAGTGCTAACTGTGTGAACATTGTTAGTCATGTACTCAATTTAGTTTCATTTTACCAAAAGCGGTTTAGTTTGCAGTTGTACTGAGTTGTTAGTCTGTGGCCTGCTGTAGTTAATGCTTAGCCATTAGTACTTTGGTTAAATATTTGAAGAGCTGCTTTGTGTTCGTAGCGCTGCTAAACACTATACAGATGACGGTACTGTGATGTATGTGACATGTGGCTCAGGAATGTTATTAGCTGTTTATTTTACAATCTTAGACTCTCTCACACACATATGTGCCTCATATTTACTACTGCCTATGCTGATGCCTTTATGAAGAAAGCTCACTCTTCATCCTCTTCATCACACTCCAGAGTGAACCACACCTACGACACAGGCCTAACATGATGTATTCACTAATATTCATTATATTATGTGTGTTGTGACATTGCATAATAAACACGTGATACTTAAAGAGAGACAAATTTCAGAAAGTTAAATATTTCATATATGCTTCATTTCAATATGCGCATATATGTGTGTGTAAGCAGGAGTTTTAATGTGTGACAAAGTATGGGACTGTAAAAAGATTGGGAACCCACTGCTGGAGATGATACCCATGATATACTCAGCAAAGTATATGATGATGTCATTTACCACAAAAACAACAACATATCATGCCCATGCCCTCCTTAAACATTTCATACGAACATTCCAGCAAATTTCCTACAGATTTGCAATCACAGGGTCCTACAGAATATAGGTATCACACATTCTACAGTCTCTAACACATGCTAGATGTCAACAGCTGTGGCTTGATCCCACCAACCATGACAGGCAAAACATTTATATCTTTTCACCCACATGCTTGAAGGTGTAATATGTAACACTGTTGTGGTTCTGTTAGGGCTTCAGGGCTGTATGTAACTGCTATTACTAAAAGAGGCACATCTACCACAGGCAGAGAACGAGTCATAAACAAGTTAAAAATGGATCCGCTGGAGCTGGATAGCGTCTCAATGCCTCAGTGAGGGAAGATAATGGATGCTGCTGGCTGCAGAAAGGAGAGATTGGCGATGTGACTCAAAATACTTGATCAATTCAGACCCGTTGCATTTCTGCAGCAGTCTGGCACAAAATACAGCTGATTGGCCAGTTCCCCACTTATTACACACTCTCAAAGCTAGAATGCCAGATTCACTTCCACACAAAAAGCATGCATCTCAGAGGTTTAGCACTGACTTACATTGAAATTTTCCTGAGTGGTTCTCTGAGGTGAATAAAAACATGCCAGCCTCATTTACTCTGGCAGTGTCTCTACGGTCAGTCTAAATTTTCATCTACCATCTGTCTCGGAATCTCTGTATCTCTGTGCATCACATGCATTGCTTTCAGTAAAAACATGCAGATGAATCCCTGTGAAGCTTAAGTGATAAATCTCACAGGGAATCTGTGACACTGTCTGTGTGTAAAATTGCAGTTTGTGGTGGTCTGTGTTCATATTAAGCAGTGAGATGTTAAGTGTGAAATGCTAACCAGACATACTCTGAGAAAACATACAGATGCTTTGTAGGGATGCATCGATATGGGAACTATGGGCTGATATCCAATATTTTTCATGTACGTATCTGCCAATGCCAATGCCGATATATAGACTTTTATAAAATGTTAAAACTGAGACTTAATCTACCTGGATTAGCATTACAGAGGACTACAGATACAGTAAAATAATAAAATGCAGATATTTCAGCCCAGTAGTCCAGAGTACAATACATTTGTCAGCAATTATCAGTTTGAAATATCAGTCAAATCTAAATATCTGTCCAATGCTGACAACTTTTTTTGCAGACACAGAGATCATTCCAATATCCACCAGGAATGCTTTGTTTCAGATTTCAATTCAAAGCCCTAAAAAGAGTGTTAATGTGCTTTAGAGAACAGTCACTTATAAATCAAATAATAGGCTGTCTTGACTTCATATGAAAATTTTAATGAGGGTAATGAAATTAGTCACATGGCCAGAGCCATTTACTTTAAGCCTGCACCTTAGACAGATGATGTCTGCATCAGAGCTCTTTGAAAGGAAGTCAATAAAACAGATACAATGTTACAGTCATATGCAAAAGGTTGAACACCCCTGGACAAATTAAAAAAGGTGAAATAAACTTAAATCAAATTGCATTGCACTTAAAAATGGTAGATGTGCAAAATGTTATTTCACATTTTATATTGTATGGTTTATTTTTCCAATAGGAAAATATACACAATATAAAATGTGCAATAACCATGGCATGGATCATATTTTACATTGTATTATTATTTATCCCAAAGTGTTAAGTTCAGCAATTAAATAGTAATTGTGTAATAAAATGTGCAGAAGTGGGTTTTCTGTAGAGGATGTGTTCACTTATTTTCACTTAGAAAATCAACAAAACATGTAATTTGACCAGGGGCACCCAAACTTTTGCACACAACTGTGTATATAGTATGTTATAATACAGTAACAACTACTATATTTCATGCATATAATCTTTAAAAGATGTATTATGGATCCTTTAAAAAGATTGTACTGCCACATTTGATGCTCACAACAGATGCAAACATGTGGCTCACATTTACTGTTGATAATCATAACTATCAACTGTTTCATTCATATTATCTTAACTTTGTCTGATATATTGGACATGATAGAACATCATGGGCCAATAAACACTACAACATTTCCATCATTAAATCATTATGCTGGCTCACTGTTTTCTGACTGACTGTGTTTTGGGTCAGATAAACACTTTGATTATAACAATGCATGGCAAAATTATTCTTCAGATGAACAAAAACATTATTTTTCATCAAATCAAACCTCAAATGCACTTTGAATCAGCAATTGCCCTGTTCCACGTTTTACAGTGTACTTTCTTAACAGAACAGACCTGTGTCTGTAGCTTCCATTCAAGCATTCCTTGCTACCACTCAGTATACTCCAAAAACTGCACTCTGAATAGCTTGGCTAGCTGTATGTTACTTGCAGAGCAGCAGAGCAAACTGTTCTGCTCTGTCAGCAATAGTAGGGAAGGTCAATCAATCAGCCCTAGCCAAACCTCCACAGTCCAGTTCCTCTGTAGTCAGAGATTTTAAAGGGCATCCTGCAGGACAGCACTGATGACTACTTACTGTGCAACATTGAGATTCCATTTATACTTAGAATATCCAAGCAAACTAATAATGTGTATGTAAAATATATATAAAATATATCTCTCTCGCTCTCGCGCTCTCTCTCCATGTATATATACAAATATATATAGTCAAATCATCTGACTGATACTAGCATACTATCTGTATAAAATATCCTTACATGAATAATGTAAACATATCTTAACCTGACATGAATGGTGTTAACAACTGCTTTAAGGCCAGCTTTATTATGTCTTACTCCTATAAGCAAAACAACAAGTCTGACCCACTTTCCAATAATCTGGGGTCTGGGCAGCTAAAAAATGACTCACCAATACACTGCCAATTATTTCCAAAGTATTTCAGAGCAGATAAAATAAAACAATGCCTACCATTCAGTCATCACATTCTTTGAAGCCAGCAGGAAAACATCAAGAACATCACTCATGCCTTTAGATCAATACAACCCAGGAGGGACCAAAATGGTGCTCCACAAGGGATTCCTCAATTAGAAAGAGAGAGTTGCAGGAGCTCCAATTTCCAGGCAACAAGCAGAGAGAGAATTAAGGCAGCAGTTCAATATTCTGGTAAAGGCTTCACAATATGGAAAAAAAATACTAATTGCTGTTACTAAGTAAAGGAAAATAGAGAAGAAAATTAGCAAATTAAACAACAAAGCTGCTGGTGTTCTCAGAATGATGGACTGACCACCAAGACCCCAGACCTCAACATTACAGAATGTGTAGAAGCAGAAAACGCAACTAATTTCTAAGACTGAACTTTGGAGTTGTCAAAAAAAAATATCCCTGCAGATTTCTTTGGAAAACTGAAAACAAATCTTCCAAAAAGAATGGAATGATTCAGTTATTAAGGCATCTATGTAATTTTCTGTTAATATGTTTTTTCCTTATTTCCCTGATCCTGAAAAAAGGATAACTTTTACTAAATGGCTATTCTGACTGAAATACATGATAGGTGGTGTTTGATTTTGTGCAGTACTATAGGCTTTGTTGCATATTTCACACTCAATATATCATCAATCATATTTCACAAACACCTTTAACAATTAATTATGATTTGGGGACAGCTTACCATCCCTGTCATAGAGCAGTTTAGCTAATCAAATGACTACTGAGACAAGTGTGAGCTACCTGCCTTCTTCCTGCAAATAACAAACCTCATAGTGAAACCATACTGAATCCAGTAGTGGTGATGTCTGGTTTATTTGTGATGCAATTCACAAATAAATAATGCATGATGCATGAGGCCAAGCATAATCTTAGGAAATCAGAGCAATCTTGCTGAAGACTAGCTAGGGGCAGCACTTCACGTTTTGTTTTTAGACAAAATTAAGCTGTACCAGCATGCGAATGTGGGCGTCCACTGTACAACAATAGCAGCAACTATCATTAAACAGCAAAGCTCCACTGCTGAAGTTAAAATACCAAACCGGGTCTATTGTAATGATCTGTAATCGGCTCCATTTTGGACACATTAACCCAGTGTTTGAAGTAACAGGGCGGCTCTTGCCAGATCTCCTGAGGGGGAGATATGGGGGATTCTGAGCCTTGGCCCAAACGGAGAGTGTATAACTGCCATCTTTCCACAAGATGTGCCCAATGGATCTGGCTAGTGCTAAGTGCTAATCTAAAGATCAGATTTCCAAAGGATTTAGCAACAGCAATTATATTTTTTATGAAAGCTCTGCAGCTCAGATAATAAACCTGTACTCAAACAACTCACTTACCTTTTAGTGCATTCCACTGGGCTCATGACAGGTCCATCCACTCATGCTCTCAGTGCTTTTAGCTGCTTCCTGTTTCGCTCATAGCCTCCTGTTAAGCTACAACTGATTGATAGTGAGAGAAAGAGACAACCAGAGAGAGAGAGAGAGAGAGAGAGAGAGAGAGAGAGAGAGAGAGAGAGAGAGAGAGAGAGAGATAATATCACACTGATTCATGTTAAAGTCTGGTACTGGCTGTATGCATTGAGGATTCTCGTTACATGCTCTGTTTTGTTGCTGCAACCCATTAGTCGTAGCCGCTTAGTTGGTAGTTCCTCTTTAGCTTTTCTTCTTTCACTTCAGTTTAACACATTTGAAGGTCCTTCTACTCTTAAGCTGCTAATGCTGCCAGAGGCGTAACATGTGAACAGGGAATTACTGCTGTAGTCATTAAGATGCTAAAAATCAGCCCCATCCCCCATTACATATTCAGAGCATGCCTACTGCACCTGTTCCCTAATCACACCCACTAACCTACGGGGGACGTGGATTAGACAGACATGTTATATCTGTGTTTCTCTTTGTGGGTGTGTTCATGTTTCTTCTGTACATGGCATGTATGCATGTGCAATTGTTGCATATGGTGAAATTTCGGACTTCACAATGATTTGATTTATGTCAATTCTTTAGGAGATGATACAACAATGGGATTTCAAACTACAATGAATACACCAATGTGAATGGAGGATCTGTCATAAAGTACATTTTGATCTTATTTTTATATTTGAAAATCGCTCGAGAATTTCATTTTGGTCAGAAATTTAAATGCAGGAAAATGCAGTAAAATTCAAATCTAAACATCTGTCCAATACTGCATATTTTTAAAAGCAAATATGTGCTGATACCAATATGATTCCAGCATCATTTTGAATCCTTAGTTATTCTAAATGATTATCATATACAGTACTGTGCAAAAGCACTCGAGAACATTAGATTATTGTTATTTATCTGGTCAGTGGGTGTTTATTTGCTTAAAAAACACTATTATTACAATAAATACAAATAACATGAACCCCTTAAAATCCCAGGGGTTATTACATCCTAAAGCTTATTATTCAATAACTAAAGGGACTCTAATATAAACTGAGTTATTCTTAGGTTTTATTCTTAGGTATTTTAGGTTTTGGTTTGTCTGATCAATATTTCAATATTTCATCTTCAAGTTAAATCTAGTGTACCATGCGATGACTGTGGGCATCAAAGTGAAATGTGGAACCAAACTTGTGCACTTCTAACAAGCTGATATCAACTACTTTTTTGAAAACAAGAGATTTTTTTGTTACTTTTGCTGCATTAATGTTTGTTTGCATCTATTCTTATAGTGTTATAAGGAGAAACAAACTTCCTGCCAAGGTAAATGGTTTTAAACAATTTGCTTAGGTGCCTAAGACATTTGCACAGCACCGTTTACAGTGTTAGGCAGAATACTTTGAAAATAGTGAATATTGAATACACTCTCCTAAATGTATTCAGTAAAATATTGCATTCCCGTACATAGAAAAGTAACATATTCAGAATACATTCCGAATACATATTAACAAGGTATATGGGGAAAACCTGCAGTTGTAATTTTTAATTCACGCTGTTTCTTGCTGTTATTTGTTGGCAGTTTTCTTCATGTAATTCTATTTATGTTTAAAGAAAAGCTAACTTATTTAAAATGAAGTTTCAAAACTCAGCATTATTTTGGCTCTCATTGCCTGCTTCAGTCCACTGCTCCTCCCACAAGCCCACTGCCATCTCATGAAATACGCAAACAGTTTGTCACATCCCAAAGCTAATTTGACTATAAAGTGGGTGCTATGTGATTTTCAGTTGATGGCATGGTTTGTTTTTAATTTAGTGGGCAAGTATACTAAAAGTGTTCTTCTAAGAATTTAAACTATCCTCAATATTTCCTTTACAGAATGTAACTTGGACTGAATACAGATATTTAATTCCTGTGTTCTAAATACATATTCCCACCACTTGTATGTATATCATAATTAAGCGCACATTACTACACAGCATTTAAATTAATTATAATAAATTCTGCTACTCCAGAATTAATGCATTAAAATCACCACCTTCAGACTGATGTGCCATAATGCACTGATGCCTTTTAACCCCACTGCTCTCTAATGTCTTAGCTCAAGCAGCGATGGTGAGAGCAGTTCCAGCACGTTCAGCTCTCTGAACTGGAGTGTTCATGAAATATTAACTAAGGAAAACACAGGCCGCGCCCCTGTTCCTCTACAACCAACCCTCATTCGCTTTATCTGAGGAGAAAAAAAAACAGCTACAGAAGCCAGAATAACTAATAGGTGTTTTTCAATATGACCAAGCCAGATGGAGGTTATGTAGACCTTCATAAATAAGTCATTACACATTAAAATGTCTCTAATAATCACATTTAGCTCATATGTTACATGTGTTGTTTGAATCCTATTGCAGGGGTGCCCAGTCCTGGTCCGGGAGATTTACCAACCTGCATAGTTTAGCTCCAATCACAGTCTATCACACCTGATAAAGGCCATCTAATAAAGGCCTGCAGGGGCATCTGAATAATAGAGCCAGGTGAGTTGGATCTAAACTCTATGGGGTAGTAGATCTCCAGGTCCAGGATTGGGCACTCATGTCCTATTGTATTATGTGTTCTGGAAGTTGAAATAGTACAAGTACAAGCAAACTAGGCAGCATAAAGCATATATAGCACTTGAATAATCACTGTCTTTAAGCAGTATTCATATTAGAAAAATGAAACCTAAAAAGAGAACCTGCAGAAAACGGCAATGTCTTAGATAATGCATGCAGTGTGTTGCTCTGCTCCCAAACTGTCTATACTATAAAGTACACAAGAGACAAAAAGTAAAACACACAAAAACATGGTATAAAACCACAGAAGACCATGTACAGTATCTGTCTAGCTTCTGCAACAGTGCACTTAGAGGTCTTTGTGCCAGTGTGACTTCCTCTCTGCTGCTGTATGGAGAACACTGCTGAATTTCTCCTTATTGCACCACAACAGCTCACTCCAAACACACAAAACAGACTACTGCTCTAAGTTTGATCATAAACAGACATTTTTTTCACAGTTGTGCTATCAGGCTGTACATGGGACTGCAGCCAGCAAGATCAATGTTTGGTAGCTGTATGCAAATCTACTCATACGTAATGCCAGAATGCAAATGAGCATTTGCTCTGTGTAGGACATTCAGGCAGGGTTGTTAGAGCTGAGACAGGTCCATTAATTCTGGGATTGATTAACTAATTAAGTTGGATTCAGTTAAACACAAGCCAAAAACAATGCAGCATTAAAAAAAACAAAGACCTTCACTAAAACTAAAAGCAGACTGTTGTTTAGCTTGACTGAGGCTTTAAGGATAAATCATGAATGCAACTTTGCTATTTTATATATTTTACAATATATATATATATATATATATATATATATATATATATATATATATATATATATATATATATATATACCCTATACACTATATGGACAAAAGTATTGGGACACCTACACCTAAATGAAGCTTTTATGACAACCCATTCTAAATCCATAGGCATTAATATGGAGTTGGTCCCTGCTTTGCAGCTATAACAGCTTCCACTCTTCTGGGGAGACTTTCTACAAGATTTTGGAGTATGTCTTTGGGATCTGTTGCCCATTCATCCAAAAGAGCATTTGGGAGGTCAGACACTGATGTTGGACGAGAGGGCCTGGCTTGCAATCTCTGTTCTAGTTCATCTCAAAGGTGTTTGATGTGGTTGAGGTCAGAACTCGCCCAACCACACCTTTATGGACCTTGCTTTGTGCACTGGGACAAAGTCATGCTGGAACAGAAAAGGGCCTTCCCCAAACTGTTCCCACAAAGTTGAAAGCATACAATTGTCCAAAATGTCTTGGTCTGCTGAAGGATTAAGATTTCCCTTCACCGGGAGGGTCCTAGGCCAACCCCTGAAAAACAACCCCATTGCATCATCCCTCCTCCACCAAACTTTACAGTTGGCACAATGCAGTCAGGCAGGTAGAGTTCTCCTGGCATTCACCAAACCCAGACTCATCCATCAGACTGCCAGACATAGAAGTGTGATTTGTCACTCCACAGAATACATTTCCACTGCTCCAGAGTCCGGTGGCGGCGTGCTTTACACCACTCTGTCCAACGCTTGACATTGTGTTTGGTGATGTAAGGCTTGAATGCGTATGCTCAGCCATGGAAACCCATGCCATGAAGTTCCCGGTGCACAGTTTTTATGCTGATGTTAATGCCAGAAGAGGTTTGAACTCTGCAGTTATTGAGTCAGCAAAGCAATGATGACTTTTATGCACGGTGCACCTCAGCACTCGCCAACCCGCTCTGTAAGTTTACATGGTCTGTCACTTCGTGGCAGATGCTTCCACTTTTCAATAACACCACTCACAGCTGATCGTGCAATATCTAGAAGTGCAGAAATTTCACGAACTGACTTGTTGCAATGGTGGCATCCTATTACAGTACTACGCTCAAATTCAGTGAGCTCTTTCAAGCAACCCATTCATGCAGACTGCATGGCTAGGTGCTTGATTTTATACACCTGTACTAATCAGACTGAAGGAAACATCTGAATTCAATGATTAAGATGTGTGTCCCACAACTTTTGTCCATATAGTGTATGTATGTATGTATATAAAAAGCAAAAATGTTGCAAAAATGAGTTCACAAAAGTTATACAGACATGAAAAAGCATTCAATAAAGGGGAATTCAACCAATGTTTAAAAGGATTTCTGCATAACTCTGCATAATGCATTCAGAGGTCTTTCATGTAAACTCAGATTTCTTTACAGTGGTGGTGATAGGACCCGGGGTCACCATGTGTACAACACAAATATAGACATTTTATGTACTATTCAAAACCTCCAGTGAACCTACACGTGTCTTTTAAGGTTTGTCAAATGTAATTTTAACCACAACTTATCTCAAAACTATTGTAAAACAATGACTCAGACATCAGGCAGCATACTCGTAACTGTTTAATGCGATGACTTTTTGTGAGGGAGCTTTTAGAGGCATTAAACACTTAAGACGTCTGGTTCCTATTAGCACCACTGTGAACAGTTCTGACTTAAGCTCTTTCTAAAATGTAGAATTTCACATCAAACAACTCTGACTGACTTTGTCTACATCTTGACCATTTAATTAAGCAGAGTTTGAAAAATCGGTGGAATTCCCCTTTAAAGCAAAGAGCTTATGAAGGCATAGCGCTCTCTCTCATATATACAAACACAGAGAGAGGGAGAGAGAGAAAGAGAGAGAGGGAGAAAGAGGGAGGGAGAGAGGGAGAGAGAGAGAGAGAGAGAGAGAGAGAGAGAGAGAGAGAGAGAGAGAGAGAGAGAGAGAGAGAAAGCTGTGCGTTGTTATGGACATATTAAACGTATCCATCATTAGACATAACATTCACAGATAGATACATCTAACATTACCTACGAACTCGTGCGCGCGCACCACACACACAAACACGTACCCCACACAAAACGGACACTTCGGTTTGAGCACACACTGTACATGTATAACCCGGTTAGAGCCGAATGATCCAGGTCACGCGCGCAGTGAGAAATGTCCGCGGAGCCGCGCGCTTTATCGGCACAGCCGCCGGATCCCCGCAGCCGGTCACAGCAGCGGCCAGTGCACCATCCAGCCGCGTCCCTCACTGCGCTGCACCGCAGGCGCCTGAGGTGACAGGTAAACAGCCCTGCACTCCGCACGCGCTGCTCTCCGCTGAGAGCCGAGTGAAAAGCTCTTACCGAGGCTGAGAGCGCTCCGGGGCTGCTCCGCACGGCTGCTGTGCGCTGTCTCTCTCGGCATCCTCGGCGCAGAGATGCAGGGATGGAGGGATGGAGGAGTGGAAAGAGATGGCAGGCACGCTAACGTATAGCACAGCGCGGATGCTGAACGTAGGAGTCTAATGGAGTTTGTCACTTTGCATAAAATGTGCTTGCAGCGCCGCTTACTGGCGGGCTGAGCGCTCACAGTCCTCATCACTAAAGCTGACAGAGCTGAGAGCAGAAACACAGCAGAGACGCGATACCGCTCAGATTCTCCTCAGTCCGATGCCAGATCATAAGGAGACCCCGATACAGATACTTGTAAAGTTCTCTTGTATTCAAAAGTTTGAGAGTTTGAACCACTTCAGACTGCTGCCGTCTCACTGTCCTTGTTTCATGTGGTTCATATGGTTCAGGCAGATCTCTAGCTTAGTCAGTTGTTAAAAGCCTCTGTGCAATTTTTAAATTCTGGATAATTTTGGAGAGGCTATCTTTGGAAGTTCAATCGCTTAACCGTGTTCTTTAAACACGTTTTAAACACATCTTTCTTGCATTTTATTTTCTGTCATGATGTTCACTATAGAACATTGCGTTTGTGTGATTTTACATACCAAAATATTCATAATTCATTTTTACATGACCATTTCACTCTTTAACCCTCACAGTTATGCAAGATGTTTCTGTGACTGTGCGTTTAAGATTGTGATATGCAAATGAGCTCTGTTCTGATTAGCTGCTCTGTATTATGGCTTATAACACTCCTCATAATTTCAGTGTGAATGGGATGAGCTAAACTGCTGTAGTCAGAATAGGCAGATAAATATAAATGTTTTTTTATGACATTACAAAAATATGGACTGTATGCACTGGGGAGTGAATAGTATATTTTGACTTTAACAATGTTTACATATTAACCAAAAAACCTTTTTTTAAAAAGAGAGAAATTCAGTTTTCCATGACATGAACACTGCGTTTGCCTGTGCAGACAATTCTCGTGACTATACTGCCCTCTAGTGGTAAAGCATTGGCAATGTCAGCATATTTTTTGAAGTTCTCTGAGCCACACAATACATGCTTTTTAATTAGCTTTAAAAGACTTACCCTACCAGCATCTCCTAGATTTTTGAAGTAAGATTTCAACTTATTTGATTTCAAAATATTCAGAGTTAAAGTGGAAGGGCACAGCACAGCACTGGCCTTTTCATTTCAAATCTGGTCAACTAGTCAGCAATCCCTACATGAGTCACATCAGCCTTGCCAACTAAACTGTGTACTGTGACCCTCCTAGAATTGTACATTTTGGCCTAGCTAGTCCACCAAGTATTATATGTAAAGTAGTATCCTTCAAAACATTTGACCAAATTATTCCAAAAGGTGGTTCAAAATGTGATTTTTGTACATAATTTGAGCATTTGAGATTCAACTGCAGCTCAACATGAAAAAAATGTTTAAAACATTTTTACAAAGAAATAATTTATTGTGAAAGAAACACAGAAATATATACATGAAATGTACAGTTCTTCTCTTTGTACATAAAGTTTAATATTCATCCACCAATTAAATAATGTTACCCTAAATGACTCGAGTCTCCTGTGTCTCAAGTTTTCTGTTTAGTTTATGAAGGTTGGAGCATTTTAATGCTAGACTAGCATTCCAAGATACTGTGTACAATAAGTACAAGTAAGGTGGATTTAATCATAAAGCTTATTTATAAATATACAAAGTTACAAATTCAACAACCATTTAACTTGAAGGTTGAAGGTTGGATTTGTTACACAAGACATGTTTCAGAAAGAAAAGCTGCTGGAATCAAACTGATCCAATTCAGGGAGAAGAAAATGGACTTGAGCTCAGCTGAAAACGTACAAAGACACCTCAACAAAAACTTGACATAAATAATTACACTAATCCCAAACCAAAAGCAACATAATACAAAAACTGCTGTCATAAAGCACCACGCACGCAATATATTTGACCATTATAGAAACTGACCTACGCAAAGGCACTGCAATTCATCGCCACTGTTAAATACACAGCATAAAGAATAATTAGTCGAGTTTCACAAAAAATATCAATTGCTTCTTTGCCTACAATTTGTCCCTCTTTGTTTCCCCCTCACTGCTGCTTTCATAATGCTTTTCAGATATGCCCAGTGTACTGCAAGATCCCACTGAGGGGCCATAGAAAATCTTGGTTATTATTATTATTACTATTAAACATTATTAAAATGAAATACATGTGAACTAATTACATTTCACAGCCATACTTTGCCCATGAGTTACCCGTACTGTCAGAGAACAGGACCACTGTATGTGCAGGTCAGCAGTAGCTGTGGAAAAAGCCAGCAAAATGGACAAAGTTCTGCTACCACCAGGTCCCTGAGGGGGCGAGGGGAGGGCAAGGGGGAGCGAGAGGGAGCACGCAGGGGCACTTACCACCCACAAAGGGGGCCTTAGACTGAAAAGGTTTAAGAACTGCTAATTCAGTCACTGGATTTCACAGACAGTAATAAATATACCACACAAAACCTTTGTTCTTCTGCAGTTCTGGACAGTTTAGCTGCATCTAGAAGAATGCAAGCTCACACTTTACAACAGAACTCATCTGACAGAAAAATTCAGGATGGATGGCATGCGAACAGGTGGAGTGAAGTGTAGTTATCAGAGAGACATTTGCATGTGAAGATGTGCAAAGTTGTTCTTAATGCTAAAGGAAAACCATTGAAAGCAAAAACTGCCGTCATCATCAGAGAGTGCAAGCATTCCCATATATACAAACACACACACACACACACACACACACACACACACTCGTAACACCTATGTACACAATTCCTGTAAACTCCTACAAAATCCAAATATACATAAATATCCGTCTTGCGCACCTTACAGCTCAAATGACATACTTTGGCAATATATTTAAAAACAACAATCGTTTGGCTGACTGCTACAGAGCACACAGTACATCTGCATGTAAGAGCACTGCAAAAAGAAACATGGCACGTATTTTGCAGCACTGAACAGTAAACAAATCCATAAAACAACATTAAATCAGCTTTAAAGCTGGTAATGCTGTAAACCTGGCACAGCAACATGCCTTTAAATCATGGTGCTTTGATAGCAAGTGGCTACAATAAGCTTAAGCTTTCCCTGTTGATTACTCAAGTCGAGCCACTGCAATTGGGCGAAACGAATGGTTCAAGGCACGGGTGCATTTTTAGGGGTCGCTGTCTTCCACTGTAGGATCAACACAATCGGTGTAAAAGGCCCCTTTCTGAGACCCTTCATTTGTCTTAGAGTCTGGTTTAAAGGAGTTGACTTCTTCATCTGTATTATTCCCGGCCAAGGCAGCCTCTGCACTGTTCCAGATCCCATAAGCAAAATAGATGACAAAGCCTGGGAGGGAAAAAGAGAGGGCACACTTACATATTCAGTCTGAAATGTTTCTATAAAACACGTGAGGATATACAAGAGCCTCTTAAAACTGTTAAACTGATCAAAGTTGAAAGTTCTAACGGAGTGGTAATGCACATTCATTAATGGTTTCTTCAGTATTTTGACTGGACTGGTCTCAGACACCAAAACATTTTGGCTGAAAAGTGATCAATAGTGGCATTTGTGGTTTTTGGCTGAAAGAGAAAATAGGTGAAATATTTTGTCCAAATAAAAAACCCAAAAGATTAAACTGGGCTACGACAAAGTATCAAAATCTCATAAAGAGAACTTCTCCACTGCAGAGGAATTTATTACCTTGAACAACTGTTTTCATAAGCACATTCTGTAATAATTCCAGTAAGTCTGTTTTATGTAAACTTTTTGTCGGCACAATTTTGTTCTATTGAAAGCCTGTTTTAGCAATAATAATAGTTTATTTTCTTCATTACCTTGTAGTTTTATATTTAGTAGGGGTGGGAATCTTTAGGCACCTCACGATTCAATTCGATTACGATTCAGAGGGCTGTGATGCGATTATAAAACGATTATCGATGCATCTCGATGCATCTTTTTTCTCTATGCATGATTTCTATCTTCCTACTGTCTGAGGACTTGGTAGTTTTAAAGCAAAGTATTTGTAATGATCCATAATGTAAATGCATTATGGATCATTACAAATACTTTGCTTTAAATATCTGAAGTATCTTTTATTAATAAATCAAATGGAGGTGATGTGGCAAGTGAACTAGAAGGCTCTCATTCAGAGATGCTGCTGCCACTCATCTGCGATAAAATGCGCTGTTGCCCTGAAATAAGATCCAGTGGCAATGGGTGTCCACGCAGCACGTTACAGCCACCCTTTTGATCTCGTTGTAGAGAGTGTATTTTTGAGAATGGACACTGAATCTCAGCTCCACAGTGTGCAGCATAACACGAAATCCCTGGTTCTCAACGACTGAGAACAGATAGCAGACAGCAGGTTACATAGCCCAAGGTCTGGCCTCGCCAGTAGCGAACGAAAAAACAGATTAAGACGGACATTTGGAGGACTTATTCGCATTTATAAGCAGCGCGGTTGGTTAAATCTGCTGAGAGACTGTCTTTCTCTAAAAAGTTGCGAAAATGAACTCGCTTCTCTTTCGTATTTTCCTGTTCCACCTTAAATGGTGCAGCAGTTACATTGGGCGCCTAAGGCAGAATTTAAGGTGGAACGGGAAAATTAGAACGAGAAACTGGTGAATGAGAAGCGACTTCAGCCTCGTAAAACAGCCGGACGCTGAGACATTTTACAAGAAACTCTTCTAGTTTTGAAGAAAAGTTTTCTGGTGGAGATGGAAGGAAAGCGACTAAAGCTAAAGCTTAAAGCAGAGCGAAGTAAATCTGCGCTCTCGTTTATATGTTTAGCCCATACTAGGACATTATCACATACTGAGACATACTGGGCATTAAATGTTGTGGCTCCCAAGGTGGTCTGACTTCGTTGAAAGGCAAAATGGCTCTTCTTATCATTTGTGCTGTGACTCCTGACCTGACCTGGCTTTTAATGCAGAGGGAGCCGGTCGGATTTCTCACTCATACAGTAGTGTTTTTGTTATGTGCCGCCACAGACTGTCCGGGCGCTGCACTTCCGCACTTCCAGTTCAGCCTTTTGCGTTCCGTCAACATTACATTATAAATTAAATATTTAGAAAATCGATTTTTGACGTTGAATGAATCGATTCAGAATCGTTCACGTCCGCATCGCGATGCATCTAAGAATCGAGTTTTTCCCGCACCCCTAATATTTAGTATGTTGATTAGAAAGCTTTAAAAAAAAAAAAGGCAAAACAAACAAAAAACAATAAATACATAAAAGCACTTTTGGCCAGGCATGTCTTGAATTTCGGTGCACAAGTAGCAGTTAGCATAAGGAAAATGAGGGAAATCAAGAGTCAATGTCTATAGTCGGAGAAGACATCCTGAACTCTATCAACCTGGCTACCATGGTAGCATTACCGCCCAAGAGGGATGCTGCAGAGTAGCCACAATACACAGTAGTGTAAATCTACAGTCTTGGGGGAACACAGTACCTCAGTGTATTACTCTACCTCATTTAACCCATCTGATTCAACTCATCAGATAATACGCAAGGCCTTGAGTTGAACTTGCTACACTCAGGCCCAGTCACACTCGATTTTGGTCAGCAAAAATTTTAATGGAATTCACAGTTCTACTAGAAGAGTTCTACTGTGGTGAACAACCAAATTTGCACCCTTAACCAATAGAGTTACTGCTTTGGCTGTGTTGACATCCAAAATGATACTAACTTTAACAGTGTCTAAGCCCAAGCCTTTAAACATTTCTTACCAGCTATAAATAGAGAGAGGCAGCATGATATCTAGTCAGGAGACTGTATGAGGTGGTATAACTATCTTTACTTTTGTGCCTTTACTGTGTTTGGTAGATAAGGTCGCCAGCCCGCTAACTGCTTAGTTAACTACTGGGCTACGAACTGCTGCAACTCCAGTTTACACTTTTTTGCTACAACTCTGTGTGCAGCACTACGCTCTTGCAAGTATTTAATTTTAACTACAGGAAACAAGCTTAAAAATTTAATTTTCTACAAATTTTAGTGCACAATTTCTACTTTAAAAAAATAAAACATAAAAGGAAATGTATGAGCATCTGTAGAAAATATATAAGCATCTGTAGAGAACACGTTGACTTATTTTCATTTAGAAAATCAACAAAACATGTCATTTGTCCAGGGTTGTCCCCCTTTAGAGGACACTAAATTGTGCTGGTCTATGTTCCTCCAGGTCTTGAGTTTAACTGCTGTAGCATGTGCATATAAATCATCTGATACATCTGAAGAGATACACAAGGGTGAAGCTTACCAATGACCATCCAGATCAAGAAACGCCACCAAGTGCCTCTGTCCAGCTGCATCATCAGGTAGACATTAATGAACATGCTAAGCACAGGCAAAAAGGGGAGGAGAGGTACCTGAAACAAAAACACACATACATATAACAATCGCTCAGTGCTTAGCTTATCAGACATCTGGCACCAGCTTATTAAAATCAACCAGAGATGACTTTAATTAAAGTTTATGATCTTTTTATCCTGTTCCTTTTATCAGTACAGTCATCAAAGCTTGCTTTTGTTCATCCCATCATTTTAGCCAGTGCATTTCTACTTTATTCTTAGGGATTGTGTCTTATATCTTACGTTTATATTGCTCATTTCTTACTTTGAAGGAAAGCTTGGTTTTGCTCTCAGGCTGCCGCCAGATTAACACAGTGATGAGGAAGCACACTCCCATGAGAACACCCAGCACACTGAGAGACCACACCTCCAAACCGCCCTGCATGGCTACAATACAGAAAACACACACCAGCAGACCTGCAGAGAGAGCGTGAGGAGGAGTTATTAAAAAGTGCTTTAAAAATTAATCACATGATAAACATAAGAACCCTTCCCTAATTTCAGGGATCTAATAACAATAACATGAAAACAGCTCTACTCTGGGAGAGCAGGCACAACATAGGATAAACTGTTACAGCTTTTTTTATGTAGATGGGAGTAGAATGTGCTTTTGGTCATCATCTCATATTCCTGAAGCAACATCATATGCAATTTTTCACAACATTTGGAGGAATATTTTCTGTTTTTGTACCATGAAACTAACCTAACCTAAAATAATACAGGTGTGAATTGTTATTTACCCTCTTTATTAGTTGAATATAGCTGTAATATGAAAATCTCTTATAGTGAGAGGTACCAGCCTGAGGTACAGCCTCTACACTGTGGAGTTAGTTGTAACCAGGGTTATTAGTTTTTAAACTTTCATTAGTTTTCATGTTTGTTTAGTTTTTCATGTTGGTTTTTGATTTCAGTTTAGTTTCAGTTAGTTCTGAGGGTGCATTAATATTTTTTGCTTTGTTTTTTTATTTTCGTAAAAGTAGCTTTAGTTTATTTAGTTTCAGTTTTAATATTTAGTATTTTGAGTAATGCTGTGATATCAGGTATTTGATAAAAGACAGAAAAAAAAATACAATAGAATGAGATCTGAACTCCAGCTTTCCTTAAAAACAGACAAACACAGAAGGTATCACCTTCTAAGCTCTCAACACACTAAAAAAACAAAACCTGGAGTTTTCTTCTCAGAAATTCTATTTTGTATTTGTTAGTTTTGTAGTGGACATTAAAAGTTTTGATTTAGTTTTTGAAAACGGTTGTTTTTATCATCAGTTAACAAGCACTTTTTTCACTACTCCTTTTCATTCTAATAATAGTTTTAGTTAACTATAATAACCCTCGTTGTAACATAGTATTACAACTTATCTTAGTAAAAAAAAAAACAAACAAAAAAACCCCCAAGAGAAAAATCCACATTTCCCCTCACGTAAATACAGTTTTTCATTCAAAAATTCATCAAAAATCTGCTTAACTAAATTAACTAAATATTATTCAATGTGATATTTGCCATTCTACTTTGTGGTCAAAAACAAATTTGCCAGTGTTTGACTCAGCTTTGTTTGACTATTCATATTCATTTTAATGCATGTATTTAAAAGCTGGAAACAGATTCAAACACAGAAAATGTACTGAATTAATTATGTTTCCATTGTTTTTTCAAACTTTTTTTTAGCCACCAGCCCTTCAATTTGTCAGATTTAACCACAGAGATGAGGTAAGTTCTAACACTTTCACCCAACACTTTCAGTTTGACTATTCACAAATGGTAGGTGTTCTAAAAGCTTATGTATTTTCTTTGCTATAGAGATGTGTAGGTTGTGTGCTCTGGTCTTCCCTTCATCTAATAAAGTTCAAATCTCACATGGTAGAGCAGAGTCAATGAAAAACACATTTGCCATCAGCTGGTACTCTTCAAACCAATCCTTATACTGTACCAAATATCACAACAATGCCATTGGGGTCTGAAATACTTGCAACAGAACCCTCTAAAATGGTATGTTAGTGCTTTGTGAGTGTTTGTCTTACCTATTAGACTGGTGCAGACATTGACTGTAAAGCCAGAGAGGCAGGACGGTTCAGTATTTTTGGGGAAGAGCAGATTGTTGAGAGTGCAGCTGTCCTGAGCTCCAGCCAGACAGCGTGAGCTGCTCTCACTGACGGAGTCTGGCTCGGCTTCCTCCTGAGAGTTTGCAATCTGATACTGTACATTCACACTGGGCTGCTCTGGCTGATACCTAATCATCAGAAAAGGAGTGAGTTTTGTAGTTTCAAAGAATTTAAAAAACATTTGAAAATGAAGACATGCTATATGAGGTTTTACATGCAGCAGTTTGGTTTTTTGTATAGTTTATAGTTCAATCACACTGTTGTACACACTGCATATATTTTGCTAGTGGGGCCAGACTGTTTAGCATTTAATTGGATCTTTGCAGAACCTGAAACTGTGTACCACTACTTTTAGAGATCGTTAACTAATATATTACAGAACATTTTATACTCATATTTGAGGTCCTTAACATTTAAATTTCCAGAAACATTAGCCAGGAAAATCTAAAGGCATACCTTAAAACCAAGACACACGCAGCCACTAGAGTGTATGCCAGCAGTGTCCCGATGGACATGAGATCTACCAAATCCTTCAGGTCAAACAGGAAGGCCATCACAGCTGTGCAAAAAAAAAAAGCTTAACATGAGATCAATTTTATCAAAAGGTCAGAGACGGGCATACAGCATTAGTGATTTTTAATAAATTGTTCAAAACTAAAACAAGAATCACTATTGTTCTGAAACAGAGCACATGCACTGTTGATCAGTTGTACTACTTAATTCTGAAAGCAATCAATTTAAAGAAATAAATTAAAGAATATGTACATTAAGATTTTACAAACTCAGTGTAAAAACACCCCAATTCTGTGTGACTGTCACAGCAGTGTTACTATGGTAGTGTTAATTGTTATTTCAAATAAAAATCAGTGAAATTTATCAGGAACATGTGATGGTTAACACTTAGTCAGGCGCAAATGATTTGCAATTTATTTGATTTTCTCCTGATTAATATGAGCAGAACAATCAGGAACCCATACATTTTGAGCCACATTAGTGTTGCTCCAGTGAATATTTAAATTTACTGTACTGTAGTGAAACGTCAGTGTCATTTAGTGCAGTAATTTCATTGCTGCCTGTTCCTCAACAGTCTGACTTGACATTTACAGCCACTGTGATTCACTGACCACTGTGAACCACACGCTACCCTTCGCTGGCCACTTGACACCAAACAGCAAACACTAACTCTCTACTAGGAGACAAAAAAGCGAAGCCCACGACTACATGTAACACTCAAACTACTCCTCCGCTCCTCCTCTGAGCTTACCGGACAACAGCCCAGCCACCACGGTGGAGAAAACAGGTATCTTTCACTCACTGAGGCAGGACAGGAAGGATAAGAGCAGACGGTCATGTGCCACGGCAACGATAATGCGTGGCACTGGAAACACGGAGCCCAGCAGGCTGAGGCGCACCAAGGAGGGAATGAATGAGTGGAGGAGAGAGAAAATGGAGGGGAAGGATGAATGATGTTAATACATCATCCAACGTCATGTAACACCCAACTAACCGGAAGAGTTAGCCAGGTTCAGAGAACTGTAGAAAACCCAAAACCCTTTAAAACTCGTGTGAGAAACGATGGTCTCTTGTCACTGCTTATGCATTTGGTCACTATGCTTGTTTGACCTTCCAATGGTGATTTTTGTTTATTTGGCCCAGAAAAAAATCTCTAAAATCACTGTGCCAATGTCTCATCTCCCCTGTGAGAAGGTTTAGTGAAAAAGTATAGGTTTAGTGGGTGAAAGTGCACACACACTGCAGGACATCATTTCACTGAGACCTGTGAAGGAAACCAGTTTGTTAGTGGTTTTAATTCATTATTCTCACCTGCTACAATGCCTGACGTTACAGTGGCGATTACAGGAGTTTTGGACCTATCGCTGATTTTGGCCAAGAACTTGAAGAGTAGCCCATCCTCAGCCATGGCCCATATAATTCTGGGCATTGGAAACATGGAGCCTAGTAGACTAGTATAGGGAGTTGAGAAAGAGAGAGCCATGCAGTGCAGCAAGGCACAGTTACAACACATGAGTGAGTAATTCTTCAAACACAGTTGAATTTTGTCTATGAGAATAATGAGTGGCATTTAGAAAGACAAAAAAATACAATAATAAATAATAAATAAATTGCTCTATTACACCCAGTGGTAAACAAATATTTTGTCTGCACGTATTTAAATCTCCTCTGTGGTGAAAAACAGAGACTTTGTTTGATTGATTTGGTCCTAGGTACCAGCTTTGGAACATTTTTGCTTACCACAGGTGTGACGCAGCTAAATGCCAAAAAATGGTCAAACATGGATTCCATTTTTGGGCATGTTACTACAAAATGACGACATGCCCTCAAAGGTCTATTGCTTGCCTTAAGCTAGTCATGTGACGTAAACCAGTTTTACTTCTTTTACAGAAGCATGAAAGAGCCCAACCACTAATATAAAAACTACCAGATGTAAAAGGTGAATTCAGTGTCGCTCACTGATTAAATTTTAGCATAGCAGTGCTAAATACATTACAGTTTTAAACACATTTTATCATATAAGTTAGACACTTCCCACAGAGGTTTCATGGGCCTTATATCATCCGTTTCATTAAAGATCAGCTTCTCTTTGCACATCCAGCCACATTTATTAAAACATTTATTAAAACATTTATTAGGAACTGAGTCTATATCAATAGTTCATGTCACACTAGAGTAGGGTGGCCTACCTGGTGGAGAGGGCACACAGTGACCCAACGGCCACAGCATATGTAGCCCCATCCCAGCCCACGTACTTAAAGGCCACGGGCAGCGGGCTGTTCTTATCCAGCATATAGTACGGCATCATCATGGTGAGGGCTGCTGATACGCCAAAGTAGGCCACGAAGCAGATGAGGAGCGAGGATACTATGCCAATGGGAATGGCCCTCTGTGGGTTCTTCACTTCTTCTCCTACAGTAAAGACAGGAGGAATGTCCAATGTCTGAAGCAGCCACTTGAACAACTCTAAAAACGGCATGCTCCTGTCTACAGAGCTTTACTAAAGGATATTTAGAATAAGATGATCAGAAGAGTACAGCTAGTAGAACATTTCTATAACTTGGGTATAGTCCTGGTAACAAAACAGGTCAGAACAAAAAAGCCAGGTTGACAATGTTTAGGTGTGTACATGTGCATGTCTGTGCAAGACTCTCTTACTCACCTGTAGTAGCAATACAGTCAAACCCAACAAAAGCATAAAAGCAGGTAGCAGCGCCTGACAGTACTCCAGTGAAGCCAAAGGGCATAAACCCTCCCTCACCCAGACTCTCTACTGTTACCAGTGGTTGCGTTTCACTGCAAAAACACCACAATTAAGAGTTAAACTGAAAGCTGACATCAGAGTAATGACTAGAATTTCTTACTGAAACACATACATGTTTATTGAACTGTGGTGAACAAAGTAAAGTACTTAAGTCTAGACTCCAAACTCACTTCGCATGAGAGCTGCTGTTAAGGATCTCATCTGGATTCAGGTCCCAATTTTTGAGGCTTCCTTTGATTAAGCCAGAGACCACCACGAACATCAACACCAGCACATTAACACAAGTGAAGACCTTATTCACCATGGCTGACTCCTTCACACCAAATGCCAGCAACCCTAAAGAGAGTACAATACTTAATGAAGGTACTCAGCATTGATTCTTGTGATTATTAGATTGAAGGACACTCTGGTCATTGGCATGTACTGTGCATGAATCTTACCAGTTAGAATAAGAATGATGAGAACAGCAAACATGTCAGGGTACTCGGCTAAAACTCCGGGAGCATTCATGCTCATATGCGTCCGACAGAACAACTCTATTTGTTTACCTATGAGCTCATCAAACGTGGCGCTCCATGCTCGAGCTACACTGGAAGTACCTAAGAGGAGAATGGACACAAATACATTTTAGTTTTGAAGGATCTCGGTTTACTTTTAGGCCAGAAACATACTTCAAACAAGTATGTGAATGCAAACAAGGTTTTGTGCATTTTTAAAATGTCTCATGATATTCGCAAAACTGCATTCTCAGCGTTACATCAAGGGGCACTAAAGCGAAACCCAAGCCTGGCCAAGCTGTTTTGTACTGCCAATGTGCTTCTGTAGAGATCTTGAATAAGATCTAACACTAAAAGTTAAGAATGTTGAATGTTTTGTCCTTCTCCTGTAAACTGTATTTGCAAATACGAGGTTTTGCTCTGAAAACGATGATTATATAATCTTACATCACCTCTTAATTTCAAAAAAGAAAGTAAATCAATTCAGCAATAGACAGTCGTCGTCTGTCCAGGTGTTAAGCTGTTGCAGCTGTTGGAATACCCATTTTCAGTTCTGACTTTTCTCCCCCCCGATTACTGAGTGTTTTAACCACCACAGTAACGTAAGAAGGTATGATGAGTTTGTACAGAAGAATTGTATGTCGTTATTTGCATACACGTACTGGCATAGGGCCTTAATCATAAGATACAACAAAGAAAAGCAGACTATGAGGTGGACTATCAATGCAGCTATTAATAGTGTATGTTAATAACAATGAAAGGACTGAAGAAATTGTGTTATTTAACATAAACTGCTTTATCAACTATGCGGCACAACAGAACCTAGCTGGGGTACTGTACATACAGTGAAAGACACTGCCCAATTAGGATCAGAAAAAATGAACTGCATGCAATAGAATGTAATAGAAAACCATATCCTTTCTATTTTCTCATTAAACTGCAACATCCATGAAATTTGGTAATAACAAAATCTTGATTAATTATGCCTGTATTCTTTATTCTATAAACTCAAAAGTTTCAACGTTTAGAACACAAAACAGGTCACTGACCCGTGACGGAACTTTCTAAAGTGTTTGCTTACCTATGATGTAGGAGAGGATGAGGTTCCAGCCTGTGATGAAGGCCCATAGCTCTCCCACAGTAACGTAGCTGTACAAGTATGCTGAGCCTGTCTTGGGGACACGTGCTCCGAACTCTGCGTAACACAGCCCAGCCATGACTGAGGCCAGCGCGGCGATGAGGAAAGAAAGGACGATGGCTGGGCCAGCATTTTCCCGCGCCACGGCCCCAGCTAACACGTACACACCCGCTCCAAGTGTGCTGCCCACACCCAGAGCCACCAGGTCAAATGTGTTTAAACAGCGGGAGAGCCGTGATTCCTCCGTACTGCAGTCCACTGCCTTCACTCTCAGCAGCTGCTTCCCAAGGCCTTTCAATGTGGCTAGCACCATGACGATGATGACGATGACGTCTCACACAGCTCACAGACACACACACACACACACACGCACACACACACGCACACAGAGGTCTGTGCAGCAGGGCCAATGACCTGATAAAAAGAAAAAACAACAGACAAAGACTTATTACAATCAGTGTATGAGACAAAAGACTTAAAGAGGTGAGATAAACAACATTTTTAAGCATATTATTTTGCACATAATGTTAGCTAACATTATGATCAGCTGATTATGCTAGTCTGTGACCCAAGGAGTTCTTTGAAGTCAGTTCAAAACCATTTCTGTACATTGCAGTAAATCCATTTTTCTTTACAATAAATTTATAGTACGCCCACTTATTCTTGAGAATGACTAGGCCAGTCATGATCATGAAATTTAAGCTGGCAATTTATTGCCATATTAATAATTGCAATTAATAATGTCTTCAAAATACAATTATATTGCATTAATGTATAAGCCTAAAGTAGCCAAACTAGTTGATTAGTCATCTTGCTTCCTAACTGTCAATTGTTAGTAGCACCAAACACAGCTCGAACTCAAATAAACAAACATTACTCACGGCTGCCCTCTAAAGGTGTTACAGCACAGAAGATTAGAGACATTACAGTACAACATATCGTATTGTGTCATACTGTACTGTATTGTATTGTGACATCCTATCTTGTGGTTAGTGTGTTAACTTGGGGCTAACATTAACTTTTGTTTCATATGATACATTTATTATGTTGAATGCTCTCAAAAACTGAAAATGAAAGCTTCAACCTTTTAATGCAAATTTTCAGTCACTCCTCATTTTTGCTGTACCAGGGGAAATAAACTTAAATCAAGATATCATTGAATCATGTTGAATTACAAACTGTTACCATGCAAATACATATTTGCGAAGGCAAACATACTTAGCCAAGCTCAGCTGCCATTTCTATCATAAGCCTAAATATGAAGGTTTCCAACTTCCAACAAGAGACAAATTATGTAAAATTTAGATTTATATGAATTGTATACTGTTTGTTTAAAGGTTTTAGGTGAGCTCGGCCTTTGAATTTACAAATGCTAATGCCCTCCAACTCATTTCTTTCATTATATAGAAACTTCAGTGCTGGGCCACTGCTTTATTTTTCTGAAACCACTGACTGTGTCTTTAAAGTGAACGATATTCTTACATCAGAGCCCCTTCCAGACAAATTTCACATGTAGCTCAGTTCAGAACCCGGCCCTAAAGCCAAAAGTAGTCTGATTTATGACTAGCTCAGTGTTGCAGTAGAAACCATGCCAGGGGGAAGTTAAAGAGGTATCAACTTGACTTTACAGTAAGATCTTTTTATAGTAAACCTCCTCACTCATTGAAACACATGGACACAGTGCCGGCGTCATCGAGCTAACGTACCATGGTGAAACAGGATCATGTTCGGAATGATGCCACACTACAGTCCCATTGCATATTTTAACAAAGTCACAGTTTTAATGGAAATAAGCACCTTTTGCATTGCGCTATTCTAAAAATGAAATTACAGAATATTTTATAAATGTAATGCATTTAAGAGATTAAACCTTCTTGAACAAACCTCTTAACCTGGAGTCATCAAAGCAATGTAGAACGAGAACATTCCCAGAGCTAAGATTGGAGCCCTGATAATCTAAGATCAAACCAAGATAAAGCCCTTTTCTACACCAAAAGAGCACTTCAAAATTGAACCAAAACTTTCACTTACCAAACTGCAACACCCAAACCACAGGGCAACCCTCACAATGTTAAAGTGATCCTCCAGTCTGAACCACAACTGCTCTACCACCCATGTAGAGTAACAATCCAAAAATGACTAATCGCTAACCAAACCTTTGAAGAACTGTGTTTTGCTCTTAGTTACAAATAAATACATGCGTGGGGATGGGTTTATAATGAGTGCTAGTCAGTGATCCAGGCACACGTCAGATGTCTTTGTGGCTATTAACCCTTACAAGCCTTGGGCCCACAAATAGAACACTGTTGGCTCACATGACAGGGTGGACTTCAGCAGCTGTGGGGACCATTGCCACCACGCACTTGTCTGTCCGTCACCCCAGAACGCTCTCTTGGCTGTGGCCTCCCCTCACATGCAACACACACTTCATAAGACACTAAAGCAAGAGTTCAAATGCGTAGTTCATCCAAGAATGCTAACATTGCTAAAGACGAATAAAAGCCAACAAGGAGCAGTTAGCATTTCACAAAAGAGGTGATGACTGTTGGTCCCTTCTAAAATTCTTTCAGTGTCAGCTTGTAAACATTTCTGGACAAATTTAGAAAAGCATACATTTCTAGTAGGGACTTAATGGTCAATTGACTAACTGTTAACCGATAAACAACTGTTGATCAATGCTAAAAATGTTAATTTAACTTAATTTCCAAAGAAAAACAATTCCGATTTCAGTAAGCAGGTTTATCACTCAAGTCAAGGACCATTTATGAATTGTACACATCAAACATAGCCAAATTGAACATTTTATTATTGTCAGGCCCTCAGTAAACAAAACTGGGTTTCTATGTAGGGTATGTTGAATACAGGCCTTTCACTTCAAGCACATGTTTATGCCTCACACTATACACACTCACAAAATATGCAGTACTATGGTCTATGATCAATAAAAGGGACCCTTTTAAAGACCTTTGCGCATTAATAAAGAGTTCAGTTGGTGTGCAAGCATATATTAGCTCAGCCAGTCAGTTCTGGAATTTTCTATTTCCTAATTAATATTTTAATTAGTCACATCTTTATTTTAGTCCTTGTTATTTGCCTCTCTAAATTTTAGTGTCATGACAGAGTAGGGAAATTAATATACTACCCACAAATCCTTCCATAGGGCAGTATACACCCATAACTGAAGGGGCGGAAAAGATCAACAGCAGAAGAAACAAAAGTCTGTCTAGTTTGCACAACACTAGGCTTTACAAATTCACTAACCACGTTATGGACCTTTATTCAAGTTCAAGAACATTTCTGTACACTCCAAAAAACAAACACTGTTCTCCTCAAATACCATCAATCTGCTCTTATGGCAAGTTAACCTATCCATGTTTCACTGATAAAGGTGTTCTTTTGTAGCATCTGTTGCTCATTAGGTCAACCTAATGAGAAACTGTAGAAGACTATTCAGTTTTGGTCAAAATATCTACATTTAGAGTGTATCATAAATTTCAAATAATTCTTTGCTGTCCAGTAAGTCTAGCTTCGATTAGCTCAACACCTTCTTACAGCTCAGAAGTGTGCAAGTTTAAAACAGAAATTCAAAATGTTATGCAATGACTCTAAACAAACTTGTTTTGATGCTATATGCCAAAACGTCTCGTTAGGATCAATGGGATTTCCCTGCAACAACAGCTGCTAAAAATGAAGACGTATGTGGGCAGAGCTCACAGAGGTCGGTTGACCAAAAACTGCAAATTGACAGCATTTGAGAAAATGCTTGATTGTTTCTCTGTGACATTCACAAAAATGTCTAAGTTATAAAGCTTGTATGAAATGATTAAAATGTGGTGAACAGCACTGCAAATAGGAAAAAACCTTTATCTGCTGTTGATCTTCTCTTGCCCCTTTCAACGTTAGGCACATAAAATCCTACTTCTTCCTAATTCAAGAGAAGAGACAAGATCTTTGTCTTTTATGAGCTGCTATGGGAATGTGCCTTCTGAGGAATTCACTCATAGCACTTTCAGCAAGCCCACTGAAGGCAGGATTTCTGTGTGTGTCTGCCAAGTATGATTGCAACAGACTCTCTGGCTGAGTCAGACCAGCAAGAGCGCTGCCATGAGAGGACACGTGTCCTTACTGAGTGCAGAGACTGGCCTGTGATAGCACAGCTCCCATCCGCTACGAGTGATATCTTCACAATAAATACTTCAACTAATCATTCTGGGCACCGACCTGATCAATTATCATCGCTGTTATATTTTTCAAACATATCATAAATAAAGTTCTAAGCTGGGCCAGCAAGTGTGTATGGTTACAGAACCATACCAATCATTCAGCAGGACAGATGAGGTTACCACAGCATCACATGGCTTTAACATACATCTATCAGGGCTTCACATAGACGTCAAACTAAGGAAAAACAGAATCTGCCGCGTGAACGATGTTGTGTAACGCACACTGGAACGCTCGGCATTGTCACGTCTGAAGGTGCAAGGACAAGAACAACTTGTTCATCCACACCTATAGCAATGGGGAGGAGTTATAAGGGGATAGTAACTCATGCCTCTTTCAGAAGACGCTAAATCAAAAGTGTGGGCAGGGACTGAACCCAGCCCCTTCCTCCACCAATCAAATCGTGGGGACACTACAGGAACCACAGATCATTTTGGAATGGCAGGCACTCTCATGGAGGGCACTCAAAGACTGTAAGGCTGTCAGATCAACCTGATTAAAAGACAAACAATTATCAGTGGGACTGGCTATCGGTCAAATTTTCCCATAGCGATGCTTTGACTTTGAAACCCCTTTTCTGAAAGAAACTTTTATCATATAAACATACTAAAGGAAAATTGATGACAGATGGACTTTTTAAAAGTGTTCCAGAAGTGCCACTACCCACCAGTCTCGTGTTTTGAAGGTGGGGGTGCTTAGAGATGCTATTTGTTTTTCATTACTCTGTGGCCCTGATTTAAGTCTGTCAGTACTATAAAAAGTCCTGAACTTCAATAACCAGCATGAGTTACTAGGGGGTTAGTAAAAAGTTACAACCTCCCATCTATAAGGTGTTTAACACTAGATTGATCTCATTACCATTTCGTATTAGACCAATATGTAGCATGACACAGGTACACCCACTGGTCTAACACATAATGGTAATGATGCAATCAAATGAGAATTAAGTGTTAGAGATATTTGCACTGCTCATTTCTGACTCACCCTGTGCAGAAAATAGCCATGAAAAACTGAAGCATTCATTATATCTAGATATAAATACATATCTAGATGAAAAGTAATGCTGACATTGACCGCATTTTATCATTACCAAGTTATCTGAATCTTTCAAATTCAAACAAAGGGGGGGTGAGCACAGTTAAGAATGGGGTAAGATGATTAGCTACCTCAACATTTAATTTTTCCACTGTTGTTTGCAATAATAGGAGGAGTAAAGACCAAGAGAGCCTGAAATTGCCCAGCCGCTCTGATTAAAAATGATCCCTGAGAGCACTCGCCCTGTCATGATGTTATTATTAAACACTAAGGGCTCTATTAATAACCTATCTGAAGAGCACATACCAGCAAAACTAACTGCCACATAACCAACATCATCAGAGGCGATTTATTTAAGGGTCCAAAAAAGGCACTACTAAGATGAGTGCTGTCAATCTCCACACTCTTGTTATTTACACATGATGACCAAGAGTTCACGTTTGAAGGTCAGAACATGGTCATGACCAAAAATGTCATGACACCCAAACAACACAACCCCTTGCCATGAAAAACAAACACCATGACCAAAACCAAAGAGTACATGAACATCACAGCTACCTCCCCTCTGGAAGAGTGGCATGCTCTAGTTGGCGAGAACTTCAAATGCCTTGGAAATCCCTGAAGAGTCTTGGAGATACCCTTTCTTTTAAAGAAGTAGATCAAAAGTCGTTTTGTGTCCAGTAGTCAGTTCATGATCATAGATTTTATGTTTCATTTCAAATGTGTTTCTAGCTATGTTGTGCACAGGCCTAGCAACCTAAGGTCAAGTCAGTCTGCAACTCTATTTCTGAAAACATAATATTGTTGACATATTAACAGGGACACACAATAATATCAGTGCTGTGACAATCAGAGCAAACAAACCTATCAGTACAAGGATTTATACTGTAGATTTAGTGGCAGTTTAAACATGCATCAGATGGCCAATTCCTTTTTTAAACCAGCAGCTAAACCTGGGGTGATTTGAACAGAGGGCATAACTATTTACAAACAAGTAAAGCAGTCAAATTGTAATAAATCTACAGTTTGCAAACACTGATACTAGATATAGACAACACAACATTTATTTAGTTTCCAAGACAGAATCTCTTTTTCAGCAACCTCTGCCACATGACTATACAGACTGGCTAGGCACCTAAAACAGCAACAGGTGGTGAAGCTCTCCTTTCCTTATGACAACACACCCAACTGGGTTTTCTGGGACCTCAAAAGACCACCAACGACACTCACTCAATTTAGATGAATATGCAAACAACTATACTGGTTCATATTTAGACAGGAAATCAAATTGACGAGCAGCCTTTCATCAGTTATTATATGTAGACGTGGTAAAGCCAGTGTCATAAATGTAATAAAAGACAGATGTCCTAACAAGCGATGACATGATGGGCATGACTGGGTTGTATATCATCAGTATTATTCTCTCTCATTACAGTTCTGCTCCTGCTTGGTTACACACACAAAACAGCAACATTGTATTTACATTTATAAAATTAAAAAATTGAGACATCCACCTTGATTTAAATTACAAAATAATATCAGTAAAATGATGAATAAAGTGCTGCTCTTCCCAAAAACAACTAAAAACACCTTTAAATATCAGCTGAATCTAATACATTTCAGTGTGCTAGTATGCTGGGATTAGCATTAGCCTTTTATCTAACACTGAACTGAATTGCATGGATTGATAAGAGCCGATCTTAGGTCAGCACTCTTGCTCTTGAGACTTGATATCCATAGTCTATTGACCATCGTTAATTACAAGAAAGAGTATAAACACCACACCTATGCTTCTCAACAGAAACAAATAAGGACCTAAATAAGATGTGAAGGGGCGGCTATCCTATTTTACTGTATTTGATTTTGTTCTCCCTGAAGTCCACTCATGTTTGTGTGGCTTTATGCGTAATTCAAATTTTACAGGACCACTTCCCAAACTCTATCATTTAGAATTAAAGAAGCTGTTTTTGTTACTGCGTCTTTAAGACTGATGCAAGTGATCTCTGCTCCGATTGGCTGCCCTGTTTTGTGCCTTAATCAAAAGGTAGTCTGGACTGAAGCACTCCTTATAACTTCAGTGTGAATGGGCGGAGCTAAACTGCTGTATGCTGAATATGTGCATATGTAAATATATTTTCTGACGTCACAAAAACAAGGAATTTAAGATGTGCTTTTTTGCAACACGTTTCCACACATTGACTGAGGAGTGAACTGTACGTTTTGGCATTTTGACACTGTTTACACAAACTACAATCACACGTTTATAATAAATGTGATGATTTTCCATGATCTGGGTCCTTTAAGATTTTTTCAAAGCCAATTTACAGTGGAAAACTGACACTATCCCGACTTCTCCTGCTAGGAGAGTGGTCATTTTCCAGTAGTCAGTCAGTCGGGTGCGGATCACCTTGCCAGCAAAGCCACATCGACTCCCTAAGGCACGAGGAGGAAGTGACGAGACATTCAGGCTTCACAAAGCGCGCGACCGGAGCTCTGGCCACGTGCGATTAAACGGTAGCGCAGCTAATAAAGGCTTATAAAACGAGTAAAAACACGTTTTAGCTATTTAACGGCCATAGTTTAAGCCGTTTGTCTACTTATTTCTTCTCTATGAGTGCACATGTGGACAGACCGCTGTACATGACGGACGGAATGACCTACACAAAGCGCAAAAAAACGGAAAAAAGCGGGAAAAGCATGAGCTTTAATGTGTTTATTAAGCCGTTGCTTAATGTGTGTTTAACTGATATGAAAGCTGCCCGGTCCAAGTTAAAGTAGACCGTGCAATCGCTAGCAGTGGGTTGCATCAGCTTTTAAGATGGACACTCCAGCCATGTGCATCTGTAGCTACAAAGATGAGCGCGGGACTGTATGCTAGCTAACAGATAAGACACATGCAAAGGAAGCTCATTTACAGCCAAGTTGTTGCTACATATATAACACAGTGAAACGGGACAGAAATCATTTAAACGAATTTACTACTTTCTTACCTCGTCAGAGCTTCAGATGATGGTTATTCAGGGCTCGAATTACGGGATACAGTCAAGCTTTAGTCGACCTCGAATGAGGAACTGCTTAAACATTTGCTACAAAACCGGCTACAATCAGAGGGTGGGGCAGATGTAGTAGTAGGTCTGGCTTATCGCCAAACCCTAGTCCCGCCCGCCGCGCCGTGATTGGCTGGGTGTCTTCGCTATTGCTAGGGCGTCCTGCATTATGATTGGATAATAGTAGGCGGCTGGGAGTTCACACCCACAAGCTCGTGTAACTTTTAACCCACAGATTGTCCAGCGCTCCGCACTGCACGGTTATGTTTTCCTGTTGCCACACATTCATTTCAGCGCAGAAAGGACTGATTAGCTGGATCAGGTGAACTCTAAAATGGGCCTGGAACTGCCGTTTCTGGTCCTAAGAGTCATCCCCTACTTGAGCCATCTGCATGCAAGAAGAAGAATAAATACTTAATAAATGTTGATGAGAGAACTCGGAAAATCTCTGTGCTCACTGCACTTTTTTCTTCAAAGAATACTGAATACATTTATAAAAGTACATACTCAGGCCCCCCCTGGTGGTCAGAGAACCCTAAGCAACTGCTTTTACCTTAAATCGTAGCACAGAAGGTGAGGTTTGTCAGTGGAGATAAAACAGTTGAGTGAAAGAGGAATCCAAAGCCTCTCTCTCTCAGCCACACCTGCACAGGCAACGCCCTCCACAGTGGAAGACTGAAACTGCACAGCCATAAACAATGTGGCTCCAGTTCCGTTTAGACAGTGAATACCCAGCCATGTCGAACTCCACTGATGCCAAGCTGAGGAATTATCATTCTTACAGCAGCCCAGTGACTGCTCCAGTGCAAGACCTGCCTCTAAACTGAATCTTGTTCATTATGTGGTCTACAGTTACATTATTTGTGCTTTACAGGGTAGAGTAATCATAAAGTCTGTCTATTACATATACAGAGAGAGAGGAAGGAGTGAGGAATACGAGCCTCATTCCCAATGAATGAATGTTGCTAAATTTAGGAGCAGAAGAAGGGTAAAAGGCAACAAAAGGAGCCAGGGAAATTCCTCCTAGGCCCTCCGGATCTCTCCAAGTGCCTGCTGCTCTACCTGATAGACCTGTACCAGTGTAACACACACTAACACATCAATACCATGTCAGTGTCACTTCCTGGCTGAGAATCGTCCCCCAGTCAAATAACAACTGGCCAGCGGTGGTGCCTGTCCATCAAAGGATGAGGTACAGAAATGAATTGTGCAACAACAGACAGATTACAGTCAGTAATCGTAACCTAAACGTGTGTAGTGTTTCAGTGTGTAGTGTGTATTTCAGGAGACTTGCTTCTAAAATGTTTCTCAAAGAAGTCTGCAGGGATGTTTTTCCACACCTCCAATATCTTTCCTATAGCTTTTAATAGTTTTTGAACTTTTGGAAGCATGGAAGCTGTTTTTTTCCACTGTTCCACCTTCCTTATGTAAGTGGATTATCTTATATCTAATCTCCTCAAAAATATCTCCTGAAGAATGAATAACTTACCATTTCTAATGGAACTTAACCAAATGAAGGGTGGTACATTACATAACCTGGGCTTTTTCCTTTTGTGCCTCCCAGTGAGTCTAAATGAGTAAAAGTACTTTTAGTCACATTGCGCACTACAATTGACCATGTGGCAAAAAAATGCACGATTTATTAAAAAATACTAATCCCACCTTCATTATAACTTCAAGGTTGGACTGCAGGCGCTCATATAATATACTTCATACATACCTTTTCCTCTATGTCTAAAAACATAATGTGTGATTGTGCTTTGTTTATGTCATAAACTTATCAACCTGTATTTTAATACATACGTTTTCACATCGTGTGTTTCTAAATACAAGATCCTGAGAGAATGTTCATCATTAACATTATAAACGTTTTGAGGTCAGGGGTTAATAACTGTGACCCCACACTGACTGAATGCTGTACTAAGTAAGCAGGAGAAGTGTACCGTCACTGCAAATAAATGTGCTGTATAGTAATTTAAGAAGCAATGCAGATTTAATGGCACATTAGGACACAGCTGAGCAGCAGGATAGAGTAGCCTAACTTCATACTCAAGCAAAGGTATTGTTGCTTTAGTGAACAAAATAATAAACAACTTTCTTTTGTCATTGTGTGTTATGGGTTTGTTATTATGAGTAACTTTATGTTTCAGTCTTATTTTTATTTTTAACTTTTACGTGTGTGAAATAATCAATAAAAAAAAATCCAAAAAACAAGCCTGAGTTGAAGCACTAAAGTACCAGGAAGAAAAAATAATGAAGTTTACTTTTTCACAGGCAGACGACTGACCACTAATTTATAGTTTTTTTTTTGCTAACGGTAGATAATACGTCACACAACAAGCACATTTTAAAGAAAGGATTTTTGCATGAAATGTCCCCATATGCAAAAGTTTGGGCACCACTAATAAAGTAGTGTGTTTATTTTCTAAGTGAAAATAAGTTACACATCCTCTACAGAGAACACACATTTTAATGCACCGTTTCTGTTTATTTGCTGAGTTTACCATATTACCATAAAGATTGCCAGAGAAATGCCATATTTAAGTATCTGTAGAGCAGGGGTGTCAAACTCATCCACTACATTAAAAATATTAAAAAATCTCAACAAATCCATGGCCCAGAGAACGCCAATGTTTTTATTTCATTTTTAATCAACATTTTGCTATAACCAGAACTGAATTCAAAATATACTAAAGTGTCAACAACAAACATAGGCACTTGTAGTAGACCTTGAAATATTACATGAATACTTGAAATATATTTTAAATTTTACATGTCCCCAGGAGCTCAGACTTTTAAACCTACCTATTTGATTGAACTAAATGCCTGACATCCTTTCTTTGCAGCAAGCTCATTAATTCTTGGACTCAATGTCTGAGCTGCTGATCTAACATTAAGTGCTTATGTTGGTTGAACCGCAGCTGAAACGCAGCAAGTTTGGTGATGTGATTGGTGTGGAATTGCACAGAATTGTGTAGAATAGAGGTGTAACCACTGTCTCATAGACTTTTGCAAAACATGCAGCATTAGAACTAATGACGTTCTAAGAAAGATGTTTGTAGCTATTATGCAAAAAGAAAGTTACCTGGCTAGGTGAATCCAGAATCTGACTGAACACACACACACACGTTTTCTAAGCCACTTCTCCTCCTGGGTCATGGGGGGTGCTGGAGCCTATCCCAGTGCTCATTGGGCGGAAGGCAGGAAACACCCTGGACAGGTCGCCAGTCCATCACAGATACACTCACACCTAGGGCCAATTTAGCCTGACTGCATGTCTTTGGACTGTGGGAGGAAACCTACACAGACACGGGGAGAACATGCAAACTCCACACAGAAAGAACCCTGGTCACCCGGCTGGAACACTTGCGCTACTTGCTGTGAGGCCACTGTGCCATCGTGCCGCCCTGATTGGGAACATTTATTGCAAAATCCCTTCTTTAAAATGTGCATATTTGTCATCTTTTCAAGGGCATTCAAAGTTTTGCGTATGTCTGTTACTAAATTCTTATCATGTTGTCTTTTTGCCATTCTGTGATACTGACTAACAATGTTTCAGTTTTATTTTCATCTTTTTGATGCATTAAATTTCATGTGTTTGTCAGTATGCTGTCTCATTTGCATTTGTGCTGAGAGTAGTCTGTGTCACATTGTTATGCATGAGCCTGCATACAGGATTAGTGTTCTAGCAGGACTCTTATTAGAGGGGCCACAAACAATCTAATGACAACTTTGAAGTAGCTGCAGGCCTTTACGTCAAAGAATTGCCAATTTGTGCACGGAACAAGAATATCGCTTGCTCTGTGCGAGTCTGGGCTGGGCAAGAAGAAAGCCACTATGAGAACAGGCTAAGCCCAGGCTAATTTACATTATGCAAAACACCATGAGCTAGAGAAAGATTCTGTCATCTAATGAAACTAAAATAGAGCATTCTGGCATCAATGCTAAGTGTATTGACAAACTGAAAGGCCCTCGGGTAAAGCATGCTGGAAACACATTTTATTGTTCATTTTGTGTTTTTAGAATAAAGTGAATATTCCAATGTGCTGTGTATGACTGCAGGAAAAATATTGCATAATTAAGTGTATGGAGTTTACAGATCAGCCAACAGAGGGCAGCATGACATCACAGACAGGGCCTGACTGCTTCATGCAGAGTGAACTTCACTGTATCCTTCATGAAAATGAGGACAAACTGCAGTCAGTTTGTGTCCTAGAAAGACCTCTGAGAGAGAGCTGGCTCAGACAGTGTAACACCTGGGTAACACTACAACACCTGGGGCACTGAATGTCCTCAGTTTATTTGCCTATTTTTATAGGAAACGCTGTGTTTGATAACACAATAATTGCAAAATAATGTTAATGTTCTGTAAAGCTTACAGCCTAATCTGCAGCAGCTTTTCCTCTTGTGTTGATGAAAGATGCTGCTCCAAAGTGAAAGACCTAAAATGACTTCAAAGCTGCTAATTTCAACAGTGGTGCCAGAAAAGTCATTTTATTTCCACATTTTTATCATTTTTCTCACACGTTAACAATCATAGACTTTATGGAGAGAAAAGCCTGGAAGATGTGTTTCTGAATGTACTGAAATCTATTTCAATAACTGGTCTTTTTATGTTTAATGCTGCCTAACAAGTTAACAAGCCTATACATTAAAAAGGAAAGAAAATCCTAAAAAATAATCAGTTCAGTGAGACTTGTTTCAGTAACAGTGCCTTCACATCAAGGAAAAGGCAGTCAGGTAGACTAATGGCTGACACTGCAGAAGAAACCTCAAAAGTTCTGCTGTTCTACAGGAGAGGTGTAAAAATGAATGCAGCTGGCTTGTTCTTTCATACAGACTTAACAAAAAGGGTCAAAAGGGGTTATTTTGAATGATGCCATAGAAGAACCACTTTTGGTTCTTATTAGTGGATGGTTCTTTAAAGAACCTTTTAAAATTGTTCTATATAGAACCAAAAAAGGTTCTTTGACTTGTTCTAGTGGAACCCTTTTTTAGTGCTATATAGAAACACATTTAAAGGGGTTCTTTAAAGCTAGAGAAAGATATTTCACAGCCCATAAGAGCACAATCGGTATCATGAATAAAACCAAGGAGCCTATAAAACTGGGCTTTTATCATTGACATGATCATTGAGAAGAACTATCTGACCAAGCAAGGAAGCATTTATGCATTCAAATGGTTCTTTGAGTGCTAATGGTTCTATATAGAACCATTGCCTTTACAAAAGAACCTTCAAAGAACAAATTTCCCTGAAAATTAAGAGGCCATAGACGAACCACTTTTGGCTCTCTAAAGAACCTCTCAGTGGATATTTCATAAGATAGGACATTTTCAGGGAACCAATGAGATGTGTGAAGAAGCTTTCTTAAGTTTAAAGAACCTCTACATAATGTAGAATTTCTTTAAAGTTACTAAAGGTTCTTCACAGTCACTGACATGGTTCTTTAGAGAACTGACAGTGGCTTTTCAATGGCATCACTCAAAGAAGTCTTTGTGGAACCTTGTTTCCCTTTTTATATTTCCACTGCCTTTCCTAAAGAAACATTGAAGAGGCTCCTTTTAAGGGTGTATATTTGTTAAATAAGATGTATAAGTGTGAAGAAATGTTTTAAGTTGATATCCAAATAATGTAAAGGTTTTATTTCCTACATGTTCTTCCCTTTTATATTTTCCTTGAGGTCCACTAATAATACTAATACTAAAAACAGTCCTAATTCAGTTTTACATGACCACTTTCCAATCTCCTGTGTGCCTCATTTAGAAGAAACACTCCTTAGAACTTCAGTGTGAGTGGGCGGGGCTAAGCTGCTATAGGCTAAACAGGCGGATATATACAAGTTGATTCTTGCAACATCAGAGAGACAATGAATTTAGAACAGCATGTTTCTGCAGCACAGTTTCCATATGTGGACTCGGTAGTGAATGGTACGTTTTTTTAAACTTTACCAATGTTTATGTATTACTTCAAACACTTTAATTTAAAAAAACAAGAAAAATTTGGTTTAGCATGATTTTTGTTCATAGAATGATGCATTTAGGCCAAGAATCGAGGGCTTATTTTTATGAGCGTACCAAATTTGAACCCTAAATGTTCCAGCACTCAGCCTGTAAGAGCACAATTGATATCATGAAAAAACACCAAGGAGCCAAAGGAGATCAGGAGTAGGAGGAGGAGGATGAGGAGGAGGAGGAAAATTCTGAGCCAATGTCCCACACATCAGTGCCCTTGTGGAGAAAATGGAGGACATAACTGGCCTCATTCAGTCTTGATTTCCATACCTGCTTCTTCACAGTCACTGTGGTGATTGATGACAAGGAGCGGACTTGATTAGCGAAAAAGGGGAGCAGCTGTAACAAAGTGGCCTCGGCTCTCCACGTGGACTCCTCTGTTTCTATTAACACATTCAATTTGAGAACACTAATGAAAATGCCATTGGTGGGGATGAAAGGTGCGATTAAGCAAAGACGCACCTCCTTCAGACTCACAATGGTGCTTGTTCATGAGGTGGATATTTATGCAGAGTGGTCCTCTCAAGCTTTTGAAGAGCTGAAAAGGGAGATATTTTTAAAAAAAGGCGTTTGGTGTTGCATAAAGGGAGACTGGGGATTTGGAGCTCTTGTGGCGAACCATTAAAGGGATAGTGGTGGAATATGAATGTGTTCTGTCTCTCTCTTTGTTTTTTTTTTACTCGTGCTAAGAAAAGAAGATCAAACCGACCATATGGTAGAGCAGTTAAAACAGTTTAGGACCTGCTGCACGGCTGAGCGATTAAACTAAATTACCACAAGCGCAAAAACAGTGCTCACAGAATAGGCCTTCCTGTTTCTTAAAAATGACACCACTGCGACAAAAATGGTAGTCAATGAAACATCACTGCCTGCTGAGCGCATGCGAACAATGGCACCTCATTGTGCAAAATGATCAGGTAGCGAGGGTATTGATATTTGCAGTGGGGTTTGTTTCAATGATTTTCTACAGCAATTCACAGGCCTAATGCAATATATCTAATGATTGAGAAGGACACCTTTTTATATACCAAGCTACTGTTTCCATTTTATGTCCTATACGATTTCAGCTTAATACAAAATACAAATAAATGAGGCAGACATAGATGACAGTGTCTATATGCATAAATAATGAGACAGGACACAAAGAAGTGTGTAATATTAGTATAATGTCATTTTCACACAAAGCCAGCATTTACTGAGGTGACTGAGGAAACAAGAGGAAAATATGCTGCGGTGTTCATACAGCACTGTGAAAAAGTCAGAGACCACCATTTACTGAATTCCCAGTCAAAACGGCTTTTAAATACAAGTCAGACCACGCCAGAGGCCCAGACTTCAACAGCACTGAATGTGCTTGAAATGACTTGGACGGTGAGAAACAGAAAATGCAACCAACTTCTAAGACTGAACTTTAGAGGTGTGGAAAAATATCCCTTTCTTTGAAACACTGAAATCAAGACTCCTGAAAAGAACGGAAGCTGTAATAAAGGTACAGGGTGGACACACTAAAATATTAAATATGTTTCGTGCTTTGTTTCCTCCTGACACTGAGAACTGAATCACTTGTAATTCATGGTCATTTTAACTGGAAATCACATAAATAAAGGCTCTCTGACTTTTGCATAGGACTGTACAGCTACAATCTGTTAACCCTAAGGAAGAGATGTTTGCCATTTCTATTGTAACCTCAATTACACTACATGTTCTGACTTCCAAAAATTAAAACATTGCTCATTCAAGGTGAAAATAGCTGCAACACATTTTTATCCACAACAGACTTAATGGAAAGGGAAAAAGGTTCTCTCCATTAGCTTGTGTCAACTGAGACACATGAAAAGCTAATTATTGCTATCTAAGCATCTATTTTTCTTTCCACAGGCAAATTAGACTTGTTCAAACCACAAAACAGAGAGCAAGAGGTGCATCTCTTCATTATGTGGGGCTTAAGAAAGTCTAACTGTTTATCCAGAAGAGCTGGTTTAGGATGATAACCCTAATACATTTATACACAGACTTATTCTGCTTCCTCTGTAGAGGATTCAAAAGCAGGTCAACATTATCTTGAAGCAGCTACTCGATATTAATGAGAAAACACTGCTGTTGATGAGGGAAGGCTTTGGCTAGTCCATTCCAGACCAATATTGTAACAGGACAACGCACTGCCCATTTATCATCTGTAGTACTATATAGGTTCATTAAAAATGAAGAAAAAAAGACTGACATTAGAAAGAAGGAAGACTTTGCAATACTTTGTGACAGCACTTCATAGACGGTTAACAATTTCTTTAGTATTTCTTAATCTGCACACTTCCCTTTGCCTGCACATGTCGGTTTTAGTTTAGAGTTAGGGTAAGTGCTAGACTTACACATCTTGGCAAGTGAAAAACATCTTATATTTACACAATATGTCTAAATAATCTCATTGTTAGATGGTTCGAAGAATGTTGTAAGATGACAACCTATTTTTGTATATGTTTACCTGTTTTAAGTCATTTAAGTAAAATTTCCTCACTGTATATGTTAATAGTATACTTTACTACAAAGTTATAAGTAAGTTCACAATTTGAGGTTTTACGTAAAGATTTTAAGTTTTCAGAAGAAAAATTTGTAGATTCGAAATATATTTGTTGATTTACTGAGGCGACTGGTTACCCAACTTTTTTTTTAAAAATGCTTGAAGGAAGTAAAATAAAAATTAGTGTAGAAAGATCATTTTACTGTCAGAACAAATATTTCTACCCCTAAAAAAAGTTTACAGGAAAGTAAAAAAACGTTCATAATTTAGAAGTCTATGTAAAAAGATTTTGGACCACACTGCAAAAATAGTATCTTGTCAAGTAAAATTATCTTAAATCTACTCAATATATCCAATATTTCTCCTGCTGAGATTGTTGTAGGTTTATTGTAAGACATTTATTTTATTAAGTAAAATTATCTCACTATATGGGCAGATAATTTCACTTGTTTTAAGAAATGTGCTTGAAAGAAAGTTATCTGCCAGTATAGTGAGACAATTTTACTTAATAAAATTACTTAAAACAAGCAAAAATGCTTGGAAATAAGTTTAATGATCTTATAAAGTGTACAACCATCTCAAAGTAAGAAATATTAGACATATAGAGTAGAATTAAGATCATTTCACTTGACAAGAGACTAATTTTGCAGTGCAATTCTGTTTGTCCAATAATTACAAAATTTTCACACAATGTAAAGAATATCTGGCATTTGTAAATTATGTAAAAAACACAGGTCGAATAATCTTATAATATTCATACAACAAAATATCATTTTCATAATGATGATGCGTGGTTCTGAGCATATCATGGGTATTGCCAGTATTTTCACAACACTTACTCACACAAGCTTCCAGTAGGTGTAGCTATCTTGGGTTTTGCACTATTGTCAGGAGATGGTGAGTTCAAATCCGGACAACGTCAGGAGTCCAAGAGAGCATAACTAGCCCTGCTTAATTCAAAGTTGTCATGTACAGTATCTGAAATGTTGAAAAACAAAACCAAAAAAACCAAAAAAAACAAAAAACAAACAAAAAATTGTACTCACAGGTTTTATTAGAATTTTTTTTAAATGTGGTGCTGCTTTTACTTGTGTGAAATACTGTGATACATATTGTGTATCATGAAAATCTTTTTTGTTATGTATTTATTATAAATACATTAGGATTGTATTTATTATTATATTTATTCTGATATTATATTCTGGCCAAATCACTCAGCCCTAATATATTGCGTGCATTTTAGATGCTTTCACTTGCCAGGATATCATGTTTGCAGCATAAACCTGGCCCTTAGCCGAACACTAACTTAAAATCGACAGAGGTTTCCCTGCATAATGAACAACTATCTAAAGGGTACAATCTAAATAAAGTGGAAGGCAATTATCACAGTGTATGTGGTCATTTAACATATGATTTTTCACACTTTTTTTCACACGTAGACTATCTGCACATTGAAAATCAGCTGGTGCTGCTACGACTCAACTCCCCGTACAACGTCTCCACATTTTAAAGCACACAGCACAAGTAGATTTAGTTACTGAGCTAATTAGTCAGTGGTTTTGAAAGGACTTGTTCAGTAGGCCTGATATCACACCTAACTCTTCAGCTTAGCTTCTGTCCCTAAGATACAATGATCATCTAAATCATCTCATCTTTCTCTAAATATGTGCTTTTGAAAAACCTTGCATGACGAGCTGAATTAACACAGTCAGCAAATAAATACAACAAACAAGATGTTACGTTTTCAAAAAAGTGCTTGTCTTTTACAGATTAAATAGCGCAGATTAAACGTATCTCACTTCTGGTAGATGGTCAATGTAACTACTTACAGCAAACATCAATAAACATTATATATCATGGTCATTAACAATATACCCCATGGTCAATTTGATAGCAGTATGTCACTATAATGACAATTTTTCCTTTGGGACAGTGGTGAAGAGCAATTTCAGTAGTTATAATAGAGTAATATATTCTACTCAGGCATGGTGGTTTTTATACACAGCTTTCGAAAAGCTTGGCAACCTAACCTTAGGTTAAAAGCAACTGTTGGATTCACTATAGCTAGTGTTAAAGTGTGAAAACCTAATAATCTATGCCCAAAATATGGATGTTATCCATTACATTAAACATGGCACACTAGAATGTGTGTCCACGTTTAAAATGACCCTGATAACATTTTGAAATCTTGAACAGCTCATCTGTGGGTAAAGGTGAAGAAACAGAGGGAGCGGGAGGAAGCGTCTGGCAGACAGGTCTTCGGCAGAGGCTAGTGGAGAGGCAGATGTGCGCTGAGTATCAATCTCTTGGTGAATCAATGATGGTGTTTCAGTAGCAGTAATCGATTTCCTCATTGGCCAGAACAACAGCTGTTCTGCAGGGAATGTAAACCTGAGAGAGGGAGAGGAAAACAAAGTAAGAGTCAGAGACCCACTTCTGAGAATAAAAACTACTCAGAGAGACAAAATGCTGCAGTTTGAAACATGTGTTCATTGACTAAAGATGAAGAGATTATGGGTCAAGAGGAAAAAACACTTCAGTTACAGCTGCAGCAGCGGTACAGCTGTGAGATTTGTTTTCATACAATATAAAACACAAGAGGATCATGTATAGATTGAGTCATCAGTTGATTACGTCCATCTACCTTGTATCAACACCTATTGACCATTTTATCAGAAACACAGAGGTGCACTTTGTAGGGTTACAATTACTGACTGCAGCCCATCTGTTGATGCACAATTTATCAGACCCTCTCTAACCCACCTATCATTAGAGAGGGACCACCACGGGCCGGTTATGATTTGGGTGGTGGATTACTCTCAGCACAGCAGTGACACTGACATAGAAGCAGTAGGTTGTGTCTGTTGAGCTATATGTGGATCAGACATTGCATACACTCAATGGCCAATTTATTAGAAACAGACAACTCGTGATTCCACTTTGTAAGGGTAGAGTCAGGCTGCATTTACACTGGTAGTCCAGTTTCCTTGAAAAAGAGTTACTTGAAAAAGTTACTTGTTACAACACCATTTCCAAAACGTTGGGGCACTCTGCAAATTGTAAATAAAAATACAATGCAATGATATGCAAATCATTTAAACCCTATATTTACTTGAAAATAGTATAAAGACAACATATCAAAGGTTGAAGCTGAGAAATTGTATCGTTTTTCTGAAAAATGTATGCCCATTTTGAATTTTATGCCAGCCACACATTTCAGAAAAATTGGGACAGGGGCAACAAAAGACTAGTAAAGATGTAGTAAAGATGTAGATGTGTAATGCTAAAAAAAGCTAGAAATACATAAAAACGCCTAGTGGAACATCTACAGTTCAAGAACAACATAAAATAGCAAAGAACTTGGAGATCCCATCATCTACAGTACATAGTATCATTAAAATATTCAGAGAATCCAGAGAAATTTCTGTATGCATAGGACAAGGTTGAAAACCAATTTTGTCTGACTGTGAACTTTAGGCCCTCAGATGGCACTGAAGAAACCATATAAAAATAGGATACAGAAACGCCACCACCTTCTCTGGGCCTGAGCTCATTTAAGATGGATCAAAATCAGAATCGAAATTTGAAATTGTTTTTGGAAAACAAGGATGCCGGCTGAAGAGGAACGGAACCATACGGCTTGTTATCAGCCCACAGTCAAAAAGCCAGCATCAGTGATGGTATGGGGGTGCATTAGTGCACATGGGATGGGTGACCTACACATGATATATACAGGTTTTGGAGCAACAAATGTCATCCAGACAACTTTTTTTTTCAGGAAGGACCTTACTTATTTCTGCAAGACACTGTCAAACCACATTCTGCGCGTATTACAGCATTTCTCCGTAGTAAAAAAGTCCAGGTGCCTGCAGTCCAGACCTGTCACCCATTGAAAACATTGGCCGCATTATGAAATGAAAACTGCACCAAGGGAGACCCTGAATGGTAAAACATTTCAAAAGCTTTCTTAACTTTTAATTCATGTTAACAAAATTAAATGTTGTTCCAAGTTTCAGAGCAGTGCTACTGATCCATTCATTACATTTTCACATGATGTAAAGGGCAGCTGTGCTGTTCAAAAGATGAAGAAAGGTAAAGCTTGACAGCTACAATATTTGACATTAAACCAAAGGATGTAAACAAAAGTCAAAAAAGTCAACTGATTGGACAGAATGTGACAATAACTGAGAACGTTCACTGATCTTTCTGAAACATGACATACTCTGGCTTAACTGAGCTCATTAATTCATGTATGTCTTGTTTCATCTCTGTTTTGTGATATTTTATCCATCCACATATTATAGTTCTATAACTTTTATAGGAAGTCGAATGCTTGGAACATTAATATTTCAAATAAATGATGTGGTGATATGCTTACCGCCTCTATAGTGTGTTTTACAATGGCATTAAATGTGCCTCAGCCTTGTTTTTAAAAACGTGACTATCCATTCAATAATTCAGAGCTCATTAGTAGAGTTTCAAAACCCAAGTGTCACAACAGTGTCAGAAATTCTTCTGTTGCTTGTGCCAAGGAGGGCACCAGACTACTTATTTGATATACACCAGAGCAGGAACGTGGGAAGGTGTTTTAAGTTACTGAAATTTTAAGCAGCATATAAGTGACTTGGTGATGTCATGCAAAATGACATTTTTCCAATTAATTTGTTATTATAATTTATATCAAACAAAACATGTCATAATGTGCCATTAAGTGGCAAAAAATGACAATACACCCACATGACAGACAAACATACTGATTTCTGTGTTCTTTCTCCTCCTGGCCAAACTTTATGCAAATACGTGCTGAGTGGTGTCCAATCAGACAGTTGATTTGTGGCGTGGTAATCGATTGTGTCACGCACACAGTCACATACTGAGATTTAAATGCATACTGAGTGAGAGATATAATGTTTGATAAAATAATGTATTCGACATGCAGAACACCATTACTCCTTCCTAAAAAACAATATTAGGCTAATCTGCAGATAAGAAATGGTCTCTTCACACTTTCCCTCTTTGAACTTCAACTTGCGTGTGTTTCAGTGACATGCCCACAAAGCGCCCAATAGTTGTTGAGGAAAGTGATTAGGTGCAGGCCTCTGGCCTACCATTAGCTACAAGAGGGTTTAAATGAAGTCTATGAAATACACGTTACATATAAGTTCTGCTTTTCTTTTACAATGTTACAGAAATTGATGGCAAACTGTACGTATCACAGACATGGCTTCATGTAATCCAGTCGGTAGCAAATAATAGTTACATTGCTGGGGAATACAGCTATTGTTAGCAGTGGCTTCTAGCTAGCATAGCTAGCTAAATATGAAAAAAAAAAACAGGAAATGAGGTTTGCCATTTAAACACACATTTAATTATTAATATTACTTTTTGGGTATACTAATTTAGTTTCATTTATTCTATGTATATAGAAAATGTTGTTTAAAGACCTGATGAATGAAGTGTGATATTGCTGAGGGCCCCCAAATGTTTAGAAGCCCTACTCCTGTTCTGCACTAGTGGTCGGTTTCTGATCATTTAGTAACAGATGCCTAAAACAGGCCTGTTATCCAGCAGCCCTGCTGTGCCTGACACACACACAGCAACACAATACACACTAAAATGCCACTAACCATGTCAGTATCACTGCTGTTCTGAGAGTGGCCCACCATTCAAATAATATCTGCTTAGCAGATCTATTTTATAGATAGATATATTTTATAGGTAGATATATTTTATAAACTGGCCAGTGAGAGGAGGTACAGGTAGACATACCTGATGAACAGGCAACACAGTGTACATGTAAGCAATAAAATATATAATGATACAACAGATAACAAAACTCAATTTTCAAGAGAATAAAGTTGCTTGCATGAATTATTAAAAGGGTTTTGGATCTGGTGGAGAAAACTGCCTGCTGCTGGTGAGTCTCACCACTTGACCCATTATCAATTTGGGGTTTGCTGCTATTGCATCAATATGGCTGCTCTCTCTCTCTCAGACACAGCATGAGGCAGAAGTGAGTGAAAACCCCTCACAGCTACTGTTAAGAGTTTAATATCAACCTGTCTTTCTCCTTCAGGTGACCTTGTACGCTATATTATGTTTTCTCAGGTCCCGTTCTATTTCCAGCTGTGCTACTGCAATGATCTGGACATGAGCGGTCAGACTTGTAAAACTGCTGTTCTCCTTGCAAGAGCTTTGCAATTTCACTTGTTCTGACAACCTGCAAACATGATCAATCATTTCCCACTGAATTTAACCAATTTCCAACCTACTTTAACAGAAGACAGTGACCATGCTATAGGCTTCTCCAAGACCTTCCTAGTGGAGTTACCTTCCAAAGGAAAATGGCAAAATCAAAGCAGCTTTTCTGCAAAGGAAAATGGCAAAATCAAAGCAGCTTTCTATTAAAGATATTGGGTTCCTGGAAACTGACACAGAAAACATGCTTGTTTAATGATAATTAGTTATACTGTGATAAAAAAAGTCAGGTCAAAAATCTCAACTTCTCAAATTCTGTTCTAAAAAAAAACAAAAAAAAACCCCCAAAAAAAACAAACATGTTTAGTACTGCGTCTCAGTTAGGTCAATAAAAAAAGTCCAACAGCTGAGCTTATTAAAAAAAAATACAGCAAATGTAGTGAAACTGCTTAAATTTTGGGTGAATTTTTGCTCAGTTCCTCCCTCCAGATGTTTAGATGTCACCATTCCCCATTAGCAGACTACCACCCTCCTAGCATGCAGAAGAGATCATGTATTGAATCCTGGCATCACCTCAGCTGTCAGGAGTCTAAAAGGAGTCTTCTTTTTGAGCAAGTTCAACTTAAACTGAATTTTGTTGAGCTATCTTAGATAAAGTACTGATAATGTAAGTTAGTTTATTATTTATTTGACTAAACTAAGTTGATAAATAAACAAATAAATAAAAGGCTGTGCAGACGTAAAACGTCTTACCGGCAGTGTACATTGCATACACTGAGGCCGAAAGGAATTGTGGGACTAGTCTCATCTAAGACGGTGTGAGCTGTCTCCAAACTCTGCATTGTTTATGACAACGCTGGAAGTTCAGTCCCCACAGCAGCACTGCAGAAGAAACGCCTCAGCTGCATGAGTCACTTGGGGACTGACAACCTGTAATTCTGCTTTAATGCTATTTCGAGAGAGCCTCGTGCAGCTCACTAAGCAGAACAGAATCAGTTAGCATGCTAAACAATGAAGCCGGTGGAGCAGAGTTAACCCCTGGAGTACAAGCCGCAGCATTGTGCATCAGCCCCACCCGGCTCCGCCCACCCATGAGCTTTCCCTCCTTTAGATTGTTCCTCTGACGCACGCCAGTTAACAGGGAGCAAACACCGCCAAACTGCAGAGTCGACTCCACAGGGGCGAGAGAGGCACATTTCAACAACTCTCTCTCTCAGCGAAAGTCTGAGAGTTTCCCCACGCTCCTCTGAGAGTGTTCAACACACACGGGACCCAACACGGCAGCGCCGCAACACCGACAACACACAGCAGAACAGCAGTGACTAATTAAAGCCATTCAGCAGAGAGTACAGAGAGAGAGAGAGAGAGAGAGAGAGAGAGAGAGAGAGAGAGAGAGAGCAGAGTGAGAGGTAGAGAGAGTAGAGAGAGTGTAGAGAGAGGGACAGAGAGAGGGAGAGAGAGGAGAGAACAGAAAGGCAGAGATTAGAGAGATGCAGAGAGAGAGAGAGAGAGAGAGGAGAGAGAGAGAAAGAACAGAACAGAGTAGAGAGAGTAGAGAGAGGGACAGAGAGAGGGAGAGAGAGAGGAAAGAACAGAAAAGCAGAGAGTAGTGAGATGCAGAGAGAGAGAGAGAAAGAACAGAGAGGGAGAGAGAACAGAGAGGAAGGAGAGAGTTCAGAGAGAGTAGAGAGAGAGAGAGTGCGCACAGAGAAAGCATAGAGAGAAAAGAGAGAAAAGAACAACAACAGAGAAAGAGAGAGAAAGAGACAGAGAGAGAGGGAGAGAGTGAAACTCATGGCTTACTGTGAGAGGGAGAGAGGTAAAGAATAAAGGAGAAGAGTGATTAAACGTGAGAGAGAGCAAGATATGGTGAGAGAGAAGACACATGGAGAAAGAGTGAAAAGAGAGAAAAAGAGAAATAGAGAGTCAAAGAGGGAAAGAGACTAAATAGGCAGAGACAGAGAGAGACACTAAAGGAGAGAGGACAAGAGAGAAAAAAGCAAAGAGAAAAAAGAAACGGAAGAGAGGTAAAGAGATAAAGAGAGAGAGAGTGAGTGAGTGAGTGAGTGAGTGAGTGAGTGAGTAAGTGTGTGGGAGAGCATGCAAAAGAGAGGGAGAAAGACAGATAGAGAATAGAAAGAGAGAGAGTAGAGTAGAGAGAGAGAAAAAAGAGAGACAGAGAAAGAAAGAAAGAAAAAGAAAGAGAAAAAAGAGAGAATAGAAAAAAAAACAAAGAAAGAAATAGAGAGAAAGAGAGAGAATAGAAAGAAAGAAAGAAAGAAAGAAAGAAAGAAAAAGAAAGAGTAGAGTAGAGGGAGAGAGAAAAAGAGAGACTAGAAAGACAGAAAGAAAAAGAAAGAGAAAAAGAGAGAATAGAAAGAAAAAAGAAGCAAAGAGAAAGAAAGAGAGAGAGAGAAAGAAAGAGAGAAAGAGAGAGAGACCGAGTGAGTGAGTGAGTAAGAGTGTGGGAGAGCATGCAAAAGAGAGGGAGAAGGACAGATAGAGAATAGAAAGAGAGAGAGTAGAGTAGAGAGAGAGGAAAAAAGAGAGACAGAGAATAGAAAGAAAGAATGAAAAAGAAAGAGAAAAGAGAAAAAAGAGACAGAATAGAAAGAAAAAAAACAAAGAAAAATAGAGAGAGAAAGAGAGAGAATAGAAAGAAAGAAAGAAAGAAAGAAAGAAAGAAAGAAAGAAAGAAAAAGAAAGAGTAGAGTAGAGGGAGAGAGAAAAAGAGAGACTAGAAAGAAAGAAAGAAAAAGAAAGAGAAAAAGAGAGAATAGAAAGAAAAAAGAAGCAAAGAGAAAGAAAGAGAGAGAGAGAGAGAGACAGAGAGAAAGAGAGAGAGACCGAGTGAGTGAGTGAGTAAGAGTGTGGGAGAGCATGCAAAAGAGAGGGAGAAGGACAGATAGAGAATAGAAAGAGAGAGAGCAGAGTAGAGAGAGAGAAAAAAGAGAGAGACGGAGAATAGAAAGAAAGAAAAAAGAGAGAAAAAAGAGACAGAATAGAAAGGAAAAAAACAAAGAAAAAGAAAAGAAAGAGAAAAAAAAGAACAGAATGAAAAAAAGAATCAAAGAGAAAGAAAGAAAGAAAGAAAGAAAGAGAAAGGGAGAGAGAAAGAGAGAGAGAGAGAGAGAGAGAGAGAGAGAGAGAGAGAGAGAGAGAGCGCGAGAATCACTGCACCTGGTGAGACAAAAGCGTCCACTGTGCAGAGCTGCAGTGTGTCAACAGCATTTATTTTCCAGGGTTGAACAAAACAATGGTGACAAATAGCAAATTAATCTGCAAACAAAAAACAACACGGATCCCTAATGTTATTACAGCAATGTGCTGTACACATGCTGATGAATGCATCAAACATCATGGAATATAAACTTCATCATCAGACAGGGGAGCTCTGGAAATGAGGCTTGACCATGGATGTGTTAGAGATTCAGAAACTGCGCGCCACAGCTGGGGCAGTGCTGTATCTACTACTCTGAAGAAAAGTGCTACTTAAGAAACCGTATAACAGCAACTGAACTAGTTCAAACTTTTCTGTGAACGATTTTACCTCATTTCACACACCTGCTTTGATGTAAAGCAGTTAAACAGATTGATACAGAACCTTGTGTTCTACCTATCACTTCTCATAGAGCACTGGGCAGTGAGTCGATAATCAGGTACCTACTGCAGTTACCTCTGCACTTTTTTATGCTACAGTACAACTTCCATACACATTTCATTGTTAAAAAAAATAAAAATCAGTGTTTGTGTGGTTTTCCTTCCATTTTTCAATCATTAAAATAGTTCATGTCACATGTCAAGATCTTAAAATTCGACTATTTTCAAGATGTAAAAAATAGAGAGTTGTTTACTCAGCAGGTCATGACAAGCACAAGGTCAAGTGTAAGACATATCAAGCCTGGTAGGAGCTTGTATGAAGAGGTGTGGATTGTGCATCAGATGCTTGAAGGCCTTGCTGGGCTTTGGGGTTTATTTTGCCGCGTAAATATTCAACACAAAACCCCCCAGCTGTGATGTGTACTGTGCCAAGGATAGTCGAGCATCAGAAAGCTTTTTCAGTGTCTCTTTCTCAGCACATTAGAGGGGTTTGAAAAGTCTCTGAATGCCACAGAACTAGCACCTCGATGCATAAACAAATTGAAAAAGAAGAAGGGAGGGAGAAAAACCCAGGGAGGAATTTCGGTTCACGTCTCATGGCATCTCTCTAACTTTTTGATTCCTCCCTCTGAATTTCTCTGACTCGAGGTTTGCGAGATGCAGATGCTTCTGGAGGAGAACCAGCAAAGCCTGTGGTGTGCAGGCAGATCTCAGAGAGATGAAGCACTGCGAAGACCCTCAACACTATCTGAGAAACAACAGACACAATATTGACAGAAACCGACACAAATGCTTACATTATTACTCAGTTCTCAACTCAACCCCTGACCATGCATCCATCTCTTCCTCTCCTCTTTCGTTTGCTCTGATGTGTTGAGCTACGACTACTTGACTTAGGCCTCATGGCCGTCTCTCTGGGTCTTTACAGCTTTACAGCTCACTCTCTTGCTCTCTCTCTGAAAGAAATGTCTGTCAAATTTGAAGCACATTAATGTAGCAAGATTTTATTTCAGCATATTTTTGGAGCATTTCTGTAGTTCCATTATTCATGAAATGCTTGGACAATGGACAGAGCAGCTGACGTTTTCGAATGGTATACAAAAACAAAAACAAATGGAGTTACGAGTCCCAAACATACTCAATGATGTTGAGGTCTGGACTCTTAGATGGTCAGTCCACTGTTCTGAGAACATCAACAGATTCTTTGTTCAATTTGCAAAGTTTTCTTCTTTACTGTCTATGTTCTCTTCTCAGTAAGTGCTTCTTGACAGCTACACTTCTTCTCAGACTCATAGTGTTGAATTGTCTTCAAAAAAGTGGAAGGATGAACAGAAACACCTGTGGGTTTTTTCAGATCTGAAGCAAGAGTGGAGCTGTTTTTTGGCTCCAGTTTTATCCTCTTATTTTCCTTTGACTTTACCTTTTCTTTTTTTGTTAATGAAAGTTTATTCATTTTTGATAACATGCAGACACATTTAGAATGTGACGTATGGAAACACACACAAATGGGGGGGGTGCGGTTGAGTTGCGATAGTATCCACATCATAATCATAGACCAGCAATCAAAGCAAAGAAATTTAAGAGAAAAATGTGGCCCTACAAGGCCTTGATTAAAGCAATAGCATTTGACCAGTTCTGAACTGTGGCAGGCTTGCTTCATGAAATGTAGCTGTGGTCCGCTCCAAAATGACTTTTTCAGATGCAAGTGGATTATAAATTATACCTCATCTCCTCAGAAATATCACCTGAAAGATTAATAATGTGTACTCAGTGACCACTTTGATAAATGCAGGGCGGTCTCTGACTTTTGCATAGTACTATACATACATATGTCACACTATATATTGTCACTGTTGGAACAAAATATTCAAAACATATCTTGTAATGTGTAACTTTTCAGGAGACGGAAAGAATCGCAGGGCAGACAGACAGACATACATTCACACTCACAATCACACACACAGTGGAAAGAATTTACAATACTGTATAATACAAAAAAAAAAAAGAACCAGAATTTTCAAGATTAATAATATCATCTAGGTGTAGCTCCAGCCATTGTGTGGTTTTGTTAAATTCCATTAGCAGCACACCAGATTAATTTAATGGAGGACTGCTTAGCTAAACTAGGTACTGGATGCTAACTGTAAATATCAGGCTTCCTCAAGGAGAGCTTTGGAAATGGTTAAGCTTACACACTCACATTCATCTAACTGTTTCAATGTATTGTTTATTTGCATTTAGAATTTCGAAATTCTGAAATTCATGTAAACTTTCAAAGATTCTACTTTTCACTCAGATTGTTATGCTGATATCATTTGTACTGTATATATATTTTTCAAGTGAAAATAATTTAAAAAATCCTCTACATTAAAGAAACTTGACATGACATTTTCTGTAAAATATGTGCAGAATTTCTACTTTTTGCAGAATTTAACATTGGAAAAAATAATACATATTAAATGTGCCAATTTCTGCACCTGCTGTATTATGTTTTATTTTTTTCCAGTATGTTAAATTCAGCACAGTAAGCATGCATTAAAATGTGCAGAACTGTGTTCTCTGTGAAGGATGTGCTAACGTTTTATTTAGAAAATCAACAAAACAAATATTACTTGTGTAAGTAAAGGTTTAAGTGAGATTAAAGACCTAGGTAGGATAGGTAGAATGCCATTAGTAAACTCGAGCTAGAAAGCACAAAAGACTCTCAAAACAAAACTTGGTTACCTTAAAAACTGTATATAATTAGGCAAAAAGTAGATTCATAAGCCTTTGAGTCATAACTAAGAAACAGGAACAAGAGTGCCTGCAAAACATTAAAGTGGTGAGAGAGAGAGAGAGAGAGAGAGAGAGAGAGAGAGAGAGAGAGAGAAATATCATGGTGATAGTGGAACATATACTTTTCCTGTGGGCCTTGCTGCTTCATTAAGCTAAGATTAAAGAGATAGCTTTGAGATGTTTATAGGTACAGACTGAAAGAGAGCGCAAGGCGTTATTTGCACGCGGGTTCAAAGCATACCAGATCACAGCTGTGAGTAAGGAGGTGCTTAATAATGTAATAAATATTGAAATATCTTACATACACATATGTAACCGGTAATTTTGCAAAAGCAATTTGCAACGGTACTGTTTGTAGTAAAAGGGGAACCGTGTGGTCTTTGTTACTTGATTCATTGTTGATGATTCATTTGCATCTTTTTAATTAACACTTCATCAATCCAACTGGCTTAGGCATTTCATTTTGCGTTTGGTACAATGCAGTAGATGCTCAGGCCTGATTGAAAAACAGAGAGTGCTAGTTTTCAAGGGCGTGAAGTGAAAGAGTTTTGCCTGTGTCTCCTGCCTCGCTCTGAATCCTTCATTCAGCTGGATTCCGTCAGTTTAAGCGTGCGATGCATCAGCCTGTGCAACGCCTACAGACAGTAAATGAGAGTTTATTGTCACTCACAGAGAAGAGGGTGGGGGAGCTGATGGACCCATTAAATGAGAAGAAAAAAAATAGGGAGCGGACAGAAAAAGACGACGCAGACTCGCGCCGACTTTGAAGCTGTGGCCCTTAAATAAATCATGGCGAAAAATTGCGTGGATATAAAAGAGACCCTTTTTTGGCAGTACCTGCCAAAAGACACTGTGATTAATTCCCATCATACTGAGGCATGCTAGCAACACGTTGAGGGGAGATGCTGTGTCTGTCTGACAGGAATCTGGAAGAGCCTCACTCTGAACCGCCTCTGTCCCGCTCTGGCTGCTGCCGGCCCCTCATGGGATTGATATTAGCCAGACTTGTTAAACTACACTTTGCATTTAGCTGAAAACGGGGCGGGAGCGAGATTGTGGTGTTTGAATTAATAAAAAGTTGGGAAGAAAGAAAAAAGAGAATGCATAATTCGGCGGGGGGTTAACTGATGAAAGCTGTCTTAATACAGTTGAGAATTGCAGCCGAGATAAAAGAAGACCTGCAGCCTGAGCAGACTGAGTCATGGCCTAATGCACCTCACGTGAGTGCAAGAACGCGGTCAAACATTTACTGAGCAGATTCTCGCCAAATAAGTTCAGCATTAGGAAACATCCAATTTTTCCTGTTTCAAATAATCTGACAATTAAAGCGCTTTAATCTTAGCAGGGTCATAAAAGCTGTGCTTTGAACATATCAGCATATTAAATTCCCAGTTAGGAAGTGCTGCAGCTACAACTTCTAACTGCAAGACCACACCACTGAAAATGTTGCAACATATTATGCTCATCACGATCTCAGGAAGCTCTGAGCTAATTATGCCATTGTTTCGGGAACTCTGTTTTATTTTTTTTCCAGTGGAACTAAAATAAAGCGAGATTGTAAAATGCAATGGTACATTAGTGGCAAGGGCATCTGAAGATGTGCTATATCTAGCTTACACTGCAGATCAATAAGTATTGACCATTCCAGGCTTGGGTGACACTATCAGTTTCAAGTATAAACACTATGATTACTCTGAATATGAGTAGAGAGGTATTTTTGTACGATAACACAATAACACTGTTGACTTTCTAGCAAGTGATCACGAAAAATACACTATATGGTCAAAAGTATGTAGACACTCATTTTAATTATTAAGTTCAGGTGTTTCAGCCACACCTATTGCTAACAAGTGTATAAAATCAAGCATATAGCCATGCAATTTCAACAGACAAACACTGGCATTGTCTACTAACGATAAAGAGCTCAGAGACTTTAAACGTCACTTTTATAGGAAACTACCTTTCTGCCCTGCTAGATCTGCCCCAGTCAACTATAAGCGCTATTACTGTGAAATGGAAGCGCCTAGGAGCAACAACAGCTAAGCCACAAAGCAGAAGACCACGCAAATTCACAGTGAGGACGCCAAGTGTGAAAAAACCTCTGTTGCATCTTTCACTAGAGAGCTCCAAACGGTCTATGGAGGCAACACCATTTCATGGCGTCCTTTGCCGCCTTTGACGCCTAAGATCACTATGGGCACTGCCAAGCGTCAGCTGGAGTGGTGTGAAGCACACCTCCACTGGACTCTGAGGCAGTGGAAATGTGTTCTCTGGAGTGATTAATCATGCTTTACTATCTGGCAGTCTGATGGATGAATTTGGGTTTGGTTGAAGGCAGGAGAACACTACCTGTCAGAATACATAGTGCCAATAGTTGTGTTTGGTAGAGGACAGGTTTGGTTTGGGGCTGTTTTTCAAGGTTTGGTCTAGACCCCTTAGTTCCAGTAAAGAGTAATGTTAATTCTACAACATACAAAGACATTTCAGACAATTATATGCTTTCAACTTCGTGGCAACAGTTTGGGGAAGACTTTCTTGTTCCAGCATGATCGTGCCCCTGTGCACAAAGTGAGGTCCATAAAGGACACGGTTTGAAGAGGTTGGTGTGAAGGAACTCCAGTGGCCTACACAGAACCCTGACCTCAACTCTCAGCTTCATACTAATGCCCATGGTTTTAAAACAGGATGTTCAAAAAGCTCTAATAAGTGTGATGGTGAGGTGTCCACATGCTTTTGGAGATACAGTGCAGTGTTCTCCACCCTGGTAGTTAGTTGTCACATTAAGGACTTGCTTCCAGATCCTTTGTGATCATGATTATTCATTTTCACTGTTAATATCTTAGCAACTACCTGAGCATCGAATTTCAATACACAAATGTCCCTAACATACTATGCATATCAGAAACAAAAGACTTTGACATGTGACTTTGACATTGCTTATGAATATCGGCAATGATGCATATTTACAACCCCATTAAGCATTAATAAACACACTGAACGCAAGAATGAGGGCAAAAAGCATGAACTGAAACAGCTAGTTAGACCAATGATAACCAGAATCAAGCAGTCCTTAAAAACAAAAAGATCCCAGTACTAAAGAGAAAAGCTTTACTCAAGATGGTGTTCAATATGTTAAACTGTCCAGTTAGTTATGGACCCTTTGTCAGTAAACATTTAAATATATATATATATATAATATATATATATATATAAATATATATATATATATATATATAGTACTGTGCAAAAGTCAGAGACCAGACTTTATCCATTTAATTTCCAGTCAAAACAGCTACTGAGTACAAATGATCTATTTTTAGCATGAGAAAATTGCAGAAAATATATACTTACTGGAAAATTACACAGAAGCCTCAAGAACTATATAACAGCTAAACGTTTTCAGTGTTTAGTGTGTGAACGCTTTTCTTCCATTTGTCTATTTCTGTCTGTCAGTAACAGCTTCTTGACAGCTACACTTTCTTTTAGACCCTTAGTATTTCTCTTCTCACAGTGGAAGGATGGACAGAAACACCTGTGGATTTTCTCAGAACTGAAGCAGGAGTGGAGCTTAAAGAGAAGCTTTAGGTTCTGTTTATCTGATGGTCTACCAGCTCAAGGTTGTTAGGAGTCCCATTATCTCTGTATCTTTTAAGATTTTTTTTAAACTCCTGTTTTCGAAACTGCTGTGTTTTCACTTACTTTCCTTTAACTTTCTCCTACTTATGCAAATGGACTATCTTACATCAACACTAAAATAAATGAATGAATGATCCCTGACTTTCACACAGTGCTGTATTAAGGAACTTTACCCATTGTGGGTGGAAAAACTCTTCAATCAATGAAACTATTTCACAGTCGTAATCACTCTTTCGTTCCAAATTCAGTGTGCTGGAGTAGAGATTCCAAACAATAAAACTGTTGTCTAACTACTTATGAACTGAACTGTACATTAGCTTGGAGTTTGGCTTCTATTTTTCTCAAAGACTTTAAGCTCTCGTCTTGGTGGAGCCCCAGAGGTCTTCTTCACAGTCTGCTTTGTTCACTATAAAGTTTTAGAAGTTTAATAGCATGAAAATAACCCAGTTCATAAATAATGCAGGTTTGCAAGATGCCTGAGAGTAGCTCAAATATCAACTGTTACTACTACACAAATATCTGATAACAAACAATAAGAGTTCTGTTTTAGACATTTGAGCCTTGGACGTTCTGTTCATTGACTTACTGAATGTATAACCTACGTGGCGCCCAGGGCTTTTGTTTTTTGTTCCATGCTTTTAACCCTATTTATTGTCATATGCTCCGTTTTGAAAGTTGCTTGTTAAGAAAGATACACTCGATGAGACATCTCAAAATAATATCAAAAGTAAACTGTACATCGCCTTGGGATACTTCACACTGCAAGGCGACGGCAAAGACACACCAAAAGAAGTAAACTATGTTGATATCCTGTCAATCACAGCATCTGCACAACTAATGTTTCTCATTCAATATGTCAGCTCCCAGCATGCACCAGGAATTCCTCTGGCTAGCACATAACTAAATTCTAACAAACAAGCAAACGTCAATTATGCTTCTCTTCTCTCCTGCACAGCCACTTACTTGAGCCAGGCTCTCTAATGCTTACGCACAGAAAAAACACCATAAACGGCTTGGCCCTCTTAAAAGTCAGCAAAGTGGAATAGTTTGCACTTTTTTATAGCTCCATCTAAAGCTTTTGCAGGCCCCAAGGTTAAAAGAGGAGAAGAGAAGAGACGAGGAGAAAAAAAGGAAGAGGCCTTGCGAATGGGGAGAGACAGAGGGGCCGTGCGTCAAAAGCCACAGACTGGAAATGAGGGGTTTAAATTTCACGCTATGCACTTAATTTCAATCAGGCCCCTGGAAATAAAATACACAATGTAAAAAAGCTCCCAACCTAGGGATATATAGAGAGAGAGAATGAGAGAGTGAGATAGAGAGAGAGAGAGAGAGAGTGTGAGAGAGTGTGAGAGAGTGTGAGAGTGAGAGAGAGTGAGAGAGAGTGAGAGAGAGTGTGTCTCCTTTATGTGATAGAGGAATATGAATCAGATTAGCTGAGCTATGACTTTCTTCAGACAGTGTTAGACTTGATTCCCATATATTACTGTTGTGATAAGGGCTTTATTACAGACAAGGCCTTAAAATAAGATTCTTAAAAGGCTCGCTTTCGCATAAAATTTTATTTCCTGCCTTTATCACTGCCTTTTCAGTTGATGGTGGTGACTTGTGTGGATTTAGTGCATAATGTTGAGCCAATTTGCATATACAACAAGTTGGCAAACTGGATCAATGTCATGCACTAAAGCACACAACTCCATATTCATGTCACCTCAGAAGTCTATGTGTCCTCAAATAGGCATACAATTAATATAATTGCCTGGGTATGCCTGCTAAAAGAAAGAATGAATAATCTTAGGTTCATAACTCAGAAGACAAAGCTAGCATGCTAAACAGGTAGAGAGAAATTGGACAAAAAAATGCATTACAGTTCAATATTCTGAAGAAGCCATTGGAATACTCATTTGTAATCTGCACAGCCATGTGAGGGCAGCTGATGAAATGACATTAAGCACTTCCAACTATCTCAGTCCCCAAAGGCAAGCCAGTGTCTGATGTCCAGTGAGTTTTTCCAGTTTAGTCCCATATCCAGCGATTAGCTTCTTTTAAAGCATTAATCAACGAGTGGCATGGGCAGGTATTTGAGTCAGGGGCATAGGACCATGGGTAATGATGGATCTGACATGCCATGGCCCTTTCCGGACAGGGGGCCCTCCAAAAGTCTTGGAAATAAATTGATTTTGGTTTCTAATTTTGATACTATGTTGTTACAGAAATACACAACACACAAGTGCATCTTCCATGATAAGTTCTGCTTATCTACTGTTGTTTCCTTGACAAAGCAAAAATGGCTGATAAAGAGGCACAGGACTTGACTCAATGCAGCAAGTAAGCTTTTTTTAAACAGTCTTTCTGTGATCATATTCAAGCGAGGTTAGCCTCAGCCCAGCAGCACGGTGTTTGTTCCAGAGACAGTCACTGAGAGAGAGAAAGCAGCACCTCTTCCTTTTCTGATGCAGCTGAAGACATGAGACAAGGTGAGCTCACCAAAGTAGGTAGCTAATATGTGCCAACCAATAAACCATTTGTTAAGCAGTTTCAGTGACAATGACAGTAATTATATTTACATTTTTTCCTTTTGAATTTCCCTCTTATTACACTGATTGCCTTGAACAACCCTAACCCAAGTTTAAGTCTAATCCTTATTAAAGTACAGCAAGATTGATGATTCAAAGCATATTTTCCTTACTGTCAGCTGTTTAACTCTTAAATGCACAACAAACCAACCTCACAAAGAAATGCAACATAATAGATATATCACATTTTTTTCCTTTCCTTTATTTTCTTTGGAGAAGGGATGTGGGGGGCCTGAGCACATTACTATAACTGGAGCCCAAAGTTTGGTGCTACACCCCTGATTTGCGTATTTAGTTAACCATTTGAGGTGCCAGTATTTGAATACTCAAGTGTTCGTTACATTCCATCACAAGAAGACAGAGAAAATGTACAGGCTAATAATTCAGTGAAATGGCAATTTTACACTGTTTTGTTTAAACAAGGCAGTGAAAAGTGTTGATTTTTCCTTGTATTTGTGACTAAATTGTATATAACACTACACTTTGATACTCTGGAACACAAGTCTAAGAGACTGTGCTGCTAAGGGTGCATTGTTAAAGATTTGACAGTGAAGGCAGATGCTACGTTCACGAAAACTGGGAACTCTGAATTTTTGAAGTTCTTTAGAAGCTTTTACACTGGATAAGAAAGTGGTTTGGTTAGTTCTTCATTTATTTTTAACATGGACACAGGCTGCAGCAATTTGCCATTAATATGGGGCCAAAAATTAGATACATGCACTTTGGTCAAAAATCCTGCACAGTCTGACTTCAACTTCAGATTATTCAACTATTCCCACATAGTCAGAAATATAATGCACAAGTAGTTATTATTACTTCTTATTCTAAGGCTGCTGCCACATCATAGTGAAGTAAGAGAATTGCATCTCAGAGAAGTTGGAGCTCTTGAGAAACTGACTTTCTGAGTGGGAAGCACAAGTTGGAGAGGCAATTTTAAATGAATTTTTCCCACTTGGACGTCAGAAACTTTGCAGTTCATGAACATAGCAAGAGATAGCTTGACTGGTTCTGGCACAGCTTTTTGGCTAACAAGGCTAACTACTCTAGATGATGTTACTTAGGTAGCCTTCATTAACCTTCACAGTTAACCAACATTATCTCTTACCAATACTCGAATATCACAAATTGCAGGAATGCACATTCCTATAATGAACTATAAACACTGGGAAAGTCTAGAGACAAGAGTTTACCCATGTTAAACATTTAACCTGTCATGTTGTTCTGGCATTTTAGTAAGGTACATATAATTCATATAATCTGACGTGATTTGAGATGAAAAGATTTTATTAGAGATGCAATTGTGGGATGTTTTGTACCTGCATCGAGTTGGGCCGGTCATTGAAAGGCACAGGCTCAGTGAAGAATTCTGCGTTGTGGTCCAGTCTGCCATGGCCTCCATACTGAACCTCATCAGAGTCCAGCTTGATTTTGTATCTGCAGCAGAGCTGGGTTAAGGAACTCAAGTGTAAAAGCTTAGAGAGAGAACGCAAAAAGTGAGGCATTACATTACAATGAGCTGCTACATTACTCAGTAGCAAACTGTCGCTGTAAGAACTAGGCCTTCAGTTTGGAACATCAATGTCAAAAACAAACAAACAAACACCTCATGATGCTCATGGAATTTATTATCACCAAGTTAATGGTGATTCAACATATTTTGGCCTTCTAGACTAATCATGGACATCTAAAGTGTGTCAAAGACATTTATGTTTTATTCAGAGCATGTAACAGTTTTAATTTATCTTGCAGCAGAGTTACAGTGACTCAGTAAAGAGCCCTGGAACTCACTGGTCAGGTTACCTCTCATACTTGCAGTCAGTGAAATATCTAGGAAGGCCCTGAGTGACATTTTCCCTCATGAAATTAATCCCACCCTTTGGAAATCAAAACATGAACCCACAGTTCCTCAGGCCTTCAGTTCAGCTCCTGAAATGCTAAGCAATTAAAGAGCCTGCATTTCTGTGTCTACGTAGATACAGCAAAGAAAAAAATCCTGATTCGAAAATTTTCCATTGGATGTTCCAAGAATTTAACCCTTTTATTTCTAGCCAAACCTTAACAATGAAATAGGAGTATTACTACAGCACTTGTAGAGTTTAAATGCAACAAGCATGATGCATATATTAAGAAAACAGACTAAAAGTTACAGACATGTATTTTGTTTTCATTCACAGAAATCATTAGGCCTTCTCTGAAGGACTAGAAGGCCCTGAAGGTTCCCCTCTGGTACTTTACAGGATGCTACATTATTAAAGTCCAAGTAAGTACTCACTGTGCCTGCATGTGCACTGAAAATCCATAGGATTTTCCTTTTCTAAAGCAGTTCTCTCCATCATTTCCCAAAACACTGCTGCGAGATCAAGTTCAAGGTTACACATTAAGGGTGAATGAATGACACATGAAAAAAGACATTTAGAGCTTAAAAATAAACTAAAAACGAAGAGCCTTTGTTTTGGAACTCTCTAGAAGTGCATTAATTGTCCACTCTCAGGAGAAGTCATCATTCTCTTCAGAATGCAGTAGTGCTGTACAGCATATCAGCAGCTGTGATTGTGCAGAACTCCTGGGAGGCAACCACACACACACGCACACACACACACACACGACACATAAACATGCACACCAAAACCGATGAGACACCACACAGCCAATTCCAGGCAGAATTATTTATCCATTTCAATATATTAATAATGTATTCCATCAAAAACTGTTTCAAACAACACCAAACACACATACACAATCTGTCTGTGCTACACTGACTAAATTAAATATTAAAAAAAGTAATTGCCCAGACTCATGACCGGAATAAAAAAAAAAAATCTTAGACACAGAAAAATAAGACTATGAAAGAATAAAGCCGTGATGCCGTGGAGAAAACTGGAAATCAGTTTCATTGGGAAATCACTTGATGTTCTGGAGAACTTTCTCCAGCATTGAAGTCGGAACTGAAAGAACTGAGTTTTTCCACGTCAAAGCTGGCAACACTAGACAAGCCGTCTAAGTTTCAAAGCTATGCAGAGATAATGCTGAATAAAGCTGACGTGTTAGATATTAAATTATAAATCATAGGCCTAATTATTTGGAAAAACAGTTGATGTGCTTGAGAACACGATGCAGCAGTTCTGGTCTAATCTGTTCTTTTGCTCCATTTTTAACACCACAAGCTGCCTACTCATAATTTAATATGATCTAGTGCTGTCAATGTTGGCAATCATGTCTAAATTAAAGAGCCTGTATCCTACTTTTGATTTATTTATTTTCCCGGAGGCCCATTTGTGACGTTTGTGTTTTGTGGTTTTATATATCAGACGCTGTCCAACTTTACATAATCATTTTCCAACCTCATTATCTTTTAGGCTGGGGGTCGGCAACATGTGGCTCCAGAGCCACGTTCGGCTTTTTCACTGTCCTGTTGTGGCTCCACAGCAGAATTAGATTTTTAGGTAAAAATAACATTGTTTTCCTGTGCAGTACAATAAAGCTCTGCAAATCGTTCTAACACAATCTCAACAATAAATGGTCTTAAACGGAGTTAATGTAGCCTATTACTGCTTATTCACCCTTTAGCCCTGAAGGTTGGCACACACACAGCACACAGCAACATGGATAACAGTCTCGCCTAACTAGTAGCTAACGAAAAGGTAAAGAGAAAGATTTAAGATGAACATTGGTAATTTGGAGACGAATGGACTTATTTGCATTTACAAGTACTCCAGCTGGTTTCCTGATGCGTATCTGAATTAAGAAACTGTCAAACACTAAAAAAGTCGCAAAGCTTAAGTCAGCCTTTCGTTCGCCAGCTTCTTGTTCGAATTGTCCCGTTCCAGCTTAAATTGTGCAGCAGTTACATTCTGGCGTCTCAGACACCATTTAAGGTGGAATGGGAAAATTCAAACAAGAAGCTGGTGAATAAGAAGATGACTACAGCCATGTACAAAAATCGAATGTTGAGAGACATTTTACAAGAAACTATTCTATTTTTGAGGAAAAGTTACCTGCCAGAGATGCAAGAAATGTGGCTATATTTGAGCTAAAGCTTCAAAGTACAAAGTAAGTCTAATACTAGTACATTAGCACATACTGAGACATATTTACATATTACATTTAAAATTTTACTTCAATAAAATGAGTATAAAATGTTGTAGCTCTCAGGGTGGTTTGACTTTTGTTGAAAGGACAAAATGGCTTATCTCAACATTTGGGTTGCTGACCCCTGCTTTTAGCTGTTTTTGTTACTGTGCCTGACCTACGCAAATGTGCTCTATTCTTATTGGCCACCCTGGAAAGTGCCTTGTTCAAAAAGCAGTTCTGGCTGAAACACTACTTATAACTTCCAACATGAATGGGTGAGGCTAAACTGCTGTAGGCTGAACAGGCAAATATATGAGGATGCACCTTTTTTAATGACATCACAAAAACAAACATTTAAAATGTACTATATTTGCTTAGTTTTCACACATGGAATGTAAGGACTTGGCGGTGAATAGTGTGTTTACATACACACATTAAACTCCTACTTGTTACATGTGTTTTCATTATATGGGCCCTTTAAGTAACAGGGCCAATATGTGCTTTCATATGACTAGATCAGGTACATTTGTGCGTCATGAGAAAAGAACTCTATTCCTGTGACTCGCAGAGGGAAAAAGGGCATCTGCTGCGCTCTGATGAGTCTCTGTTTCTCGCCTTATTTCTCCCCCCTGTTTACCTCTGTCTCTCAGAGGTTTAAACAGTTGTGCATTGTAACAAACACGCAGACAGGCGTCTAATTGGCTGCTTGAATAATCACCTCCTTTCCCCATGGGCGAGCGCAGGGGTCTTGGTGTGATCCTCAAAAAGCCTCTCTCCCACTCTGCCCCGGAGCTGGAGAGCGCTCGCCTTTTACTGCCTGCTTGTCGGCTTTGATAGCAATGATTAAAAGCGAAGTGTTGCTCTGTGCATTGTTTCAGCGAAGGACAAGAGACAGAGAGAGAGAGAGAGAGAGAGAGAGAGAGAGAAAGAGAAAAAACACCCTTCCATTCCCATCAAGCTCCTGTTTGCACTGAATTCTCTTACTGACAGAGCAAACATCCTTTGTTTGGATATTTTGGGCTTATTGTCAGAGAGAGAGCGAGAGAGAGAGACAGAGAGAGAGAGAGAGAGAGAGAGAGAGAGAGAGAGAGAGAGAGAGAGAGAGAGAGGGAGGAACAATCCAATATGCTAGACTGCTCTTTTTCTGGAATAAATAATTTGGTACTTCATTTGATTTGTTCACTCAAATATCACCATGAATAACAATATGGCACAGGGCATGCTCCAGTACTTCTGCAAGCTGTTACATCTCATACAGTGTAGTCTGCTGCCAGAGCGGAGTTTAAGCTTCCCAAATCACCAGAACATTTTACAGTTAATTCACTGTTAACCCCTTAAATCCTAGACTTTGTTTTCAGTTGTTGAGTTACTGAGTTATTGAGATGCATTATCATTACAGTAACCATAACTTATGAAAATATTGTTGCTATTATTATAGGATCGACTATGAACTATTATTATTATCAACATAGAAACTACTATGCATGTGCCCTGTATATATATATATATATATATATATATATATATATATATATATATATATATATATATATATATATATACACACACACACACACACACACACACACACACACACCCCTCATGATAACTAACCTTTTATCCTTTTATCAAGGTTCATATTATAATTTTGTCATCATGAAGTACATTCTGAATATAATTTTTTAAAACAGCTGTACACATTTGCAATATTTAAAATAATCATTAAAAAAGGACCAATCCAATTCCTTAGATTTTATGATCTGTTTCTCTTTGCTGTTACTGTAGCTAGTGCACTCTTAAAAAAGAAGGTTCTTCAAGGGTTCTTTAGTAGAAAAAATGGTTCTATATAGAACCATGAACACTCAAAAAATCCTTTGCATGATCAAAGGGTTCTTTGCATTGTGAAAGGTTTCTTTAGACTGATGGAAAATTTGCTGTAGATGGTGCTGTATAGAACCTTTTTGAAAACAGTTCTATATAGCACCAAAAAGGGTTCCACTATTGTTACAAACCGAAGAACCTTTTTTTGGTACTATATAGAACACTTTTTGCTAAGAGTGTAGGCTATCCATCTATGTAACTGAACGGCAGTACCATTTCAAATGCGAGGCACACCATATCTCATTCTCAAAAAGAAACAGGATGCACTTCTTAGGGGGCAGATGAACAAATCTGATTGACACGTATGTAAAAGCAAGACAGCAATTAGAGAGAATACGAAAGACAGACGACCCATAAACATGCAAACGCTGACAAGTAATAATCAAAAGAAAACTGCTCTCAGACTCCCAGCACTGATCAGGTTCTCAGAGTGCCACAGCACTCCATTCTTTCTGATGTTACTAACGACATTAAACCAGGAACAGAACCACAGCCAGTGATATTAGATAATGTGGCTTAAAAGTTATATAATGGAAGGCAACTGTTAGCTCATCAGCAGCCAAGATGCTTGTTAAATAAAACTAAGTTCTCAAAGAAGGTTAAGTTCGGTATGGTTTTTCTCCATGCTTTCTACAAGCTCCACTTAGAGCACATGTGTCAGGCTCCAGTCCTCGTGGGCCAAAACGCTGCAGACTTCAGCCCAATGTCTCAATAAATACACCTGATTCGGCTCATCAGCTAACTGACAAGGCCTTCATGAACTGAATTCAGAGCGTTAGATAAGGGTAAACAAGGGTAATCTCTGCAGCACTTTGACCCAGAAGGTCTCCAGTTTGACATGTCTGAATTAGAGAAAGGACTATCACATGATCAGAGCATGCTGGTATGGCAGGAGCTTGTGAAAGCAGAGCTGCCCTGCATGTCTAAAAAACTCCAGTGAAATATTATTGTGCATGTTTAATATTGCAGTATGTCAAATTACTTTAGAACTGGTATGTGTCTAGTAACTACTAAGAATTGCAATGCAAAGATGCCAAGTTCATGAAGAAAAAAAATATTTTAGGATAAATGACCAATAGCAAATGGTTCAGAATTACGAAAAGGCATATTTCATTAAATTATTAAAGGTTGAAATGCTGGAGATATGACAAAGATTTTAACATCAATGTTATTTGGTTAATGCACAAGTCCTCATACAAGCCCTTACAGTTTAAGAGTTTCTTTATTTAATATCCGCACAGTGCTTAGTGTCATTTGGCTAAATTCTTCAAATGTAGCTTTGTGGTTATTCACTTTAGGACATTATGGGCTTTGAGTGAAATATTTCTTAATAACAAATTATTCAGAGCCTCTATACTCTTATCTTTGTGTTGCCTCACTGGCTGTTGGTCAGGGCATTCAGAGCTCTATGAATTTTTCACCCTTCTTTGGTATTTTAGGGAAATCAGTGCTGAAGTTGGTGCTCACAGCTTTAAAAATCCCTGATTATTCATCCTCATCCTTAAATCCCCTCACAGACGCACCCCCAAGGTCCCCCTGACCACAGAAGGAACATGATGCCGCCGGGACTTGAACTTGAAATCATTTCTGTAGAGCGTTCTGCCGCACAGCTAAGAAGTGCTTCTACAGAGTGTGCCCTTAAAGGATGAAATCTATTTTGAACTTTCTGTGAATTCATATAAAATGTTATAATACTACTCACTAAACAGTGTCACTGAACAAACATTACAGGCATCTGGGACCGAATCTTAAAACCCTACAGAAGTAGTAGTTCAGTTTTACACAGTTTTCCCCTTAGCCCACGTGTAGTTCTTCAGCTGCTTTAGTTTTGTGCTGGAGCAACCAGGCTAATGTAGCTAACCAGCAATGGAAGCATATACAATATATGGACAAAAGTATTGGGACAAACCTCTTAATTGTTAAATTCAGGTGTTTCATTCAGTCTCATTACCACAGGTGTGTAAAATCAAGCACCTAACCATGCAGTCTGACTTTACAAACATTTGTGAAAGAATGGGTCGTTCTAAAGAGCTCAGTGAATTCAAGTATGGTACTGTAATAGGACGCTGCAAAAGTCAGTTTGCAAAATTCCACAATCAGCTGTGAGTGGTATTATTGAGTAGTGGAAAAGTGTTTAGGAACCACAGCAACTCAGCCATGACAAGACAGACCATGTAAAGTTATAGAGCAGGTCGCCAAGTGCTGAGATGCATAGTGCATAAAAGTCACCCACGCTGTGCTGAATCTATAACTGCAGTTCCAAACCTCCTCTGGCATTAACTTCAGCACAAAAACTGCACCAGGAGCCTCAAGGCATGGGTTTCCATGGCTGAGCAGCTACATGCAAGCCTTACAAGCACAATGGCAAGCGTCAAAAGGAGTGGTGTAAAGCACACCGCCACTGAACTCTGGTATTCTGTGGAGTGACTAATCATACTTCTCTGTCCTCCAGTCTGATGGACGAGTCTGGGTTTGGTGAATACCAGGAGAACGTTACCTGCCTGACTGCATTGTGCCAACTGTAAAGTTAGGTGGAGGAGGGATAATGCTATGGGGTTGTTTTAGGTCCAGTGAAGGGAAATCTTAGTGCTTCAGCAGACCAAGACATTTGGACAACTGTATGCTCACAACTTTGTGGGAACAGTTTGGGGAAGCCCCTTTTCTGTTCCAGCATGACTGAGCCCCAGCGCACAAAGCAAGGTCCACAAGGTCCATAAAGGCATAGTTGGATGAGTTTGGTGTAGAAGAACTTGACTAACCTGCACAGAGCCCTGACCTCAACCACATCAAAGACCTTTGGGATGAACTGTAATGGAGATTGCGAGCCAGACCCTCTCATCCAGCATCAGTGTCTGACCTCACAAATACTCTTCTGGATAAATGGGCAAAAATTCCCACAGACACACTTCAAAAAGTTGTAGAAAGCTTCCCAGAAGAGTGGAATCTGTTATAGCTGCAAAGGGGGAACCAACTCCATATAAATGCTTATGGATTTAGAATGGGATGTCATAAAAGCTACTGTAGATGTAATGTGTAGGTGTCCCAATACTTTTGTCCATATAGTGTACCTTAACATGTATACCTAAATCATCACAAACTTGCTTCAAGCTGCATTGTTAGGTTACTTCTAGAATCGTATAGAAAACTGTTATTTATAAAATTCAGCATCAAAAGGCTTTAAAAAAAGCATTTTAATTCAGGCTTAAAAATAGCTGCTATTAGTGTTTTTAGCTATGCAATGAGTTTTGTCCATTTTTTAATAGATAACAGTATGTTATACAGTATCACATTTGACTACATAAGCAAATCTTTGAGCTGCTGTTTGTCTGAGATGCAGTTTGAGGCACGTCTGTGATGATTTTGGAATGCAACTTGCATGATGTTTACTAGTGGGCTATAAGCTACTATTAATAAACCGACCACATAAGCCATAGCTCCAGAGCAAAAATTAAGAAACAAACTTCCAACAGTAAATATTTCTTGGCCGATGAACTACAGGGTAAGAGGAAAACTGCTTTACAATCTCTGACAAGCAGCGTTGCGCAAAAGTCAGAGACCACCCTTTCATTTATTTAATTTCCAAACAAATCAGGTATTAAATACAAATTATTCATTTATCAGAAAAAATAACATGTAACAGAAAATTACACAGAAAACTACATATAACAGCATTTAGTGTGTCCACCTTTTGGGAGAATTGCTGATGAAAGCTTTGAGTACTGTTTATCCGATTGTGACAGTTTTGGTGGTCCACCAGATCTTGACAGTTGTGAGTCCCACTGTCTCTATATCAAATAATTTTTTTTAAATCTTGCTTTAGAAACTGTTTTTTTCCCCCAATTATTTTCTGTTGTCCTTTTCCCTTCCTTATGCAAATGGTTTATCTTCTCTCTCTTCAGAAATACCACTTGGAAAATGAATGACTTATACTTAATGGCTGTTTTGACTGAAAATTAGAAATAAAGAAAGGGTGGTCTCTGACTTTTGCACAGGACTGTATTTCTAAACACATCATCAAGCATTACATGATTCTAAACTAGTACTTTTATTGCTGAGATAGACATGTAAATTATTCACATTCACACGTCGAGTCCAAGAACATGTTGACCGCAAGAACGTGATAAATGTCTATGCCTCCTTTTAAAGAGAGTCAAGAAATATCCGATTTAGCTTCCTTTGACTGATAACAGCATTAGTGATGGCTGTTAAGAGCATTTGATGTTGCAGCTATAGAGGAGAGAGCCAGACGTGAAGAGGGAAAATGCTGGCTTGCAGAACATCAGCTTTGCTCTCTGTGGATTCATACAGACATGCCAGCTGAGACCCAAGAAAACAACTGTGCTGAGTGAGGAAGAGAGCACGAGAGAGAGAGATAAGAACCTTGAGATATATGAGTCCATGAAAATGAAGCATCTTGCATTGATCAATATCACCCGTTCCCATTAGCTCAGCTGCGTCACCATGTCTTCCATGACCAAAACACCTGCAATGGTATGTATGCCAATGTGAGCGAGTGCGTTCAGCTGGAACACATAAAAAATAAATAAATTAAAAACAAGATTTCAAATGTTTCAGTGTTCACTGATGAACACATCTGTGCTACAGCCGTAGTGTTCCAGCTCAGAATTGGCAGTTCAAGGCTTTTGGCAATTATGTTTTTGTTAGCACTTACAGATGCACGGCTCTGCAGCCAGACAGGCCATGCAGAGCCACCTGTGAAATACTGCAATCAATGGAGGCTTACTGAAGAAAGGGAGGACCTCGGGAATAGAATCTATTTGTTCTGGCGAGCTAGGGCAAAGCCAGGGAGGAGGCTGCGAGCACGGCCATTCTGAAGCACTGAAGAACTGAAAAAAAAAGCTTCCCATGATGGTAACTGCAGGTCACGCTGACGTCCCGAACATTTCCCACTGGGTGCATTATGAGTAATGGTAGCCTAAGTGAAGAGGTAACGACAGGCCTTGAGTTTGAGCCATCTTGAATCCCATAAAGATGATATTTCCTTGCTGAAAGGAGTGGAAGGGAAGCTGATTGGTGATAACTACCAGCCCTGTGCAACAGCATCTGAAAAGCCACTAAAATCCCCCTCATCTGATCAGTTACATTCATCCTTCAAATGATGACCTCAACCTAGCATAGCTATCAGCAAAATAGCAAGGATAGCCATATTCTGACAAAGAATATTGTTCCAGTCTGCCATTTCTTAGGTATGTTATTGATGCTCAGTTGCCTCAGTGAACATAAGTGAACTTGCATGTGGTTCTAAAATGAAAATTACTTTGCTTTACATTGGGTTGAAGTAATGAAATGTCATACAATGCTACATCAGTAACTATTAAGGTATTCGCTTCTCAAAAGACATGAAATATATCTATGTAAAAGCAATACACACACTCTTATACAGCTTTGTGCAAAAGTCAAAGATCATTTTTCATTTATTTCCATTCAAAATGGCCAGTACAAGTTTGTTTTTCAACATTAGAAAAAAAGGAGCAAATTTTTTAACACTAAATTACACTTAAGTCTCAACAAGTAAATATAATGTCATTTTTTCAATATTTAGCGCATTTTGCTTTTATTACGGTTTTCATTCTTTTTGGGAGACTTGCTTTAAGTTTTTCAAACAAACATATTTTCCACTCATTACTTTTCTCAGTAATTCAGAGTTAAATTGTCTTCTCACAGTGGAAGGATGGACAGAAACGCGTGGATTTTCTCCTTTCTCTCAAAAATTAAAGCTTTAAGCACTGTTTAGTTGATAGTGACAGATTTGGTGGTCTACCAGGTCTTGCACTGTTGTAAGGGGTCTCATATTCTCTGGATCTTTTAATAATTTTTGAAACTATGTTTTGAAAACTTTCCCCTTCCTTATGCAAGTGGATTATTTATTAGCTAATCTCCTAAGAAACATCACTGTAAAATGAATAACTTGTACTTAATGGCTGTTTAAACTGGAAATGAAATAAATGAACAGTGTTCTCTGACTTTTGTACAGTAATGTATACAACAAACAGCCTCCCCAGTACTGGTTAATGAACTGTCACAGAGTCAATGTCATGACTCTTATAGCCTTTCTTATGCTTCTTAAGCCTCTGTGGTGGATTTTCATCAAATTGATTACATTGTTATTCATAAGACAGTCAGACAACTGTTTGCTGTTGTGAGACGTGTTGCTGATGTTTTGCCCGAGGGTCTGGTTGTTATATATTCAGGGAGGAGCTGCTGATATGGCTGAATTATTCGGAGTGGCGTGCAGGTAAATGTACCTGACAGATAATAAGAGAGGGATGACCTGACACTGCCGCAGCAGCCTGCTGCCATGCTGTCCTATCAAAAGCACATCAGTCTTGACAGCTAGTGCTTTCATGCCGATATCCAACTGGGAATTACAAGTCTCCAATCAGCTGGATGTATTGAAGCACCTGAAGAACGCACCCATTGACAGAGGAAGAGAAAGAGGGAAAGAAAGAAAAATAATACAAAAAAAGAAGGTCTGAGCGCCTGTCAAAAGCTGATGTCAACAGAATTTTAATGGCTGCTCTTTATAGCGGAGCACTTAACTCAGGGGAAACACTCGCATTCTTTTCTTTTCAAACTTCTTTTTTTCTGAATGGAGGAAGTTTGAAAGCCAAGAATGGTGCTCATCCTGCTGGAGTTACACAAGAGGGGTTATATGAGGTGGTACAGTCAGCTGGCTGCGTCTGTTTTCCAGAAACTTTCTACCTGTTATGGCTGGAGTGAACAAAAAAAAAACTACATAAACTCAAGCAAATAAAAACAGATAAACGTGAATCAAGCTGCATGCTTAACACAAAATTTTCCAGACAAATGAATAAATAATAACAATAATAATAACAATAATAATAAGTATACAGACTGTACTATTTAACAAACATCTTATACAACATTTTTAAACTGCCATAGCTTTCGTGAACAAATGGTTTAAACTGCCAAGGTCACTGATGGAAAAAGCATGTGAACGTCTTGGATAATGACCCCTTTCAAAGAGGGTAATTGGAGTCACTTCAATCAATTCAGGTATGGATTTGACCTGCCCTGCATTATAAAAAACAAACACAATTTTGGTTACCTGCTCTTTGCAACAGATTTCTGTTCAAGTGCAGCAAGGGGCAATCAAAGGGGATTTCAGAGGGCCTCACGAGCAAAGTTCATAAGACTGGCAATGGTTACTGAAGGATTTCCAAAGACTTGCACCTTCATCAGGCAGCTTATAATGAAATTCAACACCAAGGCTCTCCTAGGAGCAGGTGCCCTACAAAAGTCAGAGCAAGAGCACAAAGTAGAATCCCGAAACAAGTAAAACCGAACCCAAACGGTGACAGCTGCAGGCATCTCTTGCACTTGGTAACGGCTGCGTTCACCAGTCTACCAGAAGAACAGAAGCTTATCACAGAGGTTTGCTAGAGACCACTCAATTGCACCAAGGCACTCCTGGGAAAATGTCCTGTAGACAAAAGTTCAGGCGAAATTTGAATTGTTTGGTAAATCTACCCAATTACGTCTCGTAATAACTAGGATTGTACTGATTCAACTTTTTCTCTCCTGATATTGATACTGATCAGACAACTGGTGAACACCTAGTACTGATCCAACACTGGTACTCAGTGGACGCACTTGTTTTGTAGTAGCAAAGAACAGAAACAAATATACAGTAGATGCGGTGTAGTGGAGACAGAGTCATTTAACAACATTCTCTTTAGGATTGTGTGTTTTTTTTTTTATTACATTATTCAAGAAGTATAACAAGACCAAAACCCCAGCCCAGTGAAGCATTGTGGAGTAGCTGTCAAGGTATGAGACTGCGTTAAGTGTGATCAAGGCCTGGACAGTCTGTAATAAGCTTTATCAGGGAATTCTAAAACCGACTGTGAGGTTATCTATTTGTCATCTAAAATCACAAACATTGTCATGTTGGTTCATGTAACATGAGAAATGATACAACAAACAGGTGCAGCTCACACAGGTAGCACAGGTGTAGCAACCCAAATGGATAAAAATCCATATTTTTAACAAGTAAACTCAGAACACTGCCATGAACTGCTTTCAAGCTGGACATCCCAAAACTATACTTGAACTGAATCTGTTTTGTATAGAGGAATGGGCCAAAGTACCTCCTAACCTCTGCTCTGGTCTCACAGACAGCACATGAAGAAAGCATCTCAGTGAGGTCAATTCAAATAAACATGTTCCTCTGGTTAAATACAGGGGTTCACATTCCAGTTGTAGCTTTGACTGCTCTATTCACGATCTTGACTGATTCATCCATGACCTTGATTGTGCAATGAAGACATGGCATTATAAAATGGCCGTGTGCACTTTGTTTAAATAAAACCACCTGTATGTATTACTATGACATAGATTAAGATCAGATCACACTACAGGAGCCATTCATGTAGAAATCCAGATAATTCCAAAGCAATCAAAACTGATAACAGACAACTAATTCAAAACTTAGCATCTTGCGCTGAAAACTTATTATTAAAAATCATGAAAGTAAAACTGACCTAAAAATGACCATGAAGCCAGGTATCGGGTAAGGTATCAGGTCAAGGTTTTACACACAAGTAAAATAAAATCATTCCGTGAATACCGAAGATCTCACATTTGATGTTCCAAGGGCAAAAAAAAATGTTTCATCATGTTTTCTTAGACTTCAATAAACAATCAATGATTTGAAACCTGTTTTACTCACCAGAGCTTTAAGCAGGCTAGCAGTGTTGGATCCAGAGTCATACACAAAGCTCAGGCTGTCAGCAGACACTCCAAAAGTTCAGTCACTTCCAAAACTACCATCCAGTTCATAGACCTGGGCTGCGAAGTCTCTCTGAGCCACTCTTGCTCTCTGTAAATGGCCAATATCAGCAGATGCAATCTATCTAGCACCCTCTTCCTTTTTATGGCAGCAGCGACAGCCCTTTCCACCTACACATGCACTTCTGAAATCAATCCAAAGACACAAGACTGCATGACTTTGCTCTGCGCCCTGGCACTCTCTAATAGAAGTTTGCGTGTATGTGTGCATTTCTGTGTGTATGTGTGTGTGTGAAAGGCTGAGGTTTAATGAAAAAGCACTCTGGACTCGCTGGGCCGGCCTTGTTTACCTCCTCCGAGTCAGAGTGGCACTTTCATCTGTCTTCTGCTCTAATTGGATCCTCTGCTCCTGCTCGCCTTCACAGAGCAGTGTCACCATGCTCACGGCAGCACGTTTTAACTTTATACACGCACACATGAATACAAACTCACTGCAAAGCCCTGAATTTCCCACTGTGTGCGTTTTCTTCTCGCTCTCATAATCACAGCTATTGAATGTGGCCTCTATGCTCTTTGCATTTCCTCCATGTCATTTCTAGCACACATATCTCTTTTAAGCTCAAACAGCTAAGGAAGCCACTGAGACTCGCTGCCACTCAGGCTAAATGCAAATCTACACAGCTCCCAGGCAGAACACAGAAAAGGCATGGCAAACTCTTCCAAAGTCCAAAGTTCAAGCTTTTAATAGTGGCATCTACAATTGGGGAGTTTTCCTTACGGCGTCAACATAAGAAAACCGCAAAGGAGCCCTCCAGCCACTCTTTGGGCTACGTATAGACAGCAAGCTTTATTGTCTAAAATCAGGTAAGCCTTTTGCATTTCGTTTTATCTGGTTGTACCTGTGGGTTTAGTTAAGCTATCAGTGTGTGAACATTGGCCAAAAATAGTGACATTATACGAATGCAGCATAATCTGTTAAAAGGTGAAAAGATAATCTGCTTTGAATGACAACAACAAATAGCTTTTGTCAATGTTAACTTGACATCAACTTTGGCAAAAGCAGCCTTAAAGACAGCAAAATCAGAGTAAGCACTGGAATACGTCTGTATAAATGTTTATATAGATTCATGTCAGCTGTCATCAAATGTTTACATAGGTGTAATGTAGCATTATAAACACAGTCCTTAAGTGAACTGATACTAAAGTCATACAATATATGGTCTTCTTAACTAGGCCTCTGCCTTGAAAGTTATTCTTAACAGTGTTATAAATGGAACAAATATCTGACGCTTTAGTTTAAGGTTATTTACTTCATTAAATATCTTACGTCATCTCGGGAATACTGACATAAGCTGTTCATAAATAATTAAGTACTGCTTTTTATATTTGTTATTCAATGCTTATGCATTTGTTATGAAGTCCCTACACAGATAGCCTTCAAGTGTCACAATTGGTGCTAAAAAGATTACCTTGAACTATAACTATTTTACTTAAGCTAATTAAGTTTGCATCAAAACCGATCAGAGGACTGATGCATGGTATTATAACGAGACCTCAGCTTTCTAAGTTCCATTACCCGGAAATGATGCTTTTTAACAATGTTGTGAAAGAGTTGAATGAAAGAATGAAAAATGAAAGAGTTGTCCATTAATTTAGTTAGTAACACGTTACTGAAGGTCAGTCTTTTATGACAACTATCATAAACCTATAGAGACATTTTTAAAGGCTTAGTTTAAGGGCCCTTATGCCAACACAAAGTCATTTATGTAATAAAATATATTAGCTAATTTTGTGAATGTCAATATAAGCTTTTCATAAATATTAAATTACTGCTTTTTAAATAGATTATTCAGTGCTAATGCAAGTGTTAAAGCCCTCTGTAGGTAGTCTTCACATATAGTGTTATACAAACACATATGTTCACATACGTTCACTCAGGACACAGTCATTTAACCAGTACTGGTACCCAGTACTGGTTCCTGTATCCAGGAAATCTAATACTCAACGAATGCAACAGGTGATGGTTTAAGGATACTTTCCTGGTGGGCCCACTCCCACTCTGTAGCTGCTATAACTGTTCGTAGGGTGGAAGTTGAAGATGAAAATGACGTTAGCTCTCTCAAAAGTGATCACCTTGTCACCCTCATGCTTCGTGCTGACATAGGCCTGAGAAAACAGGAGAAAAGAGAACATATGTCAGACAAACTGGTAAGTATAGCAGGAATAAGGCTGTATACCTTTAAAAATAAGAGTGAGTTCTTTAAAGCAATGCCACAGAAGAGCCATTTTTGGTTCCCTAAAGAACCTCTCAGTGTATGATTCTTGAAATAGCATCTTTTGTAAATGAGATGTGCAAGTGGAGAAGCTTAAAGAAACTCCACATTATATGAACGTTCTATATCAGCTAAACCGAACAGGGCCATTAACAAAATATTCTGATACTGATACTGGATTTAGTAGAAATATTGACTTGCTATAGAAAGAAATCCTCACAGACAATGAGCTATTATAAGAGTTTACCCCTGCAATCCTGCCCTCCATCTTCGTCTCCTGCTTCTTCTGCAAGTCCAGAAGTGCAGCAAGCATTACCCAAATGGACAGGATAGAACTTTTCACAGTAATTCACATGACAAGGACGGCAAACAGAAGCAGAACATCATTCCACTTTAGTTGAACCTAAACTATATCCCAATGAATAAATGCCCAGTAGTGTAAACGACCAGTGGGGAACGGTTCATTACTGTGCATTTATATAATTTCTAGCTAAAGAGCCATTGAGTACAAGTTATTCATTTTTCATGAGATATTTCTGAGGAGATTAGATATGAAATAAGCCACTTCCATAAGGAAGTCAAAGGAAGATAAGTGAGCAACAGGAGTTTCCAAATCTGGAGTTCAAAAAATGATTGAAAGATACAGAGAAAATGGGACTCCTAACAACTGTGTGAGAACTCGTAGACCACCAAAACTGTCACCACCTGATAAACAGTACTTAAAGCTTTCATCTTTGAGAGAGAGGAGAAAATCAGGCTCCACTTTTGCTTCAGATCTGAACAAATCCACAGATGTTTCAGTCCACCCTTCTACTGTGGGAAGACAACTCAACACTATGGGTCTCAAAGGATGTGTGGGGGTCATTCTAGTATTCTTTCACCCTCCCCTATTCAGTCTCACCATGGCCTGTTCTTCATGCTATTAGCTCTATGTGATGATCTATAGCATTCGCCATGACTGAATAACAGCTGTGATGTTATTGGCTATAACACACCCAAAATATTGGAGTGATGTAAGGAATCTTTAACACTGACTTGTTAAAAGTGCATGTTTAAAAGTACTGGGAGAGTTGTGGATGCTGCTAACAGGCTCTCTGTGACTGGAATACATTTGGTCCACACTAGAGTAGGCTGAATAGATCAGCAGATAGTTGGCTACCTAACAGGGTTCTTCCAAAATATTTAAACACAGACTTTCATTTACAGTCTTTAATAAATGAGTTACTGTAATGGAACAACATACGAATATGTTATGCCAAGAATATGTTACTTGAATGCCTGTAGCTTGGAATAAATGCCATAAAATGTGAATAAACACTTAGTTTGGTGCCAACATAAAATGAAATTTTATGGAGTACTAGAGGAAATCAGCACGGTGCTAGTGGGTTTCTGCAGTAAACACTGCTTTGTGATGACAAGAGAGACAAATAGATAGATAGATAGATAAATAGATAGACAGATAGATAGATAGATAGATAGATAGATAGATAGATGCACAGTGCGATTGCTGTTGGTACGAATGACCTCCTGTACTGTTCCTTGCTAAAGCGAAGCTGACTGAGTCTGTTGCTGAAGGTGCTCTGCTGTCTAACCAGAATGTCATGGAGGTGGTGTGATGTATTGTTTAGGATAGCAGTGAGTTTATTAAGTGACCTCCTTTCAACCACCACCATCCAGTGATGCCACCTCCCCAGCAGACTGCTGCAAAGAAGACAGCACCCGCAACAACAGACTGGTAGAAGATCGCCAGCATCTTGGTGCACACATTAAAGGACCTGAGCCTTCTCAGAAAGTAGAGACTGCTCATCCCCTTCCTGTACACAGCCTCTGTGTTGGCCCTCCAGTCCAGTTTGTTGTCAAGATATTTGTAGGTGTCTACCAGCCCAACGTTCTGACCCATGATGGTAATGGGACTGATTGTGGTCTTCTTCCTCCTGAAGTCCACCACCATCTCCTTGGTCTTGGTCACACTGAAGATCAGGTGGTTCCTGGTACACCACTCAACAAAGCTTTCCACAAGGTTCCTATACTCTCCTTCCTACCTATCCCTAATGCAACCAACCACCACAGAGTCATCAGAAGATTTCTGAAGGTGGAAGTGGTCCGACCTGTATTGGAAGCCTGTGTGTACAGGGTGAAGAGGAAGGGGGAGAGCACAGTTCCCTGAGGTTCTCCAATGCTGCTGACCAGATGGTCTGACAGGCAGGTTCCTGACCACACATACTGGGGTCTTCCAGACAGGTAGTCCAAGACCCATGCAATTATGGACTTGTCCACTTGCACTGTCTCTGTCTTCTCCCCCAGCATGAGAGGCTGGATGTTACTGAATGAAAGTTATTCTCACTATGGTGTTGTTCTGGTTCAAATGGGAATGTGCCTTCTGCAGTAGGCAAATAACAGCATCGTCCACGCCAACCTGCTATTGGTAAGCAAACTGCAGGGGGTCCAGGAAAGAGCTGACCTGAGGTCTGAGATGTGGCAACACTAGTCTCTCCAGGACTTTCATGACATGGGATGTAAGGGCCACTGGTTTGTAGTCATTGAAAGAGGAGATAGAGGACTTCTCTGGAACAGGAACCAGGCAGGATGTTTTCCACAGCACTGGCACACGCCCTTGTTTAAGGCTCTGGTTGAAGAGATGCTGAAGAATCCCACATAGCTGAGAGGAACAAACCTTCAGGACTCTTGGGCTGATCCCATCCGGTCCAGCAGCTCAGCTCACTTTCAGCTTCTCCAGCTGTCTCTTTACCTGGCTGGTTGTCACCTCAAGGGGGGTGACTCTTCAGGCAATGGCTGCAAAGAGGGGGGGTGTGAACAGGGGTATGAGAGAGGTGTAGGTGGAGGGAGAGTGGGGGGGTGCCGGTGCCGATGGAGGGGGATGGTGTCGTTCTGAATCTGTTGAAGAATACATTCAGTTCGTTGGCTGTGTCCAAACTGCCCCCAACAGTTTGTTGCTTTGTCTTGAAGCCATTGATCTTCATACCAGCCCACACTTCCTTTGCACTGTTTTGCAGAAGTCTTCGCTCCAGCATCCTTTTATAGGCCTCCTTGCAGTCCCTCAATCTCACCTTCAGCTCTCTCTGTACACTCCTTAGTAGCTCCTTAGTTTATTAGTAATTTAGTTCTCAATGTAAACTAAATTAAAGGATAAAGCACACTTTAAGCTCTTTATGACCAAGCAGCTGGCATGAAAACACATCACCAGCAATTCGGTCTAACATTCAGTCTTAGAAGTTGGTTGCATTTTCTTCTTATCCAAATAACCCCAAACACATTCAATGATGTTGAAGTCTGTGTTCCAAGAAACCACAGATTGTTTACTTGATTGATGTCTTAATTTTTACCGACAAATAACTTGTACTTAATAACTTGTACTTGATACTTGTATTGATTGAAACAAAAGAAAAAATGAAAGGGTGGTCTCCGACTTTCACAGAGTATTGTATGTATTTTTAGGCAGTGTTTTTTTAGGTTTTGGGAGACCCTCCATATTAACAAATCCACAAGAGGTAAAACCAAATTATGCCGTTGATAAAACTCCACAGGCCTTGAATAATTTAAATGCTGAACTGCAAACAGATGAAACCCAGTATAAAACATATTAAATATGTATTTTACACAGCACTGCACTTGTTCTATATAAAATGCTGCTCATGTGAAGTGTTCTACGCGTTCTGCATTTTGTAGAAGAGCTGTGCATGTTGTACATGTGTATTCTGTAAGTGAGGATGAAATGAGGAAAATGAGCCTTTGGTCTCAGTTGGATTCCCCTCCTTATTAAAATAGATAAACAAGTAAATAAAATATAAGCACACTGCTTTGATTTCTGTATAGTAGGCTTAAAATAATCCACGTCTGATTTGGGAAGTAGGGACTTTGAGGTTCAAAGATTTAATCTTTAGTGGATTATTTTGTAATGCTGTAAATACCACCTTTGATCTAAACACCAGTTTATTTCCTTTATGATCAAATCGTATTTTTTATCTCTAAAATAGTGACATAACAACAAATGTGTTTACAAAGTACCTTAATTTGCAAAATAGAAGAAATTAGGTATAACTTTCTTGCGTCACCTTTATAAGCTGTGGGACTCACTGCTGTGCTATGAGAACCGCAGAGGAAAATAAATGTGTTTTCAAACTATGTGTAAAATTCACAAAAACAAAAATCCCTGGGCCATTTATTGTCTGTGCTGGCTCTCTGTGTGTAGCTGAGTTATCGTCCAGTCAGCCTGTTTACACCATGGTGGGTGAATGTGTGATTCCATGGCAGTGTTAACATCTGTGCTGGGGCCTTTTCAAGCCTGCTGTGCCACATCTTCAAAGCACCCAGCAGACAGACCTCTGCCTTTTCAAAATGAGGGTCCCCTGGATGTCATCCCCTTCTCTACACTCAGCCAGACGACCATTCCAAAGTTACTGCCCCGCCAATCCACCCACCCCTTCAGCCCGACACTGTCCTTCTTCAGAAAACAAAATAAAGACTCGCGCTCTCTGGAGAATTTCCCTGAATATCCAGCCAAGTCTAAACAAGCCGAAAGCAAGGAGGAGGAGCAGTGAATTAAGAATCTAGTCAGCTCTCACAAAACACCGGAGTGATGTTCTGTGTGAGTTTGTCTAGAGCTGTGTCAGTGTTTCTATCGTGAAGATCTATCAGAAAGATGTGAGTTTGGTGCAGGGAGGAACTGATTGAACACTGAACCACATAAACCACCCAAAAGTATGCAGCGACTCACTAAAGCATTACTGGAGCTGGATTAGTTTTCCCACATGAGCATATGTAATGTAATTTGTAAGGGATTTGACTGGCCAATGTATGCAGAACAAAAAAATCTGATTACTACAGATCCACTGGATGTTCATGTCAGATATACACATTACAGACATATTATAGACAGAAAACAGAGTGCACTCTACTGAAGCCACCACACCAACAGCCCATTCTTCTTGGAAATATACAACGCTTACAGACTTGCATCTGTTTTTTCTTAATATAATGCACTTTTGTAGTCTGTTGGTGATCAATAGCGCCATTTAAAATGCTAAAAACTAATAGGCTAGTCAGTGTGCAATTAATCAGTTAAGCAAGTTTTAAATCAATGATTTTGTAGCGTCCCGCTACTGGCCATGCATGGCCGCGAGAGGCTACGGATGTGTGGCCATGCAGAAGGCCATGGAAGAGGCTCTTGGGAGGTGCATACTCCCTGTATAAAGGGACTTAAATGCTATTTATGCCATTCTTTGTTAGTTTAAATTATGTGTATGTGTTACCTGTGTTACTGTGTGTCAGCTAGTGGGCTTAGGTAGTTAGGTTGAGTGTCTACCATTAAGCAGAGATGTATGGCTGGTGATGACCTCACTGCTATTTGTGCTGTGTTATGTGCCTTTGTGCCTAATGTTTAATAAAAGAGCATTTCTTGCTGCAGAATCATGGCCTCTCCTGTGTCTTACTTTGTGCTGATATTATCTTTAATGTAGCCTTTTTTATTACATCTTTAATTTGATTTATGTTGTTGTATCATATGATTTTAAACTAATATTCTAGACTTTTCTTTATTTTGTTTTCCTTTATAGTAGTTACTGAACTAAACTCCTAATGACTTTTATTACTGCTAAACCTTATCACCTGTCTGCAAAGCACTATAAATGCTCCATAAATAAAGTTATTATTATTATTATTAGTAGTAGTAGTAGTAGTATTAACAATAATAATCGTAGTAGATTAAGTCAGTTAACATTTAGTGATAAGAGGATAAAAACGTTAATCAAATTAATGTTTGCTAAGGCAAAGGACAAAAAGCTAAAATGAACATTCTCTTACATTTTAAATGCCTCTATGGATCTCTGAACTTTCAACGATCCAACATTACTATTCAAATTCACATAGGAAAGCAAAGGTCCTTGATTTTTCAAATTCAGTATCATAAGCAATTGGCCAGATTGGTTCCAGCTGTGTGACAGGACCTTTCACATAATGTGGCCTACATACAAATCAGGATCAATGATGAATCTGTAAAGGCAGAATCTGAGAGAATATTAATCAAACTGTTACAACTTCAGATACCCACTAATGCATTTAAACCCCCTTCTATTACATTCAGTATCACTTGAACAAACTCTCTCGCAATACTGCTGTAATACACCAAACCCCCTGCTTTCACTTCATCTTCCATATGGTATCACTGTATTAGCGCTGGGGGTTCTGCTTTACATCACCCAGAGCGCTCTGCTGAAAGAACACAGGTGGAGACCTTTATAGTCCTTATGCTGAACTTGGTTGGTTATATGCCCATTACAGCACCATGCCTACTTTCATAAGGTTACATGACATGTACATAAGTTTTTGATGACAACTAATGTAATCTTACATAGACGTTTATAAAGACTTATTATAACTGGAATCAGCTATGCTTTTGTCAACTTGGATATCAAGTGACAAACCTTTGCTGACATTAGGTTGTCATGACACTTAATGCTTATGTTGGTACCATTTAGCCTTATGAACACTGCTTTTAATGGAAATGTTATCTGTACACTGTACTTAAAAGAAGTATTCAATAGGTTACATGATATGAACGTACGCCTTTCATGACATCTGACCTAATCTTACATAGATACACAGAGCCAGAGGAACATTATACTCCAATGTATACAAATTATATTGAGAAATGACAATAAAGACCACTTGACTTGACCTCTTGACCATATTAATAAAGGCTTATCACAACAGGGATCAGCTGTGAAAGACAATGTGTTTTTGTCAATGTCGATGTTAGGTACAGACTTTTGCTGACATTAGGGTTACATTATGACACTGTCTGGGGTGAAATGACATAGGAGAATTTTATGTAGCTTTATGTTAGTTCTCCTGAAAGGCTTATGTAGGATTCATGTAGTCTTATGAGCACCACCTCCAAATAATCAATGTCTGATTCTGGATTTTGTTAATAGCTCTGTTTAAATCACCTATGAAAATCCATATTTCAGTTTATCCACTTACACACCAAGCAAGACTGTGCACTGGAACTCATATTCAAAAAAGAAACGATTAAAGCCAAAAGAGCCCTGAAAAACGCACATTTTCCTGCTGATGCACTCAGCAACAATTACCATCTGCACTCCTGCAAGGCCTCAAGGTCACTGTGCTTCACAGACGAAGGTGAAGCAGAGTGTAATCTGCACTCTGGATCATAGAGGGAAGCAGGAAAGTGTTAGTGAATCAATTACACAGCCTGGCTCTTAATCCAGCCAATTCAGCCTCGCGCTCTCCGTTTTTATGATCCCATTTACTGCAGACTGAGCGAGTGAGCAGTGAGCAGAGAGGCTAAGACGCTCTCTCCATCCTAGATACCTTCTCCTCTCCCTCTTCTCCATGGCTCTGCACTACTCAAATATGAGTCACCAGGGTAGGAGACGAAACGAGACCTGAATTACTGTACGCTGTGACGCCCAGGGCTTGAAGCATCTGTTTGCATGCTGTTGTGGGTTACGGTCTAAAAGTAACCCGGGTTCTGGCTGGTTAGGGGTGGTTATCGTTCGGCGGAGGAGTGCGGTAGCAAAACAAATAAGAACAAACGATTGAAATGGTGCCTGCTTTGTTTGGAAGGTATGAAATCGATTTCTTTCGGTGAAATGAATGGAATACCATTTGCTATGATGTCGATGACTAAGTGCAGTACAGAGCTGAAAGGAAGAGAAGCAGAGATGCAACAGAACGGCAGAAAAGAGAAAGAGGGCGAATGAGAAAAAAGAGAGCTTCAAAAGGAAGTAGAAGAGACTTTGGAAGAGTGTGGGAGAAAACGTGTGCTATTTTTATTACATTGCATTTGTCATACACTACTGCTCAAAAGTTTGGAGGCTCTGTTCGCAAGTTCAGAATGGCTGTTTCCTGATACATAATTTCACTTTTTTGTTGTAGATATGGATACAAAATTACTAATATGATGCTGGTACTCTAAACATCATAGGTTTAAAAATAATTTACAGTTAAGAAGTTTTAGATGTGTAAAGAATGATGAACTGGTTAGTAGATGATTTTAAAAGGAACTTAAAAAATGCAAGATGATGTAAGATTTTTTATGAAGTAAATGACTCTATAAAGGATCATTTCCAAGTAACAGAACTTATAGGGCAGAGATTTAACTAAGAACACCATGTATAAGTTTTACATATTTCTACATGAGATATGTAGTATAAAAAGTTCAATCTGCAATATAACTTAATAACAATAACAACTCACAGTCAGGGGTGAGCAATATGATGATATTTTTATTTATTTATTTTATTTTTTTTACGCAATTTTCTCCCCAATTTAGTTGTGTCCAATTCCATCCGCTAGTTAGGACTCCCCCAATCACATAATACTATCAACACTAGGAGGGTGAAGGCTAACACAGGCTTCCTCCGAGACCTGTGAAACCAGCCACCACATATTTTCGAGCTGCCGCTCACTCAACGTCATTGGACATCTGAACGCGCTCGGAGGAAAGCGCCAACCACCAGATGTGTTACATCAGCTAACAGACGCCTGCGCTGACTACCATCGCATTGAGTGATGGGGGAGAAGGGGGGCCATCCTACCCACCCAGAGAGAGTGAGGCCAATTGTGCTCTCTTGGACTCCCGGCTACGGATGGCTGTAGCGTCACCAAGGATCGAACTCATGATCTCCTGATGATAGGGCCAACGCTTAGATGGTTGCACCACTCGAGAGCCCCCTGTGATGATATTTTATTCTTATTGAGATATATAAATAAAGATCATTGTACTCTTAGACACTAAGTTTTCTTTTTTTGTAGCAGTACTTTTTTTTTTGTCAGTTCCAATTAATGAAACCTCAGAAAAACAAAATATTGTGACACACATCATGTATCATTAAATTGTAAAGTATCGTGGTATATTTTTGCCATATCGCCCACCCCTACTCACAGTACATTTACTTTTGATGTTCAAGTACATTTAGAAAGTAATTTTTACTTTAGCAATCAAGTAGAAACACAGGCTGACAACTTGATAATACTTTACCAAGGATATTTCTACTTTTACTCTACTTTTCTACAGTTATCTGCATATCGTCGCTGTTCAATGAAAAACACGTATCTCCATTTTTTTGCAATTTTTACTTTTCTGCACTATTTGAGCTCAGCAGCTGTCCTTTACAGTGTGAAAATTCATGATGATCGGACAAATAGAAATGCTCCAAAACTGCTTAGAATGAAAACTCTTTCCATTAACTTACATTCAAAGCAAGGAACATTTACTGTTTTGGAGATACTTGTTTTTCTTGGGATAGCGATGACATTCATACAGAGTTGAAATTTCACATAAAAATATTACTCAAGTTTGAGGTAATTAAAATCTTCCATAGAACTGAAAGGCCTCTAAATTTTAACTTCCATTACGTGGGAATGATGCCTTATAACAGTGTTATAAACAGAACACAAATGTCAAAACAATGACACTGATTTCTTATAACATCTGAGGTCATCTTGCAAATACTGGCATAAGCTATTTATAAACAATTCAAATATTGCTTTATAAATATGTTACTCAATGCTTATGCATGTGTTATGAAGACAGCCTTCAAATAAAGTGTTACCAAAATAATGATATCCAGAATGCCATGCCTTTGAAAACTGATCAAATCTTAAATTAGCCAACGTGCTATAAAGTTGTAATAAACAGATAATTACATCATGTAATTTGTTTAAAAACAATTAAATATGGAATAAAGTATATAAAAGTACTCTTTGGTTTATACAGTGTCTAATGGCAATCTAAACTGCAGTTGCAGTAATTGTACTGTAGTAATACACTACATGAAATTAATGAGAAAATAACAAAAATGACAAGATATACCAAACTTTTGGACAGTAGTTTACTTCAAACACAGCCAAAGGTGCTATAAAGAAAAGGAATATAATAAAAAGGTGTAAAGAAGCTGAGATAAGAGATAAGAGAGTGAGAGAGCTTTAGAGATACAGCAGAGGAAGTGAGACATAAAGGGAATATGGAGAAAGCTGAGAGTGATTGGTGTCTCACCGGGGGTGCCGCCAGCCAGCCGTATTTGTCCTCTGTGCGGTTCATGTCCCGGTCGAAAGCGTAGAGTTGGCAGTAGCGTAGGTGATCCATGTCCACCAGGTTGAACTGCCGGCGGGCATAGTGGTAGCTCTCATTGTTCCCTATGCGGGGGAAGTCTAGCCACTCCGGATGGCCAAATTCGTTACCTGCAAAGGCCCAGAGGGGAGAGAAATACAGAAGAGAATGTTACACACAGAGCAGTCTTAACAAATCAAGAAAAAAAGATCCCCACTCCGTGTCCTTAGAGGGTGAAAAACAAAAACAACCTTTTAATGGATGGCTCTTTAAAGAACCATTCTTACAAATAAGATGTGAAAATGTGAAAACCCTAATGAACCTTCAAAGAATATAAAAGTTCTACACCAAGTTCTTACATCCAAGCCATTTAGGAACCTTCATGGAATTATATAATGCCCAGAAAAAGTGTTAAGCAAATCAAAACTTTTATTTTAGCTACTTTAAAGTATCCCCCTTTTCTCTGATGCAGCTTTCACACTCTCTGCATTCTCTCAAGCAGCTTCATAAGGAGAAACCTGGGATGCTTTTCATACAGAAAATACATATATAGTTGCTATGAGACAAAAAACCTTTTATCTCCAAAATAGTAACTTTACAGGAGCAGGAAGATAACAGAACTAGATCTTTTTCAAGTAAATTTGGAGTATTTCTATTGGTCTATTCACTAAGAAATTGAATCATGATGTAAAAGTAATTCAAAATGACAAAAACAGAGATGCGAGGTTTTGTTCCGACAGCAGCAATATGCCGAGGTCTAACTGCTGGCTGAGAACTATTTGTTAGGGTAAAAAATATATAGTGTGTCCATCATTTGTCTTTATTAAAGCTTCCATTCCTTTTGGGAGTCTTGCTTTCAGTTTTTCACAGAAATCTGCAGGAATATTTTTTCCCCACACAAGTTCATTCGGATGTTGGGAGCCCCATTTTCTCTGTATCTTTTAATAACGTTTTTGAACTTCAGCTTTGGATTTTTTTTTTCTTCCTTTGACTTTCCCATTCTGCATGCAAGTGGATTATCTCATACCTAGTATTCTCAGAAATATCTACTAAAAATGAATAACTTGTGGTTACTGGCAATCAAATAATGGGAGGGTGGTCTCTGACTTTTGACAGTACTGTATATATTACATTTTAGTCAGTAAATGCATTTGTATGCATCAGCTTCATTTTTATTTGTGTGTATTTATATTTGGCTAATCAATATATTTCAAGTATTTAAGCATCAGCTTTCAAATATATCTTTAAGGTGATGAATAACATACATTTAGTCAAGTGTGCAAACCTGACTGGTACTGTAGATTCTCCCACAACAGCATTGCCCTTTTCTCAACATCAAACTTCAAAGCGCTGATTCAACATGCATCCATGGGAGAGGGAAGCGTGTATCTTCAGAATCTATTCCCACGGCTTCGTGTGATTTGCTTTCATACAAACAAATGAATGCAAAATGAATTCAATGATCTATATTCCAAACATTTTTGAAAGGAAAGAGCGAGGTGCGACAACAGGAGTACTATTAAAAAAAAAGGAAAAAAAAGAATGAAAAGATTGAATAATGGATCATGAAAGGCGACCTTGTCGGGGAGGTTAAGGAAGAGGAATTAAACAGCTCAGCTTTTGACCCACCTTCTGCCTCCTAACTCTGCCTGCTGCTAAGATGTAAATTGTAACAACCCCTGTGGTTGCTGGACTTTAATGACCAGGTTTGAGAAGGTCCAAGATAAATACAGATGCACCACAGCTTTTAATCATATAAAGGTTGGGGATTTGAAATCTCACCCATCAGCCATTACTTGGTTAAAGCCTCTCTCATATCTATATTTACAGACTGACTGCCTTAATTAGTGTTTCAAATCCTGCCATAAATTAACCCTCCCTAGAATACAGTTACATACAACGCAACCCAGAAAACCTTCATAAGGTTGACCAATGTTCCAGAAGTTTGTAGGGCGTGATCGTCTTGCCCAGCGAGCTCAGCTCTGGAGAAGATGAGAGAGGAGAAGGCTGAGGAGATCAGAGGGGAGGAACTGGGGGATACATTTGCACACAGAACGTGAACGGAGGAATAAAAAGAGAAAGAAATGGAGAGAGGCGACAGCCTTGTCAAGCGGAGTGATGAGATAATGAATCCGTCATCAGCTGACAAGACAACATCATAAAACAACAGTTGGGTAATTGAATTCTGAGGGGGCGACGAGCCGCTTTGACGAGTGAGAGAATGGAGGCAAAAACAATAGTGATGAAGTGTGTTGTTTGTTCAGAGAGAGAGAGAGAGAGAGAGAGAGAGAGAGAGAGAGAGAGAGAGAGAGAGAAAGAGCGCGGGAGGAGGGGAGGATAAAAGTGAGTGACCGGACGAAGTGGAACGGACAGGGAGTGACAGAGCTTTCTAATGAAATACATTAGCTAGCTGTTAAAGAAGCATCAAACAATAAGTGAACTGCGTGCTACGCATACACTGCAATGCATGCTTATGAATTAACAAGTTGAGAAGTGTCAGGAGAGAGAGAGAGAGAGAGAGAGAGAGAGAGAGAGAGAGAGAGAGAGAGAGAGAGACCCAGAGTGAGGTAGGCAGAAAAGAAAGGCAGCAAAAAAGAGAGAGGCAGAGTCAGAAAGAGAGAAAGTGAAAGAAAGAAGAGAGAATGAGAAAGAAAGAAAGAAAGAAAGAAAGAAAGAGAAAGAATGAGAGAAAGGTAGGGAGAAATTGTGAAAAAAGAAAACTGGTAAGTAGTGAAATAAATATATAGAATAGTGAAATAAAAGATGGAGAGAGAAAGAAAGGCGGAGAGAGACAGAAAAAATAAGTTCATGAAAAAAAGAAAACTGGAGAGTCCTTTAAGACAAAGAAAGAGAGAGAGAGAGAGAGAGAGAGAGAGAGAGAGAGAGAGAAAAAGAAAGGCAGTGAGAAAGAGAGACAGGCAGAGTGAGAAAGAGAAAGGTAGGGAGAAAAAGGGAAAAAAAAAGAGAAAAGCTGACAGACATGGAGTGGGAGCAAGAAAGGCAGAGAGAGAAAGAGAAAAAATGTAAGTTCAGGAAACCAAAAAGAAAACATGAGTCCTGTGAGAGAGAAAAAAAAAGAAAGAAAGAGACAAAGAGAGACAGAAAAGAGAAAGAAAAAAGAAACAGAAAGAGAGAGAGGAGAAATAGAAAAAAAACACAATAAAAGAAGGCACACGAGTGAGAGAGATGGTGGGTGCAGGAAACAAAAAGGAGAGAAGGAGAGAGTTCCACTAGAAGACAGACGCTGGTTAATCCCTGGATACAGCCACGATTTGAAATCCTGAAAATATGGAAATGGGGAGATAACCAGGGAATTTAAACAATAACAATCGCAGCAGGTAGCGTATTCTCACTAAGCCTCCGAGGAACACGCACATCCCACCATGACGGCAGTGTGCAAACTTCCCAGAGCAGAAAGTAAACCTCGCTTGGAGGATGAACTTCTTTCCTCTCTGTTCCCTCCATCTGACTGCGGGAAGTATTCAGGGGTGACCTTTTCCTTGTGCTTTTGTTCAAAGCGTATTCTGCTCTTCTGTGTGAGAGGATGATACACAACACTTGCGTACTGTTCAAGCGGGATGGCAATTTTCTGAGGCGTACTTCTGAGATACATTCAAATAATCAAATTCTCTTTGTCTTGCACTACAAATGTAGCGGCGTCTCAGAGAAAGCTCTTTTTTTGCTGACTGTTCTGTACTTGCATCTCATACTGTCTGATGATATTGCTGCTCAATACCATTTCTGCAGTCTCAAGAAAGCCTATATTTATAAATAAAGCATGAAAGCACAGATAGAATTGAAAGCCATTTAAAGGATTTTTCGTCAGCGGTGCTTCAAAGGATAGAAAACCTTCACCTGTACAGCAGCATGACCTCAATGTGGTATTCTGTGGTGTAGCCCCTACAAAGCCTGCCAAGATTTTCCCAACCAATCCCACAGAGAAGCTCAAAGAGTGCCTGGAAGCTCCTGTAATGTCATCTCCACTCTGAAGCCGAAAGCATAGTTAGAGGCCAGCGTTTGCTTAGTCAAGGTGAACGGGCTGAAAGTCAAAGTGGGTCTGAAAAGTCAAACTCGGAGCTGAAAAAGTCTCCCGGCACGGAGCCGTGCTATCTGGAATTGATTTAAGAGAGAAGAGGTGAGGAACAGGAAGCATGAGGTGTGGTATAAATTTACGAGTGTTTGTGCTCATGAAGATCTCACAAAAAGGCTGTAAATTGCCACAGCTTAAACTGCCACTTCCGTCTGTGCCATCTTTTTTATTTTGTGTGCTTATTTGCTTTGTTTTATGAGTTTACTTGCTCTGTGATTACCCCATGTGTGAATTAAAGGGCCTGTATGATGGAAAACCAATGGAAAAATGTCTTCACCATGTTGAAATAAAAGAGATTGATGTGATGTGTAAAGACTGTTCATTCATTCCTCCATATAGTCCACATATGGCAACCAAGCAGCAAAATCAGCCCATTCCAATATCTTTGTTTTTGTTATGTCACAAAAACCAGCACATTTATATACAGTTGGATGCCCGCTGGTCAAATTATATGTTTTGTTCATTTTCTAAGTGAAAATATTCTATTAAATACAACAAGTTTGTATTAAATATTGCACATATTTAATACACACCTGTTGTTTACTGGCTGAATTTAACACATCAGAAGTTTAAGCTGCGCACATTTAAATGAAAGTCATAAGTAATAGTATTTACGATCCTGCACAAGGCACAAGGGCAGCCAATCAGAAAAGCAATCATTTACATGTACCAGTCTTAAAGGCACAGTAGTAAAAAGAGCCGGTTTATGTCTAAGGGATAAAGAGAAGTTAGAAAAGGGTCAAACTGAACTATGACTGCTTTTGGCACATGACACCACACAACTGTCATCAGCAGACCTTATTTTGAATTTCAGGGTGTTAACATAAAGAAGGCATAATAGGCCAAAATGCAACCTATTTTTTGGGCCAATTTCTTCTCATTATAAGCCATCACTGATGACACTCTGAAGGCAAATCCCAGTAATGAACTCTGTCTGTGCCAATCACTTACACATGAGGTAAGTAATCATGTACCAAATCTTTCCTCTAAGACGTGTAATTACTGGCTCAGAAACGGGCTCTAGATAATAGAATGCTGAATCCCTGCATGGTGCACCAGCTGAAATCAAATGCATGAGAAAAGGGCTCAGTAATTACTTCAAAACAAACTAGTTAATGTAAGCACACACATGGTTAGCTGCCCTTGATCCAAGGTTGGCAACAAAGCCCATGTAGTGAATTAGCATGTGCAAATGTCAGCCTAATGCAGAGTGCTACAAGATGAGGGCATCCATTCAGAATGTGAATCTGAACACAACTCTGAAAGCCTATACTTGGAAAAGGATCTAAAGCATGCATACACTGAGCTGAAGGATGCAACCAATTTAAGCTATTTACCAAAGTACCCCCAAGCTCTACTGGCTTCAGTGTACAAGAGAGAGGGATCTGGAATAAAACGCCAATAGATGTGCTTTTATCATAATACATATCAAATGGAGCCAACAGTCTTCAGTTGAAAAGGGAAACTCTTATGAATGAATAAAGTAACTGCCGCGACTTGATGATGGATAAATGCAAGATATTCGCTAAAGGGAGAAAACCTATTCAGTTCCACAGAAAGAGTATTTAGACTTCAATTACAGCATTTCTACTATTTTTGTACATGTGTAATAGTGCTGGGTGATACATTGTCTACACTGGTACTTGTACCACTGCGTGTTTTAGCAGTATTGACAGATCTGTGACGTTCTATTCTATGAAAAAGTAGTGCCTCTGTTGCCAATATATTTGTTTTTAAGTTTTTTTGCACTTGACATGTTACAGTTGATGGCAACGTATGTTAACTGCAATGTAGGTTTTGAAAGAACAGTGCATAAAGTGCCAAAGAAAGTTCAAAAAGCCAGTTGGCCAATTTCCAGCCATGGTAGAGTTGCCCTGGTCAACAGTAAGGGCAGTTCTTGTGAAGCAGAAACATTAAGGAACAGCAATAGCACAGCTGTGAAGCTATAGGCCATACAAGCACAAAATTTGTCTGTCCTCATTTGCAACACTTATTACTGAAATACTTAGTCCTCTATAACCTCTATAAGAAACATCAGCACAACAACGGTTTACTGAGAGCTTCATAGTTTAGGTGTCCATGGCTGAGCAGCTGCACAGAAGCCTCTGATCACCACAGGCAATGCCAAGCACTGGCAGGAGTGGTGTAAAGCACACGGCATTGGACTCATTCCCTGTGGTGATGAATCTGACAAATCTGACAAATCTTTGGCAGATGCCAGGAGAACACCACCTGCCAAAATGCACAGCGCTGAGTGTAAAGTTTGGCTCAATATTAATAATGATCCAATGTCCGACCTCACTAATGTTCTCGTGGATGAATGCCTGCATCCATGTTCTAAAATGTAGTGGAAAGCCTTCCCAGAAGAGTGGGGGCTTTTATAGAAGCAGAGGAGGAGGTGGCGGGGCAACTCCATATAAATGTCCATGGTGTTGGAATGAGATGTTCAACAAGCACACACGGATGTGATGTTCATGTGTCAACAGAATTCTAGCCCATTGCATTCTGAAGTAATGCATTTTGTTTTTAAGTCAGCAGATAAAAAAAGAATGGCCGGTCTTTTGGGGTAAGATGAAGTGCTTCCTCTCATACCGCCTAAGAAGCTGCCAGACTCACGGCCTCGTACATCCAACAAGCCATTGACCAGCTGGTAGTGACATGTAATATTTTCCAAATTCATGCAACATCGTATGTACGGAGACACCAGTGTGCGGGATGCAAGTATGAGACGAATGGTTTTTGCGAAGCTGAAGTTGGCTTCTATTTGAATTTTCTGTTCCACCTTAAATGGTGCAGACGTAACATTCAGGTTGTACAAGTGCCAGGATGTAACTACAGCTCCATGTAAGGTGGAATGAAAAATCTGAACAAAATGCTGGTGAAAGAGTACTCAACTTTGACAATGTAGACATCGAGATGTGAAACGTGTAGCACAGTTTTTGCCAGGGCCGCAGGGTTAGCATCAGAAAGCAATATTGACATACAGTGGCATCCAAAAGTCTGAGACTGCTAGTGAAACAGCTTCTATTTTGCATTCTTTACTAATTGAATACAAAATTGTTAATTACAGATTATACTGGCAGCACAACAATTGGAGTAAAAAGTAAAATTCTGAAAAATGTACATGAATTTTTTGGTATGTTCATCTTTTACTTAATGACACTCGAGCTGGCATTAACTCCACAAGTTTGAGCAAAAACCTCTCATGAGTAGATCAAATCCATTTAAGAGTCATCTGAAAAAGAAAAATCTGACCTTCTGACACAAAGATCTTTTGATACATGGTCACAAACTTGCTTAAACTAGTGACCTAGACATAGTGCAGAAGCTTTAATAATTGTTCATATAACTTGACAAATTTTCTTTGTTTAAAATGTTTCAAAATTCTAAACCTTTCTGATATTTATTATTAGATTTAAATAAAAAAATATACTGTAAATAAACGTATTACTCCGAAGTTTTGTTTTTACCATTTTGCAATAAAATATTTTTAATATTAAAATAAAATATACCAATAAAAATATTTCAGATTTACTTCGGTTGTTAATTCGGAAATTTGAATTACACCATGATATAATTTTTTGGCCATATCGCCCCATATTATAGGTTGCCAAGAGGTATAGGTCCGAAAGTGTGCATTCATTTACAACCCTACTTTCCTAAAAAGTCTGGGACGCTGTGCAAAATATAAATAAAAACAAAATACAATTATGTGCAAATCATTTAAACCCTATATTTCATTGAAAATTGTATAAAGATAATAAACATTTATAAACATTTCGGATGTTGAAACTGAGAAATGTTATTGTTTATTGAAAAATATTTGCCCATTTTGAATTTGATGGCAACAACACGTTCCACAACACATTGGCAACAAAAGGCTTGTAAAGTTGCTTAATGCTAAAAAAACACCTGGTGGTTGATTGGCAACAGGTCAGTAACATCACTGAGTAGAAAAAGAGCATCCCAGAGAGGCTGAGTCTTTCAAAAGTAAAGATGGGGAGGGGTTCACCTCTCTGTGAAAGACTACACGAGCAAAGAGTGCAACAATTCAAGAATAATGTTTCTCAATGTAAAAGAGCAGAGAACTTTTAATTTTTATCATCTGCAGTAAATAATATCATTAAAAGATTCAGAGAATCTGGAGAAATCTCTGTATGTAAGGGACAAGGCCAAAAAACAGGATGTGCTGGCTATGATTTTTGGGCCCTCAGGCGGCACTGCATTAAAAACATACATGATTCTGTAGTGGGAATCACTGCATGGGCTCAGAAACACTTCAGAAAACCACTGTCTGTGAACACAGTTCATCACTGCACCCACAAATTCAAGTTAAAACACTAAAATGCAAAGACAAAATCATATATAAACAGGATCCAAAAATGCTGCCACCTTCTCTGGGCCCAAGCTCATTTAAAATGGACTGAGGACGCTGTGTCCTCCGGGCTAAAGACCACTCAGCTTGTTATCAGTGCACAGTTCAAAAGCCAGTATTCATGATGGTACAGGGTGACATTAGTGCCCATGGCATGGGTGACTTGCACATCTGTGAAGGCATCATTAATGCTCAACGATATATACATGTTTTGGCAACATATGCTGCCATCCAGACGACGTCTTTTTCAGGAAAGACCTTTTTTATTTCAGCAAGACAATGCCAAACCACATTCTGCATGTATTACAACAGCATTGCTCCATATTAAAAGTCTGTGTGCTAAACTGATATGCCTGCAGTCCAGACTGCCCACTAATAACATTTGGCGCATTTTGAAATAGGAAAATACGACAAAGGAGACCCCAAACTGATGAGCAGCTGAAATATTATATCAAACAAGAATGGGAAAATATTTCACTTTCAAGACTACAGCAATCGGTCTCCTCAGATCCCATACGCTTACAGAATGTTGTTAAAAGAAGAGGTGATGAAACACAGTGGTAAACATGCCCCCGTCCCAACTTTTTTGGAATGTGTTTCTGGCATCAAATTAAAAACGGACATATATCTTTCAGAAAACAATAACATTTCTCAGTTTCAACATTTGATACGTTGTCTTTGTAGTATTTTCCTTCAAAAATATGGTTTACTTGATTTGCATATCATTGCATCCTATTTCTATTTACATTCTGCACAGCGTCCCAACTTTTTTTGGAAATGGGGTTGTACACTGACAGCACACCTGCTCAAACAGAAGTGGTTCTGCGACCGTGAAGCTGATTCGAAAGGTCTACCTCTCCTTTCTGAAAGCCGGACATAAATTCCTCCTGTCCACTCACTGCTTTAATGCTAGAGCTGGTGAACCGCTCGCTCGCTGGCTGCCGGTGTATGAGGGAGAGCGTTTTAATGCCCCATGCTGTCGTTACAGTGCTCATCTGTCTGTGAGCAAACATGGCTGCCATCTCTATGTGGAGCTTTTAGCTCATGAGGCTCCTCTACTTGCTAGAGAGTAAACAGATTTCGTCGAGCAGGGGAGCGGCTCAAATTGATTTGCTTGCTCTAACAATTTGTTCTTGCTCTGCACTGGTTAAATGACTCCAACCATTGATCCATTGACATGACACGTCGGCCTGTATTTATTTTGTTTTTTCTTTTTTTTCTCTCTGGCTTTCTATTACACACCTAAAGAATATTCACAGTGAAAAGCCAAACAGTTCTCCCTTCAAGTACAAGAGAACTGAAATCGTAGTCTGGCTTTGTTTGTCTTAAAAGTCTCTTAGCCATCGATGGGCAATAGTTGGTTATTACTAATGAAAAGACAATGATCTCTAGATTGAACCTGGACAGTAGAATTGTTACACTGCTCTGCTAATGGGATGTTTTAACTGAGTTAGTTACCATGGACACACAGAGAAAAAACAGAAAAACTTATAACAGACTTATAATAGAAGTCCATGGACAGTTGCTGAATTCCTTTAGAAAACATTTTTGGGGAACAACTTCAAGAATTTTTGGAAGTGTTGATCATCTTGGTCATCATCATAACAAAAACTATGAATTCAAAATGAACTATTATTCGCAGTTTCCATATTCATATGTCCTGTATGCGAATCTTTTCCATCCATCTTTTTTCAAAATGGAATCAAAAATTCAGTTTTCTATTATGTGGACCCATTATAGTTTTGTCTAAATCTTCTAAAATTAAGAAATGTTCTAATTTCTGTTAGACAAAGCCACAGTTACAATTTTGAATTTGTGCTATGTACTGCAGTCCCATATTTCAAACATTTCATCCAAAATTCAGCAACTGCCCACAGTAAGTGCTTTGACTCGGTGGTGTGTAGGAAAGCACCTCAAACTAACTGTCTGTGGTAATCAAAAGATATGATACAGCACTGACAGACAGAGATTTGGTTGAAAAACACCTTAACACCTAAAATTCCTTAATACATGCATTATTCAATATTCAACATAACCACCTAAGTGGGTGAACTACAACACTGGACTGTTTTTTTTTACTCGTCGGATCCGCCTGCCAAAATAATGTTGGGAATTTTGACTTTAAATTTCTGAATTTTTCATTAAACTTCTTAACACTAGAATTACATTAAAAAAAACTAACAGTGAGGAACAGTGCAAATCAAAAAAAAAACAAAAAAAACAAACAAACTTACAAACAGTAGCATTTTTATACCTTACCAATATGTATTCTCAAGGTATTCTGAATGTATTGTATCAGAATACATTACTGAATACATTTATGGCAGTGTATTTAGTATTCAGCCATCCCTACTTTACCAAAGAAACTACTGAAACAACTCAATACCTTACACATGTTGTGTTTCTGTACCTGTCCAGGAGGAATGCTGCTAATTCCGCCTGCAATTTTGCATATAATAATTCTCTCCATCTTGGAAAAGCGCTTCCAGTGTTGACTCTTGTTCTAGCATGTTTGTTGTCATTAAGTTTTGTAGCAGCACAATGTCCTTATTTATTTATTTATTTTTTGTTATGTTCTACATATTTACCATATTATTTGTACTAGTAAAGAAACTGAAGAAAAAACAAACTTTTATATTCTATATTCTGTAGGTGAATAGGTCCAAAGAAGTCTGCATGCTAAGGATGTACGCTGTATACAACCTTAATTAGACCTCCATCCTTTCATACATTTCCAACTGTTTTCAGTGCTCACTCGTCTGAGTGCTGAATTCCTGGCTGAGCTTGTGCTCATGTGGGAATTGGAAAGGCAGATGGTAACAAGCCCAGACATGAAGAGGAACAAACAGCTGCTCACTAAAGAACACAAAACTCTAGACAAAAAGAGAAAAGAAATTATTAATACAAGAAAAAAGGAAAACTTCAGTCATTTGGTTAGCGAGAGGGGAGCCTGCACGTCTGTCTGCTTCAGAATGTTAACGCTCGCTGGTGTGAGCAAGCTGACCGGCACTGCTGAACACAAGCTGGGACCTGTGCCCCCCACAGTGTGATTTCCAGAACATATCTGTCTTAGTTTCAAACTTCAGTAAGTGCAAATGTCCCTGTGTCTCAACTTTTATACGGATGCCATCAGGCTCTACATCTTGTTGCAGCCCTTTGATCCTGAGACTGCAGATCAGTTAAGCTATTGAGAGGGTCAAGGAAGTGTACTGTCCCCACACACCCTCTCCAAGTCATTCACCTGATCAGTAGGTGGGGCTAGAACACTGTACAAACTGACTATAGTACACATCGTCCCTTAGCAGAGGAAAGAGAAGCACTTTCAGTTATATTGACCATGACATAACAATAAGCTCACTGGTCATTACAATACTAAACGAAGTCCAGATGGAGCCCAGCAGTGATATCTTATGCACTGAACACCCTTAATGTATACTCAATATAAATTTCAAAGCATGGCTTTAATGGTGCGTATTCCTCAAGGGAAAATGAACCTGAAATGCAGCACTTGATTGTTTTATATGCTGAAATAGACTCTGTAAATGTACAGAGAAAGATTAGTGAAGTCTGTAATCTGCAGGTGTTGCTATTTTCTATAGAATCCTAAATTTCTTTTATGCCAAATGGCATCGCTGGCTAACTGATAGGGATGGAGATGATGGAGATGAGTTGGTAGGTTTGTCTACAATGACCATTTCACATGAAACCACTTTGAATGACCTTGAATAATAATAAAAAAAAGGTAGAGTTCCCCTTTAACCCCTTAAAATCTCAAGCTTATTACATACTAAGGCTTATTATTCAGTAACAACAGGGACTTCAATGGAAACTTGTTGAGCTATTCCTAGGTTATAGAAGTGTGTATTAACTTCTTGTCCCTGAAATAGATAAATCCAGAAAAATGGCCTGGATGTACAGTATGTCCAACAAATAAAAACTGAGGCCATACTAAGAACCTCAGGGCAATATCAGGGGCATTTATCATGTATTCATTTATTTATTATCAAATTCATGCAAATATATGCATTTATGCATTCAATCCATGCATGTAAATGAAACCACTTTGGGTGGAAGATACCCCTTTGAAGCAGATCTAAGGCCAGCTCTTCCAAGCTCCACCATATTCATTGCATCATGTATGAAAATGACCCAATTAAAATGCAATCTAAGATTTTTTAAAACCTTTTTTGTGTGTGCCTTCACAGAAACTCACCCATAAAGTTGAGGTAGCCCTCTCCTCCTAGGCCGTGGGTAAGCAGCCGGATCATCTTGTGCAGCTGGATGCCCCGATCAATGATTGGGTTCATGGGAATTAGGGTGCTCATGTTGGTGTACATCTCCTTATCCATCAGCCAGAAGGCCAGGCTCTTGTCTCCCACCAGAGCCTGTCAGAAAGTCGCAGGATTATGAGAAATGAACACATACGGTACATTAGTTGTGTGAGTAATGATTATTGAACCGGCTTATGGATGTCAGCTGTCACTGAAGGTAGGCCTATACTATGGGTAAGCATCTACGGTATGCACTGAACCTGTTGTCAGGCTAACCACAGTCACACGGAGTTAGATAAGATCATGACATGGATTAGATTGTGTAGAAACACCTAAGGACATGAAAAGATGATCTCAGAACAAGCCACATTCTCAAAGCGATGCAGTGTATCACTTCATGTTTTGCTGCAGCTGTGGAATTATAAGAAAAATATCTACTGCATTTTGGCAGCACTAATGCTATAAATACAGTGCTTTAGAGGAATATTTCAGTCAAAAATAATAATAAAAAAAAATAAGAAAAATTTAATTAAAGTGAATGAGCACCAGTTGCATTACGCAAATCGAGTCATGCTAATATGTGGCTACTACCTTACAATGCTTGTCTGCAGAAAACATTTATTTACCAGAACATTTCACAGAAGCTTCAATAACAAAATACAATATCCAACTTTCAACATCCACCATTTGCCTTTTTAACAGCTTTGATTCTTTTCGGAGACTTGCTTTCAGTTTTTCAAAGAAACCTGTAAGGATGTTTTTCCACACCTGCAAAGTTCAGTCTTAGAAGTTGGTTGCATTTTCTGCTTCTCACAATCCAAGTAATACAATTATAAATGAGGCTCATTAGTCCATTACACCTTACTCAGCATCTCAGACATCTATTTTTTATGTTCTAGAGAAAATTTTCTTCTTTTTTGTTCCTTTTCTTTTCTCAGTAACAGCTTCTTGACAGCTACACATCCTTTCAGACCCTTTGCCTTGAGTTATCTTCTCATAATGTAAGGATGGACAGAAACACATGCATTTTTTCAAATCTGAAGCAAGTTTTGGTGGTATAACAGGTCTCACATGGTTGTTAGGAGTCCCATTTTCTCTCTATTGTTTAATCATTTTTTGAACTCTAGTTTTGAAAATCTGTTTTGTCACTTATTTTCCTTTAAAATTCCTCTTTCTTGTGCAAGTGGATTATACCTAATCACCTTAGAAATATCTCCTTTTGTCAGTTGAGAACAGCTACAACAGTAATTCATTGGTTTAAAACTGGAGGGATGGAAGTGTTAAAGAGGCGGCAGAGTTTACAGTAGAGTGGACTAATTAAATATTGGTGGATTTGATATTACACTTCATTTTGGAGACTTTGATGTAATTTTCTGTTAAATATATGTTTTCTGCCTTTTTTTTCCTTGTCATCACTTGTACTTAAAGGCTCTTTTGAATAGATCTAAAAAAAGTCTCTGACTTTTGCTCTGACAAAATGAGGTACTAAATTCATTTATGCATAGCAGGTATTTACTCTTACTTCTACAGGTAAACAGAGCAGCACGTATGTGAACAGCGACATGTGCGTCATTGCTCCAGCTTGTTGCTGATTAAATTAAGGGTGTTATAGCTCCAGGAACTGATCTTTAGCACATTCCCACAACAAGTGCAGCTGACACCTGTGTGTATGCTATCAGGGGCGTACTGCCAGTTGTTCACACTGACTGTCATACTCATTTGCAAATTTACATGTGCTACGACCGTTTTCCCTACATGTCCCTTGTTAATAATGACACTGCTACAGCTACAGTTGAAACATATTCTATGCTGAGACCTTAAAAGTAATATGCAATAAAAATATCACAGCCGCATTCAGCATAATGTATTCAAATGCAAACTTTATAGCAGTGGCACTTCAGTAAAAACACTGACTATGAAGCAAAGGTATGTCCAAAGACTTGAGGGTGCGCTCTTCCTAAATGGCTATTGGCATGAACGTACGGTTCTACGAAAAATCTTCACATTCACACACTCTGACAGCCCTGGCATGCACTATTCAATATAAAGCTCCAAAATGCATCATTTAGAGCTTTGCCATAGTAGAACCACTTTTGGTTCGATGAAGAAACTTTCAGTGGATGGTTCTACAGAGAGGCGTGTTTGTAAATGAGATGTGGGTGTGAAGAACATTTTTAACTTTCTTAAATTTTAAAGAACCTCTACATAATGTAAAGGCTCCAATTAAATGCACGTCCAAGCCAAGAACAACTTTTCCCATTAATTACCTAAACTGTGGTGGCCTGCCATAGACTAATTTAACCCGCCACAGTTTCATAATGAACCGAAAGCATCTTTGCACTTCTCATAATAACATTAACAACGTTGTGCTCTGCCCCATTGCTTCTGCAAAGCTTCTGTCACTACCATTCAGCCCCTCCTCCCCTCCTCGGCTGTACACGCGTATGCGCACACACACGCACCGGACTGTCTTGTCACCTGGCTGCATCCGAGACACGAGGCATTTGAGGACACAGTATTGTTTAATTTGAGGTAAGTAATGTTAACTTTATCCACTAGTCCAAACACAATCTTATTATTATCAATGTAAGATAGCAAACAGATAATGTCAATGCAGAAGTGATCATTGAAAATTAACATTAATCTTCAGCTTAGTTAGGGGACATTAAAGTCAATCTCTGTTTTAAAGCAGCACTGAAGCTAAGTTGACATCAATGTTGCTAACACTGGTAGCATATATTCATACTTTAAAATATGACTGCATGCTCTGGGCGAAGTGGAAAAAAGTGTCCTTGCAATCAGCACACAGTTCAAAAGCCAGTGTTCATGATGGTATAGGGGTGCATTAGTGCACATGGCATTGGGTGATGTACACATCTGTGAAGGCACCATTAATGCTCAACGATATATACGTTTTGGAAACATATGCTGCCATCCAGACAACGTCTTTTTCAGGGAAGGCCTTGATTATTTCAGCAATGCCAAACCACATTCTGCATGTATTTTAACAGCATGGCTCCGTATTAAAAGAGTCTGGGTGCTAAACTGGCCTGCCTGCAGTCCAGACCTGTCACCACTGATAACATTTGGAGGGTTACGAAATGAAAAATTTCGGCTGTTGAGCAGCCGATATCCAATATCAAACAAGAATGGGAAAACTTTTCACTTTCAAAACTACAGCAGTGTCTCCTCAGTTCACTAAAGCTTACAGAGTGTTGTTAAAAGAAGAGGTGATGAAACACAGTGGTAGTTACGCCCCCAGGCTATTTGTAATGTTAACTAATCAAATTGAAGTTACCTCTACTGTTTTTAGCTTAAAGTTTGCACTATGTATGCTATGTATGATCTAGTCATTTTTTTGTTTTGCCCATTTGTGAACTGTTAAACTCCTTTACCATGTTTTGGTGTGATCTTTTTGCTGCATCATCACCATTCATACCCATATAACAAGTGTGTTTATGATTAAATTACTAAAGCACAAAATTGTTTAGAGCACAAAGTTCTTCATAGATCTAACCTTTCAATTTTGCTCTCAAAGTGCAGCAGATTGGTGCGTTTAACTTTAAAATATACACTGACTATTGCACAATAGTGTAAGCGATGATATGAGTGTTAAGGCGGTAAAAATAACACGAAAACTTAAAGGCATTTTCACGACACATGACAATCACAATATCACAATATTCCACTTTTGGAGGCCTGCAAACAAGTTAACAAGCAGAATGGACAAATGCACCAGCAAAACAAGGAACTATGAACTATGATCGACTGCATCTGGGGCAAGTGATAAAGACTACAAACAACTATAACAACTAAGTCAGCATTTGTTAAAAAAAAATCAGTTGTTAAAAATAAATGAGTAAAACTGATAGTGGCATTAGACTGACAGTATGTGCAGTTTAAGCAGTTACTATACACTGGTTATTCTTGTTTACAGCTCCTCTATAACTGGTTTAAATCTTTTGTGATACATGCAGTTGTTTAGTATTGTACGACTGCTGATGATATAAAGATATACTTTAACAATCGCATTAATGATTACAAATCATACTATTGTCCACATTACATGAGTGTTGTCATTTTCCTATGATGGTGGTTCTAGAAGAATTGGTATAATTGGGTCTTTGGGCTATGTGTGAGCACCTCTACCAGTCTTTCATGCAAATTCAACAACTGGTTCTGTTGCTACCGCAGGACCCCACAGACCCTATGGCGAAGAAGATGATGATGATGATGATGAAGGAAAAGAAGGAGAAGAGTTTGTTTTAGCTGTGGGGCTGGAATTGTACAAACAAGGTGGATGTGTTCATTTCTAATTTCCCCCTCTCCCCAAGAGTCCCTCAACCTGCGGTGACATCAATTTCCATCCCAAATGATGCATTGATTACATTTGCTCCTCTCTGCCCTGTGTGTAGAATGGGGGTTTGAGGTTGCAGTACCTGGTCGTGGCTCTCTGCATACGCAATGCAGTTCTCTCCGTATCGCCTGTTGGTCAGCGTATGCACGATATTCCCCATGTTCCAGTCCTCATCCTTGAATTCCTTCAGGATCTGAGGAAACACATGGAGGAATAAACATGTTGATTGTTTTTTAAGGAGGGAAAGAAAGAAAGAAAGAAAGAAAGAAAGAAAGAAAGAAAAAGAATAAATGAATAACAGAAAGAAAGAAACAAGAGGATAGAAAGTCACAAAGAAGGAAAGAGAAAAAAAACAAATGAAAAGAGGAAACAATCAAACTAACAGAAAGAAAGAAGAGCACAGAAAAAGTCACAAAGAAAAGAATGAGAAAGAAAAGAACGATGAAAGAAAAAAAAAATCACCATAAATAAAAAAAAGCAAACAAAGAAACAGTCACATTAACACAAAGGAAGAAAGAACGAAAGAAAGAAAGAATAAAAGAAAGAAATACGAAGATAAAAAGTCACAAAGAAAGAAAAAAAAATCTCCATAAATGAAAAAGGAGACAAAGAAACAATCAAATTAACACAAAGAAAGAAAGAAAGAAAGAAAGAAAGAAAGAAAGAAAGAAGGATAAGAGTGAAAGACAAAGCCACAAAGAAAGAAAGGCAGAATGAAAAAGAAGGAAATCCCAGAATAAAGGAAAAATAGAAAGAAGAAATTACAGAAAGAAGGAAAGGAAAAAAAAGAGGAAGAAGTCAGTATATTGGATTCTGACTGATGCCAGTTCTGCACTGCTTTGTAAAAGCGTGTGTCTTATCCTTTCTTTCCATTCACTCCATCTGCTCAGTTCTCAGATATAAATGCACACGCAGGCACGTGGCTGTATCTTTGCTTTCAGCAGAGCTGGCTTTCATCTCTCACTGCCTGCCTGCTGGATAGTCCTGCTGCAGCTCGGCTAACTGATAATGCATCTCAAGGTCAGGATTACAGTGGAGAAGAGATGGGAAAGTAATAAAATCTCTAGAAATGATGAATGATCACTACTGTCTTACTGAACAGCAATACACTGCCTGACAAGAGTCTGCAAACTGCAAAACAACTACAAAACTGCCTATTAGCTACATTTGTGCCAATACTACTGACTACAGCTGAAAGGAACACTGTTACACTATATCCATACTACCAGGATGCAATTCCCTCCTTCACTGGAATCTGCCTTTCCCTTTCTGACACATTTCATCTCAAAAGTATGATATTTACCCTGAACAAATAACATGACCAGCCAGGTGTGACTTACATACTACACACAGATCTTGGACTGCAGTTTCCTCTGCACACCTGGAGCCTTGATTCCACAGTGTCTACAGATTCAAAGTGTCACAGCTGAGCTCATGAAGAGATCCTCCCTGATACAATGGTTCCCTTGGAAATACACCTTTATATGAAAGGAAAATGTGATATGTTTTGACTTTAAGCTACACGTCATTAGTATACTGCACAGCTAAGGCTATCCTGTATCAGAGACACTCAAGGCATATTTCAATGCACTGGTTTCAACTATATTAAGTCATTTAAATTCAATCCTTCATTAAGGCTACTTTATTTTGCTCTGTTTATACCACTGTCATAGAGGGCACATAAAGAGGTATTTTCCACAACTCACAGCAGAAGCACAACATAAATGTCAGCAGTGTGGAACTATTTTAAAGTGGAAAACGAAAATAGCCAAGCAAGGCACACAAAGGAGTCGCACGTCTAAGAGAAAGTTGCACATCCCATTTACAAAAATGGGGTCCTTATAGCACCATCAGCTGTAACGTTCCTTAGGGAACCAATCGTGGTTGGCATTGCTCCAAAGAGGCACTTTTATGCCACTTTTATTATTTGTAATAACCTTTTACTGATTTTTTGTAGTCAACATGCAATCAACATTCTCTGCCCATGGCACAAAAGAAGAAGGATCGGAGGGGAGGCTAAAAATATGTAAGTAAACAAGAAAAAAACTAGACAGTATATAAAAGTATTCAACATAAGCAGAATGTCAGTGATTACAGAGCCTTAACATAGTAAATGGCATCAGTCCAAAAACGAATAGTTGCTGCACTGGCATTATAGAATCTGGCTGTCGCTCGCTCCAGTATTAGAATGTCCAGCAAATATCCACATCAGAACTGAGATGAAGAAAGGTTAGTTTCAAACCAAATTTTCAAGACTGATTTCTTGGCTGTAGTTATGGCTGTCATAATAACTTATTTTGTTGTACACTAAATATCAAATTAGAGTCATCAAGAAGCATAAGTAAAGTTGGGGACAAAGGAATGTTGACAGATAAACAGCCAGACAAGATTCGTGTGACATACAGCCTTCACAATTAAACATGACCAAAACATATGAACATAATCTCCAACTAAACCTGACATCTCTTACAATTTTAAGCTATTCGAAAGCTTCATCAAAAAAGCACAGCAGGGACTGATGTAAATCCTGTAAGCTAATTCAAAGTAAATTAACTCAGGAGACAAATCTTTGAAAGACGCAAAAACGTTACGCCACACCACAGTCCAATTTGGGCAAATATTGAATGTGTGCAAGTCTCTGTTTCAGACCTCTACTGCACTGGCACTTTTATTTTGAAAGGAATGGCAAAAATGAAACTTTACGCAGTTTCTCCTTAACTTCAAATGCAGTTGTTTGGTGTCCAAAGGTTTTTTTTTTTTCATAACAGAAGTAGTACAACTTAAACAAGTACTAGAACTCCACAGACTTGTACTACTTTTGTAGCTACAGTTATCTTACAGATCCAGTGCAAAAATAAAGCAAGAAGCAAGCTTTGGACAACGTTCACGTCTTGGCTGATCCACTATGCTTGGGGTAAGGGGGACATCAGATAAATTAGATACTTTCGCTTACTATTGTGTCAAAAGAGTAAATGAGAGGGACAAATATTTTCATACTCCCAACATCACCCCCTCAACCCCTCACACCTGGACCCCCATCCATAGTGTGCTGACTGACAGGAGTCCAGCAGCCCGTCATGCTGAAAGCACCAATGTGTTCACTGTGACTGGACTGGACAGGTGAGTGACACTCAGGGAAACCTTTTTATTACCTCACAGCTGCACAATCGATAGAGTAAAGATAGAGAAACAGATAGCAGGTGAACTGCAAACAATCACTACAGACTCAGCAAAGAGGCCAACTAAGGCCTTCAATCTTGTGTGTGACAGTCCCCCAGGGTGCATTCAGAGGGGCACAAAGAGTCCTGCACATGCTGAGTGGCCATTTTACAAATACGACTTGTTTTAAAATACGACCATGTCACTCTCAGGTGACAAAACTGCCTGGATTTACAGGAAACGAAAATAAGAAACTGTTCTCAGCCGGCCATTTGTAAACAGAAACGAGCATGTTCTTTTTCTACACACACTAGCAGTTTCAGATGGTCTTAGAGGGATTGTTGGTGAAAAATCAAATTACACAGTTTTCCCCCTTACCTGAAATGTAGTCGATCAGCCAAGACATGTTTGGTGTCAGAAGTTTGTTTTCAAAGTTTTGTACTTGATCTGAGGCTAATATAGTTCAAAAGAAAATCACAGCCAACTGTTAGCATTGTGCAAACTGCAGGCCTGAATCATACAGTTCCCTTAAACCATTTTGAGTTATTAAATAATCAAAATAGACTTGTTTATGTGGTTTCTGACATTGTATGACATACTGTTATCTATAAAATGGGACAAATGGCTAAAGAATAGCAACAGCCAGTGTCAATTTTGTACATAACAGTAAGAAATACAGTGTCAGAAACCACATATGTAGTCTCAAGTAGGCTTGCCTAACAACAAAAGTAACAACAAGTTAGGAACACAAAGCAACTATGTGATGATCTGACGATTTTTAGTACACACAACCTGCGGTAATGATGAGAACAAGCATTACTTGTATCCCTTAGCCTCATAGCTTCAGTGCAAAATAAAATAAGCAAATTTTGGACACCAGTGCTATCTCGGCTGATTTGGGGTAAAGAGGGAAATTATGCAAAATTGATTTATTTTTGCCAAACTATTGCTTTATCAGATTAAACTCTAGTAAGAAGAAGCAACCACAGTTTTACTCTCAGGGTGTGAAGAGGAATAAGCCATCCATATCTGCTTATATCCGTTCCTCTTTCCGGTTTATCTTCACACCCTTACACACACACACATACACACACACACACACACACACACACACACACACACACACAGATACACACACACACACACACACACACACACACACAGACTGCCCTGTGAATGCATGTTCCATCCACAGCTCTGTCTGCTCTTAAAATCATGTAGCATAAATTGCTCATCCCCAACTTCCTATCTCTACCATTAAACGCAGGATGAACCTTTAGCCCACTCTAACTCTGCTAGCCCAAGGCTGTTCTACAATCAAAACACTGCAGTGTGTTTCGCCACTTCTGCATGTGCCCACTGAGTGCCCAATCGAGTTTTAGTTTGTTACATTAGTGGCAGCTCGACAAGATGCAGCTGCTCGCTTTGCATATCTTCGAGGAAGCAAGTTCTAGCCTTCATTCTCCAAGCTTGGTACCATCAAGTGATGGAGGAGACCTAACCACCAGATGGAAACTGACTTTTAGTGGCAGCAATGTTGCAGGGCAACTAATCACTTTAGTGGCAGCAACGTTGCAGTGTGGCTAATCACGTTTAGCGGCAACAATGATGTACTGCATCTAATCACTTTTCTTAGCGGCAATAACGTTGTAATGTATCTAATCACTTTTAGAGGTAGCGATGTTGCAATGGAACTAATTACTTTTAGCATTAGTGATGCTGTAATGTAACTAATCATGTTTAGCACCAGAAAAGTTATAATGGGTCTTATTCCTTTTAGCAGCAGTAAAGTTGTAATGTAACTAATCATTTTTTTGCAGCATTGAAGTTGTAATGTAACTAAGTACTTTTAGCGGCAGTAAAATTGTAATGTGACTAATTACTTTTTGCAGCAGTAAAGTTGTAACTAATTACTTTAGTGGCAGTAAAATTGTAATGTGACTAATTACTTTTTGCAGCAGTAAAGTTGTAATGGAACTAATTACTTTTAGTGGCAGTAAAATTGTAATAGAATGAATTACTCTTAGCAGTGGTAAAGTTGTGATGTGTGTAATCACTTTAAGCGGCAGTAGTTTTTCATGCTTATAATCCTTCTTTATTGACATAAGGTAAATACTGTACTTTACACTGATATAATACATACTATAATTTCTATGATCAAGGTCACCTTTACCTAAGAGCATCTGAATAACAGCAGTACTGAGCCCTGGAGAAAAAAAAAATGACTCCATCATTTCATACACATTAACTAAAAACACAATCAGCGGACCCTAATGCCATAATCGATTAGATGGTCTTTAGACCAAAATCAAAAGGTAATTTGTATATTTAGGTGGGCAACAGAACAAAGTGATGCCCTTTCTTTGCTTCTTGTCCTTGGCGGTACACCTCACTTCACTCCCTGACTCTAATTGTTTCCATTACATTTCAATCTGCTGGAGCTGCGGGGAAGGGCGCTTGGTAAATTAGAGGGCTTTTGTTACATTATCCATTAGAAGCGACAGCATTTTGGAGTAGTAATCAGATACAATCAGGCCAAACTTGTGTAGCATGCCTTATCTGCTTCTCCTATTAGGACATCTTCATTTCTCGCAGGCTACGAGATGAACAAGCATCGTCTTGGCAGGGACAGAAGCCTGATTAAATCAGGCAGGTTAGGGGGCAGTGGAGGCTGAGGCAGTACATTTGTGTATCACCTGCACCCCCACTCCCCAACACCCCCCCATCCCCCATCTCTCTTGCTGTGTGTCTCATTTAAAGGACAGATCGCAAAAGTTTGGGCACCCCTGGTCAAATGATACGTTTTTTTTGTTTTTTTTCAAAAGTGAAAATAAGTTAACACAACCACTACAGAGAACACACTTCTGCACCATTTAACACACAATTGTGCAAAACCTATGGCATAATTTAAAATGTATGTTCTATTTTTTTCCAATATGTTAAACTCAGCAAAGAAACATTAACTGGCACTAAAATTTGCGGAAAAAAAATTTAAGTTTGCTCCCTGTAGAGGATGTCCTGACTTATTTTTACTCAGAACATCAACAAAAAATGTAATATGAACAGTGGTGTTTAGACTTTTGTAGATGACTGTATGTGTATTACATGTAGACTAACAGGGACTGATGTATTCACAAAATGATAACAAATAAAATGTGTAGAACCAGAATATATATTGTACAGTGACAGACCTTCACTGCCAAACATGATACCTTAGCAAGTGAAAAAATCTTTAATCTAGTCAATACATCTTTTACTCCTGTTTTTAAAGTTGTTGTAAGAATACCATAAAATTACAGATGTTTTCAGCTTGTTTTAAGTTACGTTGTGTAGAGAAATTATTTTCCTCTATCTGCAGATAATTTTGCTTATTTCAAGAAATAATGCTTAAAATAAGCAAAATCGTCTGCCAATAGAAAAAGACATCTTCACTAGATAAAAACTTAAAACAAGTAAACAATATCTAAACAATATTCTTACAATAGTCTTGAAATAAGAAATATTAGATATGTTGATTAGATTTAAGATGTTTTGGCTTCGAAGCTTTCTTTTGTTTGCAGTGTAATATTAGGCTATTTTAATAAGTTAACATTTGTACTTGAAACATTATTTCCATGAGGAGCAAGATTTTTAAATAATAGACCAAAGAATAAGCACAGACAGATTCAGACCAGACAGTTTAGTTAAAAAACTTCCAAATCAACAGTACTGTGCAAAAGTCTGCATAAAGTGTGTATTTGTTAAAAAAAACAATTAGAATAAATAAATAAACACTGCATTGTGTGTATGATTGTGTTTACAGTTACCATCCAATACCTGCTTTAGCTGATCAATTCTTCATTAAATTAAATCATGTGTGCTGCTGATGGAATTTAATAAATCTATACACTAGCTGGAGTGCAGCGAGAAGTCAGAAAGTCAACTGTTTTTAAGGTAAGGTAAAATCTTCTTATATTTTACTGTATTTACGTTTATTTGTATTTATTTTAAATGCTACATAGTGCTTTTTAAAGACTATTTAAAAGTGAATGTAAGTTAAACTTGTGATGCATGACTTCAGATTTTCTGGAGTCAACTCCAACTCTCGACCCCTACTGCTGGAATCAATAGAACTGAATTTCCGACTCCACTTAATTTTAACTGAGACAGTGCCAGAGGCAGTGATAAGGGAAATTATATTGTATTATATTATACTGATATTGAAGTGTCCTAAAAGTAGTTTATCCATTTTTTGCGCATAGCTACAGATTATAGTGATATGATGAAAATCATATGTGTAAATCATACCACATAATAACAGGTAACTTGGCAAATGATTATAGCTAATTAATGTTTCAACACATCTTATCATGAAAATTCATACAGCTTCACACATTTCACATGATTAGGCTGCCAAAAGGGGTTAAGTTCTCATGGGAAACTCAGTGATGTACTGAGAAAATCATCACTGTAGTCACAATTATATGAAAATATACTGTTATCAGATTTAAGTAAATCAGATTTAAAGTTTTAATTTCAGAGCAGTTGAATGTTATATTGTTCCTCTTTTCACAAGGCTGAAGTTGGCTAATTCTCCAGTTTCTTATTTGACTTTTCTGTTCCACCTTAAACGATGGAGCCGTTACCTTAAATGCAGCACAATTTAAATTGAAATTGAAATTTTTGATAACAAGCTGGCAAAAAAGAAAGCAACTTCAGCTTCATGCTATTTTCCACAACATTCTATGAAAAATACTGTCTACTACTGGTTTTTGTTTTTGTTCATTGTACCATTTTTAATCCTGAGTTAGGGTGCAGTGTGGTGCAGGGTACAGACAGACATAACAAAACATTTTTGTCTGGTGAGCAGCGCTGACATACAATTAAGCTGGTAAATTAATTCACGCTACTCAAACTAAACACATACTTCTGCCTATTACGAGAAAACATGGAGTCGACAGACTCCAAGCGTTCTGACTCTCAGTTGCTGGCCAAAAGTTGACCCTGACTCTCAGACATGCTTTAGTAAAATCTACTCTTTGGGAATTGACTCCCCATCACTGCATCAAACAGTGAAAATGGATATTTGGGGCATCTTTATAATTATATAACAAAAAGTTAATGAAATAAGTGAATATCGTTATATTTAATGTTTTTGTGTTATAGCACCTTCAGGGCTTTTATGTGTTTCACCTTTTTTCTTGATGGATTTCACTTAAAATGTTGGACATCTGAATAGCAAAAACACATTTTTATGTGCTCAAGAACACTCATCACGTGATTATTATTTGTTTTGTTGATTTTCTAAGAGATAATAAGTTAACACATCCTCTAGAGAGAAGAAACCCAAATATCACAACTTTGATTTTTAGTGCACTTTTTTTTGGCAACTATACAGTGTGGTATATTTTTTGCATAGACCACATTTTATGTTTCATTTTTTACCCCAATATGTTAAATTCAGCAAATAGTAATTAAAATGCATTGTGCATTCCAATGTGCAGAAGCGTGTTTTCTGTAGAGGACATGTATTTTTTTTTTTTTTCAATTGGCCAGGCTTGCCCAAACTTTTCCATATGACTGAACAGCTTGGTATCTTGGTATTGGAAAATCTGGAATACTACTGGGTACAGGTAAAACCATAAAAAGGCAACAAATGCTGTATATAATTTACATCTCAAAACCTCAGAGCTCTGTATTGTACACCTTAAGAAGAATAAAAACTCTTTAACCAACACAGTATTCTGTGTCTCAGTGGGCTATCAGAAACTCTGGAATTTACTCGCTCACTTCAGCCAAGTCAGGAGAGAGACAGAGTTTATGATGTGTGAGTTTACTGGGCTTCTACAACTGAACTGGGCAGAAAACCTTCTCAAGCAATGTCAAAACATATACACACACACCACCTCACAAGAGAATAGCCAGTCACACACATACACACATACACAAAAACTGTGGGCATCTGTGTGCACCAGCCCTCAAAGTCTCTCAGTCTCTTTGGTACCACAACACGGAATGAAATCGATAGCAGTGTCGGATGAAAAGGCCTAAATAAATATTGCATGCTGGGCAACATTGTACGAAAAAGCAAATGTAGAAAAAAGAGGAAAAAATGGGGGCTAGCAGCCCAAAACCTATTCCCCAGAGTGATTCAGAGTCAGTCAAGTGGATGCGTCTGTGCATTGAGAGAGCAGCGAGGAGCCGGGCTAGCGGAGCACAGCCGAGGAAGAGGTCATCCGGGATCAAAGAGAGCCGCACTGCTTCGTGGAAGTCCAGGCAAAAAATAAAAAAAAAGCCTTGTACTTCTGGTAGCCTTGGTTAGTAATGCATGCCTTTCCTCCACTGAGAGCCAGAGCTCAGCACTTAGAGATACAGCCAGAGCCTGCGCCACATGAATTACATCAACTACTGCATTCAATTAGAGGGGGTACCAGTTTAGAGTCTGCACGATGTCAGTGAAGAGAAAAAGACTGAGATGCAGTAATCAGTGACATCATCAAAGAGGGATTACAATGAAGCTATAGATGGATGTAAAACACGACAATAAATACTATTAGTGCGACTCAGATGCAATAAAAAACTTACATTAACTTACGCTTATGTTATGCATGCATCCACGCCCAAATGACTGGGCTTTTTATAAATGCATTATAACTTCTAGGGGATGTTATTTTTACTTATTTATTATTTTATTTATTTTTTGGTTAGAAGGGGGCACAGCAAAAAAAGGTTTTTTTGCAGACGTTTAACAAACAAAATATATAAAACTGAATTGAACCTTTTGTATTTTGAAATGGTATCAAACTTGAAAATCTGTGCATCGTTACTCCTCTAGTGTGAAGACATGTAAACTGTACAGATGGTGCAAAAATTAACATAATATTAACATATAAACACAAGGCACATACTCAGGCACTCCTTATTTATGCTGTATCAAAAAATACATAGTTCTAAGACACCACCTTAGCATATCTATTCAAATTTTGAATCCAGTGACTAAATATTTACATCTGATGGGGAAGATCTGCTTTAGGCACCAGATACTGTGGCTGGTTTTTTGCCATAAGCTATATGAACACTTTTGTTCCCAGTGTTTCTTTCAACTAGCCACCCTTGGAGAGGAGCACCTGGCTAGTGTCCCCCAGGTAATTTGAGTTTGAGATCCATGCATTAAAGGCAATGTGAATCAGAAATCATGGCATTTTTTTTCTTCTACAGTGTGCTGTATATCCAACTAAAACAGTATCAGGGAGGGTCTCTGAGCGAAGTGCACATATGTGCTCGATTACAGGTGGTGATGGTGAGGGGGGTATCATTTATTGGAAGATTATCGGAAAACAAGAATTCTGTCTGATAAAATAATATGATGTAATGAATCACAATGAAAGGATCAGTGACATGAACTAACAAAGAAAATAATTAAAAATTCAGATTTCAGGTCGATATTAAAAGCTCAAGAATTGACAACTTGAGCCCTGATCACTGTTATGTACCAAGAATGCTTGAATGTTTCTTAGAAGCGCTGTTTAATAACCAACTCCTCAAAAAGACTGCAGAAATATACTTATATGGCTGGGAAAAGAGATAAAAAAGAGATTATATATGGTAAGAGATGAAAATTGGTACACATCAGTATGGCTCTTCACCTTTGGAGGAGTCCGTTTGTAAACCTCAGCAAAACTGCCAAGAAAGAGACCCTTCTAAGAGAGAAAAATCATGCAATATGGAAAGCCAGCACACGGCCATACGGTAGGCGTGGACTCCGCAAGTGATGCCTTATTGAGGACAGCGAGGCGCAGAGTTAGAAATTCCAAGTCGTTCACAAACTTACATCAAGATGACAAGAGCAGCGTGCTAACGTACTGATCTAAATGACAGGCCAAATGCCTGGGTGCCCTTGAAGTACAGCAGCACAATAGAAGCCCATCATTTCACGCCAAGAGCACAAAACTCTTTTAGGGTTTTCATTTGGACGGCACAGATTTTTCTAATTACCAGTCTCCACAAAGACGCCTTTCAGCGAACAAGAAAAGAAATGCCAAAAAACGTGACATGGCTGTTAATTGAGTGGTTTTTTGAGTTATTTAAGAAACCATGATCGAATTCTCTTCTTCAGAAAAGGGAAAAAGGGGACATCCAAGTAATTTCCTATCAGTGTCAGACACCAACACTCAGATAATTGGTAATGCCGTACTTAGCTAAACTCAAGGAATTGTCACAGGCAGTGACTGATAAAAGTGATACTGGAGACATTGCTGAAAAAAATATTTGCAGTTTAATTGAGAATTGAACGAGGAAAAAAAATATCACGCAACTGCCAGACCCAACCTAATTGTTAAGAAATTGATGTTCTCTAATCAAGAGTAAAATATTCAGAGATATGAAAAAACAAATCTACAAATGCAAATTCATGTCAGTGGTCAGGCAAGTTGTGCTTAATATGCATGGGAAAAAAGTGCCTAAAACTAAATCAATTCACTAAAGACACAGCAATTAATCAGAGATTAAAGAAAGACATGACATACATTTAATGAGTCACATCAAAACAGTAAATAAATGAGTGACTAAATAAGAGAAATAATTGGGAGTTGTATTCAAACCTATCCAAAAATAAAACAGATGTGTCTAGTTTGTCCCCCCGAGAGAAAAAACAGAGCCAGTATGCTTCGGAATCGTAACCAGGACAAACATTTGATAAATGAGACACTTAGTGTGACAAGACTTGAACAACCCAGAGCTGACTGTGCTATCCTGAGGGACCTCACTGAAACGCTGTGTTCGGTGAGAGCCACCTGCAGTGCTGTCAATTACTTTGCCAGGGAATGTAGTCTGATATCAGTTTATTTTGTTGTAATGTTTACTACTTATGTATGCCCTACATTGCATGGCATACTTACTGTATTTGGCAGAAGTGCTCAAATCTGGCCCTCCGATCCCCTAAACTTAGTGTGTTTTCACTGGTTAGTTAACTGAATATGCTGCTGTGTTATCATCTGGCTCACAATTTAATCCTAACCTTACCTAACCTATGCACTGGTGATTCATTCATGCGCTGGCGTTTTATATTAGCTAGTGGAACTGACTACATCAGTAATTAGAGCTTGCTGTGTGCTACTGTGTTGTTATTGTTGGATAGGACCTGAGCAAGTGCACATATTTAAAATGGAATTCAGACTGCAAAGAGCTTATTTCTGCATCTGCTTTATCAGAGAAACAACGAAAGGCAATGCTGAAGTGTGAAGCATACTGACCAGCTGCTCCATTAAGCACACCTTGTTTCTACACTTTGTCCATTTAATCAGCTCTACTTACCATACAGGTGCTCTTTAAAGTTCTACAATTACAGACTGTAGTTCATCTGTTTCCTCCTTTTACCTCATTCTACAATCATCAGGACCCCCACAAGACCACCACAGAGCAGGTATTATCTGGGTGGTGGTTCATTTTCAGCACTGGTAGTGTGTTAGGGGGTTTGTTAGTGGGTGACCGCCACTGAAGGACTAGAGGACGACCAACACAAACTGTGCAGCAACATTTGTTGCCATTGCCTCTAACTTTACATCTACAAAGTAGACCAGCAAGGTAGGTGCCTCTGGTAAAGCGGACAGTGAGTGGACACAGTGTCACTGCAGTGCTGAGAATAATCCACCACCCAAATAACACTTGCTCTGTGGTGGTCCTGACCATTGATGAACAGGGTAAAACAGGGCTAAGAAAGTGTGCGGAGAAACAGATGGACTACAGTCTGTAATTGTAGAACTACAAAGACAACCTATATGGTAAATGGAGCTGATAAAATAGAAAATGAGTGTAGATACAAGGTAGGCACACTTAATGAAGTGGCCAGTCAGTGTATATTCTTATTCGTGTGTTTGCTTGTTTAAAATGTGACAAAAACAACAAAAAACTATACATTTTCCACTGTTCTTCACATATGAAAATAAATGCATGAACAGCATTAAGAAATCATGTTAAATACATGAAAGAGTCTATTAAAAGGCAGAAATAGTCTTTTTTGCCTTGGTATTGAATGTTAAATGAGGGTTGTGAAATTTCAGTAACTAGCCTTCAACTCCTGCAAATTAAGTATCCTTGGCCTGCAATTTTCTCACTTTTGTATTAAGCCACATTATATGCATCAGTTTGATTGCGTTCACATGGCTTGGCCTGCTGAGAGAGATTTATGACAGCTAGCTGATCTGGTTCTAAGAAAAACGCTGAAGGGTTGCTTTTAAATCATTGACTATTATATCACTGAATTAGGGAATGTGCTTTTTAAGTTAATTATTTCATTATTAGGGCACTGAGGAGAGGAGCTTCAGTCAAGAATACCGCTCAACTGGCTAGCATCTCAGTGGTAACAGGGACATCTGCATTTAGATCTATGGGAAAGACATCAGTAAACATGGTTGGAAATTGTGGATGAAAACAAGCGTGTGATTCAAGAAGCGTGATGCTTGTGCATTAGTGTAAAGAAAAACAGAACAGCTGTTCCTCTGGTCACTGAGAATGTCAATGCAGGACGTGATCAGACTGTGTCAGCAAGAACTATATAGAGGGATATTACAGTAGGTGTGAAATGGTCATATGGTCAGATAAGTCATGCTTCACTATATTTTCCACAAGTGGGAGAGTGCATGTGTGGTGTACACCAAGAGAACAACACAGGCCTGAATTCTTGACCTCTACAGCGAGGGGCCCCGTGGCTCTGGTATGCTGTGAGGGGCATTTTGCTGGTATAGCCTGGGTGCCACCTTAGAGGGAAAGATCACTGCAAGACTGTACATTAAAGTTAAAAATCTTTTTTCTTCTCATATAAAGCCAGCTGTTTTAACGTAAACATAATTCCGCATGGAAAACAAAACATGAGCATTTTAGAGTAGAATCAGGAAGAGAGATATTCAGTGTTTCATCACTAACTAACTGAAAAAGTAGCGACTCCTACCTGGATCCACTTGTCAGGAATAGCCATGGCCAGTCTATAGTCAAAGCCACATCCTCCCTCCTGCACAGGCCGACACAGCGTGGGCATACCAGACACATCCTGAAGAAAGACACAAAAGAAAAAACATTAAATATTCTGCCATTTCTGGCCCAGAAATTAATCCCTTCACCTGCTTTGTGTAAGAAGGCCATGGGGGACCTTGATAACTTTTGCAATTTTCCTGAAAAATTACTTTAATTTTGCTTATCCTACTTTTATTTAACCAGACTAGCTGATAAATCTACCTGGTATTTTCCCCAAACTATTAAAGTTTCTGTTTTATCTACTTTAAAATTAGTTATTAGCTATATTTTTCACTGTTTAATGGGAGCCAGGGCAGCAGCGTTTTCAGTTATAAAAGACCCAAATCCAATTCAATGTAGTTCATAAACAAGCATGAGATTGTATCTAGAAAAGTCAGTGTCCACTAATTACAAAAACAGAGAGAACAGTGAGTCAAATGAGTAAGTGCTTTCATTAATCATGGCTTTAGACAGTAAGACAGTGGCACTGAGTACTAATTTAATGTGCTGTGCTCCTTTGACTCTGGAGGTTAATTTCTTCTTTGTGGAGGTAGAAGAAAGTAGCTCTGTTGACAAGACTAGGGTTAGTGAACCGAGAACACAAGTATTGTTGCAACTTGGATGATAGCAGAGTTTTCTGCGTGGAGTAATGAGGAGAAAGAAACACCACTGCAGTGCATTAATGTCTTTTACCACTGAGTTATGAGGTATGAGGATATAAAAAAAAACAGCAAAAGTAATATAAAACTTTACCACATCAGTGCATGGCCATAGGACCTTTAAGTAGTATAGCTAGAGGAACAAACTCCAAGAGGAATGTTCTCTAGAACGTTACCGTGGAGTCCAACCATAATTAAAACACATTAATCTATACACCTTAACCTAACTAATAGTTTGATTTGATTCTGGTTTGATTGGGGTTATATGTAACCCCCTCATTGGGTGATCGCACATTCTCACCACGACAGTGACACCAACATGGAAGTGACATGTTACTGTGTCTAAAACTAGCATTTAATGTTATGTAATATTCTGTAGTGCAGTATCGCAGCCCTCAGCATCATCGGTTTGACAGAGTTCACGATTTCATATCCTGTTTGTGTTTTTGTATATAAACATACTCTCACTACATAACCCAGCATGCACTACTCAAATAAATCATACAGCCATTGGGTAATCTTTCCATGGTGATAAAGACATCCTGACTGCTAGCATAGCCAGTCTGACTTCTGACAAGAACGCTACCTATCTGGCTTTCTTCTGCATTAGCCAGCGAATAGAGACAAATAAATAAATAAATAGATGGATGGATGGACAGATGGATAGATAGATAAATAGGGCACCCTCAAGTATCCGCCTCAAACTCCTTGTAGTTTTTAAGAAGTTTCTCCTACCCTTCAAGATATGCCATCTGAAGGGTTTCCTAATCTTTAAACCCGAAAATCGCATTCCTGCCTCTTTAAAGACATTCTGACTATAATGACATGATAAATCTCACCTCTGCTATAGTGATGCAGCCCTCATACAGTGTGTGAAGAATATGGTTGGCTAGCATTAGGTAGACCAGGGAGTCCTCGTCAACATGGAGACCAAAATATTCTGAGTAGTCGCCTGAAAAACCTGTACCTGAGCATAAGAACATTTAAAGATGAGATTCAGCACACAGTGCTGAGTGTATTTACAAGAAAAAAACAACAATTACAGATTTGAAAACATATTTTGACCCATAAAGTCACTACTATTTCACTTCTCCTGTTTGATAAAAGCTTATTTTCCTGATTGTACTATAGCATATTTTTGCAGTTCTACTGCAAGGTCTTTTAATTACAAATCTATCTAAAATATATATATATATAGACACACACACACACACACACAGAAACTGAAAAAAGTCCAAATAGCCTTTGCTGAACATGCTCTCTAATTAATTTCTTGCTTGAAAGCACTTTGTGTTGAGAGCTTTTTTCCTCCTCTCTAGCCTCTTATATGAAGTTTATGTAACATCCTTTTGCATGATTGGCACAGATTAACAGCAGAATGGGAGTCTACAGCTACATATAAAGAATGTTTCTCTATATGCATTAAAGAATACCGACTTCAGACCTTTGGGTTTTTGTCTGATAAGATTCAAATGGTGCTTCTTTGACATACCAACGCCATGATGATGGTACAGCATGGACGTGATCCCATCGAACCTGAAGCCATCAAAACGGTACTCCTCCATCCACCAACGCAGGTTAGACAAGAGAAAACGCAGTACTTCCCAGCTATGAGGGAAAACAAACACACATACACTTATGCTCTGTTTATAGGCTTACAGTTTGGAAAAAAGTAGACTTTAAAAACTCTTGAAACATCAACCAGTGCTTTCAAGGTCATGGATTTGTATGAGCAACTGCTGAAATGACTCTCAAAATGATTGGCAGTATAAGTCATACAACATTTCCCACTTGAGACCTGCTGAAAAGAGTAGATTACCAGAGTCATAGAGAGCCCACATTTTTGAGACAACTGACACTGTAGTTCCAGATTTCCTGGCACCACAGCAGTGAAATCAATAAAGCTGACGTCACCAAATGCTGCATGTGTGTATTGTATATCAGGGAGTGTGGCCACTGAGTCTATTAGCTAGCCTAGAAGGACTGATACTGTTTTCAAAGCAAATCAAATATTCACATTTAAAAAAAAATAAAAAATAAAAAAATAAAATTAAATAAAAAGATAAAATTAAAATCAGTTTAACTCCACAACAACAGTTGCTGTGATACAGCAAAGACCTGACATGCCGATACTTCAAGACATTTTCACGATACACAACATATGACAATATTTTGTTGTTCTGAGTTTAAGGGGGAAGAAAAAGGTACCAGCAACATTTTGAAAAAGGCTATGAAAAAACTAAGATAATAATGCTTTTCATTCAGTGTTTGTAAAAATAAACTACTTAAGAAGGATCAGGAGCTGAAATGAAACATCTGGTACAAATAGACAAAGAAAGAAACAGACTGACATACAACTAGTTACACTTCTGCAGTCTATGCTGGTACTATATACAGTGTTGTGAAAAAGTATTTGGCCCTCTCCCAATTTCTTCTATTTTTGGCGATTTGTCACTTTTAAATGTCACAGATCATTCAACTATTTTTAATAAAAGATAAAGACAATACGAGTAAATACAAAATGCACTCTTGGTGAAATTTAGGTTCGCTGGCCACTCTTGGGAAGTTCACCACTGTTTCAGGTTTTTCCATTTGTGGATAATGGCTCTCACTGTGGTTCACTGGAGTCCCAGAGCCTTAGCAAAGGCTCTGTAACTATTTTCAGACTGGTAGATTTCAATGACTTTGTTTTGCATCTGTATTTGAATCCCTTTAGAACATGGCATCATGTGCTGCTTTTTGAGATCTTCTAGCCTGCTTCAGACTGCCGAACAGGTTCTATTTAAGTGATGGGTAGATTCAACAGGTCCGGCAGTAATCATGCCTGGGTGTGGCTAGTAAAACTGAACCTAATAGTCAATTGAATTTAGTTAACTAGTTGATTTAATAGCTTAGGGGGCAATTACTTTTTCACACATGGCCAAGCAGGGCTGAACAGCATTTTTCCTTCAAAAAATGACATCATTTAAAAACAGCATTCTGTGTTTACTTGGGTTCTTCGTCTAATATTAAAAGTAGTCGATGATCTGAAACATTCAAGTGCGAGAAAAATGCAAAAACAGAAGAAACTGGGGAAGGGGCAAATACTTTTTAACAGCACTGTAGATTGATGTTCATAGTTTCGCTATATTTGGTCTTAATGTCTTTGTTATGCTACATGTAGTCACTCAGTGTTTCAGAAGTATTGATGATACCCATGATGTACCCAGAAAAGCATTTTATAGCAGCATTTTTTAGGGATGAGTGAATTTTCAAATATTCAAAGAATCATTAAAGTTATCAAAGAGTATATAAGGTAAATGTAATAAAAATTAAATAGTAAATCAAAAATTGAATAGTAAATAGTAAATCAAATATTTATACTATGCATGTTAGCTTATACCTTATACATTCTCATATTGAAGAATCACCAGAGGTCTGAGCTCTCTTATCCACCAGAGGGCAGTGTAGAACCTGCATTTTATGTTTTGGTCATAGTTTCTCATCTGCTTAGGCCAAAGAATGAAGCATGCAAATTCTACTGCAGCTGGCTAAAGGCTACCACACACCAGAAGAGAAGCTACATGCCAAAAGTGACCCCTCTGCATTGGGTTGGATCTTCAGGACCTTCAGAAGCTTTCTACCTATTTGGTCATTTTATCAGAAACACCTATTATATAGACACACTTTGTAGGTTTACAGTTACTGACTGCGGCACATCTAACCTGTCCATCAATGAAAAGGGACCGCCACAGAACACTGTCGGAAAACCATCCTTCTCCACCAGAAGGCAGTGTAGAGCCTGTGTATAATGATTTGGTAACAGTTTCTAAGCTGCCTAGTCCAAAGAGGAAAGCAACAAATTCTACCGCAGCTAGCTAAAGGATACAAGGCTACTGTATACCAGAGAAGCTCCCTGCCGCACCACCAGAGTGTCTCTGCCGCTGAGTAGCAGAGAGTACAAAGCGCAGCTACAGCATATAGGAAGCATCACAGAAAAGTTTTGATTAACAACAAGCTCAGCTTTCCACACTCTACTTCTACAGATCTGAAGGAAAACACTTTTCAACATCATTTAGTGAAATTATGAAGTCTGGTATCAGCAAACTAACACCCCATAAACTTGTTGATTTTCAGTTAAAAGGTATGAGGCACAATACGATGCAACTAGGCTAGTAACTTAGTTGAGGTAACAGACAATCATCATTTAGATTCACTTTAGATTGATACCTTGGTGTAAATTGCGAGTCAGATGTCACCTCCTATGCATATGGACTTAATATTACACAGTAATAGTAAGACTGCTGAGTGGGGTCACTGCATTTGGTGGAATCCACTTGACACATCTGGTATGTGGTAGCTTTCAGCCTGAAAGTCTACCGCACACTGGACCTCAAGTGGGGGTATTATTTGATTTTTTTTAATAATGCTTGTAAATTTGAAAATTTGTGAAAATCATCATACTGACCACTCCCTACAACAATGCAGTACATTTCACTTAATCAAATGTTAACTGTTCTTTGATATTCAGAGCACACTGCAACTTGCACAATGTGGTTACGGACCTTCAATAGCAGAAGAATTCAGGAAAGCTACGCTGGTGCCTGTGACTCCCTCGGTCCAAATAGTCCACATGCAGAAATGAATACTAATTTGTGCTAGCTATAGCAGACTTTCATCAGTCAGCTCACCTCAATCAGATCCCCAGGACATGAAGCTATGAGCATAAATTAAGCACTGAGGTGGAAAAATAGAAAAAAAAAAAGAGAACTCTCATCCTTAAAGTAGCTCCATATCCTGGAGTGTTCAGATGGTATCTGTAGGCACTTGTGACTAGCCACTTTGAGTTGAGAATCCTCCACACCTTCGCTCTCCAGGAGTAATGGCCATGTTGCCATAGAAACTTAGTTAAAATGCAAGTGCCGGGGTCCTCTAGCGTTATGCGCAATGCACACAAAACAAGGTAAAGTATCTCAACCATACAAGGATGGCAAATTAACAGGCCCTTTATGCTACAGCAAGCTTAATGTATTGCACTTGTAAACGCCGGCTGTTTTGTCTCAAAACGCTCTTGTCGACTGTTCATTTTGAAGTCTGACAGTTATGGTCTCAGTTCTGCACACATGCCTTGATTTAGTACTAAAAATACCACTAATCCTGCTCCTCTAAAAGTGTATTCAAAGCAATGTGAGTGCATGAGTGCATGGATGAATTCTCTACGACCCTCCTGCCCATTTCTCTCCTGGAAAAAGTCTACAACAACGACAAGAGGGCCAGCAACCAGAAAATGAGAAAATATGGAAATGAACCGTCTTTTCAATGATCTGACACTTACACCGGAATTTGAGGCTATTCAGCATAACTCATGAACCCCACGTCCCACATGCGGGTCTGCAGAACCGTTGGCAGATGTCTGATAACATTAATACAAAATCAGGTGCCACAACCTTCATTTCGAGTCATGTGATGCATCACCCCAACATATTCAGTTTCCTGCTGAGGTAAGCAGCTACATTCATGTATGCTAAATCGAATATATGGATACAAGTCTCCACTGGGAAGGCACAAATCCCTCCCCCACCTCCACATTTCTCTCTGAACTGTTGTGCTTTTCACAATTGGTTCTGCTTTGGGAGTAGAACGGGTCCGGGACAGATTGCGGTTTTCTCAGCTATGGTGAAACCGCTGATGTAGATATCCCTTGTGCGCTTTTCGCAAATGAAGGTGTGAGCAGCGAGTTTAGCGTTCCCTGGGCATGGGGCCTGAAGTGGCCTGATAAGCGTGTGGCTCAAGCGGTCACTGGCCCATGTGTGATGAATAGATTAGTCTCCGTCTGACACCGTGCACGAGTGCCACAAAGAGCCAGCGCATGCTGCGTCCTCCTGGGAGCAAGGTAATGGCCACCTCGAGCAGCAGAGCTACCGCAAAACCATACCGGTGCATTACGGCCTAAAGCACGGCTATTAATCAATACAGTCAATTACTGCCCAGAGCAAGCGGCCCACTTATGGACTAAGACACGCCGGCATTTGTGAGGCTTTAAATGGAGGATTCGGTCTTTCACTGGGGAAAAAGGGAGTTGAGGTGATGGTTTGTGAAATTAGGTGAAGTAACTGACACTGATTAGGTGATAAAATGATGAATGAGTCTAGGTTCCGCTTTGAAGTTGAGCATCTTCACTGAAATGTGAAAGGATGATAAAATAGTTTTAATCATTTATAAATCTTTCTTTTGCTCCATCACAACCATTTCTTAACACTATGCATCCATAACCACAGGTTTCAATGGTGCAATTGCAAGAGTCTGCATGTGGGCCAACATTTCAGCTCTAGACTCATAACCACATAAGTTACATATTAGTTTCATAGTACTTACTGAATAATACGTCTTGAGATTATAAGTGATTCCTGTAACTCATCTGGTAGAGTATGGTGCTAGTAATGCTAAAGTTATGATTCCTAGGAAGTATACAATCCTGCACAGAAGTCAGAGACTTAATATTCAGTCACAATACCATACAGTTATTCATTCTCAAGTTATATTTGTTAAGAGATAAGATCATCCATTTGCATAAGCAAATAGAAATGGGACTCCTAACAACCATGCAAGACCTGAAAGAGCACCAAAACTGTCAGCTTCAGATAAACAACCTTTCCTCCTGAGAGAGGAGAAAATCAAACTCCACTCTTGCTTGATCTGAAAAAAAATGTTTCTATCCATCCTTCCACTGTGAAAAGACAGCTCAGCACTATGAGTGTGTGTAGCTGTCAAGAAGCCCTTACTGAGAGAAGAAACTAAGAAAAATTGCACATCAAACAAAGAAGCTGGTGTTCTCAAAACAATGGACTACAGAGTCCTGACCCTCAACATTACTGAATGTGTTTGAGATTAAGATCATGAGAAGCAGAAAATGCAACTGACTTCTAACACTGAACTTTGGAGGTGTGGAAAAATATTCCTGCAGATTTCTTTGAAAAACTGAAAGCAAGACCCCCAAAAAGAATGGGAGATTTACTAAAGGGAAGCAGTGGACACATTAAATACTGAAGAAAAGACTTTTTAAACGTTTAGTTTGTTTAGTTGTGTGCTAAATATGTTTTTCTGCAATTATTCTGAGGCAGGGTGGTCTCTGATTTGTATACCATCCCTGTACTGTGAGTCACTTCGGATAAAAGCATCCACTAAATAAATTAGTGTGAATGCAACCTAATATCAAGCTTAAAGTTTTCATTTAGTCTGAGAGCTGCAGGGCAGGCAAGAAAGCTTAAAGAAGAAGCAGTGAGAGGAACCAAGTTATGGGAGTGGAGAAGAATTAGCCAAGTTGTGAAATAAACATACAACCCATGATAGCAACTTACAACATACTGGAGGCAACACCCAGGGAAGAGGCTACAGAGGGATTTGAAGTAAAATAAAACGATTCTGCCTTTAGGAGTTTGGTGACTACTGTGTAAGCAGAAGGAGTCAGCCAATGTAGGTAGAAAAATAAAAGTGTCAAACGGGTTATTTGAAGCCACAGCAAAGTAGAACCACTTTTGATTCATTAAAGAACTTTTCAATGGATGTTTCTTTCTCCAAAAAGGCAAAATAGATCAAAATAATCCAAAGTAATCTTCTATGTTAACTCACCAAAGAAACTTTTTTGGCACCTTTATTTTTAGGATTATACCCATGTTGGCCAGCTCATTCTTCTTATCAGAACTCTCACTCAGCGCTAAATAATAACTTATTTTAAGTAATTATTTTTCTTTAATGCTTGCAACAGAATTACATATAACACACTTTTCTCCTGTGCTCCTATAGAGCAGAAATGATTAAATGGAATCTAGAGAAGTATAAATCATGGCTGTGGCACTTCATACACCACAGGTATCAAAACCTGTTTTACAGCGAGAACATCCGAAACCAAACCCCAAGAGGTGTCTGAAAATTAAGAAGAAGTTTAACACAAGCTCCCTCATTAACAAAGGCCCAGCAGGAGCTCATTTGCATCCCCCGTCCCTGAAGTGGTGACTCCAACCTCGGCTAACCCGTCTCAGCCCAAGCGAGAAATGATTGAAATCCCTGAATCCTCACCATTACAGTCAACCTGCAGATAAGTACAAATAAATTTACCACCTTGACAGGTCATTTCACAAGAGGCGTAACGGCAAAACGACGGCGCCTGACAGGCTGAGGGATGGCGGGCAGCCGGGCCTTGTGGGGAAACGATGACTGAGGCACCTCATTTCACGCGTCTCTCTCATGCCGCCTCCTGTAGCACTGGCAAAGAGTGCTTCCTCGCTCATTCAATAAGAGACAGGCGTGGCGGATTAATGTTTATTGGTTAAGAGATGAATCACACTCCGATGAAACGATGTGACATGTGCCATCCTGGCGTCATTTCTGTGCCATAAAGGGCTTCCTGGATGCAGTGCAAAACTGCCAGAATTAGGATCCTCCATTGACACCCAGCTGTGTCTCCTGCTGATTTCAGACATTCGTCTCAATAGAAAGTTTATTAAGTCACACTGAGAGGCATCGGCGGAATAGGCAATGCGTGTTAAGATAATGAATGTTCGCAGAAAAAAGGGGCATTTCGTCAAATGGAAAGGGGTGCGCAGTTGCACGCACACACTCACTACATGGAAATTACCCACACTTGGCATTGAGAATCATTCACTATGTCTCCACATAATCCAATATTACTTGGATTACCATCAAGCATGTCCTACGTGCCTATTAAAACAGCACCTTTTTTCTTTTTCTGCATTAAGAAAAAACACCAGTGAAATGCAATGCACAATTCAAATAAATTCCTCTATAAGAGGAAAGCAAAAAAAAGAGAACCGGGTGGCCTGGGTCCAGGTCCTTTTTGAAGTGGAGGGAAATTTAAATGATGATTGATGAAAAATACATGCAAATGTACCAACAGAGTGCGGCACTGGAAGAAGGGAGGGATGAGTGGTGGGAAAGTCCTCTGAAGTTGCACATCTGAAGGGTGGCACGTTTGGCAGAGAGCGTGGGACGCCGTTGTGGCCAAGAGGGCCTGCGCCTGGCCTTTAGCAGCCAGGAGGAGCCTGCTGGACTCATTTACTCGCCTTCACAAGGTGTCCTTGCACAGCTTTGAAAAAGCCTATTAAGACGGAGGCCCAGGAAGGCACGTAGTGATCGAGCGGACGCCCCTGGGCTAGTTAGCTCTCCACCACAAGGATGGAATGCTCAAAAGCTCGTCCTGACACATTTCCATACAAATGCCAGAGAAGAGGGCAGCCGTTGAAGGACTGAATCCTCACTTGTCACCGTTCTTCGTTCAAATGCTCCTGATTTTAAATGCATACTTTCACAGTCGTATCAAAACTGCAAAACTCCATCTTTATTTTTCAGTCTTTTACACTGAGCAGCTGTTCTTCATATTGTGTGAGTATTTTATGACAAATGGACCAATAGAACTGGTCCAAAATGACTTGAAATAAAACCTCATTACATTAACGTACATGAAAGAAAGTTTTCTTCTTCCCTTTTAGAGCTAGCATTTCAGAGGTATGAGGTTTTGTGATGACAGCAACAATAATGTTAAACCTTAGCCTCAGGAATGGGGGGATGTTTCTTTACGCCTGTTTCTGATAGCATGGCTTTACATTAGCAAGAACAAAAATCTCCTGAAATCCGTTTCCAAAATGCATCAAAGCCCCATTGCGAAGTCATTGATAAGGCAGTTGAAAGAACCATCACATCCAAATCAAAACAACAGAGTAAGGATTTTGCTCGCACATAAACACACCTACAGCGTTTGTGTATTTGTTATTCAGTGGAGAGTTGCCTACTCTGAGGGCCTTGTTTGTTTATGTGGAATTCGTGAAGGCAACACGGAGCTTTCAAAGGGCTGAATGAGTTTCGGTCTGTGGAGACACAGCATCTTTTCACGTGTCTAACTCTGACCCATTTGAATATAAATACGGTATGGATGCGACTAAAAAAAGGTTATTGAGCGCAGTAAAAGTTCTCATATATTGTATACCTTCAAATCAAACCAAATCATTATTATAAGGACAAAGGCACAGTACCAGCCAAAAGTCTGGACACACCTGATCACTTATTTTTGCTATTTTCCACATTTTAGAATAACAGTAAAGATCAAAACTGGGAAATAACACATATGCTCTTATAAATATAGATGCCAAAAAGAACTTTTGGTTCCATAAAGAACCATTTTTATAAATGAGATGTGTGATTCTGAAGAACCTTTTTAAAAGTTCTAGAAATGCCACATAATGTAAATGTTTTTTTTCTTAAAATCATTCATCCAAGATATGAACCATTTTGGAACCTTCATTTCTAAGAGCATATATATATATATAAAATACTAAGACTTTCACGCCAGTTTCAGTTGATCCTATTTGATTTACTCAAGTTTGAGGACTCGCAGTGGCCAGTTTTGTACTGATTTTCCTCCACCTTTTAAAAACAGGTGGAGATATGTTAGGGTCCTAAAAGTCTTGTTATTTAGAGAATTCTTTCAACAACACCAAAAGACCCAGCGATTACACAAAGGCAAAAGCCCCAAATACATATTGAAAGAATATTTACCATCAGAATAACACTGTGTAAACTCTCAGGACCAGATGTGGCCTATATATGTGAGAGGATAAAGCCCAAAATTGCTGTGAGGCGGCCACATTATTGTCTTTCATAGTAGTACACCACTCCTGTAGAATGCTTTAGTGTGAAGTAACTTTGTTTATTAACACTGCTATCTTTTTGTTACTGAACCTTTATCTTCTATTTTGTCTCGATCTTGTTAATGGCTCTATTATTTAACTACTTCCTGTGGGCAGGGCTACGCAGTTTGTGTAATAAGCTGCAGTCTTAGGCTAAATCTCAAACAACTCCCTACTTCCTATATAATCAATTACCTACCGGATATACAGTGTTGAAGCCAAAATTTAGTAAATTGAACATTAATTTCAGCCGCACTGTCGGACAGCTTTGCCCACTCTTAACATTCTTCTGAACAGCTCTATGAGCAGCCACTTGGGATGCTTTTCCAACATACTTGAAGTTACACAAATGCTAAGCACTTCAGATCAAAATGCTTTAAAGATTATGAAAAACACGATTGGTGCTGTTCTCCTAGACAATAATTACTCTAAAATATGCTCAAAAGCTTTCCAAAGAGGTCCGCTTCCTCCAGACACCACTTTGTTTACAGCGTTCATTAAATCAAGGTGCTGAAACAGCCTGCTAGCACATCCTCTCCTTTCAAACATGGAGCAGGTAATTTCTCCTGCGTTCCTCCATTGATGTTGGACGAGTCCGTCTGCTGTGGTGTGGACCCACCTCGCTCAGCTCAGGGTAAATTGCAGCATGGTAATTGCGGTGACTCATAGCGGTGCTTTGACCCCTCCTCCCCACTCCCACACCCACAAGTCTCTTGCGACGGCATTTAAACAACGTCGGCCATTTATGAAGAAGCACAGAAAGCTTAGGAGGCCGACAAAAGCTCTGCTGCTGCCAACACCCCCATTCCCCCTACCTTCCTCCGCTAATGGGAGCCAACGCCAGCTCCTTCTGATCATCAATATCAAAGTGGCCTGATTAAGCGACGCTGCACCAAAGCCGTGCGCTCTTCCGAAAGCTTCCGGCCTCCCTTTCTCAATTAATCTCCTCGGAAAGCAAGCGGAACAGGAGAGAGCTCGACCCCAAGACGGATCCAAACAAACGCGAGTCTGGAAGAAATAAATAATAATAAACAAACAAAAATAGAAAAAAATGACACAAACCGACGACGACACCAGGGCTGTCCTTTGTTTGTTTTTTGTTTTTTTACAAATGACTCTTCAGATGGCTGGTGGTCTTGGCATATGTCTGCAGTCCATCTAATGAGTCCCTCTGAAAACAGCGCAGCCCCCATAAGTAATGAAACTCCGGCTAGGCTTTCTCTCACTAGCCAATCCCCACGCCGCCTGACACTAAACACTGGATAATGTTTTAGCGGCTGCAGCTGTTGACACATACTTATTAAACCCGGGTTCAAAAAGGCAGCCGATTCGCTCCGTGGCGCCTTGTTGATGTTGAAGCTTCGGCTATGGAGAAAAATGAGAGAGACACTTAATTATCAGGAGCCGCAACAGCGCCAATCAGCAGGATTTTTGGTCCAGTGCGAGGGCCATTAAGGGTCAGAGCAGGCTAGAGATGGACAGGCTCACTGCCACCTATGGAGCTCTTATCGCTACGGTCGTAATGATGTGAAGAACTGATCTCTGACAGGTTTCCGTGGAGGGGCATATGTTGTTTGCATTATTGGGGCAAAGCCTTTGGAGCAAAAAGATTGCCTGAGCTACAGACATGCTTAGAAAGAATAAAATATAAAAACATAATAAGAGGGCATTCTGGAAGTGAGGGTGCAAGTCACTTCGCCTCTTAGACTCTAATATCAGGCTCTTACATTCCATACCAAGTCTGCTACTGTGATTATTATTTCTAGGTCTTGTCCCCATTGAGTCACCAAGTAATGAATCAGAATAATGAAATAATTATTATATATTTTACAGCGTAAGGACTCATTTTACAGGGTCTTATGGGCCACGTCCTTGGTGTGTCAATGAAGCTGCATAAGTGAATGAGAATCCGCCCAGTAACAGACAGTGACCTGCAGAATTGGCCCTCATTATTTCAGAGTTGTGCTTGTCTCTTGATCAAGACTGCAATCACTGCAGCTGTTCAGAGTTCGGTCCAGGAGCCATTAGTGGCCAGTGAAGAACTTCTAAGTATGGGCTGCAACTTATGATTATTTCTATTCTTTTTCTGATTAATCAACTAACAATTACGTTTCTGTTTTAGTAAGAAATAAATGTAAATAATGACAAGAAACTTGTATTTGAGAAGTAATTATTGAAATATTTTATGATTTTGTTTACATTACTGTTATGTTTATTTTTCTCAGCTGAAATGTTTGCTGAATGAAAATTCTGATTGAATAAGAAATTATAAAGAATTAAAAGAAACCGTTAATTATACAGCAAAGCCTCAAAACAGTTCATAAAATAAATGGAAAAAAATTGGCTTTAATAAAAAAATTGTGCTTTAATAATCACTATGCTCATGGTTTGCATGAACGAGTTGCACGCTTTTTCAGTTTAATTGCATGTTCATCTTCATCATCCTGAAAGGATCCCAAAATACATCATGCAGTGCACTACTTTTATCCTCCCGGGATGACCGGACTGTCTTAGTTTTCATTCATTTCAGTGAACTGCTACCTCAGTATGCCATTTATTTTAATACATTGTACTTAACATCACTGAAATGTTCCTTTATTCCATGATACGTTCTGTTTTCCAATGTGTGGCCTAGCATTACCTTAACTGGGCTGACACTGGCCACTTAGGCTAGTTACCAACTTACCAACTATCAACAGAAAATGTGTTGGACCTGCTTCAGTTTTGTTTAGTATTGTTTGTGCATCGTCGTCGTGTTGTTGAGAAATGCCATTTCCGCTTTTATATAGTCACATGCAAAAGTTTGAACACTCTTTTCAAACTACGTTTTATTGATTTTCTAAGTGAAAACAAGTACATATCCTATACAGAGAAAACACTTTATTATGGTGTGTAATATGATATAAAGTTTAGTGCGCAATTTCTATTTATTTACTGAGTTTAACATATTAGAAAAAATAAAACATAAAATATAATATGTGCATATGACTCCATCGAGCTCTGTAGAGTGCTGTGACTTTTGTGGATATTGCTTTCTTGAGTTTATCTCCATTTATGGTGCTATTGTTTAAAGTTCTGTCTGTACCACAATTTGTTCTTATTATAGCACAAAATGACATAAGCCATATTGTTTCATGTCTGTAGAGTGTATCAAAATCTGTCAGAATTAGCATGCATATTAGCATTATTTGGCACTTTTTTTAAAGGAAAAAAACATGTTGATAAAATGATTTTTTGTAATCGATGTAGTGAATTTATTTAACTAGTTGTTACAGCCTCACATCTAAACAAAGCCACCAAACATCTGAACAGTAACTCATACATTTTCTCAGCCAGAACTCACAAATGTTCTCTGTAATGGGCTCATAATACAGCTTCATTCTAGGTCTAAGAAAACAAAGAGTTATTGCTTTGAATACAGCTTTGCATTGCCTTATATGTTCTTATCATGTAGCACACAGGAAACCTGCATTATTTTGTTCTTCTTATTGTCTTTTTAGTTACATTTTGGATACGGCTTGTTTGCTACTTTAATTTAATATTAATAATTTCTCTGTGTCATTATTATTTTTCCATACCAATCACATTAAAATTGATGTTTGTGTTGTACAAAAGCATAGTGTAGCCCCTTCCTATTAACTGACCAACCAAGAAAAAAATAAAGATCTTATCTAAACAGTGACTCTTTTATTAAAAAAAAAGAAAAAAAGAAAAAAAAACACAAAAAAAAACAAACAACTGTTAACTCAGCCCAATTACACTCACGTTGGCCCAATTACACAATTTCTCACACACACATACATACACACTTAGTGTCAACACTATGAAGAAGCACTTACATTTTCAAAACACATCTTAATTAAGTGTAGGATCTGAGTTGACAGCAAAACACCCTCACACTTCTGCCCAATTTGTAAAAATGTGGATTTAAATACAAAAGTGCCTGAATACATCCGTCTTCCAGGATAGAGCTGAAAATGAGTGTGACAACAACAACAAACAACTAAACTGTTGGTAGGCTGAGAAAGTGGAAGTAATCTACTATTTATATTGATTTTAAAAAGACAACAACAACCTGAATTTTAAAAACATTACAAAGTAATTATCCACAATTGACAATGTCTGAACTAACACTTAGCAGACAGTACCAGTTAAGTAGAGCACACCTACATAAGACCAAGCTCTCATGACTGTTTACGCTCTCAACCACAAACTTCAATATAATCACTTCATTTTTTCTTTCACTGAATGGTGTGGGCTTTTTAGGCTATGCAAGCAGAAACTTTCTGAAAAGTAAACAAAACAGTCAGTGAAAAAAGTAGATTTCAGTCTGAGGCCATTATGGAGTCTGGAAAGATGTCATGTAATGGAATTGATCAACTAATTAACCAAATGTATCTATGTAAGTAAGGTCTATTATTAAGGTAAAGGCTATTTTGAGGAACACAGAATGTAGAGATCATGTTCACTTTTACTGAACATTGCTTTGGTGCTCAGGTTTCATTTGTGCTGTAAAATATTTACACAAAAGTCAGAGACCACCCTTCATTTATTTAAATTCCAGTCAAAACAGTCTTTAAGTACAGGGTATTCACTGTCAGGAGATACTTCTGATGAGATTAGATAAAAAATAATCCACTTGCATAGGGAAGGTAAAGTCAAAGAAAATAAGTGAAAAAAACTTTGCAAATATGCAGCTCAAATTAATAAAACTACTAACAACCGTGCAAGACCTGGTAGACCATCGAAACTACCACCATCAGATTAACAGTCTTTCATCTTTGAAAGAGAGGAGAAAATCAAACTCCACTCTTGCTTCAGATCTGAAAAATTCACAGGTGTTTCTGTCCATCCTTCCATTGTGAGAAAACAACTCAAGGCTATGGGTCTGAAAAAATGTGTAGCTGTCAAGAAACTGTTACTGAAAAATGAAAACAGACAAAAAGAACATTTTTGCACTAAAAGACTGAAACTGGACATCTGAAATGTGGAGTAATGATGAGTTTAAATTTGTAATTGGGATTACTTGGATTGTAAAAAGCCAACTTCCAACCAACATCCAAGCTCCAATCAACTTCTAAGACTGAACTTTGGAGGTGTGGAAAAATATCCCCGCAGGTTTCTCTGAAAAACTGAAAGCAAGCTATAAAAAAGGTGGTCAAGCTAAATCCTGAAAGAAATTGTTCTATTTATTTATTTAGCTTCTGTGATTTTCTGTTAAATGTCTTTTTCCTAAAGCTGAAAAATGATTTTCCTTAAAAATTAACACTTTTCCCTAATGCTGTTTTGACTGGAAATTACATAAACAAGGGGTGGTCTCTGACTTTGCACAGTAAAAGTCAAACTGTATATTTGAAACCATTCACACAAACAGTGTAAAACACTGTCCATCAGGAACAAAATTAGTTACTGTAAAATGATACCTTGGTAAGTAAAAGTATCATAAATGTGAGCAAAAAATCTAGTCTCATAAAAGATTACTATAAAATTATCGATAGATATTTTACTTCTTTTAAGTAATTTTCTCAAGTGAAATACTTGCTGCACTTATGGATATCTTTACTTACTTCAAGTTATCTGCCAGCGCAGCAAGATAATTACATTTCATAAGACCTAAGTAACAATAAAAATATGTTCATGCTTTCAATTTTCAGTGTAATTTTTGCAGTGTGTGCACTGAAACTTTGGACAAGTAGCCTGGTGCTGCTTTTTAAGATCCTTCCACTCCCCAATGAACCAAGCTATGGAAACCCCATGGACACCAATGAGTCCATTCTTTCCAATAGCTCCACTGCCTGAGCAGAGCTGTAGAGCCACTTCCCACTGCGCTATAATTCTCAAAACAAAAGACCCTCAGAAAAGAAAAACCCCTTTGTTACGATTATTATAATTCATAAACAAATCTTGAAAAATGCTTAAAGCAATTTACATTAATATTTCACCACTTTGAATAAGCACAAATAAATGCTTGATCATGAGCAAACAAAAGTGCTGATGAGGAGAACTAATTATGCAGGCATAATTCTACGCCACGTTATTAATTACAGAGACATGACCTGGGAGCACAGTTCGTACACACACAGAGAAGGAGAGGGAGCTTCAGGAGTTTTAGAAGCACAACTTAAATGCTGCATGGGTAATTGTGCTTAAAATGATAGTGGAATACAAAACTGGAAAGCAAGCGCATCTTACAACAGCAGCATTCGGTATACCAAAAAGGTCTATCAGGTTTCTAACAGAACCTTCTGAAGAACCAAGAAGAACCTTCTAAAGTGTGTCTAGGAATTAGGGACCAAAGCCTTCTAATCAATAGAGTAACTTCTTAAGTTATCTGCTTTTAGATTTTTATTCTAACTCCATTCTAGGTGTCCTGTAGTTCTCACTTCACTTACTTATGGAAATCATCTACAGCTCTATTCATATTCTGGACACTAAAAAGGACACACCATCTTCCTAATATTGAAAATAGTGAGTCTAAACGTTTCAGGGGTAGCATTTGTCTACAGCAGTATGAAGCACTTAGTTCCCACCTGGAGTAGTGGAACAGTCGGCTGTCCCAGAGGGGGTGTTCACCGCGCTGCCCACCGTGGAAGAAGCACGAGTCGGAGCCATCGAACCGGTTCAGGCCATCCTCAGTGTTTTTGGATGCGTGGCTGTGGACCACGTCCAACAGTACTATGATACCCATAGAGTGAGCCACGTCAATCAGCTCCTTCAGCTCATCCGGAGTGCCATATCGACTAGTGGAAAAGAGGAAGAAAGACAGACATCAAATGTGCAATATGTATACAAGGCTATTAGTTGTAATAGGAACATGCAATAAGCAAATCTAGATTTCCATTGAAAAGTTTGAAATCATCGTTTTTATTCATATAAAATCGTTTTTTTGCAGATACATGCATTGCATGATTCTGATATGATGGTAATACTCTCTAACACTTCCAATACTTTCCGACGTGCCAACTGGTTTTAAAGAATTTACTATGCCAGTTATTTAAAAAATATGCAAAATAACATTTCAAAAATAACCAAAATCAGCCATAAAAATTTATGATCACTACATCCGTACTATAAATAGATACTTGCAAATGTAATATTTAACATTTAGTACTTTGTTGTTATTCCCAAACATTTGAAGTATTGAATAACGAGGTTATTAAAAACCATTTCTGATGTCTAGTTCGTAACTTTCATTCTATACTGTATAAATTATTACTGAGTAAAATAAAACAACAATTGTTAATTATTAGAGACGAGATTCCAAACTTTTTAAATTTAATGCAAATTAAATTTGTGGGGAAACAGCCATAAATGCCCTTGTCTTTAGCATAGCACCCATGACACTGTTGAGGCTATGGAGAGCCTACAGGTGCTTGAATGCCCCACACATGTCCGTGTATGGGGTTTGTGTGTGTGTGTTGTTTTTCATCTCACGCTGTATTCACTTTGCATTTCAGAAAGCCCATTTAAAAAACGGCGGCAATAAAAATCAAATCAGTGGCAGGATTGTATACAATGACACCGTATGGAGGTCACATTTTATATTCGGGCGCACGTCCGGCAGGACGATGCTCTTTGTGGAACAAAGGGCAAGAGGGAGTGTGTTTTCATCAACACTTCCTTATGTATCCCGCTCGTGTAATTGCTCCATGAAGGCTTAACTGTCCTTTGGGCTATCATCACATCACTCCTCCCCACCCCTGTACCCCCACCACCCTCCCCTGCCAGCAAAGCACAGCGCACAGTGACAACATTGCCCTCGCTTACCGGCATCCAGCCGCTGCACTTTTAAATGGCCATGAGAGATCAATCATGGGTGAAATTACTCTGTATATATTACACTCCGGCTCCAGGCTCTCTCCACCAGGCGGCTAGCTAAGACGACCGGTGGAATCAAGAGCATAAATGAAGCATCCCTGCCCAGTCTTCCTTTATCTAAGACCTGCGCCGCTCCCCAGGATTAACGCCAAATGTGTTTACAGGGAGATTATCGAGTCCCGTCAGAGTCTCCTCACTTCCATTTAGAGCTGCGACTGTAGAATGTGTCTCTCCGGGCCTAGGTTACACCTCATACAGGAATTATATTTATGATTATCGATTTATGCATAAAGGGACTGCAAAGTAACAAGTGAATATGGAAACTCTATTATAGCTGTGTTGGTGTTTTGACATTGGCAATATAAGTCAAACGAAGAGCAAGAAGCAGTTTTACACACAAGTCTTTTGGTCACTTGATTAAGCACTTCTGGCCTTCATAAAAATGAACACATACTCTCAGCGCAAGTCTAGTCAACCATTTTAGGACACAGGCACATATATGCCAAATGTGTCTCTAAGACATTTTCTTTGTATGACAGGTTATCTTGGGACATCCACTGCAGTACAATAAACCACTAAACAATGCAACAATTACTATGACTTTCAGAATAACACATCGTTACTGTCCAAAAAAGCATCTCAGAAACAGTAACTTTGCAGCACAAAGCAAATACATTGATTTATGTTAAAATGTAAATGTGTTTTTTTTTTCCTTTTCATAAAAACTTCACACAAAGTAAATGATAAATCGTTTGTTCAAATGATGCAGACAAAAAAGGAGACACTTGTTTTTTATTGCACAGCAATGACATGGTGATTGTTAAAACAACCCAAATGTGATTATTTTATTAAATTACCAAACAGTTTTACCTGGATGCTGCGAAGAAACTTGTAACTTGGTAACCAAAGCTAGCATAATAGGCATGTTCCATGACGGCCATCAGCTGAATACAGTTGTAGCCTGTGTAAAAGAAAATAAAAGAGGGGAAAACATGTTAAACAGGAGACTGTGTGGCATGCACTGAACAGCCAGTTTCTAAGGTCCACATACTTCGTATCCACACTCATTGATCATTTTATCAGGTACCCCTACCTTAAAGATGCACTTTGTTGGGTTATAATTAGTGACTGTAGCCTCTGTTGGCGTGCAATTTATCAGATCCCCTTTACCCTATACATTAAAAGGAAAGGACCACCGCTGAGATATTATTTGGGTGTTGGACCATTCTCAACTCAGCAGTGACACCAACACCAGCAATGAGTGTATCACGCACAGAAGTGTTGCTGGAGTTTTTAAGCAGTGACACCGCTGGATTGAGAAGATTCTACTCCCAGAAATATCCAGCCAACAGCATGGATGCAGAATGTGGGGGTCCTGAGGAGGCTGCAGCACAGATTTATTTAGAAATAATTTAAAAAAATAAAATAACTGAACTAAGATACATTAAGTGTAGTAAAGACTTACAGATGTACAAAAAGGTTTGAACACCCCTGGTTAAAATGCATGTTTTGTTGAATGTTTCTAAAGCAAAAATATATTAACATCCTTTACAGGGAATAAATTTAAATATGGCATTTTTTCTGCTAATTTTAGTGCACGATTTCTGTTTGTGATCTTTAATTCCCCACCCCCATATGCTAAATTCAGAAAATAAACAACAGTTGTGCACTAAAATGTGCAGTGTGTTAACATGCAATTTGACCAGGGGCGCCTAAATTTCTGCATACAACTGTATGTGTGCTTGATTTTGGGTGAAGTTTGTATTTTGTGTATTATTTATATACTTTCAAAATGCGCAGTAATCAAGCACTATTTAAGTGGGTCTCTCTATAGGCCACAATTATATCCCCAGCTCAGTGTGCGTCCAAGTGTCCTCAACCACTGACCACTGCTGAAGAACTAGAGAATGACTAACACCGATACCTGCAAGTTGTATCAACAAAGTAATACAGAGACCAGTGGGAGTATACAGTGTTTAAAAAGTCACAGCAGCAATTACGCTACTACTGATGTTACTGCAGTGCTGTGAACAGTCCAGCCAAATAATATGTGGTCAGCGGTAGTGCTATGGCGGTCCATTTCCACTGACAGATGGAGCAGAGTATGGCTAATAAAACTGTGCAACAAGAGATGGGCTACAAACAATAACTGTAAACCTACAAAGAGCATCTATAGTAGGTGTACCTGATAAAATGGCCAATGACTGAACAAACTCAATTCCAAAAACAGTTGGTAAACAGGGAGGTGAAATGATAACAAAACAGAATTATATTAAATTGAAAACAGTTCAAAAATAAAGCATTTGATGATTTACATCACAAATGTTATTGTTTTGTTGTATAGAAAGTATAGAAGGTTTTTAAGTACACAAAGCTTGAAACATGTCCCAAAAAAGTTGGGACAGGAGCAAGTTTACCACTGTGTTACATCACCTTTCCTTTTAACAACACTTATTAATCGTTCGTGGACTGAAGACACAAATTGATCCAGTTTTAAAAGTGGAATTTTTTGCCATTCATCTGCCATACAAGTTTTCAACTGCACAACCGTATGTGGCATGCAGAAAGTGGCTTGGTGTTGTCATGTTTAAGTAAACATGGACATCTGAAAAACGTCGTCCAGAAGACAGAATATGATGCTCCAAAATGCATCCAGTGTTAATGGTGCCTGCACAGATGTGCAAGTTACCCAGTAATATCCCCCTAAACCACAACAGACCCTGGTTTTTGACCTTAACACTGGTAAGAACCTTGAAGGTCCCTTTTTTTGGCCCAGTGAACACAACATCCATGTTTTCCATTAACAATCTGTGGTTGTTCTTACTCTTAAATTGCTCCGTCCTAACTTACCTAACCTACCTAGCTCCTAACCTACGAACATTTTTCAGAGCATATATTTACAAAAGGCAATAAGTTGGTGAGGTAAAACACTGCATGTCTTGTCTTTGCGTATCGGTTTTCATCCAAACACAGGTTAAAGTAGATTTATGAATCACTGTTTCTTTTTTTTTTTGCATTTAACCTACTCTCCCAACTTTTTTGTAACTGGGTTTGTAGATACAAGGTAGATGTACCTAAACTGGCAGCTTGTGGGAATGTTTCTTCAGAAAGATTCTGCACTTCTTGAGGAGGTGATTCATGATGCAGCAATTACATTTTATTAAAAACAAAAACATCAAGCATTTGAGAGTAATGTTTGGAGGCTGCCTGAAAGTAGACACACCACTTTGCTGACATCACGTTTGCATTTCTGATCCCCACAAGCAGCTCAGGCTACTCGTTCCTCCCTTCTCTTTCACAACAAACATCCAGCAACCGCATCATCCTCGCGCAACCCCGACAAACCGCTGTCCCTGTTCAAACCTTTCCACACTTGACAGGTGAGCCTTAAGAAAAAAAAGAGGCCAGAGCTCTTCTGCTGTTGCCACGAGCCCCAGCATCCTGTAGACAGGCTGCGGCCGTTGGGACGCATGCAAGGGATGACTCACCAGGTCAGAAACATGCGTGCTCTGAGGCCGCGTGCTGACAGGCCTTTGAAAGAGCGCGGGAAGCAGAGGCGCTCTGAGGGAGCGCACACTGCCTTGGATTGTTGTTTTTCGGAGAAGAGAGTGGTTTACTTATTTATTTATTTAGGGAGCTTCTTCACTGCTTCAGAGAAAGTTTGGAGGTTTTTTCTTTTTTTGATGAGGTGTGACAGCGAAGTGGGCTCTGAGGATGCTTCGCTCGGCTCACAGACGTACGAAAGCATGTGCACACGCACGCGTTCACACAGTTTCTTTCCCTCTCTCTCTCTCTCTCTCTCTCTCTCTCTCTCTCTCTGTGTGTGTGCCTTGCATTCTTTGTGAGGACTTCCATTTTTTCCATTGATTTTTATATTACTGTAGCCAAATAATACTACACTGACACCTAAACCTAACCTTAACCTCAGTATCCAAAAAGCTTTTCTGCTCTTTTATTACCTCCAAAAAAAATTTAATTTGTAGTGGAAACAACACATGTTCAAGTGATGACCAGCAAAAAAATCCTCACTTGAGCAAAAAATGTCAAAAAGGACATCCTCACAAGGATGGCAAGATGTGTACACACGCACACTCAAACACACAATGAAGCACAGTCATCTTCTGCAGTCTGTCAAAAAAGTCTTAGAAAACCAGTCTGGAGAGAACCGCCATTACAGTAAGCACTACGGACGTAAATCTATGACCTTCCAAGCATTCATTTAGTATTCTTTATCGACTCTTTAGGAATCAAATCATCATGATTCGATTCTTTTAATACAATCCACAACCATTTTTAAAAACACACTGAATACACACATGACTAAACAAACTATACAGTACACAGAACATCAACTTATGCAAAGACAGTTTATGAACATTTGGGGGCCCTAAACTACATCCTATTCAGGGGCTCACCTCAATCAATGCTTCACTAATCTTCTATCAGGAAAAATAAGTTTACAATGAAACAAGCACCCTTTCACTTGTTTAGTTTACAGTCAAAACGACCATTAAAACACAAGTTGTTCATTTTTCAGCATCAGGAAAAAAACAGACAATCACATCACACAGTAGCCTTAAATACCAGTTTTTTTTTTGCCAGTGTACACCCTTTGCCTATATTACAGCCTCCGTCTACAAGAAATGTAATATATAAAATAAAAATAAAATGAATACATATTATATCATTTTGGGGCCTCCAGATACTTTGAGCCCTCTGCAACTATAACATTTAGCAAAAAAACAGCTCTGGCCTTCAACCAAGCTTTTTTTTGTTTTTTACGTTTGAAAATAGCTCAAGAATTCTATTTTGGCCAGAAAATAGGCCCATATGTCTACTTTATTAAATATTATTGTAACTAATTATAATCAATTCTAATATTTCAAAATCTATGCAGAATTGCCACATTCATAGTGATGCATAATGATGCATCCATGCATTTTCACAGCCCCAGTAAGCACCAGATTCAAGTTTTATCATCAGATCTTTTCTTCTAAATGATTTACACAGACCAACTACTAAGCATGAGCAAAGACATGACGTGGTCACTCTACAGTCATATTTCTATTTTAGCATCTTTAAGCGATGGGCTTCTGTTTAAGGCGCAGTGTGATGGAACACTACCTTTGATGTGACAGTTCCTCACTCTGCAGAGTCTCAAAGGTGCTCTTTCACTAAGACTGAGGTTTAAATAAACGCTTTCTAAAGTCAGCAACCTCTCACTAGAGACACAGCACAAACAATTAAGACATAAAAAGGCCTAAAATTCAAATAATTGTGTCCCTTCTGAAAACCATTCAAAGGATGAATTAGACTCAAACAGAAGTGCTCACACTTTCATAAAATATTGTACTTTTTCTCAAATGAGCAAAAGAATAATTTTCAAGAGTTTCAGTTTTTACCATATCTATGTTAACTAGGGGTGTAAAAATAGATCCGCACATCATGATTCAGGTCTGTTTGTGTCTTAATTGTTTGTGCTGCGTCTCTAGTGTGAGGTTGCTGACTTTAGAAAGTGTTTATTTAAACCTCAGTCTGTGTGAAAGAGCGCCTTTGAGACTCTGCAGTGAGAAGAACTGTCACATCAAAGGTAGTGCTCCATTACTAGGCCTGTCACGATCATGAAATTTGAGCTGACGATTAACTGCCATATAAATAACTGTGATTAACAGCTTGTCTTTTTTCTTCATCGTATGCAACTATTAACCTTTTTTCCACATTAGCCATGAAATGCAACTTCTGCCACTTTTGGAGGTCCCTCAGTTGAACTATGTATGTTTTTTTCTTTCAAATCACATTGATGATACATATTTCAATGGAAATGTATGATTTGCACCAGGCGTTCGCAAACTTTTGCAACTCGCAGCCCACACAACTGACCACCAACACTTTTGCAGACTACAAGAAGATTTAATCAGCCCGACTAATTCAGATGCAAGCAAATATAGCACAATAATCAATGTAGCCAACAGAACTTCACCCGACACAATCACCTAACAAAATAAATACCAAAATGAAACCCTTAGTAATTTCTGATTGTAGCCTTTTATCCATGATGGATGAATTCTGTCCAATCAAAAAAGAGAATTGTTTTACATTGACTTGCACTGAAAATATAAAAATATCTACTTAGACATATGCAGGTCTTATTCTGGCAGCTAATTATCACAACATTAATACTCATCATATTTAAACTTATTGGTTTGCTTAAATGTCTATATCTTGTAATGAAGGTTTGCAAATAGCAGTACCACCATCGCCAATTATCTATCTTGCTTCTTAGCTGAAGAAACTTAGTAGTTCCCAACTGATGACAGACACAGCTCAAACTCAAACATCACTCACTGCTGACTTCTACAAGTGTTATAGCAACAAGTTAGAAGTTAGTTAGTGCTTTTGTTTTCCTGACATGTCATTTCACTGATTTATTTTACATGTACTCTTAAGCAGGAGCCCATCGCTTGAAGATAATACTTTAGGAATATAAGTGTTTTTTGTTTGTTAGAATCTCATCCTTTTTATTAAATCTTATTTAGTAAATTGATAGAAGGGTATGTACAGAAAACAGGGATGGATGGACCAGCGGGATGGGGAGGAATGGGGAGGGAAAGGGGGTTGTTTTGATTTCCTTCAGTTCTGTATTAGTGTGATAGGAGCTGCTTGATTAACAAAAAAAAAAAAGAAAAAACAATTGATCACAAAAAAAAGAAATATAAGTGAAGAGTGACCAGATTATATATTATGTACTAAATAGCTTACAAGTTAAATAGTTTAAGGGGCCAAACCCAGTGAAAAACTTTATTCAAATGATAACATAACTCAAAGTTTTCATTTTTTAAATCAAAATATTTACAGGCTATTTTCAAACAATATGCTTCTCTGCTCTGTAATGGTTCCCCCAACCATATTTACATACAGTATAGTGTATGTCAGAGACCATCACTCATTTATTTCACTTATGGTTCAAGCAGCTATTAAGTGTAAGTTATTCTTTTTTCAGAACGCATTTCTGAAAAGGCTTGTGAGAAAATTATATATGAAATATCCCTTGCAGGAGAAAAGGGGAAAGTCAAAGAAAGGAAAATAACTGACAAAATGAAGTTCCCAGAAATGGAGCTCAAAAAATTATTAAAAGATACAAAGAAATTGGGACCATGAAAGACCAGACAGAGCACCAAAACTTTTACCACTTTCATCTTTGAGAGTAAGAAAGAAAATCAAGCTCTACTCTTGCTTCAGATCTCTGTTTCTGTCCATCCTTCCACTGTGATAAGACAACTTAATGCTATGGGTCTCAAAAGATGTGTAGCTGAAAAAAAGCCCTCACTGAGAAAAGGAAAAAATAAGTAAATTTGCAAATCAAATGAATTCGCAAAAAAGGAACTTCTAAGACTGAACTTTGGAGAGAAATATCCCCACAGATTTCTGCACAAACTGAACAATAAATAATACATTCAGTTGTTGAGGTTCTGTGTAATTTGCTGTTAAATACAGATTTTCTCATTTTGATGCTAAAAAATGAATAACTTGTACTTAATGGTCAATTTGACTGGAAATTAAATAAATGAAGTATGGTCTCTGACTTTTGCACAGTACTGAATATACAGATAACGTCGATATTTCATGATGAGTGTTTACACCCATAACATTAACAAATGGGCAAAAACAGCAAAACAGAACCCTTCACTGAAACTATTAAACAGAGGATTAAAAATTTGCACTTTATCTGCCAAACCACCACAGCACCCCCTCAGACCTTTCTCCTGCAGTGGATATGTGCTTGTGAGCAGTCATAGCTCTCTCGCTCACCCTTTCTCACTTGCTCGCATACACAAACAAATCTACACGCGAGCTCAAACACACAGAAGAGACACTAATGACCACTTTACATGCCAGCGGCAGGCTGGAAACAGGGGTTTGACCTGCAGAAGGGCCTGCAGAAGAGGCTGAGCATAGACAGAGCTGAGAGAGCTCACTGTGCACAGCTCCTCCACGCTTCTAATGCAGGTGACAGCGGCTCATCCTCCGCACGTCAGGGTTGCCAGGTTAAGCACCGCTGCCACTCAGGGCCTGGCTGATGGAGGAACACTGGCAGATGGAAAACAACCTTTCTTGGCATTGAGTTGGGTGGGGAAAAAAGAATTTTTTAAACTAACAAGGAATGCAAAAGTAGAAAAAAAAAAGACTTCAGAGTTTTCTGACTTGACAGTTTTCACCTCATCTTTTGAGGGGGTGTGGAGCATACCAAGCACACTGTATGAATAAAAATGCAACACAGATTCCCTCACAAAGAAACAGAGCAAAAGAAATGTTATCACCAACCAAACACCAATATATTCCTTTAACCCTTAGAGGCTGAGAGGTATTACTTGCAGTGCTATAATATGCAATTACATATTTGATTACATACCGAATTACAATTACGTTTGATCTTTTTGCAAGCTTCTCCTCAGTACTTTGGACTTTGTTTCAATGTAAAGCAGAGATAAACATGGCAAAAGGATGGTTTTCTTTCTGGTAAAACAAGACTGTACTCACATCAGTTATTTTTCCTGAAATTCAAATCGCAATAAAAGATCTTGACAAATGTGGTATCAGTTGAAAGTTTAGAATAAGCGCTTCCAATAAAATTTCTTTACCTCTTTTAATGAGTGAGAGGGGAGTAATATGGAATTACGGCCGGCAATAACCGCACCTCCTAAGAGTTGAGTTTAAATTAACAGTGTGTCAAATTTGCTACTATAATTAAATGTTAGTTAATTCCTTAAAAAGTAACTTATTAATAAATGAGTCTTTATTAGTCTTTTTATTCAGCAACTGAAATAAATTATTTAATAGCTACTATAAAACCAATATGTTAGCAATGTGCTGAGAGTGAGGAATTGTACTGTGTGCCCTCACACAGGCCCACAAGCACAAGAATATAAACCCACAGCCAATTGTAATCAGTCTTAACTAAGAAATATCTCACCGAGGTCTTTAATTCGAGGCAGGACATTGTGTGTGAAGTTGCTGTAAGATGCAACTTTGCCCTCTGGTGATGCGATGCCAACGTGAGACTCGTAGATCCGTAAGCTGCGGGGCTTCCGTGGCCGAGGATGCTTGTGCTGAAACACAGGAACAAGAAGACACTCCCTCATTCCTCAAATAAATACTGTATCATGCAGCTTCCATGCTGCAGCTCAGAGGAATAACATAAACCTCTGAGGCCAGGGATGCTCAAACTGGGCTTAAATAACACATTAGTCGAGCATATAAACTAGTGTTGCAATGATGTGTGTGTGTGTGTGTGGGTGTGTGTGTGTGTGTGTGTGTGTGTATATAAAAAAGGATGAAAAGTTTTGGCTTGTGATAGGAAATGAAGTGTCAAAATGTAGAAAACACTCTTTGTGTCCTTCCCTCTCCTGCACAGGGCAGCACAGATGCATTCAAACAGTCTGAGCATCAGCAGATCAAAAGTGAAAACACAAACAGTGCCCACTGCAGCTAGCTTTTATCAGTAAAAACAAATGGCATCTGCATCTTTTCATTTTAGAGTTGAAATTTGTGAACTAAAGATGACTCACTGCAATTTAAAGTAATACTTCAGCATTATTAATTAACTATAAAAACAGACAAAAGCTTGTTGTACAGACAAACACAGCAGTAACAGCAGCCAACCTGATGCCTGAACCTTTTTGTTTCACTTTTGTACATTTTTATAGATAACAGTGCATCATGTAGCATCAGGAACTACATAAGCAAGTCCATATGAAACCCCATTTGAATGTATTTAAGTTTGCATGATGCTAGCTGCTGACTAAGCGTCCATCACTTATTAACTACATTACAATCACAGCTCCAGTGCAAAACCAAAGAGCCAAACATGGCCTGGCTGATTAACTACTATTAACTGGGATAAGGGGGAAATAGTATAAATGTATTTTTTTGGCCAAATTATTGCTTTAAGAACTGCAGCGCATTCAGCACCAGCAGGATTACTTACCACATAAGGCTGAGGAGGGTCCCAGAATACCCAGTCATACACCACAGAAGTTTTAACCTTGGTCACGTATGTTGCCCAAGGAGAAATTCGGTATAACCGCTCACCTTCTTTGGTGTGAACCACCACCTAGTGAGGGAGACAAACGAGGGTGTTACAACAAGGGCAGTCAGGACAGATGCATGCAGTAGGTATGAGTGAAGGGCATTCAGCTCAAGGCTACGAGAGAAAAAGACAAAAAAAGTGTAGAGTGGGGAGAGATATTTTTTGCACACAGAGGTGGTAGCCTCATAATAGAGCTTAGTACAAAACAAATACATCTGGTTCTAATAAATCTGATTGTGAATCAATCGATCAAAGCCATTATTAAATACTCAATATATGAACTACTGGAATCACTTTGCAGATGAATAATTTGTTGTTTTATATATATATATAGATAGATAGATAGATAAAGTACTCTGCTTTGTTTGAAAACACTGATTTGAAACGTTTCTAAGGTGATTCCAAACTTTTGAGCAGTAATTTACCTGCACACATAACCTGAATTTTGGATTTATGGTTATTAAAAACCATCGTGCAGTTCATAGAACAACCTTCGACTGCTACGTTGCATGGCAACCAGAGCCTTCTGTTAAACTATACTGCCTGCTGAAGAAAGTTTTATTGTGATTTTTGGTAAAAGTAAATTAAATTGTGTATTTTGTCACTGTTTCATAAAAGCAATGTGGAAAAACCACTATAATGCACATTACAGTGTATAATGTCTCGATGGTCCTATCACTTAGTTTATCCCCTCAAAGCTCTGAATGGTGTGTATACAGCATGAAAATGACTCACTATGTCTAGGAAAATCAAGTTCTTCTGATTTGTGCATTGTGTGAATTATGTCTTAAAGTGAAAATCAACCTAATAGAACATCATACCATACCATACTACAACTTTATATTGCTTTATATCAGAAGAAAACTTTGTATCTCCAAATGGTAACTTTACAGGACAAGGAAAAAACATATTTCACTTTTAATGTAAGTCAATGGAACCAAACATTTTTTTTTAATCATTTTGTGTCATTTCTTTTGGTCCATTCATCATGAAATTTACAAATAATGTAAAGACGAACAGGCACTTTCAAATTAGGCCAAAAACTGAAAAACGATAAAAATGGAGAAAGTTTTCTTCAGATAGCAGCGATATGTTGTATTATGGTATGGCAGATAGTATACATTACATGCAATGCAGGCTTCAGTCATATGCACAAATCATTTATGTGTACGTAGTGGCAGATAAAAATCTGAAGCCCATAATACTATTTTTCTCAATCATAGCTGGCCAGACAGAGGAAGAGAGCATGCTGGTATGCGGGTGGGTGTGTGTGTAATCGGATCGCCTGGCGTTCTGACCTTTCAAGGTGAGCAGAGATTATGAATTGTATTCAAGGAAGATATTTTTTCTGACACTGCTTCATGGTCAACATTACTTGAAAGCATGAGACATCCACTAAACATATTTAAATCTCCTCAGTGTTTTTCTTCTCAGAGGAAGTGCGTTCTGACCTACACAGTAGAGGGGAGGTTGGTTAATGCAGACAAATCATTGGCTACACAGTTATTTGATCCTGGATGTACTATTGTGGGAAGTTATTTATAGCCACACTACCTTTATTTAGCTTACGCAGGAAGAACGCTATCATGTGACTTGCTTTTGAGCACCAGTGTAACAAAGATAAAGGTTGATTTTAGTCTCAAAGAGGTTAAATGTGTGCATTCACAAACACAGTAGAGCTAAACTACAGTATGGGCAAATAAATCATATATTACAAATTTTAAGACTGAAATTCGGATATTTGAAAAACAAAAAAAGAACTGAATTTACCCAGATAATCCATACTCAAATAAAGCTAATTATCACTCTAGCTTTGGAAAAGCTGCGTTTAGAAAATTACAGTTTGCAAATTGTCCCAAGTTATGGTTGCTCTGTTCATTAAACTTTCTCAGCTCAGGCCATGGGTAACATCAGTAGCACCTGTGCTAACAGAGTACAAAGGTCGGTAGCACAAAGGAAGCAACCAGAGGAGGACCTCTGAAAAGATTTTATTATACAGAAATAAATGTGCTTTATAAAATGCTCAGTGCAGACATGCATGTTCAAGAACTAGTAATATGAAAGTAGGTCAATTTAAATAGAAATGGATTCTGGAAACCATTTTACATTAATCAAACCAGGGAACTCCAAGCAAATGGGGTTTAAAACAAGAGGTTTTTATGTCTAATAAGAAGGAGGTTTGAGTGATCGAAGCTACCCCTTCTGATGAGCTAACATTATATGATGTTATATGTGCAGCTTTATGTGCTGAGGAGGATTCATCTTTTACCCTAAAGCTGTGTGTAAACTACACAACTTATAAAACCCTAACAGAGAGCATCACACACTTAATCTTGGAAAAAACAAAAAGAATGTCTTGTCTTTGTGTCATTAGACAATAAAGACAAATAAGACAAAAAGAGAGTATCAAACATCACAATTTTGGTTATGAAAAAGCACTAAAAATCCCAGAACTCACATGATACAAACAAAGCTTAACTAGACGAGACCTGATTGTGCTTTTATACACGCACAATAAGCAAAGAAGCAAACTGAGGCCAAGCATGTGGTTTAGAAATACACATATCAGAGTGAGAGCTTGAGAAATAGTTTACTACAAACCGACAGCTGAAATAAAATTGTGAAGAGCGTAACTATTTGCCTGTGTTCAACAAGCAGCTCCTCTGTTTCCGCAGTCCGCTGTGCTTAAAACCTTTTCTCTACACTCTTCTAGCTCTCTGTGTCTGTTGTCTGAATCACCCACTGAGTTATATCACTGACCAACTCATTCTACAGGACTTGAGAACGTTTTGTGTCTTAAAAAAAAACAAACGTGTAATGAATGAAAATATTAGAAAACCTCCGTTCACTCCGGAGCTCAATCTCGAAGACTCATTTTCCCGCTCACATTACTATCCTTGCTCAAGAACTGGGTCTTTAATTTATGCTCCTTTTATACTATATAAGTATAAGCATATAATCATATAAGCATGACTGCATCACCGGTTTATGATGTTTTCTGAACATCTTTACAAATGTTCCTAGTTTTAAATTGCCTTTGTCCCACTTTTTTGGAACTTTTTGCAGGTATGAGTTTAAGAATGAGTGTTTTGTTTACAACAATGTTTATGAGGTGAAATATTACATATGCTGTCTTTGCACTGTTCTTGTTCAAATACAGGTCCATTTATAAATCACTGCTTTCTGTTTTTATTTAACATTTTACCTATTGTCCCAACATTTTTTTACACTGAGGTATTTCTATGTATCATCATTTTTGTACATTTTTTTTTAATGTTTCTAGATAATTTGAAAATGCCAGCTATCATTTACAGTGTGTCAAAATTTCATGATGAACAGACCAAAAGATTGGTCTATAATTATGTAAAATAAAACCTTGTTGCATTAATTTATAGTAAAAGATAAGAGCATTTTGCCTCTCCTGTCTGTACTATGTGGCAGAGATACAGGGTTTTGTTTGGACAGCAGTGATATTAAGACTGAGATATAGCCTCTTTCATACCGAGAACACATTATCAAACGGTTAAAACTTGACCTTTTGTGACCATTTTCCACCAAAATTATTTATGTTGCCCTGATTCATCAAAACATCTGTGGCCGGTCAAGATGCTCACAGCACACAATAAAACATTCGGTAAAGTATGCATGGTGCATACCTCTGAAATATCAGTACTCTGAAGGCAGATATTGTAGCAATGATTAACAAACAATATATATTGTGCAGCCCTAACACACAAGCACACACACAGAAGCAGAGCCCAGGCATCGACTGTTATCACGGTCACATTTTCAATTTCCATCAGCCTCTCCAAACACAAGTAAAAAGAAACGGGTGTTGGTTTGTGTGCAGTCTGCTGTTCTAATCTAACTTACTTAAAGTCCCCCCTCTTCTGCGCCTACAGTCATGCACTGTCACGGCGCAGTCAGCATGGAAGCACAGATCGATGCTGGAGCATTTCTCACAGCACGAACACACCCGAAGGCGCTCTCTCTTTCTCTCTCTCAGGATGGATCATTTGATGGTGCCTTCCCTCAACTACCATAGAGAGGTAATGACTAGCCCATTGTCCCCTGCAGGTGACCCATGGAGCAGTGTCCCACTGGGACACAGTCATTAGCACCATCTCTCTGGAGGCTACGCAACCCCGTCACACTGCAGGCCTCGCACCATTTATACAATTACTGCCAAACCACTGGATGAATGAAGGGAAGCACTGCCAGACAGACTGACAGAGAGAGAGAGAGTGACAGGCGCAGACTGTGCCGCTGAAAAAAAGAAGCGCTAAAAGGAAATAATGACAAGTGGTTACGCTGCGTTGTGTAAATGCACATATGAACTGATTTAAAGGGCCTGTATCATGGAAAACCCAATTCTTTTTTCCCCACTTCTTTGAAACATGAGTTTGAAGTTGTATAAAAAATGTTAGTTTCAAAATATACCATTCATTTATAAGAAAGCTAAAGCTACAAAAACACAGCTCATTTTGATTTAATTGTCTTAGTGATGTCACACACATCTGCCTATTCAGCCAACAGCAGTTCAGCTCAACCATTCACGTTAAAATTAGAAGGAATGTTTCGTTCTGAACTGCATTTTGAATGAACAATAAAAAACAGCCAATCAGAACAGAAGACATTTATATATATATATATCGGTTTTAACCCCTTAAACTCCCAGGCTTATTACATATTAAGGCATATTAATTATTCAGTAACTACAGGGACTTCAATACAAACTGATCGAGCTATTCTTAGGTTATTGAAAGTGTGTAATAAAACTTTGGGCCTGCCAATGGGCCCCGGCTATTTAAAGGGGTTAAAGGCACAGCAGCAAAAACAGCTTGTTTGTATGAGCTACAGAGAGATGGACAAGTACAAATATTTTTGGTATTTAAACCCATACAAATGTGTGCAAAGTGGACTTCAGACAAAAACAGAAAACAGGAAAAACATAGAATATGGGGGAACAAGCAAATTATCCCATTTGATTAATGGTAACTACGGCCTACCGGCTTCATTCATTATTAGCAATATTAGCCTGCAAACAAGGTGAGTGCTTCATTAATATTAATGCAGTGCTCTAACCTTGTAGATTAAGCACATATTTGTCAGATTTTGACATCAAATCACAGACTTTTTGCAAAGGCAAAGGTGCAGAAAAAGAAGTCTTTTATTATGTAAATGACTGGAGGAAAATAGCTTCTTCATCATGATCCATGGGCCTGCAAAGGACCAGGACAGCACACTGGCTGCAGGAATATCAGAAAGCATGCAGCATTGTTCTCCTGGAGGATAATCCAGTTTGCAGCGGCCGTCCGAGCTGGGCCGAGGGGCTAACTGAGGCAGGAGCAGATGCCAGGGTCTGCATCTGCTTCTTATCACCCGCTGCCTGACCCGGGCTGACAATAGCAACCCAACAGCCAGAAGACCAGCTTACGCCTGCTGAGCTCCATCCAGCGAGAGAACCACCCTCATGTCATCCATCACACTTCAGCCACCATCACACTGTAGACTGTGTATAGTAAGTATAGTATAGCAGTATTTAAAGAAACACTTCACCCCCCCAAAAAATGCTATCAGAGCTAAGAACTGAGAAATGCTAGTAAGGCCTGAAAGATGATGCTGATGCTAATTGGTTTACATTGGGTTTCATTCATTATTAGCAGCCAACACTCTTAGAAACTTTAAAAGGTACAGATATGTCTCTCTTACCCCTGAGAAAAGTGAACGTGGTGCAAAACGTATTTAAAAGAAACATCACTGAAGCTGAAATTCCCTCACTTTTTTAAATAAAAGCAATAAAGTAATACGTACAACACTGTTAAACTTTCTAAACATACCATTCAACATGTGATGCATACGTGGAAGCTATGCTGCTTTTTGAATGAGGCACAATTCAGGGCTGCCAATCAGAACAAAGCTCATTTATTTTACCTCAGTCTTGAATTAATAACAACAGCCTATTTATTTCTAAGGGATACACATTTTTAGCATGTAACACCACACAAATATATTATGAATGAACCTCAAGGAAAAAAATAATTACATAAAAAATGTAGGATATGAGCCCTTAAAAGGGACACAATTAGATTTTAACACCACTGTTGCACATTTACATTGTTTGCACCTTGGGGGACAAACATGTACAGTACACTTTTTTTCTGACAGTGAAAGTATTGTTTATTCCCTTTAAGTAAACAATGGCTGTAGCTGTGAACCAAATTAATGCACTTTACTCCTGTTGTGTATAACATTAACTCATATGTCCAGGCCTACTCCAATAACTTCGGAAGTTTGTATTGTTTTCCATGTAGTTATTAAATAATAAGCCAAAGGATGTAATAGGCCTGGAAATTTACGGGATTACGCAAAACCATCCAAATATAGTTGTTGTCAGTTCTCACCCACTGTCTAGAATTCCCACCCACTGTCTACATCTCCCCATCACACGACAGTGCCAGTTACCAACCAAGCAAGGTTTTCTGACACTGCTGGACACATGAATGCGCTTGGTATAAGGTAATTTCCTTTCAGTTCTATATATACACGTGACATAACAGACTCATGACTGGAAAGTATCATTCTGAATAAACAGAGAAAGTGGGACTAAATCATCCTTTCCATCCTAATAATGATGTATTAATTGGGGATTGGTCTCAGATTAAAGCTTTTGTGACAACATCCACTGTAAAATACATTTAAATTAACATTGTTTTGTAACATTATTACTTTGTGTAATATTTGACTTTGTAATGTGAACTGATAACACATTGAACTGAGCTTTATGTTTAATGAGTTTAGGTTTAATGAGTTTTACCAGTGTTAAATGAGATAAACTGGTTGTGATAAAGGTAACATAAAATGTCTCATCCTTAATTGGACACACAATATAGTGTGTTAGTTATAATTTTGCACCAGTTCTTCCAGTATACTGCATCTTCCTCACATGTTAGTTTGGTCATTACAGTTATACCAGTACACCACAATAAGCGCAGATAGCACAACATACAAACAATGCAACCCGCGCTAGCATTAGCCTTTTAGCAGGATGGCAGGGCCAGAAATGTTCCAGTCACATTTTAAATGGAAATGAAAACAGCAGTAATACAGTAATAACTGTAATATTTTCCAAATTCCAGCAGTGTCTCACAGTAAGAGGTATAAGCGTATGGGATGCAAATATGAGACAAATGGTTTGAGAAATACAGGGAAGCTGAAGTTGACTTTATTTGAATATCCTGTTCCACCTTAAATGTCGAAGCAGTTTCATACAGGCACATGTACAAGAAAAAAGAGCCTTGAAGAAAAGAAAACATAAAACAACATTTGGCACAGTTTTTGCCTGGCCTGCAGCGGATGCGATACAGGTTTATCTACATATTGACATACTGTTCAGTTTTGCTTTTACTATTATGAATAATAAAAATGTTTAAGATTTACTTTGGTAAAAATGGTTAAAAATGGTTCTTATTAAAAAAAAAGATTCTGTTGAGCTACAAAAATAAGCATTGTAAGCATCTAAAATGGTTATATTTAGTCATATACACACAAAAATAGTCAGAAACTTTAATTTTACTGTGGCATCAACTTTTGGCCATACTGCCCACTACTGTGTTAGAGCATCTGTTTTGAAAATGATAAAACAGTAGTCTGCTGTCATCTCATGGATTCATGGTCACAGATGACCGAGGCATAGCAGAGAGTCAAACTTGAGTCCCAGTAATAGGAAACCACTTAGCCTCTATTCCATACTGGCCTTATAATGAGCACAGGTTAAATGTGCCTGTAACAGTGCAGCACAGAGCCTGCAAAGCTGGTTGTAGATGATGGACAATAGCCTGCTTACTTGCCCCCCTCAAACTGATGTAACTGAGGACAATACACTAATCATTACTTACCTTTAGTTTGGAATTGTGAGCAACAGCCGGCGACTTGTCTTCTTTGGGTGGTATGTGCAGCTCCCATTTTCCAAACTCTTTCTTTTTGTACGGGTGAGAGAATTTATCCCAGCCATCTACTCAAAGCAAGGAAAAACCCATGTTAATTCCAAAACAATTGCAGTGCTACTGCTCTAAAAAGTTCCAAACATTTCCCACTGAACAACATGTTCCAACAGTGAAGAAAAATCAAGTGATTTTGAATGACCTTCAAGATAATATTAAAAATACATATAACACTTTATATATTTGATTTAAGAAATGGATTTGGATACAACCCCAATTCCAAAATAGCTGGGATGCTGTGTAAAATGTAAATAAATGTTAATAAAAACAGAATGCAATGTTTTCCATTGGTAAAAGTGCTGGAATGCAGGCAGGTCAGTTCAGCACCCGGACTCTTCTTCTGCGAAGCCATGCTGTTGTGATGCATACATTATGTGGTTTAGCATTGAGTTGCTGAAATATGCCAGGCCTTCCTTGAAAGAGACGTTGTCTGGATGGGAGCATATGTTGTTCTAAAACCTCTATATACCGTTCAGCATTGATGGTGCCTTTCCAGATGTGTAAGCTGCCGACGCCATAGGCACTAATGCAACCCCATACCATCAGAGATGCAGGCGTTTGAACTGTGCGCTCCTAACAAGCCGGATGGTCCCTCTCCTCTTGAGTCCGCAGGACATGGCGTCCATGGTTTTCAAAAAGAATTTCAAATTTTGATTTATCTGACTACAGAACAGTTCAGACTACAGTCCATTTTAAATGAGCTTTGGCCCAAAGAAGATAGCGGTGTTTCTGGATCGTGCTGACATACGGCTTCTTCTTTGCATGATACAGCTTTAACTTGCATTTGTGGATTGCACAGCAAACTGTGTTCACAAACAATGTTTTCTGGAAGTGTTCCTGAGCCCATGCGATGATTTCCTGTACAGAATCATGCCTGTTTTTAATGCAGTGCCGCCTGAGGGCCCGAAGATCATGAGCATCCAATATTGACTGTCAGCCTTGTCCTTTGCGTACAGGGATTTCTCCAGATATGGGTCTATGAGATTTGCAAGTCACCGTATTCTGTTTTTATTTACTTTTTAGGAATGGGAGTTGTATTTAAACAGTTTATATCAAGTGGTATGATAAACACATTTTTAATTCACATTATAGAAAATACCCCATCTTAATGAGTAGTATGAGCAGAAGTCATAATTACTCAAACACTTTACTGCTCATTATACAAGTATATGTGCCTGTTTTAGAATAATTCAAATAATCATGGTATGCAGTTCCCTGCGAAATGTTCTTTCAGAAATTGGTTGTGAAGGACCTGCGTTGACTTTTTAGGAGCAATTCTTGCCTGGAAGCGAAGCAATTTTTATTCACAAGCTGTGAAACACACCAGCGGTCCGTGTCTGTCAGTTTCGACTTTCAACCACAATTCTATGAGAATTTCCTGTAGGTTGAGATTTTTGCGACTGCTGAAAGACCCGTGCGACCATACGCTTCGATACACCTGCAAAGTCAGCTACTTCCTTCACAATATGATCTTTGGCACGCCACAATGCAATCACTTCTTTTTGCCAATCATTAACATTTGCTTTGTGACCCATTTTCCACACATCGAACGAGACATTCGCTGCACAGTACCACCTCTTCTCAATCTGTGAATCCTGTTGCACACCCTGCAGGTATTTATAGCCCAATCATCCTCATGCAACGCCATCTGCAGGAGCCTGAAGTTACTACCACCTCAAACATACAAGGTGACTAATTTTTTGTCCGGGGAGCTTAAAAGCTACATGCATTGCAAGCCATAAGTAATTGGACAATAACACAGTCTTGATTTGGCATTGTACGCAGACATCTGACATGAAACAATGATTTTAAAAAAAGCACAAATGTCAGCCTTAATTTTAGGATATTTGCTTCTATATAGGGTGAACCACACAAGAAAGCCACAGAGTCCGACAGGTACAAGACAAATTCTAAAATTCTCATTTAGTACTTGGCTGCAAATACTTTTGCAATGGATGACTGCCCAAAATCTTCAACCCACAGACATCACCTGATACTAGGCATCTTCTCTGATCTGCTAGGCTTGTACACCAGCCATTTCTCAGCTCAGCTTGTTTTAGGGTTTTTGCCTTCACTCTTGTCTTCAGTAAGTGAAATGGAAGCTCAGTGGGGTTCAGGACATAAGATTGACTTGGCCAGTCAAGAACATTTCACTTTTTGGCCCTGAAAATCTCCAAGGCGCTTTAGTAATATTTTTCGGGTCACTGTCCTGCTGCAAGGTGAAGCGCCATCCACTAGTTATGTTTTGAGGCATTTTGAGTGTTTCAGTGTTTCTGTACACTTCAGAATTCATCCTGCTGCTGCTGTTGGCAGGCGCACCATCAATAAAGATAACTGAACCTCTTCCACTGGCAGCCATACACAATCATGCCACAGTGCTTCCTCAGATGAGGTAGTGAAGTAGTAAGCAGCAGCTTTTTCTCATACAATTAAAGTTAAGGCTAATCTTCACCTCATCTATCTGTAAGACTTTATCCCATGGTCATTCTGTTCTTGAGGCTTAGCAGTGGGAATTTATGTTGTAGCAAATCCTATGAAGTGATGCTGGTTATTCTTCTCTTAAACATCTATATATGTCTTCCATGATCTGCTGCTGCAACTGCAAAATTCAAGCTCTTAATGTACCAAACAGCTGATTTTGACACATCTAAAATGTTTTAAATGTGTCAAAATCCACTTAGAGAGAAAACAGCAACAAGCTCCAGATGCAGATGCACATCTGGAATGAACCTATTTAATATAAAACAACAGGTCTAAGTATAAAGCTATATAGATAGCTCATTCATGAACTAATGATGCAATGGCACAGCTGGCCAAAAAACAACTGAGCAGCCAAGTTTACAAATATTTATAGGGAAATGAGATAATAATGTATACAAGAGCTGTGATTCCTATATTGTTCACCCGATACAGATCTAAATATCATTCAATTAAAGCTCCAATTCAATGTATTCATCGCTTTATTTTAAAATCCAGCATGATGGAACACAGAATGCTAATTCGAATAAATATTGCACTACTGTCCAATTATACACAGGACAGTGCAAAAGGCCACCCTTCAGTTATTGTAATGTATGGCCATTGAGTACAATTTGTTCATTTGACAGCACTTTGGGGGGGGGTCTCAACAACTAAAGACTATATCACATTTTTCAATATTTAGTGCAGCTTTATTACAGCTTCTATTCTCTTTTTCACACCTCCAAAGTTCAGTTTTAGAAGTTGGTTGCATTTTATGCTTCTCACAGTCCAAGTAAACCTTCATAATGTAAAGGTTCTTTACCAATTTAAGGGTCTATCTGAGAACTTTACAAAGATTCTTTTCGCTCACTCCCTCGCAAAAATGTTTCTCTAAAGAATCCTCTGTTAAAATGTTTTGATAAGAACCAGGAATGGTATCTTGGGAAGAGCGGAGAACACCAGCAATTTATTTACTTAATGTGCAAATTTTCTTCTTTTGTCCATTGCCTTCTTGACTGCTACACATCCTTTCAGACTCATAGTATGAGTTGTCTTCTCACAGTGGAAGGATGGACAGAAACACCTGTGGATTCTTTCAGATCTGAAGCAAGAGTGGAGCTTTATTTTCTCCTCTCTCTCAAAGATGAAAGCTGTACTGTTCATCTGATGGCCACAGTTTTGGTGTCATGCACCAGGGTCTTGTATTAATGTTAGGAGTCCCATTTTGCAATCTTTTAATCATTTTTTGAACTACAGTTTTGGAAACTCCTGTTTTTTTCCCCCACTTATTTTCCTTTGACTTTCCCCTTCCTCCCTTTATTATTAAACGCTTTTATTTTTGAAGCACTTTGAAGATCATCTCATGTCTAATCTCCTAAGAACTATCTCCTCAAAATGAATAACTTGTATTTAAAGGCTGTTAAAAATGGAAACTAAATGAATTAATGGTTTTTGACTTTTGCACAGTACTGTATGTATAAAACAGCTGTGATTCCTATATTGTTCTCCCAGTATAGATGGAAACACCTCAAAACTACAGCTGGAATTCTGCAGGGGAAAACTCAGTCATCGTTTCATTTCAAATCCAGTGCATTCACCACAGAAGCAAAACAACAAAAATTGTGTCACTGTCCAATTACTTATGAACTGCAGCTTCTGATGCTTTGAATAAGAAAATATGAGTGAAACCTTTGGCAAAGAAATATCTATTTGCAGATTAGAAATTCAGGGATCAGCCCTAATTTGAATATAGAAAAAAGGGAGAAAATGTTCTGTACTCTTGCGCTTCCTTTTCTTAGAGAGATCACTCGCATTGAATAAAAAAGGTTTCAGAAGACAGTTCCTTTATGATGCCAGGCTCTAATTTTGTTTTACATGCGATCCAAGACAGCCTTGAAGTCTTTTTCTTCCCTTGGCAGATGTACATAAAGTTCTTTTTATTTAGTGTTACAAAAGGACCCCAAACTAAAAAGCAATCAACTAAAAAATGAGAAAATAAAGATAAAGGTTTAGTGGTTTCACATTCATTAAACATTTTTGAGCACTTTATGAATTCCGGAATATATACACACATACCACACCAATAAAATAATAATGAAAAAATATCCAGTGGATTTTAATGAAGCTCTCTCTGTTAGTATTGTATAATTTCACTAGTTTTATTTTTAGAGCTCTATAAAAAAGTGCAAGTAGGTACCCTGGGCTGTGTTTCAATGAAACAGTGAGACATAAAAACAGGAAACAAGTGAAATTTATGGGACGGAAACTAAAGCGCAAATAAATTGATGCAATCTCATCAACAAAATATCAAAAGAGCAGAAACAAGCAAAAGTCCCCTTTAGGTAAGAAAAAAAACTGAAACTTGTACATACTGAAGTCTCCAGTGAGGAACAGTGCCTCGGCAGCTGGGGCCCACTCTTTAAAGACTAGGCTGTTGTCTGGCTGGCGGTGTGCACCAAAGCTCCTGTAGCTGCGTGTGAACTGATCAAAGCCTCCCTCGGCCTCCTCCAGGAGCGAGAGCTGCTTCTGGAACAAGCGATATCTTCCAAGCAAAGACAAGAAGAGAGATACACATCAATAAACAAGGATCGACTAGGACAAAACCTCACTATTCTCACCTTGAACGCAAGAAGGGCCCTGTAAATATTGTGAAAAATTAATCCGGTTGATGTCCCCAGGCTTCAAGCAGCAAAACACATCAGTGAAAGTTGGATTATCGAATGCCAGGATGCTAAGGGTGGCATACAGAAAATCAAAAGGCCGCTGGCAGATATTGGAGGAAAACAACACTCACTGATCCTCTCTGGCGTTCCAAAGCCCAGAATACGTAATTAACAAGCTAACTCAGTTAAGTGTTACGTTCACCATGTACTGAGAACTTTAGTATTCACCTGTTCTGAAATTTGACAACACAACAGCACAGGAGATACACGCTATAGTCCCACCACACCTTTAGACAGGACGCAGCAAAAACGCTGCAGGAACTGGAAAAAAATAACAACAATAACAACCTCTGAATCATCAGAATACTTCAAACTAAGGTAGAACACGATATTGGGCCTCAGTCAAACAGCAACTTTTGGGTTTATATTTATTTCCAAACAAGCAACTTTATGTTTCAGAAGCAGACTGTGGCAGTGAAAGAAACATAAATCACCCCCAACACACCAGAGCAGATCCTTTCAGCTAAAGCCCAGTGCTTCTCAAATAAGTAAATAAAGAAATAAACTATCGAGTGCTTTCCACCTCCATTACCAACCGTTATAAATCAGACTGCCTTGTTTAAGAGCCAAATAAACAGCCATTTGGATATTACCAAATGTCATATACCAGAATTACTTTTACTAGTGCTCTAAATCTACCAACGCTACTTTCAATAACTATACTAATAATTTATTATTATTATTTTTTTTTATATATATAAGCACATTCACCCATTCTCTTGATCTTGTGTATACTCTACTATTCAAAAGCTTGGACTCAATGAGTGTGCTTATGATAACTGCAGAAAATCAGGTTGTCAGTAATTCGTTCATGTTTACATAATCAGATAATAGGAAAACTCCAGACCTACATGAGTCAGGCAATTATCAGATTTCTGTTTTGCAACCCGCCAATAAACTTACAGAATAAGATGTGACATAAATGTAATGTAAAACTCCAACATCATGCCGTGGCAGAGCGTCTCTGGTGCCTCGAGTATCAGATAGTACCAAGAGTAATCACAGCATGTAGGAAGCCTCATAGAAAAGCATGTACACATCAAGCTCAAGCTCATTTTACACTCTACTAACACACATTTAGTTAAAATAAACTTTTAACACCATTTACTGAATTTATTAGCTAATGTATTTAGTAATGCATTAGTTCATTTTTTCGTTTGGTATCAGTTAACTAACTCTTCATAAACTCACTGTTTTCCAGCTACAAGGTATGGGGAGAAATATGATGTGGCTGGGCTGCTTATGTTAGCTGAGGTAAAAACAGATGATTAGCATTTGTCCGTTTGCCTTAAAGACTTTAGACTGACACGTTTCTCTGTATAAATTTCAAGCCGCATGTACCAGATTATGGACAGTAACCATGCAAACCACACTCAACAGGAAGTTTATCATTATATCATGTAATTCAGCAGCAGTTGTACATACATTATATCTAATAAATTACTATATTTAATGATAAAAAGCTAAAATATTTAAAAAAACCCTTCAAGATTTAGTTCTCAACAGTACAATTTGTACTATACTGATGATTCTGGACAGTTCTTTCGATAACTGCGATATATGTCAGCCTTGAAAACAGAAAGACTGCTCAGTTTCCCACTGTGGACAAACAAATGAAGTAATAAATCTCTCCCTTTCCTATCTGACCCTTGGACATGAACCAGCATATGATCCTCAAAGTCATGGCCATTATAAGAAATTCAGAGGCTGCGGATTGGACGGAGGACTTGCTTAGTGGCGCCCCATAAAGTAGTGTTATTCTCGGCATGTCCACCGGCTTGTGTCCCAGATGATTAGAGTCTGGAGAAGACATCCAAAACTGCATCTCAATCAGTCTGTCAAGGTGACTTCATAGGAAGTTGATTTCCAGCACAGTCATTACCGTAACTCGAACGGCTGCAGAATCAAACCTTGGGCCAACCCGCTTATTAGTAATAATGAGTGCAGAACTGGAGTAGACTGTGGCCGTCCTTGATATCCATATCCTAGAAACAATGTAACAAGTCTTTCTAGTGTTTCTATACCAAAAAATCATTTCCTAATAATACGCAATAAATATTGTTTGTTTGTTTTTTTTCTTCCATAGTATTAAACTCATTAGCAAGAGCAAGCATACTGTTGTTTTTAGCCATATTGCCCAGACATTTACAATTGCTACTGTTACTGAAAGAAATTCATCCTATAAACATTCTATAAAAATGATGCTAATCAGTATTAAAGCTCTTACATGAGGCAAAAAGAGCAATGATACTTTTTACAGGTCACATTACTTAAACATATAGGTGTCACATTGAGAGTGTGTGACCTCCCAGCATCCTTGCCCTCAATTTTTCTCTTTGCTCATACTTTCAATTCCCCATTTTTAACATGCACTGTACCTTGTGTAGGCCTACTGTGATGTGTTAGCATAACATTTCAAGATATTCCTAAGGGGCTGTCACATCATACCGTGCTTCATATCTCTTTCAAAGCCAGCAGTGGAAATGCAGTGTTGCACACTGCACTGGAGAGAAATGGACAATTCAGAGATTAATTTGTTTGTTCTCAATTAAAACTTTTAAAACTGCATGCAGAACAGTACACACACAAAAATCAATTAAGTACACTTGAAAGCAAGTTATCCAATTTATGCCCCACAGCAGTGGTTAACACTGCCCCCCCCCCTTCAGCCCCCTCACATATCTGAGAACAGCTCAGCACACCACAAGCACAGGCACAAAAAGAAAATAAGTCGTTCCACTTCCTCTCTACATATTCATTAAGAATCTTGCACAACAACTGTCAATTCTGGATAATTGTGCATTTTCTCAGAACTTTCTGCACTTTTCACTTAAGTGAAAAAAGAATACCATTATATGTTGTCGCTCTCAGGACAAAACCCTGCATCTTATATACATGCAATTTATAACAGCAAACATTTTATTTTATTTTCTATACATTATCTTTTTAACTACAAATTTATGCACATTTGTGAGATCCTGCTGGTGTGGATTTCCTCCCCTTTGGTGATGTACGCAAAAGCATTTTGAGTGATAATAGCTCTGCATTTTTAGACTGCTAAATGTGCTTTTCTAATGACATGGCATATATCATGTCATTTATCATTCAGATCGTAATCATTTAATTTTAAATATTTTTGTGGGTTCTTTTTTTTTGTTTGTTTGTTTTTTACAGAATTTGAAAAGACCAGATGCCTATCACATTGTGTAAACTTACCTTGATTAATGGACTAAAAAACTATCCATAAATACTTGGAATAAAATCTTGTTACAATAATGTACATAAAAGGTTAAGAACCCTTCTCCAGCATTCTCAGCAAATATGGTTCCTTCATTTGGAACAATAGTGGAACGCTTTTTGGTGCAACACAGAAGCATTTGTAAAACTTTCTTTAAATAAACTTAACCAACATCTCAGTCATTGAGAATAACAATTTCACCAGGCAAAGAACCATTAAAGCATTCAAGTGTAGCAATTTAGTTCACTAACAACTGTAACAACATTAGCAACTGTAACTATGCCCACAATACCTCTGAAAAACGTTACAGTAAGCCGCAGCATATTTGTAAATCTGAAAATTTACCCGATTTCCCAAGAGACTGGTGGAAAGAGTGAATTGTTACTATTTCCCAAACCGAAGACACTAGAGGAGATGTGCAAGTTCTCAGTTAATGTGTGGAAGAACGCATTACCACACTAGAAAAGAGAATTTCCAGAAAAAGAATTGTTAAACCAAATATTGTTGCCATTGAAGCACTGCTATTGTGAGTGAGTTAACAGGCAGCTAATGCTGGAGTAGCCAGCCAACAGGACTCCCTAAATACCAGGGAGTATTTCACACACTGACCTTTATGAAAGAACCCTTGAAGAACCTGTTCCTGAAGCGTGTAGCACCAAGACTGGTTCAATGGTTCAACTGGTTTACAATAGTTCACTATCTGAGGCTGAACCCAGTGAAAAAAAGAAAAACAAACATGACTCTGTTCATGAATAGATTTGTAGGCATGTTATTAGCATGACATTAAAGGTGGTTTTAGTCAATGGCCTAATTGCATTTAGTCACTTCTTTTGGGATCAGTAAGTTTCACCCCACCACTTCTGGAGGCGCGTCACCACCCCTGATATGCTAATCATTTAAACTATATTTACTTGAAAATAGTACAAAACAACATATCAAATGTTGAAACTGAGAAATTTTATTGTTTTTCAAAAAAATTATGCCCATTTTCAATTTTATGCCAGTACTATCTTTTAAAAAAGCTGGGACAGGGGCAATCTCCAATCTGGAGAAATTTCTGTAAAACATAAGGCTGTAAACCAGCATTGGATGGTTGTGATCTTCAGGACCTCAGGCACCACCGCATTAAAAACCAACACGATTCTGTAGTGAAAAATCACTGCATGGGCTCAGCAACACTTCCAAAAACCACTGTCTGTGAACACAGTTCGTAGAAGTATCCATAAATACAAGTTAACACTTTACCATGCAAAGAAGAAACCATATATAAACAGGACTGAGAAACCCCGCCGCCATCTCTGGGCCTGAACTCATTTAGGATGGACTGAAACAAAGTAGAAAAGTGTCCTGTGGTCCCAACAAATCAAAATTTGAAATTCTTTTTGGAAATCATGTGAAGGCACCATTAATGCTGATCGATATATATAGAGGTTTTAGAGCAACAAATGCTGCCATCCTGATAGTGTCTTCTTCAGGGAAGGCCTTGGTTATTTAAGTAAGACAATGCCAAACCACATTCTGCACGTATTACAACACCATGGCTCTGTAGTAAAAGAGTCCAAGTGCTAAACTGGCCTGCCTGCAGTCCAGACCTGTCACCCACCGAAAACATCTGGTGCAATAAGAAATGAAAAATACGACAAAGGCGACCCTGAACTGTTGAGCAGCTGAAATCCCATATCAAGCAAGAATAGCAAATTCATTTCACTTTCAAAACTAAAGCAGTCGGTCTCCTCAGTTCCCAAATGCTTAGAGTGTTGTTAAAAGAAGAGGTGATGAAACACGGTGGTAAACATGTCACTGTCCCAGCTTTTTTGAAACGTGTTGCTACCATCGCATTCAAAATAGGCATATATTTTTCAAAAACAATAAAATTTCCCAGTTTCAACCTCTGATATTTTGTCTTTGTACTATTTTCAATTAAATATAGGATGTAAATGGTTTACACATCATTGCATTCTGTTTTTATTCTGCAGTGTCCCAACTTTTTTGGACATAAGGTTGTACATAAATACAGTATATTGGTGATCTATACCACATCAGTCAGAAATTTTAATTATACTATGATATAACCTTTTGGCCACACTGTCCACTAATGCATAAGCTGACTTTTTTTGGGAGGAGGGTTTTTACCCAATTTTCCTTTTAATTTACACATGTCCAATTACATTTCCAATTAGTTAGGTCTCCCCATCATATAATCCTACAAAACAGAGGGTGAGTGCTAGCATGTACTTCCTCTGAGTCATGTGAAGCTCCACCACATCTTTTCAAACTGCCACAAACGCAACGTCACTGGGCAGCTCAGCGCATCTGGTGCTAAACACTAACTGTCAAATCTGTAACTTCAACTAAAAGACACCCGTGTTAGCTAACAGCACACCGTGACAGGGGGAGACAGATGGCCATCCTATCTATCCAGATAGAACAAGGCCAATTATGTTACTTTCATCTAAATATCTCATCATGTCCATTTCTGACTAAATGTTTAACATGAGGGGCTCTTTCTCCCCCAAAAGTCCAAGCTTTTTGTTGGTTGTCAGTCAGGTTTGTTTTGGTGTCATAATAGTGTCATCGTATATGAGTTATAACAGAAACTGCCCCAAAATTTTGCTGTATGAGAGACAGTGGACTGTCAGCTTATGACAGTCAAGCCATGGTCATTCTTTAGTCACAGTAATATTAAACCACTGATTGGCATATGAACATAGTCAGCAAATCATGCACTGGAAGATTATGTGTCCTAGAAATTTATCCTATAAGCGACGATTAAATCATAGTCAGTAGCCAGTGCAACGCGGAACAAGATTCTTGCAGAACAGATTGTTGGATACAAAATAAGAGTCCACAGCCATAAAAATCTTGGCCTGTAATTGTTGTTTAGATTGGCAGACTTAAGTATGACTTCAAGTCATCACCATTTACAAACTGTCCATAAACAATACACACAGACTTACTAGCCACGGTTGTTATCTGATCGGACCAAATGGCAAAAGAAGAGCTTTCCTGAGCTTCTCATGCAACTTGGCAAGCTGTAGCAATTTTATCAATTCACTGTTCTCAAAGAGTGAGATGTGTGTTCACTTCATCCACCTGTGGGTCACAGAGCCACTCCATAGTTTTAATGCAGTCAGGTTTGACAAGCTGCTCTCCAGTACTGTGTTTTTTTGCCTTGGTTCTCAAGACTGTACACTCAAAAGATGCCTCCGTAGCCCTGTGCAAGGGTCAACCTCACCTGCTCTTTCAAATGCTTTCCAGAAATCTGTGCACCTTTTAGACAGTGCTAGCTGTCTTTTCTCTCAAAACTCCTAACATTTTTCAATGAAGTTTTATGTCCTGATGTCTCTTCATTTTGCTTGGCTTCAAACTATCCTGGGATGAAAGCGGTATGAAAGTGGTAAGTGATCCTTTCTGTAAAGGTAGCTTTCCATGACCAGTTAAACCTGCTTTTTTCAGCTCTCATGATCACAAACATCATTTATTGCTCCTTAAAAGTTTGGACAAGAATTATGCAATCCAGAAATGGCTGTGCAAGGTCCACAAGTGGGATCAGTGCATGTTGTGACATCCCCCAATGACCGGGTTCTTGAGAGAGGTCATGCTTTCCAAGAACACAATCCTGTGTATTGAAATACTATGGCAGCACAGTGAAAATCATCCCAAGGACTGGAATTGCCAACCTCTGGTATATACCCCAAGCCTCACTGAAAGAAATCAGAGCAGAAACTTCAGCAGTAAGTCTAAAAAACAACAGCACAAAAAGAGTGAAGATTCAGGCTGATGAAATCCAAAGCTCTTGAGTCGATGCCAGCAGTTTGTAAGTATTCAGCTTAGCCCATCTATTATCCGCACAGGTGTTCAGTGCAGGCCTGACTGAAGAGAACAGCTGGAGGAGTTGTATGATCTCACAGCAGAAAACACAGCCAGGCCAACATGGCCAGCATTCTATTAAGGCCGGTATTTTACTGCAGTCAAGACCTTGGCATTGCTGAGGATTGCTCCCTTTTGTACCTCCAACGTGAGCAACACTGTAACCCAGTAAGGCCATGTAAAGGGCATGTTGCCACAAATAAATAAACAAATTAGCAATAAATGAAAGTAGAAAATCGAAAAAGGAAAAACAAAACATGACTGCGTGTATAGAATGGGAGTCAACAGTGAGGTCAAAAAAGCTTAAAACTGCTCAACACACTGGCGTGCCCAAAAAAAATAAAAAATCCTCCATGTTGGTGCAAAACAGCAAACTAGTTAACTCGCTATGCATTATCAGCAACATGATTGTATCAGATAATTATACTAGCAAGAATTATTGTGCTACACACTGATCTGTAGCAAAAAAATGTAGCTAACAGTCATGCAGCTTTGGTTAGTCAAGGAGCTAACATAGCAGTTAGCAAGCTGGCTAACTTGCCTACTATAAACAGTAAAAACATTAAAGTGAACATAAATATTTCAAATAATTACATACATGACATGTAGCAAAACAGGTAGATAACTGGCATGATTGGCAGCAGAAGTGTGACTTAGTCAAGGAGCTGGCCAACTCATGCACTACAAACAGTAAAACTACAAAAGATAATAATACAGTCTTCCAACTGACTGGGTATCATGCGGCCTCTCACATGTTTATTTATAGCCAGTGGGGAAGAAATGTTAAGAGTTGTGCTTAGACACTGGTTAAATTAGCATTTCCATTTTGGAGGGTCAGTGCTATATGAAGGGCTGCCTCTTCAGAGACCAAAATAGTAGCACTGTTGGTCAAAGATGCAAATTTGGATGTCAAAGACCAACTCGAAACGAAATTCTGCAAGCAAAATTTATTTGGCTAATAAGTCTGAGACGCCAAACTACTCATGGCAGCAAATTCCATTGAAACAAATGTAATTTCCCCAACATAAATTCATAAATAAAGTTTGACTGCATCTTTTTCACACAATGTGAAGCACAAATGGTTAAACACAAAGTGCATCCTATATGCTACAAATAGTTTTGTGTTCTCTCTCAGCTGTGAGAAATGACTTTCGGGTGGCATTTGATCAGGCACAAGCAGAGGATTTGTTCCAACACACTACAGCAATATGTGGATAGAACAGATCGTCATTAGAGGTAAGCATGGGTACTCAAGTATTCAGTTTTTAGAGATGCCAGTATTCAAACACTGAAATCACTGTTTGGGTATTTGTTGCGTTTCATCATAGGAGATGGATAAAATATAAAGACCAATGATTTAGTGAAACATCAATTTTATGTTTAATAGGACTGTAAAAAGTGAGTTTTGCTCCTATTTGTGAGTATGCATGTTATACTTTGCTACTCCGAAAGCATGAGTGGCTTAACATGTGCTAGTTGTTAAGGATGTAACAGAGATAGCATGGATTTTATACTTCAAACTAATATGTTGGCACATCGTCCACTGAAAAGAAAAAAGATGAGTTTCTGTCAGCACCCAGAGTTGCACCTATTAGCTCTAGCTTTAGCTCATTAGCTCATCTGGGGCAGCTTTCTTTATGTTACTCATCCAGCATGAAAACCTACTGATTCCCCTGAGCTATTTTTGAATTATAAAACATGTTTTGAAATATACTCCTCTGCATGATGCAAAATGTTTGCGCACACCAATGCTGTCACCTAAAACGGTGAGCCTACAGCCTTACATTAATTTCATGGCACATCGAATATCAAAATTACACAGAATGCACATCCCTAATCATCATCACTGCAATCAATGAATACTATGCTACACCTTTATTTGGGCTTCTCTAACCAAGCAAGAAGATTCTGGAACATTAATGAAATTCACCCCGGCTATGGGGTTGCCAGGTCTCTTTTGAATTAGTCATCAGTAGTCCTGGCACTGCGCTGCTCCGGTTAGACTCAGCATGATTCTGAACAAGCTTGTGGAGTTGGACGCTTACATTCATGAGAAATCCTGCTGGTGCACTGGGCTGTCTCGTGCAAGGTTTGATCAACAGCTAACTGACACTCGCTGTGGCGCCTGCCTATGTAAAATTATTTATGGTGGGGGTCTTTCATGGGCCAGACAGGTGCGGTAGGCACGTCTGCAGTTTGCTGGAACCCATGCTGTGTCAGAGTCGGAACTGCCGCGCACACTCATCAGCAAGGGCCAACATCTCACTCACCACTAAAAGAAACCTCAGACACTCAGCATAAACAGCACATTACTGGTGCCGAAACGAAGCATACAGGACATGTACAGAGACAGGACTAGTTCATACATCGATGTGAAATAATAAACTAAGGGAAGGTGATATGAAAATAATATTTTCGTGATAGATGATATCAGTGCTGGAGCAGACAATCGGGGGCATCGGGACAATTCCCTGTGGGCCAGAAAGGCTTTGGCCTGGTTACTATAGGCAAACAACATTGCATTTTTGCAAATGCCTCACTGCAGCTGACCCACCTTTTCTCCCATGCATGTAAACAAAAGAACACACTAATAGATGCCAAAACCAAATCTTTATTGTAGAACTAAACTGGCAGCTCCCTCCTGAAATTGTACAGCACTGTTTGTCAGCTTTCATAGAATGGATTAGCCTGTTTAAATTCGGCATGCTGAATCTGGGGCTGGTTGAAACAGAAGGCAGCATTCTCCAATATACATAATATGCACGGCTAAATGATGTAACCAAATTTAAAAAGTGAATCATGTGAAGATACACAATAACAACAACAAGCCAAACTGCAAAAATGGCACAGAAAGGCAAGAATAAAAAGCACTTGTGGCAAATGCACCACAATGCTCAATGAAATATATTGCGAGCTGGGTGTATTTTGAGATGTGACATGCTCATTAGTTTGCAGCACATTAACTGTTTCACATAAAAGCTTTATTCAGTTTTTACTTGACCACTGACTGGCAAGCTTGGTGATCTGACTATAGTAAATAAATAATATCAGATTTAGAGATTTTAGAGAGTGGTTCCTTTGCGGCTACTCTAGAACATCCCATTCAATTCTTAGTATTTTTCTATGGAGATTTCAGCTGTGTGGGTGCAACTGAACAACTACAATGGGTGCACCTTAAAAGTAGTGGAAAGTAGTGGAAGAATACTGGAAAACATGTTAAACAAAACATGCAATGTGCCATAACTTTTGTACAGGCTACATTTTATGATTTATTATGCCCTCCAATATGTTAAATTCAAAGCAAATTAGCAGTAATTGTGTATTAAAATGTGTTACAAAACATACAATTTGCCCTGGGGTGCTCACATTTGTGTACTGTTTTATGATAGGTGAGTTCCAGCAGGCCTGACAACACTAATACTTTTACATTTACACCTCACACACATTAATTACTCACGATAAAATTATATGTATGACAGTTTAAAGAACAAACTTCTCATTGCACATTTCCAATGTACCACTGGTTTTAGTTATTAACAAGTGATTAATAATTGGTTTTCAGTAAATTAAATTTACATGTAAAAATTCAGACATACAGCTTCTTTAAGCCATTTTTAACACTCAGGATTTAGAAATCTCTCAGATTTTTTCCTCTAACTTTGTATTCCCTCTTGAAGCCAAGCCAAAAAAAGCCAGCTGACTCGGCTTCCTCTCTTAACTAATGTTAATGCAAAGACTAGCGCATGGTGGGGTTCACTCATTACACTCAATTACATGTCCTGAAAGCACATGCCATCCTATTAATTATTCCACTAAGGGAAAACCTCCAAATTAAATATTCATGAAAAAAAAACAGGGAAAAACACTTGCTTTAGCCTGTTTTGGTTCAATTGGCAGTCTGCCAGCCAAGTTAGCACATTCTAGCTATTCAGGGCATTGAGTAAAATTTTAGACTTTGCTCACAAGCAACAGTAGTCCTCATGGGCATCCTGTACCTGTGAGCTCATTTCCAGGCATAATTTGCTTTAGGTACATAAAGGTCAGTCATTTCACTCAAAAAAGGCTCATGTGAGTTAACTAACTGATAAATAATACCATGAAATCTCTTGTCCCTCATTGAAAAAGGATATAGATAAATTGCAATAGAAATTCCAATATGATTTTGATATTAAAGAGCAGCATAACAAGCTAAGAAAGGCTTAATCTTCTCTGAATAATCAGAGTTCATCTTGCGTCCCAGGAGAACGTTCCTCAGTGAGCGTCTGACACACATTTCCCAATCATTTTATACCGAATGAGTTGACCTTTAAAACAGTTCCCCAGAGGAAGGTAAAATTAGTAGCCTTTCCTAATTTAGTATCCTTCAGAGACAACCTCTCAAGACTTTGGTGGTAATTAACATTATACAACAGTTCTATTTCATCACTACAGATCTCTATGGCGACGGTCACGGGTTCTGAAACGACATCTGATAAAAACTCTACCTCGAACTGTGATCAAAATGAGTGAATTCTAGTTGATTAGTGGTAAAGTCTGTTTGGGGACATTACCAGGGCAGCTATAAAATGCTCTCCTTTAAATGCAAAGGCTTATACCAATTTGGTTGGTGCAGTGAATATCAGTATTCATATTCAATATGAATACTGCAGAGCTGTTGTTCATCATTATCATCATTATCACTAATGATGGGGTGCATGACCATGATTTCCCATGCAATGTCAACACATCAAATACTGCATCTATCAAAATGGATTGTGCGCAGTCAAACTGACTGACATTCTCTTTGTAAGTTAAGGTCACCACTGCTTTAAAGGGAAACTCCACCAACATTTCTAAAGAATTCGACTGTTTCGGTGTAAAATGCACCATCCTACTGAAACAAAATTGTCAAAATTGTTCACAGTAGTGGTATTAGGAACCAGACATCTTAAGAGTTTTATATCTCTAAAAGCCATCTCACAGAAAGTAATTACATGCAATGGTTATAAACAGGTTGCCTGAAATATTGCTTTATGATGGTTTTGACAAACTTTTGGAACAAAACATATCTTAAAATCCTTTTATGGGGCAGGGATACACGCAGGGCGCTTTAATAAAACTGATTTTTTTCTGATTTTCTACTATTTTACCATTATGTCAACGTTACATATAAAAGCTCAGGCGATGGGTGTGGGTTCACTTGTCAATTTGGAGTAACTAAAATGGCTAAATTTCCACTGCTGATATTGACACCTCTAGTTCCAATAATCACCAATATAAAGAAATCAGAGTCAGTAGGTTTCTCTACAGTACTATTTCACATCAAACCACTTTGAATGACTTTGAATATTGACATCTCAACCATTGAAATATGCAGAAAAAAACAACAAAAAACAGAATTTCCCTTTAAAATCAAGTGTTTGATTACTTGTGCTGCGATGGACTGGCAACCTGTCCAGGGTGTATCCTGACTTCCGCCCAATGACCACTGGGATAGGCTCCAGCAGCCACCCGCGACCCAGAAGAATAAGCGGTTTAGAAAGTGTGTGTGTGTGTGTGTGTGTGTGTGTGTGTGTGTGTGTGTGTGTTTTGATTACTCAGCAACCAAAAGCCCATCTACAAATGCTACTAATCTACATATTACCATAGAAAGGTGCAGTAGCTGGAAGCATGTTATGCACATTAACTTAAAGCAGGACAATCTGCATTTCAAAGAGTTGTACTAATTGAAATGTAAAATCAGAGCTGATTCTGTCATTCAGAGTCATATACTTCTACAAAGTAAGCAAGTGCAAGCATGAAAAAGGAAAAATATAACACCTATAGCATTTAATACGTCTGCACAGTATGGACAAAATACTGCTACACTGTAATATGATTTGTGGTAAATAAAGTGAGGAGTGCACATTGATTCTGTAAAAATGATTTGTTGTAATAAATAATAAGTTAAAACCTGACTGAAATGGAGACATTTTTGAACTTGAAGGACTTGAAGAACTGGACAGATTATAACATACTGCTTACTGTTCTGTTAACTTAAAATTCAATTAACTCAATTTTTTAAGGCAGCCAGGTTATTGTATCAGTTATTAAAGTTATTGTATCAGCACATCGGTTCTAAAAGCTATGATGTAATTCTATTGCTCCAGATCTCTATCATGAAGTTGAAACCTGGTTTTGTTTTAGAGCACTTCTCTAAGATAAATGTTTATCTGTGTCTGTCCACTGTTCCATGTTGCCAAACTTTCAAGATGACAATAATCATCTAGGGCAACAAATCAAGATCTTCATTCAAGCAGAGCTTAATAAATATACTCAAGTTGTGGTGGAGTTTGCTGTGAAGTGAAATAGAAATGTAACATTTGCTGGATGTAACTGAGATGAAGTACTGCAGTAATGTTTAAAATATCACCTACAATATCAAACTGCTGCAAAAACTAAAATGAAGATTTAAACCCCTACAGGGCACAGCAGATGTTAATTGTCCTCATTATTCTAATTACTTCATTTGATTTGCTATGAGTGAAAACTAAATCATTACATGTTTTCGTTGCATGTAAAGTTTGAGTTTTCACAGGTAAGAAATAAAAGAAATTTCAATTTTGGCATGTTACACTACTAGATTGTTTACATGTCACGTTTCAGTTTTTACCATACTAACAACATCTCTACATGTTCTAAATTAACTTCTGATATTAAAATTGTGGACTGAAATGGGGGCAATATGACAATTTTATCATCATATTGTATGTCACTGTACACTTTTTGAGCATATTATGGCTGTCAGTAGCTGTCAGGACACTGAATAACTGCATGTTCCATTTCAAAGACAGTATAATTAATCCTGTCCAACTGGATTCAGTGCAGTATGTGAACTGTAATGTAATGTACACATATTTCTTTAAAGGGGAATTCCACTGATTTTTCAAAATGTCTGTATAATTCAGTCACTGATACGTAAACAAAGTCATGCAGAGTGGTTTGATGTGAAGTGATGTATTTTAGAGAAACGTGCCAACTTAGATTTTTATACAGTGGCGGTGATGGGAACCAGGGGTAACATTGTGTACAACGCAAAAATTGCCATTTTATTTACTATCCAAAAAATAGTAAAATCCAGTGAACCTACACGTGTTCTGACTTTTTTTATATATTATACTGAGAACGGTAAAATAGTGCTAAATCTGGAAAAATACATATTTGGGTTCTATTTTGCTTTAGATACCCTACATGTACATCTCCGCCATCAGTGGTATAAAAAATAGATACTCTCCTCACTTTAGTAAAACAATGTCTCAACAATGTCTCATTTAACCATATAACGTAGTAACTTTCTTTGAGGGAGCTTTTAGAGACGAACTCTTCAGACGTCTGGTTCCTATCACCACCCTACTAGAAGTTTCTTATTTCAAATCAAATCACTCAGAATGACTTTATTTAGATCTTAACCATCTAATTATGCACACCTTTTTATAATCGACTGATTTCCCCTTTAAGTATCGTGATAGGCTTTCTATGTCTGCCCCTTGATCGACTCTGCACAGCCGGCGCTGCTGAAACATGATCAGTTTGTGTACAAATGGGCGTCACCTTAGCTTTGCATCACCACTGTCAAACTTAGAGGAAGTGCAGCCTGTGAAGGAGACCCCCGTTAGACAGTAACGTTTCATTTTCCTTCAGTTTTTCAAAGACTCAGCTGACGTGAAACCCAACAGGAGGAACGTCAGCAGCATCATTTCATTTCTTTAACCCCGTACAATCCTGAGGAGCTAGCTGTGACTTTAGCACACACAGCTAGCCAAACACAGCTAGCTAAAGGAGTGAAGCTGCATTGTGGCCTAATGACTGTGGATGCGCAAAAAACACTTAGTTGTGCGATCTTAATTCGTCGTACGTGTTTGTCTGAATCCTAAAGGGCATGTTGGTTCTGCAGAGACATATTCTGCGCATTAGTGCAGACCTACAGTACTTAGAAGACATTCAGGACATACTCGCTATCCTGTCCGGACACGTAGGTTACGTCCTCATGCGAGGAACATGGTGACTGTGACCAGCTGCCAAATAACTTGCTCAAGCCAGAGAATTCGTTAACAGCATCTGTCTGACTGCACTTTAGATTAAAAAATGCCATTATTTCTTTAAGAAACAGCACTCAGATATGAGAAAAGGGTCGTCAGACATTACCGGCGTGTTAGTGTTGGGGCTATTACGAAGCGGCGCGATGCAAATGTTAGACTTAAAAGCACACTTTACCTCCTCTTAAAGTCCTTTTCATACGGTTTGAGGTAAGGATCCATTTGTAGAAGTGAGCTGAGCTCGGGAATAGCAACATTATCCTCAGCATCTGCCATGTTCGCGCCAGACGTGAGCAATCGAGTACAGGGCTCGTAGAGCAGAGCGCGCTTGAACGCCGCTCTAAGACAGGTTGCCGAAAGTGGGCAGTGGCTTTTATGTCGTGTGTGGTGCTGACAGATTACAGGGGGTCACTCGGTTTTACCTCGTAGCATAAAGTGCGTGTTTCGACATGAAAATGCACAGCCTAAATCAGAACGGGAACTGCTCCTTTAAGATGGCACCAGAGCTGTTAGAAAGGAGGAAGGAGCACATATACAGTTTCAATCATGTGCCCCTTGTAGTGCCCTTGGAAACATGCGGGGGGCTTCCACATAGGGGTCATGGGGGGTTGGTCACTCCAGCCCCTATGACCTGAGTGACACCAAGAAAGTGAGATCAGCGAATTATTGTGTTTGAAGGTGATAGGCTTTTAAAAGCCACGTCTTAAATGGCAACTCCAGCCTTTCTTCAAAATTTCTAAATTAAATCAGCACTTGCTTTTATTGGAGGAAGAAAGGCGTTTAAAAGCCACGTCTTAAAGGGGAACTCCAGTCTTTTTCAATAATTTGGAATAATTTTAGCACTTGCTTTTATTCGAGGGAGAAAGGCATTTAAAAGCCACGTCCTAAAGGGGAATTCTACCATTTTTTAAAATTTCTGAATAATCTCAATACTATATGTGTAAACCAAGTTATTAAAAATAATTTGATGTGATATAATTTGTTGTAGAGAAGTCAAAGTCCTAATAGGAAAGTCTGTTCACTCAGCTCCCTTTTTGGTAATGGCCACAGGAAATGATCTCTATCTCTTTGAATAGGCAGAGGCCTAAACCCATTCAAGGCCTAGACCTAAAAGTTTTAGTGATTTGGAAAACTCTCTGGTGGAAATGTGTAATTGCACGCAACATGCGGAAGAGCATTTGTAACATCAGTTGTGCTTCAGACCCTTCCAGAGCAGATAAATCTGGTGATTGTGAACACATTGAAAGAGTATTCAAAGAGAACTCAGTCAAAACTTAGTGACTTTAGAGAATGTAAGTGAATATACTGTTGTCATCATATCATATCCATATCCTGCAAAATCCGACCCAGTCATGCACACCATGTTTTAGTGTGTGTGCGTGTGTTTCTCCTGACTCGGTAATGCTACTTCTTTCTAACAAGAAAATCTTATATAGTACAGGTTTAAAACTACATTAACATTTCAAAAACACATTTGAAATCACTGGTAAAATCTGGCAAACAGCTTATGGATCAAAATGTGTTTTTCCAGATTGTTCTGGCTGTCATGCACACGCGTATCTTCACGACAAGGGAAGGCTTTTCCCATTTATGCCTTTACCAAGAAGGTGACTGATGCTTTTTATTGAATCAGAATCAGAATGTTTATTTATCAAGTATCAAATGGACAAGGAATTTCTCGAAGTGCAAGAGTCAACATAAAATTGATGCAATAAAATGAATATATAGAAAAAGAAATACACAGACACACATGCACACACACACACACACACAAATATATATATAATTATATATATATATATATATATATATATATATATACATATATATGTGTAGGATAGGATACAACTAGTGAATTATATCGTATGTCTCTGGAGAAACTTACCAACATGAATTTCTTTACAGGGTTGGTGATAGGATCCAGGGCTCGCAATGTCTGCAGCAAAAATGTAGCCATTTTATTTACTATCCAAAAATCAAGTGAACCTACATAAGAGGTTTTTCTGGGTAAATTAAATAAATAGTAAGAGACTGGGTGGCGCAGTGGGTAGAGCTGTCGCCTCACAGCAAGAAGCGCCTGGGTTCGGTTCCTGGCCAGGTGACCAGGGTCCTTTCTGTGTGGAGTGTGCATGTTCTCCCTGTGTCTGTGTCCGTTTCCTCCCACAGTCCTGACATGCAGTCAGGCCAATTGGACATGCTAAATTGCTTCTAGGTGTGAGTGAGTGTGTGAATGTATATGTCTGTCTGTCTGCCCTGCGATGGACTGGCGACCTGTCCAGGGTGTATCCTGCCTTCCGCCCAATGACCGCTGAGATAGGCTCCAGCTCCCCCTACGACCCGGAAGGATAAGCAGCTTAGAAAATGTGTGTGTGTGTGTCTGAGGCCAAAGCCTGATCACAGAAGTATCATAAAACAATGTTTTGAGCATCAGACAACATATTAGTAACCTATTTGTACAATAACTTGTGAGGTCTAACTCCTCTCAACACTACTGTGAACAATTCTGACTTAGTACGTTTCTCTAGAACGGTGCATTTTACATCAAACCACTCTGAAAGACTGTGTACATTGTACCAATTAAATTGTGCAGAAATTTTGAACAATTAGTGCAATTCCCCTTTAACCCTGTGTGACACCATAAGTGCCATGTTATTTGTTGCTTATACAGTCGCAAGCTGGAATTGTTGTGTAAATAATAACATGAAAAATGTAACAGTCTGTGTAGAGACAACACAGGCTGTGGTAGATTTGTCCACGTGAATATGGTCGATGATAAAGTCGGATAAGATATCCTTGAATGCTTGATTTCCCCATAGCAAAAGGGTGGAAGCTACCTGTCAACCTTATCTGCGTAGAGAGCACATGTGGTCTGATTAGCTTCAAAGAAAGTGTTCACTTTACTTAGATCCCTCTCTGTGGGAGGCAGTACAGCGTGTTTTTTCCACAACACGCTGCTGTTATTTCTATCTGAATGCCTACCAGAGTATCAGCCATCACTAATAAGAAGATAATGGTTTAGAATGATTTTTATTACAACAAATTGAAATAATTAGATTTGTTAACTGCTGACGTTTGTTTGAGATCATTTAAATATTTTCCATGTATTTTCCTAATGCCTCAATATGTTTTAAAATGCATGTAAAATACAAAAAATATGGATATTCCACATTATATCTTTGTACTGTTCTGATCTAATCAGAAGTGTCTGTCGTTCCCAGCTGGCATATTTACATTTGCAGATTAAGATTTTGCTCTTTGAACCTTTGGCAGTGGTCTTAATCAAACTGAACATCATTGATCAGGTCAGAGTTTGCGCAAAGCTGCTCAACTGTTATCTGAAATGCTTTGACGGATGAAGGCAACTCAGAAGTACTGAATAAATAACTTTATCTGTTAAAGTGCGCCTGCTCTTGGCCTACTTTTTCACTGCTGTGCTTTATATTTCTAATCTTTCCTGGTCCTATTGCAAAATATTTGTACAGATGAAGACAGCATAGCAAATCACAAAATTGTATCAGTTATACAAGAATTAATACTCTAACACGCTCTTCTGGGTGTGTTGATCTGGTTTATCTAACATCTGCAGCCGTGTTATCATATCTAAACATTTTTCAAAACAAGAACTTACCAAAACTCCCTAAGCTCTCAATTCTGTTCTTAGTGCCTCGGCTTGGAAACAGGCCAGTTAGATTGTGAGGAATACAGTATAAAGTATAAATAGGTAGGATTAAGTGCACATCTAGCGCTTGAAAGTCAAGACATAATTTGAATATCAATAACTAGTTATATGTTTCCATTTATTCTGTCTTATGCTGCATAAGCATGTGATAGAAAAGCATGGCAGACCCGTAAATCGACAACGTAGACCATTGTTTGGTGTAGAGGGATTAATGTGCTTTAGAGACTCACGACTTTTAAAAGAGTTCTTTAAAGTTTTTCTTTTTTTTTTTGCTGAATAAAAACCCATTGAATTTAGCTTCTAGTGGAGCGGTCACCTTCACTGGAAAGGCTCAACGGAATGAACTGCAAATTCCGTCTTCAGTCACTGAAATAGCGGCATAATAAAAATGTATTACTCATATAGCTTATGATGTCTCATTGGTAATGTGATCAAAAGCCAATCTGATTATTGCCAGCTGGGGTCATCTAGACGCATAAAGGTGCCAGCATTTAAATATTGTCATTGGAATATTCATGAATATGGAAAGTGAAGGTCAAGGCTCTGCGCAAAAAGGTAAATATTTCTACATTCATTTGCTTTCACAGGTATGATATGTATGATTCATGAATGAGAGGGAGGGAGATATTTCTGGAATGGGAAGGGGTTAGGAAAAGGTCATGGCAAAAACAACTATATTTTATACCCACCAGACTTGAGACTGGCTGAGGTCCTGTTGTTGCTGTATGCTGACCATGGGACTGAAGACTTCACCTGCTGTGACAACACTGACAAAACAAAGCAAACGGCATTGATTAACTTTCCCAAATTAGTTCAGAAAATTAATAATGTGGTGACCTAGAGGACCTGGAGCACATACCAGGTTTACCATAACACGTTTATGGTTTCAGCTCTTCTTCATTATTTTTCTATAAATTAAAAATGTTAGTGAGATATAAATTACATTACACAGTTTCTGATCTAGCTTAAACTTTTCATTTTCCAATCACTGCCGTTTAGAGACATTGCTTTTAGGCAACAAACATCTACAGTAGTGTTTTCCAAAAACTGTTTTGGTTGATTTGGCCTTGAGCAACTTTTAGAATTTACTGGCTTATTTTCATGAACCTTATCCAAAATGACCCTGGATACTGTGGTTTTTCGGGAGAACATCAATAATTAATGTGTTTATGCTTTACATTCTGTGGTTTGTTTAATTAAGCTTGATCAGAGGAACTTTGCACAACTCTGCCTGACACTAATTGCTGTTGATTGAAGAAGCACCAAAAGCCATGGGCAGAAATGAATTGATAATATGGGTCTTCTTTGGTTCTCAGGAGGAAGCCCTTTGCTTCCGGTAAATTAAAGAAACAAAGCCAGTGAAAAGATCTAAATTTGCAGTTGGTGATGAGAAGACTGGTGGGAATGGCTGTGTAAACAAAATCTTATTGCTTTGGGCCAGAGGGAAGTGTAGTGAGGGGACTCAGAATTATAGGCAGAGAGGACGATGAAAAGTTGAAGGAAAAAAACGACATGTTGCACCCTTATTAAAGTAATGAGCTGGTTTTGAGAGACTGAATGTGAACTATTAGTATAATATTACAACATGAATACATGAACTATGTGGGGACAAACCCTGTACATTTACAGGAACAGGAAAAACATTCTTAATTTGTAACAGAAGTTAATGTTCTGCTTATTATGAAATTTTAGCACTATGCAAATGGTAACTGGACTTACACAAAAAAGTAAAAAAAATACAAAAATAGAGATGGTTGCGAGTCAGCGATGAAGTCAGAAAAGTAAATACTTTTGAAAAAAAAAAGAATTCTGGGTACACTTGACAAGATGAGTAACTCTGGTGGGATTTGCATTTTCATTAAAACAGGTCTTTTCTTCTTTCATTGAAATAGCCTTGGCTCTTAGCCCAGAGCACAAAACCTCATCAACCAACAATGACCAGAGTTCACACAATGCCTGGACAGTTCAGAGGGCCCTCTGTGGGTTAGTCCTGGAACTGGCCTCATGAAGTTGAATTTTCATTGATGTAAACAGACCTATAATTCTCTTTCTTCCTGTGTGAGTGCTGAGGAAGTGTGCAGTGTACTCACATCAGGTTTGCACTGAGCAACTCACAACAATATGTTCTCTTAATTGACACAGAATCTTTACATTATGTGGAAGTTCTTCACACTTAAACATGTCATTTACAATGAACTAGCCATGAAAAGTTCATAAAGGAACCAAGAGTGTTTCTTCTATGGCAGTGCTGAAGAGAACCTCTTTTTGGATGGTTTATTTTAAGAGCACATGATACTTTTCCATTTCTACATCATGACATCTACACTTTGAAATGGCAAATGTGGGTGTCAGTCTATTGTACAAAGCTGGCCTATGGCTGGCTTAACCATACAGGCTGTATAGGCTCCAGCCAAGCCTGTGCTAGCAAGCGCATAGGGCCTCGCATCAGTGGCGTCAAAGTAAGTTTGAATCTTTGACATGCTAATTTTTGGACTGTTATTCTACCCATATTGATTACATCCCGAGAAGGACAGGGGTGGAGTGAGAGCGGGCATGGGTGCTCTATAAATATCAAGTTTCATTTAGCATTAGACTATATATTTTTCATTATGCAAGTATCCAATGCTGATGGTTACGTTTATGCTTTTGAAACTTTTCTTAAGTCCTCACGCTGTGCAAAGGAATCTCACACTAATGAATGTCCATAAGTTCTCATGACACATTTGCAAGTGACTATCTTTTGCATAGTTTTTACTATTGGGTCATGTTGTAGCCTATTGATAGGCCATTTTATGGCACTAGCAAGGACAGCGTGTGGAGCAGCTCTCATTCCATGATCACTCTGGTATCGTTCATTAGGGCCTATGACGTCTTGACGCAGTATGGGTGGTCAGCCACTGATGCAGGGTTGGTTAAGCTAGGCTGGTTTTGAATAGTTGACTGAATGTTTCCGTCTTGCCTCCTTTCCTTAACTTTGGTGGAATTGAAGCCCATTGACTAGTAAATATGTCTGCAGAGCCGACTAGCAAGTATATCTACACAATCACAGATCATCAAAAAATCAAGAAAAGCAGACTGGAAAGAAATTTTCATTCAGCTATTCTGATATTCTGTTGCTCCCGCGGCCCACAAGGATAAGCGGTTTAAAAAAATGTATATATATTCAGATACTACCTGTCCAGGGTGTTTCCTGCCTTCTGCCCAGTGACTGCTAGGATAGGCTTCAGCTCCCCCCATGACCCAGAAGGATAAGCAGCTTAAAAAATGTGTGTGTGTGTATTCAGATGCTGCTCTAGTTAAATGTCACATAGGAAGATTGCAAGAGTGGCAAGAAACATCAACCTCAAGCTGATAACCTAATCATATCGATTTAATGGAGAAAAAACACAATTTTGTGGATTTATCATGTTTGATATCCACTAACTATCTTTCCACAAACTCTTTGCTTTCCACCTAAATGATACAAGATGAAGTAACCTGTGTTGTGACAAAGCTAGTAATGTTAGCTGACGATTGCCGATTGTCTGCTTCTCTTAACCCATTAAAATCCCAGGCTTACTACATACTACACTGTCAGAAAAACTATGAAACTGACACTCGGGCAGTACCCCTCTTGTCACTGGTGTGGTACCTTCAAGGGTACATTTGAGTACCTTTAGTCAGGGAACATAATTGATAATGATAATCCAATGAAATTATATTTTCTAAGTTGTATTGACTCCACAAACCCCTTCTTGTCTCCAGGCTTTATATTTTATTGTCCTGTTTTAAAACTTCAGGTTATGAAAAGGTGAAAATACGTACTTTTCATCTGGGAAAAATGTATTTAAGGTTCACAATTGGACCCTAACACCACTGTTGTACCTTTGAGGGAACATCTAAATTGTTTGTATCTGATGAATGAAGAATGTCCCTGCACAGAACCTTTATTCATAACAGTATAAGCCTTATTATTCAGTATTTACAAGGACTTCAATGCAAACTGGCTGAGCTATTCTTACGTTGTAGAAGTGTGTAATAAACCTTTGGACCTGCTGGTTGGCCTTGGCCGTTTGAGGAGTTAAAGAGTTTTGACTGACAGCATAAGTGTTAAGCCACATATGATCTAATATGCATGTTTGAGGGGTTTGTTATGGTACAGTACAATAGTCATGTCATTACTTTGCTAACTAGCTAAGTGCTTGCAAAAAATGTACAGTGGAATATGCTCAAATTTAGCATACTCTAAAAGCACAAAATGGCTTTAACACGCTCAGTGTTGTAGGTAAGTTCTCTGGAAGAATCTAATTCTCTTTCCTCTACCGACTGGGCTACAGTTTCATCACTGTATAAGCGATGCATTATAGGCTTAGGAGATGATGACTGGGAAGTCACTGTGGCGATTTATGCTGGCATTTTCTGGCCAACTAACTCTGACAAATCCTAATGCTCAGTGGACACAGGTCAGCTGCTGGGAAGGCCACAGGACTTACCCAGCATGCCCTTTTTACCCATGAGGCTATGAAGCGTGATGTTTTGACAAGTGGAGAGAAGGATGGACTGCCTGATGCTTGCTGATGTCAGGCTAAAGCTGGTCACTCATGCTCAGTATGGCCTGTCAGTTCCATTTGGGAAATGGGACGAAGATAGATGGTCACTTGCATGGTAAATGAAGAACATCTTAAGCTTGATCAGTAATTTTATCATCATTCTGTCTTTCTTTACTCTTTTATGAAGGATGTATTCATAAATATGTTCATTGCATTGCATTATTCTGTATGTATGTAGTGCTGTACATAAGTAGTGTTGCTGTGCATCCTTGACCAGAGCTACGGTAAAGTCCAGTCCTGTACAGCTCTGGTTCTGTAAAACTCTGATTGCACTGTACTGCATAGTTAGTGATTTTTGTGCTTGACAGACCTGATTCAAGGTATTAGCTGCCTGACAAGCTCTAGCTGTGGAGGTATTATAGGACCTGAAGAGAGTCATTAGAAGTAGCACCTGTTCATTTCAGGAGGATTTGGTTTGCTCAGTGGCATATATGCTACCAGAGGTAGGTGTCTTGGAGCCCACCATCTTTGCTTCTTGGAGATGTTTCTGTTCTAGTAACAAAAATGTTTTCTTCAAAATCTGAGCCAGTGATGTAAGTTTTAAATTTCACATGACTCCCCAATCACAGAGAATTCTTGCTAACTAGCTAAATTACATTAAAAAAATAGTCAAGTGACAAAGGAACTTCTCATTTTTTTAAGTGCTCCTGTAAACAATAACTGAAAAAGAAAACAAATGAAAAAGATTTTTTTTTATAATTAAACATACCAGTAGAAACTAAGGCATTGAAGAACTATATCATTGGAAAAATAAAGTGATTTTCAGTGGAAGTCTACAGAAAATGCTACTTGGTTCCAGACAGGATTCACACTGGTTTGCCACTACAGTTAACCAGCCAAATGCTGCACTCTGATTCTAGCTGACAAATTCTTCAACATGGGTTTGAGCATAGAAAGCACTTGTTATGTGCAGGTTTATGGCTCTCCAGGACTATTTGACTGTCTGTTTGACAGGTGAGTCCATGAATCAGATGCCATTCTGTGTCCCACTGATATAACATTTAGAAATATGTTTGTAAAGTAAAAGATAAATGGCATTTTAAAAATAGGTAAAGTGTCCTTCACAACAGCCTATGTGCATGTTTCAGATCAATAACTTAAAGCATCAATAACACCTTTCTACAGCACTTAGGAAACAGCCTTTTGCCTGTCCCAGCCCACTTCACCTTGAAATCAATCATTAAAATACGTCAGATATCATATCATTTTTCCATCAATGTGTGAAGTGAAGTGCTGTGCTGTGTCCCTCAGCATTCAGTCGGCTCTCTTACCTGAACACATTTACCATTTTAAATATTTGGAATATCTTCAAGTCACATGCTCAATAAGAAGCTGTATCATTATCATGGGAAGAGGAAAAATCTTCTCATTCTTTTTTTTCCTTTCTTTTTAAAGATATCGAGATATTGACTGATTATGTCACTTTAAAAGTTAACCCTGTTACCTGAACTAAAAATGGAAAATAAATTGTTACGTACTACTTAAAAATAAAAACATTAGAATGTCATTAATGTCCTTATACACATTTTGTGTGTTTGATAATTCTATACTAAAAATTCAACTTAAATTCAACTCAAGTTACTTACTCACCCAGTTGTCAACAAAGAAACCTTGTAAAAGTGTGAGATATTGTTTCTGAGACAGGTTAACACATTTTTAATGGTTAAATAGAAAGAAAGAAAGAAAGAAAGTATTTGTTGAGAGTTACAATGGGCTAAATGACACCCCGGTCAAGGAACCACCCTAACAAACCATGTACTTAATACTTACAGGGCAGTATCCTACATTTTCTTGTATTTCATGTTTTCCTGCTCAGGCCCCTTTATGACATTTATGTAGTTTTATGTTCCAAAAACAGCCATCAGTCTTGTTTGTATTATCATTTTCCAACGTCTCTTTATCCCTTAGGATTAAACAGGATTTAACAGATTAAACAGTTTTTGTCACTGTGCCTTCAAAACTGAAATATGTAAATGATCTCTGTTCCCATTGGCCACCATACATTGTGCCTTATTCAAAAAACAATCGGGACCAGTCCTTATAACTTGAATGGCCAGGCTTAACTGATGTTGAGCGTACAGAGCGATCTATGCATATGTGTTTGTTTTCATGACATCACAAAAACAGTGCCTTCAGAATGGGTTGTGTTTAAAGCTTACTATTGATGGACTTGGATTGTATGGACTTGGACAGTGAACAGTACATTTAAACAATGTTTAAGTTTTCTTACAGTTTTCATGGTCTTTGAGTTGCCTGAGGAACCGCACATGCGTTTACACTGACGCACACATACGTACACACACATACACACTTCTAACTTGTGGAGTTCTTGACTGATTATAAACAGCTTGTTACTGGGCTGGGTGTGGGAGCATGTTGATTTGCAAAGATGCGGGATAGAGTGTTCTTTACAGCAACAGCTTTTCAAACAGACGCTGCTGCTGATGGGATTGACTGCTCTAAGCTCCTCGGCTTTGAAGAAAAGGAGCTTCCTGTTTGTTTATCAGAATAATATAGCCGTCAGTTCAGCCTCCACACAGACACAGGGAGCCAGACTTATCACTCAACAGGAATGAATCATACTGATGCGTTTCAGCACCAGAGCAGTCACTTTAAAAAATCATTGTGATTTTATCACACATACCAAACCGTGCAATATTGAAAGATAATTAGGATTTTGTCATACTTGCTGAGATATAAAATACGGTTGTTTTTGCAAGAATATATCTCCAAAAGAGCAAATGTTCAGAAGGGGATGAAATCATGTTAAGTGATTTTAGTAAAGCTTCATATATGCCCAGGCAGGTTGAAGGTCAGCCTCATTCAAACAACAACAATGTGAACAACAATAACAACAACAGCAACAATAAGAAAACACTGCACTGCTACTAGAAGTAGTCAGAGTAGTATAAATATATACTTGGTACATGTACAGTCAACTCCATAAATATTGGCACTGTTTGTGAAGATGAGTGAAAAAAAAAATTGTGATTAATTACCTCAATTTTTCAGAAACAAATCTAAACTTTCATTTGAATAAAATCAGTCCAAGAAATCAATGATCCTTATATATATATATATATATATATATATATATATATATATATATATATATATATATATATTTTAACAAAATCACAGGTTTTAGAATTATTGGCACCCATGCCTTTAATACTTTGTGTTTTATTTGGCCTAAATCCTTCATATTATTTTTGTGTTAAACTCATTCTCCATGTTAACAGAAATGTTCTTTTGTTTCTGTGTACTATATTACTGTACTGTGTTTTATTTTATGACTTACAGGGCCCCACTGTAAATGAGATTTTTGCCTCAGTGGGCTAACTTTCCCCTGTAAAAATCAAATGAAATAAAAAACAGCAGAGAGTCTTCTCCCATAATCCTTAATGAGATTGAAGAATACAGAGCAGAGAATATGAGATCACTCCTCCATAAAGAATTTCTCCAGATCCTCCCAGGCCCTGGAGATGCTCTTTTGGAGTCTCCCCACCCCACAGGTTTTTTCAGTAGAGTTTAGGTCAAAGGACTGGGATGGCCATGTCAAAAAAAGTGTTGATTCAGATCTGCCCTGTGATGGACCGGCGACCTGTCCAGTGTTTTCTGCCTATCCCAATGAAAATTGGGATAGGCCCAGCACTCCCCCCACCCCCGCAACCCAGGAGGATAAGCGGCTTAGATAATGTGTGTGTGTATGTGTATGTGTGTGTGTGTGTGTGTGTGTGTGTTGATTTGGACATGCAGTGGGATCCAAAAGTCTGAGACCACTTTTTTTTCAATTAAACCTGGAAATAAACAACAGAACATTTTAAAATCTTGAAAAAATTAAAACAAAAAAGAAATATTGAAGTGACATTTGCACTATTTCCAGGTCACTCTTCAAATTTAAGCAAATTTGTGTCACTGACCATGTTATGGCCTTTGTACAGAAAGGTCAGATTTCTTTGGGGGTCTTATTCCTTCTATTGAAGCTCACATTCAGATGACTCTCAGGTGGATTTGATCTGCTCATCAGAGGATTTTGTCACTGTTAGAGATCAGAGTACGTGTCAGCTTGAATGCATGCTGTCATTAATGCGAAAGATGGACCAATACTATAAATTCTGAAATTATACAAACATTTCAAAGATTACTATTTTTCACTCAGATTGTTATGCTGATACATAGTTTGAAATATAAGTTGCAATAAAAAAACGAAAGAGAAAAGAATGCAAAATAGAAGCATTTTCACAAGTGCACTTTTTTGGAACCCACTGTATGTTTTGGATTATCGTCCTGCTGGAAGATCCGACACAATGCAGTTTTAGCTTTTTGGTGGCCAGATTTAGTTCTGCCATCTTGCCATGTATTCTAAAAGGGTTTCAATGGCTTTTGGAAGAATAATATCATCATAGATCCTCCACCATGCTAAACAGTGGGGGTTATATTGTTTCCTGTACTGCCATGCTTCTTTCAATGCCAAACCCACTTTAAGTATTTGTTACTAAAAAGCAAATCTGACCTACAACCTGGTTTCAGACAAAGTTCCATAAGTGTCAAGTGAACTCCAGATGCTTACAGTTGTGGTTAGATGAAAGAAAAGGTTTTCTTTGGGAACGCCTCATAAACAGTTTGTTGGCATAGAGGTGACATCTAACTGTAGGTCTGGAGACTTGGCGACCCCAGAATGCTACCATCTTCTATGAATCTCCAACTGTGATGCTTGGAGTAGTTTTGCCTCTCTAATCATCCTCCTCACTGTGGATGGGGTTCACCTTATGTTTATACCTGAGTGAAACACAAAAGTCATAGATCACCGCTTAAGACAGTCATGTCAAACTGAAGACCTTCCGGGCCAAAGTGCTCCAGAGATTTAGTGTTTACCCTCATCTAACGCTCCAAAATCAGTTCATGAAGGCTTAACTAATTAGCTGACGAGCTGAATCAGGTGTGTTTAATGAGACAGTGTGCTGAAGTCTGTAGAGTTTTGGCCCGCAAGTAGTGGAGCCTGATACATGTGGCTTAAGAGTTCCTGAACAGTGAATTGGACTTAACAAAGTAAAATATGAATGGGAACATACTTCCTGAAGAATTTCTAGGAATGCCAATAATTGTGACATGTGGTTTTGTTTCCAAAGATCATTTTTTGATGAGTTTCTGTTTTCTAAGACTTAAATGTTTCCTCATATTTTCAGTGTGAGACTGAACTATTTACCACAGTGACTTTTTTAGGACCCTTTTTTTACCATCCATCATTACCAAAGGTGCCAATAATTATGCAGCAAACAATATAAATGTATTCATAAATGTATCATCTTTATGTGAATGTTTATGTACAGCAGTAAAAATATAAAAAATAAAAGTAAATAATAACAGCAAACAATGTATTATTATTATTATTATTATTATTATTATTATTAGCAGGAGTAGTAGTAGTAATAGTAGTAGTAGTAGTAGTAGTATCAGTGTAAATGTAAATAAATAAATACATAAATAAACATCACTGATACAGGAGATTATTTTCATGACAAAGGCAATAGGCTGTATGGGATGAACCACATCAGGGTTAACTTAATGTAAGCCGACCCATCTTGGAGCTAGTTTTGTGAACAGAAAAGGGCTGTTTGCTGTTCCACTTCACAGCATCAAAACAACGGGGGTGGCATACATTTCCGCGAAACTCATATCAGACATTAACCTCCAATACGCAGTCAAGCATGTCCTTAAATTTCTATCATCAGATTCTAGACCCTGAACACATTCATGGTTTCATGGTGATGGAGCTTACAGCGTCATTTCAAGCTGAGTGCGTATGCCTAAATCTATTGTTCAAGCATTCTAAGTATGTATGGTTCATTTACCAGGCGTGAACACACACACACACACACATACAGAGTGCTGCGCTATAGCACTGGCTGAGCTGAGTGCTCTCTCAGCTCATCCTCAGTCTGCTCACATTCAGAGCTCTGCCTGTGAATCCCATCACATCCACATAATCAAAGGCATTTTTCTGTAGGCCTGGGATGTGCACCCAGCACAGACAAGGTGAAAGCACTGAGGCATGTTTTCTGTTGTGAACAGAATATTCATTATAAGAATGATTGTGAGAGGGTTTTTGGCTATGTAGGAATACCTCTGGGGATGTTTTGTGATTACCTAGTCCTGCTCACTTTATGCAGAGAGGTCTGTAGCAGGTTTGGGGGAAAAGAGGTCTCTCTTCTAGAACGCTTGAGCAGATCACCAGGCTCTACAGCTGATTCTGGCATTGTATTTGACGATCGAGAATATGAGAAATAAATAAACTGGAGTTCCTGTTCGCACAAGTCATTGTGTAACTGCTACACCCATAGGCACCGACTATGGAGGGCCACTGAAGCACTGACCCCCTAAAACTTGAGAAGGAGGTGGGTGATGCCTTCCTAACCCTTGTGCAAAGCTTGAGAAAAGCTGTGATAGTGAAACCACACAGAACAGTCTGAAAACACACTACAGTTAAAGTGAAACTGGGCTTAATATGGGATTTTAGGCATGCAGGTCACCACGGCAACCAGAAAAACTGCTATTTTTGCAAGTGCGTATTTCCCTCGGTGGTTCTTTCCCCCGTGCAGGGTTGCCAGATTCGTGGTTTTCCCATCAAATTGGGCTAGTTTGAAAATGAGCAGAAATTATAAAGTCACCAGGTCTTTTTTTGGGGGGTGGGGTTGGGGGGTCACTTTCTGAATGTACCACAGGTGCCAAAGAAGGTTTGATAAATTGATGGCTTTGATTGTAGATTGGTTTTAGTGTTGAATAGTTGGCAACCTAAGGACACCTAGACAAAAGAGATGGTACAGAAGAATGTGGCACGTTTGGTAGCATGTTGCTGATAGCCAGCTTAAGGTCACATCCTGACCATTCTAAAATTGAATTAGGGCATATGTGGATGGAATCTACTTCGAATCATTTTTTTTGCACCGTGGGGTTTGGTTCACTCTGCTATGTGGTTAAAGAAGTTTTTTCTGCCCCCTTTTTTAGTGAAGATGGCAAGTAATGAGAGAGATGAACTAAAATAAGTGAAGCTTTTATTAGAGTTGTTAGAGTTATTAGAGAACCTGAACTGACGTGCCAAGTTCAGTGGGTGGAGGAAGGGTGGTGGAGAGATGCCGTCAAAGTATGATTTTTAATAAACATGATATAATTGCAAAAGTGTATGAAAATGAAAAAGAAATAAATTATGAATTATTTAAATATATTCACTCACGATTCCTGCTTGTATGTCCCTCCCCAGGTTAAATGTATCATTGGGTAAGGTTCAAAAAAATTTTTTTTTTCCTCTTTTTTTTTCCTCAATCTAATGTTTGACCCAAGTCACTGCAAATGTCTGCACTAGTTTTTAATTTAAAGCACGTTTTCTAGATGCTGAGCATGCATTGTAGGGAGGACGTTCCATTTGTTTCGAGACCACTTCCTTCCATCTTGTTCTGCTTAGACCCAGTATGACAAATGAGGTAAAATAATTATGGCTGGTGAATGTACAGTGTGATACCACAAAGTATTTGGACATGTTAATCATTTAACTTTGAAATTTTTAATGAATGTCTTTAGGTTACTTACAAAAGGGTTAAAAACACTTTTAGCACGACATCAAACTGATGATAGACTCTTTGTGCATAGAAAATCTGGAGATGTACTCCAATCAGACTGCACTAAGGGTACTGTAAGGGTACTGGTTTATTTTCTGACAGTGTGAGTGAGTTTGTGTCCATGGAAGGGATCATGAACTCAGAAGGCCAGTGCTGTGCACAGATTTTGGTGAGTGCAGTGGCTGATGTGTTTCAAAAGGACACTTCTGGGGGCATTTCTTAAAGCGTTAATATCAAGATTTTTTTTTAGTATATGAAAATACCATACTAGACAAAGTTATTCTAATATTGTCGTATTTTTTATGCAGAATATATAAAATTCATTTTAAAACATGTATATAAGTGATTATATTCTTGTTGCAAGAACCAAGAACAGAGTTAATCCTTTTAATTGTCTTTTTAAGTAATTACAGTGATAATTGTAGTAGTGTTCAAACTCTTTACTGAACCATTATTTTACTGTTTCATTCTTTCCAGGAGCTTACACTATGTGAGGCGAGCAGTTAGCTAGCCAGGGAAGCTTTGGCCAAATTTAAGTATAACACTAACTAAACTAAATGAAAATGCTATAAAGCTCTGTCAGTTTTGCATTAAACTAGACTTTCACAGCATGTTTGTATTAGTATCAAAACTACATTTATTTTATAAAGTAGATGAGAAACTAGCAACACTGCATCTTCAGTCTGGTGTTTTTAAAATCCTGTTGTAAAATTATGGACACAACTAAACTATATCTGCCCTCAAGGGACAGTTTTACGTTTTACAATGGAAAACTTAAAACACTCACACACACACACACACACACACACACACACACACACACACACACAAAGAACTTAATATGTTTTTAAGTATAGCACAAATGGCTTAATACTTTTGGAGACTGCAAGTAATTTGGTACATTTTTTGATAGTGAAAATGATTTTGGAATAAATCTTTTTGTTTATCTGTACAGTATTACAGGAAGTTGGGCTGTAACAATATAAACAACTGGGCGCAAACTTTCTGAGGGCTGAAAAAGTGTAAGTCAAGTTCTTATAATGAACTTCCAATAATCAGTTACTCCCAAAGGCAGATATTTGGAGAAGTCTCCTGTTGCAAAGCCAATACCATCTAAACTTTTAGTGCCACCTGTCTCATTAAAATAAGCTCATAATAGCGCACGCTTGATTCATCTGGTCCTTCAAACGCATTTTACAAAGCCAGGATAATAGAAAACATAAACGTCCGACATGCATCCACACAGATTGAATTCACTCACGGTGCTAAAAGTGCAATCAGAGGTGGACGTGTCACCAGATAACCCACCACTGTTGGGGACGGAATTAGATGTCAGGGATCGACGTCTGTGAAATACGGCCGCCTACCCATAATTCCCCTGGAAGCAGGGACGGCACTTTCTGCCGAAGTGAGGAGGTTAACGTTGAGCAATAAAAGGAGCTGAGGAGAATGGGAATGAGGCTAATGAGAGGTGATAAGATTCATTCTAGACCTCAATTTCAAGGATGGAGGAGCCAGTTGTCTTGGAGAGGACAGCCGAGAGTGCCATGAGAGGAGGAGTAGAGGTCCTAATGAAAGACATTAGCTGCTGAGAAACAGTGCGATATCCCTCGAGGTGAAGTGCAATTTCCAACAGGTTCTGCTGACATGGTAGGCCCATACCAAGCTTAGGTGAGTGAACCCATTTTATGGAGTTGTTAGAGGAGGTTCCTGTACTTGCCACCATTTGTACACTCTACCCCTCAGATCTATTCTTGGAGAGCCTGGGAACTGCACATTTTTGTGTTTTGCTGGGAATGCTCTTTATACGGGGTTGAATGACTGCCAGATTGTTGGGTTGAAAGTGTTGAAGCAGGACGAATGCTGAATTGCACAGTATTGTGTCCATCCATTATGATCCTGAAGAAATCTTCAGGAACTCCTAAATAGTTTTACAGTAGTAACTCACAAAAAAAATAAAAAATAAAAAAAACTACATTAGAAAATGTTTCTTTCATTCTTCAGTGGGGTTACTTTACATACTTGGAAATTTCAATACTCAAGAAGAAAGCAAAGATATGTGAATATGCACAACTATGCAAATTGCAAATGCCTCCTAGCTGCCCCGTTTCTGAACCCTACTCCTTCTCCCACCGCTGTGCATGCCATCTCTACCTGTATTACAGACTGAACAAATCGAGATGAGCACAAACAGAGCAGAAAAAATAAGCTTCCACTGTAACTTTAATAATCAGAAAGCTTCTGTCTTTATGTCACTACGACACAAGTCACTGCATTTCACTTGCTCAGATTTGAGTAGTTATCCTTTAAACTTGCCTCACTGCAACATTAGTGAGACAGAATTGCAAGTGGTTTAGCCTTCTTGCTAAACTAAGGTTCTAGTGCTAACAAGGAGGTAAATTGCATCAGTATTGAACAGTCTGAAAATGAGCAGGAATGAACCTACATGGTTGTGTGTGAAGCTGTTTAGGCCTTTCCACAAAGCTAATGCTAGCTTCTAGTGTTAGCTAGAATGTGGCCAAACGTGGAACAAAAGTAGCTTAAACAGCTCCACACAAAATTACACCGGTTACTTGCTCAGATTTGAGTCTTTATACTAAGAACTTCCATCAGTGAGGCTTTAGTGAGCCGGAATGAACCTGTGCTTTGCTAACCTGGTAGCATGTGGTCAGTGCCTGAACCCCAAAGGCCAAATAGAGCCAGCATGAGTCCTATGATTGACCACCCTCACATTCAACCCTAGAGGGTTTGTCATAGGACGTGAGGCAATGGGTGGGGGTGAGAGGGGCTCTCTTTCTCTCTCTCTCTCAGCTCAGGTGCTCATGCTGGCCTTGACGAGAGCCAATCTATGATAGTTTGGCATAAACGTTGTGGACTCATGCCGCATCCCACAGCTCTCGTTGGGGTGTGGAGCTCAGGCACTGGCTTCATGCCGCTTCTTGCAGCATATTTTAGTATACTAAACCATAATAGGCTTTAAGCACATTTATGACGTACAAAACTAAACAGCTATGTAGTGCCCCACAAATCTCTTTTTTCAAATTTACTTAGAAAGTCTGTGTGTTCAATTAAAAAATGTGAACTTTTCTATATTAACAAATTTGAGACAAATATTAGTCTACTTGACCATAATAAACCATCCAAGAAGAGTTAACCATTAAAAAAAAAACACGTTTGAGTTCAAGGGGGTCTTTAAGCCATCAAAATCCAAAACTGAGGTGCTAGTTTGAACTTTCACTGGAGCAGATGCTAGCTAGTGGAATTTGTAGGTCACAAAACACATTTCAGTGTCTTATCTAAGTCTCGGGATATCACAGACACGTATGCTAAATCCTAGGATTAATCCATAGTATCAGTGGCATTAACATTTGTGTTGAAGAAGCTGGCCTGTGCCGGGCAATGCTGGTGCAGCAAGATTTTCACAAAACACAATTACAAATTTCAGCCTGCTAAGCCGCAGCAGCAAAACGGAACTGTTAACACTTGACCCTATGATGAAGTGGCAAAATTGGTTTCTAGGGAATGACTTCAGCTCAGAGTAAAGACCAAAAAAGAGAGCGTGAGGACGCCGTTGTGGCTTTTATGTGAGTCAGCATGGGGAAATAAAAATAGTTCCAATGTAATTTCCACTGTGACAGAAAAGAAATCAGTCAAGTTAATATTACATTCCCTCTTTGAGACCAACTTTTTACATTTCTGTCATTCCTTTTTATTCTCAGAAGTTTGCTGTGTGTGTGGTGTTTCTAGAAGCAAAAAAAAAAAATTGCTTAGTTGAAAGGCTTATTGCATAATTCTACATCTCTAGCCACCTCTGTGATTAAATGGCATAGGAGAGGAGGTTAGCAGGCTAGCATTAATAACCATGCACCTGGAATCAGAGAATTAAAAGAGGGGGAAGGAAAAAATGTGGGCCAATAAAGGCATGAAACAGAAATTACATCGCAGTCATTAAACAACATTAACTCAATTGGAATCCAGTTGTTTAATGAAGTCCTCAATTAGTAATAACAAATGCTTGAAAACATCCAATTGAGCTTCAAGAGTCAAAATCACATGAATATTTCCGGTAACGCACACTTCATTAACTATTCATCACCTAATCAACCATCGTAAATCTTGAACATTCAACACATTAGGAGCTTCATTTTCCTATCAGTGCTCCTTAGTTTTAGTGCACTCGATGAAATTATACTTACATGCTCAATATAGCTACTAATCCAAGAACTGAACCAAAAGCTCTCTGATTAGTTAATGAATGTTCAATTTGCAGGGTGAAGCATCTCCAGTTCAGCACATTTCCTCTTTTTTCCAACTAGAAATACTTTATTCTGTTGTATATAAAGTCACTTGGCTGACAGCTTAAAAATTCTGCCTCCTGATAAGCATTGCCTCTGAGTTACCTTTCAGATGCTTCTATCCTGCACAGCCATTAGCAAAAATGTGAGGCGAGGTTTACTTTATGCTCGGGAAATAAATACAGAATGCCAGCAAAAAGTGGGTCACAAGTATTCAGTTACCTAATGAAAGCTGTTCCAGAAGAGGGGAGAAGATGGTGTTGATACTATCACTTGAGAAATAAGGCCAGACTTTAACGTAATTCACTCCACATAATGACATCACTTGAACTCGAGCCCAGAACAGAGCCGCAGGAAGATGTCTGTTTAGCATTGACACACCTGGCTATTTATAGGCTGAGGAAACAAACTAATTAAGAGATTCTTGCTTCTTCTTGGGATGACCTGTCTAATGCTGAAAGCACCGGGGACGTGAGACATCTCCCTCTGCTGCAGATAGTAATTAAAGTGTTTGAGCAGAAGATGCAGACGTTCAAGGGAATTCAGTGAAACTCTGAATACAAAAAACCCTGAAACACTGACAAGTGAGCTCATTCTCTCTCTCTCCTTTTCTCTATGTGTCTCTCTCTCTCGGCTCTTCTCTCTCTCTTGGCCCTTCTCTCACTGTCCTTTCTCTCTGTCTCACACTTCCCTTTTTTCTCTTCCTCTGTTTCTTTTTCTGTCTGTCTGGCTCTGTCTGCCTCACCCTTTCTTTCTCTCTCTCTCACCCCACCTCTTATTTTCTGTGTATCTCAACTGACAACTCAATTATTGACACACACACAAACACCTCTTTTTAGATAAGGTGAGGTCATGAGGTCCTTATACTTCTCTCTTTCTTGTCTCTCTTTCTTGCTCTGCTGCTGTTTCTGTCTTTATTCCTCTTCCTATGTTTCTCTGCCTGTCTCTCTTTCTATTACTGTTACTCTGTTTCTTTCTCTGTCTGTATTTCCTCTTTTTTCTCTCTTTCTCTGTCTTACTGTCTGTCTTGCACTCTCTCCTACCCACTCTCTCTTTCTGTCTTTCCTTCTCTCACCCTCTGTTTCTTTTTTGTCCCTCTGCTTCTTTCTGCCTCTCTCTCCTCACTCAGCCCCGTTTCTCTTTGTCTCTCTCTATCTATCTCTCTCTCTCTTTCTCTCTCTACCCTCTCACCCAGCTCCTCTCTCTCTCTCTCTTAAAGTTATCTCTCTTTCTCGCTGTGCTTTTGTTTCTCTATGTATTTCTCTTTCTATCTTTTCTATTTCTCTCTGTACTCTCCCTTTATCTGTCTGTCTTTCTGTATTCTCTCCCACCCCCTCTCTCTTACCCCTTCTCTCACTTGCTCTCTCTCTCTCTGTCTCTCAGTCCTCAGTAGCCCCCTGCACAAACTTGTTTTTTGGAATATTAGCGCAGATGGTGATGAGCCAGTGTACTCCCATAAGACTCTCATGCTTTGTAATACACATGACAAGCAGCGGGTCTGTTATATCTGAGGAGACGCTTTTGAGTCAGTAGGTGTGCCGCGTGCTGCTTCGTGGCGGGGGTTGTAATTATTGTCGACAAGAGCAAACACGCGAAACAAAATCAATTTCATAGATTTAATTTCTGCCTGATTAAAAGATACCAGCTGACGTTGATGCTGCGGCATCACACCCAGCCCAGAATACATTGAATCTATTAAAAGATTACAGCTGCTGATGAGGTACAGATTCATTCCCGGTTGACTAATGCCACAACACACGGGACACAGAGCAATCTTTACAATACACACAGAAAATAAATTGCTGAGGCAACATCAGATGGGTTTTGTCTTATTGCCTCATGCAATAAACCTGCTCAGGGTCATTTTTCAATCAAACTATCCAGACTCCATGCAATCTATGAAAGTAAGAATGTGATGCCTTAACAACAAAATTCCAAACAAACACCAACTCCCCAAGACAAAACAACATGACACACACAAAATACCACAAATAACACATATTCACATTTCAAACTAATGAACAATTACATCAGCAACAACATTATGTCCCTTTTTAGGAGGGCACATGTCTACCATGAGCCTCCATGCGTGGCCTTTTGGAGGGAGCACCAGCCAGTAGCAGCTCACTACTAAATATAGGAAAGGGAGTAGGGAGGAAACCAGAGCACCTGGAGGAAACCCACATAGACACAGGGTAAACATGCAAACTCCCTACAGAAAGGACCCTGGTCACCTGGCTGGGAAATCGAGCCCAGTCCCTTCTCGCTGTGAGGTGGCATGGTGGTGCAGCAGGTAGCACTATTGCCGCACAGCAAGAAGGGTACACGTTTGATTTCCTGTCCCAATAAAACAGAACTCTAATAAAGTTGGGACATCATGTGAAGTGTAATTAAAAAGCAATGATGTGTAAATCCACTTTGACCTGTATTTAAGCAAAGACACAGTTGAGTCACATTATTATGAACACTTCCTACTTTCGACGGCGACAGCGAGTAGCTCATGCAGCGTATGGTCTGGGGAATGTTTTCGTGGCTTTCTCTGGGCCCTCTCCTCCTTGTGGAAGGCATTGTCAACCAATTTGGGTATGAATCCATCCTTGAAAATCACGTACACCCATACATGCTGATTGTCTTCTCTGGGGCGGCTGGGATCTTCCAACAAGACAATGCAACATATCACATGGCTAGAAATGTCCGACATTGGTTGGAAGAGCATGACCAAGATTTTCAAGTCCTAATTCCCCGGACTTGAACCCAATTAAGCATCTATGGGACCACCTTGATCATTGTGTTCACTCTATGGATCCTCCCCCACGCACTCTCCAGCAGATGTGGGATGCACTGCAGTCAGCATGGCTCCAGATACCTGTGACAACCTACCAGGACCTTACTGAGTCTGTCTAGCGGCTGTCCGTGCTGCACACAGCGGTCACTCTGGTTATTAGCTGGTGGTCATAATGTGACTTGACTGTGTGTGTATATATACACATAACTGTCAAGGTACATGGTATATGATGTACCCCACCCAAATTTCAAATATCTTATACAAAATTAAATATATGGACACATTCACTCAACGTCCAATCTTTCAAATGAACAAAGTCATATTATCAATTTACATATTAGGTAACATGGGCATACCTAATATCTAAAAGTTATGTATTATTTTTAACAAATATGTATATGATGTCTTTGCACCCAAAATTCCAAATATAGCCAGAGTGCTAAAGAACACCAGTTGCATGCTCTGAATTTGTAACTATTGCATGGTTAAGGGAATAACCTGTTGAATGTATACTGAAACTCGCTTGGGAAGAGGCGAAGTCAGCTGCAACTTTAAATGTCTTTTATCGAGCATCAGGAATATTGACCTAGGATCAGGTCTTATCAGTTCATGTAAACATATTCAGTGTTATATAAAAGGTGTAAGCTGAAAATGTGTACGCTGAAGGATTTGTACCCTGAGTTTGATAAATGTGGGCCGTGGGCCTTATCCTCATCTAACCTGATCTAATCCCCTTCATATATCTCCAGCAGATGTTTCCAGAAACCAGACCACAAGGCTGAAATTACCTCAAATTTCATGCTTTTCCATCCCTATTCATTATTCACCCAGGTCAAGTCATCACTGAACCTGTAGAACAGACCCCTCCAAACCTTTCAATTCGTCCTATAAATTCTACAGGTGCAGTATGAGGGAAAGGTCTTTTGATCTACGACCCAATGGCTTTAGGATTGAAGAGAGCAATGCCATTAGAAATTACCCTCTGACATTTTATCTGCAGGTATCAATCAGTCAGTAGACACAGTAACCCAACGTGAATGGTATTTTCCCTGAACAGAGGGATCACTGGTTTGTCTGAGCTATGGCTGAAATGTCAGGGCTTAGAGTGAGTTATACTGGGTTAAAAGGTCCTGGGCCCAACACCTAATGGCAACATGAGGGGGGAAAGTGGAGCCTTGTTGGGTTCCACTGCATGAATCTATGACAACAATAGGTGGCTCATAATAATGGAGCTGTGGATGTGAACATTTGGAACGGAGGTGACTCAGGGTGGCTGATTAATTGCTTTTTTGGAAAGCGAACAAATGTTTTAAAAGTTGAATGATCAAATGAGTTACACTTATTAGGACATTTACTGCACGCTCCCCACTGACTCTCTAAGGTCCAGGTTTTTGGACGCGTTTCTGAATGTCGTAACTTCTGACAAGGTCGAAAGCTAATGGAGTTCAGACAGAATAGCATCATCCTTCCTGTTTGACCTTGCAATCTTTTCATGGCAAACATAAGAGATATTGAAAATAGGCCATGAACTGAAAGTACTGCACAACATCAGAGGCTTTTATAATAGCTTACTCACTTATTTGCTGTTCTGATGGTGCTGAATTTTGAGTTGCAATCATTTTTACTAAATAATACAATTTTATCTGTTTTGCAGTAACACTGAAACATAGCTCGCAGAAAGCCAGTGATTAGCCCTAACTTCCAAGTGACTATATAGGCTGAACCAACAGTGATGGTATTTTGGGCATTTGGTGCACAAGTTTCAGATATGAGTCAGTAGGCCTGCACTTAATTGAACAGCTAAACAGTATCAAATCCTATTTGAACCCATGATGGCTGTGTTCCTCAAGAATACAATGGTGGTAAAAAGTCACACCTGTTAGAAAGTGACACTATTCCAGATAAGGACTTTCTGTTGAGTCATTTACGTGATAACAAACCACCAGAGAAGAACTATTAAAATGACATAACATTAATTAACTATTTTTATCTGGTAATGAGACATGTTATCAAATTAAGGCAAATGTGGTCTAATAATTCAGAGTTGAATATGTTAGTTGAATAACATTTCCTATGCATTCTGCATTCATAATACATTCTAAATGCATTAATAAGTCATTATATGGCATACATAACAAAATAAAACCAGACATAAGCATGTATAATTACTGTTTCATAGTTGTAATTGCATGCATAGCACTTTATAAGGCAAGAGTATGTGACTTTATGAAGTCAGGTTCCGTAATGCATTATAAAATCTGTTCATAAGAGCATTGTACACACTCATGTAACACACTACAGTGCTTTATAGGGCCAGGCTATTACAGGCGATGAGTGAAGGGAGGTTTTTTTTAACTGTCTTATAATGTTCAAGAATTTTCACTTCAGTAACAACTTACAGAGCATTATAAGTGCTCTTTAAAAGCTTTAAGTAAAGTGAGAGAATTACATCTAACTGGTAATGCAAGACACACTACTAAGAAATTTGTGTATTCAGCAGTACATAGTTTATTTGAAAAGAATAAACAAGCAGTGCCTTACATTCTGTTTCCTACATTTTGAGAGAAAATCTTTATGCCATCAAGGGGTAAATCTTACACACTGAGCATCAGATGTGGATATATCGCTCTGCTCCATCTGTCAACGCAGGAAATGCTTAAGGCTTGAATTAGCAAAGCTAATGTTAGCTTTTTTTTTAAAAAAAAACATCTTTTTTAAATGAATTGGAAACACAGATCAACCCTTATTCCCTCCCTCCTTACAGTATCTTCTCCCATGTTTCCCTTAGCAGTTAGTGATTATACCCAACACATATTTTCCTGGATGTATTCATGTTTATGAAAAGATATTATGATGTGTTATGAAACCTGATATTATAAAGTTGTATCCTCTTGTCTCACGAAGTGTTATGCAAGTAACTGCTTAGAAGCAATTATACAAGCTTATACCAGGCATTATAAGGTATAATGTATTCCATTAAATTACTTCACCTTATGAATGCCTTAATCAAGCATTTTCAATACAAGATTTATAGAAAATGTTACCATTAGTTGTTGCATTGTGTAGTATTCTGTAGCACAGCATAATACCCCTCATCTTCATTGATTTAACACAATTCATGATTTCATATAATTTTTATCATTCATCAGTGTTCTCTCACTATAATACTCAGAATGCATTATGCAAATACATCATATGACCTAATCGTTGTGGTGTCAACCAGTCCAGGCTGAGCATAGCCACTAATCATGTATACTAATAAACACAATTAAGCTAGCATTAGTGCAACTCTTGCCTCAGTTTTTGAGCAGAATCGTAAGAAAAACAGGGATACTAGCTTTATTCACCACAAACTGGAGAAGTTTTTATCCTTCTGGCCAGAGAAAAGCAGCCAAATGGAGGTATCTTATCTAGATAACCAGACGTCTTGCTTAACTTTTAGCCTTTTTCTTTATCTTCTTTATCTGACAAGCCATTTCAGTCATTTGAGTAATCTATTCTCTTCATTATAATGATGATTTGAATACAGTTACTACAGTTATATGGCTGCAATAAGATATCCAGCTTCCTAGCAGTAACATTACCTAAAGAAATTAATTAAAGAAAAATCCAACACAAAAAAGCTGACCTAGCCCAATCCAAAAAATCCACCTCAAAGTAGTTATAGTTTTTACATCATTAGAAGGTGTTTCTCTAGCCTTTAAACAAGAAATTCTCACTCTGGAGACAACGTCAGCACCACTGTAAGATGTGAGTAAGCATGTTTACAACACATTTAGCAATTTACACTTCATTATTTGTTAGCACTGTTGCTCCAGTGCAAAAATAAAGATGCAAACTTTGGACTCAAAACATGTCTTGGCTGATCAATACATTTGGGTAAGAGAAAAATTGGGGAAGCCTGATTATGTGTCAAGCTAACACTTTAACATTTGAAGGGATTAAACAGCTACAGCTGAAAGTGACCAGCAGACTGAGCTAGCTATATACTTTAATATATTTCCAAAGTCTCATGCAATAGTAAACCAGAATTAGCACTTGCAAGGCAAAGTTCTCATGTTGTTGTAAAACCCAGCCTGTATCACAGGACGGTCTGGTCGAAGAACGTGGGAAAACAGACGATCAGATAACGTTACATCATCAGAAACAAGTGCCGGCAGCTGGCTGATCAAGAGACGGTCACTGATGGGTGATGGCACAGGCTTGTCACTACATCAGAGCAACTGTGTGTGTATGTGTGAGTGTAGAGTGAAGTCCATTCTCTGGCAGTCCTCCAGTGCGGGTAGATGGGGAGTGGTGGTGGACATATGGGGAGGGGTGGACGGGGGGCTGCTGGCATGAGGCCACAGCTCCTGTAGGGGATGGCTCCCGGGAGCGACTTGTTCTGTTGCGCCCAGTGAGGACATGTTGAAACTCTCACCATACAGAAGAGGTGTGAGGTCCCCGCGATGAGTTCATCATCACCACATCTGTCTCGCTGGTACAACTGCCAAGATGCTGGAACAACAACAAAAGAAACTTTATTCTGTGTTGTTCGCTAATTGAATTGACTTATCTGTGCTCCACCCAAAGATATGTTCTTTTGTAACATCAGGCTTTACAGAAGGAGGAATTGTCACAATCTTTCTTTAGAGTTGTTATATAATATTGAGTTTGTGGTTTAAAATGCTACTTTACCATGCTGGACTGTTGTAGCCAATCAACATTATCAATATTAGGCAAGTTGGTAACAAGAATGACACATTTGCCACCATGATAACATAAGCTTGTCTGCTCACCAAAAAAAAAAATCTATTCCGACCCAATATGGAAAAGAAATACACGGATATGTATTTTTTATAAGTGAGCTATATTTCAAATATATATTGTTTCATTGCAAAATATATTTCACACACTGAAGTTCAATAAGCAAAAATACATTTTTGGCCATTTTCATACATTTTCAAATGTATTTAATAAATATACTTTACATTTCTTTTCCATTTGAGGATCTTTCATGCAAAATATGCTTTCTTAATTAATAATACATCCTAAATGTAGGCATTTTGATAAATAAGTCTGTCATATTCTACAGTTCCTCATTAAGTTCAATGGGATTTTTGCTAAAGTTCTGTAAAGCTTGTCCAATCTAGCTTCTATTCATCCTTTCCAAAACCATTTTTATTAAGCCGTCATCAACATTTCTTCACCATTTACCCTTAGGCGAATCCCAATGCCATCTTATGGGCCATTACATTAATGTGAAATTGTTGCAATCTTTGTTTAGAATAGCAACATAATATTGAGATTCCAGTTTAAAATGCTATGCAACCAGGCTAGACTCTGTTGTTGTGGTTAATCGACACTATGCAAGTTGGAAACAACATTGACAAATTTGCCGCCATGGTAACATTAGCTTGATTACACGAAGGAAAAAGATCTATCTATTCTGACATTTCTTACTACATGCAAAATAAACATTTGAAATGAATAATGAACCTAACAGTTTCTCATTAGGTTGAATGGGATGTTTGCTAATGCTCTGTTAAACTTGCCCAATCTAGTTTCAATCCATACCTTCCAGTGCCATTTTAAACAGGCCCTCGTCAAATTTTCCTCATCATTTCACCTTGGAGGAATCCTTGATGCCATCTTAAAGGCCATTGCGGTACTTTTTTAGCTTAAGTGAAGTATGACATAAGAGTCAACTTTGGCAGCAGAACTTGCCCAGAAATCTGACACATTTTCAAACACAAAGAAAATGCTGGACAAATCTGTTTACAGCAATAAAAAACTATTGCTCCATCTGTAGAACATGACTACTAATATAACTTCATTAGTTTACTTTGCTTCCTTGCTAGTTAGCAAGCAAAAGGCACATCTAGCAATAAAAAAGGATACATGGTTCCAAAGTACAGCTTATAGCTGTTCATACATCTCAAAAAAGGTCACATTGCAAAGTTTGCTTGAATAGCTGATTGCAAGTGCAGTGTGACAAAAAAATCCATACCTTACTGCCCTCCCTTGCGCTGCAGTGGCCTCTTGTTAGATGTGGGTGTAACGAATTTGCATGTGGTGAGTTGAAGTTGGCAAGTTTTATAAAATAATAAAACCAAACACTGCATTTGTAAGCAGAGCATGGATAGGGTGGTTAGACCAGATTTCCAAAAGCATGTGTTGCAATGCTTATACAGATGGTGTAGCTTATTAATGAGACAATTCACATATTGTAGAGAGACGCCTCATATTGTTTTCAGTTAACAAACACTTGTGCCCCGTGTCTTTTAAGTGGAACTTTTAAGATAAGAGAGCTGGAACAAACAGCAGTGTTGACTTTGAGAAGAGCCGACCCATCTTACTTGCTGATTCAGTAATTTGCCTAGATCAAGCCCAAGGTGATTTTCTAAAAGTAGCCTTAAAGAAGATCTGCAGTAGACACAAGGGATGTGCTCACATACATACTAATGTATGTGAGTAAACATCCTCTTCCTAGCACAGAGTAAGCACTTTTGGAAAGAGATGATGAAAGTACGAGACAGACATTGGACTTTTTAAACTTTCGGCCCGCGCAACTCGTGATGCAATTTGCACAATTTGAAGATTATTTTTCTATCCTCCGCTTTTGGAGCACCATTAGACTGCATGCATGTCTCATCATTACTTATTTAAATCATTTTATTTCACTTTGATGAGAGCAAAGCTTGTAATTGCATGTACCTCATACCATCATATTTCCCTGATTAAAATTTTACACGTCTATAAATAATGCATTTAATCATGCATAATCCAAGACTCAAACAAAGTGTAGCCCTTGCAAATATGGAAACTTTAAAAAGTGTGTTTTTCCATTTCATTAAATGGAGAATAATCTCTTGATGTTTCAGACTCTAACCAAAACACTGGTGGTATTGCAAGGATTCAAGTTGTTATGGAAGCGCTACTGAGATGCGTAGAGAGTGCATGGTGTCTCTATTAGCACATTGGAGAATTAAAATGGAAATGAAATCAAAACATTATGGGCTCTGAAAGCTTGAAACCTTGAATGGTCTCTTTGATGTAAACCGCATGACCACGCTGTCTCAGTCATTGTCAGCGGTACAAGAGCATGCCATTTTGACAAAGAAACAGGTTTACCTCACTGCATAATGCAAGGCCACAGTTCTCCCAGGCTTTGTTCCCTGGGATTTATTTCAGAGTAGCTGCTTCAGTCAGTTCAGGGCTGTGCCTGTCATCTGTTCACAATAGAACACCTGGAGGTGCTCACAACAGCTCGCTCAGGAGCAGCTGCAAGAGTAGAAGAGCAAGCAAGGTCTGTTCACAATCGTTATAAGTTTAGGGAAGGTTCATCTAATCAGGCTTCAGAAATCAGACTGGACAGAGTTGGGAGTCATAAGATTGGTGAAAAATCCCAGGAGCTCTAATTCTGAGGCAGAACAGCTTTTAGCAAATTGGCTTCATTTACTCACTTACTTCAATTTACTTGCATTTTTGAACTTTGCCAAAACACATTGCAGAGTGAAGCTATGCAGTAAATGCTTGATGGCTTCAGGTGCAGTGTCCTCTAATTGTGACTAACACAGATGACGCTGTTAATGCTGGTAAGAATGGTTACCTCTAAAGCCGGGGAGAATGCTGTCCTATCTGTCACTATCTTTGCAGAAAGTAGGATCATGACAGCAGGACAGCTGAAGATTGGCAGCAGGGAACAGATGGTCAGGAGGAGGAGAGGTGGACAGGGAAACCGCGCTGTGCTGTTCACAGCATTGGCAGAAGAGGAGAGTACTGATGAGCTGTGGTAAACTTATTAAAAGAGCAGGACCTATTTGGCCTTCATTCAAAGACCCTACATATTCACTATCTACTTCATTAGAAACTTTGAACTGTATGAGCTTCACCTACCTCATACATCTGTGTAATTACAGACTGTAGCCCATCTGTCTGCATGCACAATTTATCAGCCACTGTCTTCCCCATTTGGTTAGTTTCTGACCACAGCAACGCTGCTGATCAGATATTATTTGGTCAGTGTGTGGTGCTGGTATGAAAGTATAAGGCACAGTGGTGTTGCTGTTCTTTATATCACTGCTAGGTTGAAAATGGTCCACCCAAATATAGTCATAGTAGCTGTGACCACTGATTAAAAGGCTAAAAATTGGCTAAAACAAACTGTGAATGTAAAAAATTGACTGTACATCAGTAAGGTGGACCTACAATGAAAAGGGTTTCTGGTAATTTGGCCTATGAGTGTATAATACTGGGATCTAGCAGTGGGGAATCCTCAGGTTGTAGTCAAATGTATTTAAACCCTGCAAGCACTGTAGCACTACTCCTATTTTGTTGTTTAATTTTGGGTGGAAACAACAGATTTAAATTCCGGAACACAAGTCATTTTCCCAAAGTAAAATGATCCAATTAGCATTTTTTTTCTCCAGAGTATTGAGATAGATACAGCCTTACGAGCTCTCCCACTGGATAGGACTTCAAGAGCTAAACTAAAGGCTCAGCGTCTCAGTATAACTGACAGTGGAATCAAGCAATCATGTTTGGATTCATAATGGATGGGATCAATATCATGAGAAAAAAACATCACTCTAGGCCTTCTGGAAGTCCTAGATACTCACTAACTGTGAATACTACTGAAGAGTCTAACTAGATTTCAGTCAGTTGTTAGAAATTGAGAGCTGTAATGGGAGCTCTATGCCAGGGATCTTTACTGAACGAGTCATGAGCTACAAACCTTCAAATAAAAATGTGGAATGTTTTTTACAAGCTTCAAATGTCTTTGTTTGTCTTAGCACTAACATGCTCTTAGAAACAGCATTATTTTTATTATTTTTGCCCAGGTTTTGACATCTATGGCCTGATTTGCTACAAGTAAGTAAAGAAAAGCTAAAATTTTGTCCCGCATGTGCTATTCAGTCTTCAGCATACACTTACTGGCTTATTACATACACCTACCTTGTTGATATAGCTTGAAGGTGTACAGGTAGAAACTATAGCTCATCTTAAACCATGCACAGTTTGTGTTAGTCATCCTCTAGCCCTTCATCAGTGGGCAGTTTCTGACCTCAGGACCACTGTTGGCTAGATATTTTTAGTCAGCAGACTTAACCATGCAAGGACACTGAGGTGTTTAAAACTCTTACTCTTACCATTATCTGGTCAGTGGTGGTCCCATGGTGGTCATTTCCATTGATTGATAATTTACATGAGGGCTCATCAATTGTGCAGCAACAGATGGGCAACAGTCAGTGACTGTAGACCTTCAAAGTGCACCTAGATGGTAGATGTTTCAGATAAAGTGGCCAAATAAGTGAAGGTACAAGGTAGCTGTAGCAAATGATCTACTTACTCAGTGTATAGTTGATGCAGCTGTCAAAGTAAACAGGCAATTTGTTCTTATGGTTCTGGCAAATAATATGCTGTATCATGCAGTCTTTCTCTTTGTTGTGGTCCATGCACTTAGTTTAAATTACCCCACATAGGAGCATTTGTGAATGAATCAGCATATTCTTATTCAGAGCTGTTTGGTTAATGGTAATAGCCACAATGGCAATAAAGGAAGGACGAACCATGTACAATTCTCTTGAGATTGCCATGTATACATACCCATATATAAAAAAAAAGAAATACAAGAATAAATCAGAAGGCACTGATGGTTAATAGCAACAGAACTGCTCTGAGGACTCAATGACTAATGATGAGTAAACTCTATCATATAAGTAACCCTGAAAGCCAACTGTAGCCTACTGTATTCATTCCTGTCTCTTAAGGAAGCTGCTCTGAGTTAAAAAAAGAGGAGACATTTTCAAATAACATCTGCCTTAAAGTCATTTCTTTTTGAATTAAAAAAGTGATTAAACGTCTGACTTCCACTCTAAAGCACTGAAGTCGAGAGTGCGTGGGTGTTCTGATTTCTCAGCCTGTGACATATTGCAGTGAGAATTTTTTTTTTAGTTTTATGGAGCATTTTCTTCTGTGGTGTGTTGGAGGGTTGCTCCTCTGAAAACAGCACAGATGGCAATAGAACTAATCATCAAAACAAAACAGGTTGCAGCATTTCTCCATTACCGCTGTCATTTCAGCAACAGCAGAAGGCTGAGCAGATCCGACCAAAAACATATTAAAGGGATAACGAGAGCTGTGGAGAGTCCAAACATCAAAAAGACTCGAAAAGGTCAGGCGGTGAAGTCCTGATGTTCTCTGAAACAATCAAAGAAACAAAGTAAACAATAAAACAAATCAACAGCAATCCACTTTTACGTGTTATTGAAGACGTGCAGCTTTTTTTTGTTTCAAATCACAGAAAACATCAAGGAACGACCAGCTGTCAAGGTTTGAAGTGTGTACTCTCTTCAGTGCAAGGAAATAAATTGTGTATAGAGAGGGGCAAAACTTTTGTTTGTCTAGACTTGGCACTGTAAATATATGCACCTCAAGGACTCAGTATCTGTTCAAACAGAGGACATTCATGCAGCTTGAACTCTAACATCCACTGCTTCATTTGGCAAATACATTCAGGGTTGGGATGTAACAGAATACAAGTGTTTGGAATACATATTCAGAATACAGATAAAATGTATCTCTTCAGTCCACATTACCTTCTGAAAAGACAGCACGCTGAATGCAGTTTTAAACACTTACCCACAACATTTTATAAAACATACATCTTTAAACAAAAACTATCAATACTTGTTTATTCAAGGACCCATATCTTATATCTTTCTAGTATTTTAGTTGTTTTAGTCTACTTATAATGTTTGTGTGGGTTTATGTACCAAAACAACACTTTATTTTATATGACCATTTTCCAATCTCTATACCCCTTAAAATTAAACAGGCTGTTTTTACTGTGCTTTTAAGACTGATATATGTAAATGAACTCTGTTCTGATTGCCTGATCTGTATTGAGTGACATTCAAATAGCAGTCCAGGTTAAAACACTGCTTATAACTTTTGCCTAAGTGGAAATATGTAAATGTGCTCTTCTTTGTGACATGACAAAAATAATGAATTCAAAGCAGACTGTTTTTGCAGCTTAGTTTCCAAATGGACTGTACAGACTATGAAGTGAACAATGTGTTTTGAAACTTTAACAGTGTTTACATAATACATTATTTTATTTTTAAAGCAAACAATTTCTAATTTCTTTGCTTATCAGATGAACTCCAAAGAGGGACTCAGCAAATGACTTCTCTGTAAACACTAAAGTTCCTGCTAAAGCCTGAGTAGACTGATAAAACAATTTGATGTTATCTCAGCTTTACTAAGCCTCTAAGAGTCAATCGAACTGAGTCTCGTCAGTAGGGGACATGTTCGGGAGTGAAAAGCTTAGCATGTTGTATTGGTGGCGTGATGTTAAATTCATCATTGATAAAAATGACACAGCTGCCACCTCTAGTGTCAAATTTACAAGAAAATAGTTTGGAAAACATTTATTTGCCTGGTCCACTGTATATGTATTATTTTGTGGTTCATATACAATATATGTGTGTAGTGCTACCACAGATCTGAATTACATCGAAGCACCAATACCGACATGTGTGGCATTAAAAGAATGAATCAATCAACAAAGAAAGCTGTCAACCAGTTACAGTAAAAAACAGGTTTTTTTTAATTAATTCATTGCTCTCCTTTTTACCTATCCATAATCCTTTACCCTTCTTTGTTTACTTTCCATTCTTCCATTTATCCATAAACATCTATTACTGTTCCATAAACAATGATGTGCAAGTCATTTAATGATGTGCAAATCACTTAAACCCTATGCTTACTTGAAAATAGTAGACAACATATCTAATGTTGAAACTGAGAAATGATACTGTTTTTGGAAAATATATGCCCATTTTGAATTTGATGCCAATGACATTTCAAAAAAGAGGCACCAAATGACTGGTAAAGTTGTGTAATGCTTGTTGTCGGTGCTTCTCTTGTTTCTCAGTCCTTATTGATTACTTAAAAAGCATACTTAAAAATGTATTAGAAAGGCTGTATGTACCAAACCCCAGCTAATAGGAATGTAAGCCGCTCTTACAGTTTGCAATACATAATCTATCATATGATGAATATTCTTCATTGTAATACATGATACTCTGGCATCAAAATGCATCTTACCAATTGACTTTCTTGTTCTAGTGATAGTATGTTATGACTAGTCAAATACAACTTTGAACTACTGTTAATTTCTCATTTGATTGGATATATAGCAATAGTGCTTGTAGCATAAACTAGACATTTGTGTGAGTATGGGGGATTATGGGGTTTGTGTTTTGCAAGAACAGTCTGTTAATTACACTAGCATATAATACGTGTGTTAGAGATTTCAAGAAGTCAAAGTCACTCTGACTAGCATAGTGTATCGTACAGAGATACACAAAGTTTGTTGTCTATGGCCAAACCACAGCTTTTCTGCGGTCAGCTGGGAACCTGTAACTCCTGACTGGGTAATCTTATCGCTGTTTCCATATTGCATCTCTTAAAACTCTTCTGAAATGACCTCTGTGTTCTCATGCTAGTGAGGACCATGCTAGATATAGACTGTTACATGTTACAATTGATCATTTGCAAAATAATGTTTGATGTCTCCCAGCCAATTGTGATGATCTCTAAATGTTCTTTCCTCTGTCAAACAAAGGCAAAACTTTGCCAGAACTTAAAATAAACTTGCAGTGAGAATGGCAGTGAGTCAGAATTATTAGACATATAATGCCTGACACTGACTATCCTGATAATCTGGAGGGTGGTGATATTTTTATTTCCTTCCTCAACTGGGAAAAGTTTCGGATAAACTTTGTGGAAAACCAAACTCAGTTTGGTTCAGTGACAAAACTATTAACAGACAGAATTATACAGGCTCTAAGCTAAGCTAAACTTTATCTGGGTTACTGTATTTGCTTAAAATTATTTTAATATGAGGTCTAATGATAAATAATATTACAGAACAATGTTAAGATCAGTTCAGTTAGCTTTTCTTACTGCTGACAGTTATTTTGATAATTCAGTCAGATTAAATAGGAGTGCACATTATGTGTAAAGATGACACTTGTACACATGCCGTTCTTTGTATTACTCCATTGAAGTTTGCTAAAAGACCATGTGTAAAAGATGATGAGTTCTTCTGAGTATTTAACATTGCTCTGACTAGCTCCAGTTTTAGCTTTCTCAATAGCTCATCTGAAGGGGCAGCTTCTGTCATAAAAACCTACCAAGCCTCAAGTAGCTAAACAATTTCTCTGGTTTGATTAATGCAATTATGTAATACATTTCTAGAATCCCTTTTTTGTTCATTTTAAATTGATGTACATCCATATTTTGTCAGTTATCAAACATGATTGTGTGCAATGAACATTTTGTAAAGACAGTATTATGGAGGCTCCCAGGAAGCCTACTAAAAGTTTAACATACGTAGCAGTAATAACTAAGGCAGGCAGGACTTTCTCCGAATTTTGCAAACGGTCAATTATTGTTTGGTTACGTGCATAGAAACAGTGCAATGACATATTCAAATTAGTATCTACTTGGTATAATACATCTGAATAGCTGAATGAGGACTGCAAATGCAAGTTTTCACTAAAAGTACAAGAATGTTTTTTTTAAATGCAAAGGCAAAGACTGCAAGAAGCAACAGCTGCAACAGAGTTGTGAGCTGTCCTCAGTCCAAAATGCAAATAGTCAGCTATGCTAATGAATCATGGTATTGTTATTGCGCCACACAGAAAATACACACACGGACCCAGACTGTGAATGAATGTGAAAGCTTGTATGGACAAATGGTCTTGTCATTTCTCATGTCCTTAGATCTAAATGTTTGTTGTGTCTGCTTGGATTGAGGGAGAGGGAGAAAGAGAGAGTGAGAGAGAGAGAGTGAGAGAGCGAGAGTTAAACCCATTGTGGATAATTAAATCAGAAAATCGGTCCATTTTCCATGCAGTGGTCTGTGCGAAAGCCAGCTGCCATGGGCCATCACTAGTGTATGCTTGCAAACACAAAGCGATTGTCCCTCCACATCTACAATGCCACTAACTTCCTCCACCTTTCCACTGTGGCTGACCCAGTGGAAGGGCAGCCCGCCTGAGGTGCATTCTGGGAGATTTTGCCTGGGATAATGCACATATCGAGATTCAACTTGTGAGATTAGAACACTGGCAGGGGAGGCAATTAGTACTGGATGTTAGATTTTGTATTCTATCCAGGTCTATCTAGCTCAAGCCTGCTCGGCGCCATATATTTTTCTGTTGTATTGATAAAAAGGAGGGAAAAAGATAGAATCCCAAGCTTGAAGGCAGAGGCTTTTCTGATTAACCTATTTTTCACACTGAAGTTATTAACATAATTCATGTTCTATTGTTGTCTGTCTGATTAGCCATGCAAATATGTTTTGCTCACAACAGACTTTACTTCAAAATTGGTACTAAAAACTGCCAGTTTTAGATTTAAAGATCAAATTTGTATCTGCAATGCCAGATAGAGCCCTTTCTAAATATTAAAGTATACTCTTACAAATGATGTTCAATACTATAGAAGAACCACTTATGGTTCCATAAAGAACCTTTTATTTTAGTGGTTTTAATTGGCCGTTGCTAAACAAATGATTGACACGCCAATCAGAACCATCTCTAAACACTACTTCTGTCAAAACTCCAACAAAACTCCTCAGACCAAACCTGCAGCGCAAACAGCAGTGGTAGCAAAATAGTCATAGTTATTAGACTAGGAAATGGTAGAAATGTGTTACTAGGAAACATGGAATTCTGTCACATGCGGATCATGGTGGATAGTGGATGGTGTTGTTTTTATGTCATTCTTGAAACTTAAAACATTTTGCATTATATTAAGCAGAAGACCACACTTGTAGCTCAGTAGTGTCAGAACTATTAACAGGCTTAAATGTGAACTTTGTCTTCTAGATCACAGTTTTTGTTAACACTCATTGTAATACCATGTTTAGCAATAAATAACGTCACAGAACAATATTGATATCAGTTTTCTTAACCCCAATGTTAGCTTTAGTGCTAGTTTTAGCATTAGCTTATCTGATGGGATTTCTTATGCGACATGAAACCCTACCTCTTTACAATAAACGGTTTCCCTGGTTTAGATAAATTAATTTTTGCATTAGATTGGCCTACTCTGATACATCTTGTCTTTCCTCAGTGTCTGTTTTGTCTATGTCTGCACTGAGCATCTTGTAAATCTAGTTTATTGCAACCAGGTAGCCTGAGCTCAAAGTTTGACAGACATGGCAGTAATTGAGTGAGGTGGGACTTTGCAAATGGTCGCTTGTGTCCTTTAGAGTCAACCTAATCAAAATCAATCATTATTGCTTTCTTATTTCTCATCTGTGGTCAAATAAAGCACAATTCATCATATGTCATTCAAAAGACAGAATGACTGTTCTTCCACACTCTTTTATTGAAATGTCTTGTGAGTTTTGATTATATCGCTGTGCACCACATGAAATAATATTGAATAATATTATAACATAATATCCCCCCCCCCCACACACACACACAATCCCTACTGCATGTAGGAGAGAGTTGTTCTGCCATTAGCAGAACAACTGCTAATGGCAGAACAACACAGCAAGGTGGAAGCCAACGACATGCCAGAAATTTTGGGGTGGCATCTGGGGTGGACTTCAGATTTCGGCGAGGGTCACTAGCTGCCCCGGCCACTGGCCCTGGAACGTACCATCATGTTACCAGAAATATATACTTTGGAATTTGTACCTCCTACTTAATACCTAGAATTTAAAAGAAAGTGTTACAAACTCTATTTGGTACATTTATTTCCAAGAGATCCAAGTAGCAGAGAAAATAAACATATTAGAAACAGAATTTTTGGTGTTTTAGAAGTTCAGCATGTGCAGCGTGTGCTAACTCATAGAACAAAATGTTTCATTCTCATGAATAAGACACAGACAAAGCGACTCACATTTAATCTTTTGCTGGGAAGAGCAAGGTAGATATAACAAGAAGCATTGCCCTTCTGAAGTGTATTGTAATAAAAATATGCATTAGGTTTTGATCAATTTCACACTAATACTGAGCGACGCCTTGAATGAAAAATATTCAGAGTGACAGAATGGCATGCTTTCCTCCTCATTCATGAGGAGCCTCCTTTGTAAACAGTCTTCTGGGTTTTTCAAAAGTTCTCCTAGCTGAACGTAAAGTCTGCCTCATGAAAAAGCCTTTGGGAGTAGGCGGTAAGCAAAGCTCTCGCCGTTTCTGTGGCCTCGAAACATGACATGCTGTCAATCTCCAATGCCCGTGGGGTTTGTTTGAGTACTGTCCGGCTGTGTCTGACAAACATGCTACATTATACACCATCCTCTCAGCTAGCCACTGTCACACTTGTCAGCATGGTACAGCTTTTCACCGCAAAGAACCCTCGAGATTTCTCTCTTTCCTCCCCCCTTCTCTCTGTCCCACCCTTCTCTCCTTACTGAACAGCAGCGATTGTCTCGCTCTTCTATGCAGCAAGCCAAGCCTGATTCACAAGCAGGTGTCTTATTCCTTAGTGTTCAACAAAGCCATGGCAGCTTTAGTGTTGTTCTCAAGATTCAGGAGTGCAATAAATTTAAAAAAAAAAAACAGCTCTGCTCTGCATTCACATATGTGGCATACATAGAAATATTATACTTTGCACATGACCTGAGAGGAGCAGAGCTCCTCTCATAAAAATAAAGGTTCCTAAATGAATGCATAGTTTTGTAATCTTTTAATATAGAAACTTTACATTATTTGGAGGTTTATATTAGAGGTCCCATATTCTGTGTTTTTCTCGGTTTTTTTCATATTAAAAGTAGTCACAATTCATTTTACCATGACTATTTTTCAGCTTCTCTTTATCCTTTAGAAGACAACAGACTGTTTTTGTTACTGTGCCTTATACCGGTATATATAAATGATCTATGTTCTGATTGGCATCCCTGTATTGTGTCTCTTTTAAAAGGCAGTCCAGACTGAAACACTCCTTGTAACTTCAGCATGAATGGGCAGAGCTAATCAGCTGCAGATTAATTCAGCTGATATATGTAAATGCAAAGGTTTGGTGACATTATGGGGAGAAAAAAGAAACATTTTGAAAATCATCTATACCTTGCACTATAATTGTCTATTTTAACAGCTCCACTTACTATATAGGTGCACTATATGTAATTCTTTAATTACACGCTGTAGTGCATCTGTTGATCTCCATACTTTGTTAGCCCCCTTTCACACTGTTCTTTAACGGTCAAGACCCCAACAAGGAATAGTCCACCAACCAAAAATATCCAGCCAACACCATCCTGTGGGCAGTGTCCTGTGACCACTGATGAAGAACTAGAGAATGAGCAACACGAACTGTGCAGCAGCAGATGAGCTACTATCTCTGACTTTACCTCTACAAGGTGGACCAAGAGGGTGGTGTGTCTAATAGAGTGGACAATAAGTGGACACAATACCAGCACAGCACACACTAACATGCTGCCACCACGTCAGTGTCACTGACACACAGTGCTGAGAATGATCCACCACTCATGCTGGGAATGGTGGTGCTGTGGGGGTCCTGAACACTGAAGAACAGGGTGAAAGGGGGCTAACAAAGTATGCAGAGAAACAGATGGACTACAGTCTGTAATTGTAGAACTACAAATAATTAAAAACACTTGGTTCCATGACATGATGGAAATCATTAACCCATTTATGCCCAAGAACCTTAAAAAAGTACAATAAGGAAATTTTTTTTTCTGAAAAATGGCTAAATTTTTGTGCCAGGCCATTTTCTTGCACTGCCTATCCAGCAAATATATGAAAATTTTAATAAACCTTATACTATATCACATTCACAGGTTACCCTTATATTATTATCAGTTGCTGTTCTGGATCAGGCAGTATTTTTTTTAGTCCAACTCCTTGTAGTTTTTGTGTAAGAGCCATTTTCTTATTGTACTTTTTTGTCTTTGGTCCAAATTATTTGAGTGGATTTAAGTGAAATCAGTTGTTGTATTATTGAGTAGCTCCCCACTGAAATGTATTGGCCTATTGGCCCATATTTTCACTTCAAGACAAATGATTAAATTATGATAAACAGAACATTTTTCATGAAAATATGCTAAGTTTACCAAAAAAATAAATAAAATAGGAAAATCAGACACTGAAGCCAAAGTGTTTGTTCAATTTAAATTTCATTTTCAGATATGTGCTCAGTGGAGCTCTAAGAACTGCTGTGTTAATGGACATGTAACAATTCCAGTATGGACATGAATGGGTTAAAAAGGTTTACTAATGATTCTTCACACTCCCACATCTCATTTATAGCAATGGTTCCTAAAGGAGCCATCCATTAAAACGTTCAGTAGGGAAGCAATATGATTCTTCTAAAACATCACTCCAAAGAACCCCTTTTAATCTCATACTTTGAATGTCAATGCCAAGCATAGACCCAGGCTCATTCTGGAGCTGGAACCTGCTCTGTGTTGCCTGCGGCTGGAAGTCCAGGGCAAAGCAATTGGTGGAATTTAATGGTAATGGTCACTGTCCAGTTGGGCTGTGCTGTTCTACAATATGAGGAAACATTCAAACTTCTGCATAATTCAGTCTTTGTAAACGAGAGTGGTTTGATATGAAATGAAACGTTTCAACTTTTCAACAGTGATGGTGAACCTGAGGTTGTGATTCTTACAACCAAATAAAGCCACTTTATTTACTATCCAAAATGAGCTAGTGAACCTAAAGCATCTTTTGAGTTTATATATGTAATGTTAATAATGGTAAAATCATGGTAAATCCTAAAAAAATGTTTTCCCTTATAAACTCATGCATGTACCTCTCCATACTGGATGGATTTTAAAAATACACCTCGGGTCAGACATTAGGCAATGGTTTCATAACCATTTCATGTAATAACTTTCTGGGAGGTAGCTTTCAGAGACACTAAATGATTCGGAAGTCTGGTTCGCTTTACCACCACTTTGAACATTTCTGTCTCAGTAGAGCTTTTCATGCCAAATCCCTCTGAATGACTTTGTTTACATCTTAACGATTGAGTTATGCAGAAATTTTGAAAACTCTCTGAAACTCCCCTGTAAGCACTATGGTTGGGGATGACTAAAACAAGTGAAATAATTTAAATACATAGCCTACAACAACAGTTTAAAAAAGGTCTCAGCTTTTAATAACATTCATTTTAACATTCCTGTCCCTAAACAACATTAGCATCATATTTCACTTTAGGGAAAAAGAGTGAGAATGGTACAGTTTGTTTATTTGACATTTATCTAAGTGAAGGTTTGCATATTCATGAGATGTGTTTTATGAGACCCATGAATATGCGCTTTGATCAGGGTACAAACACAGCACAAGCACTTACCCAACAGCACTGCAATCTATTATGCACAACAGACAGAACAAGAGTGAGACTATTTGTCAAGTTAAGTGCTTAGAGCATGAGATGAGATGAGAACATGCATTTGTGACTGTTAAAGGTGTCCATAATTTTCAAATTGTCCTTAAATCGTAACCAAAATAGAAAGAAAACAATAAAATAAATCAGGATCCCATGATAGATGCCACGTTCAAACATTTAACATCAATTTCTCAGTAAAGAACTTCGTAATGATGTAATCAAGAAAACATACTGCTAATGTTAAACGAGACTGACAGCAAGAGTAAAACCACTGCAGCTCTAAAACTCACTGCAGAACACATACAGTCTTTTTTAAAATCATTTTTATTATTAAATCCCCCACAGCTGGCTTGACTCTAATGGTCAAATTCATATACACAAGTAGGACATAACTGCCGGAGCATTTCAAAGATGGAATTAGTTCATTTATGAGGAGTGGGAGCTATTTTTGCCTAAACAGCCATTCAGAGTGAATATTTGAGATTTGCCGCATTACAGGATTTGTGCATGGCTGCTTACTTATGTTCTATGGAGAAACTCATTATCGTTTACACCCCCGGTTTCATCAGTTCTGCCTTTATTTGTTTTTGTTTCCATTTTTGTTTTTTTGATTTGACCTCATGGACCCCATGACTTGTAAATGACTCAGATTCACACACTCTCTCACGTTTAGCAGGCTACGGATTTTCCACAAGGGGGAGCAAGTAGCTTTTGTCTGCGTCATTGAAAAGGAGGAGACTAGTGACGGGTGACGGCACTGATTTTCATTTCAATATAGAACAGTGTCAATATACTAAACCAATAGTGATACATTTAAACCTGTTTACACAAAAAGAGGAAATCTTTGTGATTTCTGCATTGACAGTTGGTAAGTGGACATAAAAAAAAACTTTGCATCAGTAAATTAAGTGCTGAAGATTAAACCTCACTTTTTCTTCTTTGCTTTGTGTTGTGTATCAGCAACTATTACATATGCTGAAAACACTTGTGCAAATGTTCAACAAATTGTCAACTGTTTTTTTAAATATACAATCCTGACTAGATATACAGTCGTATGCAAAAGTTTGGGCACCTCTGTTCAAATGACATTTTGTTGATTTTCTAAGTGAAAATAAGTTACACATTCTCTACAAAGAACACACTTCGGCACATTTTAATACACAATTACTGTTTATTTGCTGAATTTACCATATTGGGGAAAAAACATGAAATATGGCCATTGAAATATGTGCAAAGGTTATGGCACATTTTATATATTTTTTTCTCCCAAAACTGTACACTAAATTTTGCAGAACAAATGCCAAAAGTAAGAATTCTTTCTATATAGAGGGTGTGTATTTATTTTCACTTATGAAACCATAATAAAAATTCAGTTAAGTCTGTATTTAAGTTCATATGGGCCACATAATTTTTTTGCACTCTTAAATAGACTAAGTCGCTACAGCAATTTCTAATCGATAAATTATCTAACTCAATTTATTGTAATTCCTGAATATATTACACACCTTTCAATAACCACTTTATTTGTCATTATTCAGCACTTCGCTGTGGTAATGATGGCTGGCAGAAGAGATAGCAGAAGTCACTGTGCATAATCCCTAAAGGCATTAGTATGACCACATGTTTCTCACATAGACATATACACAGCTTCTCATATATATCTGTTGATTTTATACAGCTATGTTTTCATGGTTTCAGTGTTTGTATGCCAGTATATAGGTGTGGAGGGACAGGGCGGAAGGAAAAGTCGTTCTAATCATATCTCTTTGCCACAATAATTTTAACTTTTTTAGGATCAGATGCACATTTAACCATACAATGTATTTAAGCTCCCAGCTAAAAGAAACAATTGGTCCTGATGTCTTTATATGTAGATTGATTCTCACAAAGAAACAGAAGAATCAGAATCAGAATAGTTGACATTTCAGTATAGATTCGCCCAAGACTATTGATAAGGAAGTTGTTCCCGCTTTGCTACAGAAACAGCCTCTGTAGTCTTCTGAGAAGACTTTACACGATGTTAGAATATTGCTGTGAGCATTTGATTTCAATCAGCCACAAGAGCATTAGTGATGTCAGCTGATGTTGGATGATTAGTTCTGGATAAACACCAATCTGTCTCATAACAAATGTATTGAATGGAGCTCTATCACTCCAGAGAACGCAGTTCCACTGCTACACAGCCCAGTGCTGAGGAGTATTATACCCTTCTGGTTGACACTTGGGATTGGCCCTGGTGACTGTGTGGCTGCTCCAGAGCATGGCCTTTGTTCAGTTTAAAGCAGACACATTGCTTTGTTCACAATGGTGCTGTGAAACACATATAGTTACTGTTTCATTACTTTACACTTTTCTTGGGGAGGGGACATGAACCTCTACATTTTCAGACAATCACGACTGAAAAGGTTTGAGAAATGTGCAGTAGTAGTGTCTGCTGTTTTGATATTTACCTTGGCTGTTTAATTTGAGCAAACTGAGGAATTTGAATCGTACATGTCATTAACATCATGAGTCTGACTGGCTACTAATGCCTGAATACCTGTGTTGTTACCCACAGTTATGAAATTAGCCAAATTTGCACTACATGTTTTATTTGCATTAAATGCAGCAGAATCCAGAAGTGAAGCACTGAACTGCAGGGTGTTTTAGAGTGTTGTTAAGAGAAGAGGTAATGCAACACAGTGGTCAACATGTCTTAACTTTTTTTAAAACATGTTACTGGCATCAAATTCAAAAACCCGCATATATTTTTCAAAAAACTAAAAATAAAATTTCTCAGTGGTCATGTGATGTGTTGTATTTGTACTATTTTCAATTAAATATAGGGATAAATGATTTATACATCAATGTTTTTATCAGAAAGTACATGACATTATTGCTAATAATAATAGTTTTCTTTTCTTTTGATTAACAAGCAGTTAGATGACATGTAGATGACTTTTCACCTAGTTTTGTGCTTGGATTGCTGTATGTAGGCTTTAGCTTCCCGATGTTGGTCCCCCCCACTTGTCAGTCCAAATTAGTACCCCAATTGCATATTTTAATTAATCTAAAAAATGATGTTACTGATATTTCAGCTATGTAATTTGTTATAATTACTGAACTGTACACATTTAATAAAGGCGAATTCCACAGATTTTACATCGAGATGTAAACATTGTTTTGTCAGTGAGATGAAAACAAATTGCAATGTCTACAACACAAAATAACCATTTTATTTTGCTAACCAAACTGACCAGTGAACATACAGGTGTCTTCTGTGTTTTACATCTAATGCTGATGATGGTAAAATAAAGATAAATCTGAAAAAAAAAATGTTTGTTTACATCTTAACCTTTTAATTATACCGAGGTTTATCTGTGGAATTTCCCTTTAGGTAGTCCACAAGTTTCACATGAACAATAATAATAACAATAATATACATAATAATAAAACAATGTAATAACACTAACGTCACTAATGTAGTAATAAAACCTTCTGCTATTGTTAGAAAAAGCTTCTTTATTAGCTGCAGGCCTATTAATTCCTTTGGACTGCCCAAAGCTTTTTAGTGGATGCTCCTTTCATATGGTCCACCAGCATGATGACAGATTTGACCTTGACATCTGTTTCAATATTGCATCTCTCTTTAGAGTGAGAGTTACTCAAAGTGCTTTTTGTATATCCACAAAGTGACTGCTTTCATAGCTGAAAGAACACTTACTAAATGCTAGTTATGAATTAAATTAATGGTCCTATGAGTTCCAGAAGATGACCAAAGGGGTCGCAACCAAAAGTGAATTCTCCAAAACACAGGTCAAGATCTGATGGTCAAAAAGGCATGCAGTGACATGATGTGTGACAAAGCCAGTGATACAAATGTCCTATTCACATGGAGGAAGATTCTCCAGCAATCTTTCCACAGATTCCAAACAAGTGGCGACTCTGGTGGTCATTTGGAGCTCACAGAACATGATTTACATTCATAACTACCATTCTGTGTCATTCCTAAAGCAGTTCAAAGCATGTTGAATGACAAATGCCAGCAAAGTCATTACAATTGGGACTCACTTAGAGGGAGGCTGTGATATCCCCAGGGTAGCACTGCTGGACTTCCTGTGTGCAAAAGCCTTTCTTTTAACAAAAGAGCAACTGTATTCATTTAGTAAAGCAAAAAATAATTGGTCTGTCTGGCAAATGTCAGCGCATAACACAATATTAAACATTCTACTTCCATAAAGGACGTCATTTCAACACACCAATCTATTCTGATCTATTGAATAGTCTCGTGATTTTGTGACAGGAATATACATCTGGGGACAAATTGTTAAACTTTTTGTGCTGGATGCAAACAAGAGTGTTCCCCATCTAAACCCTGCCCCCAAATGCCTCTAATCCATGCTCTTTGAAATGGGAATTAAAATATATATATATTTTTTTCAATTATTAAGATGTAAACAAAGTCATTCAGAGTGGTGTGATGTGAAATGCTCTGTTCTACACTCTTAAAAAAGATGGTGCTTTAAGGTTTCTTTAGTAAAGAAAACAGAAAACGATCCATAGAACCATGATCACTCAAAGAACCCTTTGCATAATTAAAGTATTCTTTGCATCATGAAAGGGTTCTTCGTTTTGATGGAAAATGTGCATGAATGTGCTATAGATGGTTTTATATAGAACTTATAGAAAAGGGTTCTATAGAGCACTCAAAAGGGTTCTTCTATTGTTACACCATAAGAATAGAAGAACCCTTTTTGATTGTATATAGAATCATTTTCAAAAAGGTTCATGTATAGAACCATTGACAGCACATTCTCCATCAGTCTGAAGAACCTTTCATGATGCAAAGAGCCCTTTAATCATGCAAAGGGTTCTTTGAGTGTTCATGGTTCTATGTACCGTTTTCTGTTTTCTTTCTAAGAGTCTAGATAAATTTATTGAATCATATTTGTTCATAGCAGTGGTGGTCCAAAATATTTAATACCTGTAAAGGCTACCTCACAGAGATGGTCACAGATACGCTGCCTGATACCTGCGACAGAGTTTTACAAACTATGGTGAAGAGATACAAACAGCGCATCAAGAAGCAAATTTTTCCAAGATTTTATGCTATTTTAACATTATTAACATTACATATAAAATCTCAGACGACGTGTGTAAGTTCACTTGTGGTTTCGGATATAATGACTCTATTTGTGTTATTGACATTACAACCCCTGTTTCCTGTCGCCACCACTATAAAGAAAACTAACTCTAATTTCTCTAGAATGGCACCCCAGCTAGCAGAGAACGTTTCCATAACTTTGGCTAATGTTACCTACAAGTTCTAATAATGTTTAAAGAAAACCTTTCAATTTAATGTTCAAAGAATGTTTTAAGGATGTTTAGCATTTCAAATAATATTCCTATAAAGTTACATGTTAACTAAGAAACGTTTTAACTGCACATTCAGAGGATGTTTTGAGGATGCTGTCAGGGCCACAGATGATGTTACATGATGTTGTTCTGGGAACAACAACAAAAAAAAAACTTCCAGCTGAAAACATTAACAGAACATGTGTGTAATATTTGTTTGTAGAACAAAACATTTCTAGCTGGGACATTTCACATTTGAACACTCTGAATGACATTGTTTACATATGACATGCTTTTGAAAGTGCTAATGTTAATGAGTGCACCATCATGCACTAGTTTGACCTCCACCTTGGTTTGGACTTCTTTAGAAAATTCACATTCAATTTGTTACCACCCTAATAAATCTACATTCCCATTCACATTCAGACCAAAATTTCTCATGGTTGCATCCAGATGTTCTCGTTGCGGGATCACGCCTGGCTCCATTAGTCTATGTACTGAAAGGACAGGGGAAAATGCTGGCCACACTGTGACACCACAGCTATGCAGGCTTCAGGGTGGGTTTCTCAGGGCTGCTTGCTCAGCAATAGGCCTTGAGCACTTTTTAGGTTAAGGCACATTGGAAATGTTCATGTCTGAGTCTGGCTCTAGAACAGCAAGATGATAATCCCTTTAGGTCATTGACATCATGCTAAAATCCATGCACTGGTTTGCCAGAGCAGTGCAGTAGCCAGAGTCGATGATCACAAAAGTCAACCACAACTTCTCTAGTCTGTTATTGTGACTGAGTGGTAGTGGTTAGCCTTGTCACTGACTAGCCCATCTGTTGCTACACAATTTATCAGCCCCACTTTAAACCATACATCATTACAAAGGGACCACCACAGGACTACCAGTGACCAAGCATTATTTGGGTAGTGGACAGTTCAGCACAGCAGTGGCACCAATATTGGGTCAAACTTGTATGAGTATATCAAGCACAGCGGCTTTGGTGAAAGTTATAGGGGGCGTTTCCAGCAATAGTGGTAGTCAGGGGATTCAGCAGTTGTAGCCCACCCACCATGACCATGACCACATCATAAAAATCCAGAATCTACTTTTTAAGTATAATAACAACTGATATATGCAAGATATTTTGACAGCATAGTATGCTGCATGTATCCTGGCCTATAGCCTTAACAATGTTTTGTAGTGTTAGCTGGTAATCATGTAATGCTGATGTACATAAAATGTAATGATTAAATTTATGTTGTAAAGTGTTTTAGTGAGGTTTTTCAGCATTTACTCATGAGTTGTTGCTCAAGGAGGAGTCATACTTGCACACAGACACAACCAAACCCCTTGCATGATTTGCTAGCATTTTGTCCCATCATATTTAACCCATTTAAAATGGGCAAATAGACAATTTACTTATGAAACTTGCCTGTGAATAGCCTACAACTATTAATAATACATTGAAATTGCTCAGGCAGCTAAACTGAATATAGCTTGGAAACGCCTTGAGGGAGGACATGAGCTGAGGGGCATAGCAGTTATCCAGGTCGGGTCTGAGCCTGAGCTAGTAGTTGGCCTGTAAGCAGCAGAGTTAATCTAAACAAACCAGATGTAGATCTTGACCTGTGTGCAGGCAAACATGAAGAATAAACTGTGCTTCATGTGATGTCTGACAGTCAGTTTTGAACAAAATAGAACATACATGCTGTGGAAAAGCTGGAATTCCAGTCATAACTAGAACAGTACAGCCCTGCAGTACAAGCCAGATATTACACTCTGAGTGAAGCTTAGTGGTGAGTTTGTAGAATGGCTCTTGGCTTGAGCTAAACCTGATCCTTTGTCTACAGTTGCCCAGTAACCACCCAGTTCTTATCAACACTTTGATGTCTTGAAGGAAGACTGATATAGAGTAGCATGGTGGTCTACCTTGTCCAGTGTTATTGTTATAAGCTGCTGTTACACTGATGTAGTATCATTTATACCTCTCATGCCAAACCCATGAGCTTCGGTAATATGCCGATGAAATCAAATTGCCTTAAGGCAGAACCAAAAATTCTGTCAGTTTGCCCGGCACTTGCCAGATAAGGTTAGTCTGGGTAGCGAAGCTTTTAATATTACAGTGAGTGAGTCTAATCAAATACGGCAAGCAAAACTTAAAACTGCCAAATACAGCAGAAGTTACATGTGGGCTTGTAAAAACGCACCTGTCTGAAGAGTTTTTTGCTGGTTAAATTATTAAAGATGATTGAAATTATTGCTGGTTATAGCAAAATGTGTCACTGCCTCAATAAAATTCTCACTGCTCATGCTCAATAAAGTCATAGTGCACTATGCTTTCTCTTTACCTAAAGGGGAATTCCACTATTTTTTTGCAAATTTCTCCATAATGTGAACAAAGTCATTCAAGATGGTTTGATGTGAAATGTTCCACTCTGAGTGAGAATTATTCACAGCACTGGTTCTAGCACACGTCAGAAGAGTTTTAACACTTCTAAAAGCTGAAGTACTGTGCAAAAGTCTCAGGTACTTAAGCACATTGTTTACAACCATTTGTCTGGACAGTAAGTGTGTTTTTGCTTGTAAAATTACTATATAACATTAGAATAAATGTACATAAACATAAAGTAAAATGTAGCACAAATTTCTTTTCTTAGTTCTTTTCATAGTTGATATTTAATGTCTTAGTTGATATCTTGTGAGCTAGTTTAAACAAAGTTTGCTACCAGATTTCTCCTCAGTGCCCCCTGCCAAAACATAGATTTGTCTAATTCCACCATTACATGTTTTAACATAATAAATACTGGTTGAGCCAAACCAAATATTGAGTTATAGTGACAATTAATACCGGGCTTCCTCGAGGAGAGTTTAGAAATGGTTAAACGGACACACGGATATGCATAAAATCATTACTTATTGTATTAAGACTATTTGTTTTATTATTATTGGTATATTGAGAAAGATAAAGGTGACAAAACGGCTGTGCAGCACTGTACATCACTAAAACTGAACGCTGATGAAACAATTATGAATGTGCTGCCCTGTACATTAAGAAACTTCTGAAGAATCTGTCTTAAATTAAGATCTGAGAGGTCAACATAAGATTTTTCACAAATTTATATTACAGAAGTAAATCTTATCTTACTTTAGGAAGCTTATCTTACAGCATCTTATCTGAAGCTAGGAGCTCTTGGCCGGAAGTCGACAATCAACTGTCATGTCTGTTACCTAGCAACCAACCACACACGCACAGCTGAAACTTATCAAAATAATCAAGCGAGTTAGTCAGACAGCTGGCTAGCTATCAACTGAAGTAAAAAGGGTCAAACAAAACTAAAACGCGATGATTTATTTTCCTAGTTAAGAATATTGTGACAGCAGAGATTCGCCGAAGTTTCAGTTTCAGTTTTCCAAACGCTTTAGCCGACTGCGCTAAAATTATTCCTCCTAATAAACAGACACACGTTCAGCTCTGTCTCGTCGTTAATCACCAAAATCACTAACCTATAATATTTTATCTAATGAATTTCATAAATATTAACACACGACGGTAGTAAGAGGGAACGGTGAAGATCGTGCCTGCGATTTTTAAACCGCTGTTACCAAAAAAAACCCTCAAACGCACCGTTTTCAGTGTAAATAAATGTACTGTATCATTATGCTAGTAGTAGTGAGCTATGCTGCCTGTCACTACGTAAAACAATAGAAACACACGGTTAAAACAGACGTTAGCTGTCTTAAGGTTAGGACAGAATTTGGGAAGTTTTGGCTAGTTAGGATGTTTCTGTAATACTGTTTTCTTGTCTGGAGTCAGGATACGATTTGAACTTAAGACTATTCTAAATTCAGCCTTAACTGAAGTTGTCTTGATGACTAAACAGATAATATTTCAGACGTAAGAAGTTTCTGTAATAGGGCCCCTGGTTCCTCTCGCCAGCACTGTAAAGAGTCGGGGAACTCCTCTACAATGAGCCATTCCACATCAAACCAATCTGGATGACTTTACATTGTTTACTTCTCAACGACTGAATTATGCAGTGTTTCTGGGGGGAAAGTGGTGGAATTCCCTATTAATATTCTTCAGTTAAACCGCTCTGAAGGATAACATTAAACTTCACCAAACTCCACCAGAAGAAAGTCCATTAAAAGTGAAAACAGATGAGTGGAGTGCCGTGCGCGCGCTCCGCGGCGGTGACGGCGTCCTGAGGCTTCTCTCCTCTTTAAGAGAGCGCGAGGCGCTTTACTATTGGCGAGGTGTCTTCATGTGTCAAACGCGCGTGGGCGGGACCCAGCTTGCTGCGCGCTGCGCTAACGGCACGGGCGGCTGAAGTGGCACTTTTCTCAGCACTGTCGCGCGGAGCCGTGCGCGTGTGAGTGTGTGTGTGTCTCTGTAGCAGCCCGGGGCTTCCGTGACGGCAGCGTGGCCTCCGCTTCGCGCGCCCTGACCAGGGGGGAGATTCAGCATCGTCCTGCGGAGTCCATGCCATTGCTGCCTTGAAAGCGCAGCCCCAGCTGGATAAGCCGAGCGCTCCGAGAAGAAGAAGAAAAAGAAGAAGAAGAAGACGCGAGACGCGCGAGACGGACGCCCAAGCGAGCTTCGGCTGAGCCAAGCGAGAAGAATATGATGTTGAAACAGCACTTGCTTTTCGTGCTCTACGGCATCTGCGGGACTGTCATTAAAGGTAAGCGCTCAGAGATGCGCAGCTTTTTTATTGCCTGTTTTTGGGCGTGGTGGGAGTTGGGGGGTCTCGCTCACTCTTTTGCACCTGGACCACTCTCAGAAGTCTTATTTAGGGCTGCATCATTGTGTGGAACAAGTTTCGTTCATTTCGTGAGCAAGAGTGCACGGGGCTGCCGTCTCGCGCACCATGACACCGCATATTTGAGTTGGGGGTGTTGTTGCGCGTGGGAAGTTGAGGTGATGTTGGAGGATGCGGTGGGCTGCGCGCATCGTTAAGAGCGAACACTTCCAAAGCAGGAGCGTCTAAAAGAGAAGAATCAGATAAGCATCTGGGCTATTTTACTTCAAGATCAGATTAAGGACTTTTTTGCTGAACTCGCCCTTAACGTTGCCCCAAATGAGCTACAGTAAGGGTCAGTTTCTCAGAATGTGATGTCATTTCGTCTGCGTGTTTTGGGCACGCGGGTCGAAGCCTTAGGGGAGTGGCGAGTGCAGAGCGTCCCTTTTATCCGTTGTTCATTTGTTATTTCAATAAGAGTGACTGAACTTAGTGCAGGATTGCATCGCGCGCCTATCAGATCGAGGCATTTGCAGCAGTCTGCATCTTGGGGTCGTCGTAGCATAAGCGTGAGAATTTCTCCGCCGTGCTCGACGGGCTTGGCCAGCGCAGGACGCGGAGCTGAGACTGGAGCTTTAGTGCATGCAGCACTAGGACCTGACTGTGAAATCTACTGGGTTTTGTCATTGCACATAAACGCTGCTTGTACGTGTTCTGAATGTCTAAAGCACTGACTTGCACGACGGGTTTTGCAAATGCAAGCACTTGAGTTGTATCCTGTACAGCAGCAAGACGTAAAGTCAAATACTGTAGCTGAAATCTAAGGTGGTCAGTGAACCCCTCCTTCCACTCCACTACCACTGTCCATTCAGTCTCCTTGAAGCTGAGTGGGTATGTAATAATAAGGTAATAATGCACATTATTACAGTAACAGTATGTAATCAATAGTATGTAATGTAATAACGTACTATAATAATGACTAAACGTTGCTCATCCATGAGTTCATACTTGGCCGTGTATAGATCGAAGGGAAGACCAGAATGAGAATGTTTCAAAATTACAATGTTTGACCGCTTAAAAGATGGTGATGCCTTGAGACACCTTCATACTGGAAGTGGTACCATAAAATGCCTGGTCAGGTATCTCACTGTACACTCTCAGAAAACAAATGTATGAAACTGTCACTGGGGTAGTGCCCCTCCTGTCACTGGGGTGGTACCCTCAATGGTACATCTCAGTACCTTTACTCAAGGAACATAATTATACTATAATCCCCTGAAATGATATTTTCTAAGTTGTATTGACTCCACACAGCCCGTCTCATCTCCAGGCTTTTTATTTTATTGTTCTGTTTTAAAACATTAAGTCATAAAAAGGTACAAAAATATACTTTTCCACTGGAACTTATTTAAGGTACATAGTTGGACCTAAAATCCACTGTTGTCCTTTTGAGGGTACATTTCTATTGTTTGTACCTTGATGAATGAAAAATGTACCTGCACAGTAACCTTATTTCTAACAGCATATAGATAGACTGACCTGTCCATAAGTAGACGGAGGCTATCAACAGATTTGTAAACATATGGATAGGAGTTCACGTTTTTTTTAGCATTTTGGTGTTGACAGTGTGCATAAATGCCAGTCATCAGTAAACAAACCCCCACCTTAAAGGGCCCATGTCATGAAAAACCAAATTTCCCTTGCATTTTTTGAACATGAAAGACTTTGATGTACTATGTTAATACAGTGAAAATTTCAAAATGTACCTTTCTCTCCCAAGCCATGGAAACTAAGCTTCAAAAACAACCCATTTTGAAAGCACTGTCTTTCTGACATTTACACGGATCCATCTTGCCAGCCTACAGCAGTGTAGCCCCACCTACTAAAGAAATAAGGAGTGTTTCAGTCTGGGATCTTTTTTGAATGAGGCATGATACATGGCTCCCAACCAGAACAGAGGTCATTTACATATTTCAGACTTAAAGGCACCTCAGGGGACCTCAAGAGAAATAAATAAAACACACAAAAATGTAGCAAATGGGCTCTTTAATACAGTTGACTCTTTATTAGAATGAAGAATGATTCGAATTTTTAAAGAGCGAAACAGGATAAGTATCCATTCAGCTCACTGAGTTGTCTGGGGCATGCTCAAATGCTAATAAACTATAATAGAGCATTTATTAAAAGAATCTCATCCACTTCTGCCCAACTGTGGTCGCCACTTACTTCGTCTTCATCATCTTTTTCTACTTCTGTCACTTTGTGAAGTTAAATATCCTTCATAGTTTTTGTTCAGAGTGTAATTAAAATGTACTGTTTATTTTAATTTGGAACAAGCCGTCTGTTTGCTTTCATCCTGTCCTCATTTGTTTTTTTTTTCCATATTGGCAACCTTGAGGTGCTTTATGGCATTTATTTTTATGGCATACATCTCTCAGCAATCTGGTGCTTTATGATGTGGCATGTCAGCAGCTGACTGTCAATGGCTTTGTCTGTCGTCACTCTTCAATCCCTGAGCATCGCTGACAATGTGATGTAGCTTATTTTCACCCACGCCTGCAGCTCGCACTGAAGCACAATCAGCAGCCCACACTGAGATTTAAGGATGAAGTCTTCTTCTTACAGTCTTCTTCTCCATGTTGGATTTATTTAAATTAGCACAGCAACCGCTGAATGAACCCCCGGTCCCTTAGCTCCAGTGCACACACATTTAAAGTACACGCACAGACTCTCCCTCTGTGTTTGTGTGTGTCCTTTTCCGTATCTCTCAGTCCTGTTCGCTGTCTTGAATTTACCTCTCCACGCTCCACCCACAGATGCACCCTTTCTGTTCAGTTCCATACCTTTAATATGTAGTGCTGAGTTTTCCCATGTAAAATGCTGCTCTACCCAGTTGGACTATAATGCTGTAGACCTGTCACGACTAGGAAATTATAGCTGAGGATTATTTGTCATATAAAAATTGCCATTAACCATTTACTTGTCTTTTTCTGTTTATTGCATGCATCTATTAAAATGCAAGTGGAAAATGGCCAGATTGGCTGATGCCTATTTTGCTTCTTAGTTGCTTGAATAAATAATGTAAATGCATATAGAGTAAAGTCATTTAACTGATCACATTTCTGTTTTTTGCCCAGCTGTTGCTTCTCAGAAAATGCTTCTCAGAAAATGACCTCACAAGGCCTTGTGAGTAGCTTAGTCTTAAGCTTTGTCAGTATAATCAGATTGCTGGTGATGCCACAGCCATCCGTGGACAGGAGTCCAAGAAAGCACAGTTGGCTTTGCTCTCTCTTGGTGGGTAGAATAGCCCTCATTCTCCCTCCATTACTCAGCATGAAGCTAGCCAGCACGGGTGTGTGTTAGCTGACATAACAGATATGGCAGTTAGTATTCTCCTCCAAGCATGTTGAGCTATCCAATGCCATTGATTTAGCAGCAATTCGAAAAGATGGTGTGAGAGGGGGAGCAAATCACTCTTTAGCCCTCCAGTTGAGCTCTGAAGTGATGGGAAGCCCTCCGATATTTTCAAACGTTTGATTTTTCTCACTCAAAATGTTCACAAGTCTTCTAATGTGAGATGGTCAGCGATGAAGTCGAATGATTCAGGCAACAGCCAATAGGAGAGCATGCAGAGAGAAAAAAGGTGAAGAAAGATGTGCATGCACTCCTCCTTGTGAGCAGTGGACTGTGGAGACAGAGGAGCTGCTTATTGAGTACAGGCAAACAATCACTCTCGTTATATTTTCAAGTCAGCAGCCAGTTCGGACTAAACTTTTCCTCCAGCTCTAAATGTGATATTTATGTTTCAACCCCATATTCATTCCCAGTTTGTGTTTTTGCTCCACTTCTTGTGCGTGCACAAAAGCACAAACAGGTCCGGTCCAGTTTAGCTTTTTTTGTATCATGTGATAATGGGGGGCTCTGGGATTTTGCGTGCTTTTCGTAGCTGAAACTCTTTATGAGTGTTGTACACTCTTTTCGCCTTATCATTTAGTGTGCAGCCCCTCACGACAAAATTAAAATTCTGTTAAAGACAGTCATTAAGTGTGTGATGCTTGCTGTTTTTGAAATGTATTAGGATTTTAAAGGTCATCTAATGCCGCTCAGCTTAACATGGCTAAAATTGGGAAGAACATTGGTTAAAGAAAGGCAGCAGGTACTCGTGGAATAATGAAGAAATTAATTTGCAGTTTTATCTTATCAAAGAAAATAAACATAGCAGTGATATTAGACATAAACAGACATAAGATGCCTGCAGCCGATCTTGAGCCATTTTTTGCATTCTAAAGAATTAAAATATAGCCATACAATTGAACAGAACAGCAAAGAAGATCGATAGACCCTCTTCATATTTGTCAGTCATGACATAGAGAGTTTTATTCTTATATGCAGAGCTGCTGGAAAAGCAGACAGATTCGCATAATCAGTTGTTTACTTGAATGTAGTTTGACAGCTGGACCGAAATCTGCCTATGACCTTTGACATGCATACAAAAGTTATCTACTACAATGTCTCATTGGTTTGCATGGAAATCTTTCCAACATTCTTTAAAGTTTGTTCAACCTTGCAACAGTGGCTATGAAAGAATGCCTTTGTGAGCGGAGCATGGATAGATCATGATGCTTCTTGCATGTAATATTGCCTTTGACCAGCCACTTGTTTGGTCAGTTTGGTCAGATTTTCTACTGCTCCCTAACTACTGCATGAAATTCCTCCTGAGATGATGCATGAGCAGAAGTGAATAGGTCACTTTTCTTCATCCACCTTTCATCTTAATGCACAGAGGATCATTCTGCTCTAATATCTGCTGCTCTTTTTCCCACTGAACCGAACAGCATGTCTCTATTGTTTCTAATTGCTGTAAAAAAGCTCAGGGCCTTACAGTACATTCGGGACCAGACATTTAGGTCAGGGTTTCATCTGCCACTTCCCTGTCCCTCCTCAGTCCGATTCCCGTCGGAGAAGGCTTCTTCCCACCTTAGTTAGTGACTTGCAGAAAGAGACATTTGTAGCAAAGATGTAGTGCGGCATATAAATTGGACCTGTGGGACTGAAAGCTCCCCTCAAACGTAACTCTGCAGAGATGCCTGAGGGCCTAGCTAAATGTGTGGATGGATCCTGTGTCACCGGAGCGCTTAGACTAGCTGCCGAAAGTTAGTGTTGGCTTATCGCCGTGTTTTTGACGTGCAAGGTATGACAGAGGAAGACGCTTTATTTGCCGCTCAAAGATGCCCCTCCACTGCTCCGGAGGTTCAGCTTATCCTGGAAGAATGGGCTCTAAGCCTCTGAGTGCTGGCCATGGAGCTAGACTATAAATAATCCAGTGGAGGAAGGAGGCTGTGAGCTCACAGACGCCGAGCTTTGCTGCTTTGTGCTAGCTGACAGATCTACATCTACACGCATCCGTCAGAGAGGAGAGCCAAAAAACGACACGATACAAGAGACACACTGGGCAGCAGATGTGAGCCAGTGTGCTGACAGATAGCATTATAGTTAGCTTTTTTCACAAAGCAGGTTTATTTTGTGACTGTTCGCATGGTTTTACTACTATCATGCGTGATTGGAGCTCTTTTGGTTATCCCGAAGATGAATGGCCATAATGCATGTCAGGATGTTGTTATCATTCATTGGCTCACAGAGCAAAAATCTAGGAATGTGTTGAATGGGCTGTGAGCCGCTGTGCTGACAGATAGCATTTTTGTTAGCTTTTTTCTAAAAGACGATTTATTTTGTGACTATGCATGGTTTTACCACCATCTTCACTACCACCAGTGAAAATCTAGGAATGAGTGTGAATGGGCACATTAATTCACAAATTGCAAATGAATGGCTACATTAATTCACTGAACGAGGCACAGAGGTAGTCCCTGTCTATTGAAGGACGCAGGAGAAGGCCTTATCTGGTACTATGGGGCTGTATGGGGCTAAAAGTATTGCTCAAATGCTGGATATCTCATCCATTTCTGTTCCACATACTTATTTCTCCTTGATTTGTATTGTTCAATTTCCAGTATTTTGGTTAGCTTTTTCACAAGGCAGGTCTATTTTGAGGCAATTCCTGTGGTTTTACACAGGCATATTGTGCTTGTAGCTGAATCCACTTTTTCAGGTTAACCATGTGGAAAATACCCACAATAAACAGTTAAACCACCTTTTTTCCACAAAGCATTTACTTATGCTATACTACTATTACTACTACTACTACTACTACTACTACTAATAATAATAATAATAATAATAGCAACACTATTTCTTCATAAATATAAAACCTAACACTAAAACAAATGCACGAACAAACACTGTGATAATGTGTAGTGGAAGTTTAAACTTCGTCAAATAAAAGAACATAATTTAGTGCAGTTAGGGCTGGGTATTGTTAGCGGCTTCACTAGCATCACTATACAATACGAGGCAATACAATGACAAAACACACGACAGACAGTTGTGGCTACTGTTACCTTAAATTTGTTCTGAAAACTACAGTGGTAATGCATAAATAAATGGAGTTGGGTTGAGTGATAACATTTTTAGTATTAATGCTTACCTAACATTTTAAGATACAAAAGGATCAAGTACAAAAAAGAGAATAATAATTACATAAATGCAGCATCTGTTTCACTCATGCATTAAGTACCATGTAAAAGTAAAATTATAAGCATTGACACTTCATCGTATTAATATTTTGAACACAGCCATAAGTGCAGTTCAGTAACAGTTGCAGTTGTAGTATATTAGTCTATTTTTAAAATTAATTTAATAAGAAAAAACTAAATTGTGAAAGTTATACCATGCTATCTCTGGCCACTTAGCTTAGCCTGATGTGTTTTTGCAGTTTCAGCTGAGTCTGTTTTGCTTGATGTCAAGTCGTGTGTTTTTCCTGAGACCTGAAACTGTTTTGCCTGTGGTCTGGAACTTGATGCTGTGGGTGTCCTAAAACGAACACTATGAATGAAAAAATGAAAGTCAGCTCAACTTAAAATTATAAGGTAACTGATTACACAGCTTTTCTTGAGTGAACTCAACTTGAGCTCACCACCTCAGACTTCTTAGTTTAGTCAAAAGTTCTCTTAACTCTCATTTCTAGTTTCTTAGTTGATGTCAGAGTGAATTCTTAGACTGTTGCTACTACTTCGCTTTGTCAAATTTAAGACAACAAATATTTTCCAGTGTATTAAACATTTAAGGCCACCAAAGTGTGAGCAATTTCTGGACCCTGCAAGTGGTGCAATGGACTAAACATTCACCCCCAATTTTATTGACGCTGTAACCTTCCATAACTGGGAACTCAAGATAGAAAAATGCCTGGTGGGTTTATCTGTAGAAAAAAAACATGCATTTTATATTATTCACCTACCTGAGACACAGGATTAAAAAAATTAAAAACTGCGTCCTGCGAGTTTTTGTGAAGTTTGGGTTGTTGTGCTTAAGTTAAGTTAATGCTAGAAAAGCAGTGCTATTAGTCACTTTATAATTTTAAATTGAGCTGACTTTAATTTTTTCTGCTAGCTGCAACAGTGCACAGACCCCGCCCCTGCCCCGCATGTTCAACCAGTGCAGCTCAACAGCCACATTAGAACATCAAATGTAGAACATCACATTATCCAACATGTTTAAAAGACAACATTTTTTAAACCACAGTTACTCATTTAAGGCCAAGTGCATATCTTTAGTTCTTTTGATCATACTTAAGATGATTGGCCTTAATGCATGCCAGCATGTTATCCTACTCACTGGCTCCCTGAGTGAAAATCTAAGAAGGTGTGAATAGGTACATTAATTCACATAGCAAATGAATGGCTACATTAATTCACTGAACGAAGAGTGAGGGCATGGGAGTAGGCCCTGTCTGCTGGAAACTGACCCAGGTAGTGTTCTTCACTGTTTGATGTTAGCGATTAATCCAGAAAATGGCACAATTAATCTCTCCCTTATAGCCGCAACCATCGCAGCTGAACATAACTGCGTGGCAAGAGGCTCGAATGACGTCTTTGTCTCCGTCAGCTGTAATGAGGTTGTTCACAGCAGATTCAGATGTATGTGCAATTAAAGTAGTGTGCCTGTGAAAGACTTCCTTAATGAAAGGACATATATTGCTTGCTTGAGGAGGCCATAATAACTCTGCTGATAAATGGTGCTGTGACATCGTCAGTTAATAAGATCACCTAGCTCTGGGCAAGCAGACGTGATAATTAGCTTCTGTTCGGAGCCTGCAGACACAAAAAAGACAGAAAGAGAGATAAAAGATTATATTTGAGTTTTTGATGTTTAATATTATTATTTTTTCCCTAAATGGAGATAAAGTGAGGAAGGTTGCTTTCACAGTCACTCAAAATGAGCTTGTCTTTGTCCCTTACAAATTTATTCCTAGCCAAGTGTAAGACGCTTTTTCAAACTTCTTAACAATTGTAATCCTCCTGATCATCTTGATTAACTTCAGTGACAGTTTTCATAACCAAAAAGTGTGGCGTACATTTTAGGATCATCACGTACAGTTTTTTCGGTACGTATGCACAGCTAATTCAGACTCTACAGCAAATAAACTGTAATTTCACCACACATTCAGCCATGACTTCAGGTGCTTTGATGAACTGATTAACCAGGAGAGTCACATGGAGCACTGTACAATATGTCACAGTGTCTCCCGTTTTCACAGTAGTTACAGAATGATTCATAGTGGTTAGTCAGTTTTTCAAAATTGCATAATCTGCATAATTCAGTCATTATGATGTGAGCAAAGTCAAACAAAGCAGTTTGATGCAAAATGATGCATTGTAGCGAAACTTGCAGGCTCAGATTTGTTTACAATGGTGATGATAGGAACAAGGTATTATGAAGCTGTTTTATTTACTATCCAGAATGACATAATGTAATGCTGATAATGGTAAAATTCCATTTCTGTTACAGCACCTGCATGTACCCTTCAGCCATCAACATATTTAAAAAATTTACGTGGTTTAGGCCGAATCTTTATCTCAGAACTATCATAAAATAATGTCGCAGGCAGCAAGCAACGTATTCATAACCATTTATGTAATAGTTCCTGTGTGGTAGCTTTCAGGGGCATTAAATGTTTCAGACATCTGGTTCCTATCACCACTACTGTAAATGAATCTGACTCAGCAATGTTCTCTACTCTGTACCACTTTAAATGACATTGTTTACAGCTTAACAATTCAATTGAGTCATCAAAATGAGTGGAAAATATGTGAAATTCCTCTTTTCATTCAAAAGCGATTTTTACAGAAGTTTCTGTTTTATGTTAAGTTTCACTATGAAAGGTTTTAATATAAAGAAGAGAAAAACAAATCCCAACATAAAATCATACTTTTGAAGGTACACAGCTAGACACGATCAATATGGTTATAGAAACAGAAATTCTCCTTAATTATTATCTTGTTAATCCTAATTTTGAATTTAAATTTAAGTTTAAATGACACAGTGACATTTGTGGAAACGTGTTTATAAGACAAAATGTATTGACTTTGTAACTGGTCTGTTAACCGCAGAGCATTTTAGAGAAAATGGCGTAGAATTAGGATTTGTCTGGATGCTAATGGTGAACTAGAAAATGCTGACACATCGTCAGGGGTCTATGCTGAATGCTTGCAGATCTAACCATCTTACCCTGCCCGTCTGTTCCTAATGTCATCCTCCTCAGTATTCTGTTTGTGTTTCTCATTAGTCATCATCTTTAGAAGTCTCACTATTGTCACTTGTAAACACCATCAAGTACTTCATCCTGCCTCCAGTGTCCACCTCATCCCTCTTTGGTGACACAGTAGGACATCATTATGATGTGTAATGCGCAGCATGCATTAGAATTTCAGATTGTCTTCAAAAGACTAGGCTGAAAGAACTGTCCGTCTATCCATCCATTCATTTGTTTATCTCTCTACTAATCTATACACGCATCTATCTATCTATCTATCTATCTATCTATCTATCTATCTATCTATCTATCTATCTGTCCGTCCGTCCGTCCGTCCGTCCGTCCGTCCGTCCAACCATCCATCCATCCATCCATCCATCCATATGGGGCTGTAAAGAAAAACAGGACCAGTGTACAAAGTGTTGGAAAAATGAGTGGAACAAACGCATAAAATGGCTTCTCCTGTCTGCTGGTATATCAGGGGAGGTAATTGGCTGTTTACAGAAAGCTACACACTCGTATCTGATTGTTGCCACTACATTACTGTCAGGAAAAAAAGACCGGGCCAAAGCCTCTGAATCCCCTGCTCATTTAGTGAACACACAGCACCATCATCTTTAACTTACTCAGCTGTCTAGACTGGTCTAGTGTGCTAGACCAGAAGATGTGCTGCCTAATTTCCTTTTAATCATCATTGTATTGTGTTGAATGAAGGCCTCACAGTGCTTTCCATTACACACAGAAATCATCCCAGTTGAAAACATTTGCCTCTTTTACATTAAGTGGATTTTCCTCCACTGAAATACTGTTCCAATTTCTTTTTTGCTTACAGCGAGAAACAAAGCGAAAATTAGATGCTCTTTAAGAACCTCATGACTGAAAATATACATAGTCTTACATACAAACAAAATGTCTTGCTTTAAAAAGTGGAAATCCCACAATAAGATCAATTTGAACAGGTTTCGTGTCCACACCCATCTGCTTCGTGCATATGTTGTACATCTGGAACACCTGCATCATCTTGATAGTTATTTACAGCCTTGTTTTCAATAGTTTGTATGCATTTACTTGTGTTCTCCACGTTAATTAAACATTCAGAGTTTTCAACGTTTAGAAAAAGTTTAGAATAGAATCTTAGACCGACTGTGTGTCATATGGTCATTGTCATTGTGTAGAACACTCTAGAGCAATGAGAATGGGTAGAACATTCAAAAACAATAAGATTGGGGAGGACATTCCAGAACAGTGTGAGTGGGGGAGAACGTTTTAGTATAGTGCGAATGGGGAGAAAATTCTAGAACAGCGGTTTTCAGCCTGTGGGCCGTGGCCCCCCCCAGTGGGCTGCAGTGGTTCTGCAAGGGGCCGTCAGCTGTTCATTTTTTTAATTGCATTTTTTTTACAACGTGCAGACATTTGACCAAATGTTATTTTAAATATGACTAATTATTTGCAAAAATAGAACATCATATTTAGGTCAACCTCATTTATTAGTCTGTTAGAATGCTAGCTATATTTACATTTTTAGCGCAAGTCAGTGTTTCTGTTTTAGCTTGTATGAAATTTATCCATCAAGGATAAGTGGTTGCAAACAAAGTATTTCAAAAAGAAAGATTCTGAGCCTGGGCCACCTGCAAGTGAAACAGCCACAGTATCTCAGACTAAGAAAACAAAGAAAACCAAGCATAAACTGAGCAGTGAGTAATCTTATCACACTGCAGATTTTTTCAGGCGACAAAGATGTCCAATGCTCCTCACAAAACAGGCGAAACAGACATGGAGTGGACTTCTTTCCATTCTGGAAAAGTGAAAGGAGCATGGAGAGTTTCACCACCTCATTCAGGAGCTGAAACTTTATGAGAGCTTTCGGATACAGTTTGGATGTTTAAGGTGATTTTTGCAATGCTAACACCACTTGTGAGAAAGCAGCCAATGCTGTCATTGGCAAAAGTTAGCAAATAAAAAAAGCACAGATAAAATAATGTCACATTTTCGTCATTTGAAAAATGCTGCACGAATGAATCACACTCAGTGTGTAAAGATCTTTTGGCTTCATATATATTTTTTTCTTTTTTAATAAAGGTTTGAAGCCAAACAAATTACGCTGCCAGCTGGAGGTTAAACAAATAGCTGGAGTTAGCTGGAGTGTTTCTTTTGCCTTATATTATAAAATCAAACAAAATTGTTAGGCTACATTGATTATTAAATCAATGCCTGTGTGTACATGCAAAGATTTTTGCCAATGCGATTGAATACATTCAGATTATAGATTAAGACTGAGATGTTTATATGCATATTCTACCCAACAATCTGATGAAAATCTTCGTTTACATGCACACTACGAGTAATCAGATCCAAACTTACGTGCAAGCGTACTGTACCGCAGTGTAGACATTACCATGACAAGGAGCATCACGTGAGTCCAGTCAGAGTGAGACGAGCAGCAGTGAGCAGTGCTTGTGTTTTTAATCACTTTAAAATGATGTCAGGATCTCAGGAAAATGTACTTCACATGTACTTATTAAAGAAGGGTGAGAGGACATCATGCTCTGAGACACGAAGCTGCCCGTCCCACCGCCATCTTTTACAGTTCAAAGCAGAAACTTCGTCTCCTCTGCAGACCAGTTTCTGCTCCCGCCATGTTGAACGTTATAAACTTTCGCTATGATGCAAACAAACATGCAAAATGTACTTAAACTTTCCAATTAGAAATGTAATAGAGCCGTTTACATGACTAATATTCTACTATTTAACAGATTATCTACAGGATTACTCACCTTGTTCAATTGGATAAAAACTGTATTCCGAATGGCCTCATTCAGACTAGTCTATTCCAATTGAGATGTATACATGGATCATGGAGATTATTAATGGATTATTTGGCTGCATGTAAACATGGTTACTGTTCTAATCTGGTTTAATGATCTGGTTGGTTAAATATTGTGGGCTGTGGAAGCTTTGTAGTTGATTATGTGGGCTGCTAGTTAGAAAAGGTTGGGAAGCTCTGTTCTAGAACAATATGAATGGGGAGAACATTGTAGGCAGAGTGAATGGGGAAGAACATTCTTGGAAAGTGTGAGTGGATGAGAACGTTCTAGAGCAGTGTCAAAGGGTGGAATGTTTTATAGAAATGGCACACTAACCCAACATTTAGATCTGTTGATGTTTCTTGGAGACCATTGGATGACGTGTGCTATGAGTTAAGGAGTTCCAGTGAGTTCAGAGAATCTTTTCTGGTGTTTGGTCACTTTTTTTCTTTTTCTTCTGTGGAATGTAATATTTGGCTCAGAAATGAAACCGGGTGCTTGCCTCATCGGCCGTCTGCAGTCCTGACCTTTAAACAGTCTCTCTCGCTCCCCTCTCTCTGCACTGAGCACGCTCTCTCAGCCCATAGACAACACACAGACAATGAATCTCATTTACTTTGTGCCATCCTCAGCGCTCTCCCTGTGTTTGAGCGGTCTCTCTCCATCGGCACAGCCATCAGCACTTGAATCTGCCAATGCCAGCATGCAGAAACCCGTCTGGCTGCTGTTGGATGGAGTGATGTGGGAGCGAGGGGCTATGCCACCAAATGAAATGAAATGAAAATGGGTCCAATCACAGAATTCCAGAGATGCCGAATCCCACTGGTTGGGCTCCCCCTAGCCTCAGAGTCAGACCCTGCATCAAGAGAGGTACATGGACTGCTGTATATAGTTCTCTGAGGAAACGTTGTTATTTGTAGGTTACCATTTGCATCCAGATGAGCCCTGGGATCAAGCTGTTTTTGTGTGTGGGAAAAATGAATGGCATGTACATGCTCTATGTTTAACCAAAGTTCCAAAGCCTATATGTTTTGTCTTAGGTATATTTTTCTCCAAATATCACTGTGCCATCTGAGTTATCCAGTTAAGGTTGATGGGTTAGTGCAGCACACATACTACATGCAAACTGAATTGACATCATAAGAGTGGCAACTTTACCAAAATATCCCACACAAACCAGCAAGCTTTGTCGAAGTGTAGTTGTCAAGTGGCATTGGCAGTCCTAAAGGCTACAATACCTAGCTAGTGATATTATATATGTTATGGCTTTGAAATGTTCATGGAATTCAAGTGAGGTCATACGAGTGCTGCTCACCGTCCTGGCGATCCACACTAGCAAGTTTACGATGTTTCTGGCTAAGCTTCCCACAACTAACAGAATTTTGTCAGTTACTTTTTCAGTCGTTATTCATACATCAGTATGCATGCACTTCTGTACATTAGTATTTATTATAGAATGACCCTCATATCAGTTGGTCAATAATATTGACAAATACTCACAAAAAAATTCAGATAATCAGCAACTTTTTAAACCACAGCATTGCTGGGGTTCACACTTGCAACGCTGTGATGATAGACTGAGACACTTGGTGGCTGTACCACTGAGGAAATCAATTTGGGACATATCATTCAACTACATAATAAGAATACTGGTAAATTTGAACACAACACAAACATGGTTAGAAAAGCAAACAATATCAAATGTATCCAAATCTAACCTTTTGCATGAACAAAATTCAAAAACCCTTTCTTATGAACAGAACTATTTAAAAATAAAAGCAATTAACAGAAACCAAAGCCTCAAAGAATGAGTGAGTTGTGTGAGTTTCTGCTGTTTATTAAAGTTTAAGAAGTATCATTGAGAACAGACAATATTTCATGTAAAGCACACTTTAACTAAGACTATTGGAATATAAAATTTAAATTTAAAATAATAATGTCATTTTTATCCCCTTTAAACAGCTATCAAGTTGTGCTAGTAGTTGCCTGCTCTGCACACTGTGACTACAAGGCTTTTGGAACAGGTTATAGTTGCTGGAGTTGTTTATGAAGTTCACTGCATCAGTTTAAAAGTTTTCACTGAAGCATTTAGTAGCCAGTACATCATATGTCTTCACATTAACTGATGCTAACTGCTTTGTTTCCTGTGAGTGTGTTTTTGTTGTAGCAGTTTTGACAATAGTGGCTGCTCATTGGTGGTTCTGGGTCATGTTGAGTGAAGAAACCCACTAGACTTTCTGAGAATAGGCAGAAGTTTGGCTTGCAAGACCAGTTTTCCCTCTGCATCGCCAAGCAGAGCTTTCACTGCTGCTCAGAGGATGAAGGCAGTTATCTGATGTGTGTTTTGTTTCAACACTATACCCAACATGCCCAAAGCACAAATTACATCCTCATTAAGACAGTTCAGACAGTCCAAATGGTCTAGGTATAAGAGATGAAATGTCAGTTCTAGCTCAACTGTCACTCACTTTTATGAGTGCAGCCATTATCCCCAGCGAGAGACCAGAAAGAGTTACCTTCTATCCATCTATTATGTCAAACAGCAATTAAGAGAGAGATATGGAGCGAGTGTAATGTCTGAACGTGTGATGAGGCCGGTGTGGCAACCGAGTGGAGGCAGATAACACCAGAACAAATTGAAGGCGTAATCAAAGATTAAACAGGAAAAGGCGAGGGCCATTTCATATCCAGCGTGTATTACGGTGATACAGGCGTGGAGGAGTGCAGTAATTGATTTCTGTTCTTAATTCACTTGCCGAGACAATTTAATCTAATCAGAGAGGGAGAGGTGGGGGCCTGTGGCGATGAATTCTGCATCTGGCTGTTGCTGACTTTATAGCAGTGGAAAAAATAGAGTTTGCAGACAGTTTTATAGCAGTTTAATGGGGCCTGTTGCAGAGTATAGTACTCATTTGACTAGCACATCATTTTGATGTCTCTTTTGTTCTCATACAAAAAAAGACAAATGACAGCATCTTAAATTTAGCCAATATATAGTCGGTGACAGAAAACTTTTAGTGCAAGTTAATACAACAAAATTTTGTTCTATGTGATTTTGGTCCATTTCTGTTTGTCTGTTTTTCATGGAATTTTGACACAATGTTTGCAGCATTATGTGAGAATTAGTATCTTTTGCTCTTGGGGTCCCCATATTGCACTTTTACACCACTGTCATAAATACAAATTGCACTTTGAGCCCCCCTCATGGACAGCTGTACACGAGCATCTGTTGACGAGCTGAAGGATACAGAATCCGACTTCTTCTTGTGGACGCTACAGATTACATTCACAATTTCCGTTGTTTCTATGTGTAAATAACTGAAATTGCGAGTCTAATCTGTAGTGTCAATATGCCTGTGTTCAGCACAACACAGGCAAAGACAACATCAGAAGAGAAAGCAACATGTTGACATACAATGTAGAGTAATATTATAGGATTATATGTCAGGAGATTGCAAACTTTTAAGGCTTGTTTGGTGTGAGATTGACAAAGACTGACCAAATTTTTTGGCATGAGATGAAATTTTTTCTTTGCATACTACCCTGAAACTGTCTGTTCGAAACTGTCTTGCATCCTTTTATCTTTTTAGTTCTCACCAACGAGTAAAAGCTAGTTTGAGATTTACTCTTGTCTGTTCTCTTGCTGGGTTACTCTTTTGCTGGCTCACTCTCTCTTTCTCTTCCCCCAACAACGTCTTCTTTAGTCTCTTTGCAGCCTCTGCCATGATGTCCATGCTGGGAACACTGAGCTAGCTTCTTCTTATCGCTAGCTGAAGACCCATAGTTGTTGGTGTGTGACGTGGTGCCATAAAGTGTTACTCAGAGAGGTCTTGTGGCCACTCTTCCAAAGTTATATAGCGCTATAGCAGGTGTTCTTGGCCCGAAGTGGCAATGACAGAGATGCCATTCTCCCTACCATCAATATAACATCATATATTGTTGCTTAAAAGGCAGCTGGCATTTTCAAATGAAAAAGTGGAGAGACAAGGTTTTGTTTCAATTTCACACATGTCTAGAAACTGATTGAATAACCAATAACCACAACAGTCATATAATGAAAAATGTTTAGATATATTAGCTACATTTTAAGATGCTTACACTGGCCAAGAAGTCATATTTAGCTGTGTGCACATTTCTGACATCTTTTGGTTAAAATGCAGACTGTCAAATGTGAAAAATGTGGGTTTTATCATGCAGACTTATGTAACCTGTAGGTTTCTTCCATGTCTATATTCAAACTTCACTGACTGTGGTTTACCTTTTGCTCATCCCCTCAGTCAGAGTAAACGTTTTACCTCTCTGCTTCTTAAGCAAGACATTATGTTTTTGGAGCCCAGCTTTATGTACAGCGAGACGAGGGAAAGAGGGAGAAGCACAAACTTTACTTGATGCATGTTTATATCCTGGTATTGATTTGATCTTTATAAAGGTTCCCACGGGTGCGTGAGCGGCCTGGGAGGAGAAAGAGAGAGAGAAAGAGAGAGAGAGAGAGGAGGAGAAGAGAGGGAGAGAGAATGCTGATGGATTTGCAAGTGAAGGAAGTGGTGGAGAAGCTGGGGGTGGCTGCAGGCTGGGGTAGAGAGAGAGAGAGAGAGGTGCTGGGGGATAAAAGCACAGCAACTCCATGTCCTCGTAAAGACGGATCAGCACCGCGAACGAAAGCTGCATACTGATTGCGGGCATGGCAAAGCCCTGAGCCAGGGAGCAAGCAAGATGTGCCGGAGAGAAAAATGCCCTCAAAGCCGCTAAGCTGGGGGAGAGAGGGCGTGAAGGGGAGAGAGCGAGAACGAGAGAGAGAGAGAGAGAGAGAGAGAGAGAGATAGATAGAGAGAGAAGGGGGACTAGTGAGGGAGAGGGAGAGAGGAGAGAGAGAGACAGAGGGGAGAGAGAGAGAGAGAAGGGGAAATAGTGAGGGAAAGGGAGAGAGAGACAGAGGGGAGAGAGGGGAAAGAGAGAGAGAGAGAGAGAAAGAAGGACAGGTTGATTCAGTTGATGTTCATTTTCTTCAGCTCTGTTACTGTCATCATTATTAATTTGAATAATTTGAATGGCTTGTGATGTCCCGTCATGCCAATAAAGCTTTACTCAACAGAACTAATACTGAGGAAAGGTGAAAAGCAGAGAGAAAGAGAGAGAGAGAGAGAAAGTTGCTGAAATATAGCTAAAAGAAAACAATGAATTAAAGGAGTGCACTAGTGGTGTAACAATTATTTGTTTTCTCGATGCATTACAATTAATGATCGGAAAAAAAAATGATACAGAATAGTGTTGAATTATGTTGATCACACGTGACCTAGAGACACAGTGTGTCATTTTCCTCCAGCTTAAGTACTTTGTGCTTGAGTGGCTCCGGCCGCATTCGCAAGCTAACCATGGATGTGAATGATGAAGGTAATGCAGAACGAGAGATTTGCCAACCACTGTCATTGCTGTGTGGCGTTACTGATAAATAAAGTAAACAGCAGATCATTTCTGGTGTAGTTTAATTTTTACCAACTTAGAGAAGACAGTGCTCCACGGGTGGATGCTCTGTACAGCAGTTAGCCTATAATCACACAAAGCTGGCACACCTAGGAGGTAGTAAAGTTAGCTGTCAGCAGTCTCACCATGGAGGAGCATATTTGATACAACTCAACCACACTCACCTGCCAGTCACACTCTCTTTTTTTTAATTGCAATAGCCTGAAATGGTAGTGATGATGAAAAATGCAGATGGCGAAGCTGCAGTGAACTCAAAGCTCTTTTTGTTTTGAAAAATGCACTGTCCACAGGCTATACTAAACATGCATTTTACTGTTGTTGGATCAAAACCTTGTATCTCCTAAATGGTAACTTTACAGGAGAACGAAAAAAAAATACTTTTATACTTTTAATGTAAGTCAATGGAACCAGACTTTTTTTCAAGTAATTTTGGGTCATTTCTGTTGGTCCATTCATCATGAAATTTACACACAGTATATAGGACCACAGGTAATTTCAAATTTCAAAATGGAGATGCAAGGTTTTGCTCTGACAGCAGCGATTTGCAGAGCACAACAGCTGATCTGAGGTCTCCAGTGCCTCAGCTAAACAGCGTCCAGTTTATTCAACCTTTTTAGAGCATGTTTCTTTGGAAGCACCTTTGAAAGACACTTCAATAACTTCTTAACCTTCGCTAAACCTTTGCAAAAATTTCAGTAGATTCTATTTTTGCCTGAGAAATATTATTATATTTATATTATAAAATTATTACATTATATGTCTTAGCTTGAAGCGCTGAATCAAATTGCTGAATCGGGCTGCTGTGTAGTGTAACTTGTCGGATAAAATCACTATTAATTCACAAAAATTGCACAAATTGAAGAAAAAACGAATGAATAGTGAATCTAATCGATTCCCTGTCAGCTCAAAGATTTATACCCCTAGAATCCACCCTTTCCAATATGTAACAGATAAAATAATTTGTTGACTGCAATGCATGCATATTAAGCATAATTATTGATCTTATTATTATTATTAAAAAAGCTCTAAAGAAACAGCTTAAAGGGATACATTTTAATTATTACAATTATCTCAGTTCTCTTAAATAAAGCTTTAGATGGAGATGACGTTTCACAGCTCATTACCACTTATGAACCTATAATATGTTACATGCATAAATTATATAGCCAAAAGTCATATCTATAGAGCCATTAGGCTGATGAGATTAAAGGAATTTTCAAGAACATCACAACATTAAGCAGACAGTAAGCAGTGACAGCTGCTGGAAGAGTTTCATTGAACGGCAATACAAACAACACTTCCTGCTGGAAGTACAGCCTCTAAATGAAAAGTAATTTAAAAGTAATGGGAAGTAATCAGAGGATGCGTAATCTTTTAGATTACTTTACTGATTACAGCTCGACTCAGGTAATCAATAGCATGCAATGGAATGCCTTTTGAAAGACAGCTTCCCAAGCCTGTGTGTGTACTTTGTGTGTGTGTGAGATAAAGGGCCACAGAGAGAGAGATATTATCTGAGTGATTCAACATGCTGTGCAGCAATGTCTGGAGAACATGCAGCGTAATCATGTCTGTGTTGACCAGCTCATGGAAAGAGAAACAAACTTTAAAAACTAAAGGTGCCAAAAAGGGTTCTTTGGAATGATGCCATAGAACAGTCTCAACCCAGTGGAGGCCCACTGTCCTGCACATTTTACTGCTTTTCCTGCTTTAACACGGCCACTTTAGCTCAATAATGGGCTGTTAAATAGTTGGATCAGGTGTGTGGGGAGCAGAGAAAACTTCAAAACATGCAGGGCAGTGGGCCTCCAGGACCAGAGTCGAGAAACACTGCCATAGAAGAACCACTTTTGGTTCCCTAAAGAAACTTTCAGTTGAGTTGAATTGAACCATCAAATTGAATGGTTTGGTAACACTTTACTGAAGGGCGATGTTCATAAGACTCCATTAACCCTACACTATTACAGCGGACGTAAACCCATATAAACATTTATAGGCAAGTGTTATTAGGCTGCACACTTGTCAACATCGATGTCAACTAACATGCACAGTGCTGTGCAAAAGTATTAGGCACCTATATACTGATAGCATATATACTGATAATATCAAAACAGTTAGTGGTGATATGATTTATGTCAGTGTGTTCATTTAACCATTTACAAACCTCTCTTCATGGAAAGCAAGTATTAACTGTTTTTATCATCAAAGACCTGGTTATGTTAAATCAAGTGTGATGGTATTAGTAATTCATAAGTACATGTGATGGCCTGGGGCCTTGAGGACAAATCTGCAACCAAACTTGAGTTTTCAAACTAGCTCACAATATATCAACTACTTTTTTCATAGTGAAATATGGTGTTTTTATGCACAAAAACACACTTATTGTCAAGACAAATGGTTTTAAATCATGTGCTTAGATACTTTTTGCACAGTACTGCCTGTGAAGTCAAGTTTTTGGCTGACGTTAGATTGTGTGAAACTGCATTGCACATTATGACTACTGACTTTGCAGCTTGGTGCATTTTAGGTATGTCAGAGTGATATAATGGTGATTATGTGACAGCTTGTCAGGTGAGTCTAGCTGAAAACATGAATAATGGTGATTATTTGACACTTTGTGGTAACAGTGAAATATAAGTCTACAGTATAACAGTTGTAAAGTTTCTATATCTGAAAATATTACATTTTTATGAGTTTATGAGTTATTTATAGTTCCTCTGGCCATCATTAACCCAAAAAAATTAACCCTCTAATGCCAAACATGGCTGTTGTGGGCTGGAGGCTAGCATGCCTGCCTTGTGAACGGAAGGTGAGGCAAGTGTGCTCACTGCCCCCTAGTGTGTGCATTCACTAATGTGTGTGTGTGTTTCACTGCATGGATAGGTTAAATGTGGAGGTCAGATTCCTTTGTGTGCAAGCACAGTTGGTTCTGAATTTTAATTCTGCTATTTATCCTGCTCTTCTCCTTTAATAAAGTGATTTGCTGTTGTTGAGCTTATTTGATGTGATCTGACAAAGCAAAAAAAAAGGCCATTTTTATTTAATTTCTCAAAAACTATATTTTCAAACAAGAAAACACGTCAATATGAATATGCAGCACATGAGCAGTTACATCAGTAGTGTTCTGTTGTTACTCTGATGAAACAAGCCAATAATAAGTGCTTACTGATCTGAATGCTCTGAATGAGCTTGTGCACTCAAAACACAGTGCAACCAGCAATAAAGGAAGCCTTGTGCATCTATTATACAGTGAGTGAAAACACAGTAGCACACAGAAGGCGCCGATTCTAAACATTGATATGTTTTGCTGTGACAAGTGTGGACCTGCGCATGCCGCAACCCCCCCGGCAGCAGATTTAAACAAGTTTAAATGCCAGATTCTCAGGATGGATCACTGGCGAGGCGCTCGGTTCAGTAGGGTTAAATAAAATAAGTATAATATGTATAAGATTTAATAACAGTGCCACACTGATAGGATAGGATAGGGTTGGATAGGATAGGATTATATACATTTTAAAGCTTATTATTATTATGAACACTGCTCTTCAAAAAAGGTGCTTTAGGGAACCAAAAGTGGTTCTTATATGGTAGAAATCCAACACTTATATGTTTAGTAGTGTCAAGTCAATATTTGACATCTGCAGAAAGTGATATAGTTAGTAGTACAGCACAATTAAACATATTGTTGTGGCTCTCAGAAACCTTTTCCAGATATTTTAAGTGCTTGGGAGTAGCTTTATTGTAGATAGAGTAGCCACAGGCAGAACATACATACACACACACACACACACACACACACACACACACAGATGCTATACTGTACCCTTGTGTTCCAGTTGTGTCAGAGTGTTTTATGTAATCATGGCTGGCTTTCACCGTGAAAAACAATGAGCGGAGAAAATAGATTCTTGGCCCTAATTAAGAATATGCGGACAGACTTATCTATGGTCAGAATGGAACAGAAACCATGGAAACGACTGAACACCGAGGTGCTCCATAGAAAAAATAGACTAGAACATTATGGCCATGAAGTATCATCAATGAAATGTCTGTTCTGCTGCTTTGGTCAAAGTTCACTTTGGAAATGAAGACAGCAAGGCTGAAGTATGGCTGTCTCTGCTGGCCGTTATGTGCTGGAAAGGCTGGATTTGGCAATTAGCGCCTTTCTGCACGGAGGGGCTTGTCTTGGAGCCTGGGAGACTGATTGGGGGAGTGAGGGAAGAAGACAGGAAGTGGGGGGAAATCAGAAGCTCTCTGTGGGATTCTGTTGTGCCCTTTCTGTGCCACTTGAACTGAGTTGCTGCCGAAGCATCGGTTTAAAGGCTTAGGAGCTCACCTTTCTCTGTGGGAAGTGTCAACACATGTGAGCGTATATGCACATTCAAGGGTGTAGTGGGAGGTGGAGGAAAGAGTGGGGGAAGGAGGAGATGCAAGAAGAGACAGGGACATAAAAATTGTAAGTGATGGAAATAATTCACAATTTCCTCTTCATTTCTAGCCCGTATCATTGCTGTTAGGGTAAACGTACCTATAAAGCACCTGGTTTCAGCAGGATAAATTAGGTAAAAATGAAAGATCAATCTCTCTTTCAATAATACTTCAATTAATTTAAACGCTTTCTCAATTTAAAATAAAGATATATATGTTTAAAAGCCAAAAAAATCTGTCTGTGCTTAACGAGTACATCTGGCACCCTTTGGGCACACCCCTGTTTCACAACAATATGATTTATTAAAATTTATTTTTATTTTGAAGTAACTTATTTAGAAATCAATGAAAAAAGTTTTATTAGAGGGTAAAGAGTCAATAACAATAAAATCCAGTTACAACCAAAAAAAAGTTCATAATTTCAAACTAATTGTGTTATTAAATATGTAAGTAACACATTTCAAACCTTTAAAATCAATCAAACCAATTAAACATTTCATACAGCAGTGTGTGGTCATTATCTGATTCTCTTCGTCATGACGCACTATACATTTGTAATAGGAGACAAATCTAGACTTCAGGCAGGCCAGTCAAGCACATGTACTTCCCTGGAAATTACATCATCTCGATGAAAACATATGTCAGTGGTACCTTCACACATATGCAGTCACCCATGCTGTGGGCACTGATGCATCCCCATACCATGACAGATGTTGGCTTTTGCACCTTTTACTGACAAAAGTCTGGATGGTCCCTTTTGTTTGTGGCATGGAGAACTCACAAACAAGCTGAAAAGTGTGTCATCTGACCACAGCACACATTTCCACTGTGTTTTAAACCATCTGAGATAAGCCTGGACCCAGAGAACTTGGCGGCATTTCTGCACAGAGTTGATGTATGTTTTTTTCCTTGCATAATACAGTTTCAAGTTGCATTTCGTGAAGCTGTGGTGGACTGTATTAAGTGACAACAGTTTTCCGAAGTACTCCTGAGCCTATGTGGCTATATTTCACACATGCAGTTTCTCATGCAATGCCATCTGAGGGCTCGAAGGTCACACACATTCAACAGGGGTTTCTGGCCTTGTCCTACACAGCCTGAGATTTCTCCAGATTCCCTGGATCTTTTCACAATATTATGTATGGTAGATGGTGAACGACCTAGATGCTTTACAATCTTGCATTGACAAATGTTCTGTTTGAACTGTTTGACAATTATCTTACAAAGTTTGGCAAGTGATGAGCCACAACCCGTCTTTGCTTGCAAAGACTGAGCCTTTGGTGGATGCTCCTTTTATACCCAATCATGATACCCTCACCTGATGCCAATTGTTAATTATTAATAATGCATTAATGTTAAAAAAATGTTCATTTGTTCTTTGTAAAGTAAACCATTTCTGACATTTCATTAAAACAGCATCTTATGAGATATTTCACTAAGAGAGAACCTTTTTGTTTTCTGTCCTAACTTGATCTTTCAAAGACCACATACATTTTTTGTAAATATTTTTTAAATATATAAATGCATTTATAAATAATTTAAAATTATTTTCTCTGCCTGTATTCTTTGCAAATTGATGGTGGGCTACTGTGTTGCCGTGTTGATGGAATGTCTCACATTACACCAGTTTCTATTTCATTTTTCTACACAGATCATAACTCTGCTTGTGATGATGTCTCTCTCCAGATTCCTCTGTTGGTGTATAATTGCTGTCAGTCTAACGTCTCAGCTTCGCATACTGCGGTTTAAGGTCACAAGTTAAATTGCTTCAAATAGAGCCTGAGCAATCGGCTTCTGAATTGAAATGTTCACTTCTGCTGCTGAACTCCTTAAATCTATCCCTTTGTTCTTGAATAATTGAAAATTTGCTGTGGTTCAGCAGGCTAGAAGAAAAGGTTTGGGAGTTCACTCATCTTTCGCTGCTGAGGACTGCTTCACAGATGACATCTTTTACAAACTACAGAATGAACCCAAGGTAAAGTCTGGGATGACAGCTTTGGGCCACTGAAGCGGTATCAGGAGCACCAGCAGTGAGGGGGCCTGTGTCTCTATACTATTGCAGAAAAAAAAGGGAAGATAATGTATGCCATGTGAATGGAATCTTTGAATCTGTTGCTATTGTTTTTATGTGCGCTTCAGTGCACTTCCCTCCTGCATCGCCAGATGGTTTGTTCCTGAATTATCTCGTAACTGTGTCATTCTGGAATTCATATTTAAATTGCATTTACGACTGAAAAGATGGCTGAGGTGCTTAGTTATCATATTAGCCATTAGAAAAGATACAGGAAGTAGCTATTTTCTTCTTCTTGTGAAAGTTCTGCTCAAATAATACTGCATTAAATGAACATTTTGGTTAGTTTTCAAGGAACATGATCTGTAATTTACCAAAACTTTAGCTAGATGAAGTGAAAATGTAAGATAAATTAACTATTGTGATAGCTGTACTTGCCATCCAAACTGCATGCTAGCCATTCATTTCAAGCTGTTTTGCCTTTTTTTCCCTTAAACACAAATCTTACTGCACATAATGCTTCATTCTGTCCATTAGTCTGAGGGTTTTTCTGAAATGAAATACTCGTTATTTGAAGCCGTATCAAACCTGATGCCACTACAAGCTGTGGGAGAATCGCATTGCAGTAATGACCACACATGACTGTAGCAAACCTGCCTGGCAAAATGACACATGTAAAGTTGGAGACAAAAGGTTTTATTCATTTACCCTATTAAGGTTAGCAGTCCTAATTTACTCAGGTTGTTTATGTTTTTTCTCTTTGAAATTTCAGATTTGGAAGCTTTTAGTTGGAAGTGAGTCAATATGGAAGTTGAGCCTGAGTTGCTGACTAGAGTTTGTAATGATTGTATTTATTAATTTATCATGAATGGACCAATAGAAATGGTCCAAAATTGTTTGAAATACAAATTAGTAGCTAAACCGTTAATAAAGCAAAGTGGCCGTGGAATATATCTCAGTAACTGCTTTTATCTTAACAGATCTGTGCTGAGGTTGATGTACAGTGGTCACACAGTTTTTATGCCTTTGAGTCACTTTCACCTGTGACCACCACTGCAGCAGAAAGATTTCCTTTCTGTCTACCTTTCCTGAAGCCTAGCATGAAAATCTCAATCATGAGATAGCTGTCTACTGATAAAAGCAGAAGGAGCTAGTGAATAGAGAAAATGATATATGATAATAAAACTAAATGTGCTCAGTCACATCTTCAATCACATCCAAATCTGGGAAGTATGTCAATTTTTTAAGCATTCTCAAGGTGGTCCCTCATGACTTATTGAGGCATCTCACTTCCAAGCAGTTGTACAAGAAGTGGCCACTGTTGCGTAAGGCTGGGAGTCCTGCAGGAGTAAGAATGCGCCTGAGAGAAAAGCCTTTCACCACTCTGCTCTACTCTCTCTCAGAGAGGACAGCAGCAACAAAAGATGTGCCAGCCTGCTGAGCTCCTGTAATCTGCAAGGAGGCTTCGCCGGCATTTCTGCACCAGCCAGCTTTGGATTCCTATAGGTGGCATCTGTAGAGTGCTATGGCTTTTATATTCAGCTATTTTTTGTGAGTAAACCCAAATGTGATGAACACGCTATTATATATTTCCTGTCCAGAATAAAAATCACATACTGAGTGACCAAAATTACTTGAATTCTTTGAATTATGGCTGAAATTAAGACCACCTTTGTCGAGGTCTAAGAACATGACTAGGTGGGATCGAGTCAAGACCAGGTTTATAAGGGGCTGACACCAAGGCAGGACTGAATGAGTCGAGATTGCTACAGATTCCGTTTCCATTCCATATTGTGTCCTAAACAACATCTTCAAGTCTGTGCCTCTTTAATGTAGACCTAGATGTGGGTTTGAGCAGATTGAGAGAAGTTTTGGGGATGTGCTGGTATTTCTGGAAAGATTTGGATGACTATTGACCATTGACTCTTGGCTAAACAGATGCAATGGTTTTTGTTTTTAGTTACTTGAATACAAGTCAGAAAGCATTTCTGACAGTTAAAGAAAGTACAAAAAATATTTTTAAGATGGTATCTGGACTAAATTTGGAAAAATCCATGGGAAAGACCAAGTCTAAGTACTGATAAGTAGTAAAAGATGAATCTGAGACATAGGAAAAACTTCTCAGATGTGAGTAGTAGTACTTTGAAGCACTTCAAGCATTAAACATCAATCATAAGAAGTAGCAATTTCTTTGAATAAAACCATCACAGTGGTCATACTGTAAACTATCTCAGTCTCAGTGTTTTTTGCAACAACTCAGAGACGACTTTTAAATTTCTCTCTTATGTAGTTGGAAATTACTTTGGGCATTTTCACAGCCATTCTGCCTCAAGTCGTGTATATATCTCTGAAAACAGGGATAGTAGAATTAGAAAATATATTAACACAGACACTGATTAATTGGAGTCTTTAGATACACTAATCCTCCATGCAGCATAAAGACATCAAGCCATTAATGAAGGCAAAATTAAAAGCTCTTCTTGGCTACTCGTTTTCAGTTCCCCATAGCTCAGGGCAAACTGGTTCCTATGGAGTGCTTTAGTGTCGAGCCAATAGGCCCACTGATAATGGCACTGCCAGAGAGGAACAGATGGGAGAAGGATGCCTAAAGAGAAGTTTCGCTTCAAGCATCTGTTAACTGCCTTTGAACAGCCATACATTTTTTAATGGCTACTGAGAAGGCACCTCTCTTTGATTGATCTGCAGCACACATGCTTGCTTTTGGTCTTTTATTCCTTGACTCAGATAGTGATTGAAGAGAAACTGTTTCTACAGGGTACTTTATGTCATACATCCATAGCTTCAATTTCAGGCTGACAATATTGCCAGAATGTGCTGGATCTGTAGCTGCTTGTGGTTCAGGAGCTTCACACGCACACTTCACTGACTCTATCACTTTACTTTGACGCAGGTTCAGTGATGTTACACAGTGATGTTAACTGGTTGAAACGATCATCACAGACACACTCAGAACTACTGATCTTTCAGCTGAATTTGCAGAGGCAGAATTATGATATTGTGTGTTTTTAGGAAGAAAAAAACAAGAGTAAAAGAATCATGAAACAGTAATGAACTGATATCTCAGTTTGTGTCAGAGAGAACGGAAATAGAGCATTACACTGACATACCTGCAGCAAATGTATCGCAAAGCAGTGGAACAGGCTGGGCTTTGTTTCATGTAATTTGCAGTATGTAAGATGTGCTGATTTTCTGCCTGTTGAAGCATTCCTTACAGAAATTCCAGGTTTGAACTGACAATCAGCCGCTCTGTGATCTTTGGAATTCCCTTGCATATTGGCCAATTGCCAATGCTTCACTAATTTTCTTGTACTCTCTAAGAAGCCACAGATCTGTTATATAGTTAGAGAAACTGACTCTCAGGAAAATAACTGCACAAACTGGAGTTTCCAATTTTTTAGATAAACAGTTTTTGTCTTTGAGAGAGAGGAGAATATCAAGCTCCACTCTTGTTTCAGGTCTGAAAAAATCCACAGGTGTTTCTGTCCATCCACTGTGAGAAGACAGCTCAGCACTATGGGGGATGGATGGACTACTGAAAGGATGTGTAGCTGTCAAGAAGCCCTTACTGAGAAAAGTACATAGAGAGAAAACAAGAAAATTCACAAACAAAGAAGCTGCTGATGTTCTCAGAACAATGGACTGACCACCCCACTGTCCAGGCCTCAAGATCATTGAATGTGAGCTAAAGACTAAAGACTTAACCTTAGAGATGTGGAAAAACATCTTTTTTTCTTTCAAAAAGCCAGTCTATCTTTCAGTTTAGAAATAATGGAAGCTGTAGTAAAATTGGTTGGACACATTAAATAGTTGTGGATGCTTTTGGTGTTATTCTTGATTAAAATATGTGTTCTGCCTTTTTTCTGAAGCTAAAAATATATAAATTGTGCTTTATGGCTGTCTTGAAATGGAATAAATTAGTGTGGTCTCTGACAGTAAATGAATATACAGCACAATATCTCATTTTACAAATCACAAAAAACAACCATCAATTCTTCAAAATCAAAAGGAAAAAAGGAGGACATACTAATGTAGCCACTTTTGCCAAAGCTGACCTGCGGTGACCTTTAAAGAGATATTATTAGTCGCTTTCTAATCCGAATTCCATTTGAAATGTAGATGCATAATATTCTCTTTGGTAATGTATGAACCTGCCTTATTTCTGAACACAGTCAAATCACGTGGCATTCTTGTGAGGCAAATTAGAGCCCTGTAATATTTGCAGCTGTATTTGTGATTTGCAAGGGGCAAATTTCTGTAAAATGCATTTTTTCAATAATTTGTGGTGGGAAATGGTTGTGAATTCCCAGGCTGTATGTCTGGCTCAGTCCACTTCATTTTTTAATTAGTTTCAGAACTGCGCTGCAGTATGAACATCACCGAGCTTGAAAATCTTTCTTTTTAAAACCTTTGGAAAACTTGTTTTCTAAGAGGATTATCTGATGTCTGAACTGTTCTGCTGGAAGGGCCGTTTACTCTATGGAATGTCAATGCATTTTTTTTTTGTCTCGGTAAGAAGGATTTTTTTTTAATAGGCAAACAACAAACAGGGCTATTGTTCTTACACTTCATGTTACATGGTCTTCATTTCTTAATCCTAAAGTGCCATCTGTAGCCACAGTTACTGTCATTTTGTTAGAGATGCTTACATTGTTGTGTGATTGTGGTTTTATTTTACACTTATATTTTTGCAGCTACTGTCATGTTTTTAGTGTGTTGATTGTAATATTTGTAATCTCAGGTTTTTCTGTATGCCTTTTTGTTATTTATTTATTTATTTATTTATTTATTTATTTATTAGACTGTGTGCATTTCTGTTTTGAATTTACGGTAGATTCAGTCATGGTGATCAGAATTTAATAGAGTGCACTTTTGTAAATCAAAAGACTTTTGAGACTAGATTGGTGATCTTTTAGATTAACTTTCCTTTATTATTATTTTTAGTTGTCAGTACTGGCTAGCACTTTTGAGTTAAGCTCAAAATGAGTCAAAATTATCACTACTTAAAGAGTCATTAACGAAACATTTGGTAAAGTTTTGGTGGCGTTATTATTGTGTTGGTAGTGACAAATGAAATGTTCATTTATTAATTGTTATTTTTATTTTATTTATTTTTCATATTATTTTAATGTAATAAACCTAACAAAGCTATAGAGTCAATTAAGGCAAAGGGATTTTAGTCCAAGTTCAAAATGTGTTTTGAACTCTAACGTTGAACCAATTCAGTAGAATAATCCATATAATATAATGATGAGTATATAAAATTCATGTTAAGAACATTGGACCCCATTCACCAACCATTCTAAAGAAGAAATATCATCTTAAAATGCACATGTGCAGTTTTCTTGAAGATTCTGACATTCACCAATGTTTTTTATTTGGGATTTGTTGTTAGGTAAGAAGAGAATCTACACACTCAAGAGCTCAAAGTTGCGAGCAATTCTGTGGTTTACGAACATGTCATAAATCTGACATAGACCTTTCCTTAGGACCTTTCTCAAGAACAAATTTAAGAAAAAACTTAGGAAGATATTGGTGAATGAGGCCCATTGTTACAGCCATTTTGCTAGTTCTTACAAATGATAACTGATATCTATCATTTTTAGGAATCGTGGGAGAAAATAGCCTAGAAATACTAATTTAATCTCATTTAAAACTGCTGTAGGTGCAGTCTTCATGCTCAGACTTTTCTTAACTCACAGACTTAAACCTAGATTGACAAAGGTCTAGTGAAGCCTTCTTTCACTATCTATGATTGACCAATAAAGAGTGATCTATCTGATACTGTATCTCTCAGCAGAGGTTTATATATATCATGTATAGCCTCTGACAGTGTGTCTGAGAGTGAGAAGGAACCGGGCTCAGGCTAGTGCCACATTTCTTGATTATATCTAGCGAGTGGAGTGACAAAGGCTTTAGGTTTTGGTAGAATGTATGGATCCCTGGTCTGGGCTTACAGATAAAAGTGCTAGTAAGTGCAAGTGGTAAGATTAGATAGTTGTAAGTGCTAGTTTTACACACAGTGCAATTAGAATTTACATAATAGAGTAGAGTTTACAGTGAGAAGAAACTATGCAAAAGCTAGTGTTTCATATTCAGTGCCAGGTCTCCTTTGGCTCCATGATATAAAAAATTATGTATGTTTTTGTGGACCAGTTTTCTTCCAACTGAACAGTCATTTACTACCAATATCCATTAATAAAGCTGTCAGACTGTTGCTGTCTTCAGATGTTAAATTGATGTTCAGCTGTTGAAATGGCAGAGGCCTCGAAAGCAGTCCTGATGCAGCTGATCCAGTTGGCATAGTTGGAAGAGGATATACCAGTCATTCTTGACAGTGTCAGAACCATGGCAAACATCTAAGCATGTGTTTTTAGCTATGACGTGCACTACAAGGCGCACCAGACAGCCCACAGTCCACATGCTTCATAGTTAAGTCTCTGGCTCATCTAAAGTGAAAGGCTGGGTGAGGAGAAACTACTTCTTAGATCATACTGAGTCACCTTTTGACCTCTTTCCACTTTTAAGTCCTGCCTTCCATCAAAGTGAATTAGACCCAGAGTCTTCATAGCCAGGGTGGGAAGAGCAGTCAAAAACTACTCAAGCTAGTTTAACTCAGTTTATTGGATTTCAGTCCAGTTTTCTAACTCCATAACTCATACAGCGTCTATCAACATTTTGTCTTTTTGAAGGGCAGTTGATCTGCAGTAAAAATGATGAATGCTTGAAAGAGAGAAATGACTGATGTTGTAATGTGGGTGCATCTGGCAGCAGACCATTGAGAAAATTTGATTTTGTAAGTGAAACTGAATGACAGGATGTGATCACATAAGAAAGAGGATTCCTTTGTTTACAAATATACTTGCATAAAAGTACAAATATATATTAATTGTAAAAACCTTCAAAACAGTACAAATGTGTCTGAGTAAATGTGACTCATTACTATCCACCTCTGCCTGAGAGCTCAACAACAGAAGAGCATTCTTGTTTTTCTTTTTCTCTTCCTTGCCAAACTAAGAATCTGTGCTTATTGTTGTGAACTGTTTGTGTTTTCTTTTTTGAGTAATTAATGAGACAGATGTGAAATTAATCTTTTATAAGAAGGTGTTCTCACTCTTTAGTAAGCAAAACTATGAAAGTCCTTATAAGTGAGTGCTCTCGCTGAGTGGCAAGAAAATTATTCCTAGTCATACGAAACCAATCTCTCATCTGCTGGAATGGAGAAAGACCTACAGTAGTGTGCCAAAGTCAGAGATCCCCATTCGTTTATTTAATTTCCAGTGGAAACCACCAAATCATCTCTAAAGTTCAGTTTTACAAGTTGATTGCATGTTTAACTTCTCAAGATACAAGTAATCCCAATTAGAAAAATTTAGACTCATCTGTCCATTAAATTTCACTCCACATCTAGATGTCCAGTTCTGATGTGTTTGCATAGAAATGTGCATTTTTTCAGGTCTGAAGTATGAGTGGAGCTTTTCTCAGTTTGGTGGTCTACCAGGTCTTGCACAATTGTCAGCAGACTATTTTTACTCTTTATCCTTCAGCCATTTTAGAATCACATGAGAAAGAAATTTGCAAGCAGCTTAAGGTGAGTTTGAGTTGGCCTGTCTTTAAAAGGGAAGTTAAAGTCAAGTCAATGACTACTTTGGGAACAGTTTTTGTTGGGAGGACAATACTGATAGATTTGATATCACTTAGTGTTTGAGGCTTTTGTGCGCTTTTCTGTTAAGTATATTTTTGTTGCCTTTTTCTGACTCTGAAAAGTGAATAACTTCTCATAATAAATAACTTATCAGGAAAGGGTGGTCTCTCACTTTTGCACAGTGCTGTACAAATTTGAAAGTGAAAGCCAAGATAAAGTTTAAAGAATGTATTTGAAATCACTGGTCTTCGGCTCAAGTAACACAAAAAATGTTTTTTCTAGGTTATTCTAGTTATTGTACAAGTGCAAATCTCCATGACAAGGGGACTTTTTTCTGATAGTGCCTTTACTGAAAAGGTTACACGTGGGATTTCCTATAATACAACAACCATACTGAGTGGCACAAGATATCCTATTCATATTTCAGCCAGTGAACTGTCTCCTGTGCTGATAATGTGGCTGTGTGGTTGTATGCAGTTTTAGGACCGAATTTCTGGTGTGAACCACAGGTATTTGCTGACGTAAGAAATAATGTATGTTCACTGTACATGTACATTCACTGTAAATGCCTACACTGGCCAGACTAATAAAACAGTAACTATAAAACAACTAACACGTTTTTTTAAAACTATAAAATAGTGTTAGTGGCATTCCTGTTGGATTCTGGGACGTGATTAAGTTGGCTTATGACTCAGAGAGCATCTCTATAGCACGCTCATTCCACTTGGGCTTTGGCAGCCTCATGGACATTGTTTAAGGTGTTCAAAGCAGCCACATTGTTTTAAAGGTATTCAAAACTAGTGCTGGCTATAGATCATGCAACCCAAAGGATTTGGACTGGGCCTTCCAGTCATCTCATGCTGCCTAAGCCTACAGGGGAATTCCACCAATTTTGTTAAAAATTTATACTGTGCAAATGTTTTAGGCACCTGAGAAAATTAGACTTTTTTACCTGGTCAGTAAGCATTCATTTGTTCAGAAAAACACTTATATTACAATAATTACAAAAAGTATTACTACAACTTTTTCCAAATCTCTCCTCAAGGAATCCCAATATTATTTGTAGTTACAACCAACATCTGGTTTGACTAATCAATAAATTTAATAAATAAATCTGTGTGATGGTTGTTTAATAATTCTGTTTGATGGTTAGGGACCTTGAGGACACACCTGGAGCTGAACTCTGTTCATCAGACTAGCTCACTATATATCAACTACTTGAAAAGAAGAAAATTCTTGTTACTTTTTTATTGTATTTATATACATTTGAATTTATTCTTGTGATATATGGCGATTTTATGAGAAAAACCACATTCATTGTCAAGATTAACCGCATTAAATAATGAGCTTTGGTGCCTAAGGCTTTTGCACAGTACTGTAACTTGATGATTAAGATGGAAGCAAAGTCATTCAGAGTGATTTAATTATCAGGAGCATTGTATAAATGTACTTAAACATAAAAAGGATAAATAGATTAGGCAAAAATAAGTTGTAGGCCAAAACCTCATCTTAAAACTATTGAAAAACAATGTCTCAGGAGTCAGGCAGCATTTCTTAACCATTTTATGTGTAATAGCAGCAATAAACACTTCAGATGGTTCCTATCGCCACTACTGTAGACCAACAAGTTTCATCAAACCACTCTGAATGACTTTGTTTACATCTTAACCATTCAATTATACAACAATTATGAAAAATCGGTGGAATTCCCCTTTAGCTAAACAGAGTAAATGAGACAGAGTATTTAATGCTCCATATGTGAGATTTGTTTTCAGTTTGCTCTCTCAGTGAACCAAGGTTGCATAAAAAGGATTAATTCACTGTAATTGAGAAGAGTAATGACTGTATGTGGAAACATCTGGAAATTTCGTCAGTGAATATAATGGGATTGTTTGGGATTTAGGCATCTCCATATTGCCCTAATATCTGTATAATCCTGTTTCAAACGCATGCATTCATTTGCTGAGGAGGTATGCGTCATCAGATTTATATGCAAACTACTATAATACTTCAATAGCCTTTCATACGCCGGTTCAACTCGAGGGTCTTCAGGGAGCCTAATCTGTCGACCAAAAACAGCAAGTGAACTGAGAAGATGTATAAGGTGTAGAATTATAAGGAGAAGTGTTTGTGCTTCAAGCTAACTGAAATAGCATTTTGAAACCAAGAACATTTCTGAGCTTACTGGTTTATTTTTACAGTCTATGAACACCATTAATGTTAAAAGAAACATTAATAATGTGTGTTGGGAATGTTCATTTGATTATCCTCTGGGTTCATTTACCCAGTCCCATTTAACAGTGCAAAACAAAATCATCCGAAGTGCCTATTAATGACAGCTTCGTATTGTGGCATCATAGTAAATAGATGTTGAGAGGTAGAGGGTAGAAAGTGTACTGTATCCAGAATCATGAAGACCAATGATGTGTCAGCTCTAATACACATCAGTGTGAAGGCTAGTCTGTAGTGGTGAAAAAGGATCATAAGCATCAAACATTCATAAGCGAAAAGAACCATATCAAGTTCACTCATTCAGCTTATTTTTGTAGCTGCTCAAGTTCACTAAACTGAGTAAGCCACATTCCTTCCTTGAAGTAAACAAGATCTTCTCTCCTTTCTCTCTATTTTATCCCATTTGTCATCATGCTCTCCATTCAGAGAGCATACTTAACAAACACATACAAACAAATAAACAAAAATGATGGATGAGGCCTGCTGGCTTACAAAGAAAGAAACCAAATATTGCATCTTCTAAATAAATCTCGATGGAACGTAGATGGATGAAGACAAAAGATGTTTATTTCATCTCTATTGTTCCATCAATAATATTTATTGTCACCAGTCTCACCATTTTGACAACTGATTCTTTTGTCTGCCAACCAAATTGCTAGTCACTTGTTAGGTGAGCTTGAGCGTGCAGAGCCAACTATATTCCCTGATGAAGATATTCAGACCCAGTGCTCATTAAACTCCAACTTTCCAAGCCAGCTCTGTGTTAATCTCCAGCCTGGCCATGACTCTTGGGTTTTTGTGTCTCATGACTTGAATTTATTTCTTTCTCCTATAAATAATTCAGTGTTTTGCATCGACTAAGTGCCATACGCTGAAGACTCAGGACCTAAGACCTTGTTGCTCCTTGCATGTTAATGCAAGTCCGAATTCAACCCATTAGGGGACCGGTGCTAAATGGCTGGTGTTATTACCCCCTTGCTGAGGACACTTGTCCACATTACACAATTTAGATTGAAAAGCTAATGAAATCAAGCATCTACAAACGTTATCATATTTGCTGTTACCATTGCAGTGTCCTCAAAAACTACCCACCAAAAAATAATAAATGGCCTTTCTGCTCACCAGAATCCAGACCTCAACATCAATGAATGTGTTTGGAATTGCTTGGATTGTGAGAATCAGAAAATGCTGCAGCCAACTTATAAAAAGAACTTGGAAGGTGTGGAACAGTATCCCCTGCAGATTTTTTTGAAAAACTGATATATAGTCATGGCTGAAATTGTTGGCACCCCTGAAATTTTCCAGAAAATGAAGTATTTCTCCCAGAAAATTATTGCAATTACACATGTTTTGTTATACACGTTTATTTCCTTTGTGTGTATTGGAACAACACACAAAAAAAAAACAGGGAAAAAAAGCCAAAAATGATAATTTCACGCAAAACTCCAAAAATGGGCCGGACTAAATTATTGGCACCCTCAACTTAATATTTGGTTGCACACACTTTGGAAAAAATAACTGAAATCAATCGCTTCCTATAACCATCAACAAGCTACTTAGACCTCTCAACTGGAATTCTGGACCACTCTTCTTTTGCAAACTGCTCCAGGTCTCTCATATTTGAAGGGTGCCTTCTCCCAACAGCAATTTTAAGATCTCTGCACAGGTGTTCAATGAGATTTAGATCCGGACTCTGATCTGGCCACTTCAGAACTCTCCAGCGCTTTGTTTTCATCCATTTCTGGGTGCTTTTTGAAGTATGTTTGGGGTCATTGTCCTGCTGGAAGACCCATGACCTAGGATGCAAACCCAGCGTTCTGACACTGGGCCCTACATTGCAACCCAAAATTCTTTGGTAATCTTCAGATTTCATGATGCCTCGCACACAGTCAAGGCACCCAGTGCCAGAGGCAGCAAAACAACCCCAAAACATCTTTGAACCTCCACCATATTTGACTGTAGGTACTGTGTTCTTTTCTTTGTAGGCCTCATTCCGTTTTCGGTAAACAGTAGAATGATATGTTTTACCAAAAAGCTCTATCTTGGTCTCATCTATCCACAAGACGTTTTCCCAGAAGGATTTTGGCTTACTCACGTACATTTTGGCAAACTGCAGTCTAACTTTTTTATGTCTCTGTGTCAGCAGTGGGGTCCTCCTGGGTCTCCTGCCATAGCGTTTCATTTCATTCAAATGTCGACGGATAGTTTGTGCTGACACTGATGCACCCTGAGCCTGCAGGACAGCTTGAATTTCTTTGGAACTTGATGGGGGCTGCTTATCCATCATCCAGACTATCCTGCATTGCAACCTTTCATCAATTTTTCTCTTCCGTCCACGTCCAGGGAGATTAGCTACAGTGCCATGGGTTGTAAACTTCTTGATTATGTTGCGCACCGTGGACAAAGGAACATCAAGATCTCTGGAGATGGACTTGTAACCTTGAGATTGTTGATATTTTTCCACAATTTTGGTTCTCAAGTCCTCAGATAGTTCTCTTCTCCTCTTTCTGTTCTCCATGCTTTGTGTGGCACACACAGACGCACAATGCAAAGATAGAGTCAACTTCTCTCCTTTTTATCTGGTTTCAGGTGTGATTTTTATATTGCCCACACCTGTTACTTGCCACAGGTGAGTTTGAACGAGCATCACATGCTTGAAACAAAGTTATTTACCCACAATTTTGAAAAGGTGGCAATAATTTTGTCTGGCCCATTTTTGGAGTTTTGCGTGAAATTTTATCATTGTTGGCTTTTTTTCCCTGTTCTTTTGTGTTGTTCCAATACACAAAGAAGGAAATAAACATGTGTATAACAAAACATGTGTAATAGCAGTAATTTTCTGGGAGAAATACTTCATTTTCTGGAAAAATTTCAGGGGTGCCAACAAATCTGGCCATGACACTATATATGTATATATATGTATGCATAGTTGTAATATTCTGTTAAATATATGTTTTTTCATAGTAATTCAATAATAACAATTGTATATACTGTTTAATACAAACTACAAACCAGTACAAACCAGCTTGCCCAAATCTCAGTAAACGCATTCAGTTTATTTGTAGATGCTGGTGTCCTCCTATGAGTCATTTCTAACACAAACAGATAAACACTTGTGCACATACACCCCCACTGGTCAACCTGTGGGCTTGACCACGTGAACATGTTCGCAGTGGCAGCTTGTCGGACAGTGTTGGAGTGAGATTACGGAATCGTGGCAGGAGGCTCCTTCACTGTCAGGCATCCGCAGTGAGGTGAGCTGGGTGTTGTCATATCTCCTGCGTCGGGCTCATCCCCTGACCATCTGTCCTCACTCTTCTCCCGTGTGGCCCCGGCCCCTTTCCTCCTGTGACACATGCAGTAATTACAAACACCGAGCCCACAGAGGCCAGCATGAGGCTCTGAGAGGTACTCAACTCATGTCATTTGTGATACCTACCAGGACTTCAAAGCTTGCTCGGAGATTGTCCTTGATCAGCCCAGTGCAGAAATTGCACATACTAGGGTCAAGTGAGACCAATGTGAGGCTCAGAGAGGTGGTCATTGTTGCTGTCATTGCAAAACCTTATATCTCCAAATTGATTACTTTCTCTGAGAACGTTGTTAATGGAACAATTTCAATGTATGTTAAGTTAATTTTGAACCATTTCAATTAGTTCATTTATCATGAAATGATCAAACAATGTTTCAGTGATGTACAAAAAAAGCAAAATTATATCAACATTTATCTAGTAACCTGTTTCTTAGTGGCTAAGAAAAATAGAAATTAAAATTTATTTTCTGTTGTAGTGATTTGTGCCATGACACATCATAGTGGAAAAAAAAACAAAACAAAACGGTAACACTTTATTTAGAGAGTTCACTTTAGATGCTTTGTAGATACTTAAATTACTTTCAAGTTACATTCAACTAAATATCTACTAAATTGAACATAATTTTCTTTAACTCTAAACCTGGCCCTAATCCTAACCTTAACCTCAACCCAAAACCTAAACCCAGCCCTCACTCTGGTCCTAGCCCTAACCTTGGTCCAAATCCTTACCCTAACCCCAGCACTGTTTACAATCAACTGAGTTTCAACAGATATTTTTTAAAAACTTTTTTAACACAAAATCTGTAGATAATCTATAGGGGACTATAGTGGACCATCCAGATAAAGTGAGACCATAACCATAAGACAACTCATTTACGCCATTATCAGACATTCACTTATGTGAAATTTGACTGATATCATTGGTTTCTTCAATTTAAATGTCAGCTGCTGGTCTTTTGTTTCATGCACTGTGAGCTAATCATATTCTCTAGTTATCATCATGGGATCCCCCTCCTGGGTGTTGTGTTTTCTGGCTTTGCTCAGTCTCCTCATCATCACCATCACACGTGTCTTCTGTTGTGATTAGACGAGTCTTATAAAGTGCTTTCACTTCTGAGCTAGAGTTCCTTGATTTCCCTCTTTTTTCTTTGTATTTCTCAGTTCTCTGGCTTTGACTTTCTTTACCTGTCTATGGACTGATTATGGCTATGCCTGTATTAAAGAGAGACTCGTTAGCATTAGTGCCTATTAATTGCTATGGATCGCACATGTACATTTGAAAGTACTTGTGAGACTTTCTTTTGGGGATAACTGTTAGAGCCACAACATAAGTTATAAGTTTCATGTGACTGACCATACAGGAAACAAGGATTAATGTGTGACCACAGAATGGCCAATGGCACCATTTTTAACTGGTGGACATGGCAACAGCCAAGCTTAGAATAGAAAGAATACACGTTTTTGCCCCTGAAAACAACCAATAAGTAGACTATTACAAATGTTTGGAAATAACTTTATTTTGTCAGAAAAAGAAGGTCATGTAAAGGGAAGTCCATGGGGAAACACACCTTTTTTCATCTGTTAGCCATCCAGGGCTGGCTGGATACATTCACCCTCTATCCCCCGATTAACTGTGTCTGCTTTGACCCCTGCATTGACCATTAACTCTAATAAATAGATCCTGCACTATTATCCTGCTTCCCTGCCTCGCACATAACGGTTATATTTTAATCCTGATGAACTCATATTTTAAAAGGGCAGCAGTGGCTCTGTGGGTCAGGACTCAACCCCAGGAAGTGGAACATAACCAGAGCTGCAGGGCGTCTGGCTCAAACCCAAAGGTGGACACTAGGGATGCTGGCCTAGCACCAGAGTGCTGTAAGTTCAAGAGTGCTTCCTTTGACTACTACTGCTGTGCCCTTGAGCAATGCACTTAACCCGGATGGATCTGGGGGTGAGGCAACATTGAACCACTCTCTCTTTTACCCAGCACAGCAGCCCTAAAAAAACACTGGTGACCAATCGGTGTCTTTACCATGCATAAATGTGCGCAACAGTACATAAACGCATGCAACATTCTTCCTCATAAAGCACTTATCCTAAACTAATTTCTTTACACCTGCACACTCTTGCGTTCAATCTCATTTTCAAACACACATAATCAACAAACACAAACCAGCAGTGCTTTAATGAGGCACAAGCACTCTTGTAGAGCTAAGCACTAACATCACTGTGGATTAGGGAAGGAGCTCAAGAGGTGCTCTCTCTTCAGTTATTTATTACCTGTCAGCCTGATTCGGAGTTGTCAGATGAGACAGGCTCATATGAACATGCACTCCGGAATTGCAGCCATCCACGAACCCTTCCGAGATCCGCTTCTGAAAGCCTGTCAGGCAGCAAAAGCTGAAAGAGCCGGAGCGCTCATTAACATAATAAATGAACTGTGACTTATATTGTGTGGTGGATGACTTGCCTTTCGGTAATTAGGCTCTCGGGTTAGGAATACAGTTCCAGAGGTCACCCACCCTTCAACACTGACAATAGGGGTGGTGAGTCAACTAATGAGAAATAGCTTGTCTAAGAGTGGAACAGATGGGACTGCTATGTGTGAACACTAATATATTACAGATAATTACAGCCAGTGACGAAAAAAGTTGGGAAGCATATGCGGCGTTTGCAGTAAGAAAAATCGCCTCAACTGTCAGAAGTGCCTGAAAAGGAAAAAGAAAGTGTTTAAAATGGAATTTGATTTGGTTTAGAAAACTCAGTAATTGCTGATGGGCTAATGCATTTGTGGACGAGAGTTTAGCAGTTAAGCGGTATCATCAAGCATGCTACCATTTGGTATTGGTATTAAGTTTCCCAAAAGCATGTTCTACTTGGAACTTATATAATTACATTAAACATCCATGTAACATTTTGTTGCCACCCTCTACTCCCATACATTATTAGCTAATTTCTACCGACCCGATATTATTTGGGTGGTGGACTGTTTTCAACCAAGCAGAGCCAGTGTCATAGCAGTGCCATGGTAGTGTTTGTGGCACTGGTACAAGCGGATCAGACACAACAGCTTTGATGGTTTTTCACATGTGACTGATATGAGTGGTCCTGTAGTCAGACACTGACCATTTATGAGTGGTTAGAGGATGCAAAGAAAAGGTGCATTAAGGCAAAATAAATGACGCAAAATAAAGGGGAGTTTCACCAATAGGAACCAGGGGCTGGATTCATGAAAGCTTCTTAAGAAGAAACTTGCAAAGGTTCTTAAGATAAACACTAAGAAGTTCATAAAAATGGGCCACATTCACCAGCCGTTCTTAAGAAGAAATTTCTTTTTAAAACAGTTTTCACAAAAATTCTGACATTCACCAATATTTTCTTATTTGGGATTTGTTCTTAGGTAAGAACAGATCATACCACTAATCTGACATAGACTTTTTTGTAGGCCCTTTCTCCAGAACAAGTTTAAGAAAAAACTTGGGAAGATAATGGGGAATCTTGTTCTTACATGCAATTCTCTAAAAAACTTAAGAAGTTCTCAAATATTCTCTTAAGAAAATTTTAATCATTTTCTTACGATTTGTATGTAGGCTATGTTGCATTTTATAGCTGAACCATAAACAATGCAAAAGCACATGCTGCATTTGTATTAACAGTTATTTTCGTTATTTAGTTTAATCCATTCAGAGGACAGCAAAATGGAGGAAAAACATCAAATCAAGCGTTGAAAAAAAGTTTAGCAAACAAGAACTAGAAGTGATGGAAGAAATAGCCAACAGGAAGAAACTCCTTCTTGGAAAATACGATAATTGTGGGGTGATGACGGAAAGCAGGAAAGGAGGATGGGCAAGAGTAGCAGAGGCAGTGTCCGTGTTTAATAAATTTCAAAGCTTACCTTGTCAACTCTTACAGCCTAAGACAAGTGTGAGGCTAAAGTGTCAGTTAAAAGAAAAGTTAAGAAAAATAATGCTTTTAAGAATACCACTTGTTCTTAGAATTATTCTTAAGAAAAAAGTTTAGAAGTTATTTAAAGAACAACATTTTTTTAGAACTTTTTTAAGAATGTAGTTAAGAAAAGATTTACTTTCTTAGGACTCTTTTATGAATCCGGCCCCAGACGTCCAGAGATTTGAATGCTGCTAAAACCTCACTGAAGATATTACATTAAAATGGTTAGGAATACAGTGTGTGGTGTCTGAGACATTGTTTCACAATAGTTTTGTGGTAAAGTTTTGCCTACAACATATTTCTATATTAAATACATCCTTGGTGGTACACATAAGGCATTATGAGGCAAAATAGCACTTTTTTTCAATCCTTTTTTTATATTTTTGATACTACATGTAGAAACTCATAAGACAAGTGTAGGGTCACCAGTGGTTTTGGATTGTAAATAAATCGGCTATAAGGTGGATATTATAGACATCATGATCCCTAATTCCTGTCACCACCACTATAAAGAAATAGAGTCACTATGTTGCTCTAGGTGGAATTTAACTGCTTATTCTGAGCGTGTGGTTTTTTGGACAGGATGTTACAATAACTGTAATTCTGTGTTCTCACTTGTGAAAAGCAAATATTGCACGTTTTAGTCGTAGTTTAGTTGGTGTGAAGTGACCCATAAGTAAATGTGGACACCCAACCGTGAATGAGTTTGACACATCTGCTGTATCTCTCCAGAGGTGTGCAGGCTTTAATTATCACGTGTGGGGTGGTCTTAAGGGCAGAATTTTTCACATAGTTATATTAAATGGTAGGCAAGGCCCAGAGCGCTTAATACCCTTAAAACCTTTTCCTGCTTCTGAAAAGACATTGTCTCCACACCATGATAATGACTGCCCTTTGTTTCCACAATCAGGAAGCAACTCAACGTGACATTTATTCTGTGCAAATATCTTCCTTTCGGAGAAAAGAAATTAATCGAAGGCACATAAATCACCAAACTTTGATAAGCGAGTGCAGCCTGTCATATTGATTTTCCTCCAAACACCCTGGTTCAAAAGCCAGGGGGCTTAGACAATAGGAATTAGTGAGATTTGCACCCTTTTAATTAAGATAACATAAATAGAGCAAACTATTTATGTAAAGGGGTCCACTTAAAGTTAGCTCAAGGGTCTGCGTTTTCATTTGAGCGTAATTCCGTAATCAATGCTGAGTTGTGTGAAGTAGCATGAACATTATCCAGTAAGCAAACTACATTATTTATATATTAAAGTTTGTTCTTTATTCTAACTTTTATTTTCAACAAGTATTTTGTCATGTTAATTTCATCTGCCTCCAGCATTTTCCAAAACAAACAGTACTATAAGAGCTATAAACACTCTGACATTGTATCTATTGTATAGGGCCTACACATAATTGTCCAAATATTAAGTTCCCCATGATATTGATGGGTAATGCTAAAGTGAAATTAAAATCTATCCTGGTTCATCTACAAGGGACATCACCTCAGTATGAAAACATCATTAGATGTTTTTGGAGCCATTTACTTGATATTCAGATGACCTATGTGTATCGATTACTTAATCAGACAGTAGTTATGTACTTTACAAATGGCCTGCCGTGTCTCCATGCTCACCCTCAAGAATAAATTAGCCTGTGTTGCATCTCTGGCATACACAATTACACAGTAAATTTAAGAGGACATGTCCCATACTTACAATACATCTTACACAAAACCTCCCCAGACAGTTATCTTTAGCCCCACTTGCCCAGAAATGAGATAGATACACAAGGTAGTTTGTATGAGAACCAACAGGCTTTTTAGTCATGTTGCTGTCACATTTTCTTCTGGCCTGAGGGGACTGGAACACAGTGTCGTTAGTATTCACTATACCAAGAAACAGCGCATTGATGAAAATGGAGGATTTGTTGAATATTTTGATTAGAACTTTCTCATTTGGACTTTTTTAAAGTAGGCCTGGCTCAATACAAAATTCTATTTGTAAAGAATGTTTATAATAACACATTGTAGTTGTGTAGTTTTCTCTTGCATTATTGTGTTCATATCATTTCTTCATGACAATGCACAGCACTGTACATTATAAAGCACAGTATCATATATAAAGATTTTCAGTAAGTTGCCCCATACAGGCACAATTACACAAAAATGTCACAGATATTCCACATGTGAGGTGTCCAGAAACCATATAATGTGTAGTCACATGTAACATGAAAAACATGTTTATTTACTTGTGAAATTCACGTTTTTTCTGTAAAGGTTAGCAAAATCTAGAGCTGGAAAGAACTGGAAAACTGCTGTGACTATGCTGTGCTGTGGACCTCAAGGCCTGGAGCCTTAGAGTTATACTCTAGGATTTATGGCTACATTTAAAGATCATAAATCTCATGCAAATTTACACAATTTGCTGATCTTCACACATGTGTACACTCTTAAGAATAAAGGTTCCTACATGGGGTTTACTTTGTTTCAAGAAGTTCTGGGGACAGGAGGGAAAAAGGGAAACTTCTGTGATCAGTGAGAAACAGGTTTGAAACCTGCTGTATGTGTCACTTTTGTCTTGTGTCACTTTAATTGTGCTCAAATATATAATGCCTGAAAACATTTTTCCACATGGTCTTAGTGATGTGTCTTGGAAGTGTTCTGCTGCAATCCATGTTAAAAATATTTTCAATAGACAAGACTTTCAGAAAGTAATGGTGAGAAAATCATTACAGCATTTTAAAATGTGGTGGGGACATGTCTACACTGTCCTCTGTGTCTCCAGTGTCCCCAGTGACCCAACACCTTTGTTCCTAAAGAGTTCTTTGTTTGGATGTATGTTTCTCGGAAAAAACAAAAAATTAACAAACCCATAGAACCAATGCTTCTTCTATGGCATTACTTCAGAGAGCCCTCTTTTAGAGTGTAAATTCCCAAGATTACTGGAGCACACCCATTGTTTTTTGTTATGGTTAATGAGCACTAGAGGTGCAGTTCAACCCCTGGATGTTTTTCACAGGTACGGCATAGATTCGCTTGTGAAAAAGCAATCAATTGGTCTTTGAGAAGGTTGTGCCCATAGGGAATCTTATCCTCATACTGTGCTGCTGAGTAGATGCTTTACGTGCATCGATTTGCACTGTTGTCTGATCCATACTCCAAGCTCTATGCTTGTGTTGAGGTCATCCTATGTGATAGGTGAATTTTTTAACTTTGCACATTATGAATTTTTATGTTACCGCTTTATGGAATTGTTTACCTGTATCCCTTTTCTCAGCTGGAAACAAGTTAGTGCAGATGTGTCTGAGCTGCAGTGTATCACCTCAGCAGTTTATTAAGGTTCACCACAACCTGGTCTGTCAGGCTGTCTGATTTTCTCTCCCACACATATAATTGCTATATTAAGGAATCTCACGTAAGCAGCTATGCCAGCCAGACAACCACATTACATTCAATGGTTCGGTAACTAAAAGAGGGAGGAGAACATCTATTGTTGTGACATGATACTATGGAGGTTTTCTTTGCGTCTTTGTGAACTTGTTGTGCTTGCCTTTTACTAGTGCTTGGTGGTACTGATTAATTTCATCATCATCAGATCCATGTCAGTTGAATCGTTATGTTAAGTAAGGCTGTGCTTTTAAGTAGTTTTCAAATCTGAGTAGATGGCATTGAACACTTGCACAGAGGTGAACTGTTTCAGGTTTTCTGAACAAACTGTACTGTCTCTACCACCAGTCTCTTAAAAACAGGAGGCAGCTACTTGAGGCATGCAGTTAAAAAGTACAGGAAGCGTTCTTGATATTAACAGGTGACATCATTATTTAGAACAGTTAATTTTGCTAAACTTTAGTATGAATTTTATTTTTTTAGTATGACTCATTTTTGTGAGAAGAATCAGAAGATTTTTTGATAGAATTTCAATGACAACTGACAAAGAATACAGTAAACAATAAGAAGTAAATGTAAAACAAAAAGGCTATTGGTGTTAATTATATTTTCATGATATAAATGATCAGAATTAAAGCTCATAAATCACACATTGTGATTCCCACATTGTTGTTGCCCATGGCAAAAATAGGGCTCTCCTAGTGTCGTGTGGCCAGATTTGATCTTGTGAACGTCTGGGGACAAATGTCAGAAATTTTGGCTTAATGTGGGCGAGAATGTAGGCTTATTATGGTGGGAACAAACCGTGTGTGAAATTTCTAAACCAACACTTCATGATGGTGTGGTCGTCGACACTGCCCAGCAAACAGCAAGCCTGTCAGTAGCACATGGATGTCACATGGATAAGTCAGTATGGCTGAAAAGTCCCTCAAAAAATTCCAATTAAGTATGTAGATATGTGTTGCAAAAAAACATACAGTAAAAATAAACATCATCTCTTGCAAGCCTTTTTCTAGCCTTTTTCTAGCTAGCTTGTTTTGCTTGTGTTATCGATTGTACTCTGGATGTTAAAGACCCCAGACTAGTTTAACAACTTGTCCCCAGATGTGTATTCTCGTTGCAAGATCACCTCTGGCTCTGCAAGACTAGGGCTACCTACCTACCTCCAAAATCTCTGTTTAACCCTTGCTCACAAATTTGATATAGCTTGTTTTGATTGGAATGTTTTATGCTGTTGTTCTCAAATGAAAGCTTATACAGTATTTTCGAACATTAACCAGACAGACAGGAAACTTACTATTCATTTAGTTTTCATACATTTTTAACCTCTAAAAATAACTGGAAAAAACCAACAAGCAGCATGCTTTGCTGATAAAGTTTATATGTGTGAAGTGCACAAAATTGCTGTTACACAAACAAACAAACATTGTTTGTCATGGATACGAAGCCTATTATCCATCAGTACCAGAAACTAAATAAGTATTGCTGAGTCACAGCAATAGTGGTACAGTACACTCTTTAAAAAGGTTTTTCAAGGGTTCTTTACTAAAGAAAATTGAGCTATATAAAACCATGAACACTTAAAGAACGATTTGCATGCTTAAAGGGTTCCTTGCATTATAAAAATGGCTCTTCAGATTGATGGAAAATATGTTCTAAATAGTTCTATATGGAACCTTTTTGAAAAGGGTTCTATATAGCACCAAAAGGGGTTCTGCTATTGTTAAAATGTCAAGCTTGTAACTGTTAAAGAACCTTTCAGGGCACTATATAGAACCAACTATGTCATATTCCCCATCAATCTAAAGAAGGCTTTCATGAGCTATGAACCCTTCAATCACGCAAAGGGCTCTTTGAGTGTTCATCATTCTATATAGAACCATTTTATTTAGTAAAGAACTCTTGAAGAACCATTTTTAAGAGTGTAGTATAGATGAAATGTTACCCAACACAACCTCTTACCATCTTTTACCGTGCAGTAAGAGATACAAACTTTAAAAAGCATTTCCAAATCGAACATGAATGAAAGCTTGTTTATGCTGTCGGACCCTTCGCTTCACTTGCTCTTGCTGCTTTTTGTTCATTTCTAACTGGGGCCATGTAAGGGTTAAATGCCAGGCTGGTTCGATTTAGCATTCATTGCCCCTCTCAGATGGTGTTTTTTCATTGTGTGCCATTCAGAATGATTTGTGCCTGCGAGCTCCACTATGCCTGTAAAGCTGCATCTCATTCGTGATACTTTGCAGCGTTATCATCCTTCACTCTCTGCAGTCACTCGGTGAGGAGCAGTCTTGTGTCAGGCAGGTTTTCAGGTGAGCTCTCTCAGCATAATTACGCCAGGAATGCTCGCACCTCAGCATCGTAGCGCAATTAGCTCCCATTTGCATTTTGATTTAATGCATCTAAATGGGCTTATTTGGTGGGATTTTCATGTAAGGCTCTTTTCAATATATCATGCAAATGAGCAAATTACTGCTGAGTTGACGCGCTCCAAACAAAAATAATGTTCTTAATCTCACCATGCCCCTGTCAGAGATATATTCATTAGAGTAACTTATGTTTGTAATGTGCACATGGTACATGAATATTTGTATGGATCCTGAGGCTTCGTAAATAAGCACTTCATTATAAAGATAAAAAAATAAAATCCTTATTAAAGTCCTCGTTAAAGAAAGTGTGGCTCATGGCTGTTCTTTGAACTGATACTCTATGCTAGTGAAATGATCACAGTGAACAGAGAAACTGGAGACAATTGGCCAATCCGGCTAGTTAGTTTTGTATAAAGTGCTAGAATGCAATTAAGCATTGAACCCTCATAGCCACTTTATTAGAAACACCTGCCTTGTAGCTCTACTTTGCTGGTGGCTTTCTGATGCACAATTTGTGTTAGTCATCCTCTAGCTCTTTATCACTGGACAATTTCTGACCACTGAATGATTCCATAGAACAGAGGTGGGTCCTCCAGTCCTGAAGGGCCAGATTCCCTCACTGCTTAGTGATTTTCCTGCTCAAGCATCCATGATGCATCTAATTAGTTAATTCCGTGGTTTAGTTGTTATGCTAGAGCAGAGAAGTTAGCAAACTGTGCTGGACTTCAGCTCTGAGTCCCCACCCCTGACATAGAAGAACCACTTTTGGTTCCTAAAGAGCCTTTCAATGGATGGTTTATTTTTTTTAATAAATGAGATGCATGAGTTACATTTTGCCAATAATGGGGCTCATTCACCAATATCTGACGTTTTGTCTTAAATTTGTTCTTGAGAAAGATCCTAAGAAAATTCTACGTCAGATTCATGACGTGTTCTTAAACCACAGAATCGGTTCTTACCTAAGAACAAATCCCAAATAAGGAAACATTACTGAATGTCAGAATCTTTGTGAAAAAGTGGGTTTTAAGAAGAAATTTCTTCTTAAGAATAGCTGGTGAATGAGACCCAGTGTTAGCAAGTTCCCTGTTTAAAAATAGAAAGACATGCTAGCTGGCTAAATGGTTTCTTGCATCATACTATATACTACGCATACTACAAACTCTTGTGAGAGTGAATGGAAAAGCACAGAGGACATTCAGAGGTCTTGTCTACTTGAAGATCGTGATCAATGAATGAATCTATAGCCTAAACACAAAATAGCACATACATGCCATAGACAGCTTGTAAAATGATACACTGAATGCAATCATATGAGACATGATGTTTGTCCAAAAACATTTGACAGTTATGCTGCACTTTCATTATGATGGTTGACAGCAAACTGGACGATGGAAAAATTCTGCCACTGGCTGTAGCAGTGCAGTGGTCAGCGGAATTTTCTGCGCAGGCCTGTGCACAGTCATTTTGGGGGGCAGGGGCTCAAGGGGAAAAAGGGCAACATTAAAATTCATTTAATTAACTATGTATTGCAGTAACTCTTATCAGGAGAGACAGTGTAATCATGTTTCAGATAAAACCAAATGTAGTGTTGAGTTTTTTCCAAAGGCAGCAAAAAACATTATTATGCAGGGATTTGAACCCCATTTGTCAGCATGCAAAGCATTACTACTAAATTGCTACCAAATTTTCAGTCATAACTCTATTTAAGAGCTCTACAGAGTCTCATATGAATCCTTGTTTTTACTGTAATGAAAACTTGGTGTGGCAAGTTATTAACACCTTATATTGCTGACATTCTATTTGGTTGTTGTTTAGAAAGCTTTCTTTGCTCAGCTTTTTATTGGCCAGACTTCCAGTGCTGTAGTGATGTGTGCCAGCTTTGAGTTACTAAAAAAGAACCACAGGTGTTCAGTACTGCACCAAAGGCGGCACCCATAAGCTATGAATATTGTAGAACCCAAGCTAACCCATGAGCTCTATTCTCAAGGCAAGACTGGGCCTCATCTTGCTGAAACAGAGCTTGAAGTATGGTGGAGAAAATAAAAAATACAGTTATTTTACACACCAACCAGGAGGACACTTAAACAGTCTGAGGGCACAGGAACAGTAGCTCAGGCCCCCACTGGGGTCTCTCTCTGCACGTGCCTGGTCAAGAGTTCAAATTCCCAACATTTGCTGTTGATCACAGCACTGGAATAAACCAAATGTTAATATTTCTGGGAGCCAAGAACCCCAAATGTCTCAATATTGAAGTCCAGAATCACCCAGTATTAATACAACAAAATGAATACATTAAAGAGTATAGAGGATCCTCCTGCCCTTTCAACCTTATGATAATAAGCTAGTGGCCTCACTGATCAAAATAATGTTTTTAAATGTTTTCTACAGACTGTGATCATATGACTCATTCCAGACTGTGATCATATGACTCATTATTTGATCATACGTAGGTCCTTTTAATTAAAACTATAATAATAATCAAAAACCAATGGAATTTTGTTCAGATGCAAGAATTTTGCAAATAACACGCTTCTGTTTAAAATTAAATCGGATGTGGCCCTAACTGCTGGATATACATAATCCCATAGTTCAGTAGTACACAGTATAAAGTAACAACGTACAACCTTACCACAGCAAAATAAAAGAGCTACAGTGTAGTACCGCTCTTTTAGCTTCATTCTCTGTTGCAGCACCGCCACATCTTCTTAGTTCTCCACGGTTTCTTGTGCATGCTGAAGAAGTGTCTCTCCTCACAGATGCAGCTCCTCATTTCCATATTGTTTGTATTAGCAGAATGACTCAAAATTAACTTCTAATTAAATCCCTGCAATTCACACCCGAATGCAAACAGTGTGTGGTTATTTAGTCCTCTCATGCAAACCATGATCTTTTTGAAATTGATTTAATAGTTGTTTAGTGACATGACTGGCAGAAATGAATGATCCTCTCAGACCGAGAGGGCTTCAGTGAAATTAATTTACCTTGTGGCGAACATGAAGTGCCTGGGTAAATATCACCCTTATTTACACAGTTTCCGTATAGTGTCAAAAGAAGAGAAAGAAGAAGAAAAAAAAGAGAGAGAAAAAATAAAAACAGGGAGAAAACTTCTGGAAATGTAACGAGTGCAGATATGACACTGTGCCATATGCTTGAGCATTGCAGTTTAGTTCAGTTGTAGTCCGACAGCTGTTGTAATTGAAATTAATCGTATCATTTATGTTAAGAATCACATTACTGTTTGCTTGTTTATTAGCGCTCTTTCTGTTTTGCTGATTCGAATTTGGGCTTTAATTCAAAATCTGCTTTAATTACTCTTGTCAATTTTATATCAAGATACGATGACTAAGACTGTGGGAGCATTTCTGGTGCTTCATGTAAGGTTATTCTGTCTGCGCGAAAAAAAAAGTAAATATCCAGGAGGTTGCGGAGCAGATGGTTTCATTTGCATGTGTTCATTTAACCACACATTGATCAGTTATTTATATTACCATTTAAATGTATTTGACCTTGAATCTCAACTCCAACTGGGTTCTCTTTGTTGCTTCACACCTTTAATTAGCTAATTATTTCAGACTTCCTTCACAGCCTCCTCCATTATCCACAGGGTTTTAGCTTTGTGTTCTCATGGCTGTATGGCCAGAGGTGATAATGCTCTATATTTGTAAATCTCTCATTTCCACAGTAATTGCTTGCCATACAATTGAGCACGTTTTCTCTTTCTCTGGCTCAGCCAATGGCCTAACAGCGTGCCTGGAATAACCGTGCAGTCGAGACTCGGATCCTTATTTTCCTCCCTCTTTCTCTCTCTCTCTCGATTGAAGGAGAAAATTGCATCCACACCAGGGTCTAAGTGCTGAGATGATGAGATCTACCATGTTAATGTTTCCTTGGCTAATTCAGAGAGATGCGCTGAAATAAATACAGTAAAGCTATTTTCACACATGCTGCCGGCAGATATCTTGCAAGTGAAAATGTGCCTTTGAGGGGGTACTGTGGAACAGACCGCCTTGTCTACTGTCGGAGCTGGGAACCGCCTCGAAGACACCAACCCACATTTTATTTAAAGATGTAACATGAGAAGGCCTCATAAATCTGAGCCTCGGAGGTCCAGAGGGAAATGAAAGTAAGACAGTGAGAGGAAGAAGAAGGTTATGATGAAAGAGTGTGAAATAGAGACCTTGGTGTGTGGGATCTGGATCTGGGCTGGTGCTTACAAAGAATAATACACTAGCAGCAATGATCTAGGAGCTACTGTGGGATGTAATGTAGAAGGGACATGGGTGGAACTCAGATCAGCCACCATAATAACTTTTAGCCATAGTGTACTCAGAAGTGATGAGTAACCGTAGTGTTTTCCTAACTAACTTTAAAGAAACCTCAGTATAGGGAGACACAATAATGCACTTGTAACGCGCTTATTTAGACTTTACAAGCCAGTAACTGATAATAAACTGGCTGCATATCACTACAGTATTGAGCAGTGACCAGAATTAGTGAAGCATTTTCTAAAGCACTTGTAATGTGCTTATTAAGCCTTAACAAGCCAGTAGTTAGTAATGAACTGGCTGCTTATTACTACATTATTAAGCAGTAATTAGAGAGATTGAATTTGTATTTTACGCACCATAATCTTTTGCACAACTTTTTAGTTGTCCATTATTATGCCTTTAGTAATCCTTATCAAGCCAAGAGCTCTTAACTAACTTATCAAGCCAATAGCTACTTATTAGTAGATTGCAAAGCAGTAACTAGTAACTCCAGAGCACTTGTAATGCCCTTACTAAGCCTTAACAAGCCAGTAACATTAATTGGCTGCTTATTACTATAGTATTGAGCAGTGACTATGATGAATTAGGCATTTTCCAGAGTGCTTGTCAAAATTATTTGCACAACATTTTAAGTTTCCACTGTTATGTTCCTGTTAAAGATGCCACAGAATGAATTTATTCAGTATTTTAAATTTGTTCTCTGATGTCTACACAGAATGTATGTCACTTTAGTCAGGGCAAAAATGCCCAGATGTGGTTTTACACGCCCATTTACAACCCAGTGATTTGGTCCTAGAAAGAAACAGACTGTTTTCCCCTTTTTGGTGGACTGCGATGGATCACATAGAAGCAACATGTCGAAATAGACGCAGGCAGGAGAATAAAATGAACCTCCATGTAAACAAGCTTGGTCATCACACTAGCTATTTAGTTACACTATATGGACAAAAGTATTGGGACACCTACACATTACACCTACAGGAGCTTTTCTAAATCCATCTGCAGCTGTAACAGATTCCACGCTTCTGAGAAGCTGGGAAGAGTGTGTCTGTGGGAATTTTTGCCCATTCATTCAGAAGAGCATTTGTGAGGTCAGACACTGATGCTGGCCTGGCTTGCAATCTCCATTCTAGATCATCCTTAAGGTGTTTGATGGGGTTGAGGTCACTGTGCATGCCAGTGAAGTTCTTTTACACCAAACTCATCCAGGCATGCCTTTATGGACTTACTTTGAGCACTGGGGCTCAGTCATGCTGGAACAGAAAAGGGCCTTCCCCAAACTGTTCCCACAAAGTTGGAAGCATACAATTGTCCAAAATGTCTTGTTCTGCTGAAGCATTAAGATTTTCCTTTGCTGGGACTAAGGGTCCTAGGCCAACCCCTGCAAAACAAGCCCATAGCATCCCTCCTCCACCAAACTTTACAGTTGGCACAATGCAGTTAGGCAGGTAGAGTTCTCCTGGCATTTGCCAAACCCAGACTTATCCATCCGACTGCCAGATAGAGAAGTGTGATTCATCTCTCCACGGAATGTGTTTCCACTGCTCCGGAGTCCAGTACCGGTGTGCTTTACACCCTCCATCCGACGCTTGCCATTGCAATTGTTGATGTAAGGCTTGCATGCAGCTGCTCGGCCAAGGAAGCCCATGCCATGAAGCTCCTGGCACACAGTTTTTGTGCTGATGTTAATGCCAGAGGAGGTTTGGAACTCTGTAGTTATTGAGTCAGCAGAGCGTTGGCAACTTTTATGCACTATATGCCTCAGCACTCGGCTACCATGCTCTATAACTTTATGTGGTCTGTCACTTTGTGGTTGAGTTGCTGTGGTTCCTAAACATGTCCATGTTTCAATAATACCACTCACAGTGAAATACCTGGGAGTGAAGAAACTTCATGAACTGACTTGTTGCAGTGGCATCTATTACAGTACCACACTCAAATACAGTGAGCTCTTTAGAATGACCCATTCTTTCTCAAATGTTTGTAAAGTCAGACTGCATGGTTAGGTGCTTGATTTTATACACCTGTGGCAATCAGACTGAATGAAACACCTGAATTCAATGATAAAGAGGTGTATTCCAATACTTTTGTCCAAATAGTGTAGATATGCTAGTTACTTGGAGCTTGCTAGTAGCTAACTTTACCTTTACTAGCTACTGTGTTTTGACAACAACACAAATTAAAGTTGTTTGCTCAGTATAAAGCTTTTAATTTAGGATGATCTGGCTTCAACCACAAAAAAATGGATAAAATCACATAGCACAGCTGCTACTTACAGGTTGTGGTTGGGGTTATGATGATAATAGTGTTATATAATAAGAACTGCCCCTCTCTTCACTCTCTTCAGTGTCAAATGCTGAGCAAAGCCTGCTTGACACTGTCTAAGGTTTGAGAAACTGTCCAGACAGAAATGTGCAGAACGAACTAACAATTTTGAATTAATGTTGTTCGGGATCCTCTTAAACATGTGGGACGTGAAGTTGCCTTACTGTTTGCCAGCTTGTTGTGCAAATCTTCCGTTCCACCTTAAATGGCGCCACAGTTACATTCTGCTGCCTGTATAAGCTGTAGCGCTTAAGATTCAACAGAACACTCAGTTAAGAAGTTGGTGAATGGGAAGCCGACTTAAACTTTGTTGAAAGATGAACACCAACCATGCATATTGGTAGTTCAGTTCCTTGGGAAAGGTATGAAAAGTGGCAATATCCCCTTCACAGCCTAGAATGGTACATTTCTCCATAGTCTGTCATTTTTGTTGCTCCTGCTCCATTGTGTTATTTTGTTCTTTTGTTCCTTCATTCTTTAAAATACCTGCTGGGCTAGAATGTGGGCTGGTGTATATAAATTTTGGGGCTGTGAATATTAGTCTAGACTCTTATATAACAGTTGTGTATTTTGGAATTGGCCTGTTTTACTGCCTTCTTTTACAAATGCGGAATTTCCTTTTGAAGGAGGAGACAAAATTGTTTGAGGTTCATGGGACGTCAGTTCTTGTACCAAACTCTCTTTATTCAACTATGCCAATGTAAATACAGTTTTCCATTCTATTGCACCTTTAAGCCTTTTCAAGCCAATAGCAGGAAACTAATGTATCAAGCCAATAGCTAACGATTAACTGGCTGCTTCTTACTATATTACTTGTACTACCTAGTATCAAACGTGGTATCAGGAGTGGGCAAGACCAAGTGATAACTAAAAGAATTTGGATTTTTTTTATTGTTTTGTTTACATGCATTACACAAGATAGATATCATAATAATAACTTAAATAATATTAGCCTGTCAACCTGTCTAGATTAAACTGTGGAACTGTGGAAATCACCTAGTTGGCTAGTTACCCATTACTGGCATAATAATGCTTAATCAGAGCATCACAGTTGATCTGGAAAATGCTTAATGTACCCGATTTACTGCTTAATGATTTAGCAATAAGCAGACAGTTCATTGCCAAACACTGATTTGTTAAGATTTAATAACTGTATTATAAGGGAATCACAATTCCCCCTTAAGTGTAACCAAAATTTACTTTATCAGTGACTTTGCAATGATTAAATGACAGTTTGGATGATGATAAAGCATATTTCAAATCATCCTAAAGCTCTCTCTTACAGTATGACAGAGAGCCTGATGGACACATCCATCGCCACATAGTGTTTATATGTATTTTTAAGTCCCTCTAAAGGGTTTCTATTTTATCTTTTTCCAGTAAGTGTTTTGGACTCCAGAAAAGGCCATGCATGGTTTATTATTTTTCAGATAATCAATTTTTATTGTTTGTCCTTTTATAAAACATGGACAAGGACAACTCTGCTACTCATCGGAATAATCAGTAAATTACTCCATTATTATTATGGGCTTTAGTGACAACCTTAGTTTCTAATCATGTATCCACATTGCTTTTGCTTCATATTTATTATATATATATTTTTTTTCAGTTTTGGGTATTTTATGCAAGGAACTGAATCAGTTGGCTTTGCAGTGTGTCTTAGTCATTTTTAGTATGCCTTATTTTTTCAAGCTTCTTAAAAACTCACCTTTTAGTGGCATGCAGGGAACAGCAGGTTTAGTAGCAAAATGTGAGTGGAAGGAATATAGCCTGAGAGCTTTTCCCTTGGTGAGATGCAGATAGCCTATTGCTCGCAACAAAAGAACCACTTTAGAACTTTCAATCGCTCAAAAGTTGCAGCTGCGTGTTTTTTTAAGCTTGTTCATGCTAACCTGCACTATAATTTTGGAATAATTTTCTGCCACCTGAACAGTCTGCTCTATTATGAACAATGTAGACCCATTTTTGAGTTGTAGAAATCATTGATCTATTTGAACTCGCTGTCGATTTGTAACTCTCTTTCAGATTTGGAATGATTTACAGAAACAAAAATATGTGACGATTAAAGCTCTGCATTATGTGGTTGCTCATTAAAGTACATAGCAATACAGAGTTTTCACAAAGAGATATGGATTCATTGACAGTGATATTAAGAAGGCAGGTGTTTGACTGGAGGGAGAAGTGTTGTGGCTAACTAACAGAGAAACTGAAAAAAAAATGGTGACATGATTGGATTTGTCAGTTCATTTGAAATGATGTCAGAAACTAGTCACTGACTAGCTTTTTTTCCCCTCTCTTTGGTCATGTATTAATATTAATAATTACATTTACTATGTCCTGAGGCTGTCATGTTTTATTACATTTGAGTTCGCCAGCTCTCACAGACATCTGCCACTGTTCAAAGCACTCAACCCAAAGAAACCATCCAATCTGTCTAAGATCCTGAAAAAAAAAGAAAATACTGCATCATCTTAATACTGTCATATTTCAGTAGACTGAGCTGGTAATGCTATAGAACATTCAAAGTCCACCTTTCCTGTGTCACCGATAGCAGGAGCAGCTTGCATGCTATGCCATCTTATTACCTTTAGGGCATATTACCCTTGAGAAAAAGCTTTTAGAGGTGCAGGCAGCTTTTCAATGTCTGGCTCGGTAATAGGTTTATGCAGAATGACAAGGATACTGTGGCTAATGCTTGTAAGCCAAGCGAGAAATTACCTTGAGCTAAAGTAATGTAACATATGGAACGTGGAGCTACATCAGAGCTATTAGCTACTTTGTCACTATTTAGGTTCCTTCACAATGGTTACGATGCACAGTTTTTTAATGGGGAAGGGTTTACAGCACTCAGGCCAAGCACAGAGAGAGTGGCACTAATAGAGGGGTAATTGACCTTGGTTGCAAGGTACAAAGCTACAGGAAAGCACAAAGTCATTTGCCTTGATCAACAGCATTAAAAGGTAATGAAGGAGACCTACAGAGGCAAAAAGCAGCAGCTCAGCCTTATTATATTTTGCTTAATGGCATGTAGGGAAAAAAGCAGTGTTACAAAGCATGGAGAATGATTCCTTTCCTCTACTCATGGTTAGCAGGGGATCTGGGTCAACTCTTTTTTTTTTTCTTTCTTACCTTCCAAGCATCTGACCCCACCGCACGCAGGAGATCACTTTGCAGTGGGCCTCACCTCTGGGTTAATACTACACCAATCAGAAGGCAAAAAGAGAAGCCAATTGTTTTGCAGGTTGAGGGCACCACGCAGCTGTACTGATCCAAAACAAAAAGTGCCAACCCGTTATGGTAGCAGTTCATTCTAAACAAAAGGGCTCTGAGATTAAAAACACAGCGGCTAAGAGTAATTAAAAGTATACCCTCGTGGTGGTTGTAAAGGAGACGCTCAAATGATTATAGGTTATTGAGTTAGAACCAAAGTTCATGGCTCCAGACGCAGCAATTTTGTCTTATTGGAAGGGCCATGTTGCTTCGAAACATTTAAAACGCCCCTCGCTCTTCTTTGCCTAGTTTTGGAGCGGGACTACGTAGGCATGTAGGGCACAGAGGGAGGGCAATGGAGTGTGGCTCGCCTCAACCCTGTCACTTTGATAGAGTGAATACATTGTGAGAGATAATGGAAACTTTCTATTCAGTGAGGAGCGGAATAAAGAGAGCCTTCCCCCCCATTCATCACCATTGATTACTGTAGGCCCTGTGGCTTGCACAGAAAGAGAGAGAGAGGAAGAGAGAGGAAGAGAGAGAGAGGAAGAGAGTCCACTCACAAACACAAGAAAACAAAACAAAATAGCAAAAGGCTAATACAGGTCTTCAGTGAGAGCCTTCGCTTCATTCATTGAGGTGGTATCATTCTTTTCCTGTTCCTGCTGATCCTGGAGGTATCAGTGGTAAACTTTTAGCTTTTTTGGAGGGTCTGAATATCTATGAAGATCATGAAATTTTAATGCAGCATTCAGGGCATTATAACACGTTCAGTCACAGGAAAGAGCATGTGCTGTTCCTGGAGGGGATGTGGGTGTAATAATCGGCAGGTGCATGTGTGTCAGGACTGTTAACAAGGTCACCGAGAGGAGATGATGGTCATGGTTGTCATGAACGTGGGGCGATTTGATGAGCATATACATGCCCACACCCACCCCCCGCACCCAAACCCATACACACTGCACACATGACATTACTGCGTCCTGAGGCTGCTTGCTTCTGATAACACAGTGGAGATGTCTGAGTCCATTACCTCGTCTTGACTGCAGCTTTTTCGGACTTATCTGTTTCTGTTAATGATATGAAATATGCTGGCTAGGTGCCCAGTTTTCAGAATACCAGTCACTTCTTAATTATGTTGTGAAATGTAGTTAAAAATGAATGCATGTAAATACATCTCATACACCCTGACAAACTAATGCATTCCACAATCTCAGCACACACAGCGCCTCAGGTATCCGTCTTCTTATTCCCGTCTGCAGAATATGAAGAAATTACTGAATAGCTTCTGAGGTTAACCAGAGTTCACACCGCATCACAATAAAAAAAAACCCACGGCAGAGCGCAGGAACATATTGCTCTCCATGGAAACCTGTGGCCCAATTAGATCTCTTCACTGCCTCGCAGCTTTACTGAGTCTGGCCGATGTGTGCATCCTTCTGCTCCACACATTAGCACCTGCTCTATGGCTGCCAGTCCGTAGGGTTCAGACGCAGACCAAGCACCAACCCTGTGTTGTAATATATAACTTTGAAGATCTACAGTTATTCCCATCATTTTGTTGTTAATATAAAGTAATTATAATGTAATGACTATGTAATTAATGTATTTTTGTAAGTCTTATATAGTTACTCATATAAAGAACTACTTTTAGGCCTACACTCTGTGTAGACAGGTTCAAATCTGCACATTCATCTTTCTTCATCTTGTGTTGAGAAATATAATGGCAAAAGTGTGACACAACTACTCAAAATTTCAAGCAGAACATCAAATTCAAATCATAATAAAATATTTCATCTTCTGCTTACGAACATAGATATGATATCGGTTAAGAAATGTAGAGGCAGCACTTTTGACAGAATATATCTGCTTATTTGAGAAAGCTAAAGTAATAATGTAAAAAGAAGATTCAATAAAATGTAAGAAGGCACTTTCATGGCATGTAGCCTGTGCCTTGGGCAACCTAGTAGGGTTAACCTGGGGCTAGACCACACTAGAGACAGCATGTGTCTGTAACGCTTGGAGATGCACACATCTGTTCCCTGGTCAGCGGCGGGAGCGCGTGAGGCGACGTGCCGAGACGAGCCGCATCCGTCATATTGGCTCTCTCTCAGGACCGCCTCTGGAGCTCGCAAATAAACGGTTGTCAAACACAAACTGCTGCACCATCACAACATCCCAGGCATGCGGCGGCTTCTGTTTACTGCTGACTTCTCGCTTTTTTCCCTCCTTTGTGCGCTCGCTAAACAAATGAAAGCAAATTGCGCGCTCAATTTGGGGCAGACTTGTCTAGGCTGCAATTTCCACAGTGCTTGCTTTGAAAGATAGCACCCGTTAAGTGTCAAGGAATGTGGTTTCAGACGGTAGGAACCACTGGGGAGAGTATCGACTTGGTGCAGTTGAACAGCTGAAGTGTGAATGTTACCGTATGTGAACTAACTGGCAGCTGTAACGACGAGCAATATAAACTGAAACAGACAAGTGCAGTCACCGTGTTAGGTGCGTAGCTCAGTAGCAGGCTGGCTGTGGTGAGGACATCATTTTTTAAAAGTTACAGTAGTTTTCTAGTGTTGTGTAGAATATATTCAGAGTACTAGTTAAAGAAACGACAGCATAGGTTGTTAACAATTTCATGTGAGGATTGATTCTTGAAAATAACATCAGGATCAGAAGTATCAATACTTAAGTATCAGTGTACCCACCTCAGTGATTCAATATGTATTAGAGGAAACTCAACACTAGAATGGTTTTATTGGACAATGTGAATGTTGGTATCTGGGGTATACGCAGTTGTATGTAAAACTTTTGGTCAAAATGCATTTTGTTGATTTTCTAAGTGAAAATAACTAGAGAACATGCCTCTCTGCATATTTTTATATAGAAATGTACAGTTTATTTTCTGAATTTAGCATATTGGGAAAAATAAAACACAAAATGTGTCCTGTACAAAATATTAAAGTATTAAATATTAAATATTATAGCACATTTTTTACTTCATGGGTTTTTTCCAATATGTAAAAGAGGATAAATATATAGTGCATGCCGGCCCAGAGACACACACAGACAATCCAGCGTGGGTGCAACACAAAGGTTTATTTAAACATTTGTGAACAAAAACACCATCAACTAAATTGACTTTGACTAATTCACTAATTGACTTTGATTTTGACTCTTAAGGTCATATATGACAACAATAAATAAGATATTTAAGAATATATATTTTTTTAGTATTACAGTATTATGCAGTTTTATTTTATATAATGCTAATGCAAAGGCTTTTAAATAAGTTTTCACTGTAGAAATCACAAAGATTTCAAGCACACAGACAGTTTGTAAAGTATGGGTCAGCATCAGTATTAGTAACAGATTGAAAACAAAACCAGAAGTATCGCCCATCCCTGACTGCTTATTAGAGGCACATGCCTGCTAACTGCTTAGCAGTAACTGTTGTGAATGCCTCTTCTTCCTCCCTGTAATAACACTAATCGCTGTGGCCAAAGAGGGCACCCTACCGCTGTATCTATTATTAAGCGCTTTTGCAGAGATAGCTAAGTGCTTGACTCAGCCATGTGACCTTGTTGATTCTGCTGATAAAGCTCATGGCAATTAGTCCCCATTTCCCTCCTTTCCAATGAAAATGCAGCCAGATTCATTCCTGGGACTCCATGAATGGGATAAAATCTGGCTACATCTCCATGTGTCTAGGTCTTCATGCTCTGCTGAGCAGTCATTTTTTAACAAGAAAATTCTTCACATCTTTGCATGTCGAAAAACGTTTTTCTACAGGTGGGCAGTATGTTATCATGATAAATGACTTTACAATACATTTATATATGGTTATCATTACTACTTCTGGAACACTGAACATGTGCATATAGCATAAAAGGGCATATTTAGACCAGTTGGACTATAGAGAGCCTGCAGACAACAACCAGTGAATAGTAACTGCCAAAGATGTTCACAAGTCACTTCATGCAAGTCTGAGTCAAGTGTCGAGTCTTTGACATGTGAGTCTGAATCGAGTCTAGAGTCTTTGACATCCAATCCCTAGGTTGAGTCTATTGTCTTTAGTAGAGAATTTTAGTTTGGTCTCATTATTAATGCTGTGCAGGCATTAAATTGTACAAAAGTTAACCTTTCAAAAAAATCAGTTTCAGGCTTCAAATAACAAGCTTTGTTGATGAGGCAAAGCAACTTGAAATAATTGGTCTGTTTTATATAAAGAAAGTGTGCTACCTAACTCATTTCCATTTAATGCTAACCATGCTAACCATTGTTTTGTCTCTTTCCTTTGAACATCTCATTTGCATTTAAAAGTTTAGCAAATCAGTCAATTACTGTTTTGCACAAATTCCTGAAGAGGAGCACGCTTGCACAATACGGCATGAGACAAGAGTCTCACTCACTGTTCACAGTGCATGCAAAGGCAGAATGTGAATCTTTATTAGCTCTCAGTAGAAAAGTTTTGCCAGATCTTTGTTTGGAAACACTGGGTGGAACAAGCAGTGACTGGTTAATTGAGAGCTGAAGTCACTGTCCCACTTTGTCATCACCCCGTCTAACCCCTGCAAACACCACCAGGGCAAACAGTTCAACCGAGGTAGTGCCATTTTCTTTCCTGTTACATAAACAGTTATTCAAAAAACAGTTATTCAGATTCTTTTTTGTGATGTGTAGTCTTTTTTTTAAATTTCTGGCTTTTCCATGCAGGTTTTTATGTGCATTTGACAAATATGCAATAAATGAGGCAGATGGAAACCTTTTATTTAATGTGCGTAGCACTTTATTCTCATCCATCATGGTAAATATTTGTCTATAATAAAAATAGAATGTAAAAAGTATAATATAACAATAATCTATAATATAATGAAAGTTGTCTCAAAGTTGACTCAAATCTCTGCTATCAGCAAAACTGTACAGTAAAATGTAGCTGATTGGTCCATTGTGCCATCATTTTATTTCATTTATTTATTTTTAACTGTTACATTTTTTCTGCTGTTCCAGTTCTCAGAAAAAGTGTCATGATATATATTGTGTATTGTGTATCATGATGTTATATTTTTGCCATATTGCCCACCCTTATTTTTTACTGTTGGGCCCACTGCTAGGCCCATACTTCACTACCAGCCTCAGGTTCAACTGGTACAACATGATGTTGGGCCTTACGTATGAGTGTGTGCATGCGCATGTTTGTCTTTATTTGAGTGTGGGTTTAAAGAAGTCATGCATACAGTACTTTACATCTGAGATATGCTAATAAAACATCACTGTGTGAATGCTTAAGAGTGTAGTGGAGGAAATGATAGCCTCCTTTCCCTGCGCTAATCAGAATCTCCAGTTAGAGCAGCTTTAAATCAATAATCTGCTTAGTGCCAGAGCAGCCGTGTGCAGTGTGCGATTTGCCGCTGCGCCAAATATTTTGAGATTTTAGCTCAGTCGAGCCTGTGTTATGACTAATGATTAAAGAAGGAACATACCCAAAAATGCTAACATTGCTAATAATGAACAAAAGGAATGAAAAGTGTAGGTGGTGGGTGGTTAACTTCATGCTAATGAGACTGTGCAATGAAGGAACTAGCGTTCATTTGTTGTTAGTGACTTTGGAGAAGTTTTTCTTTAAGAGAAATAACATGCAGTATGCCTATTGTGTCTGACCACCATTCACTTTGATTATAGTGCGCTCACAATTTCATTTTATCGGATTTGTTTTATCAGCATTGAATTGTTTACTGAAATGTTGGTATTACAGTTCAAAATGAACTATCTAAAGCATTATCTCAATAAAGATAACACTTTACTGTAGGGCACTGTTCATAAGGCTGCATGACACCTACATGAGCTTGTCACAACAACTGACATAGCCCTACACAAATGTTTATAAATGCTTATTCCAATAGGCGTCCTTCGCTATGAAGGTTACATTTGCCAATTTTGCCTATTGGAATAAGCATTTACAAACCTTTTTTTGTTATGTCAGTTGTAAAGACAAGCTTTTGTAGGTGTCATGTAGCCTTATGAACAGTACCCTACAGTAATCACCCCCTGTTTTTTATTGTAAAATTTTGTCCACAGACAGGTGTGTTGGCTGCTGCTTGTGGACACCAAAATTAGTTTATTTTTTTATTTGCTTATTTATTTATTTTCTTTTTTTAACTCTGTGATAGTGATCTCGAGAGATTGCCTTGTACAATCCTGACATCATCTCAGCTGCAGGGAATGGTGACAGCTGCCTTATGTTGCATCTCACCAGCTGTGTGCGGTGAAAGTTTGCTCCTGTTTCAAAAGTCTTGAACTGTATGCATTTAAAGCCCACCGAGACCCTCACATAAAGATTTTTCTGCACATTCTTTAAAATTGATAGATGGAGACTTGTGCTGCGCTGTGGAGTACCTTTTTTTATGTGTGCTGAAACCAGACATCAGTGTGATGAAGATTATGACATGGCATAACTCATTCAATGATGTTGAGTTCTGGAACCTTCTTTATTTGACTGGCCAAATTTTATTCTGCTTTTGTCCATTTCCTTTTCTCAGTAACAGCTTCTTAACAGCTACACATCCTTTCAGACCCATTGCATTGAGGATGGACAGAAATGTGTGGATTTTTTTCAGACCTGAAGCAAGAGTGAAGCCTGATCTCTCACAGATAAAAGATTCAAATACTGTTTATCTGATGGCAGAGGTCGTTTTGGTTGTCTGTCAGGTCTTATATGGTTGTTAGGAATCATATTTTCTCTGAATCTTTTAATCATTTTTTGAAATGTTTTTTTTTATAAACTCCTTTTTTCACTTCTTTTCCATTGACCTTCCTCTTCCTTATGGCAGCAGATTGTCTTATACCTAATCTCCTCAGAAATATTTTCTTAATTATTACCAACTTGTTTGACTGTAAATTAAATAAAAAAGGGATGACCTAGTACATTTCCTTGAAGTTAATTTAGTGGTAGAATTTATGGCTTATCGATTATGTTAGTAATCAAGTAACCTGCTGATCATTTCTTAGGCCAAAAATAACAAAAAATACTGACACTGATCAGAAACAAACCATGTAAATCCTTTCAAAGCTTCCAAAACACGTATAATCTGAAGTGAAAATAAGTATATTTCTTCTACAAAGAACACACTTCAGTGCACAATTTAAACTTAGTACATAAATAGAATGATTATGCATTCAAATGTACAGAATAATGCTATATACATTTGTTTTCTGTAGAGGATGTGTTAATTTGTTTTCATTTAAAAAAAAAATCAACAAAACGTAATTTGACAAGGGGCATTCAAACTTTTGCATGGGGTGAGTAGGCAGGAGTTCAGGATGCTTACATCATAAAGAAATTAAACTACATGGAGTGACCAAGAGACACAAACAGAGAGAGAGAAACTCACTGGCAGAAACAATCAAAATTTCCATTTCAACAGAGGGAGCAGGATATTTCACAGTGAGTAAAGCCTTTGAGAGTTCATGTTCAACGGGAGGAGCTGCAGGTTGCTAATCCAGTAAAAATGTTTTACTGCAATACACTAACCAATGCACTGGGTCACAGTTTTAATTTACTTAATGTTAATTTGAATATGTCTTACTGCTACCTTGCTATACTAAGGTTGCTGTCACACCTCTCTTGTTTGATACAGACCTATTGTACTTTTTCTTGGACTGTTTTGACTTGTGAACACTCCACCTGAATTCAGGTCTGCACCAAACAAATGAATCGTGGACCAGTGACATCTTCTTGAGTTCGGCACTGGTGGAAACACGTTTATACGATGGTCCACACCAAACGCGAGAATTCAGCACCAGAGGCTGCTTTTTTCAGTGCACATCAGTGTCTTACTGTCTGCAGAATCTGCCTGTTTTATATTTTACTCTGTAGACTGTCATGTAGATCCTGCAGCAAGAGCTGCTTTTAATAATGGCAGACGAGAAATAAAGTTTAAACTTAAATTTTGGCACATGGATTGCCGAATGTATTTTTCACCAAGCAACCTGATTGACTAAATTCAAATTAGTGAACCAATCATAAGGAAGCAGATATCAAGAAAAGTTTATTATTATTGCTTTGTTTTGTGATACACATTGGTGTTAAGCATCTCTATTTTGTATTTTATATTTATAATTTTATATTTTCATGTTGGGAACTGTGAGAGTAACAGAGTGATTGTATCCCTGCAAAATTTCTGACCAATAACCAAGTGTAATTTGGTCAATTCTAGCTGTTGCAGAGTGAAACCACCTAAACTAAATGAAAAAGATATGAAAAAGTCATAAAAAATATTTGCAATATTAGCATAACATGAACACTAGTTTTAGTTAGTCAGTCAGTGGCCTAGTTGCATTTTGTCACTGTTATGACCCGGGCCAGGGTCAGGCCATAACAGAGAATAAGAGTGGGCTTTCTCCCCAGACCTTCTACCAGACCAGATGCCAAACACCATGGAAACCAGAAAATGGCAGGTGTATTTACTTCAAAAGCTCAAAGACAAGTTGGGTTGATGGCTTCAGGGATGAGCATATGCCAAAATAACAAACAAAACAACTAATGATTAAAAATCTAACTAACCTAAAAACACACTGTATGCCAGGAAAAACACACAGTATGCCAGTGCAAGGCACACAAAAGGTATATTACGACCAGGGGTCTTAACGGTCACTCAGCCAGCCGTGTTTATTTTTCTTGCTTTTTACAACAAGTTGTGCCCCGTCACTTTTGGAGTTAATGTAATTTCTAAAAGCAAGATTTTTTACCAATTACATTAACTCAATAGAAGAAAAGCATTTGGCTCATTTTGCTTTATACCCAAACACAGTAATCAGGCACTGAGATTTCTCAGTGTATTATAGAAGTGCATTGGAATACTGTCTGTGTAATACGTGTTGTAACCTCTTTACAGATGACTCTATCGATAGCTTAGTTACATTCAGCTTCCTTTCACCACCTTGACTTCAACACTGTAGTCTATCCTGGGATAGCTGGCATGAGTCACATCACACAAGACACCATATATAGAGTGATTCCCCTTTAGATGTTAGCGTTGTACTGCTTCCCCCTTTCCATTGATTGGCATCCTCTAAATACCATAATATTTCATTGAGCGCATGCAAGCTTAAGGTGGAAAAGAGAGGCAGGGGGAAGACAAATGTCTCCTTCACAGAAGACTTGATTCTGATTATCTGGCTCCCTGCAAAGCAGCGCGGTGGAGCTACAGTAAGCGGCAGGGAGGCTCTGGAGGAAGCAGGCAAACAATGAGGCACGGAGCAGGCCATGGAAAGAGGCGTTGGCAGGCGATGGATAGGCATTGGAGGCAGGCAGACAGACTGATAAGGAGAGACGGAGTGAGATGGCAGTCTCTTAGCCTCGCTCATGCTGCTCTGCTTGATTAATCCCTCCCCAGCTACAACCACACACACACATACACACACATGTTGGTATTCCTATCTATGTGGGGTTTTTCTGTTGAATTTTATGTTAGTGCACATACTTAAAAATAAATGTTCGTAACGAGTTCCTGGTTTGAATGTACAATTATTGAGAAAAATAATCTAACTGACAGGTTTGCATTAAGTAGCAGTTCTTTAAAGTTTTGTAAGGTTCTTCACATTCACTCCACTGAAATGTTCTTTAATGAACTCCAAAGAACCCTTTTTGGCACCTGTATTTTTAAGAGTGTAGGAAAAACCTTTAACCCTGGTGTAGAAGCTTCACAACATATGCCTGAGATGGTGCATATTTTTTCTATCCCTACACTCTTAAAAAGATGATTCTTTAAGGGTTCTTTAGCAAACAAAATCATTCTATATAGAACCATGAACACTCAAAGAAACCTTTGCATGATTAAAGGGTTCTTTGCATGGTGAAATTCGTGCTATATAGAACCATTTTCAAAAAGGTTCTATATAGAACCATATACAACACATTCTCCATCAATCTAAAGGACCATTTCACCATGCAAAGAACCTTTTAATCTTGCAAAGGGTTATTAGAGTGTTCAGAGTTCTATATAGATCCATTTACTTTGCTAAAGCACCTTTGAAGAACCATCCTTTTTAAAAGTACATGTGTTGTGAGTTGTGGACTGTCTTGGGGTCTTTCAGGACTGTTTAGAAAACCACTGCTTTAAAGAACATCTATTGAAAGGTTCTGTAGAGAATGAAAGGCTGTTCTCTTGTGGCATCACTCCAAAGAGCCCTTTTTCACACCTTTATTTTATAGTGTAGCTAAATCCTGCTGTACATAGACTTAACCCAGCCCTTACCTTAACCTGAAGCTAAGTATTCTTCCTAATACTCCAATGTCCACACAATGTCAAAATGTTAATGCATGTTTTCCACCATCCAAGGACCATTTGTCCCCATAAACAGCTAAAAACACAGCCACATACACAGAATCTGATGGGTATGTGTGAGTTTTAAGAGTGAGAGGGCGTGCGGAGGCAGCTATTGCGTGCTTTCATTCAACAGTATATGTGCCCAGCTGTGTGTAGAAGAAAGGAAAGCAGTATAATGTGTAAGAGAGGAGAATATGTGTGCATGTTAGTGTCTGCACATATAAGAGATGGATGTGTTTAAGTGCAGAGGTAGCTTGTGAAGCCAATTCGCTGTATATTGTTTATGTACTCCCCAGCTTGTATCTCATTTGTGTGCATTGGCCCATAGTGCTATTCAGTCAGCATTAAGTCAACTAATGTGACTGCAATTAGATTTTCTTCATATAAGCGTAAGTTGCTTTTATTGATTACTTTGCATTTAGGATGGAGACCTATTTAGGGGTTATGTGTGCTTTGTGTTCTTGTTTTCACGTACGTGCATACAGCAATCATGCACAAAAGCAGATAACCGACAGGATTTGTAGTCTTTTTTCAAACTTGGATGGCAGTCTGAAAAGCCTCAAACGCAAACTGTAATGATTTATGGTTCCATCCAGGGTAACAAAACAATAAAATTACGGCAGTTATGAGTTCCACCAGTACTGTGCCCTGCTGATAAGTTGTAAATCCATTTGACATGTTTTTTTCTAATACAAACCCATATAACTTTGGCTCTGAAAACTCTGACAATTTTAGAGCATAATGGCCTTCTGTTTCTTTTTCTGCCTTCATAGTTCCCAGATTAATGTCTATATCTTGTCCACCACGAAGCTGATCAGGCAAAAGCTACAGATCCATATTTGCTTAGTTTATGACTGGAACTGAACAATTTATAGAAGATGTGGCTGAAGTGGTTCGTCTTATATGTAGAAATTTTAATGCAGGAAAAGCAAAACATTAGGTCTGTTCACCATGTTAACCTCAAGTAACTATTTCAGCAGTTAGCATCATATTATGTCATTACCTTATGTCACTCAGTGGTCTAGTTGTCTTAATAGCTTTCTATCTCATGGAGGGCATGGTCAGGATTCTACTGGTTAGGGCTGAATGATTTGGGGAGAATATCTAATTGTGATTTTTCTAACCAATATAGTGACTGAAATTTAAATTATAATTATTTTCTATAATGGAGTGACTTTTTCTTTGGTTAAGAAGACCAGAATATACATTTTTTCTGGCTTGAAGCTTGAAAGCAAAACGTAGTACACCACACCAATTATCCAATTATATGCTAATTATCACAGACAATAACAAAAATTTATTACAGTAATGATAAAATATCATTGTATTATTTTTCTCTACGTGGGTGTTTGGTTACTTTTGTATTGCCTAACATTTATAGGCAGATCATAAGCTTCTTGTTTTGAAAGCTTAAAGAGAAGAGTGTTATTAATATAGATAATAATTATAATTTCAGCTCTTCTCAATTGAAAATTGCAATTTTAAGAATTGTGATTTTGATATAAAACCAATTAATCTTTGAGCACTACTACTGGTTTTGCTCCCAGGCCCTGTAAATGTTGACGATTAATTCATTTCTATTGTGTTCTTATTTATTATTTTTTGAATATAAATGTATCAACCACAAAGTATGTGTAGTCATTAAATGTAGACTATTATTATAAATATAACATATGTGGATGAATCTCGGAAAGAGTATTTGTGACCATGATTTTCACACAATTTTGTTATAGCAGATCTTATAGCAGATTCATGTTCTTTTTGTGGCAATAGCCTTACTTCTGCTCGCAAATCTGCCAGAGTAAATCAGGAATTGACAATTTGGTCAATTTACAGTTCATTTTACAGGAGATATTTCTGAGGAGATTAGATAAAGAAGTCTGCTTGCATAAAGAAAGGGAAAGTTAACCCTTTTAGATCCCTGGCGAATTACATACTAAGGCTTATTATACAGTAACTACAGGAGCTCCAATGTAAACTGGTTGATCTATTCTTATGTTATAGAAATGTGTAATAAAACTTGGACTTTTAAGAGGTTAAAGGAAAATAACAACCATGCAAGACCTGGTAGACCACTGAAACTATCAGATAAACAGTACTCAAAGCTTTCATTTTTGAGAGAAAATCAAGCTCCACTCCTGCTTCTGTCCATCTGTCCATCCTTCCACTATGAGAAGACAAGTCAGCGCTGTGGGTCTGAAAGAATCTGTAGCTATCATGAAGCCATTATTAAGAAAACAAGATAGACAAAAAAGAAGAATGTTTGCAAATCAAGCAAAAAAGTTGTGTTTTCAGAACAATGGATTGACCACCCCAGAGTCCAGATTGCTTCATAATTACTTCTAAGACTAATCGTTAGGGGTATGGAAAAATATCCCTGCAGATGTCTTTGAAAAAAACTGAAAGAAAGACTCCTAGAAAGAATGCAAGATGTAATAAAGGCTCACAAAATACTGAAAAATCGATTTAGGTTTTATAGAAGCTTCTGTGTGATTTTCAAATCTGTTTTCTGCTTTTTAACTAACTCTGAAAAAATAAAACCCGATAATTTGTACTTAATGGCTGTATTGATCTGAAACTAAATAAATGAAGGGTGGTCTCTGACTTTTGCATAGAACTTGGTCTTGATCTTCATCTCACCTTCTTCTGTTTCACCTGAGATCTTCCTTACCTCTTTCTTTCCTCTCCTCTGCTCTCTTCTTCTCTTTTCTCCTCTCCAGCACAAAAACTGTGATGAACTCTTACCTGTCTGCCCCAGATACCCCCTCCTCCTCCCTCTGTCTCCTCCTCCTCTGTGCCACGCCGGTGAGGAGGAACAAGTCGTGTGATTAGCGAGGCAGTCAGGTTTATCCTGGTGGCAGCCTGCTCTCCCCAGATAGGCGCATTAGTGTCACGCACAATGCCTAATGGTGTTTATCATTAGAGGCAGAGCCGGGCCGGGGCCGGAGCCGAGAGAGCACGAGCTGCGTCTCTGCCAGAATCCAGCGCTGATGAGCCTCTCTCATTTACAGGCTCAGGTAATGACAGAGCCCATTTCCTGTTTCCCCTCCTCATTTGCGGATTACTCGGCAGGTACCTGTTATATCTCCTCTCCAAGCCATTTTAGCATGGATTTAGCCCCAGGACTTATTGCTTAATGGTAGTACCTTCTTTTAAAGGGTGTTCTTAAAGGGGTCATTGAAGGGTTTTTTGTGGGTTTTCAGATTCAGCCATTTACCAAAAAAAAAGTACAATTCTAAAAATACTTTTTTCCCTCCTAGATGGCTCTTTTAAGTTTGTTGGAACCTGTAGAGCCACATCAATATAGCACTGGTGGTGCTGATACCCAGTGGTGGATGAAGTACACAAACCATGTACTTGAGTTAAAGTAGAGATACCCAAGGTAAAATATTACTCCAGTAAAAGTAGACGTCCTCCCTTTAGACCTCCACTTGAGTAAAAGTACAGAAGTATTTAAGTATTTCATTTCCCTTCAAATGTACTTAAGTATCAAAAGTAAAAGTACTAAAAGATTAATTATGACTTTAATGTCCTATTACCATTTTTGTAACAAGACTCTTGCTTCATTAACTCATTTTAATATAAATACTCTAGTGATACTCTAGTATAAATGAAAATACTCTAGTGTCACTCTTGGTAAACCAGTCTTTTAACAGAATCTCATTAATTAGTCTGTCACTGATGTCTATTAAAATGATCATAAGCATGAAACACTGAAGGCAAACAATTTCCATTAGGTAGAACTGAGTGGCTCTGAAATAACCTTTTGCAAACAAGCCAAGTTTCAGTTTAAGATTTATTTGCAACTTGGTTACAAGTTACAATAAAAACTTGCTTTAAACCCAGATTCACAAATGAGATTTCCTTTACTATATTGCATCTGTAGGTCTCTGTTCATAAGCATAAACTAGCCAAAACAAATTTACTATAAAATGAAATAGTGTTTGTATAAATTCAGAAAAAAGAAACATGCCAGTCACAACTGCATATGTGTACATATTTCTGTATTGTGGTCTATTTACACAAAGTTAGATTAGTTCCATCATTTATGTTGGAATAGACACTCCCAAAACTTTACGCTGCTGCACTGACATTGAACCGTATGCTTGCACTGGGTAGGTATGTCCAACAGGTCAAAACAAGCTCAAAACAAAGTGTGCGCTGTGCCCTGATTGGTGTGCTTGCTTCTTGCTTCTTTCATTTTGATGTTACGTTTTTATACACACAGAAGCCAAAAGGAACGACAGATTTCACATAATGTAGTGGAGCAAAAAGTAAGATATTTGACTTTGAAATGTAGTGGAGTGAAAGGAAAAAGTCACTCAAAATGGAAATACTTCAGTAAAGTACAGATACATGAAAAAACTACTACTAGCAGTCCACCACTGCTAATACCCAAATAGTAATGAAAGCCTGGGTCAACAAATCTATTATGTTTTGACATGATGAACATGATTGTGTATTGTTGCATCATGTGAAATAATTAGTATTAGCTTCATAGAATAGATTCCACTTAAGGATGATATATATATAGGCTCCAGCCAACTGTAGGATATAATTATGGAACTAAGCAATGCATTAAACATCCATGACTCACCATGGCTGATAGAAATTATTTTGAGACTGATTTAGTGACATGTATCTGCTGCGTATGTGAGGTTGATTTTATTTGAGTTAGACAAAGCTGATCCAAGATCAGGAAGAAAGCATGATTTCTAACTGTCATTGTTCAGCAGTTCTGAGCAGTGGGGATTGTAGAATCTTAAAGAGTAAAAGTTCACTCCCACTGGGCACTTAATGAGGAGACCACGCACACACACACATAGACAACTGAAACACTTCACACTGTATGTAAGCTTCTGCTCTGAGCTACTTTAGAATGACGAAATCACAGCAGTTACACTTGAAGACAAATGGTTGATATGATCTCTGTGGCAGAAGCTGCTCATTCTAGATGACTATTTATAGCTTAAAGAAATGAGCAGTGAATACAAAATTAAGGCAGCTATAGTGTGGTTTGTGTTAAATTAAGGCCCACTGAGTTACATTTACAGCTACTTTATTAATTTAACATTGCCATTTGGCAATTTGTCTATGTGTGAGGAACCTATATTGTAGCTGTTTTCTTTTACATTCTTTAAAACAGGCTTAGTCGGTGGGACTAAGGGATTGTCATCTTATTTATCCAATTTTCATTTACAACTGGAGATAAGATGTCCTCTGCTACTGATCTTACCTGTGAGGTGCCCCAGGGGTCCATTCTTGGCCCTATTTTATTTTCACTTCATATGCTTCCCCTTGGGTTTTTAATTCAGTGTTTCAATATTTCTTTTCTTTTATCTTCTTTTTTTCTTTTTATGTGGGTTGACAGCTATATTTCTCTGTAAAACACAATACCTTCTGTCTAACTGAGTGTATTATAGTTATTAAGGACTGGATGTCTTGTTTCTCAAACAAAACTGATTTACTTGTTGCCCGGGGCAGTATTCCTAAGGATTTGCAGGTAACTCTTGGTCCATTGGCATCAAAAGTTAAACCTCTACCAAGAAACTTATGAAATTCTGTTTTTCCAGTTAAGGAACGTTGCTAAAATTAGATGTCCCATGTCCTTTCAAGAAACAAAAAGAATTATTCATGCCTTTGTGCCACCACTCCTGGACTATTGGAATGCCTTTTTTTACTTGCCTTAGTGAAGGAGCTCTGGCTGAGCTTCTATTAGTCCAAAAGACAGCTGCTTGCCTTCTTACAAAGATAACGCGGGGATCACATTATCACAGTGCCTACTTCTTTTCACTGGTTATAAGTAATATCTACAGTTGCTTTTAAATTACAGGTGTTTACATATCAGGCCTTACACTGTGAAGCCCCTGAATTAGAGCTTGGCAATGTGACAATATTTATCGTTATCATGATAAATTACAAATTACAATATGCTTTTCTGAGTGTGTCATGGATATCATCAGTACTTCTAGAGCTCTGGCTAACCACATTTTTTTATTTCAAAGAGAGCATAATTACTCTTGTATGATTGGAATTATAGTGCAGCACACTATATTTAATGTTAAATAACAATGATTTGTATGAAAAGCTGTTGGTGATATTTTTTATATATGCCATTATGACTCTTTTTTAATATCATGACATATTGTGAAAATTCTTGAAGCATCATGATATTATATTTTTTTTGCCAAATTGCCCACCTCTGCCATGGACATATATGTGAATATGTTAACTCCATATACAAGTGTCAGGTCTTTGAGGACTTTTAATTAAGTGCTTTTGACTGTTCCATGGACAAAACTGAAGTAAAGCTGGGGCTACGCATTTACTGCTGGTGTCCCTAAACTTTCCAACAGTCTTTGGGTGTTTTGTAGTTTTAATTCATTTTAGTGTGCCTCAGTGAGGTGCGTTCATGGTGTGTGTGTGTGTTCCAGCTCTGTGGCTGCTGCTTTACGTTGTTTTTTATTTGTTTTGTATTGTTTGTGTGCATGTTTTTATAGTTCCTTGCTGGCCAAAGAGTTTGTATCCACAGAGATAGTGGCAGAGTGTGACTTTCCCTTGTGACTCAGAGGCCTTTTTGGCTGGTTGCTTAAGCAACGCTACACCACAGCCATGTGCCTGCTTGGACTGGCTACTTGCTGCTATGCTGCATCGCATCTACGTGGCTGCTTTAGATGGCCGCTTGTTCGATGCTATATAGTAGCTACATGGCTGCCTTAGCCAGCCGCTTGTTCAGTGCTGTATAGTAGCTATGTGGCTGCCTGGGCTGGCCGCTTGGGCGACACTGCATTGCAGCTATGAGGCTGCTTGGACCAGCCAATGGAGCAACACTAACCCTTTGTGGCTAAGGACTTTTCCATCCTACAAAGCTTTCCGGACCAGCCGCCTGTGTCACACTACGCCATAGTAGTGGGGCCACCCAGGCAGAGAAACTGTCACTAAGGAGTCTTCCCGAGCTGGCTAAGTGACTCTGTACCATGTTCTGGGGAGTTGTCTCCTCCTGTGTGAGTGTGTGTGTGTGTGTGTGTGTGTGTGTGTGTGTGAGTATGAAGTGAGTTGTTGACTCATGTATTTTGCTAGTTTTGTAAAGGTTTAAGAAGGGTGCTATATGAATTAAACATATAAATTAAGTTTAATTAAATAGTTTTTGATCTTATTTAGTTTAATGTGAAGCACTTGGTAACCCTGGTTTTAGAAATACAATATAGAAATAAAGTTACTTAAAAACATCAGTAGGCCTTTTCTGTGTGAAGAGTTAACATTCTGAGATGTAAGCAATACAAGGTAAAGAGATACACAAATGATGATTTACTGAGTCAGAAATTGGCTGAGAGCAGCTAAATCAACATTTTAAGCCTGCACTTTTGGAGCAGAGGTGATCAGAGTTGGTATTGTGGATCCCAGAGATCTTATAAACCGCAGCCTATTGAAGAATACATCTCTGGGGATAGATTGAGGGGAATTTAACCATCAGTGATGTTGTTTATGACAACTTGCTGAGCACCAATTTGCCATGTGAGTGCCAATTAGCCAACGATTGAGAGAGAATTGACTGTCACTGGTCAATCCAGCTCCATCAGCCCTGATGGCTTCATTTAGGCTGCCAAAAGGATTTGTGTGCATGTGTGGGCGTGCATGTGTGTCATAGGACGATAGGGCAGATAACAGCATGGCAAGCGCAGATACTGTACAGCAGCGCTGTATTTGCTGTTCTTTGTTCAAGAAATTCTATAACTGATTCCTTAGAGCCAAAATATTGTAATTCATATTCCAATTCAGATTTAAAGAGTACATTGTCACTGTCAGAACACAACCTTTTATCTTGTTTTTCATTTTTTGACAAAAATATTTAATATATAATGACAATCAAATACGCAGTTAAGCCACCATACATAGGATTAATTAGATCTTCAACCAAAAGATTTTATTTAAACATACATATACAACAGTGGTTTTCAACCTGTGAGCTGTGTACCCCAGTGGGCTGTATTGGTACTGCAGTTTGTTTGTTTTTGTTTTTTTACTTCATTACAATACAGGCATTTCACACACACACACACACACACACACACATGTTCTTTCTGAAACTGCTTATCCTTCTGGGTCGTGAGCCTATCCCAGCGGTCATTGGGCGGAAGGCAGGAATTCAGAATTCAGAACCATTAGCCTACTGTGTTTTGCACACAGAGGAATTAGACCTCCACATCTGAACCATCCGTGCAGTGATACACCCACATACATGCACGCTAGTGAACACACACACTAGGGGGCAGTGAACACACTTGCCCAGAGCAGTGGGCAGCCCTATCCACAGCGCCCGGGGAGCCACTGGGGGTTAGGTGCTTTGCTCAAGGGCACTTCAGTCATGTACTGTAAGCTGAGGGGATTGAATCGGTGACCTTCCGGTCACAAGGCTGGTTCCCTAACCTCCAGCCCACGACACACAGGATACACCCTGCCCAGGATACACTCTGGACAGGTCAACAGTCCATCACACAGGGCAGACAGACAGATACACATTGTTGATTATTTGCAAAAAAAAGCTTATATTTATATTAAGCTCATTGATTGTTCTGGCACTAGAAGTCAAAAAAGGTATGTATATGTATATATTTTCAGTGCAACATAACCGAAACAAAGGAAATACAGCAGCATATATGTCTGGGCTTCACATGCAAGAGAACTGAAAATGAAAAACTACAGCTGAGTGCTGTTTGCTCAGGGGTCTTTTCAAATGAAGCTTTGAAACCCAACAATTTACGCCGTCATTTGGAGACTAAACATAGTGCATATCTAAACCTGTCAAACTGAGCCAGAACTCTGTTTGCAGCTTTCCTCTCTTCAGCCTGACATCTAGCACTCAGTAGCTGTCAAGTCAGCCTTCTCATTAGGTGAGTCAGAAAAAAAACAATCTGATCGGTGAAAACCATAGAAACTTTTGTGGTAGTTTGTGTGGGCCGCGAGTTGCAAAAGTTTGGGAACCCCTGGTGCAGAGAAAGGACTGTTTTATTCTCTTTATATTAGTTTTGTTGATATTCAATAATAATTGAACTTTCAGCTACCTCAGACAGAGGCATCGCACTCAGCTGGGCTCGACAGAAATTTCCGAGTCCATCTTACCCCATGAACCAAAGAAGACCGAGTCCAAATGAGGTCAAGACTAAGAGTGCTTGTTTGTGGTCTTGGTCTCCAGTACTACAACACTATTGCCAACTAATCATTACAGATTCATCGAGAAGGTAAATTGAGTAATCATGTTTGATGGAGTAATCAGCCCTAGTGTAGTTTTATGAGGCATGCCTTTGAAACATTGCCATGGCTAATGTTATTGTAGAGCTTCTGTGAATATAATGCAAGTGAATAGGAAAAAAAATCCTGTATTCTGCTATTACTCATTAAACGTGGGAGTGCGCTCTGCAGCAGGCATTGTGTGTGCTGCTCTATAAAGATATGGGTGTGTTAAGTGTGGGGGATGTAATGTGAATAGTACATGATCATTGGAGGTGTAAGGAGAGTGAAAAAGAGAGAAAAACAAAGAAGAACCCTAAGAGCAAAGAGAACGAGACAAGAGTGAGGGAATAGTAAAATACTTAAACAGAAAACATCTGATTATTTCTATTCCTTTTTCATTGATACTGAAAGTTTGATCTTGTTTAAAACAGAATTACTGCAATATGACTGATCTGAAAACACCCCATGTATAAAGCCAGTTTGTAACTAAAATTCTAACACAAAATAGGCGTACATCCAACCCAGAAAGCCATAATGGTATCAGTTCTGGGGGTCAGTGAACTCTACACCTAGAATGTGGAGGCTTTTTCAATCACAGGCTTTTGAAGCAGCAAAGCTTTCACCTGTTTTTGTTATGCTCCCAGATAAAGGTGAGAATCTACTGCAAAAACCGTAATCATTTTTTCAGACTGCATTGTGGTTCGGGCTTAGGTTAGGGAGGTCTATCAGCCTCTTAGCTGTAGCCATCTAAAAGGCATTGGTGTGCTTTCATACCGAGTAGCATGGGGCATTCCCAAGAAGCCACATATCAAAAAGAGAAGCACCGAGTTCATTTTCTTGACTCACAGCATGTGGAGTAGATGCTGAAACCCATGAATCTTCCGCCACTCGGTGTGACTATCACTCTGCTCGCCAATCAGAGATGACTTGGGGGAAACCACCTACATGCATTGATGAAAGACACTGAGGCCTGTAGCCTTGTCTATATTAAGCTTTTCACATTCACCTAAAATCATCTCAGCCCGCTGCTGGCATGCGTACAGAGAACGATAAGGTCTCGAGCAATTTGGAGCAGACAGCTTCACCTCAGCAGAGGTGGAGCACTAGATCTCTATCAGCGAAAACTGAAAGGTGCACAAATTCGGAAGGACATGTTATTAGGGACCGCCGGCTACACATCAGGATGCTAGCCTCGATTTGTAAGGTAACTGCAGCCTTTGATAATCCTTAAGTGCTTTTACATGTATCTCTCTCTATATTAAACACAATTGACCTACCAGGCTCCACCCACATTCTTTTGTAGCAGTTATGCTCCTCCATGGTGGAAATGTGTTGCTAGATTGAACAAATTTTACTTTAAAAAATTTCATTCAACTGAGAGAGGGAATGAAAGTTTTTGTACAAATGATATTTAATTCATATGTGTCCAAGGGATCAGACTATTAGGATAGATTAGGTGAAGGTCTTTTTCTGTGTAATTATTCTAATATTACGCATATTGTTACTGTCGGGACCTTGTATCGCCAAAACCAATAACTTTAGAGGATAAGGAAAAACCTTTAACATGAACTTTGAATGGCAGATAATGGAACCAGATTTTGAAGGATTTGTATTGGTCCATTTCATCATTAAATTTTAACCTGCAGAGGTTTTTTTTTTAAATATGTCATAAAATAAAAAAATGATAAAAAATGGAGATACAATATAGATATATAGACAATATATATATTGTCACTTCCAATTTGACTAGTTCTGATTAGCTACAACATAGCGCAGTTCTGTAACATACCATTTTAAACTGGAAAGTCAGTGTTTGTATGGAGTTGTGTGCTACTATTTCTCATTGAATGGGACAGCGTTCTGTAATGCTTGTCAACATCAGCTATGAAAGAATGCTTTTGTAGGTGGAGCATGGCTAAATGAATTGCTAGTCTGCCAGTTCTGTTTCTCACAGTCTTTTTCTGATAATCTTTGTTTAAGATTTTGATTAATGTTTGATTAATAATTAGTTTATCCCGCACATCTCTCCATTGTCTGTTTAAACTAATTTCTTTACTTTGTTTACTATAATTCTCATAACTTTCATCTGTTTATTGTAATTTTGGCATCCGATGTTGACTAGAGGAGGATGAGTTTTACATTTTAAGGCTTGGTTCCTCTCAGTTTCTTCCTCATGCTCTGTTACTTTTGCATTAATATGTGATTTTGAGTCATTTACCTGTAATTTACCGACATTGAAATAATTACATAATTCTTACAAATGTATTATTTTTAGTCATACAGTATATCTTTATGAATACATACAACTTTATAATAAGAGTCCAATTAATGATTGTTAGCTTTTTTTAAACATATATATTAACCACTTAATGATGATCAAGAAAGCGTTAAGAGATTTTGTGCTCATCATTTTAAACAAGATATAGAGTTACTAAGCTGTGTGATTATAAATTGTTTTCCTGCAGCAAAGTAAATTCTTAACATTTACAGAAATGAGTTATATAATTTATGATATATGAGGATCAAATAACTAAGTTATTATTTACTATATTATACTATTCACTAAAATCAATGATTAGGTTTCCACAATTCAAAGTAATGACTGATTTTGAATGATGAACTGAATTTATTATTCAAATGATACCAACTATTAATGCATATGTAAATTTTATATTTTCATTAACAGTCATTAACAAACTATTAGATAATGATTAAGTTGCTCCCAGTGTTACCAGAGTATTTTCTGCCCTTTTGCTGTTATTAAGGTTCTGGACTTCTGTAAAGCTGCTTTGAGACAGAATCTATTGTAAAAGTGCTATATAAATGATTCTTAATTTGAATTTAGCATTATTTTAGAGAATAGGTCCAGTCATGTCAATACATGTCAAGATACATATTACAATGTATTGCTAATTCAAAATTATCAAGTGGTACACTGTAAAAAGTGGCTCATCAGATCTACCTAAAAAAAAAATACTTAATGTGGTAACAAGTAAATTAACTAGTTTTATTCATCATAAATACCGCGACCCAGAAGGATAAGCGGTTTAGAGGATGTGTGTGTGTGTGTGTGTGTGTGTGTGTGTGTGTGTGTGTGTGTGTGTGTGTGTATTCATCATAAATTAATACTTTAAACGAATGATTCTTTCAATCAATGTAGTATTGTAAGTTGAATAAAACTAGTTCAATTGCTTGTTACCACATGAAGTCATTTTTTGGGTAGATCTGATAAGCCACTTTTTACAGTGTATTAGAGAAATTAATTAACAGATTAAAAATGACAGCATCTATATTCAATCCATGTGGATTTGTTTATTGCTCCATGTAAAATTGTTAAGTAAAAGATAGCTAATACACAGTCTCTGAGTTTCTTAGTCCTCAGACCATTTGGACATACAATGTGAAGAGGAAATATATTATTATCCATGCGTACAGTACTTAGAACAATACAAGATACAAATAGGACAGGTAGTGATGCAAAAAAAACTGCCTAATAAGATGATAATAACATCCTTTTGTAGCTTCTGCAAATGTAATATGTACACCCTACATAGGATGTGGTCTGGATATTTGAAGTAAATTAGATTAAATGAGACAATAATAGAATTCAATATATTTTATTCTCCTCAGCGGTAGATATTTTAATAGGAGTTGAGACCTTATCAACTCATTAGCCAGATGGGCTGAGCTCCTCAATCTCCAAACAAGGTTTCTAATGGAGAGAGTGACCTAATTAGCTTCATTCAGGCCAGTGAAGAGTGAGAAACGAAGAAATTACCATTGTGAGCCTCCATGTAGATATGATAACTAAATTAAAGGACAGCGTTCTTCTTCATTGCCAAAGTCAGATTGAACCATTCGCAGTTGTAATCGCTGTCAACATAAACCATAGAGGGGAAATGAAAATTGTGTAATCTGCCAGTATTTGTAATAGCCGGAGGGATAGCATATAGCATAGAAGGTAGTTGGGTGACATATTTAATAGTGTAATCTCCTAACTTATGGAACGGTTTTAGCACAGCAGTTATGTCAGGAGTACAGGTCCTTGCTCTTGCTATTTAAACTCTGCTGGCAAATACAGGCTAAAATCAAGAAACACTGCGAATCAGGGACACCAGAAGTGGGGTGCTGAGGGTGCTAATTTCAGGACTACAACTGCTAAAAGAGTATTAATAAGATCTGAACTTTATTACAATTTCAGCATAGTATGGTATGTTTATGTTGAATTTATATAATTTTAAAACCTGCAGTATTCATTTTGTCTGTTGTTTTGTGGGGGTATAGGTAAAACACATGCAGGCTGAGGTGCAGAGAGTTATAGACCAATTCTAAGCCCCAAAGCAGCCCATTATTATATTGACTGTAATGTTTTTAAACTTTTTACCAACTGTTATGTCTCCCACTCTGTGTGCCTTCAAGTGATAAATCTCACCATGTGACTGTGGCTGGGGCACAATTGGTTACTGTGCCACATATCAACAATCTGATTGGTCGCCACTCAGTTCTTTTGTAAGTTCGTCCAGAGCGAAAGGGAAGAGAGAGGATGTGCACAAATGGTCTGATATGTTGTAATTAATAACAGAGCCACCAGACCACCTCATTGTAGCGATCAAGCATCCAGACCTCTACTGTTCTCTTTTGGTTTGCTGCACATGCACTCACCCACTTGTGGAGAAGCCTGACTCATCTGCCCACTTTTTTCCATGTCTCTGTAGACCACTGAATGCAAGTTTTTTGCACCACTTGAACTCTCAAATGTGCATTTGTCTTTTTGATTAAGGGTTTCATAAGGGTAGCTGTGGATGGACCATTCTCACTGACATTCTTAGTCAGCTGAGGAACAGTTGCCGTGTCACACTAATGATTAATTCTGCACATTCGACCACATTTTCCAAACTTACTTCCTGATGCCTGTCCTTCTAAATGCAGATTTCATTGTTCCTTTTGAGAGACGAGCCAGTTGGGCAGCCTTTGTGCCATTCGTGCCCTATAATGACCCCTCTTTGTAGATCTTTTCCTCTTGCCATCTTAATCCAAAATTGAGGTCAACTTGACCTGTTCAGGATTGTTATGCCTGGCAATGGGCATGGTAATATCCGAGTAATTGCTTAATTGTATCATGCAGCACATCTCCTTTCAAGCACTTGCACTTATTCTGTTTCTTCACTCATTTATTCAGTTTATTCCTTTAATTTGTTGTGTACACTTTCATATCACTTTGCAGACCAAATAGTAAATATATTTTGTTTATTTAATTACCATGCATAGGACATGATTCCACAGTCCTCACTGAACGGTATTACCACGGAATCAGCATCGCAGTGCATTTACTTAGTAGGTATTTCATCAACTCGCCTAGCAGGACAATGTGAATTCTCTGGTTTTGCAGAAAGGGCCATGACAGATTGTGCAAACACTCATGAATTAAGAGTGAGCAGCTCTTTGAAGCTCTTTGCAGTTTGCACCACTATCAGTAGTGCTTTATTCTGCTTTGCGCCTGTAAACTAAATGATGCAGACACCAGACGTTATTTGAGAGATTAATTTGAGAATAAATTTCATCCTGGCATCACAGCTGCCTGTTTCATGTGAAATATCGTCACTCTTTGTTATGGATATGATTTTCAATGGTTTCACAAGTTTGTTTATTTATTTATTTCCAAATGAGAACCATTTGTTTTGACAGATGCTCGTTCTGGGGCGGCAGCCAAAGCTTGTCTGATTTTCTGGATGTTCACATAAGACCATGGCTTTAGACTTTGTTGTTTAGACGAACACAATCGTACAGTTGCCAGCTTTCGGGATAATTACGTGCACACCAACATATTCTGTTAGGGCTGAATTCCGAGTGGGGAAAAAAGAGGCTGGAATCTGGAGCGATTATGTACACAGCGCGTTAATCCACACTGAATATTCTCAGAGCGAGTTACAAAAGTGGAATTCTGCTTTTTCTGTTGTAACTACATGGCTTTCCATATAAAACTTACATGTAGTTTAAAAATGTTTCAAACCTGTTGAGAATAGACAGACACATTTGGGGTTTGGTTCTCTAAGCTGCACAAAAAGCTCCAAAACTGTGATTTCAGAGTTGTTACTGTAAAATAGTGCTTTGTGGTTTCCCCCTTTGGACTTCCTGAATTCTGAGGGTAAATTTGTATTAATCCCCATTTTCTTGTTATTTGTTAATCCCTCTATGACCTCTCCAGAGGTCATAAATTAACAAGGATTGGGTGTATTAATTGAGGGTTGTATTCATTATCAAACAGAAGAGGTTAGCCAGTCAGAGCCTCTGAGATTTCAGAAGTTGTGCCATTTAAAGCGTGTAATTATACAGCTGAGGCTTTGCATTAACATTTGTTTGCACTATAGTATGCCTGCTTTAAAAATAAATAATGAAAGCTGTTGTTTGATGACAAAGTTTTCTATAATTTTAAGCCACAGGCATCAGCTGCTAAACAAAGCCACAGTAGTCACATGAACAACCCTTTGAAGTGTAGCGTTACTGTTATGTCCTTGTTATACTTTGTAAATGTATTTACATAAATGCATATTACTTAGTTGCATAACATAACACTCATCACTGATAAATATAATATATATAATGAAAAAAAAACATTTTTTTTTACATTTTATTTACTTAAATGTTAGGATGATCCCTGAAGAAGTGCTAATTTTTTCAGTTTTATTAACTTTAAACATTTTTCTGAACTTTTTCATACCTTAGTCCACAGATCTTTCTTTCTAATTTTAGCATTCTGTACAAAGTTTATTGATAAGCAAAAATCCCATGCCCAAAGTCTGTGATAAGCTGCCCAAAGGAAGCTAAAACTTTAACATTTTCTCTTGTGACTGCATTTTCCAACTAGCTCAGTTTGGTGGGAAAAACATAAACCTGGCAACCCTGACGGCAGTTGTGCATGCTGTACAAAACACACAGAATTACTAATGAAAAGTGAAAGCATGCGATTCTGCATAACCACCACTTCTATAGGTCCATGTGTGCTCTGATCTTAACTTGTTTGTTTTATATGAAGTCCTGTAGTGTGAAAATCTCGCATGTGGATAGAATGAAAATATAGATGTAGATATTAGAGATCTTAGATTCAAAGAGAACAGAAAAGGTGGATAATTGTTTTGTCCAAATTTGAAAATAAAGGTTCATAAACAGTGTTCTTGACATTGGTGAAAACAAAACTTTAAATGGTGTAGAACCTTTACATTATGTGGAGATTCTTCAAGCTTTAAAAATGCAAATCTTCTTTACAAACATAGTCCTTAAAAGAACCAGCCACTGGAGAAATAACAGTGGTTTATCTATTGTATCACTCCAAATAACCCTTTTTGGGCACCTTTAAGAGTGTAGCTAAAGCGAGGTCTGTCTCTCTGACATTCATTTCTGGAGCTGAAGCTGGAGAAGAAACTTGATTGCATTGAGAGGCATTGTTTGCTGCTTTTGTCTTTTAAATGCTGCTGCTGATGGTTCATCATTTAAGGCTTCTAATGCCGATGCATAAAAGAAAGAAAACACATTCAGTTGATTACTAGCCGTAATACCAGGCACACTGACATGTGATCATTATAATGACACAAACAATGAGATGAGGATTTTTTATCTGTGTTTTGGTAACAAACAGCCTTGCCCCAGAATTTCCTCTCGTGATTTGCTTAATCACCCCATGGGGAGAATGACAAAAACTATTATGGTATAAGCTAATTCTATTAAAAGTCCATTGATAATTTAAAAGGTAATTAAACATAACTCAAAAAAATGTGTAGGCATTGAAAATTATTTATTGTTATCAAATTCTTTCTATCTTGCTAAGTGCGGAGGCAAAACATCTGATAATTGTTAATTATCAACAGTTTATAATAGTGAATAATAGCAGTGATAAATCTCAGTTCATAGATGTTCCATCCAAATAACATGAGAAAAACAAGAAAATATGATTTTAATTATGAATTAAAGTGTCCATATCACTGAAAAATGAAATTTCTCTTTACTTTTTTGAAGTAAGAGAGTTTTATGTAGTATGTAAACATTGTCACAGTTTCCATACTGCCCTTATTTACCTGCTAATTGTTTCTATGATGTCACAAAACCCCACACATTCGACCCACTGCATTAAGCCCCACCCCAGTCACATTAAAGTTATAAGGAGTGGTTTAGCCTGGACTGTTCTTTTCAGGTACAATACAGGGCAGCCAATTAGAACAGAGCTCATTTACATATCAGTCTTAAAGGCACAACCTGTTTAATTCTAAGGGATAAGCATAAGTTAGAAAATGGTCACGTAAAAGTGAATTCTGACTGTTTTAGTCATAAGTGGACCTCAGGAGAAAAAATAACATACAAGAAAAGTGCTGGATGTGGGCATTTTAATGTTAATTGCTACAGTGGAGTATGTTGTTATATTCCTCTGGTTCTAGATGCTTTTAGGCTTGGTACTCAGTGAGTGCATGGATTTGTAGTGTCGTTTCAATTTTTTGCTGCCACTTTGCTATCACAAGTGCCCTCCCCCCTCCTTTTTTGGCAGATGAGAACATTTTATGGCTGTTCAAAAATAAAAATAATAAAAAATGATGACTGGATCAAGAGAAATGCTCCAAATTTACTTGGAATAAAATCTCTTTACATTACTCTCATTAAAGTTAAGAAGCATTTTGTCTTCTCCTGTAAAGTTGCCATGTTGGAGATATAGATATTATTTGGACAGCGACAAAATATGGGTGCATAGGTACAGCAAGACAAGTGGAAAATTAGTGGCTGCAAAAAGCTCTATCCTAAGTAGACATTTGCTTCTGAAGTAACAGTAACAGCACTTACGATTGCAAGCTATGGCTTTATTGTGGCAGGGTGATTTGAGGTTCTTCCCAGGTCTGACCTTGAAGGGCACTTGTGTAGATTTTCACTTGTCTGAAGCAAAAGAAAGTTTCTGTGTGTGTGTGTATGTGTGTGTGTGTGTGTGTGTGTGTGTGTGTGTGTGTGTGTGTGCGATATGCCTAAATGAAAGACAGAGTGGAATTCTCTATTTTATTATGCATATCTGTAGTGTGGGTGTTAATTAATAATCATGTCTCAGTGGCTCTGTTCATAAGCATGAGAGGCGGATGGTGCATTTTCACGTATTTCCTCCCACACTACCAAAGTTACTCTATTACTTAGAATTACACATACAGTAAAACATCCACACTGTCAGTCAAACTGCTCAGGCCAGATGGTATTTATTATTGAGGTTGAATTTTGCCTACATAGATTGTAACCCCTTTTAAGATTGTAACAAGTATTTCACATCACTCATGTTATATATCCACAGTGCACTGAAATGTACATTTAAATCTCTGAAATAAGCTATTATTTTCACATAGTTGTACTAATTATCCAAAATAGCATTATCACAATTTGAGAATTTTTAGCACAGTAGCAGATCTTTCATAGGCTGTTTTAGCATGCACAACACAGGGCACCTGGCATCGTCATTAAAATTCAAGTGATAAAAGTTAAAGATGTTACACTGACAGAAAGGTCATAGTAAGATACACAGGTCTGTTTTTAATTGAAAATATGAGGGGATCATAGAAAACATTTTAACAATATAGTGTGAAAACAGTAGGAGAGGAGAGGATAGTTGAATCCTACTACAGAACATTGACATAATCATAACCATGCCATGAACATGTCATTGCAGATGTTATATGCTGTCACAGATGTCTAGTGTCATGTTACCACTACTCGTAATTGTCATGACAGATGTCATAATGTCTGAGGTCTTGACATCTAACTAGAGCACACAGCAAAAGAGATCATGTGACATAAGTTGTCATAATATCAAAAATTATACTATTTGTCCTGAGCACGACCAGTAATGCTAACATCACCCTCTTATATTACTGAATAAAATTTGTCATGACAGTATATTATCTGTCATAACATATTTATAGCATGGTTATGTCAGTGTTATGTAAGGTTAAAGTATTACCAGAGAGTCAGTCATTCATTTGTGACACTAAAAATTCTGCAATTCTGTCAACTTTTTTGTGTTTTAATAGAAATGTTATGGTCTTATTATGGTATTACGGTTTTATCCGTTCAAATCTGCATTCCTGTGGTGTTATAGTTGTTTTGTTAGTGTAGAAAGGAATACACAATTATTTGTTTTTTAAAAATAAACATAATTAAGATATACAATCATTCAAAACAAATGGATTTTTGTCTAAGGTTCAAGTCAGTTAAAAGTCTAAAATTTGTTTAAACTCTGACTTTGAACCAATTTGACAGAATAATCCATACAAAAATCAGCAAGTTTATACTCCAATTGTTTGTGCTTCTCTGAGATTTAAGAACTTCAGGGTTCACTTGAGTGAGACCAGACTTACAGATATGTGTCCAGACAGTGACAGCAGTTCAGGCCCAGCATCAGGGGGTCATTTAGTGGAGCAATGCCCCACTATCCAATCTTCATGCCCTACTAAACCCACTACTGTTAATACATACTTCTATGGTGGCAGGTGGCAAAAACAAAGTGGAACTAAACTTTGTTCCTGCTGCAGCTTTTGCATATAAGAAGCTGTCGATCAAAATAGGGTTTGCATGCATCGCTTTATACTGACTGAATTTTAGGGATAGACTGTTGCTACGGGAAGATAAATCTGAAGATTTTCACATATCACTCATATTTCTTCTACACTCACCTTCACTGGTACAGTTTCTGAAAACCTTTTTGCATCTAAGCTAAGAATGTACTTTCTTAAATATTGTATTGTAAATTATTTGAATTGTATTTTCCTTACCTGGCTTTTTTTTAAGGTACTTTGAAAGTAGAAACACCCTAAACTGCTGTCTTTCTGCTTGTGGATTTAGCATGTGATATGTAATTCAAAACATCTCTTTGGTCCTTTTGGTCAAAAATGCCCTGGGTGACTGTCTTACTCTGCAGCATGCTAGAGTTAATAAATTATATTTATATCACCATATGCAGGATACAGATTTTTGACAGGGATCAGTTTTGACTATAGTTTCTATCATTGAATTTGAATAAGATTTCACAAATTAGAATAAATTGCCTGACAAACAAAAATAGCAAAATATATATTTATATCTGTCAAATATATCCTCAATTGGCATTCCTGCATAGGCAGAAGGCGTGGTATTCCTAAAGTTATGCCAACTCACTGGTTATTCTTCTGAATAATTTCTCATAAATTGGCTTAATCAGAGAAAATATGAGGATATTTCACACTATTTGTATCTAAATGTATTTATTTAATGACACAGTTGTGCTCTTGGCCTATACGTCCATATTGTTTACATTTGAAGTACTATAGTATATCAACAGACTCATATATGAAGTATATTATGTTTGTTGATTTTCTATGTGAAATTAGGTGCACACCCTCCACAAAGAAGACACACATTTTAATGCAGTCTTGTTTTACTTGCTGAATTGAACAAAATATATCTTTTGCAAAAGTTATGACAAATATATATGGTTTTCCCAATATGTTAAACTCAGCAAATAAATATAAATTGTGCACTAAAATGTGCCAGAAATGCCACATTCAAGCTTGTTCACTGTAGAGGATGTGTTAACTTATTTCACTTAAAAAAAAAAAGACACAACCAACAAAAAACATGCAATTTGACCAGAGGCGCCCAAAATTTTGCATATGACTGTCCTCTCTTCTCTCCACTCTTAACCCCTGAGCGCCACATAATGTATCGATTTCCAGAAGTGTGTACGCTTCACTTGAACAAATCAAGTGCAAACAGGTCTTACTTTGATCCTGCCATCAGAGGGCCGGGTAGATTTCATCATGTCATTATGCTAATATCCTATTTGTCACTTAGTCTTATAGAGATGGAATAAATTAAGTCCTCCAGATAGAGCAATCTGGCAGGATTAGAGCAAATCCGCTCTCTCCGGTCCCCTGACTCAACAGTGCACACGGCCGATAGGGACTCCTGATCTCATTAAGGCTCTATGATAACTGTTTATGATAACTCATTAGAACCATAGAGACTCTCTCACTGGTGCTAAGGCTTATTCAGATAGCTCCTCGTAACATCTGTGTGTTCAGAGAATGGGGCTGAGGCTATAATCGATTTAGTATTATTTGGATCGGAGGATTCCTTCTGTGGTGTTGGAGGTCTAGAAGCTTTGGATGCATTCCAGTGAAGGGGATTCCACTGAATCTAAGTGTGGGTAGCCACATTCAGTAGCCATGCAGAATGTTGCAGATGGAGTTGCAGATAAAGCATCTTTGATTCCATCCACTACTGTTTCAAATGATCAGGTCCCCTTTTGTTTCTTATAAAATGAAGCACTGTCTGAATAGTTTACATGTGCAGAGTTGGCTTTCGTTTTTATGTTTCAGTGCACCATGAAAGTATTCATCTCTCTTAACTACATTTCACATCTACTGTATCATAACTGCCTTATTATGCTGTCATCCCTGCACAAGATCAGCCTCTCGATATGCAGCTTTGGTCATAAACGTGCAAAGAGGATTGTGGGATTTGTTAGGCATCTCTGAAAGGATTGGATTCCTGATTCTTAGGTTTGGGTTTTTAGGAAGGAGACAATCTCACTGTAAACTTTGAAACCAGAATATCATTGCTGTTGAAACGAAACCTGTTTTCTCCAAAATGGTACCTTTACAGGAGAAGGAACAAACATTCTTAACTTATAATGGAAATTAATGTAAATAGGTCAATTTGAATGATTTCTGTTGGTCCATTCATCATGAAGTTTTAACATGATGAAAAAGGCAACTGGAATTTTTAAATTATGGAAAAAAATACCTAAGCTTAGGATGATTAGAACATTTCCTCAAGGCCATTATTGACATGATGGTCTCGGTTTATTTGGATGGTCCACAATAGTCCCCTATAGACTGTCTACAAATGTTCAAATTGTTAAGAAACTATCTGTTGAAACTCAGTGGTGGGGTTAGGATTAAGATTTGGACCAGGGTTAGGGCTAGGATTACAAGTGGGCTACAAGTGTTACTGACATGACTAACTGAGATAGATTGCTCCATGTGACATCTTCTGCAGAACCAACAGCTTTGTGACAGCAAAACAAGCGTGAGTGACAAAAGGCAAAAACACACTTTTAAGATAAATATTTTGTCATGAAGACTCATCATGAGATGTTTAGATTGAAGGTGTTGTTTTGATCCCACCAGCAGAGCGTCAGGCTGATTTCATCATGTCATTGTGCTAATATGTCAAGATGACATCATGAGATGTTTAGATGGGCACATCGTGTTGGGGGAGTTTCATATTGCAGTGAAGTCAGACTATGCAGACATGCATGTAAATGATACTATAAATGGATTATTTACTCACAACCATCGTTCAGTACACTTTCTTAGACTAACAAAGAGCTTAGTTGGACTATTGTGTGCATTTAAATAGAGCTTATGTGTCTTCCTGATACTCTTCCTCTAACCAAGACATTCTCATCTGACTTTAACCCATTAAACCCAAATGGATCTCCAGTCTCATTTAAAATTCATGATAACATTTCCATTAAAAAGTAACCATTCCAAATTTCAGATCTAGGTAGGACTTTCCTCTGTTTTGTGACAACTATGATTGAAATTAAACCCACACAATCTCTCCTGCCAAAGACACAGCTAGACAAATATAGGCTAGCACTGCGATAAGTGAGGGCAGAGATGGCTCTGTGGATGGATAGGGCAAGGACAGCGACTGCCAAAATGTGCTTTTTCAGCACAAACTTATCCCCAGCTCTTAAATAGACTCCAGTGATCTACTGGCTCAAAACAAGCAGTTATGGGAAAGCCTGTCACTGGCTATGTGCTACACTGTGCTGCACTCAATTTATAGATCTCCGTAAGTGCTAACGGCCTCTCACATTTACATTCAGGAAAATATGCATATATTATTCTTAGAGGTAAGGTTTTTTTTCCTATCATCTGCTTGCTTAAGCAGAAGAACTGTTGTGCAGTGGTTTGCAAACTGTGTTATTCCAAGGACTGTCTTACTGTTTAAATCCTCCCACCCACTTAAAATCTTGTTGATGAAGTTAAAACACTGTACAAATTAGAATGTAACTAATTAACCCTATGGAGTCACAGCTATCACTGGCACTGATTAAATAGTTTTCACTCAAAACTCATTGAAACAAGTGGAGGATTTTTTTTTTTTAATGTGGATTCCAAACATTCAGTGGATGCTACTTTTATGTTCCTAAGAAGAAGAGGAGATTTTTTCTTACTATTTAAAATTTGATGAAAGGTTGTTATTGTTGTGCACATAGAGTTGGTTTGTGGACAGAAAAAAACAATCATGCTTTAAATATTTACTACTTTTTGTCTTTTCTTGATATCGAAGCAATTGGAAAAAGGAAGTACGGGCTCAAATCTGTCAAATCAGAATATACAGTACTGTACAAAAGTCAGAAACACAATTTAATTCACAGTAAATTTTTGAGGTGGATTACATTTCCTCCGGAGGCTAAGGAGAGTCAACCTACCACATCAGACCCTCTGCAACTTCTACAGGTCCACAGTGGAGAGCATTCTCACCACCTGCATTACAGTCTGGTAAGGCAGCTCCACTGCTGTGGAACGGAAGGCACCGCAAAGGGTGGTGAAAACCACCCAGTCCATCGCTGCAGCTTTCCTCCCACCCATACAGGACATTTACAATAAAAGATATCTGAGGAAAGCCAGCAGTATCACCTCAGACCCCACACACCCCAGCCACTTCCTGTCCCACCCGCTGCCATCTGGGAAGAGATAACAGAGCATTCGAGCCAGAACCACCAGGTACAAGAACAGTTTCTACCCATGAGCGGTTAAACTGGTCCCACCCACAGCACCCACCGGTTCATGAATACGAACACTACTCGAACTATATGCACATTGCACTTTAATTTTAAACTCTCTCCATGTTACTGCTGGCTGACTTCATTTTGACAGGAAGTTAAATAGACATAATGTGGTTTCTGACTTTTGCTCAATACTGTAAATCAAATGAAAATGAAAATGAAAGTAAATTGCATCATTTACTATGTAATTACATATGTAATTACACTTTAATAACTGCAATCACCAAACAAGAATAAAATAAGCAGAAATCAGTCGTGGATTCTCTTGTGTTGGCTCCCAGAACCCCAGTTAGAAAAGCATTGCTGTAGTGGATAAGAGCGTTCTGGGATGGGGTATGTGTGGAAAGCACAATACCGAATGTCCTCAGACAATACATTTCATTCCATCTTTTCTCCTTTGTCTCTCAAAGCAGCTTTGAATGTGCTAATGCTTTATTAAAATGAGCTTTTGGTCTCAGATCCTTAGAGGTATATGAGATTAGATGCTAGGAAAGAAACAAAGACTACTGGCTAGTGGTCTCCTTAACTCATCATCAGGATGATTTGTCACATGAGGTGTAAGGGGAAATGCTAGATTGGTCTTTTGCTTTATTGAAGGTGCTGTGTCTGTTTAGAGGGAAGAGGCTAATTAACTCCTCTACAGTGAAATCAGCCAGTCAGTTACTTCTGGGAACAAGTGAGGAGGATTGCAATGTGTAGACAATCCTTATTTATAATTAGTGTTGTTTGATAAATGCTCCCTGCTGTTATTTGTATTGTTTTTTTTACTGTAGTGGAAGATAAACAAGGATGACACATGTGAATTATAACAAAAGCATACTGTAATTTGATATTAACTGTTACTCACTCATACCACATTAAAACAAGCTGAGAACATCTGCCAGAATTTGTTGTTTCTAAGTAAGAGTTATGTAGTTATGTAACTATGTAATAATTGTGTAATTACATTATATAGTATAGTAAAATAACAGCATTAACTCTAGACATTTTGTTCATTGTCTTAACACATTTGTGTCTTTATACATTACACAGGTGTATGCTATATAGCTAGTTAAGCATTAGCTAATTCAATGCATTCAGCTTACCATTAGTTACTTTATTGAGGTCTTGTACTATCTATATCTTAGTCTAGATGGTTGAAGCGGTGCTGAGAAATGTGTTGAATTCAATACCATGTGTTTACAATGAAGTATAGATGTCCTTTTGTACTGTTCTGAAGAGAAACTGTCACAGCTTGCTCTGAACATGTGGGCTTTGAGCAGACGACTTTATCTTCCATGAGCAATTAGCTTAGCCAAACACATTCTTCTACCTGTAGCAAGAGAGGAGATATGAAGGTCATCTTGCTGTGGGCTCATTCTCTGCTGCTGGCTTGTTTTCCCACTATGTGAGCTGAGCTATTCACTTCAGAATGGCACCGCTAACTTCGGCTAGCTGATAAGTCACAGTGCAGCCAAGCAGAGGCTGGATTTATATTCAGACACCATCTGCTTTTGAAGTTGCAAAGAGTTGGAATTGAATTTTTTTCCCCCTCTCTCTTTCTCGCCCCTTTCTCAAGCAAAGGTTACGATCCCAGGTTCAGCGAGTTATCTGCTTTGTTTTCCTTTGAAGGACTGAATCAGCGAGAATATGCAGCATTGCGAGCTTAGGGATCTGAGAGAAATGCACTGCCTTCTTAGTTTGTTCTGATACACACATATACACATACCATTGTATAGTACAGCCAAAAATGGGGAAGCATCACTCTAAGAATATACAAAGTTTAGTTTTTTTCCCTGAGATAATGGACATATTTAACATAGACCACAATGGACTGACTAACCTGCAGTCTGCAGTGATATCGTACAACTAATGTATATATTTTTAAATTGTTTTAATGATTACTTAGGAGAGTTGTGGTGCAGACTGAATCATATCCTCCTGGTTCCCTCATTCAGATGCTACTGAAGGTTTGATTAACTGAAACTTAAATTAGGAGTTTTTTTTTAAATAAGCTGGTCAATGTGAAAGGCTGTTATCTGCAGATCAAAGACTGTGATGGTCTTTCCTATATATTACACAGAAGCAGCGGTGCTGAAGTCTCACCTTTCTGCAGAGAGTCTGTTTTTTTCACCGCATAATGTGGTCAAAATCCACCTAACTTGTCAGGAGGAGGCCATTTGATTGACCTGGCATACAGCCAACAGCTCACTGTTTTGGCGCAGCATGTATGGGGAGGCGATTGTGAAAATTCTACCTATATCTTTTCTGTCTATATCTATAATGATAGATCTTGCTCTGAAATTGTCAGTGCAGGCAGCTCTTCACTACTGCTCACTAGAATTTAGCTGGAAAAACTACACTTTGTACATACACATGGACATGCAGATAGCCAATCAATTCAACTGATAAAACCCTGATAGCTGTGGTGAGTTTTGTTTGCAAAATATATATATATCTGTATCTGAAGCTCAGACTATGGTTGCCCAGACTTTTTGTCTTGGTGGGCCAAAATGCAATATCTGTGGTGGACCGACAGCCAAAAAGACAAACAGTATATAGATAAAGGTTTCAAATCAAGCTTAAAATGTATTGTATACAAATACACTACAGTACTAAAATACATGAGAAATACACTTTTAAAAGAAAAATAAGAATTTAAGTATTATATATCAAGTATAAAAATATGTTCATTCTCTCAGTGGGTGAGGGGGTGGGATTGGAATGGCAGGCCAAATCATACACCCTCACAGGCCAATGTAGCCCAGATGGCCACACTTTGGACATCCCTGTGCTAAGTAAGTGTACATCACTATAAACCAAAGAAATATTTTGGAAAAATGTCTTTGCAAAGAAAAGTCTTTGAAAGTTTTGTAATTGTGCTAAATGTACATGGGAATTTACATTGTTAAAATGCAATTACACAATTACATGATTATTTACATAATTGTACGTAGTTAATGTAGCGTTACATAATGGCTGAATTTGATTTACATTTCGTAATGACAGGTTCACATTTGCACTTTTTCAGCTTGTCTTGGTGTCAAGACATGACAAAAATAACATGATATGACATGAAATGACATGACTTGGCATCAACTGAAAGTATCATCAGCCGACTTATAAGGGTTAAATGAGAACTCAATAAACATGCTGTGTTGGATACTGGCAAATAGGCTTAATAATAAAATATTATATATAAGAGTTTGCTGACCAAATGAAATGGGTAGGAATAAATTTGTGTAGTTCTCTAAGTGGCCCATTTTTGGTCGTGCAGAGATTCAGTGTCACTGTAATTTAGGACTGAACTCCAGAGGCCACTAAGAAGGTGCAGTGTGATGTGGCAAAGATGAAGAGACAGGATGGGGTGCCCGTCTGCATCAGGATGGTAGAAGATTAACAGCAGGGCTGGGGGCAGTGCTCAGGAGAGTTATGCTAGGCATTGACTCTGTTCACAGCATGCAGGAGTGAATGACCACAGTGGCTCAATCCATATCCACAGCCTTCCACTCATCAGGCCTCTCCTGAGCTCTTACACACGCTCCATCCCTGTCAGCACCACCACGCAGCAGCTCAGTGTGTGATGGAGCCACAGAGACCTGCTAAAGATCTCCTCTGTCCTATCGTCTTATGTGTTTGGCCCACATTTAACTGCCTACATTGTCACACAAATCTCTGAGTAGCAGAAGTGCTTTGTGGTTTTGCTGTAACTGTTGGGAAAAGTGTTAACCCATAAATGACCAACAGTGCCAGCTCTACCTAATAAGTGATATAAGCACTGTTTAGGGCCCTGAGGCCGCCAGGGGACGCCTAACAACTTCTGAGTTGTTACTGTACAGTTGTGTTGTCTAAGATGCTTGAGCAAAGGGAAAAAAGCAACTGGTTAATCAAATCTCAAAGAGGATATCTGGAGCCAAAAAAACAGAGAAAAGAAGAGATGAGGAGAAAAAGCTTAAAGATAAAGGTATGTTTTGTGATGCTCACGTTATGCTATTTGTTTTGGCTTGTAGTTGGATAAGAGTAAGTAGTTGATCTGGGTACTGTCTAACAAAGCAGATTCAACTTTAACAAGCTTTCAACTTAGATAAGCTTGAAGTTTCAACTTCACAAAACCAAACAAACATAGCAGCTGCAGTTAATTCACTCTTCAACAGCAGTGAACAACTTTTACTGTTAATCCAAGTTAAGATACTCAGCCTGTGATTAATCCTTGTGTGCATGCTTGTAAAAGTGTGATGTTTATGAACAATCACGTGACACATAAGAAGGAGTCATCGAAGAAGGAACAAGAAATCATACTACCTAAATATGAAGAAAGTAAAGCATTTATAACAGAAGGGCAAAACTGTTGCCACTGCCAACAGGGTTAGATCAAACTAAGCTTAAAATTAACAGAATAAGCAAGAAATACTGCATTATGAGACAGACCCTGGGGTCAAGAATGCTGAGAAAGTTATCTGTAATTTAAATTGTAACGTTTTAGAGCGCCAACTGAGCCTCATTAGCCATACACAAATTAGCTGGTAATATATTTATATCATTTGGACAGCTATTAGTTAGCCTGTAACTTTACAATACATCAGATAGCAAAATGGGGGCGTGGGGAAAAAATCCTTTTTAGGGCCCCCAAAAGGTTAGAGCTGGCCCCGATGACCATATCTGAAATTTTATACTGTACTCCATATGTTCTCTGAATTTGTTTGAGTACATCTGAAGATCAAACTATATGGTTTGGAATTTGTCATATCTGCCATATTTAATTCTGGTCACATGGGAATACAGCCTGTCATGTGGTTTTTATAGTGGCGTCAGAGTAGAATAAGACACAGGGGAGGCCATGATTTTGCTGCAAGTAGTGCTCTTGATTTACCAACCAAACAGAGAGGCACATGAATACAACCAAACTCATGGGGAAGGTCACCAGCAGCCCCATGCTTTCACTCTACAGTAACAAAAATCCCATACAAAACTACCCACACCCCCAGACACAATTAAAGAGGGTGTGCACCTTCCCATTAGCCTACTTGCATGGCCATGCCTCCTGAGCTTTTCAAAATTAGTGCAGCCAGTCTTTTATTTCTTTGTTTATTTTGTTTTTTTGGGGGGATTTTTTCCCAATTTTCTTTCTACCTAAGATGTGTCCAATCCCTCCCACTAGTTATGACACTACATGTGCTAGGAGGGCAAAAGCTTGCACAGGTTTCCTCTGAGACCTGTGAAGTGAGCCAGCACATCGTTTTGAACTGCTGCTAATGCACTCGGAGGAAAGTGCTAACCGCCACATCTATTACGTCAGCTAACAGACGTAATAGATGGGGGGCCATCCTACCCACCCAGAGAGAGCAAGGCCAGTTGTGCTCTCTTGGACTCCCAGCCATGGATGGCTGTAACATCACCAGGGATCAAGCTCATGATCTCCTGATGACAGGGCCAACACTTATAAGGTTGCACCACTTGGGAGTGAGAATAAAGATGAGCACTTTCTAACTGTTGTTAACATCATTAGATAGCTCAACATGCTTGGAGGGGAATGGTAACAGACAGTTCTGTTACATGAGTAACAGTCATGCAACAGTCAGGCTAGCATCATGTTCAGTAATTGTGTGTGGATAGTGCAATCCTCGCTTGAACTCTTGGCCCCAGTTGTACCACCCATGACCACTGACTTTTAAACAAAACAATTGAAAATCCAATTGATTGTAAATAAAAGTTTGAGATTTACATGTTAACAAATAAATGGGTACTGTTAGTGTTCTTACAGGGTATAATTATACAAAATGTCATCACTTTAGACCAATCAGAATAAATTCTGTGGCATCATACTTAATTTAGTATTGGTGCTGGATTAATAGAAGGAATATCATTTGAGAATGTATTAACATTTTTAAGAAGGTTACACAGAGATATGCAGCAAATCTTAAATTTTTTAATTAATATGCACACCTAAGTGTACATAAATATTTATAATATAAGGAATTTCATTTGAGAATGTACTAAAATATTGAAATGCATTACACAAAATAACACAGCAAGAATGCCACTGTTAAATGAATACCTCCTGTGTTAATGTGATCTCCTGTGTATACTGCAGGTGTTGTTTATTTTCTGTACATCAACATGTAAATGTGAATCATAAACAAACAGGAATAGATAAAAATGTAGATCCTTATTTGGGTGATATGGTTCTAAACCGCAAGTGCGACATTATCTGTTTTGTATTGAAGACCGTGTCATGTTCTTTATATTGGTGAAACAAAGACTTGTGTAGTGACACCTTGTCTAGGCCAGTTTGTTCTCTTGCAGAACTGAAGCACAATATCATATAAAGGTGCCCAGAAAGCATGCATTGATATTTATAGCAGCTTCAAATAATGTTTTTTTTCTCCCCAGTGGATCTTCATGCATTGCCATTGCAGTCAAGTTCACACTCCTACTCCTGTTCTATTTATTGTACATGACCGTAAAATTTCTTTTCAAGTCATGGCCTTGGCATAAAATACACATATAAATTGAGCAAACATAATTAAAAATATAAAGTAGTACTTGTAGGATATGCAAAAGTTTAGACACAGAATTTAACTTATTAGGCCTTAATTGATTCATTAGGACTGGCTAGGCATTCAAGAATTGTTATTAGTGTAATACATTTTCTGACTCTTCAAATCTTATGCTAACATTCAACAATCATGGGCTTCTCTAAGCAGCTGCCTGAGGATCTGAAAATTAAGCTCATTGATGCTTACAAAGTAGGACAAGACTTAAAAAAGAAGTTAGATATTAAAGTGCTTCCAGCTCATAATTTCAACTGTCCAAAGAAAACTTGCAGACAGAACTGTTTCTATACTGACCAGAAAGGCAAAGCAAAACTCCCATATGACATCAAAGGACATCAGCAAAGAGTCATCAGAAGGAAACCTTACCTGTGACCTCATCACAAAAGTCAACATCTGAAATATGCAAAACAACAACTAGATAAGCCATAGAGACTGTGCTGTAGACTGATGAAGTAAAAATGGAACTTGCGGGCCACAGCAGTTCACACATAGCACAGCAGTAGAGAAAAGAACAGCAGCAAATGATGAAAAGAACACCTTGCCAACTTGTTTGCATGTGAGTTGATCTGTTATGTTTTGTTGCGTGGCAACCAGTGACACTGCATGGGTAGATGGAAGGATGGACAACAAATTCTGTGAGCAGTTTAACACAGTTAGTCAGAAAACTGAAGCTGAAAAGAGGCTGGCATCTACAACAGGACAATGATCCAAAACATACCTCAAAAACCTTAATGAACTACTTGAAGAAACATAAGCTGAAGTTTTAGGAATGGGTAGATGTTTAACATGCTATGCATTGAAGATGGCAAAATATCACAGAACTAAAAAAATCACAGAACTGTAAAAACTCCTAAAACAAGAATAGAAACACTCTATTTTTTAAGTTAGTCAAATATAAAGTAACTGTACATTAAATAAAAAAAAAAGTTATTTTTTTAAATGATTTGATGCAGAGACTGTGTTTGTTTCTGTTCACTTCAAAAATCACCAGCACATGTAAATTGGCCAGGTGTGCCCAAAGGTTTGCATACAGGTGGTCAGTTCTAGATTTCTTACCTGCACTCTTACAGCAATATTAAATGCATTTCATTCTCTCCTAACCTCTCTGAACTGGAAGCTTTTTCAATTCACCCTTTGGAGTAGAAGTTTAAATGTGCCCATGAGGCAAGTTGGTATATATAAACTTGCAGAGGGAGAGGCCCCGATGTGCTCTACGAATGGAGAAATTAGGAGGCAAAGGGCAACGGGAAATATTGGACACCTCATTCTCTTTGTAATTGTGTCAAGTCACTAGGCTGCATAAGATAATGACAGCTGGCGGTGAAGTGAAGAAAGCTCAAGGCTGCGGTAACCTATGGAGAGATACAGGAAGCGGTGGCTCAGAGTCACCCTGGAGCTCGAGATATCCTCCACTGGTTTTAACTGACTTCACAGTTGGGGAAACTTAGCAAATTAGCATCCGGTTTGGCCTCGGAGATGTGACCGTATGGGGGCTGAATTATTGCCCCAGCCTTGTAGGGATTTGCCATAAACCTACATACATCCGCTTCTGCATAATCTGCATTCATATTTTGCTTTTGACATTAGCCTTGACTGAATACGCCTGGGCACTGCAACATAAAATCATCTATTTCACTCGCATTTTGCATGGCTTTAAAAATGCATAAGACATTACTGTTGAGCTGTTCATGCCATGTCTGCTGATCCTGACACCCTCGGAGAGAGCAGTCCGCGGTATTTAGATGCTTGCTATTGCCAAGATGAAAAGGTAGCCATTAAGCTTTAATGGAGAATGGCGTTTGATTTCTTTTTTGCTCAACAAAGTGTAATGGTCCATTAACAATAACACATCACAATTCCAGCAAGTGATGATTAGGGCCATCTGTGTCTCTCCCAGTCAGTTTGCTGTGGCAGACTACTGTTAGGACAAGCTATTGTGAATGCACATGAATAGCTGGGATAAGGGGTTTATTTCATATGTATTGAAATATGCATAAATGAGCATTCAAAAGACATCTAACACACACACACCAACACACAGACAGGGGCCACATTTCAATGGCATTAAAGTTATCAGAAGAAAAGATGTGTAGTCATGACCTTTACTACGTGCTAAGAAACCCCATTGTCCAACATTTCAAATAAAACTCCAAATCACAATAAAGCCTCTTCCAATATCCCTATAATAAAAAAAGAACTGAAAGTCATTCTTGTAACGATGAGGGTCATAGAGGATAATTGCATCCATTTTCTCACATTTATCTCACCTTCTGTGCATTCATAAGTCAGATATGGCACCATTAGCAAAAGAGAAGCACATGCATATTCCTGCTTTGTTTAAGAGGACGTATCCTATTTTTTGTATTTTATTTTGTCCCCTCAAGTTCACTTATGATATTTATGTGCATCTACGTACTAAAAACAGTCATAGTTCATTTTTACATGACAATTATTCATATTTTTGTTATCCCTTGGAATTAAACTGGTGGGGTTTTTTGCTGTTCCTTTAAGACTTATATATGTACAGTGCATATATATATATATATATATATATATATGTATATATATATATATATATATATATATATATAGTGTGTGTGTGTGTGTGTGTGTGTATGTGTTGCACTGTATATACATTGCTGTGGAAAATGTTTCATGTCAAGTCAAAACATTTCTCTTTTTCAGAATATATTTCTGAGAAGACATGATAATCCACTTGCATAAGCAAGGGAAAGTCAAAGAAAAAAAATATCAAAACAAAACAGGATACTTCAAAACTGGAGTTCAAACAATGTTTAAAAGATACGAAAAAGGGACCCCCAACACCAGTGCAAGACCTGGTAGACCACTGAAACAGTCACCATAAGATAAACAGTACTTAGAGCTTTTAATTTTGAGAGAGAGGAGAAAATCAGGCTCCACTCTTGCCTCGGATCTGAAAAATCTGCAGGTGTTTCTGTCCATCCTTATACTGTGAACATGATGGGTCTGAAAGAATGTGTAGCCATCAAGAAATTGTAACTAAGAACTTTTAAGACTGAACTTTGGGGGTGACTGAAAAATCTTGCTGTGGATTTCTTTAAAACAACTGAAAGCAAGTCTCCCGAAAAGAATGGAAGCTGTAGTACTCAAAGAGTAGACACAATAAATAGTAAAAAAGCTGATCTTATATTTAGTTGTAGAGGCTTCTGTGCATTTTTCTGAAAAATACATGCATTAAATAGGCAGGGCTAACCTACTATAGGCTGATATGTTTAAATATATTTATGTAAATATGGAAATAGTGAATTGTACATTGTTTACATACAACGTCATATTAAATGTGAGGAAATCAGTTTTTTTATGAGGGCCTTTTAGTGCACAGCTCATACTAAGAAAGTAAACCCTATGCGGAGTTGGGAAAAGAGCCATTCCTGCACATTAGCACTCTCTGTCAGGCCTGATCCGTCCATGATAAAGATGGATGACAACCCTGATGGCCACCAGGCAGTTTTTTTTTTTTAATATTCTTGCCTTGGGCTGGAGTCTCCCTGTTCCGTAGCCCCTCGGCGGGTGAGTCAGAGAGGCAGGGGAAGTCGAGAGGAGCTGATAAGACTGCTGCAGAGCTTGCCGTAATGGCTGTGCCTCTTTCCTTCACGGAGGCTCACTGGGGAAGATGAGAGGGCCTGCAGGCCATCAGTGACAGAGGAGAAGAGGGACCAGTTTAGCATTTGTCATACTCACTGATTAAAAATCACTCGGAGAGCTGCTGCCACCAAGGCAAGGTCCCTGTGGCCTGGTGAGAGAGGTTTAAAGTCATCTATCGCAACTTATTTCCCCTACATTTAGCCTAAGCACGCTACAAAATTTCTTAAAAGTAACACTTAGTAACAGGTGCACTGAGCTGTGAGCAAAGTTGTGATTAAATTTCGAGGGCTTTACTTTACATTTGAATCTTCTTGCTAGAAAACTGTTTATGTTCATTTAAAACTCCTTAAACTGCGAGGGGTCATATGTGGCCTACACTTCAATTCCTTACTCTAATAAATACACAACTTACACATTCATTTCATTCATAGTAGTTATCGAATAATTTATGGTAGCTTCTGAATAAGTTAAGTTAAAGATAAAAATTTATTAATAAGCCTGCAGATTAACTGTTTTTGATGATTCATTGTTTTTATTTCACTTGCTCTGCTTATTTCATTATACTTGAACATGAGCAATAGCTTAAAAAAAGCAGTCCAATATAGGTTTTTCATACTGGTGGCAGCTCAAAGTGCTTTATAGACAGATGATCAAGCTTAGCAGTCATAGAAGAAGCTATGAGTATTCATTTAAAAATGTAATATATAAGACAAGACAGATCAAATTAAAAAGAGAAACACCAAAGAGACAAAGTTTTAATTAAATGCTAAGTTAAAGAGATACATTTTCAATTGTTTCTTTAAAGTAAGCACTGAGCTTGACTGTGTAATAAAAGGTGGCATTGAGTTCCACAGTTTAGAAGTATAGAAACCAAAAAAGGCCTCTCCATGTTTTCTGTGTTTTACAGAAGGTACTTGCAGAAGGTCAGTACCTGCAGATCTAAGCTCACATGTTGGAACATAGACAGACTTTCTGTGATGTAAGCGGGTGCTAGGTCACTTAGAGCTTTAAAAATAGCAGCAGAACTTTAAAAATCTATCCTTAAAGGTATAGATGGCCAGTGCGATCCTTCCAAAGCCAGAAGGATACAAGCTCTCTTTTTTGTTTTTGTTAGGATCTGTGCAGCTGTATTTTAAGACATGAATTGAATGAATGAATGAATGAAAACTTTAACATTACGTGTGTGAGCAAAGAAGGCATGGTTTAATTCATTTGTCATTTGTACAATTAGATTTCATGGTATACACAGTGTTTAAAGAAAGAAAGAAAGAAAGAAAAGAAAAGAAAAAGAGGACACTTTTTTGTCCCCTCTGGTAATGTACCAATTTTTATATATTGATGAATTAATTAATTCATGAACAAGTGTTCTAAAAAGTGCATCTTGCTGCATACATTACTGACTGACTGACTGATTAAATGAATGAATTAATGAATGAATGAACTATGTAATTAATCATTGAATTCATACCTTTATGCCCCCTTTTGGGAGATGTGAAGGATTTAATTAATTACCTAATTAATTAATTAATTAACTGGTTCATTCGTTCAATCATTCATTCATTCATTCATTTATTCATTGCATATTGTATACAGTATTATGTACACCATAAAGTCAAACATTGTACTGCATTGCACTCCATAAATTCTCTTTTTTGGAAAATGTTCTCATTCAATCATAAGTCAGTTTTGGGTGTTAAGTCTTTGGATTCTGACCCCATATCAATGTCAGGGTGAAGATGAGGCATGTGTCTCTCCTCAAGGCCCACTGTCTGATTCCATCACTCACCCGCTTCTCTCCCTTTCACTCCACATCTCACTGAAGTGGACAGTGACAGATACCTGAGTGTGCCAAGGCCAGGCAGAGGTGAGCTTTAAAAAAAAGGAAGCCATGCAGAGGCACAAGGTCATAGGGCTCAGGAACACCTACACCTCCCCTGTGGAATGAGGCAAGAGAGGCTGGGGGGAGAAGGCTGAGGACGGTTTGAAGAGTTTAAGGTGGAATATTCTCCTGTGGGTTTATAGGGGTCCGGTGCATGCAGGATAATCGCAGTGCTGCTGTCATATGTGTCATGTTGGGTAGCTATAGCAGTCAAATAACCAACATGACAGAACATTACATTGTGACAGATTTGACACAGCGGACTGACTGAGCTGGGAATTGGTGTTTACTAAATGCTCTGGCACTGACTTTGGGGTAAATAATTGGCTTACTCTCTGAGTGTATGTCTCGCTGTGGATCTCCTCAGCTGAGTAAATGTTTATAGGGGTTATAGTGGACCAAATAGCTTTAAGAACTGTGCAGAGGCTTCGGTGTAATTGAAAGAGTGGGTTCTACATTCGCAGCACAGCATTCTGTCTTCCTCTGTTCTTTATGTACACTAAAAGCACTTGAACAAAGGCTGAAAATATCAGTCACTGAAAGCCTGGCTGTACTGCTAGTGAATTTGTATTGCTGCTCTTTTCCCTTCACTACTCCCTGGCCCCTATTGCAACAATCAATCCAACTACCTAAACTGATGTTGAGTAAAATCAACTTTGACAGATTTGCTGACTGTCATAATTAAAAGCCCCCCAACATACACCAGCAGCCTCAAGGCCAGATAAATTGTATGTCGTGTACAATGAGTTTGGTCAGTGTTATGCTGCACTGTGTGAAATAATGCTCCTGGCTGTTGGCATTGCCTTTCATAGCCACTCATCACACAGCAAGACCCCATGAGTTGCAGATTGCCACTGGGCATGAGACATTATGCCAGCAGGAGATTTTGTTACAATGAGATATAGACAGATGTCATATGACCATTCTCATCTTTGAAGGTTGCAAATGCATCACTTTGATCTATGATAGCGAAACAAAACACGTATTACATTTTCAATTGTTACATTTCTTAAAGTGCCCATGTCATGGAAACTGAAATTTCCTCACTTTTTGATCAAAAGTTTGATGTAGTATGAAAACATTGTTAAAGTTTCAAAACATATTACTTACTCTCCAGCCCATACAGTCCATACATGGAAATTAAGCTGCAAACTGGTCCATTTTGAATTCAGTGTTTGTGTAATGTCATTACTGACCAGTGGGGCTAGTGCCTAGGGGTGTCTGACTACCAGGGGCCTTGGGGGGCCTCAGAGCTAAGGCACAAGCTGGCTTGAAAACTTGAGACAATGCAATGTAGAAGTAAAAATAATCTTGCCATTGAACATGTAGCTTTAATGGTCTTTATGTTGTTACTGATCATTTCCAAAAGATACTTCTGCCCAGTGACCTCGCAACAGCAAAATCTGTCCCTGGTTATGAAAACCAACACATTTACATGAAAACCAACACATCTACATATATCCACCTATTCAGCCTACAGCAGTGTAGCCCCACCCATTTACACTGAAGTTATAAGAAGTGTTTCAGCATGGACATTTTTTTTTAATGAGGCACAAAATGTGCTGGCATAATGGTACACTAAAAATAAAAATGATTAAAACCATTTGGTGGTTTGAGTTTGTATAGTGCAGTAGTTTGATTCTTGAATTTTATTTTAAATTTTTTTTCTATAGTATATGGCATGCTTAAAGATCAGCCAGTTAGAACAGATATCATTTACAGACATCAGTCTTAAAGAAACAGTAACAAAGACAATCTGTTTAAGCCTTAGTATATAAATTAAAAAATGGTCAAGTAGAAATAAATAAAGAATATTTTGAGTATATAAAACCACACAAACAGCATAAATGGACCTTGGGGATGGGGGACAGAAAAAATGTAGGATGTGGGCTGGTTAAACTCAAATAAACAGCAGAAACTCTCTGAAAGTCTGTTCTGTTAATTAGCTTCTCACAGAAAAAAGTGTAATGTATGTATTTTTCAGACTTTACTATCTTAGTGTTTATCAGTTCAGCTTTCATTGGTGCAATGAAGTTTTGATGAAGGCCGATTTCTCAATTTCTGAAAGCAGTAGAAAGGCCCAAGACCATTAAAACTTCATAAATGAATAAATTTCCACATGGTAGGGGTATGTGTTTGTCATCATATGAGACAAAGAACCAATACAGATAAATATGTGGCCAAAGATGTGGATATATATCCATATGCCTTCATAACAACAGCACAATAGAGGGGTTTTGGTGATTATGGGTCCTCCTACTGAGGTTAGTATATGAGGCGGCAGTTGACACAACATATGAAGCTGTCACTACTGGAGAGAAACTAAGATATTATTTGGAGATGAATGTTTTGCTCTGCTATTTATCTTAGAGTGGATGTAATCTCTGAGATTTGGCTGACCAGGGCTTTTGTCTGAGAGAGAAAGAGTTTCCACACTGAAGACGAAGTATTGCAAAGGGCTCTGGAGATTTGAACAGGCTCTTCATAAAGGCAGAGGATATGAGAAATGTAGGAGGAATGTAGGCTGAAGAAAGAGAGGGGTTTTTGTGTGAAGACCTAAGGATTATATAGCTGTATGATGGCAAGGTTTAATGTGATCCCGCCATGAGACTGAACTTCATCTTGCTGTAATTATGTGTGCATTTTTCTTGGCATCTGTTTGCTATTGCTAAGATACACTAATTGCAGTAATCATTAAATTTTGAAGAAAATCTTTGCCCCAACTATTCACTGCCTTTATAGTAAAGGTTACATAGAGATATCAGGCTAAGCAAACACTTTAAAAGACCCTGATGTGAGCTGGAACAGCTGCTAAATGACTTTAGCATCTCAGCAGCCCTTCAATTCCCCTGCACTGTGGGATTCTTATAAGATAAAGTTTAAAGCTACTGCCAAGTTTGAAATTTGGTAATTACCTAAGGCACATTCTGACTTCCATATTTGTATAATGATGCAATTGTAATTATATAGCAAATTATTCTCCATGACCTTCTGACAAATCTAATAATTTCTGGGCTGGAACCTGTCAGATTCGATACGGGTGTGCAGTTTTATGTCCACTTCCTATGAGAGCATATTTAAAAGTTAAAGCTGTGATTTTATATCGTTGAACCTTTTTCCACCTCACTTACCACGAATCCCCATCACAGTCAACCCAGGCCTTCTCACTGCTTGTGGTTATAGCATGTTAGTAAATTTATACCCCATGGTATACATGAATAGTAGCAGGCAAAGGGAAAAGGGTGTTTTTCCCCCTCCAGCACTCGTCCTTTCCCTCCCTCCCTGCCTCCCACCCTCCCTCCCTCCTTCCTTCTTTCCGTCCCTTAGCCCAGAACTGTGACAAGCTATGATGAATTACCTCATTATTCTAGTTCACTTGTTCGTTTCTCCGCTTTTGTAATTTCCCAGATTGATCCACATGCACTTGTGCCCACAATACTTCTGTTCTATTCATTCCACAGCTCTTCTGCCATACATACAATGCCTCTGTCGTCTGGTCTAACATGTGGCACTAGCAAGCATGGATCTGCTTCAGCAGTGGACGCATGGCTTATCCCGAAATGAATGCTGCGAAGCGGCAGAGGCCGAATTAACTTCCATGCACTGTCAAAACTAAGAAAGTAGGCTTTCGCTGCTATCACTCATAAAATAATTCCCATCCTTCACAGGTCAACATGTGATAATTGGTCCTTCACTAGACCAGGTAATTTAAGAGTGTGGTTTGTTACCCCCACATTATAAAGCGGCCCACCTTGCCCACTGTCTCAGATTACTTGCATTTGGAGCCAGAGTCTTAGGTTTGGGGCAATGGAGGCAGTTCTAATGGGTTTCACCCCACTGCTTCCCACTGCCACATTGATCTTCCATGCACAAGGTTCATTGACTCTCGAATGAGTCATTCTTTTGCTGGCTTTCAGTCCACTATATTATAGGCCCCTTTTCCCTACCTTTCAAAACAGAATTATTCTTTATACACTATAGGATTCAAATAATCACAACATGATTTGAATTTTCAGCCCTAAATCAGCATAAATAAATTTGATTGATTGACTTAGTGAAATAGCCTGTTTGTGCAGGGTCAAATCCTTCTGAGACTTGTAATGGTGTTTAATTTTCCTTTCACCTTCAGCAGGCGCTCCAACCTATTTGACACCCTTTACTGTCTGAAAAAGGGTATAGTAAGGGTACATGTTTGTATAAGGTACAAATAATGAAAATATACCCTCAACTTATTCAGTTGTGTACCTTGAATAAGTTTTAAAGGTATGAAATATTAATATATTGCTCATGCCAAGAAACACTACTGCTTCATTACCTACAGATATTAGAGCTGAACAATACTGGGAAAATAATTAAGATAACTAAAAGAATTGATTATGCATTAGTTTACGTAGTTAATCGTGATTAATCACATTTGTCTTATTTGCTCTAATTTGACCTTGAAGAGAGATTGTTTCAATTTATAAAGGCATACGAGTAGACAAAACAAGCTTCATTGGAATGTATTCATTGCCTTCAATAATTTAACTTGCCTCTAAACATAAACCATGTGAGTGCAGGGTGAGCGAATCCAATTTTCATCACAAATGCCCAGTGAGAGCAAGAATGGCTGCATGTTCCAACTCCTCTGTGATTGTAGCCCACTTACCAGCTATTCACGTTGCTGTTGCTTTTGTTAGTTTGTGGGTTGATGATATATCCATACTTCTCCCACAAACACTGTCCAGTGTAGTCTGCTGAAGGCATCATCAGGTGCTAACATTCCTGACATTACTGGCACTGCCAGGGTGTTATGCTTGTAAATACTTTGGACTCGATGTACTCCAGTGATAAACAAATTCATGCCATGGCAGTAGCTGCAAATAACTTTCATTAAGAGAGCCATCAATGAAACTTGCCAGTTTAAACCTGTAACAAGAGGGCTACATTTGATGAGCAGCTGGCACTATGGATATTTTGAAGGTCAAACTAGTAAAAAAAAAAGTTGCTAATTTACTGCATTGGTAATAATGTATTAACATTGCATTGTTTTAGATATTTGTTTCAAATACTGCAATATTTGAAAACAACAAAGGAATCATAATTTACCCAGATAAGAGATTCCTAAAGCTAATTATCACTCTAGCAAAGACAAGGTTGTGTTTAGTAAAGAAATTAGGGCAGTAGCTCAATATTCTGGTTAGGACTTCTCAATATGAGCAAAATACCACATTGCAGTTATACTGCTACATATAGCGATGGCAACAAAACCTTCCATTTTATTTAAAACATATTAGCGAACCACTGATGTGACGAGGATTCCCTGTATTATTTTTGACCAAAGTTATGCACATTGGATCATGTGAAATACCATGAACATCTCCTATAGCTCAAAATGCTTGCAGAATGCAATAAAACATTCAGTGATTGGTTACAGGCCCATTTGCATGTTGCATACTTTGCAATAAAAAACATTAGTATTGTGAAGACTGCTCTTGCAATAACGATGAACAAACTGCGTATTGTGCAGCCCTAGTAAGTATCTAGCACAGCATATTGCTGTAGAGTTACATTTTCATAGGTTGTGTGGTGTACAGTATAATTTTGCCCTCACATCTCCTTTTCTGTTTTTCTGTTTTTGTTGATGTGTTTGTGTGTGGCTATGGATGTGCACATTGTGCGTATTAGTGTGATGCTTTGAGACAGCGTGTTTAGTACTGTATTCATCATAATTGGAGATGCCATATGGTAGAGCTTCATCCAAATCCAACGTGGGAAGACATATTGGCGTCCAAATGTAACTGCACATTCCATCATGAGAAAAAAAACCTATCCACACTGTTGTAGCTGTTCTGTATTCTCAGGGTGTTTGCTGTAGCAACCGTTTCTCTCCATGTGAGGTTTAATTAACTGTGGTGCTGCGCAAATGCAGATTTGACTTCACCGTTGTGCCCCAACAGTTATGATGAAATAATGCTTTGTGTTAAGAAAGTACGACTTTATGACATTGCATCATGTTTTCCTGTTGTTTTCTTCTTCCTAAACTGATCAGGTTCACACAAGCATAAATGGCTGTAAATGTACCATTACATGGGTTACATTGCAATTGAATCATTTATCAGCTTTTGCTGAACTTACCTCTAAAAATATCTCTTCAGATTTCGTATGTTGTCTCATGGAAAATCACATTTTTACATAATGCTCTAACAAACTGTCACCACAGGCGATCATATTCGCAGAAACAGGAGAGTATTGTCTGGGAAAACGCATTTAGATTTTAGTTGAAATGCAGTGTTTGGAGTCTTTGAAATCAGATTTAGCAGGTTCGGAGCTGGAGGCTGAGTCGTGAGGTGACTGATAGCTCAATAAGTCGGCTAAAGAGCACGGCTTGTGTTGTGCCTCTTAAGGGCCCAATCAGGAACTGTCTGAAAGATGTCTCTTGGATGGTAAATGAACAGGCCGAACTGTACGTTTTTAATGGGTGTAGTTTGTAATATTTGAAAGCTGCTTTCTTTTAAATTAACTGCAGTACCAGAAGTGGAATGCTAATGTATCTATCTAAGCTCCGCCCACAAAAGCATTCTTTGTTGAAGGTTTGGCGAGCTTTACAGAAGTCCCATTCAGCATAGTAAATTTAGGATGGAGTTTAGATGAACTACTTAATGAGAAGACACTGTAGATATAAGTGCACTGATCATTACTGTTTTTATAGCCAATTCAGATTTCAATTTCTTTAGAGCCAAAATGGCTAATGAGTGATTTTGATTAGCCTTGTTTAAACTGGGCTAAATGGACACTTGAAACACACAAGCACATTTTCAGTACTTTCTGTTAGCCAACACTGCAATAGAAATAACATTATTTGGGCTGAACTGTTTTTTTTTTAATGTCTTAAATGACAAACTATTTAACTATTTTAACATACTGAATCAGATGAAGTGCTGCATGGAAAGAAAGAGGCAACTGGCTATTTACCACAATGAGTCATGTATAATTAAGTTACAATATTTTGATGTGGTTGTAGCAGCACTATTTATGTACCGTGCAAGTACTTTTACTTGGCTAGAGTTATTTGCATCATAAAATTGCAACACAGACTGGCCAAATTCAAAATAATAAATTGTCCATTTGATGATTGTGGGTTTGGAGATTGTGCATCCCTAGTTGTTGCTAACTGGAACTGCCTTCTGAAAACTAATGTGTCACAAAAGGTTCTTTAAGCAGTGCCACAGAAGACCCCTTTTGCTCCCCTAAACATCCATGTTCAATAATGAAATGTGATGATTTGAAAAGGTCCTTTAACACAAACTTTAAAGAGGTTCTTCACATCTCATTTGAAATGTTCTTTAGGGAACCAACAAGAACCATTTTTGTGAAGGCAAGTTGGAAACGACAACGTATTTGCCACCATACTAACATTAACTTGTAAACAACCTGCTCTGTCCTAATAGTGTGACCTTTTGGCCACATACAAAATTATTTTTTAGCCACATTATTTTTAGCCACATTATTATTTAAAATGAATAAGAATCTAAACTTAAATATCTTGACCAAAATATGTGACATATTTTGAGTAGTGTGCTACAGTTTCTCATTAAGATTAATGGAATTTTTGCTAGCATTCTTGCAACGGTAAAAAAAGACAAGAAACATATTTGTGGACATGGACAGATCAATTGCAGGGTTTCCTAATTACGGCCACTGACGACATAGCAAACCTGAGTGCCTTCAATCTTAAAACACCACAATAAAACCATAAATGATATTAACAGGTTAATGATCAATTAACCAGCACCATTATGTATGTTATTTTGTCAGTCTGGAATCAAATAATGGTATTTGAAGTGTTATCGTCTGTTTATACAGAGGATACTGAATGAAATTTGTTTGATTTTCTGGACGTGGTCTGATGTTTGTCTCTCTTTCTCTCTCTTTCCTCAGGTAAGCCAGTTTCGTGTTTGTAGTGACCTGCTTCTTGAAAACAAGGTATGTGTCTGTGTCTGTACCAGAAAGGACGTCTGTTTCTGTCTTCTACTATTATCGAGATAATGGAGAGAGGATGTAAAGGATCTGGTATTTTATTGAATGATGTAATGTGCCATTGAGCGAACACTGCTTCAGTTAGAATGTTAAAATAGAATAGACACAAGGAACACTCTGCCTTTCACAGTTAAAATCTCATAATGTTCTGCAGCTGCTGCTTTATGTAAGTCACATTTATTGCTGAAACATTTAGAGTGGTGATTCGAGATGGATTTACCACATTGTCTCCATGTTCTCCTCAAAAAAGCAGACTCATGTGCCTCCCACACCATTTTAATGGAAAAGTTCCCCTGACTTGGTGTGATGTTCTTTACTTTTCTCTACAGTATGCATGCACAAGCAGTCGTCTGGGTTGCAGAGGTGCCGTTTAGCCAGCCCAGTGGTGTCAGAAATAATAGTGGGAGTAGGTGCAGTGGAAAAAGTGCGTCGGGTGCATTTTTTCTCCGGGCCAAGAGCAGAATAATGAACTACATACACCATGTTTCCCCTGGGACCCATAATTTTGGTGCGCCCACCTGCCAGCTTCTGATGTGCTTTCTGTCCGCCACAGCAAAGAACATGAGTTATTTTGCTCTGCTCCCATTGTCAGAACTAATTTGACATTATGCATACTGCCGCTCCAACAGGCCAAGAGTTTGGAGAAGTTCTAGCTCTACTTTTTCCTTTGCCGGGAATAAGCAGGCACTGCTTGGAAAGATATTAGCGAGAAGAGGATTTTTGAGTAACAGATGAAATTTTATATTTTGGTGTTATAAGAGAACATTATACTCCCTGAGCCTGAGCTGAAAATAGATAGCAGCTTTTGAGTTACCTTAGCTTGAAAGCGAAGAAGAGATGTGGAATTCTAGCCATTTCCGAGTGAGTCATTTCATTCTTGCATCCATGCAGAGCTCTGCTTGTAATAGAAGCTTTAGTGGCGGTAATGCCCATTTACTGTGTACGTGTACCTATACTTTTCAACAGCTTACGCTTTCAAATGAGGATGTTTGCGCTATGTGGGATCAAGGCATGATGTCCACATTTTCACTTCTGGAGCTATCAGCCCTGACATACCATTCATAAGTAACTTCTGCTTTAGGCTATATAGCTTATTACTTACCGCTTCACTCAGCTACACTTATCTCTACCATATCCAGACCTGAAAAAGTCCTACGTAATAGGTCGGGTGGTAATGGTAGCTTGCATTAGAGCTGTTGTTTAGCATGTCAACAAATCAGGCCTTTCCAAACTGCATGAAGTGTCATTAGAATAATTCAGTGTAATTAGTCTTTTTAATCACTGCAGCAGCCACAGTGGCCCAATGTTTCCTCCGAAAGATAAATAGTGTTTACTGGGCTGAAAATAACCTGCTTACACTCCTCTACATTGTAAATTTTAAATGCCATGGTTGATTGGGTTTATGACATATGCTGCTGTGCCAAAGATTTTCAAGAGCGCTTGACAGATTATAGATAGTTTTGTGAAATACTTCTCATGGTCGTTTAGAGCAGATGAAAGTCTTATGTATGTTATGTGTCTTATGTATGTTACATAGAGTTGAAACGGTTACCGGTTTCACGGTAAACCGCAGTAAAATTAATGACGGTTAGTAGTACCGTTTGAACTTTAAAGTATTGTTAAAACCGCGGTCGATTACCGCGGTGTGAAAAACTCGGAGATTCGGAGATGTTTCAGCCTTCTAAGAAGACCAAGTCTGACGTTTGGTCATGTTTTGGGTTTATAACGGTGCAGAAGGAAAGCTAATTGAAGATGATCACCCTGTCTGCAGATGACCACCCTGTCTGCAGAACAGGCCGAAAGAAAATAGCGGCGAAAGGGGGCAACACATCCAACCTTACGAGTCATCTTCGCGACCACCACCCGCTACTTGCAAGAATGCAAGGTTAACTTTAACGGAGAAGTCTGTGGGGACTTCGAAATAGAACAAATGTCATGGTTTGTGTGGTTTAACTTATGCTTATGGTTCGTTAATAATATAAAATGAAGCTTTGAGTAAAAAAAAAACTGTGAATCGATACTAAAGCTTTTAACACATTTCTGTGGAGCAGAGTCTCCAAAATGAGCTCTGAGTTAACGCGACGCTGCAGAAGTTCAATCTGCACAGCTCCCCTTTCTCGTCTCGCTTGCAGTGTTTACTGTCTGAGAGGAGAATAACACCGTCTCAAATCACTCAGTGTCCCCTACAAAGGGCGCTAGTGTTCAAACACGATCATCATTAACAAGCAGTTGAGTTTTAAATAGGGAGTTTGTAGCCTGTTGTTAATGTTGATTATAGATGACTTAGTCGAACGTTTCACGCACTCTTTGGGTGAAGGATTTGCTATTTCATGATCCACGAAGTGCACTGCGTAGGGAAGATAGTGTGCTTTGAGACGGGACCTCGCGCGAGTAATCGCTGCGTGCTGCTTTTAGGAAAAACAGAGTTTCAGAGATTAAACTTCAGGAGTGTTTCTGCCGCAGCTCAGATGCGCGTTAATTTTAAGTTATGTTTTAGTTTTAAATGCTTTTAGAGAAGCAGCTCCAAAGGTGAAGACACGCTGTGTGAGTTCTACACTGTCTGCAGCTCACAGCGCGGTCACGCAATTCCTCTGTGATTTTGGCTGTTTTTCCTGGTGCACTGTATTGATTAGGGGTTCAGAGCCACAACGGCACAATAATGCTGCAGTTGCATTTCGGACAGAAAGCCCCCGAGTGCAACGCTTCTTAGAAGTAGTAATTTTCCATTAAGACCCACCTCAGAGTTGGTCGAGATTTAATTCTCTATGCAGGGAAATCCCTAGTTAGTGTAATTAATATAATAATAATAATAATAATAATAATAATAATAATAATAATAATAATAATAAAATTACAACAGTAATAATAAGAATAATAACAGTAATAATAATAACAGTAATAATAATACATTTGCTATTCTTTTGTTTACAGAGTATTTAAAGTATTGTAAGTAATACAAAAGTAATACTAAAAATGTATTGACCTTATTTTTTTATGTTTATGCAAACAGAAAGTGCATATTGCTGCCAATTCTATTTGTGTTAATATAAAAGTTGGTGAAATGAGTTTCAGTTTGTGTATCAGTATTTATTTTTTAATTTATTTTACTTTAACACATTTGAACAATATTGCGTATAATACCGATAATCGTGATAATTTTGGTCATGATAATCGTGATTTGAAATTTTAATATCATTTCATCTCTAATGTTACATATTAGCTCACACTCACACCAACTTATGTTGATATTTAGCACCTTCAAAAGTCCCTTTGTCATACATTAAATGTATGTTTTTCATGTGGAAAATCTACTGGAAAACTTCTGAGACAGAGTAATTTTGGCTATGATAAAATGAAAAAGAAAAGTATATTACCAATTGGCAGTCTTTCTCAATCAATTAAGCAGCATTCACTTTATCAAGGCAAAAAGATTTTGCAGCCATTCACTTTGAATGAACTGTATGGAGCTACAAGGTGTGCAGCCACAGCACTCCATGGCAAAAGATCAGCTTTGTTGAACTTTGACCCCACATAGTGCTGACCTTGAAATGTGCAGCACAGCCAATAACAGTAGGCTGTTTTCAGGCATCCCGTTACTGTAGGATATCAAAAACATGTAGTCTGTATTTAAAGCTGCATTATGTAAGATTATTTGTTAATATTGAAAGAAGTAGCATTACTGAGTCAGGTGAAAAAAAACATGTGAAAATATGGTATGTGTGCATCGTGTGAGTCACCCTGTAAAGCCTGGAATGTCATACATCTTTACGTGTTAACATCACACTCGCAGTCTCAAAAAGAAGATCTGGCTCAATGTTTAGGTCTCAAATACAAAATCAACAATATGAAGATACAATGACAACAGTCAACAGTTCACTTACATTCTTTGAAGATGCTCACCAATTTGTGACCAAGTGTAACACTGCACAAGCACAAGAAGACGCTCACGGATCTTAAGAACAAAAGGCTGTTTAACGAGAGAGGTAAAGAAGGAAAGGCAGTTTCAGGGCAAATCCAAAATTAAGATCCAAAAACCAGGCAAGAGTCAAAAACCAGAAAAGACAAAAAACATACAGGCAACCAGATGAGAAGGGCAAATACAAAAAGCAAAATCCACAAAACAGGCAAAGGGTTCAAAACACAAGTCAAAAGATCAGAATAACAACGCTTAGTAAACCAGGGAAATGGCAATACCTCACAATGAGGAGAGCAAACCAAAGACTATTTAAAGTCTGAGACAAACAGACACAGGTGAATTGCATTAAAACTCAGGTGACTGAGAACGAGGCAGTTGCACGTGATTGGAGGAATTGGTGACATCATAGGGACTGGAATTATGGGAAATGGAGTCCTGGAGCGTGCTAGGCAAGGAAGGAGAACCCGGAAGCATGACACCAAGCTCTTTTCGAATACTCTTTCAATGCGCTCGCAATCATAAGATTCATCTGCTCAGAGGGTCCAAAGCACAGATGATAGTACCAAAAGTTCTTCTGCTCGTTGAATGCAATTACACATTACCACCAGAGAGGTGTTCAAATCTCTTAAACTCATATAGTGTATCTTAAAATTTTCTTGAATCATAAAATTATAAGTTAAAAACTGAGTTTGTTTGAGTTCTTTAAAGTGCATTTTGCTGCCTTGAGCACTGGAGTTGTCTTTCTGTACAGAAGGATTTGCAATGCACATTTTTGCAATAGTGTGAACTTTGCTTGAGACACTAAAACTGACTCTGTGAGCCAAATATCTAAAACCATTTCAGCTGAAAGAAAGACTCACTTCCCAAAGTGATCCCTCTATAAGGCATAGCTTACATAATGTGCTCAATTTGTAAGCACTGGCGTTCAACACGGTTGACTAAAGTCATCCAAACCCCAGTTCATTTAAAACACTATTGTCCATGTGTAAACAGTAAGTTGCTAAACTGTTCCTCAACCAATCAGAACATTAGGTGTGTTTGTATGCCTTTATATGCTTTAGGCCTCAGGCCATAGATGTCAAAACAAGGCAGAAAAATACCTCTATGATAATGTTTATTTCTGCTAGCACCTCCAAGGGATTTTGGTAGTATGTTAATAGAAATTCCTGTGAATAGGTTAAACATAGGCATCTGAAGCTTGTAATAGACATCCAGTGCTTTATTTGATGCTTGTCACTGGCATATTAACATATTGCTGTTGTTGGAAGAAAACCTTATATCTCCAAAATGGTAACTTTACAGGAGGAGGAGAAAACCTTACTTTACTTTTAATGGAACCAGACATTTTTCCAAGTCATTTTGGGCCGTTTATTTTGGTCCATTCTTCATGAAATTTACACAAAATATAAAGGACAGCAAATTATGTCAAATTATGTCAAAAACTGAAAAATGGCAAAAACGGAGATACAAGGTTTTCTTCCAACAGCAGCGATATTTTTTACCTTGTAGCTGGTTAACACGACTCTTTCAGAAAAGAGCCCTGGCCCAAAGCTGCCACCACTGTTTTCCATTGGTAAGGTTACCATTTATATTCACTGTCAGTGACAAATCTAGGTCCTCCAGAAGGTGTAGGGTGAGGGTCGTTGGCTCACAAAATTAGTCCATTGGAGAGCAAAGCATAACTTGTTGATTCGGCTGTCAGTTCCCAATTGTGTTAGTGGTCAATCTTTTGCGTTAGGCCTTCAGTTGAGGCCCTGAAGATACCACAGAGGGGGAAGAAATCAGATTGGACAATTTTCTGTTGGGCATTTAACCCTGGTGTTTCCAACCAAAACGTAATAGTGAAATAAGAGAATTACTATAAAATGTGGAAAGTTTGTATCCAGCAAGGATGATGCTTCCATTAACAATGAACTAAAATGATAGACAATGATGATGATAGTGGGTTTTTATTGTCCAGAAATCATTAGGCCTCCTTAAAGGCCTGAAAGACCCTGAGATTTCCCCACTTCTTATGTAGTGGACATACAATTGTAATTTAACACACAATGGAGATGTGCCTGTACACTTACATAAATTGCGTAGACTTCAGTGGCATGATCAAAATTTATAGGTTGTTCTGAAAAAAGTGATGTCTCTATTCGTTTCAGTTCACTGTAAAAAGACTGTTTTCAGTGCTATAGGTGAGCTACTCAAAAATAACTGTAATAGGTTGAATTTGCTTCTCAGATTTTTAGGGGTTGCGTGCTATGCTGTGTGCGTAATCTTCTCTATTGCAGGTGCAGCATGCTGTGTAAGGCTCAGAGCCGCAGTGAGCAGTCATCATTCAGTTCAGTGCTTGCTCAGAAATGACCTTAGCCTGATAAAATCTGCTTAATATTTAAACCTTAATTTACATTCTCTAATGGTCTCTGGAGTCATTGCCAAGTCCTGACCACTGAGCTACCATCACCCTAATGATGGAGCAGGTCCGTTTTAGACACAGTAAATGCTCAACTCTGTCATCGCCAGGTTGCATTTGACTCTGGCTGTGGTGGAAAATGCCTGACATTAAATATTATGTGAATCACTGGCTAAATTGACACTCCATCCAAATGAAAAAATGTAACCATTGATGAATCTGTAAACATGCCCACTAGCCCTTTACAGCAACGACACAGTAGCCTCAGAGTGAGATTTTCTCATTTGAATATTGCAAAAACCAACTCCTGATGGTGCATGTTAAAGGTGGGAGTACATTTTGAAGGGCTACAAGCATTTTGGGGCCATTACTTGTAGGCAGGCTTTTTGAATTTCCTTTTTGCTCACTGACTCAGTAAGCTAATGCCATTGGGCAAATGCAGAAGAAAGCCAGATAGCTACAGATATCTATTTTGGTGTACATCACAGTTATTTGGATTTCAAATCTCTCCATGGTTTGAAGTGCTGACTGTACGCTCATAAATAAACATAATCTTTCTGTGGTATTAACATCCTTTCCTGTAGTCATTAAACACTTTTTTCAAAGTTTGCCATCTTTTTGAGGGAAACTATAAAAAACAGCATCTTTTAACTATCATATTTTCCACAATTAGACAAAGAAAAGTATCCTTGATCCAGGAGCAATGTGACTGACGTAAGCAATGACCACTAATATTAACCAGCAGTACAAAGGTATTTACTGGCCTATAGATCAGTGGCTTCAGCATTGGTTGACTGTGGTAGGGTTTCCCAAAGGTTGAAGTATGTGCGTAATGCATACTGAGTAATGTAGTGAAAGAGCACTAATGGATGAAAATGCAACAACAATAGAAAATCATGAATTCTGTCAAATCATTAAGGCTGAGAGGAATAATGCTGTGCTATAGAAGACTACATAACATAATGAATAACTTATTAAACAATAGTATTATGCTAGAAAGCTGTGTTAAGGGCTTATGTGGTCTCAATGATTAAATTAGTCTGAATTTCATATTCCAGAAATACAAACATGACTGGTGTTGAAATAGACTTTGTGATTGCAGATTCATAACTGAATTACTCATGTGCATATGTGTCTTTGTGGAAGCATCTCAAGCCCTGTGGCCTTAGCTGAGGGGGATGTGGTCATACATTAGAAATCTAGGTTTACTGGTCCCTTGCCATGGACTCCATGTTTATTTCCTTTTGAATAAAACACCAGGCCCTTTAGCATATGTTATTCAAACATTTGCACGTCCTGTGGTGAATTATTCATTCCATAATCATATTTATATTCATATTTAATTGCTTATTTGACAATTCTCCCCATTTTTTCATGCTTCTGTTCAATAGAAGCCTGTTTTAACCTGCTGTCACTAGTCTTTTTAATTACCATATTTTTCACCGTATTCTACCAATTCTTGGCAAACCTTTGTATTTGGAGAACTCTGGGTGCATTGTCTCTCTTGAGCGGGTTTTGAAAATGGTAGGCTTTAACATGATAGTACCCTTGTGCTGCAGTATCCAGCGAGGCGATGGATTGCAGGGATTCAAGTGGAAATAACCTCTCATCCTGTGACTGGCCATTCTTGTGTGTGGAATATGGTATGAAGAGTTGCCCTTAGCAAAACCTCGCTTTCAGTTTCAGGTGTGACATGTAGATTTTGGTGGAAGCAGACCAGACCTCCCTTAATTTTTCTTTTGTCCTTTAAAAATAGCCTCACAAAATGTTAGAATGTCAGTGCAGTGTGATTGCAGTTCTGACCTTAATGAACAGAACAGAATGGTACTAATGGTTCTAGATATCAACATTCTAATGTTGTTTTAGAATATTTAGAAAAAGAACTGGTCAATCAGAGGACCCAGTGTAGATGGAGAGAGAATACTCTAGATTAGTCTGAAAGGGTGATAGCATTCCACAATAGTGTGAACGGAGAGAATATTCTAGAATAGTGTAAATGGACAAGACATTCAGTATTAATGGGGAGAACAGTGTGGAACAGTGTAAAATGGTGAACATTGTATAACAAGGTAAATTGAGAAGAACATTCCACTGCAGTAAAAATGAGGTAGAGCATTCTAGAACAGTGTAAATTAGAAGACTATCCAAGAACAGTGTAAATGTGGAGAGGGACATTGTAGACCAGTGTGAATATAGAGAATGTTCTAGCATAATGTAAATGGGGCATATTATAGAATAATGTAAATTGGGATACAATATTCTACAATACTACAAGAGTATTTTGTATGAATGGAGAAAACATTCTACATCATAGCAAAATGAGAAGAGAACATTCTAAAATATATGAATGAGGGAGAACATTCTAGAACAGTGCTGATGGGGAGAACATTCTAGAACAGAGCAAAATGGGAAGAGAACATTCTAAAACACATGAATGGGCAAAACATTCTAGAGCAGTGTGAATGAGTGATATTACAGAATAATGTGAAAGGGATACAATATTCTAGAATAGTGTAAATGTGGAGAACATTCTTTTTGAATGGGGAGAACATTCTAGAACAGTGAGAATAGGGGAGAACATTCTAGAAACTTCCAACAATCACAATGAGATATGGCACACCAACCAATTGTTTGGGTTGTTGGTGTTGTCATTTTTGTTGTTTGTTGCTATTTGTTGATGTTTGGTGGGTTGGCATGCTGTGGTTCTAAGTCACTCCTGCTCTATTGGTGAAGGTTACTCAGATTTCACACCACACATGCTGTCGTTCCAGCTCACTCTGAAGCTCTGAGCGTTTATTTGTTTTGGATGGACCAGCTCACGCCAGACTGATGCCTCACAAAGATCATTTCGGGCATGTTTTGGAAAAGCCGTGGCGCTTAATCTCTCCCGACAGCCAACTCCACACAATCAATCTCAGAAGAGAAAGAAACAACACTTTGTCCATCATGCCTGCCATCTGATGGACATGTCCTTATTCTCTCACTCGCTCTCTCTCTCTCTCCATTTCTCCTTCTCTAGCTTCCCAGCTGTCCATGCGCCTGCAGTGTTACATATAACTAGCACCTCTCCTACAGTCCAACACTCCGAATCCAGAATCACTTTAGCAACTCCCATAAAACAACTTCTATAAAAGTTTATTAAATTATTTACTAGCATTTTAATTTTAATTAATGGAGCATTTATCTATTATAACATGGATCGTTCGGATATTTCCCATTTACTCATTTCATTTGCATATTCACTGCATTAGCTGTCTTTAAACCATGCACAATAATTACACTGCATATCAATTAGCCCAGTTTATTTCCTACCAGACATGCAAAAATCCTCGTATTAAATGAATGGTGGCTGTATGTGTTCTACCTTAATCATATTTAGTATTTAAACCAATCCTCATGAGGGATTATTAAATCTGGGTCATCAAATAAAAGCAAGAGATGAATAAATCAATGAAATAATTGAGCGTGGAGGGCAGCGCAGCTGGCCTACGAGGACAGCCGAACTGACAGCGCACATCAGATGGAAGCTGGTGTTTTTCTGTCTGCATGGATCATGAGCAAATCTGATGATTGTTAGTCTTGGGGGGGAGGTATCACCAAGGCTGCCACGGCTATCAGTTTAGACAGCTCAAAATTACATGTTGTACAGCAAGCTGTGAGGCGAGTGAAAGAGACACTGGTTTTAAGGGAAAATATGTTTGGCCGTGAAAAACCCAGAGCAAGCCAAAGTTGCTGATCTGCACTTAGGGCCCAAGTGGAATCAACTCCAGCTAAGAGTCATATTTCCTCTGTTTCCTCTTGACAGAACAGAGTGAGGGGGTGCATACAAGATCGAATCCAGGGAAATAAATCCATTGTAAACAATATGCCCAGAGAGACCTATTAGTTTGATTGATCATAAACAAACAGCGCTCTCTCTCTCTCTCTCTCTCCTCTCTCTCTCTCTCTCTCTCTCTCTCTCTCTCTCTCTCTCTCTCTCTCTCTCTCTCTCTCTCTCTCTCTCTCTCTCTCTCTCTCTCCCTCTCTCTCTCTGTCTCAGAGTTACAGAGTGTAACTTTAAATCTTATACCCAGTTAATAATAATTAAAGAAAGCACTGATCCAATATCAGATATCAATATCAGCAGAAAATGCAGGATTGATTGGATATTAGAGGTAAAAAAAGAAAGAATGTGGTCCAATTATCACTCATTCACATTGTGTGATGTGATGTTGTCAGTTTTGCGTTTCCTCCTGTGCAGTAGTAGAGTGTTTGAGCAGTTTCAGCGTAATGGCCTACTTTTACATGCTCTGTGAATCAGTTAAGTGTTTCAATTAAAAATAGCTCATTTTAAAATTTGGTCGTATTTAAACAAGAATTATCATATCAGCATCTGTATCGGCCAGTACTCAAGATTTCAATATCGGTAAAGAAAAAAAATATTGTGCCAGCTCTGATAATACTAATACTACTACTACTACTACTACTAATACTAATAATAATAATAATAATATATTTAAAAAATACCGTTAACTCTCCAAACATATGCAATTAATATCTGAAGACTATATACTTTTGGATTCAGTTAATTTCATAATGTCACTAGAACCAGCTCAATTGCATATATATTATCTAATTCCACCTATATGTATTTGTAATTGGCCTCCCTCATTCATGCTGAAGTTATAAGTAGTGTTTCAACCTGGACTGTTTTTTTGGATTAGGCACAATACAGAACAGCCAATCAAAACAGAGATCATTTACATATATCAGTTTTAGAGGCACAGTAACAAAAACAGCCAATTTTAGTTGCTTAAAACTTGAAGTAGCTTACATGCAACTATATATATAGCATTCTTCTATTATTCTATGTTCGTCTGTTGTTATTGTGATCTACATAGCTAGATTATTAATTGTATCCTTGGTCATTCCCTGTCCCTCCCGACAAATCATAATGGCTACTTAAATCTACATTTTCAATAACCTACATAAAACAAATTAAACATTCAAATAGATAGATAAGCTGCTAGTTTGGCTAACTAGTGGAGTTACTAAATATGTTCCATGTTTTTGAATTGCCTTGTGTAACTGTCAAGTTACAGATATGAACTTGCATACAGCTCACAACATGCAACTAATCACATGCAAGTTTCCCATGTAAAGCCAGCCTAAAACATATAAAAGGTTAAAAATGATCATGCAAAACTGGATTAAGACTGTATTGGGTATATAAAAACACACGCGTCATAAGTGGAAAAAAGTACAAGAGAAGTGTAGGCGATGGACCTTGCCAATGAAGAGACAGTGAATAGTGACATAGTGAATATGCTAAGATAACATTGCTGTAATATTACCATGATTATCATTATTTGAAGTGTAAATTTGAAATATTGTACAAAACATTTGACACAACTTCAGCAACCGCAGTGACACATGAGGAATAAGTCTTTATCAGACTGAGATTAAAGACTGACAGAAAAATATTAAAATATTTGACTTTCCTCTGACTACAGATTATCCCCTTAAATCACCATCTCTATATGATAATAATGAAAGGGGCTGAATAAGTGAAGGCAGGGTGATAACATTGTCTGTGCCCAGTAAAGAATTACAACCATTTCAGCCAATCAAACAGAGAGCATTATGGGAGAAAATGGTACAGTACTGGACTTGAGATCAAAATTGAGGGGGAAAAAAGCAGCAATGGGGAGAAAACTTTCCTGGACTTCTCCATTACAGTTTTAGGTGGTTGAAACCTAGCTGCTCCTCTAATGATGTCAGCCATTAGGTGATTTACCAATTAGTGGAGAGGTTTCGACAGGTTTCAGGCTGTCCCTGTAGACCGGCTGGAGGGTAGAGAGGGAGTCCATTAGCTCCAGCTGAAATGGTGGCATCATTTCTACCTTTCTTTGATTCCCTTTATCTGACCTTGGCAAGGTCAAGTAAATAAAGATATCGCTTCCATCAAAAGTAGTGATTTTATCTCAAAATATTATCAGCAAGTAGCTTAACAGTGCCCGTAAACAGTCATAGATGGATTAGCACTTGGCGGTATCGATGCAATTCGATATCATAGTCGTTTCCAAATATAATACAGTATCACATGATCTTTGTGTGTTTACTTTTTTGGTGGGAGGAATTGGCAACATTAAAAAACAGTTGATAAAGAAAAAAGATGATCTCCATGCTTACATCAGTAAAGCTAATCAACCTGTGCTTCCTGCACTCTGTTACTCCAAACTGGAAGAATGTCTAACAAACTTGACATCTGCTTCTGTTGGATTGTTTTTCTTCATCTTAAATTACATCAGCATGAATATTACACAGCATTGTAACATATTAAGCAGACAGAAATCACATTTCCAGAAAAGGAAATGCACTATTTATTTATTTTCTGAAACTGTTGTTTCAAAACAAAATGAATCACCCAGGAAATTACAAAAATGTGTCTAGAACACTCTTGTGAAATTTTAAATGTTTGAGGTTTGTTTATCACTGTTTGAAAATAAACAGTTTTAAACCAGGAGAAAAAGGCAATTACAAGTTGATTTTATTTCAAAGGTGAATGCCACCTCTTTATTGTGAACACGACACCAAAGGACAGAAATCAACACAGCCCAGGACTGAGAGGGAAAAGCTTCAGTCATTATGGCTAATGTGACTGTAATGTTGAAAACACATAATATAACAAAAATAACAATCCCTAGAAATAATGAATAGGGATATGGAACAAACTGACTACAACAATGATGTTCAAGATTATTACATGATGATGTGATATTAGGCTTTTAAAAAATCATGTCCCTTGTAATGTTAGCTAATGGCCAAACACAGCTACCCCCCCTCCCACCACCACCACCGAGATCTTGCAAGTCTGCCTTTTTCTTTGCAAGAGTAATGCAAGACAGAAATGTTCATGAAAGATATTAAAATGGCATGCCTTGTTTAGACAAGGAGAAATAGCCAAATACACATTTATTTGTTTGGCTACAGTTTTGTCTGTCACACAACATTCTGTATAACAGAGTGACAGAGCCAAATAGAGACAGCTAATCAAGCTAGCTAATCAGTTTAGCTGATTTGTGTAAACATTGTAAATCTATATGAATTTGGTACAAAGCATTGAAACAACTTCTTCAGTCGTCAATCCTGAACAAGTTATAAGTTTGTCTGCTGAAGTTCATTCACTCACAACAGATCTTGAACTTGGACCACTAAGTTAGCAATTAGCAATATCTAGACACCCAAAAAATCCAGTCAGACTCACCTGTGTCCTTGTCTGACATCTCACGGCATCTTTGGGACATCCATCATAAAAAGGGATCTATAAATGTGTTAAACTTTTTGTTACAAATTCAAAACTGGATTTTTTTTATTAAAAAATATAAACAATATATAAAACAATATATTTGGCTTTCTTAATGTAGTTTTTGGCAGAGATTGCTATATTTATTCTGATTTCTGACAGAATTCTCTTATTAATCAGTATGGTGTGCTATATAGAGAGCTGCACAGGAATGGGGGAGCTGTAACACTGCGGCAACAGACGAATATGGGGACAAAATTTATTTTTTACTGTGGTGACAGTGCGGATAACCTTTACAGTGTTCTCTTGGGGACAAGAATGAAGTGTTTATTAACACTGTTGGAATGGTAATGAAACAACAAATTATTTTTATTTCTTTATTTATTTATTTAACAGAAGCTAAGGTCAAATCATTCTGTATGTTTAACCCTTCTCTGTTCGACCTACTGATCTTATTCTCACACTATTCTCATACCTTATTTTCTTAGCCCTCAAATCACTGATTAGCAGTCATCATTATCAAACTGCTAAGCAATCTGCCATTACCTAGATAGTTCCTTAGCCAGCATGTGTGCATATTTTTCGAATGTCAAGCTCCAGATGTGGTCAAATGTGTCTGGGAGACAAGCGGGAGACAAGCCTGACAGACAGTGTTGTTTTCACCTATTCAAATGCCAAAACAACTTTAAAAACAACAGATTTGGATTTGCCTGTGTGGTAAACCTCATCAGCTGAACAGACAGCAGAATTAACAAAGTCCAGGTTTGTCAGTCCATTTGCATTAGCTGATAATGTGAAATACTTGGAGTGAATAATAAGCCACAAAATGAAAATAAAATCTTTATTTGCATAAAATGGGTGCTAATACTAAGTATTTAAATCATACTCATACAGTACATCGAGTTAAACTAGTAAGACCAATGACATGAGAAAATTTTCATTAAGAAAAGTCGTCTCTTTCTCTAGACAATAAAGTCTGTGAGATTAATTGGTAAGCCTAAGGACAAATATTTACATTTTCCGTACTCTGTTATATTTATATGCTGCTATGTCCTACATTTTTAAAAATGTTGTTTCCTCAAGCGTTCTTTAGTAAAGAAAATGGTTCTACATGGAACCATGAACACTCAAAGAACCCTTTGCATGATTAAATCATTCTTTGCATGGTGAAAGTGTTCTTCAGATGGATGGTTCGAAATAGATTCTTTTTGAAAAGCGTTCTATATAGCACGAAAAAGATTCTTTTGTTGTTATGATGTCAAGCTTGTAATAATAGAAGAACCCTTTTTGGTGCTATATAGAACCATATAGAAGCCATTTTTAAAGTGGTTTTATACAGCACAATCTACAGCACATTCTCTATCGGTCTGAAGAGATGAGGAGAGGACAGTGTTGAAGCATGCGAGGGTGGGATGGGCATGGCATTAGGGATGTCGGGGATGCAGCTCTCCAGCACAGAATAGAATGATATTGACGATATGTTGCCCAGCGGCCAGCACTTAAGCACACCAGGCACTGAGAGTGTACTGGTTATGTTCTTTTACCAAATGCATCAGCTGTGTTTTACAGTCTTGTGGGCCATTTGTTTCTCCTAAATGAATTTCTATATGGTCATGTGTGGAGTTGATATTCTCCTGGTGTTTACGTTCTGGACTCTGTCTTGTGGTCATACTCTATGGATAGTGTGAGATGAAGCTGAGCACTTTGCTGAACCAGAGCCTCGGTGACAGATGAGCTGTTTGTTCTTGGCTGAGCATATCTGTTCAAATCTGGGCGAGAAGCGTCAGATTACCCATGATGGATGGCGTTGGGTTTGTGCTGCTATCGCTGCCGAGGCATCACCCAGCTCTGCTGTAATACACTGAATGTAAAGGTATGCACTTTACAAGACAGAAATGCATCTTGGCCTCAGGGAGAAGAGATTGGCTGGAAGCCACTCTCTGCTCATTGGCAACAAAGCATACCTTCACACAGTAAATAATTTAAATACATTTTGCATCCTGAGTATGATTGCTTGTGCCATATGTTAAATCTCTAATTAAGCCGAGAAACATGCGTGCCTAAAGGGACTGAGCAAGAAATTGCACAATTCGTCCTAATTTGGTTTTTGTTTTGTTCTTGTTTATTGGATAAAAGTATTCTCTACCACAAGGAAGGCATTTCTGTTTCTTGTTGTCAGAAATAAGCTATATTTTTATTGTGGTCCATTGTAACCAAGAAATAAAGTCCTTTTTAAATAAAGATATACATGTAGACTTAAAAAAGCTTTGCTTTTAGCAGATGCAAATGAAAGAGAAAGAGAGAGAGAGAGAGAGAGAGAGAGAGAGAGAGAGAGAGAGACTAGGTAATACTATTCCCAGTGCATTTACTGAAGAAATGAAGAGCTAATGATGAAAAGCAGATAGCCATAGTTAAGTCTTTTGAAAGATCTCATTTGAAGAGCATTAAAATGCAAGCATACTTAACTTCTGGAGGAGCAATATTGTTTTCAGTTGCAGAGCAGATCCAGGGCATTTAAAAGACCCTTCCAGTCTTCCCTACATGACGGCTACAGGCTGGAAGAAGGAGTTGGAGTCTGTGTACATTCACAGTCAGCATCTCATTTCAGGCCCCACTCGGCTAGTACTTGGCTTAAATCTCCCATGGCCCCGTGCCTGGCTCCACTAATGGGGTAGCAGCCCTAGACTACAATGCGCATACGGAGAGGTGCAAATGATGGAAACCATCATTGAAGCCTGTCCTTTCCGCAGAGTAACAGGAGGCATCACTGTCTGCAGCTAATGAAGAGTGTGTTGCAGACCTGGACATTTACATTTGCTACATGCATGTGATAGTACAGAATAGACATCACATATATTATGCTATCTTTTAAATGTTTGAAATCACCTGTCATAATTTTGTAATTTTGTACACAGTAATGACTTAAACAACGTAGATTTAAATATTCTGTATTTGCACACCAAATATACTATACACCAAAATGTATTTTAAATGTTTTATTCAATATGTCTAGTTATTAGCGTATGAAGTTATTAAACCACACACATTAACTGAATGTGTGCCAAGTTATTAAAAATCACCAGATTGCTTCGCAACTATCACCTACTATTAAACAGTGGAGAAGCTCTTGAGAGATGGCCTAATACTGAAAATTAAAAGTACACGTTTGTTAATTTTTAGTTCATTTAGTTCATGCTTATTCAGTAGAATCACTGTACGTATTATAAACTCTGCAAGTATTGTAGTAATACTCTTATTCCATTGTTTTGGTTTGGTTGGAACCAAAAGAGTTCATGTCTTGAAACGGCGAACAGAAAATTTACCAATCAGATTTTTCCATCTGTGGTATCTAGGTAGATAGAGCCAAGCTGCTTCTCCCATTGGTTAAGAATTCAGGAGCAGGACTGAAGGACTTATGTATCAGATTAACCACTAACCTAACAAGAAGTGACAGGAGAAATTTACAATGGATGGTGCCAGTTTAATGAGACAAACATCACTCTAGGCCTTCTAGAAGTCCAAGGTAAGTCACCGTCTGCAAATATGAGTGGTAGTCCGGCCAGTGACTTTCAGTCAGTTATTAGAAACTGAAAATAGTGGCAGCAGTTCATAGACTCTTTACTGAAAGGGTCACTGTTAAACTGCTACATGCAACGTAAAATATACATTAATATGTTTATTACAAACTCCTAATAAAGTGTGGAATGTCTTTTACGAGTTTAATCTGCAACAAGCAAAAATGTTCATGTGCAGCTAACATATTACTAGAATCCCACAAGGCCAGCAGAAATGAGAATTATCATGTTTTTGAACAAAGTTTGACATTATATTATTATGTTATTTAAAGCAGATATAAAGCAACAAAAAAATCAACAATTGCAGTATATTATTTGTAATGTAATAACTTGTTATTTCCAAAAGATTGAATATCTTGAAATAGTTGGTGTATAGTTCATAATATTTACATCAGGGGTGGCAAACTCTTTTTAGGCTAGCAGAATTCGGAATTGGGATGTTTTGATCAAGATTTGACATTTATGGCCAAACTGTAGGCCTGGTTCTAGTAGTTAAGGTTAGTCACTGCTGTTAATGAGCTACATTGCTTAGCAGAACAGCAGTTTATTATGGTTATTATTAACATTTGTTGGTATGTTTGATCATATTCTTTTTTTTTGTCAGTAGCAATAAACCAATTAACCAGAGTGCATTACAGTGTTTTTAGCATGGTAAAAAGGGGTTAACTGTTTTAAAATTACTGTCACGCGTGGCCTTCTGTGGTTTATTGCTATAAATACCCTTTTTTATTTATAACAATGTTTTGTCAGGCTAAAGATCACCACTTTTGAAATGTGAGGCATTCTGAATATTACTTTATAGTAAGTTCATTCTTCATGCTACACATACTATTCTGCTCCATTCATCATTCTAAGTCTTAACTTTCTTATTTCAGCTTTCTAACTATTTAAAACCTCTGAAGTTGTGTTGATTCTGAACTTTTACATAGTAATTCTAAACTTTTGAATGGTAGTGGATTTCACTGTGCTTGAAATTTCCATTATTTCATTGGTATCTCTAACTGGTATGCCAGTAAACAGGAGACCTGCAATAGTCATAAATCTTCTAAAATGTATATATCAGACCAGAGGAAACAGGCTTCTTGAAAAGAAGAGCGCATATGCCACCATTAATCCACTTCCCTCTCCACTGCTCATACAAATGAAGTGAGAAGTTGCGACGCCTCCCATCTTGAGCCCTGATCATAACATGTAATGGCTCGGCCAGGTGCTGGAGTGGCACTGGCCCTGTTGGACAGGTGGCTGTGAGGAGGAGGATGACTTGGAGCTCCATTAATGAGAGCACTGCCAACTGGACTCCCATCTGCTGGCATGCTAAGTGCTTGGAGCCATTAAAAAGCAGCCTATTCGCACATTCGGGTGGAGGAACAAGGGCTCGGTGACTGTCCCCTTCAGGGCACTCAGTGTAGTAGGGCTTGGGAAAGGGCAGCCTGGCATTAGGGACATGACTGAGGAGGAGAGGACTTCCATTGGCTCCACAGTACAAACATGTCAAGTGAAGGACTGGGTTTGGTACCTTTATTAAAGCAACCTAGACAGACATGCACATGCACCGCAAAAATCACAACTCTCAAATCTAAAAAAACTAGACAAATATTGCAAATAGATACTTGCAATAAACTATTGTTTTTTGCTAAAGAATTAGTAAAATGTATTTGAGCATTAATATTTAATAATCAAACAAGCAAATTACACATCTCTGCTACTGATAAAAATTGAACAACAATTCAGTTCAAAACAATTGGAGTGCAAACGTTGCAACTTACCTCTAGGCCTGTCGTAATCGTGAAATTATCATATAAATAATTGCAGATAACTTGCTGACTTGTCGAATATCTGTTTTTATTTACTAGCTCCCAAATGATGACAGACACAGCTCAAACTCAAATAAACAACCATTGTTCAACATGGCCCTCTATAGAGGTGTTACAGTACAAAGTCAGTCAAAGTCAGTTTGTGTTAACATGTTGCTTCTTTTATTTACATGTACTGATGAAAATGCACCTAATTCACATTCTGTTTGTTGTGATGTAAACAACTTTGAAAACAAACAACTGTGGAAAATAATCATGGTTAGCTTAAAAAAATGCGGTCAGGTGATTGTGTAGTAATTGTGACAGGCCTACTTACCCAATAGGCAGGTTTAATTGTAACAGACTGTGTGGCTAGTTCTAACAGTCGCTAAAAAGTCTGGGAAATCAATGCTAAACACAGTTCATTCAATAGAGGTTTATGTTGTTTGAACCAGATGAGCTTTCCAATCATAATCCATGAAAATATATATATGTTAAAATAAATTAATTGGTGAAATGTGGCTGTGTCAAACATGGCTACTTTTTTGTTTTGAGTACAAAGTAGAACAGGAAATATAAGCAAGACTGAAAATATATTTTATTTACATGACATCTGTAATATGTTTTTGATGAATTTATGCAGAAAAGCTTTGGAATGTACACTCACTGAGCACTAAATGAGGTACACTTCCTAGCATCTACACTCACTGTCCATTTTATCAGCTCCATTTACCATAAAGGTGCTCTTTGTAGTTCTACAATTACAGACTGTCGTCCATCTGTTTATCTACATACTTTGTTAGCCGCCTTTTGCTCTACAGGACCATCACAGAGCAGGTATTATTTAGGTGGTGGTTCTCAGCACTACAGTGACACTGACCTAGTGGTGGTGTGTTAGTGTGTGCTGCACTGGTATGAGTGGATCAGAAACAACAATGCTGCTGGAGACGAACGAGGTAAAGGTGGGACAAATAATGCAAAGAAACAGTTGAACTACAGTTTGTAATTATAGAACTACAAAGTGCTCTTATATGGTAAGTGTAGCTGATAAAATGGACAATAAGTGTAGAAACAAGGTAGGTGTTCCTAATAAACTGTTCAGTGAGTGTATACAGGGGACATATAGAGTTGTAACTGTGTACTATAACTAACAGTCACAGTGGCAGCTATCCTGGCTTGCTCTCACTGTGAGTCGTTTCTATGCTTCAAAACGATGCTGTATTACAAGATCAAGAAGGTGGATACAAATGATTAGGTGTGAATTCTGGGACTTAGACACACAACTTACTTATCAAAAAACTTCTACATAAATATACCTTTATGAAATAAATGGAGAATCTTGTTCAATTGCTGTCAAAATTGGCAAACCTGTTCTACATTAACCAGTTTAACTACATAAAATAACCATGTTACATTTTAATCATGTGTGTTATGCCCTGCCCTCCCCCACCTTAGGGCCATACTATGGCCACATCAAATACTTGCAGAATTTGTGTCTAGCTGGACTTAAATGAACACTGTAAGTGTTAATTCAGCTTTGTGGGTTTGTGTGTGGCTGGCTGGTACACATATGTTAAAATAATAATAATAATAATATGTTAATACTTAGGTGAGCAAAATGATTAAGTGCTTTCACGCATTTTTAAAATTCACTTATTAGCTCTTGTGTAGGTATTTATTAAAAGTAATGCACAATGCTCAAAAAGACCACTAAATATTTTCATTTTTTGTTATGAATCTTCCTAGCCTGTGAGAGTAAAACCAACCTGCTGCAAGAAATGGATCACAGCTGAGCTATATTTTATGTGAGTCAGGCCAAAGGCAGCTAAATAGTGGGGGGCTTCTATTGACCTTGAGTCTGTGTCCCCATTCCTATATCTTGGTTTGCACCATATGGTTAGCCTTGCCATCGCTCGATAATTTATTGGAGGATTGTAATTGATGACTTGCAACAGGGAGGCACTCTGAAAAAGGCTGAGTGTAAAGTTGCAGTGGAGCATCCCTATAAAAAGTCAGCAAAACGTAAAACTGACTAGCACTATCTAGGACAATATTAACTTTTATAAGTGCTTTTTATGTTCTAAGTCTGGGCAACAGGCCATATAAGAACTTGGCCATATAAATTTTTAACCCCCTTGCAAAAAGAAGGAGAGGCTTGAGTAAACAAAGAGTTGTTTGCCCTTGTTTGGACTATAGATCTGCTGTTTTGAGCAGGAGAGTCAGTGGGCACTGAGAGTAAATTACTGAGCTGGAAATTGAGTTATTGGGAATCGCCCTGTCAACAGGGGGGTTAGCGAAACGTGCAGTTGCCTTGGATTTCCAGGCCCTAGTTAAGTGATTGCAGCGTGTGAGAACCCATGGGCCGCATGATGTCAGAGGGGGACTGAGTCTCCTGACACTGAGACGCATAACGAGGCTTGTGTTTTTTTCACACTGTCTGTTAGCTCACTTGCAGACAGAACATATTCTGCTCAGTGTGCTCGGTGCGCTCGATGAGCTGTGCCCACAGAAGAAGTGACCTACCAACCCCCCTTTACCAATCCTACCAACTCCCCTTAGCCAGTTTGAAGGTTACCTACATTAGGACTAAATACATAAGTATTGGACAATATATTTCTAAAGCAATACTTGGGTATTTATTAACAGCTTCTGTCAGTAATTGCAAGATGATACAAAATATTTTATGAAGCAAATTAAATTGTATTGACTTAAGAAGCCTTGAACTAAAGTGACAGATATCTCTTCATAGCACACACCATAAAAAAAAAAAGAATCTATAAAAAAAAAAATGGTAAAACGTCCAGCAGCAGGGGAGCCAGACAAAACTTGTTAATAAACAGAGTATGTTTTCTCAATGATGGTAAAATTCTGTAAAATTACACTCATTTAATTTCTTACATATACTGTATTGTGCTGTAATTCAACAGTTTCATTATTTATTCTGACATACAGTAACATCCATTAAAATAAGCATAAACATCTGTTTTTTTGTGGATTTGCATGGTATTTCTGTAAATAAACAACAGCAGTGTTAAAATACAGTATATGTATGGTTTATTTACATGCATTTAATCTCTTTTCTCTCAAAAAACACATACATTTTATGGTATTTTGACAGTGAAAATACTTGTTGTATTTTACAGCATCATTCTCAAGTAATGGAACTTATTACAAGGCAGGGAATTAGTTAAGCTCACTATAAGTCCGTTCTATTACAGATTTTAATGCCCTCAAACTTGCACGATACTGTTCATGCATATTTTCCCATACATACATATATACATTTTCTCATACTTATGAAATTCCCTTGATAAAATATTGCTAGAGTAAAAGTGGAAGAACAAGCGTCACTGGGCTTGCTTGTTAAGGCATTCAGTATTCACATTCCTGTGAGTCATGGGGAAAATAGGGTTGTAAAAACTGAAAAGGCTGACCTCATCTTTTTTCTTTAGCTTAGACACTAATTGGGATAGCACAAGCAGGGTGGCCAAAACCGACTGCCTCCTGTAAAGATAATGGCCATTGGTCACTTGCTGCTGCATGTTCTATCCTCATGGTAGACGGGATTTTCCAATATCTATAAAAGGAAGAAGGTTTTGTTATCAACACACATAATCTTATAGATGGTATTTTTCTCTTTGATTTTGTTTTTGCAGTAGTCTACACATGCACAACGAGCTGCTGTCCAGCTGGGGCTCTGGTTCCTAAAGGTCCCTTCTCTCTTCATTTATACTCTCTTGCCCCTTTTTCTCAAAATAACTCATCCCTCAAAAAACAAAACTGAATCCGCCAATGAAAAAAGTGCTTTGAGACATATTTGGGCTTAGCCCAGCTCATTTTGCTTCATACCCCTCTGTCACTCTCTCTCCCTGAGGGATCTATCCTGAAAGCCTCTCCATGTGTTCGGGGTCAGCAGTGTGTGCCAAGAGCACACATCAGATGTGTGTGCGCACAGAGGCATGACATAGCTAAATGTCTGCTCACTCTCTCCTTAGGGGCTTGTTGACAAACAAAGGTGTCTGAGAGAGCATCAGTTTTACATTTATACATTTATGTCTCTTTTTTGAAGAATGATACTTCATTCGAATGGAGTCAGAAACTGGGAAATGCTAATTTTTCAACTTGTATTCTATATATTGCTCTCTAACAGCTGATGAAGTTGTATTTTGAAGCGGGAAACTTGGAATTCTAGATGACATGCAAGTTCACCAGATGTGACAATACAGCTTGGAGAATGAACATTCAGTTATTCAATTTGGTATTGAATGCAGTTGCATTGTTTGAACACCAAAGTTTGGAAACAACCAGCATGAAATAAACAGCTCACTTCAGCATGTTTATCAATAAACATGCAACAACATAGACACAGTCTGCATTTTCCTCAATTTGAATCAATTTGTCATGAGAATACTGAAATGTTAACCCAGTATCGAGAATCAAATGAAATCGTGGGATGAGTATATTGTTGCATCCCTATAATAAATATACCTGAGGTGCTTCTATGTGATCTGTGTGCTTTCACCAGAATGTAGGGGAGTTGCATTTATTAGTTAACCATCTGATTTATACATCAATGAGCACCCAAATGCAGCATGGGTCTTTTTATTAAGAGTACTCATTAAATGTAACATATTCCTTTTATGCTGTCAGTGTTTTCCAAAATATAAATGTAGCATCACAGCACAATCATGAATGATAAGTTAACACCGACAGTGTCTATATGAGACTGACAAAGCTACATTGTTCTTGCAGCATGATAATAAACAAATGTTAAAGTGAAATGTCAGTGTATTTTTATTGTTCTCAAATGTAGACCATAAGCATTAACAGCTGTATTATTTTGCTGATATTTTCAGTACTTTGTTCTGTGTTCTCAGAATTTGACCTCACAATTACTAATATATTTGAATGTGTATATTTGACATACTATACTGCAGGCTAAAAGTCAGAAAGCAACTGTGTGAAAAATAAACTCAAGAAATAACAGACAGTAATTTCTTTATAAACACAGAACAAAAGAGTCTGTCTAAATGGCCGCAGCAATACAGTACAACTGCTTCTTAGTTTATTTTGCTCTGTGTCATTATCATGCAGAGTTTTATTATGATTATCACTTCTTTAGGCCCCTGAAGACTTGATTAAGTGACTCAAGTGTGGTAAATTAGGAGTTTGTAAGTAATGCAAAACTGGTCAATGTATAGGATTGTTAAGAAAATTGTGAGGGCTTTTCCCCTGTAATACACTAGAGTAAGGGTTTTGGAAAAAAAGCTTCTTTGGGTAAACTGGGTGTTAAGTATGGTTGATGACAAATTAGCTTAATTACAAAAAAACATCAAATGTAAGCAGTCTTTACAGAATTAGTGTTCTCAAATTATTTTCCTGAAATACTTCTGTTTATATAGATAGCACAAAGGTTTAGGGCTGTATCAATTACTTGATTATACTCAAATGTAAAATTGATTACAATTTACATTCTCAATGAATTAGTTTAGTAATTTCTTTGCAATATGAATGATAAACAGGGTGTCTGCAGGTAAAATATTGTTTAACAGATTCTCCAAAGGGACAGCTCAAGTCACTTTTGCATGCATCATTGAAAGAGAGGGAATCCACAGTAGCAGGATCTCACAAATTTTAAAAGACACATTTCTTATATAAAGTGTTTGGTGTTAAAAATTGCATGTAAATCATCACTGTCAGAACAAACCAACGGTTTAAAATTTACTACATTTACAGGAGAAGGAAAAACTTAACTTATAATGGAAGTTAATGTAAAATGTTTTATTCAAGTAATCTGTTTGTCAGTTCGTTATGAAATATTATATAAAATATAAAGGGCAGGTGGTGTTTGCAAATTAAGAATATATATTCCCCTGATTACACTGACTACCCATTAAAGCATCAAAATAATTGGTAGATTGCTTGATTACTAATATCATCAGTAGTGATATATAGGTTATATGTAATGGCTTAAGATCATAAGACAGACTATGTCTTGGCTGTAAATATGCTAGATAAGTGTGTCCGTTTAATGTATAAATGTAAATGAAATAAAAGTATGAGTCAGATATCAATGTCATTCACGTGTGGTGGCACTGCTACATTACAGCGGCTGCTGCTGCTCTTCTGAGTATACTGTGTCTCGAGGGAGGGGCCCATTGATATTTCTGTTTTAACCAGAAGCAGAGAATCCTTACACTGTCTTGACAGCTAACACATTTCTCTTTGAAGCAGATCAAATGTATTGGGATAAAAAGAATATGGGATTGCTATATATAGAACAATATAAATTTTTAAATGCCAAAGAATAATAGAATATGAAGTGTTGGGATTAGCGTGGTAGCTTTACATGACCAGTTGTTATCAGGCTAGAGACTAGATTCAGAACATGTTAGACTGAAATGTTCTCATGCTATATTTACACTTAGAAGAGCCCAGTCCATCATGCAACATTTTACTGGTTGCTTTACTAATTGCATTTTATTTTGGGTTCAATGTGATCATATATTTACTTCCCTGTTTAATTACAGCATTGAAATACTTTGCTGATTGGCGGTCCCCTGCTGTGCGGTGCAAATCAACCCACTTATTAGGCAATACTTCTGTAGGCCTTTCCCTTTTTATCATGGTGTATTTAATACACAAACTGAGCTTGTTTAAATGGGTCATTAGATAAAACATTCAACTCAAAGATCAGTGAGGAATAGGCTCATTAAAGGCCCAAGTTTGAGTTGTGTATGTAGCATTACTGTCACCATCGTCATTACGTACAACTACACATTACCCCCAGTCTTAAAAGGATATGGCCACAAAGATGACCTGGCGAAAATAGTGTCAAATATAACAATACAGCAACACATCTGAAAGTTGAAGAGAGTTAATGGCCGTCTACAAGCAGGATCATCACACTACTCTGCATTGAATGACACACTGCTCTCTATAAAAAAAAAAGTATCTCATACATTGTTGGAAGCCACATAAGTAAATATGTTAGAGAAATCCCACCAATGTCTACATAATTAATTGATGTACAAATAGATGTAAACAAATAAATTCAGAGTGGTTTGACTTAAAATGATGCAGATGAACCTACTAAGTCAGAATTATTTATAGTGGTGATCATAGGAACCAGACGTCTGAAGAGTTTAATGCCTCTAAAAGCTACATCACAAAAAGTTATTACATGAAATGCTTACAAATACACTGCCTGATAAGCTTCATATATGTTTTGCCGAACTACAGCTTTGACAAAAAGGCCTATAAGTAATAGCTGAATAGATATGCAGTTTATCATAACACACTTAAGAGCTCGTTGTTTAACAAAAGATCATTTTCAGAGAGGTGATAGAGAGAGATAGGGCCTGAGACTGCATGGCACTAAATGCTCTGTCTGTCTATTTACTTGTTTGTTTTGCTTAGGCTGTATGTCCAAGCCAGCAACTTTTAATGTGTGAGAGTTGGAAATGAAATTTCCCCTTAATATGAGAATTTGTTGCATTTATACTTTTTTTTTTATTATTTTAGGAAAAAGTGCACTTCCATTAAACCAGTAATGAAATTGTATAGCATATGCATGGAAGTTAATGTATTCCATTTGTGTTTGTGTGTGTGATGATGTGTGTGTTTGTGCATGTTTGGGGTGTCACACTCTGATTGCATTACAACCCTGTATATGTATATACTCATATCTCAATTGATTGCTATGTAGATTCTACATCTCTCTCTCTGGATCTTGCGCTGCTGCATCATTAAGCCTTGTTGCTTTAAAAACAAAATCAACATCAGACTCCGATTTCTGTCGTCTCGCGCCGTTGGCTGCAGACTCAAGGTGACTGAGAGCCTGCAGTCTTTAAAGTGTCCGTTTGGCTTGAGAGCAGGTGGTGGATCTGTGTGATGCAGCAGGTAAAGCTAAAAGCCTCCGAGCTAGAAAGGTCACAGTGTACATGGATGAAAAAGCATTTAGGGCACCGTCTTCTAGAAGGTCACGGTGACATGAGACGAATTGAGCCAGGGGACCAGAAGAGACTGGACTGTCTGAAGGGACTGCAAATTCCCACTGTGTGGTTAGCAGCGTCTGGTTTGCTGCACTGCAAAAAGGGATATCTTGGAAAATTAAAGCAACTTAATTGTGGGCAATATATCATCACTGTCACCATACTAAAAACCTCCAAACTCAATTTTTTTCCATCCTTTTTTACATTGCGTGCACATTTCATGATGAATGGATCACTAGAAATGATCCACAATTGCTTGGAATACAACTGCGTTACTTTATCTTTATCTACTTTATAAACTTTAAGGTTTTTTAATGAATTTGTTTCCTTTGTTTATGAAATTCACCAGTGGAGATTTTGAAGGTTTTGGTTCAACAATGATACCTTTGTTATTATGAAATTGTTTTAAGAATACTGTACGATTATTTAAACTATTTCTCTAGATATGTTGCTTATTTTAACCAATTTTGGTGCAGCACTTAGTACAAAAAAAAAGCAAAACATGTTTATTTCACTTATTTCATTTCCTGTCTAAAGGGTCATTAAGTAGAGGTTATTAATTTTTTATGGGGTGTCACATTCCGATTGCATTACACCCCTATATATATATGTAAGTAGACTCTACATGTATATATCTAAGTAGACTCTACATGTCTCTGGGAATGACACAGAAGCCTAAACAGCTTAATATGTCAGATTTTTTTAATTTTAGTTCATGTTGCCTTATTTACTGCTTCCATTCTTTTCAGTCTTCAAAGAAATCTGCAGAGATATTTTTATATTTGATGAGAAACATACGATACATTGGCCACATTTAAGTTGCTTTCACTTGCTAAGATGTCCGTTTTGCACACTTATTCAGTGTAATGTATGCAGTGATTAACTTGGCAGCTTGCGCTACCTGTTCAAATGTTTTGTACAGTCATTGATGAGTCATTTCCCCTCATCGTCCCTCTCTCCTCCTATAAGGATCATGAATTTGTAAGTGAAATGTCCCCTTGACAAAACAAACTTGAAATATACCATGTGGTAAAGAGTTAGTAAAGACAATTTAAATTTAAATGAGGCTTTGTGTATACTTTAAAGGAGCACTCCAGCAATTTTCAACCTAATCTCTATCTGCTGCATCTGCAGTGCGTGGTTGATTACTGTGAACAATAATTTCCGTGCACTTAAAAAAGAATAGAAAACCTGTTGACTCCAAACACCTGCCCACTGGCTTCTATTACTGTCTAGAGTCAAAAGGCTTTCTGTTATTTTACTATGGACAGGGAAACTGTCTGTGGTAAATGCACATTACAGATGTGAAAGACTTAGATTAGGTTAAAAATTGTGTATCCTTTTGAGGTCCAAATACTTGATATTCGTCAAATCTCCTTCACGTATGTTGATGAGCAGCTGTCTTCTAAGAGCACTTCATCATGCCATTATTAAGACACAAATGAGTCCAAGACTATTTTAATTACGTCAGTTTTTTTACTCTGTCTAGCTGTGCTTGATGAAGATCAATTATACTTCGCTATCACAGAGGTAACACGGTGGAGATCATTAGCTCGGTAGTCATCTCCATATTAAATCCTTCTCAGGTAACGTTTTTAATTAAGTAGACAGTCATGTGCGTGTACATAACTCAATGGGGAGTGCTATAATACCCCTCTCCTCTAATTTACTTTGGTGCGCATGTCGAAGGGCTGTTTTATTTGTGTACTGGCACACAGTCTCCAATGTCATCGGTGTTGTAGGCATAAGTCAGGGGTGAGTATGAGGTGCTGTGTTGACAGGTCGTCTTTTCTCCAGGGAGATGTCAGATAAGGACTGGAGAAGGTTGAATCCTCCATCACCATTACCACTCTGTCGCTCTGTCTCTCTCTTGCTCTCTCTCACTCTCTCATCTGCATGCGGTGTGCCACGGGGATGCATGCAAAGGGACAAGGAGCTTAATGTCAAAGTAATTTTCGCTACTCCAGCCGCATACTGAATAATGTGTAGTGTCTAGGCAACGGCTGGCCGGACGGCGTTTAGGCCTAGGAGGGCGCACCTGGTAAAAGTGCTGCTCTGCAGTGCAGGATTAAACACTATAATTGGTATTCAAGTTCAAGTCTCAGCTATGCCACTCTGTAATGACGGCTGGTAGTCTTGTAGATGCAGTTGACCTATCCATGCTCCGCCCACAGACGTGTTCTTTCCTAGCAGCTGCTGTCATGTCGGACAAACCCAATTCCAAAAAAGCTGGATAGGAACAATAGATAAAAGGCAAATAAAAAGAGAAAGCAGTGATTTATAAATGTAAAATTTAAGTAAAAGATGTAATGTCAATCTTATCAACTTGTTTTGTTTTTTTTTTGTGAATGTTCAGTCATTCTAAATTTGATGCCTATAACACATTCCAAAAAAGTTGAGGCAGGGGCAGTTTAAGACCAGGAATATGAAATGTTCAAAAAACATCTGGGTGATGTAATCATGCTTGGGTATAAAAGGAGCATCCAGGAAGGGCATTTATGAGCAAGGATGGGTCGAGACTCGCCACTTTGCCAAAAATGCATCAGCAAAAAATCCATCAGTTTAAAAAATAACATCCACAGCCAGTGACTTCAAGAATTTTGGGTAAATAATTTAGCACATTAACACATTATTAACATGTTAACTTTGACACCACTAGTGTTATGACATGTAAGCTAACTGTCTAGGGAACTACTGAGGTCACAACTTAAAAAAAGAAAAAGTAACAAAGTTTGGGCTGTGTTGTCGCTTTTTTATTATTACTTTACAATAATTTATTTTCTTTTACTCAGCACAGAAAAGACATTGGGGATTGTTTCAATAGGATTTGGCTAACACCAAAATAATAAAGAAAATGAGGGGAGATACCAAAAACAGGAGAAAAAGGAAAACATTCCAAAGTAATGCCACCCAGCCCTAAACCCTGGCTGGTTGTTAGTCATTGTAAGCAAGTAAGAGAGATGTACATGGTTGCTGCAGTGCATATAATAACAGTTGACTCTTTTGTAAAAGCACAGGTAGGATAACTAGAGTGGCTTTCTCTAAAACAAACAGCTCATCTAGGAATAGAGGCAGACAGACAGAGAGAGTATTTCTATACAACAGACAACTTTTAAAAGATGTAAATCTCCAATCAAACTAAAACTGCATGGAAAGTTGCCGCAGAAAGAAAACCTCAGACAAAACTTGACAAAGAGTTGTGCTCAATAATGCCCCATTCTTTTTAATAGGACTTCTTTGAAGCTTGTCCAACCTAGCAACAGTTGCTAAGAATAAATTCATTTGTGGTCAGAGCATACATCAGTCAGTTAATGTCCCATTGGCAATGTGCCTCTTATTACTGTGCAATTTACCAACCGGTCAGAATGTTACAGGTCTGATTTCATAAAAAAACACTAATAATTATACCCCTAAATTGTCATAGAGATAACAGGAAAAACAGCAGTTGCCAGTAGTTGGGAAAAGATCTTAAAAAGTTGTTCTACTGCTTTAACTGAACTATATTGTGTAAGAGGACGTTGCTGATTGTAGAAAAATTATAATGTGGTGGCTGCAAGGTCCTGCCTCAGTCTGACTCATTTTGAGGCTACGTTGCTAGCAAGTGTAGTTTTGTGGTAAATACCATTTCTAATGTTACAGGCATGAAAGTTATTTGGTTTGACATTTAGCAAGATTTTCCTGCAGTCCAAAATGTGATCTTCAAGTCTTTTTTCAGTTCTTTTTACTGAAAGAGAGAGAGAGAGTGAGATAGAGAGAGGAACCGAATGAAATAAAATAGAGCTTAACAACATGCCATTTTCCTCTTTATCGTGTTTTCTTTTTTCCCCTCTCGCTATGTACTTCAGAGTAATTTCTTTGGAATACTATATAATTTTCTCCTCTGGAGATCACAAAGGAGCCATGAAGGTATTGTGCAAATGTACGATTGTCCTTTGATTGTGATTCAGTTATAATCGCCCCCAAATGCAATTTTGCTTTATCCTCCGGTTTATTTTTTACTCTCCACTCCACGCCTTTCACTTTTAACCTTAGTCCTCTGCTTCTCTCCTAATGCAGGGAAAGAAAGTGTAAAAAATATAAACTGTTAAGTGTCCCCATGGGGAAGTCTCCAATGTTTATATGGGTATTCTCTCTTGTTTTGTGCATTGCGTTCAATTGTCGCTGTAAATTGCCCACGGCACTGCCCATTACTTACAGCTCATTCTTCATCAATAATCCAGCACTGATAAAATATTAATGCGGTGGTGGCCACAGGTGAGGAGAACGGTGTGGGGGTGACAGTGAGCAGACTGTCACCGCATGAAGTGGAGGAGGATGTAGGTAGGGGTGGTTTTCGATTAGTTATGGAATACAGAATTCATATATTTAAAGGGCTACTTCAGGTAAATTAAGCTATTTAAGAATGAAAGAAAGTTAATGAACATTAACTCCCATGGACTCTTGGCCACATTAGCATTGTTTGATTGAATTATTCCCTTAAGTTAAGGTAATCAAATGCTGAAGGACTAAATTCAAAACGGTGCATAGCATCAGTAGAGATTTCAACAACAAAGAAATCACAGAGTCTTTGGAAACACAATAGAATATCTTAAAATACTAGAGTTTCAACTTATCTGTCTCAGTGAGATATTTCCCAGGCTCATAACTTTCCTTGCCTACCTCAGCTTTTCCTAATGACAAAGACTGAGAGAGGTTCCTCTTTTAAGGGGCTTTGAGAGGACAGCGCACAGCTGAATCTTTAAGCACAGGCTGGAATCTTCTCCAGGGATGTATCTGGTGTACTGCAACTTTGCAGAACATTCTACAAGAATAGCGAATAGAAGGAAGCATGTGAGCAGCCTTAGTATTTGCAGTATTACTAGTACCATCTGACTTTGTTCCATAAAATCAGTCTTATTGTACACTGAGTTGAAGGTTTATTATGTCTACTAACCTTGTATCTACACTTATTGGTCATTTTATCAGGTTTTCCCACCATACAGGTGCATTTCATAGGGTTATAATTGTAGACTGTAGGTCATTGTTTTTTTTCAGCACAAATTATCAGCAATGTTCATCAGTGGAAATAGACCACCATAGGACCACCACTGACCAGACATTAACTGGGCAGGAGATCATTTAAGCATAGCAGACATAAACATGGTGGCATGGTGGCATGAGTTGTGCTGGCATGAGCGTTTGATTTTAAACAGTAGTCAGCATCACTGAGAATAGACACAGTGGTCAAAAACTGGCCGCTCATAAAGGAGTAGAGGATGACTAACTCAAATTCTGCATCAACAGACTCTAACTGGACAACAACAAGATGTATGAACAAGTTAGGTGTGTTTAATACATAAGTAATACTTTCTTTTACACTCCTTTGCATCCTAGGTGTTTATTAGGTGAATGTAAGGTACAAACTTCAAAGTACTAGATAATTATTTTGGGTAACATGATGGTAGGTTCCAGGGCAGTCTAACCAAATTACACTGAACTACCCAGTAGGTTCTGAATATTAACTGGGCAAGTATGAAGTACACACTCCACAGTACTGTGTAATTGTTTTGAGTAAACAACTACCAGGTAGTTATATGGCATAAAAATGTTCATAAATACAGTGCAAACACAACTGATTCCGGGCTGTAAGACAAAGCAATGATTCTTACTGTGGTTACACTGAGTCCTCAACATTTACTTCAGGAAACGATCTTTGGATTTTATGCCATGTTACATTATACTTACCTGATACCTTGAAGTGTTTCCGATTTACTTTCCTACTTTAACGTGTGATGTTACAGTGACATTTAAAGTGAGTATGTTTGTACTTACCACATTTCTACTCTTTTATCAGATTAATAGTTAGAACCTATTCTGCATTTCAGTGTAATTCAGTCACACTGTCTCAGAAATTATCATATAACCAAAAATAATTATCTCGTACTTTGGAGTTTCTACCTCATTCTTACCTGGTTAATACCTTGAACTTAGTGAACTGTAAAAGAAAGTGTTACAGTGGTCAGTAAGTGTACACAGTGTTTAAAGACTCCAGCAACACTGCTGTGCCTGAGACAGTCATAGCAGCACAACACACATTAAACATGCCATTACCAGGTCAGTATCACTGCAGTGCGAGAATGAGAATGATCCACCACCTAAAAAACATATGGTCACTGGTGGTCCTATGGTGGTCTCTTTCTATTGAAACTGTGCAGCAACAGATGGACTATAGACAGCAACTGTAAACCTACACTTTTAGCAACAATGGTTCTATATTTTTGGGTGGTATCTAAAACCATATTTTAAAAGGATCTTTAAGAAACCATATAAAGCAGGTCTTCCATCATGGAGAAGAACCATTTGACTTTATGAAGAAATTCTTTAAAAAAAAGGGTGTGAAGGGTCCACCTATGTGGTAGGTGTTTCTGATAAAATGGCCAATGGCGTAGACATCAACTGGCAACTCAATTTAGGTCAGAAATGTACCATAAAAAGGACATTTTAGTGCTAAATTGTGACATTATTTATGGAAGGTTAATGTACAGTAAGTAATCTCGCATGGTTGATAACCTCTCTCTTCTCATTAGGCTCAGTAAATACAGCTCACAGAAATGCTTAGTGGATCTTTTAGAAACACTTAGCCAGGAGAGAGAGCACACATAGGTCTGTGAAAGAGCAGCTAGCTTTGTGACATTATACCCCTGCAAGCACACACACACACGAACGAACACATACACTCAGTTTGTGGCTAGAATATGATGAGTTGCTCTCTGACAAGGGGTCAGTTGAAGCCAATATGCCTGCGGGACTAGAGCAGTTTGGCAGGGTGAGCGAGGATGGGGCCGGCCGCCCGCTGACTTCACCGACTTCACTGCAGGGAGAGCGTGAGGCCGTCTCGTTCTTGTGCGGTGGAGGACAAACCCTTTCTCATGGTTGGTTAGACTAATCACCGTGGGGACCTGCTCCCCCCACTTCCCAGCAGGCAGGTATCAGAACAGGAGATAGAGAGAAAGAGAGAGAGACAGACAGACAGACAGCCTGGGGTCTGCCATGGAGCACGGGAAGCTCAGGACCCTCCGGGACTGCTGCCTAATTGCCATTCTCCTCTCAAAGCATAGCATTTTAATGCCTTTTTAAGGACAGTCAGGCATGGAGGACATCCCTCACAGTGGTGAGTGTATAATAGAAGCCTCCCACTGAAGAGATGTACATGTTGTTTTGATTACTCTCACACTGATAGAGTTCAGGGATGAAAGTGCAGAAATGAAATTTGAAGCATGGTCTGGATTTCTAGTAAAATGCTCGGTAAAGTGCCAGGTTATAGATGGGAAACAGATAGCGGACCCTTACAGAGCGGTTTTCCTTGGAAAGCCATGCAGGTCTTTTTTCCGGTTGCGAGTCACACATCCTGTGAACAACCCAAAAGGGGAAATTGATAGAAACAGTCTTAATGCAGAACAAATACAGTTCGATTAAGAGTATTTGCGCTCTACTGGATGGTGAGAGCCATTGGTATTCGTCTCAGGAATTGGCAAACATTCTCTGCCCACAGCAAGGAGAATCTTATCATGGAGTCCTGACTGTGTCAACACTATTAGATTCCGACACCTCGCATAGAGTCAGAGATTAATAACTTCCATGTAAAGGGGAAAATGGGAAGGGCGAAGGTACGGGAGCGATTAACGAGTGTCAAAAACAATGAGTCTCCCATTAAACGGAACACCATTGCACCTTCACACGGTGGACGGAGGAATACGCGCTCTGAAGCCCTCTAGGCTCTGATCTGATCTATTTTTATTCAAAGATATTCAGCCTTCCAAAGATATCCTTCAGGAAGGCTTCAGCAGCTTATGCAAGAAGACATCATGTCAATAATCCACTACTATAGCACTGTGGTGTTATATCATTGTACGGTAGATCTTGTCATATCAAAAATCAGCGAATGCTATTACTCTTTGTGCTTATTAGTATTAACATATGCTTATTTATTTGTGTATCAGTATTGTAAAGTATTACAAGTAAATCAGTGGCACTTTGATCTCCTGAAAAGAGGTCTGAAATTGAACTATTGAACTCATCCACCTTCATGCAATTTAGATTTGGTTGCATACAGGCCATGAATTAAGTGTACTTCAGTGTATTTCAGTGTACTGTCTCAGTTATTAGCTTATAATTCAAGTTACATGGTCTCCAAATAGACCCGCCATTATGCATAGAGCTCTGAGGTTATGCACCAATATTTAGCATGGTTTATAACAAACTCCAAGTCTACATATGCTATGAGTAAGCAAATACTCCTGCACACTGAAATGGCATTGCATGAAAATTGCAAGTCTTTTACTGTAATCTATTCTATAACAGCAGCTACTCAAGCGATAGGCTACTTTTGCCAAAGCAACTTGACCAACACATTTGGCAAAGCTTGCCAGGTTTGTGTGATGTATTTAGGCAAGGTTAATATCAATTCAATGCGCAGCAGTGTTAACTTGCCTATAGCAGCAGTCATATTTTGACTATTTGACAACTACGTACTTCAAAGAATCCAGTGATATTCACAGGACAGTTGTATGTAGGACATAACTTATCAAATTTAGAACATACACAGGGTGCGATATTCAAGAATGCCATTCATTTTCTCCCACAAGTAAAAAGGCTTAAACCTGAGTTTTTTCTTTGGGCATGTAACCAACTACTAAATGATGACACAATTTCAGTCTATTACAGAAAAGTTATTAATAGGCCAAGTCATGGGATTAATTAACAGAAGGAGTCAACATGATGTCAACAATGAATAATTATTACTATTATTACTATTATTATTAATGATACCATCGCCATTATTACTATTAATATATGGATTGGATACTTGAATATCACAATTAGTCAAAATACACATCCCTACAATTGTTAATGTATACGCTTCATTATTTCCTGATGTGCTAAGTATAAGCCTATGTATTAATTCACCTTGAAGTAAGCATTAGCATAATACAAATTCATTCATTACACTTATTTATTTGGGTTCTAAAGTAATACCCTTTATGTATATCTCCTTTGCTGCTATGCAGACTCCTGCCATTGAGCCTATTTTGTCAAAGTTTCAGAAAAGACTTTGGCGCTATGATAAAAGACACTGTTGTGCTTTTTCTTTGTCACATTTCTGTGTGGCAAAAAAACTTTACTGGTGTCATTTTAGTCATTAGCCTCACCTCATCCTTTGATGTTCTGTGTTCACATTGACTCTGAAAGGTTGAACTTAATTATTCAGGCGGGGTTTGCAAAGAGATCTATACAGATGGCAGATGCTCTAAAATATCACCATTATGCTGCTCATCAAGCCAGCATATATGGCAGAAATGCATGCAAAGCAGACGGTTCGGCATAATGAAAGGACAAGCCATATGCATTCAGAACACAAGCTCCTTCCAAACGGCCTGACAGGAGGAAGAGCACTGCATCAAGACACAGCACTCAAAAGTGAACAGGGCTAGATTAAAGAAATGTCTCTCCTGGATAGCATGTTCTTCTGCTATAGCCCGTCTAACCTATTGTTTTTTTCTTTCTCTTTCTGTCCCTCTTTCTTTCTCTTTCCTCTTTCAGAGGCAGCAACGAAAAACAAAGCGAAAGGTGAGTTGTCTTCTCTGTCTTTGCATCCTGATGATTTATGTTGAACACACTTCCCAATAAACAATACTCCGATCGGGCTCCTCTTATCTCCCAAAGGAGCTGGGATGCATTTACATAGTATCTGCCTGCGGGAAGGCAAAGCAGGGATGTTTGATAAATTGGCCTGGGGAATATCCATTATGAACCGAATCAGCTCTGTACACTTTTTTTAGCTTTACAACTAGCCTGGTGGCGTAGTCGACTGCGCGAGGAGAAGAATGGCACTTTTGGATTGCAAGCGGGGGATGATCTGAGTTGTTGTTGTGTTTTGCAATCTTATAAGATGAAAATCAGTTTGGAGGATTGCTTACAGGCTTGTTATTCTGTCTCTTCCTCTCAGTTTAGTCATTGCAGATTCATGCTTCTGGTCAGGCCCACGTACAATCTTCAGTCTGACTAATGTTTTCAATTGCAGTTTAATTACATACCTGCCATCCAAATTTAAGCCCGGTATCATAAATTGACAGCTCATTTTGAATGAAGTAGTTTTGTGATGTCACAAAAAATCGACACTTTTACATATGTCCACTAATATACTACTACAGTCTGGCCCACCCATTCACATTAAAGTTATAAGGAGTGTTTCAGACTGGAATGCTTATTGAGTTTGTCACAACAAAGGGTAGCCAATCAGAACCACAGTCATCCCTATACAGTGCAGTGTAAAGTCAAAGACCACCTGTCAAATATTTAATCTCCAGCCAGTTTTTGTTTTTTAGTTTTCTGGTTTTTAACATCTGGAAAAAGGCAGAAGACATATTTTTAGCAGAACTTACGCAGACCTAAATATAAGTAAACTAAATATATATCATTTTCAGTAAAAGCTTTGCCTTTTTTTACAGCTTACATTAATTGCAGGACTCTTGCTTTTAGTTTTTCTTAGAAATCTGCAGGGATATTTTTTCCACACCTTCAAAGTTCAGTTTTAGAAGTAGCATTTTCTGCTCCTGATCCATGTAATGCAAATTACAAATTTAATCTCATCAGTCCATTAAACCTTACTCCTCATCTCACATGTAAATGATGGATGGTCTCTGTCATTTGCCCAATACTGTATATCAGTTTTATATCAGGAACAATAATAAAGAAAAAGTTTGTTTAAGAGATAAAAAAGGTTAGAAAATACACAGGTAAACAAAATTATGACTGTTGCTGGTGCATAAACCCAAACACAGTCATCTTCCTCAGGGGGAAAAGAAAGGAAAAATGTAGGAAATGTGCCCTTTAATTCAACACTGGTGAATTTACGTTGTACACATTAGCCTGGCTATCTAACAGGAGAAAACAGTGTCAGTTTAGAAAGAGCATTTCTACAGGCTGTATTCATATACCAGGATATATCCTACTACTTTCAGCAAATTGCACCTCATGCTCTTCTAGGGATATGAAAGCAGTTGTTGATAAGTTGAGTGGAATTGAACACAACAGCAGGTCATCTCCAGCAATACAAAAGCTCTCTTAGCTTTATTTTGCACCATGTGGTCTCATGAATAATATATCTTTGTTTTCAACACTACATGGAGAGGATTTTTTGAATGATTCGTCTGAATGCTAAGATGTCAAGAAGCAGGACAGTCAGCTTTATGTTTATTTGAATAAGGACAAGATTCTTGGGTGCAGCTTGCAGTCAGACTTTAATAGCTTGATCAGAATGGCATGTATTTTAATATTTATTTTCTGAAAATGGATTTAGTTCATGGTAATAGGAAATGTATCTCAGAATTGCTATATTGTATGATTCTGTCTGTCTGTGACCCTCTCTCTTTCTCCATTTTTCTCTCTCTTCCATCCCACTCCCATAATCAACCTATATGATGAACTCTATCCCATTGTGTTCTCCCTTTGATGTTGGAGTATCTCCAGCACAGACCCCAGAGTACCTCTAGGCTGTAAACCATCAAACTTATAAATAACTTACAGGCAGGAGACAGTGTCCATTATCCTTTTTCTCCATCCAATACTGTTCTATAGAAAATCCATATCTCAGGTAATGGAAAAAATACACCAGAGATCGTTGACTTGGAGCATGGGGTCTTCTCCATTTTCTTTTCAATGGAATCTATATTCTTGATTCAAAACTGAGATAGGCATATGTAGTACTCACGTTTGGCTAGTGGAATTACAATTTCAACGTCACTTTTTGGTACGCAAGAGACTCATGATATGTTCTCCACTCAGTGATTCCACAAAACAGAGAAAGTGTGTGAAGCCTGCCACCTTTAACTCCCCTTAAAAGGCTTTTAGCACTGGCCCAAACTGCACTTTTGGGAAGTGTGTCTGGGTCTGGCTGCATTTTGCGGGGGTGTCTAGAGTGCTTTTAAACCACTGAGCTATTACAGTTCAGCTGCATGTCATTGCTGTGTCTAGGCACCCACTCTTTAAAGGGAGAAAAAGGCACTCAAGGGCTTTATGCTAAGAGGTGGGAAATTCATTCCCTGTTCTGCTGACTCTTACCACCCATGGCGATAATTTAGCCAGGAGGACAGTACGCAGCCTTGGCGCTAAAAAAGATGTGTGTGTGTGTTTGTTTGTGTGTGCACACCAGCTCTGGGCTCACCACTGTGTGAGCGCAAAGCTCTGAATACAATCTGGACATTCCGCAGCAAGCAACAGCTGCTGCTCAGCCTTACATGCAGACAAGGGCTGCCTCAATACCAGAAATTTTATCACCAAAATGATACTGTGGCAAAAAAGTAAAATGTCAGGCTCAGAAACACAATAAAATGTGTGCCCTGGTGTTCCTACCCAAACATAACATTCCTAAACAAAAAAAAAACAAAAAAACAATCACATTCCTTTTTTCTTTTTACATAGGCTATATGTAGGCCTATTATAATGAAAAGCATATAATTGTCTAAAATGTCTTTGTATTTTGTGGCATTAACATTAAACTTCACTGTAACTAAGGGGCTGAGCCCAAATCCTGTAAAAAAAAACACCCAGACCATTATCCCTCCTCCACCAAACTTTATTGTTGATTTTGGTAGTTAGCATTCTCCTGGCATGGTCTGTCGCTTCATGGCTGAGCTGTTGTTGCTCCCAGACACTTCTTTTTCACAATAATAGCATTTACAGTTGACCAGGGCAGAACCAGCAGGGCAGAAAATTCAGAAAATGATTTGTGGAAAAGGTAGCATCCTATGACAGTGCCATGTTTAAAGTCACCAATCTTCTCAGTACAACACATTCCACTGCCGATGTTTGTGTGTTAGGATTGCATGGCTATGTGCTTGATCTTATACACATGTTAACAATGAGTGTGGCCGAAATCCCTGAACGTAATAATTAGCAGGGGTGTCCACATACTTTTGGCCATATGGTGTAGCTATAAGCCCCTAATAGATCTATGCTATCTAAGCACAAGCAGACCTTGTTATGTGTCTAATGCAGAGATGAACATAATGAGGTTTATGTTGAGAAAACATTTATAGTAAGCTCAACTTATCTCAATGAATTCATGAATTTTGTAGAGACAAAAAAGCTGGATATGCTATAATTGGAGCTACCTCCTTCAGCCACTGACAGTCAGCTCTTGAAATACTGCACAGCATAAAATCATACACTGAAAAAAGCATGCAAGACATTTGGGAGTTTGGAGGTAAGAAGGACTGAAGTGAAGTAGATAAGTGTGCTTTGGTCCAATAAATGAAATTTTTAAATTCTTTTTGGAAATTATGGATGTAGTGTCCTCTGGGCTAAAGAGGAGAGGGGCAATACCACTTGTTATCAGCACACAGCTAATAAGCATGCATGTGATGGTATATGGTATATGGTGCATTAGTGCACATGGGAGACTTGCACATCTGTGAAGGCACCATTTATATTGAACGATACATAGAACTTTTTGAGCAACATATGCTGCCATCTAGACACCGTCTTTTTCAAGAAAAGGCCTTTCTTATTTCAGCAAGACCATGTCAAACCATATTCTGCATGTATTATAACAGCTAAAATAGATTGGTGTACTAAACTGGCCTCTCTGTGGTTCAGACCTGTGATCCATTGAAAACATTTGCTGCATTATGAAACAAAACAAATATGACATAGGAAATCCTGAACTTTTGAGCAGCTGAAATCCTTTACATCCTCAGGCAAGGACGAAAAAAACATTTCATTTTCAAAGCTACAGCAATTGGTCTCCTCAGTTCCCAAATGCTTACAGAATGTTGTAAAAGAAGAAGTGATGCAACACCGTGGTAAACATGCCAATGTTCCAAATGTTTTGAAACGTGTTGCTGGCATCAAATTCAAAATGGGCATATATTTTTCAAAAAACAATAAATTTCTCAGTTTCAACATTTGATATGTTGTCTTTGTACTATTAGCTCGTTTAAAGAGCTTCTCTCCCTCTACTGTGCACTGTGGATGTGGATGTCTGGTTCATTTGGGCAGCATGTGCTGAGCTCTTTCTGCATAATTTGTTAGCTAATCTAATCTAGCCAACAAATGATAATGTTGCTCAAATGATTTGTCATCCATCAAAGCCACATAGCCTCAGTACTATTAACTAGCAAATGCTAACAGTGCTTGCATAACTGTCTAAGTTCCTACTTCCATTAAACACTAACACTTGCCACCGCAGTTACTGTAATCATTCCCAGCTGAACTTAAATTTACCTGTATAAAGCCATATCTCTCACAGATTCAACGTCCAACTTCTGGCAGAAAATAAAAGCTTTGAAAAAGAACAGCCCTGCTGCCATAAAGTAGTTTACATTACCAAAGCTATGCCACTGTCAATCACTGTGTATCTTTAGCAGCCTGTCATATTCTAAAGAGAATATTAACAGTGAGATGGGGGCATATAAAATAGCCTAACATGCATTACACTGTGTTTAATACATAATAGACTGTAGCTTATGTTGTTTCTAGGATAATGAGGTCACATTCTTTTCACCTGTATTTAGAAATGCTAATGAGCACATCTCTGCCCATTCGGGTCAAATTAGTATGCACAGATTTGCCTATAGACAGAATACAATGTCAGTGTAGTATTAGACTATTTAAATAAAGAATTGAAAATATTCAGTTAAATTCAGTGAAATATTTACCACCTTCAAGTATTGAAAAGCACTGAACTTTTGATGTGCAACATCAGATGAGACCACTTCCAGCTGCACAGTGACTCAGAAAGGACATATTTATCATATTCAACATACTACCGCTGTCCAAAAAAAATATTACCATTTTTTTACATTTTTTCTATGTCATTTGAACATAGCAGCTGCGCTTTATATTATGTAGAAATTTCATTATGAATGGATCAGTAGAAATGTTCCAAAATTACTTGAAATAGGATCTTTTTACATTAACTTGCATTAAAAGTTATGAACATTTTTGCCTTTTCCTGTAAAGTTACTACTTTGGAGATACATTTTATTTTTGGGGAGGTCTATACACTGAGTTATTTAATAATAAAATGTAACATTTTATGGGGGATAGTAAATTCCATTATATATGATTCTCAATTATTTGATACTTTCTGCATGTTCCCTCACATGGAGGGGTGCTTTGTGTCTTATGAATGTTTAATTAAAGCCTCAGGTAGGTTAAAAGAAGATGGGTGATTGCTTTGATGCTCTGAACTTGTGGGCACTGTCAAGCTGAGATGAATCAAGCACATTTTTGACAAGTCATTAAGTTGAATTGATTTATTCTACAGTAGTCATAAGCAACAGTAATGGAGTCTTGGCTTTTATATAATTACCTATGGATTTTCTCATATCTGCTCAAATTGAATTTCAAACGGCTGTCACAAAGTGGGAGATAGTAAACAGAACAGGCACCACGATATTATGTGTGAAGTGTTTTTCTTCAAGTTATGATCTTATTGCAGTATCCTGCCATTGTGCCTGTGTGATCTATGATGATCATATACAAAATCCATCTTAACCGTAATCTGCTGTGAAAGCTGGTGAGAGCCGCGTTCACTTTCAGCACCTTTAAAATGGCTGCAAAATGTAGCAACAAAAAACTCTGTGAAGCACTAGAGAAACTAGGTTTTAAATCAGGGTGCAGAATTTAAAGAAAATTGTTGGCTTTTCTATAAAGAAGGACCTTTAACTTCACTGCCAACCCTATTCTTAAACCCTTAACTGTCCGAGAGCAGTGGATTCAGGCTTCCATGAGAATAACTTAAGAATACTCCAGTTTCCATAGTTGTCTGTGTAGTTGAAGAATGATAAGCCTCTAGGTTGTAATAAGCCTGGGAATTGAAGGAGCTGACCTTTGATGACCTTTCATATGAGTTCATTTATTCATTTAAATTCGCCAGTATGAGAGCCTATTAAGTCAGAATGACCAACACCACAATAGCAATGTCAAATAAGTAAGCAAACAAACAAATGATTACCAGACTAAAAATAAACAAGTGTTAAGTCCAGTTTCTCAGGACCCTCAGTCAATCCACTTTTTGTTCTATTCCACTTCCCACACAGCTTAGCCAGTTAAACAAGGTTCATTACCTACACAAGCTGTGCTCGGAGCTGGAACAGAACAAAAGAGGACTGGCTGGAGGTCATTGAGGACTGAAGTGTAGATTTCTGGCCTAGATGTAGACTATTGCAAGCCTAGAGGCTATGTTTTAAAACAAATGTCATCTTGGCCTCACCCAAAGTAAAGGCTAAAATAAAGCAATAAACCAGAAAAGGCTGTGCATTACAGTGATTTTACACAGTTAAGGGGTGTTGTTATCACAATGTGAAGCAGAGTGGCCTCTGAATAATTTATTATTTATAATAACCACTATAATCAATTCTTTAAAAATACAATGAGGTTGGTTAACAGTAGATTTTGTTTGCATAACATTTAGCCTAACATAGCATAACATGATCAAAACAATAGATATACAGAGAGGAATTAAACACTAAATTAAAAATCAAATTAAAAATTAATCTAGGTTAATAAGGTGCCATTACAGGAGAGAAGTGCAGTAGAGCTAACAGTGTTTTAAACTGAGCTGAAAGCTGCTCAAACTGAGACATTTTAAGCCTGGATTTTAAAGTGTCTAGTGTCAGGGCTATTCTAATGTTGGTTCCACTGAAGAGCAGCATAATAGCTAAACGCTGCTTCTCCATGTTTAATCTTTACCTTAGGCAGGACTAACTGACTAGTTCCTAATGATCGATTTCTGCTCGGCTCATATCACTGAAGAATATCAGATAAATACGCTTGTCCTGCACCATTAAGTGATTTATAGGCCGGTGATAGTACCTTAACGTCTATTCTGTAACATACTGATAGCCAGTGTAGGGATTTAAGAATGGGGTGATGTGTTCCCTTCTTTTCTCCTAGAAGCTGCATTTTGAAACAACTGTACCTACACTACAGTCTATAGTACAAAGTACTCACGCAGGCAAGGCCTAGCCAAACATAAAGACTACATATTTTATAGGGTAAAAAAAAAATCAAGCTGCAAGATTAAATTAAGTAATTGCAGATTCTTTGCTCGTTGACAATAATTAACATCAAGCTTTACTGGCACAAACTCAGGACGAATCTCTTCCTTTGTCACTGCTGAGGCTGAGAATGAGGGAAGACACAGCTTTAATTAAATTCTAATGCAGACACCTTGCTTGTGAAAAATGAGAAACGTGCTACCGTAGCGCCGTCGCAGGACGAAATAGCCCAGTGGTTGTTCTAGATGAGCTTACCAATTTAGCTAGACATTTGCAATTGTCTGCGTATGTGACCTGAAAAATTATGGCATCTCGATGTCCCTGGGGAGGACGCTAGCCCCTGTCTTCCCACTCCGGGCCTGCGCTAAGAGAAGCCTCCAGTCCTAATTAAATATAACACATCCTTTCCCACACTGGAAGACTCGTTCCCCAAACATGTTGGCAAATAGGCCACACATAGCCAGCCAATTAATTAAAAAGTGTCATGTTGCTGCATTTGCAGTGATTAATAATTAGCTTGTCAACTTTGCGCTGCGGTCGGTCGGCTATGTTCCTTTCTGTGCTGTAGTTTTTCTCTACTGCTGCTGAACTTGTATTAGGCATCAGTGTTAGGTATTTTTTTTATAGACCACACTGTTCTGATATATCAGCAGGACACTGCCCTCTCTCTAAACTGTGTCAAAAATCTGTTGAGGTCTTTATTATTATGTGAGTAGGAGCTATGTCCATTTGTAAAAAGAATTAGTTCTTTGCTGAAAATGCTTGGAATGTCTTGACGATATGATATTTCGGAAAGTAGTCTGTCATGAATTGGACATTCTTTCAACCTAATAAACTGAGTTTGACCATTGACTGTGTGCATGTGTGTACATGTATGTATGTGGTTGTATTTTGTTTGTATATGTGTGTGATTGTTTTCATAAATAAAATGTCCTGGGCTAGCCTGCATTGGTCCAACAAAATGGTCCTGACTTTTTAAAAAAAAAATCAACTCATTTTCTTATATAATATAAAAAGCTAAAAGCGCAAAGCATTTCTTTTTAGTTACGGAGATAAAGGTCATGGTCAAACTGTCAGAGTACATCCTTCATTTATTTAATTTTCAGTCAAAATGGGCACTGAGTACAAGTTATTTATTAGAAAAAAAAGCAGAAAGCATACTTCACAAAAAATAAACAACTAAATAAAAACAGTATTTAGAGAGTATACCCTTTGCCTTTTTAAAGCTTTCATTCTTTTTAAGAATGTGCAATATTTGCTTTCAGTTTCTAAACTGTGAAAAAACTGTCGGGATATTTTTTCACACCTTCAATGTTCAACTTTAGAAGTTGGTTGCATTTTCTGCACAGTACTGTAGGTAGGTACACACAAGAGGTTCTCAATCCTGGAAATCTACCATCCTGCAGAGTTTAGCTCCTGACTGATCCAGTTATTTAAGGTCTTCAGGGTCATCTGACATATTAGAGTCCGATGTGATAATTCTCCAGGACAAGGATTAAGCACCTCATTACATACAATGTGTACTGTATATACTCCCCTGTTATGTACCATAATATACACTCACCAAGCACTTTTTTAGGAACACCATACTAATACTGGGTAAGGCCTCCTTTTGCTCTCAAAACGGCCTCAATCTTTCAGGCATGGATTCCACAAGATGTTGGAAACATGCCTTAGACATTCTTGTCCATGCTGACATGATTGCATCATGCAGTTTTTCAGGTGCGCTTTCATGCTTCCAATTGTGCTGCTACTAAAGAACACAGAACTCATTGTTGTGTTAATGAAACCAACCAAACCAAACAAACTTTTGCTTTGTGACATGCTGCATTATTATGCTGGAAGTAACCATTAGAACATGATAAACTGTGGCCATGAAGGGATGTGCATGGTCAGCAACAACACGTAAGCGATTCAAGCAATGATTGATTGGTATTAAAAGGCTCAAAGTGCACCAAGAAAACATTACCCACATCATTACACCACCTCCACCAGCCTGGACTGTTGGCAGCTTGAATCCAGTCCATGGATTCAAGCTGTTTGTGCCAGATTCTGACCATACCATTTGTATGCCTTAGTAGAAATCGAGATTCATCAGACCAGGCTATATTTTCCCAGTTTTCAACCTCTGCTTTCTGTTCCTGGCTGACAGAAGTGGAATCCAATGTGGTCTTCTGCTGTTGTGCATTCTGAGATTCTTTTCTGCTCACCACAAGTGTACAGAGTGGTTATCCAAATTACTGTAGCCTTTCTGTCAGCTTGATCCAGTCTGACCATTCTTTATTGACCTCTTTCAACAACAAGGCGTTTCCTTCCACAGAACTGCTGCTCACTGGATGTTTTTTCTTTATTGCACCAGTCCAAGTAAACTCTAGATACTGGAGATCAGCAGTTATAGAAATACTTACATATACTCAAATACTCATGTCTGGCGCCAACAATCATGCCACGGTCAAAATCACTGCACTGCTTTAATGCACTGCACTGCTGCCACATGATTCGCTAATGAGATACCTGCATGTTTTATTACACTTTTTGTACACCATATTTTTTACACCATTTGAAAATGCCAGCTGCCCTTAACATTGATTAATGATAAATGGACAAACAGAAATGGTACAAAATTTCTTGATACATTTACTTGCATTAAAAGCAAGTTAAGATGTTTAAGACATTAAGAATGTTTTTTTTTTTCCTTCTGTTACATTTTGTTCCACCAGTCTTTATATGTATCAGTGTTGGAACAAAACCTTGTATCTTAGAAGGACATGTACATGACACCAAGACCAGACAAGGTATAAAAAAAAATGTGTTATGTGTGTGTGTGTGTGTGTGTGTGTGTGTGTGTGTGTGTGTACATTAATACCAAAATGAAACCTTGCCTGTAAGATAATTAATCTTCCCTCTCTTCCCCAGCATGAGGGCACTTCACAAATACTGAACTTTAATTTTCCTTTCCCCAAAAAAGAAGGCTGACAGACATACCAATCACATAGAATTACAAATATTACCTCTCACATTAGATCCCATTTAATCTTCTGCTGGCTTGGAGCCTTGCAGCTAGCATGAAAAGGGAACTGATCAGATAAGCATGCTTTTCATTCCTCTGGCTTCACTCATAAGTGGTTAGTAGAAAAAAAAACACTTGTTCAGTTGACTTTCGTTCTCAAGGGCTATCAGTAGATCTATGAAGAAGTCATACTGGATATAAGTTGATGGATTTATTTAAAGCCGTGCTAAGGTCTGCATTCTACTGATATTAAAAAGTTTCACTTAGATATTGCCTCACCCTTAGAAGGTGCATTTTGTTATCTGAATCTTCAGCAGCCTCTGGGAATCACTACAGGCTTGGTCAAGAGCCGTGCTGTCTCTACCATGACACCTGAAGACATCCTGCTTGACACACACGTACACACACTCTCACTCAAACACACACACACACGCACAAAAAAATCATTCCTTTGAGCTCTGCTGTAAACTTTAATATAGTGGATAAAGACTGCACATCAGCCCAGATTGAAAATGGGAGGTGATATCAGTGGGTAATGAATTGAGATGAGACCTTTTCCCTCTGAGCGCTTTGCAGTTTATTTGTTAGCTTTTTGGTAGCGCCTGCAGCCTACAGTTTATTCTACTATGGTTTGCTCCACTGCCTTCTGGCCATTCATCAAGGCCTAGATTTCCATTATGTGGCTCAGTCAGCTGAAACAGAAAAAAGCTTTTTGGGCCGCATGGCTCATTCTTTCTCCTCCTGATTTCTGCTTCTTCTCAGCAGACACGTTGACGACATGTTGACTTTATGATAGCATGCTGTGATACAGTGCACTCCGTATGTATCGGAATAGGAAAGTGAACATTGTTAATTTTGCTGTATACTCAAGCTCTTTCAAATAAGAATTAAATGATGGGCACAAGGGTATTCTTAGTGGGTATTCTGGTGCCTACCCACATATCAGCACACTCAGATTTTCAGCTAACCTTAATCTGTCTATGCATGTATATTTGGAAATGGTTTGGAACAATGTTTGGAAATAGTTAAATGAGCACAATGACACACACACACACACACACACACACACATTTTCTAAACCGCTTATCCTTCTGGGTCGCGGGGGGTCCCGGCGGTCATTGGGCGAAAAGGCAGGAAACATCCTGGACAGGATATCCAGCATATCCAGTCCATATGTAGTATTTTCTTTTAGAATATTTGTAATACTTGCACAGTATTTGTTGTTTTGTTTTGTTTTTTTTTTAATATGTGCTATTTCTATTTATTTTCTAACAAGAAGGTGTTCCCACATTGCTACAGCTCTAGCTCTAGCTTCAGTAATGCACAAAAATGTAATGACCAGGGCAATAGAATAAGCCAGTTTTAGTCCACCAGGCCTCTGGTTTAATCTAGTCTAGTCTAGTCTAGTAAAATATAACATTACTGAACAATGAAACATATTTTTAGAAAGCTTCAGAAACATGACTGCAAAGAGTGACAAAAAATGAATCAAAAATAATAATAAAATAAATAAATTTTGACAACAAAAAGAATATGTGAAAAGAGAAATAATATGTGGCTGTATAATTATCTATACGTGTAAATGTAGAAACAGGATGCCATTTCTATAGCATTAATGCTTGATGTACCTAACTAAAAAATAATCATTTGATGGAACATTACACATGAACAAGGCAAAACCCTAAAACCAAAGGAAGGTTTTGGGGGAACGTTTTGGACTTTCCAAGACAAGTTTGTTGTACCCCTTAAATGGCCAGTGCTCACTAGCGGGCCCAAACTTTTATTAAAGACTTGTATAACATAACCTATCTCAACCAGTTTGTATTGAAATCCTTGTATTTACTGAATAATATGCCTTCGTTTGTAATAAGCCTGGAATTTTAAGGTGTTCATTTAAACCTTTCAAGACAATTTTCTTAATTTCTTTTGACTGACTTCAAAAGCCTCTCAAAACAAACAGCCTGGAAGGGACTGTAGAAAAGACTTGGCAAAAGATTTCAGAAAAAGATTTGTTACTGTTAATGTGGTCAGTGAATTGGAACCCTAATGTAGATTGTATGCAGGCAAAAAATGAACTTTCCATTCTACTTTAATTTACTTTCATTATTTTGTCCATATGCTCACATCTAGAATGTAATATCTGAAAACAGACAGTGCTATAATTCCGAATCAACAAAGCAGATGCTGCAAAATACCCAGAGCTAAAAGGTCACGTTCTTTATGAGGTTATAAAAGGTATTATTACTCCATATTCATTTTTTTTCATATTAATCTACTTTATTTAAGTGCACAGCACAAATGACTTTTTTCACTTTCTCAATACTTTAGATAGGAATGAAGTTTCACATCTTAAAAATGCATCATATTCTTCAGATGTGGTGTGTATGAAATCTACACAGGATTTATAGCATGAATAGCTGGACATAGTTGGAGTCCTACAACTGTTTCTTTTCACTTGCCTGATCAACAGTACAATTTATTATACATCTGATCTCAGCTCTCTGTCCAGGTACACTCAAACCACACACTTGCAATAGTTAATAATGCATTTTGATGCCTACTGAAGATCTGTGTGGTTCTCTGGAGTCTAAATAAAAGCCCAATAGCAATTACAGCCATTCCATTTAAACAGCCTATTTAAATAGGCTTTAATGTGTGAAAGCAGTGGGGTGTCTCACATACAAAAACACAGGGTCAAAGGTTCAAATCCACATGTGGTGCGCTAGGTAAAAAGATCAGGTCAGAGACCTGCATATTCTAAAATTCTTACCTTCCACTGTTCCTGCACCCTTAATTGAGGCAGGCTGTAGTGACAGGTTTTAGATTAGCTGGTAGAATTGTTTCTTCAAATGTATACATTTACATATGTACAGTAATTTGCAAAAGTGTCCACAGTTTGTTTATTTAATTTCAGTCAAAACAGCCATTAAATACATAAATAAATAAAGTAATTGATTTTTTCAGGAGATATTTCTGAGGAGATTAGATATAGGATATCTATTGGCACACTGGAGTTTCCTGTAATTTAGAGAAAATGACACTCCGAACAATCGTGCAAGACCTGGTAGACCACCAAAACAGATAAACAGGACCCTTTGAGAGATGAATCAAATCTACCTGTGTTTCTGTCCGTCTTTCAATGTGAAAAGACAACACAACGCTATGGGTCTGAAAGGATGTGTAGCTGTCAAGAAGCCGTTTAAGCCATATAATTATCTATATGTACAAATGTATTAACAGACAAAGGTATCAACACTGATGCCACAGAAACAGGACTCCACTTCTGTGGCATCAATGCTTTAAGTACCTACCCAATAGATAATGAGCAAGCTGGTTACTCTTCAACTGCACTAGCCAACAAGGAAAAGCAAACATAATGATGAAGCAAGCTCCATGTAAAGACCGGCCAGTATAACTAACCTGAAAATAACTGATGCTTGTTACTCAGTTAACTTACTGCTAGATGGGATATCTTGATGTTTGTTTAGGTGCAATTCATTTTGGAGTAAAATAAGAACCTATTTGCATTTGAGGAGTTGTCATGTAACTAGTAATGTAAAAGGGTTTAGATTTAGATTATAGGGTTTATATGACTTGCTCAGTAGCTAGTAATCTTTGATTGCAGAGCAAAGCAATGCCTACTTTTTGCAATAGCAGGGATGGAAATGGCCAGATATAACTGGGGAACCCTACTTGTTTGTCTGTTTTTTTCCCTTTTTTGTGAAATGGTGCATTTGCACCTATCTGAAAATATCCAAAGATGATTTTACATTCATAGATTTTTAATGAACCAGTAAATGTTTGTCAACTACATTTTCTGAATGAAAATAATACAAGGACACATTAGCTGAAAGCTTTGTTGTTTGTTGTAAACTTGACTTTACCTCGAATCAAATAACATTAAATACACAGAATAGACTTGATATTCAAAAAAGTGCCACCAAGCTCCGAGGAAACCAGAGAAAGACCAACCACTTTTAATATCGATTGTGAACTTTCATGGCTGCTTTTATTTTGCCTTACAAACACGCTGTGCATACTGACTTGGGAACAGCATCCCAGTGCATTATGTTTATATTTTCAGTGCAAGTCAATGTAACATGTTTCTGTTTTTGTTTGAATGAACTTCATAATGGATAATTGGTTACAAACAGGGTATTTCAAAAAGAAAGATCCCAAAGCCTGAGCCACTTTCAAGTGGAACTTGAACTGAAGAAAATACAGAAGTGAGTAGTCATATCGCACCACAACAAAAACAAACACAAAGAATTTCTTTAGGTGACAAAGATCTCAACTGCTCCTCACAAAACATGCATTAAGTGGAACTCAGTTTGAGCCAGTACCTGCTGATTTTGAGATGCTAACAGCACCTGTGATGAAGATGTTCATTTTTTACTGTCTATTTTGCATTGTATTATAAAATCACACAAAATTGATATGCTACATTGAATACTGAATCAATGTTCTAGTCTGGATAAATGTTCTGGTCAGTTAAATCTTGTGTGCCTCAGAAGCTTTCATGGTTAGTTGTGTGGGCCGCGAGTTAGAAAAGGCCAGAAACCACTAATATATAACATATACACATATATAACATATATATACACCAATCAGGCATAACATTATGACCACCTCCTTGTTTCTACACTCATTGTCCATTTTGTCAGCTCCACTTAATATATAAGAACTTTGTAGTTCTACAGTTAGAGACTGTAGTTCATCTGTTTCTCTGCATACTTTGTTAGCCCCCTTTTACCCTGTTCTTCAGTTGTCAGGACCCCCATGGACCACCACAGAGCAGGTACTATTTGGGTAGTGGGTCATTCTCAGCATTGCAGTAACGCTGACGTGATGGTGGTGTGTTAGTGTGTGTTGCGCTGGTCTGAGTGGATCAGACACAGCAGTGCTGCTAGAGTTTTTAAACACTGTGTCCACTCACTGTCCACTCAATTAGACACTCCTACCTTGTCAGTCTACCATGTAGATGTAAAGTTAGAGACGATAGCTCATCTGCTGCTGCACAATTTGTGTTGGTCATCCTCTAGTCCTTCATCAGTGGTCACAGGACGCTGCCCACAGGACGCTGTTGGCTGGATATTTTTGATTGGTGGACTATTCTCAGTCCAGCAGTGACACTAAGGTGTTCAAAAACTCCAGCAGCACTGCTGTGTCTGATCCACTCAGACCAGCGCAACACACACCAACACACAACCACCACGTCAGTGTTACTGCAGTGCTGAGAATGATCCACCACCCAAATAGTACCGGCTCACTGAGGGTCCATGGGGGTCCTGACAACTGAAGAACAAGGTAAAAGGGGGCTAACATGCAGAGAAACAGATGGACTACAGTCTGTAATTGTAGAACTACAAAGTGCACTTATATATTAAGTGGAGCTGACAAAATGGACAATGAGTGTAGAAACAAGGAGGTGCTCATAATGTTATGCCTGATTGGTGTGTATATATATATATATATATATCAGACTGTTGTCAGAACAAAACCTTGTATCTCCAAAGTGATAACTTTATAGGAGAAGGAAAAAAACATACTTTACTTTTAATGCAAGTCAGTGGAACCAGACTTTTTTCCAAGTCATTTTGGGTAAATTCTTTTGATCCATTTATCATGAAATTTACACACAATGTAAAGGGCAACAGACATTTTCAAATTACTGAAAAATGACAAAAAAGGAGATACAAGGTTTTGTTCCAACAGCAGCGATATAATATATATATGTAGCATTACACTAAAATTGTAGATTAGAAGTAAATGTCTTAGAGATAAAAAGAAGCTGCTGGTGTTCCCAGAACAGTGGATTGACCTCAACATTACTGAATGTGATTCAAGGGTTACTTTTTTATTGGTGAGAAGCAGAAAACGCAACTTCTAAAACTGAACTTTGGAGGTGTGAAAAAATATCCTGGCAGATTTCTTTAAAAGACTGAAAGGAAGCCTCCTGACAGGAATGGAAGTTGTAATAAAGGGTGGGCACACTAAATACTGAAAAAAAATACATTAAATTTAGTGATGATGATGCTCTTTTGAAATTTTCTGTCAAATATGTTTTCCACTTTTTTTCTTATTGTCTGTTTTAAAGGCTGCTAAAAAATACTATATTATTATTCTTTATGTATATCCCAATTAGCTTCCACAAAGTGGTTGCTAGTCTTCCTGGGTTCCACACAAAAGCAATTACAATAAAAATAAAGCAAACATCTTTACAATCATCCTGTACCTTAAACAAGACAAAAACAAACAAAACTCAGGAATAAATCTAATATTCATCAAATATTATTTGAATAGCTTTTTAAAGGAAAATCTACTTAGAATCTTTTTGATGTCAATAGAGAGCATATTCCAAGCTAAAAACATCCTATAAAGAACAGTTCTCTTCATACAATTTGATTGTGGACTTGGCACCACATACTGCTGCTAAAAAATACTGCTGAATATTTTAGTAGAGGAAAAATATGTAGTAAAGCAGACAATGCGTAAAACATTCTTAAAGCATTCTGGAGACTTTTTTTTGTAGAATTGAGACAACTGGCAAGGCTTACTTCCTTCCAGATATGTGTATTATGTGATCAGTGACCTAGATTTATGGTCTTGCTGACTGCCATATCTTGAGCAAATACAAGCCCACATAATCTTGGTAAGACAATAATGTATTCTTCTCTTCCAAGTTCTTTTATGTGACATATCATTGTGTCCTACGAGGAACGAGGCCCGGCACAACCTGAAAGCTGCATGATTAAGACTTCAGCAGCCAGGCTAAGCTTCCTGCACTTTAATGCTCTCTCTTCTACTATAATATTGATGTATGTCATTCTTAACTGATGCAGTGAAGTCCATATATTAATCCCAGTAGTATCAGTGCATTGGCAATCCACATTGCTACTGACCTGAGAGTCTAAATCCCATCATTTTCAGTCCTATATACAGTTATACTGTGTGCAAATTACTGATTACTGATTTTGGATAAGGAAATTATCTTTTTAGAGGTTCATTAATCTCTGATTCAGAATAAATTCTGAATCAGATGTTCTGCGCTGACTGCTGTTTTTTCTTATTTGTTGTGCTGCACTCTTAAAAATAAAAGTTTCGAAATGGTTCTTGTCTTGAGCATATAGTTTTTGGAAAAGAGAAAACTGAATTTTCACATTATTTGGAGCCTGTTGGGAGAACAAACTTATTTGGTTTATTTGGAAAACTTTTAAAAGATTCTTCATACTCAAATATTTCATTTACAAAAATGGTTCTTCAACTCACTAAACCCGAAGCCCACATTTTGCAAAGTGCATAGCTACCTTCAAGCCAGTCTTCAGAACGGTTTAAGCTACAGACATGATACACATGATACGCATATCAGAAAACTCAGCAGACCTGGCCTTCACTAGCTAGCGTGACATCATCGAGCTGTGACATCAGCATCAGCAAGTAATCCTAGTTGAAAAATCACTCAAATTCCTGATATTAGCGCTCTGCTTTTGGCCTTTATAGCCAGACAAAGGGTTAAAATAGCTGCATGATTCACAAATCACAGCACTCAGCAGACCCTGCCCTCGCTAATTAGAGTGATTTCATCCACCTGTGACCAACCATCAGACAGCAATCCAGCTTCAAAAAAACGCTGTTTAAATCCCGCATTAATGTCAATTTAAATGCCTGATTTGAATGCTTCACTGCACATGTTTGGTCTGGAACTTCTCCTCCTGTCTCCTGACTCTGAGTTTACTGCTGATAATCAGAAATTTACACATAATAGCACAGTTACACCATGAGAAATGTGAGGCCATATGATCTCCATGTGCTTCTGCTCTGTTTCTGCTAAGAGAGTGGGGAGGAGCGGAGTAACAGAACATAGGTTGTTTTCCAATCCACAAGACTAAGTGCACTTTAATCTTTCCTTCAAAATCAACAAAGCAGACACTAAAACATATTTTAACAGATAAATAACAAAAAAATGTGATCAATATCTCTCATTTATATTTTATCCTTTATATTTTTATCTCTTATTTATCTCTAATATTTATCAATTGACATTGATTTTAAGTATTAAAAGCAGCTGACAGTAACATACAACTCAATTTAAAATTAAAAATAAAGCCTGTCTTGTTGCATGTCAGAGTTCTAGCAGTCAGCATGAAACCAAGAGGACAAAAAAAATCAGTAAAAAAACATGGCTGCCTTATGCTAATATTTTTACTCAATAATAACCAATAGAATTAATCACCATCAAAATTCTAACATTTTTAGCTCACAGACACTCCAGACTAACAATTTCTGAAAAGGTATCTGAGGTGCCACTTGTTTTCAAGATCCATATAAGCAAAAATGTGCAATATTTTGCAGGCGCCAAGTACATTTTTATCAAAAATTAGCCAAATTCATACAGATATCAAAATTCTGTTAGCATTTACATGTCAAATAACGGCATATCTGAGTAGCCTAGGGTCTCCTGAAAATAACACCATTTGGCATGTGTGACTTTCCCATGTAAATACCTTATAATAGTTATTGTAATAGTAATTGACCAAAGAACAAAAAACTATGAAAAATTACTCTGGGATTCTAAGAGTTAAAGAACTATCACTTTTAGGAGGTTATCTTATGAGAACTTCCATGTAAATGAACACAGGTGCAAGTTGTAATTAACATATGACCAGTGCATTATAATCCCCTTGACATAATTTTGAGGAAATATATCAGTGTTTTGAAATATTATGTCAGCAATTTTACAATTTTAAGTGTATGCTGGTTGATTGAGAACAGTATGATTTTGAACTTGTGGTGAGCATATCATATTAACCATGTAAAGTGCATCAAAAGCTGTGTCATTTCTGCAGGGTAGCTTTAGTAATGCACACTGTAAATGAGAAGTTAGCTTAACAGAAATTTATGAAATTATAACTTAACTCAACTTGAGGACACCGGAGTTCACCCACTCAAACTTCTTAGTTTAGTCAAAAGTTCTCCTAAATCTCATTTCTAGTTTGTAGTTAGGTAAAAAATGCAGAATTAGTTTTTTTTAGCTGGGACTCTTTATATCACACAATTCCATCATGCATTTCCTCTCTTGGGCTTCCAGATGTGGAAACTGTGGGATCACTGGGGTTTAAACTCACAGTCTCCTGATGTTGTGATGAATTCCTGGACCACACTAGACTGATACAACATTACTTTTCAACTTCTGACTGGGTGAACTCTGGTGTCTCTAAGTTGACTTAACTAAAGAAAAGCAGTGTAAATAGTTACCATATGATTTCAATTTGAGCTGACTTTCATTTTTAACAGTGCAGGGATTGTGCAGCCAAAATAGTTTCAATATGTGCCAATTAATAGTCATTTGGAAAAGGTGTCAAAACGTTAGTTAAAAGGAAATAACTAATTAGTTCAGGAAATAAAATTGCTGAAAAGCAAATAACATTGCTCTTTTAAAATGATTTGATATCTTTTTCGAAAACAATTTGATTTCTTTTTCAATTTCCTTAATCAGATGGAAGTGATATGGCATTTATAAGTGTTTTTTTCCATCGAAAATAAATAAATATGTTTGATAAACTCTCTTTTTGCTGTCTCAGAGCAAACAATGACAGCCACGCTGGCACCAAAGGAAGACAAGTTTTACGCTGGCGGTAAATAACACACAGTCAGTATTTACTGTTGTAGTCATGTAAAATGGGAGTAGGTGCTTCGTTATAGGAATCTTCTAGTATTTTACGCTTTGAGAGGGAAACTGCACATGCACTGAGGCAAAAGTGCAAAAGAGCAGCAACTATTATTATGTGTGCTAAATGGCAGTTGCACTTGTTTAGTAAATCGCAACTGCCAAAATAGGGTTTGCGATGGAGGAAAACAGTAAATCTGCCCTTTACCCTCTTAAACCCAACAGCTTGTATATGAGCACACACTTCAATTCCTCAATCTTATAACTACATAACATGTCAGTTTCATGGTAATTACTAAATGATCAATTGTGGTTGCTGAATAATAGGTCTTAAGATTTAGCACATAATAAAAAGCCCGTAAATTAAGAGGTTAAGCAGACTTCCCAGAGAGAAGATAGATAATAATGTGGAGAAAATTTCTCCTCAGTTATTAGTAGAGCCAAATCCTCTAACAGGTAATCAAATCAGCACAGCAACAATTAGACTCAGGCCATTTCATACTATTAGGGCAGGAGGTGAGTCACCGTCTGTTGGCTGATGTTGTCTGCCTGGGTGTTCAATAATCAAGAATCTTTTTTCCATTTTCATTTAGGAGAAACAGCACATGGATACTTTGAAACTGAGACTCAATTTAATTTGGCCTTGATCTGATTCTGCCCCTCAGTGCTGCTTGCTCAGACTGTCAGACCGACTATTTAAAGTTCAAACCTCAGAGCTTGTGGCTTCCGCACTTTTATACCTCTAAAGCTCATGTGCCGTCAGAATAATGAGGAAAATAACGTATCCTCCACTACAACACGTAGGTAGGCATGTTAGTGACAGGTCCAATGTCACCTTCATGAGAGCAGGACAATTGCACATGCTTGTGGGAAGCCCAGATGAGGGCTCACTGCCTCTTGGAAAGTGTCAAAACAGAGGATTAACTCTGTGGTAATCCCATAGTCACTCTTACATGACCTCCAGGAATGATGCGGTATCACCACATTAATTCATGTGTATATATATATATACACAGAGGGATTGTGCTGACCACTGTAAGGCTATGAAGCAGTGGTTATGCTGTTTTTGTAGGCCAGAATAATGCGATTGGAACTGCATATTCATTAGCTCAGTGGTAACAGGGCTTCACTCTGAAGTCATGTGGTGGCTTAAGTAGAACAAAAAAGGGAAAGACAGAGAGAGGAGATGCAGCCAGAGTGCAATTAGGGGACTTCTCAGCAACACAAGGAGAACAAATGTGGAGTAAGACAGAGCAGAATCCACTGAGGCTGGGTGATTAGGCTGGGCTTGGACGTCCCCTATGCACCCTTTTCTTCCTCACACACACACGCACACACACACTTCGACTACTTCCCCTCCCCTCCCAAAAGAGAATGGAGACAGTCGCTAGCACGGATCGAAGCCCGCCGTGGTTGGGATTATGTGTCAATTTGCCACCCAGCTGCAGCAGTAGCAGCTCCCAGACGAACATGACTAGCTCTAATTAGGCCATGCTACCAATTACTGCTGATCCGGAGTCAGAGGAAGAGAAGGGATGAAGAGACAGAACCAGAAGAGTTGTGTTTAGCAGATTTTTCTTAACATAAATGTTGAGCCAAGTGGTAGTTCTTTTGTGTGCAAACATTTTTTCATTGTTGTTTTGTACTTCACACTCAGGGCTTGAGGTACTAAGCCTTTTGTGCCAGTTTCTGGTGCAAAGTGGAGGCATTCTGCCCATATGTTATATATAAGACTGGCACACAAACCTAAACATGCAGTATATGAGGCATGTGCATGCAAAAAATATTTCTCTTCCTCATGCATGTGCATTCGAGGGAGGGGCATGCAAAACACAGGAGGGTCACAACAAAAGTGGGCAGAGATATTTACACATGCAGTTAAATACATATTACTAATGTTTGAACAACTCACAGCGACCATTTTTGCATCCTCCACCTTTTAAAACCAGGTGTAAATCCGTGTTATGGTCTCAAAAGACGTTATAGACTTCCTTTAACAACAGCAGCAAACACAGCAGTTAGACGGAGGCACAAGCATTGAACACATGCTAGAAGAATTTTTCCATCAGAACACCACTATTTTAACTATATTATTTTACAGTGCCTTTTAAACTCTGCTCCTCACAAGCAAGCTGTTAGTGGGTGGGGCTGCTCATAGTTTGCATGACAAGCTGCTGTCTTAATAAATCAAATGTTATTGCAAGTTCGATCCCTGGTGATACTACAGCCGTCCGTGGCCGAGAGCCCAAGAGAGCACAATTGGCCTCGCTCTCTCTGGGTGGGAAGGATGCCCCCCCATCTCTCCCATCACCCAGCGTGATGCTAGTTAGCGCAGGCGTCTGTTAGCTGATGTAACAGAACTGCCGGTTGGTGCTTTCCTCCAAACCCATTCAGCTGTCCAAGGACGTTGTGTTAGCGGCATTTAGAAAAGATCCAGTGGTGCTCCACAGGTCTCAGAGGAAGCCTGTGCTGGCTTTTGCCCTCCTAGCGCTGATAGTATCATGTAACTGGGGGAGTCTTAACTAGGTGGTGGAATTGGAAATGACTAAATTCGGGAGAAAATTGGGAAAAGTTAATGTGGGTGCATTGTTTATGCATATTGCAGTAACATCAAGGCACATTTGAGTTGCATCTGCACTTGTATGTACATCTGGCCATGAGTGTTTCTGCAGATTTCTCGAACTTAGAAGATCCATAATGGACAGCAATGAAAAAATGCTGACAATGCCTCATTAATTATCATTTAAAAAATTAATAATAATAATAATAAATCTATCATGCATACCAACAAAAAACCTAGGGCTTGTCTCACAAAGCATGTTCAACTTAGACAGGGTTGTTGACAAGCTTCACATAACCAAACAAACACAGCCACAGCTAACTTTTAAGAAAGTGATTACCATCTTTCTCTGTTAACCCATGCTTAGATTCTCAGCCTATGGTTAATCCTTGTGTGCCTGCACATTAAAGTGTTATGTTTATGGTGAACAACCAATCACTTGAACCATTAACAGTAGCCGGCTTATTTTTCAAGGCAGGAAAAAGAAATACAACGCTGCCTCCACTGCCACAGTCTTAGTGCTTATTGGAGTAACAACTGCTTCATTTTAGCAATAAACATGCAGTATCTTTTCCATATGACTAAAACCACAAATGTCATGAAAAAAGTGACCCAAAACAGATCATCCCTGATAAGTCAGAAGCTTGACTCTGACTGGTTCAAGAGTTATTTATGATCTGTATTCTCAAACTTAACCTGCCCTGGAGCAAGTTAGCCATGGATAGTATTTATTGGATAGCAAAAATAAAAAACCCTTGAAGATCTCTCACAAATAGCGACAAAAACATGGTACAGATAAATATGTTGGAGTCTACTGTTTACTGCACTCTTCTTTGCTGCTGTAAGCAAGAAAGATTCCCATGTGTAGCTGAGTCATCATTCACATGGAAGATGCTAGAAGAGCTGGTGCTGGTCATAGCATCACACTAATTTACCTTCTAGCTCACAGTTAAAAGCACATACAAAATTAAAAAGTCAGTCAAAGGCAAATTGTAACACCAAAGGCTCTGCTGCTGTTTTTTTGGAAAGGACCTTGGCTGTTTTATTGTGCCTTGGGAAACATCCTTTCAGTTGAAACATGCTTGTTAGCAAGATGTTTTTGTAATAAAACCTAAAAGCAGTCAAAATTAGCCTAAAAAAAACAGCATCAAAAGGACAATGTGAGCCCCTTGAGGACATACCTCAATGTGCCCTTTGTTTATTATGTTAAATATGGAAAAGTATGAACTTTTCAAACTCCAGACTGCAGAGCTGAATTTCTTGGAACTACTCAGGTATACCTAATTTGCAGATAAAACCTCTTTAATCAATCACTAACATATAAGAAATAAAATGTTTTTATTTGTGACATTAGCAGAGTCAGCAGCACTTAGCTAGACAGAGAAATAGCCTGTTTGTTTGCTTTGTGAAGTTTCAAAGTAAGCAAGTTCAACCTTGTAGTTTGGCTACGCAAATGAGGCATACACCACATTATGGCTCATCTTTATGTATTCAGTCATATTACAGCTTGCTTAGAGCCGTGAAAAAGGACGTACTGGCACAATAATGTTTCCCCCATGTTTGAGCAGAGACACTTTTGATGAACACTGCCGCAGCATGAAATTGATTTGGTTGATGCAGTCCGTTAGGAGATGACATTGTGGGACAACACTGAGGCAGATTTCTACTTCAGAGTTTAACATTATCATATATCACTGCAAATACTATAAACTCGGCAATATTATTTGTTGTTGCTGTGATTGCCAGCACACAGCATGAGGGACAAGTCAGGAACAACCCAAATACTTGTAAAATGCTCAGTGTTAGATTGATCTCATGGGTTTACGTATGCTTATGACGTGCTGTATATTAGTATTGCTGTAATACTCATATGTCAAACACAAGGCCCACGGGCCAAGTCACGCCCATGACACACTACTATTCAGCCCGCATTTTAATTTTCTATTCTTGTTAGCCCATTTCACCCTGAGATGCACTACAGTCCCCAGCATGCACTGCAGCACAGTGTGCGTTCTGACTCTCTTTCCCCAACAACAGTCTATAGGCCAGTGGTTACACTAAAAGAAAAGATGCCTGGTGTCTAGTTCAAGCAAATAGGCAGTTTTAAAAAAAATCCTAAAACAGTTTCTTTTTTATTTAGAATTATTTTGAATAAGTATTCAATGTCTATTTTGCTGTTGCAGTTTTGGCATATTTTGAATAAGCAACGGCACGTTCAGGTCATGGCAAAATGTCAAGTAAAAATGAAATAAAAACACAGCTGGCCCACAGCTTTGCTGAGGTTTTTTAATGTCACCCTTTTAGTAGTTGAGTTTGACAGTGTGCTCTAATACATAATGGTAATGATGAGATCAATCTAAAATGATACATCTCTCAGATATTTGGGTGGTTCCTGGCTTTTCACTCATACTGTATAATCTGTTCGGCAAGGCTCTTGTTCACTAGGTCCAACTTCATTATGATGTGGAAAGATCAAAATAAACCAGGCAAAGGCAGATGAGGCCTAATTCTGATGCCAAGCAAATTCACGTGTGCCCTGTCAAATGTTCAGCCAACTTGAATTATTTCTTGGATCACCTCATAGACTTCATGACAACATGAAAACATTTACATGTTTGCCAATGTATGAAAACATATACTATGTCTACTCTTACTGAGACATAATATATGGGTAAAGCTTTATTTTAAGGAAGACAGTTTTTACATTTAGATAACATTGCACGCTCAATCATTTACTTTACAGGGTCTAGTGCATAATTCATTAATGATTTTTCACATCACAGATCTTCAATTATATATTAATACAGATCATTAATGCACAGTGAATAAACCATTTAAAAGTGTCAGAAACACTTTACTGAAATCCACCATTCATCAAGCTACACAACACCTACATAAGCCTTTCATTATAACTAGCATTAACCTATGCAGACATTAAAAAAAGCTTATTCCAAAAAGCATCAGTTGTCATAACACTTTCTGTTTAAGTCTAATGCTACTTTTATGCATCAGCAAAAAATCTTCTCCACACAAGCTGCAGTGGCCTAAAATGAACCAGTCTCAAGCAGGTTGCTGAACACTAGTGAATGGTAGATGGCTTGTGACTCATTCATCATCGTTCCCTCTCAGGCATGCCACCAGAGCTGGCTGTTTGCTCACTAACTGTGCTTGGCGTCCTTCACTGTGTTAGCCTGGAGTGTGACTTGCTAACGGCTTCACCTTCATCACCACAGGGAACACAGATTATTATAATTCACTGGTAGTACTAATTTGCTGAGATACACTTAACTGAAGAGTCAAGGAGGATTATAGACTATAAAATGTAAGTTATTAGATGCGCTGTATGTCGGTTGTCACTGTGGTTAATTTATCACCCACCTCTTCTCGTCCCACTGCAGGCAGCCAGGGGCAGTTCCCCGTCACCCAGAATGTGACAGTAGTGGAGGGGAGCACAGCCAACATGACCTGCCGTGTGGATTACAATGATAACACCTCCCTCCAGTGGTCAAACCCTGCACAGCAGACGCTCTTCTTCGGGGACAAGAAAGGTCAGTGTGACGGGATTGTTTTGAAAGCCTTTCTTCTGTGGATCTAAGTGTGCTACTATGTGAGGCAGCCGAGAAGTCAGTCATACTGAACCAAAGAGTGACTATATAGATATTTTATGGATGTATGACAGTATATAGAAATGCATTGTGTTAGACAGCATATAGATCTATATCTATATCTATGTATGAAGGTTGCAATTGTTGTTATTTTGGAATTAATACCACCTCTTTCTTTAAGACAACGTACATTGTCAGCTATCATACTATTCAAACCAATTTAAATCCAAAAATTGTTACAAATGGATATGCAGCATTTTGGAATGTGAAACTCTTTATATATGGTATTCAGTGCAGACCACTCAGTGTCAGAGAACACTCGTCATTCCTTTAATTTCCAGTCAGAGTGGCCATTAAACTTCAACAATTAACTATGGTTTCATTTTTTCTGTATTTAGTGTGCCCATTTTTTTGCCGTTGTTACAGCTTGTATTTTTCTGTCAGACTTTTCATTCATTTTTTCAAAAAAATCTGCAGGGATATTTTTCCACACCTATAAAGTTCAATCTTAGAAGTTAGTTGCATTTTCTGCTTCTCACGATCCAAATAAACACAAACACATTCTGTGATGTTGAGGTCTGGACTCAGGGGCGGTCAGTCCATTGTTCTTAGAACTGATTCATTTTTCTCAGTAAGGGCTTCTTGGCAGCTACACATCCTCTCAGAGTATTTTTCAGAGTACTGTGTATTTTTTCAGATATGAAGCAAGAGTGGAGCTTGATTTTCTCTTGTCTTTCAAAAATAGATTTAAGACAGGAAAAGCTTTAAATACTGTTTATTTGATGGTGACAGTTTTGGTGCTCCACCAGCTCTTGTGTGGTCATTAGGAGTCCCATTTCTCTGCATCTATTAATTATTTTTGGCCTCTAGTTTTCTGTTTAGTGGATTGTCTTATATGCAGTCTCTTCAGAAATGGCTCCTAAAAATTAAAAACTTGTACTTAATGGCTGTTTTGACTAGAAAGCAAAGGAAGGTCTTTGACTGTTTCACTGTATTGTATGTAGGACTGAATAATTTGCTGCAAATATCTACTGTGCTGTTTATATTACAAAATCATTCATGGATGCCAATGATTGTTACATTATTGTTAGTTCTATGCCAATTGTAAAAATGCAGAGATACTCTTTCTGGATCTTCAGTAGCACGGCTCCATGCCAAGATATAGGATGCAATTAGCTGGGAAGCAAAGTCCTAGGCTAATATGTGTACACTAGGTGAAGTTCATGGTGAGCTTTTTATGTCTGCAAAATACAAAGTCATACTGCCCTCTATAAACCCAATGGATTATCATCTAGTATAACTGCAAAATCTCAGAACACAGATCGAAGTTGTGTTGCCCAATGTGCCACAGGTGTGTCGAGTGTGTATAATGTCTGGCCTTTCCTGAGAACAAAACTGGTCATGTTTTCCTTGATACATTGTACAGATCTTGCTCAATTGAACTAAACTCATAGCGACACCTGCTAAAGCTGAGTGCAGCAACTTTGTAGCTGTGAAAGTCATTCAGCGGGAAAGTGAGAGTATTTCAAGCATCTCTCTATTCAATACACATTTCATTCACGCAGGTATGCAGGTAGCTTTTCAGTGTTTTGGAGGAAGTAATGTGGAGCGGGCTCTGACTGGGCTGCTCCGTCAGAATCTGGGCTGTTTCTCTGCTGAAAAAGAGCAGCTTCATTAGCCTGCTACAGGGTGCAGCACAAACACTGACATTTAAGGCTTTGTATGCGTGTGTGTATGTGTGTCTGTGAAAATGATTTCTCACATTTGAAAGCATGTATCGCCTCTCTCGTGCGCTCAGATCTTTGTTCCGCCATGGGAAATATACGATTCTCACCGCAACCCCCTTTGGTAGATAAGTGACAAGGGTGTATATTGGCAAAGTCTGCAGCTTTCAAATACCACTGCTTCTCTTCTTGGGTTTTTGCAAAGGAAACAGCTTCTGCAGTCTGTCAGAGCTTTCTGGCATATTTTTAATCTAAAGCTAAACTTGGCTGAGCACAACTCTGTGTGGCCTGTGAATTCACCTCAGCATTTGTTCATAAGAATTCTTAGAAAACAGTTGGTCTGAAAAGTGTGAAAAATCTGCAGGTGATTGAGGTTAGGGCTACAGACAGTTTACTGTTCAATAAAATTCAACAAAGACGCATGAAGAACTTTCAGATGGTCTCTCTAACAGATCATTAGTCATCATTACTTTATTGGCCTTGAATTGCAGACATTGTTAGGAATAATCGTGGTAGTAGTTTCAGCATGCGTCTTGTCCACAGCTTGTGTGTAGGTGCTAAATCTAATTTTAAGTTTGCAGGTAACCTCTTTCATTTGCCCTCTGAATTCTGGCAAGGTATAAAGAGCATAAGTGGCTCTCAGCTGAACTTCATCTTTACTTGTTCTTGGCACACTTTTCTCACACTAGAGGAACTTGAGCTTGCAAGGCTTTTTCCTTCTCTTTGTACTTTTAAGCATCCAGATGTGAGATGTTGGCACATCTAGCGCATTAGCCGTGGGGGACAGTGAGACAGAGTCCAAGAGGATTCAAAACTCACACTGACACACACATACTGGAGGGGACGGGTGGCCTGGCAAAACTTCTAGACTCTTTCAATGCTTGGCAACTAATGTATACCTCCTTCTTCTTCATAGACATGAGGACAGATTTGCTGTTGGTAAGGCAGAGTAAAACTGATCGGACTGTGATCTATACCACTGAGACATGGCGGCGCATTGACTGTGCCAAAGACTGATTGAGACAACTGTGCTTTTTAGTGGTGGAATATGAGGGTAATTAAATGGACAGTAGAGGAGAGTCCCGACTTGCAGCATGTATTGATGTGGTGTAAGACACATGGTGACAAAAAAAGATGCTGTTTGTTGTGCTGGCACCCTCACAAGCCCACAGGCAGCAGAAACACAACCTGCTGCAGCTGTCTTTTAGAGATTTATTCTGTCACGAACTTTAGAGTTAGAATCGCTTAGCCTTGTTTATCTCTGATCACATATGGTTGCCCAAAAAATTGACTAATTTCTTCTAAGATATCTTTGTAAGAGGGGACTTTTTAGTTTTATATTTATAAGTTCTGCTGATCTCTTTACATAAAAAATGAGGTATCAGTTGAGTTTAACTACTTACTGTCCAGGCCTAGCACTGTAGATTGAAATCTGAAGGGAAGAAAAACAACCAGCGTAGTTTTGTGCACCTGTAGGCCAAAAAATACGGTGTGGTAAATAATGTAAACTGCATCGTTTAAAGCTGCGTTCTCTGAGGGACTAAAGCGCCTTTGTCAGCACCAGGCTGGAGTGGTGAGCTGCTCCTGAGGGAACACTGCCCAATAACAGAGTCCACTCTTAGAAAGAGCAGAGATGGAGACAGCAAAAGCAAATGACAAAATGGTCACAATTAGGCCTGGGGATTGCACTTGAAGGATCACCACGCTGAAGTGGCCTCAAGGCCATATGGTCTCATCTCAAGTGATCTGTAGCTCCTGCACCTGCATGTATGAAAGGAGTATTTTTTTCCTTTGCTGCTTTTTCAGAAATCCAACTCTTTTATGTTCAGTTCAATTAGTAAAAATGAGTCACAATGTTGTTATTGAAGTTTTACAAACAGAAGCTGTTTACAAAAGTGCTCTTCGTTTCTTCCACATGTTGCCAGAAAATGCTACTGTTCAGAAATTTAAAGCAATTTAATTTGCGCTTATCGGATCCTGGTTGATTGGACAGCCTGCTAGGAACCCAGAAATAACATGAATTCCAGAGAAAATTAAAATAAGCCCTCGTCCTTTGCTGCCAACCTGTCAACCCATGTAATAAGACTATAATTAAAATTAGTGAAAGCCCCATTAAGATGGCAGCTATTTGTGCCCAATATTAATATCAATAATTAGTTGATGCATCACCATCCTTAGTTTTATATTCATTTCATCCATTTGCATGTTTTTTTCATATGCACCATATTAGTTCATCTGGAATGGAAGGTGCATTAGTCAGCAGCATGCTATTTAATCCTCCTTCGTCATAATTACATTTCTGCCCAGTGCTTCTGGTGCATGACATCACATATCAACATCCATAGGTACCGTAATAGGACTCACACAGTGCACATGGCTCAAGTGAATAATCGGCTTAGGTTATATTTGCTATTTGCTGCCTAAATTAACATCTGCTTAAGTCTACAGTCTCATTCTGCTGTGAATGGCTACAGCAGGGGTGCTAAATTGTGCTTTTAGAGATGTGTTCACCCCACAGAGTTTACTTTCAACCTCAATCCAACACACACAATACACCTACTCAAAGCACTCAGAAACAAGTGAATATCAGAGGGTGTTAAGTTACAGTTGGAGCTAAACTTTGTAGGAAGATGGATATCTGGGAACAGGGTTAGCCAACCATGGGCTACAAAATATAACGTATGCTACCCTGCAAAGACAAAGAGCAGAAACTACACCAACAAAGAAACTGCTTCAACTTTTTCTTGTTGTATTGCCAGATATATTGTATATGTACTCATTAATGAGATTAACTGGTGTGTATAATCACACTGAATTGCCAACTCATTAGGCACCTACATTCATTGGCCATTTTTTCAGAAACACCATTGTATACAATGAATATGAAAAGTCCACACACCCTTATTGCAATATTTGTGATATAAACCAAAAATTAGGACACACTGTGTCAGACATTTTTCATATAAATTATTCTTTACAACTGAACTTAGCAATTTTATTCCATTCTACCTTGTGAAAACATTCAAGCTTCTTTAAGTGGCCAGATGATCTCCTGTGTACAGCTCAATCCAGGTGATTTCACTGGTGTTGTATAGCAACGTTTCTGAACCTTGGTCCTGGAGACCCACTGCCCTGCAAATTTTTTTTTTGTTGTTGTTTTTTTCTGCTGCCAACACATCTGATCCAACTAATCAGGTCATTAATAATCGATTATTGAGTCAAAGTGGGCGGTGGCTCTTCAGGACTGTTCTATAGGATTGAGGTTTGGGCTCTTCTGTCCTATTTGTTTGTTTTGTTTTTTTGCTTCTTTTTTTGATTTTTTGATTTTTTTTTTTTAATTTCTCCTGAATTTAGTCATGTCCAATTCCATGCTGGACCAAGCCGGGAGGGTGAAGGCTAGCAGATGCTGGAAGGGTGAAGGCAAGCACAAATACATCTGAAGCCAGCCTCTGCACCTTTTGAAACTGCCCCTAAAATCACTGGACAGCTCAACGTGATTGGAGGAATTACTTGCATGTTTAAATAAAGGCAGCATAGGATTACAGCCAAAGTTAAAACTGGTAGTAATTGTCCGGCTTGTTTTTCTTGCTGTGATTTGCTAAAAATGACAGACATCTCTCAAGAATATAGGGTGATTCTAAAGTGGTGGCTAAATGAATGCAGGTGGTTACATGACATTCAAGGTAACTACTAATTGGCAGCATTAGCTTTCATTTATCCCTATCCTTGATGTGTTTTGTTTGGTCAGTTTCCATCGTTTAAGAGTGTATGTTCAGTACTTTCAGTCCACTGAAGTGAATGCAGCGTACTGAACACAAAAAGAGCTCCAATAGCATTATTCACTGGATGAAGAAAACATATGCTCCAAAAATGTAAATGTGCTTGAAATTCTCTGCTATTTTAGAATGGATTTCAATGAAGCAGCATTACTCCCAATACCTGAGCTTCTTATAAATAGCAATGAATTCAATATAAATCTCCTTAGTTCAGAAAACTGACATTCATCTATCTATCCATAAGACAGCTGAACCAAGCACCTAAGTTGCTCACCAAAACAATGCTGTTAGCATACTCTCTACTTCTCTTTGGAACATTCTGTTTTTTGGAACTACACAGTTCTAGCAAGCCTCAACCTGAACATAAGTACATGCCCCCTCGAGCAAGAGAAGTGGCAGCAGTAGCTGTTGTTTCATCAGGCTGAATGCATGGAGGATTTGCACAGCAGACTTCAAGCGCCTGCCTGAGTAAAGGGGGAGAAATGTGTTGTGTTGTGTTTATGTAATTAATCAAAATAAATGTTGCTCAAAAATTAATAAATGCATTATTTATTTAGCTATTACAAAGGAATGAACTGGGGAGGAAACAGAGACACTGCTTCATTGACAAGTAGGAAAATTTGTCTTACAGTAAATATAGAAACCTAACAAAATGCCATTGTTTCATTTCTGTCATCATCATGACAGTCTTAAAGGGAAAGAAGACTATAAAATGACTCAGCAATCTTTCACCATTATGTGGAATAGACATGCTATTATGATCCTCACTTGTTGTACAGGCCGGGTAATTGAATGTGGGTTTTAAATTGGATGTGTGAGGGGGATATACTATTGTTGTTGTTGTTTTTTAAACTTATTTTGCCAGGTGTGTCCAATTGTGTTTTTATTTTGGGTCATCAAAAGAGAAAATGGAAAAAAATAAGTATGAGAGAGTAAAGATGTGGCGAGGGGGAGGCTTCTGTCTGCTCCAGCTGAATTTCAAATGGCCTAAAAGGAATTATTGTTACTGCGCTGTTAGGCTTCACAGCAAACAGCACATCAATTTTAAAAAGGCAGGCAGTAACAGAAGCTGCTCTATGCAGTCCCACTCCATGGCACTGTGCAGAAAGCAGCCCATAAAGAAACACTTTTTTCCAATAATTAAATCAACATTTTGCAAAATGTCAGGAAGTGTGTTACGCTTTTTTTCTTCTTTTGGCTGTATTTGGCTCCTTCCCAGTTCTCTCTATTTTAACTTTTAAGTGCGAAAGAGTTGACATTTACCATCATGCTAAGAGTTTTAGTGACTTTATCAATCGGACATGCTTGCCTCAGGCACACGCTCTTGAGGTCACTTCAAGCACATTGTAGTAGGATCACAGAAGGCAGGATAGTTGATCTAGTTCGTAGGTCTGTTCTCTCACACAGGGCAAAAATGATATATTGGCAAATGAAATCATGTTAGATCTACTCAATGTATATAATACTTTACATTATGAGATCAGTGCAAGAATATGATTAATATGAATTAGATTATTTGACCTATTTCTAGATATTTTTACTTGTTTCAAGCAATTGTATCTCTTTATTTTGACAGCGCCCTATATACTGTATATGTTCTACCGCTGCTAAATTGTGTACAAACTATCTGGTGAAACGTAGTAAATTATTAACATTGTTAGGGTCACGTTTGGGATTAGGTTTAGGTTCTGGATTGAAATTTAGGTTAAGGTTAGGATTATGTTATAGAATGTAATATATTCAATTTACAATGACAACAAAGCCAAAATGATAAATCAGACAAAGCATCAGTTCCAAACAAGCCTATTCACCTTATACAGCAGTGCCGCAACAGTCTCCAGAGTGAGATTTTTCAGTTTAAAGACTAGATAAAGCACCTTTTGTTGATGCATCTTGAAGGTGGGAAGAACTACAGGCGGTTTGCTATGAATAACTGAGGGCAAGCTGCTTGATTTTTTTCCCCCGATAACTGGCTAAAGCAGATAGAAACCAGATAGCTAACACTACTGCTCTGCTATAAACTTGGGTATCATGTTTGTATATATTTATCTTTACATCAGTGGCTAGGCTAGCAGTCAGGGTTTCTTTATCACCATGAGGGATTCCCAATCGATGTATGGCATATTTGTGTAATACATGCTGGGTATTGCAGTGAGAGAACACTGATGGATGAGAATGTGTACAAAATCATGAATTCTCATGAATTCTCTTAAAGCGATGAGGCTGAGTGATGCAGAGCTGCGCTATAGACTTATACAGACAATACTAACTCAACAAATTACACAGTGTAGTGCTAGCATTAGGGTGGAATTCCCCTTTAAACATCCAAGGAGTGCTGGTATCAAAATAGTGCTACTGTTTTATCTAGTGTAGTTATTCTGTCTCATTGGTTTCTTAAAACATGCAAAATTATGGAAAAAAGATTTACTTCAATTACTTAAAATGAGTCAAAATCTCAATGAGTTTTCAGAGACTTAGCTTTAGCTTAGCAAGCTAGTAAAGCTAGTGGGAAGCCTATAGGCTCACAGATGGGCTGACATTTCAGCTCTGTGGAGAGAAAGGGCAAATTACTACACATGCAACCTGCAATTCTCTTACTGTACAGCCACAGAAAGGCAGAAGGAGAGAGAGAGAGACGACTAGATCACTCTCTTTCACTGACATGTCGTCCTTCCGGCCTCTATATCACTTGTGTGGGTGAGGCAACACCTACGCAGGGTCTAAATCTGACAACAGCCCACTCAGCAAAGTGCCAGTTTCAGCGTGGAGAGTCAGGAGGTGTGTGTGTGTGTGTGTGTGCGCATGTGTGTGTGTGTACATATATATTTGTGTGTATGTAACTTCCTGTGGAGGTGTTCTTCCTCGTTAAAAACTGTGCTAAAACTGATCTGCCTACCTACAAGCCAAACCACTTTGCTTGTGCGGCTCACTGGATGGAGACACAGATAAAGTAGACTTTCAGGCCCACTACATTCTTATGCATTATGTATTAGCGACTTATCCATACTGCAATGTCTGCACACTGCCCATGACATGGCATGCTCGACCACTATGGTGAATGTACCGCAAAAGTGCTCACATCCATCTTTCCTTAAAGCCATTAGGGGCAAACACTGAAAGGAGCACCATGATGATGAGTTACCACCATGGAAAAAATCAATGTGCACCATATGTCTCCCTTAGTGTTCCACTATTAATGTGCAGCCGGCTTATGATTCATCATGACAGAAAAGAACAAATTAGAACATTGCACAACACAACGTGATTTACCGATTGGTCTGTTCATGTCCTGTTTATGGCAAAACAACACCTGCAAAACATTCTTGAAATCCATTTCGCACTTCTTAATGAGAGATGTAAGCGCTATTTATTGCTATGTGTAATAGGCTCTGAATAACTGATGAGCAATTTTTTTTTCCATGAAATATGAGCCGGATAATGGAAGGATGTCATTGTAAATGCAGACGAAAGCTCATCTTCCTCCTTAAGACCTCGTAGTGTAAAAGGTCTGAAACATAGCATGGCTTTTTTCAAATAGAGGATTGTTGCGAGTGAGGTCGGATCAAGCTTCATTCTTTTAATACGTATCTCAAATGTTGATGCCACCGATTCCTGACATTCATTAGGGGCATTCAGCACAGACTGCAAAAGGTCAAATGCAGAGTGGGCGCTTAATTGGCCCAGGGCAATCAAAATGTTGTTATCTTCTAAATTACTGCATTAATGGACTCGTTAAATTGTTCATTAGCCAAGGAGATTCAGAACGGCACGGAGGGTGCATTACATTTTATGAGCGAAAATTCCATTACCATGCACCATAACAATAAACACACAATAGTCTATTTAGGGCTCTGACAAGAGTGCATTTACATCCTGCTTTAAATGTAATATACTGGGATACCTGTTTCCCCCTTATCACCATCTCTTAGAGTCAGCATTTGTCAGAGAACACATCCTCCTGTGCATTTCCTTGTATTAGCAGAGGACTGGAAAGAGTCCCTGAAGAAATGTCTACCCCCTCCTGTCCACTAATGATTCATGCCATACTGTATAACATCAAGGTTATCAGGACAGATATCCATGTTAATTTCTGTAGACCATGTGTACAGTGCAGAAAGTTATGCCATTTGTACAGAAGGAAATTATGCAAATCAAATATGATGAAGGAAAGCTCCTCATAAAATCACATCTCATGCAAAAAGGTCTAGAAAAATATTTAGAAATATTCCATTTATATTGTGAAATATACCGATATACAATGTGTATTGTGAAAAAAAGAAAATGAAAGGAAAATTTCCATCAGCAAAGTAGTGTGTGTGTGTATACATACATATTTAAGTTTTTTTAGGTTTAATTCTTGCATATGTGTGTATATATTGTATTTTAGCCCTTCATTCTAGCCTATGCAGATGCTGATGATCAAAGGAGAGTCGTGACACCTGTTAAGTAACACCTGTGTGACTACCTTTAAATAGCTTTAAATAGCAAAACATGTCCATCTTAATAAAAATAGTTTAAGCAGGCACAACCTATTACTTACTTAATTACTGTGTGGACATTTGCTGAGTGTGAAACTTTTTGAATTTAGAGCTCTGACACACTGTTAAGCACCAACAAGCGCAAGCTGAAAGTCTTTTTGTGCTGTACTCCACCTGCAACTCAACAATAACATATAATGCTTTGTATTCTACACTAAAATACTATAAACTAGCAGTGGTAGGTTGTACCAATTAATCTATATCTAATCTAATCTATATCATATATCAATATGTATTCAGTTACATGTTAAATTTGGAGAGGTTTGTGCTTTTACTCAAGTATATTTGTGAGGAAAGTAAGCTGCTTTTTACTCAATTCCGCTTATCCTTTCACACAGAATTCCTAATTCCTTTTTTGTGTTTCAGTTCTGCTTTCCTGTTACTCAAACTTCTTACTCTTGAGTTTTATTATTTTAATTCAGACTAAAGGAATCCAAAAAGAGAACCTGACAAACTTCGGCTTCTGTGCTATGCTAGCTGTTCTATGAAGCCACAGCGGTTCTTTAGAGTACTCGAGTATTTGATCGTTTGATGACTTATATAGGTTATTTGCCTCTATTCTATGCAGCGTCAGTTTCTTACTGTATTTATAGATGAACATCAACAAGTATGTTCCTCAACTGACACTCCTGAAACTTCTTACTGCTTTGAGAATAAACCAGCTGAAATCAGTTCTATGAACAGGAAGCAGAATGCAGGTGTCTTTTTATTACCATGGCAGTTACTTGACTAGTCAGCAGCAGCAAATGAGTAAAAGATGCGTCTCTTCCGAACACGTTTGGTATTTAGAAGCTTAAACGTCTGTGCAGCCTACAGTCTCCTCTCACATTAACAGCAAATGTATATTTTAAAGCTGTCTACCTTACACAGAGTTAAATGGATTCCTAATGGACTCATTACTGCATTAACAACAGCAAATAAAATGTTAAGTGCTGTGTGACATTTTAAAAAGTCTTCTGGTAAACAGCATTAACTCTACAGTCAAGAAAAGAAAATCTTAATTCCATTAAGTTCAGTGAGGTTCTGTATCTGTTGTTGATCAATCAGGTGCTGGATTGTTTAAAAAATGTGTTCAATATGACATTTAATTTGGTTGTGAATATGCAACGGGACAGATTCACAGAACATAAGCAGTATTAGATACTCAGGAGCTTAACATTGTCATTACCATGATGAGAAATTTTAAGCTAGGGATGTTATCAGTTTGGATTCAGATCCTTTAAGCTTTAAGGCAATAACGTATAAAAAGAATTTGATCAGGAACTTTTTTAAAAAGGCTGCATTCAAACAAAGGCGTGGAGTCAAAGAAGAAAAAAGAAACAAAATCTGTTCTTCAACTTGTCCCTGCAGGATAAATCTCTAGTAAGATAAGGTTCTACACTCTTAAACAAAGAAACACACATTAATTACTGCCAGTTGGTTGCTGTATAATTGCAATATCAATGGTAAACATACTCTAGGCATAAAGAACAATCAATGTACAATAGCAGTATACTGATGACTCTAGGCTCAGTTAGCAAATTACTGTAAATTTCACACTACATCAGTAGACATGGTAATAGCAAAGAAATTAAAATGTAATTTATTATGTTTTATTGTATTTTACTGTAGCTTAGTTGCCAGTGAGATGATGAATTTTTATGTTTTCTAATAAACTATAGTACATCGCAGTATTCATGTGCTCAGTTTTCAAGAGATTTGCAGCATAACTGTTTCAAAGAATTCCTTTTCAAATGTCTCACTTGTGCAGTTCATTTGTAATTTGCAGCCACTATGCAGAATTTATGCCTCAAAGTGGTACAATTTTGGAAGGCCTTTTTTCAGCAATCCCAACGATAGGCATTACCTTCAATACATCAGCAGCAGTGTCTGAAACACTCAGCTGGACATGCATGACCTTGCACTTGAGATGAGCTTTAGATTTTTGCTTTTTGTTCTGTTGCTACCAGTGGAACTCAAACCTTCAGGATGAATGTCAAGGGTCTGAAGCTCTAACCACTGTATATACACTGTACCCACCTGCAACTTAACAAACCACACATACAGTTACAAATTCAATTCCAAACAAGTTGGGACAGCAGATAAATAAAAATGTATTAATTGCAAATAAAAACAGAAAGCAGTGATTACAAGAAACCTCATAATATGTTCCCGAGACAAAAGAGAAAAGGACCATCCTGATTGTTAGTTCAAAAGTCATTTGAAGTTCAAAAGTCATGTCATGTATGGGGGTGTGTTAGTGCCAGTGGCTGGTTAACTTGCCCATCTGTGAAGGCACCATTAATGCTGAGGGGTACAAATGCATTTTGAAGCAACATATGCTGCCATCTAGACAATGTCTTTTCAGCGATGCCCCTGCTTGTTTCAGCAAGACGCTGACATGTGTTACAACTATGTGGTTTCATAGTAAGAGAGTGCAAGTGCTAGATTGGCCTGCCTGCAGTCCAGACCTGTCCCCCACTAAAAACATGTGGTGCATTATGAAGTGCAATATACAAGGAGGAGAGACCCTGGACTGTTGAATGTTATATTGAGCAAGAGTGAGGAAAAAATCCACTTTCATAATTAACTGAGCATTAGTTAGTGCTCTCCCTGCCTTGGGCTTTACATGTGTGCACATGGAAGGTCAGGAAGGACCCAGAACAGAGCCATTTTGCCCTAATGCAAATGGAAAACAAAATATTTTCTTTGATGAAGTGGTCCTGAATGGACAACAATTGGCATCTTCAGTTTCCAAACATTTACTGATCATTGTTAAAAGGAAAGGTGATGTAACACAGCGGTAAACAGGTCACTATCCCAAATTTTTTGGAACATGTTGCTGGCATCAAATTTAGAATAAGCAGATACACACAAAAAAAAAAAACATTGAATATCTTGTCTTTGTACTGTTTTCAATTGAATACAGGTCCAAAAAGATTTGCAGATTATTGCTTTCTGTTTTCATTTACATATTACTTATTGCACATAGCCTTGCAGTCTCAATAGACAAACGCTGACAGAAGAATGGGTCGTATTGAAGGGCTCAGTGACTTTAAACATGACACTGTCATTGGATGCCACCTCTGCCACAAGTCAGTCTGTAAAATTTCTGCTAGATCTGCCCCTGTAAACTGTAAGTGCTATTATTGTGAAATTGAAGCATCTAGGAGCAACAGCAGCTTAGCCACAAAGCGGTAGACCACACAAACTCACAGAGTGGGGCTGTCGAGTGCTGGAGCGCTCAGTGCCCATTCTCTGTTGAATCACTCACTGAGGATTTCCAAATTGCCTCTGGAAGCAACATCAGCAAAAGAACTGCACACCAGGAGCATTTAGAATGGGATGTCATAAAAGCTCCTGTGGGTGTAATGTGTACGTGTCCCAGTACTTTTGCCCACATAGTGTATATTTGTAAGGAAAAAAAAACTGCTTTTCAACTCAGTTTACACTAAGTTTCAGATTCCGTTTTGTGGTTTAATTTTGTTCTGTTTTGTTGTTTCGGCACCTGGACTGCTTTGGTGTTCCTCACACTTCTCTTTTATAAGTTTTAACGTTTTATTTTGGACCAAAATTATCTCTAAATTCAGTTTCTATGCTGATAAATAGTGGCTGCATTAAGGAGTTCTGTTCATGGGTCTTTTGGAAACTCTTTTTTTTTTTATCTGATTTTTATTTTTTTTTGCTTCTATTCAAATTAAGCTAAGCTACTTTGAATTTCAGCCATTATTTCATTAAAGTGACAATGCATTTATTTAAACTCTTCGTAGCCTTAAAAAGCAATATCTGGGGCTCCCGAGTGGCGCAACCGTCTAAGCGTTGGCCCTATCATCAGGAGATCGCGAGTTCGATCCCTGGTGATGCTACAGCCATCCGTAGCCGGGAGTCCAAGAGAGCACAATTGGCCTCGCTCTCTCTGGGTGGGTAGGATGGCCCCTCCCTTTCCCCCCATCACTCACCGCGATGCTAGTCAGCGCAGGCGTCTGTTAGCTGACGTAACAGATCTGGCGGTTGGCGCTTTCCTCCGAGCGCGTTCGGCTGTCCAGTGACGTTGCGTGAGCGGCAGCTCGAAAAGAAGCGGTGATTGGCTTCACAGGTCTCGGAGGAAGCCTATGTTAGCCTTCACCCTCCTAGCGTTGATAGTATTGTGTGATTGGGGGAGTCCTAACTAGCGGGTGGAATTGGAGACGACTAAATTGGGGAGAAAATCGGGTAAAAAAAAAAAAAAAAGCAATTTCTGTTTGATGTGGATGTCCCTCAGTTAAGCCATGCATTATTTGTCTTCAGTAATGTTGTTGGAATATATTTAAAGGAAATCTGTATGATTTACAAAACTGGAAGCAAACTAGCTTTTCCTTTTCAAAGATGAGCAAAAAAGAATTGTTTTTATTGTGTCCCAGCGTTTCACTTACAGAGTGCCAACAGTGCCCTAGTTAATGTAATAACAGACTAACAGGGAAAAAACGTTTTATTAATTATATTAACTCAATTAATCAGTCCATTTTCATTTCACTAGATGACACGTAGAAAGAGGTTATACATGGATTTATTTTACACCACCCACCTCTTTAAACTAATAAAACAAGAGTTTAAAGTCACAATTTAAAGTTGCTGAAACTTTTACAGTTTCCATGGCACTGAAATATTCCCTCATTTCAAGAGCTGACATTTAAACCAAGTCTTCATAACTTATGGACAATCAAAGAAGGCACATTCCACAGGAGGATCTGGAATATCTGAACCTATACTCATTTCTACCATTTTTTCCCTGCTGTACAATGATGAGATGAGAGCCTGTGGTTATAGAGGTCAAGATCCACTGATAGCATGTTCTTGAGCCCATAAGAACAAACAAAAAAAAGATGTATTCGTGTTCAAAAGGTTGCATCTAGTGCTCCATTATTTATTACCTTATTTCTAGGAGTGTACTGCAGATGTCTTAAGTTATCCACCAGAGTGTTGTGTCTTGCTGCAAGAATGCACTTTTTGTGAACCCACTTTTTTAGAGCATGGCCTAAATAAGTCTCATCTTAAGGTTTGATATAGCAAACAAATCAGTGAAGATAAGATGATCTTTTATTTTCTTCATTTTTTCTTATGTAACTGCTGTAACTTAGGATCTAAAATGTGAAATCAAAACTTGCTCTAGAATGTGATCTGTCGGATTTAGAGAGAATGCATCAGTTAAACTGTATAACTGGGTTTTAGGATCTCTTTAAACCAATGATCAGTGGCCACATGCAGGGGGGTGTTTACTGGCCCTAAGTGTTTCTGGATAGTGGCTTCCTGTCCACAACGAGAACAATAGGCTTGGATTCCTGTAATCTTCACTTCCTGCACAGACACTGACCATCCACAGGCAGCAGTTAAAGCAGTCTAATTGCACAGAGTGAAGCACTTGGCTTCTGTAAACGCATCAGTGCCAAGACCAATACGCCAGCTGCAGAGCAGACGGTAGCACACTCCTGGCCTCTCTCGCTCCCTCTCTTCAAGGAGTCTGATTAGAATGGGATACTGGACCTAAATACTGCTGCTGAGGACATGATGGTTTGGAATATTGGGCGGAAATGTGTTCCTGTATTATGTGAGCCTTTCCCTTCCCTGATGGTAAAGATAGTTTAGAGAGTATTTTTCTGTTTCTTGGTATTTACATTTATTATTTGCTCATAATGAGGACCTACAAACATGGAAAGCATATCTAATATTGTTTTGACAACATTGAAATGCATTCCAGACAAAATAACAATTAAGTATGAGTTATTCATTTTTACGTGTCAGAAAAAAAAACAGAATACATAGTTCTGAGAACACCAGCAGCTTCTATGTTTGATTTGCAAATTCTTTTTTTTGTCTATTTACTTTTCTCAGTAATGATTTCTTGGCAGCTATACATCCTTTCAGACCCATAGTGTTGTTGTCTTCTCACAGTGGAAAGCTTTAAACACTAAGCACTGTTTATCTGATGGTGACAGTTTTGGTGGTCTACCAGGTCTTGCACAGTTGTCCTATTTATCTTTTAATAATTTTCTGAACTCCAGTTTTGAAAAGTCCTGCTTTTTTTGCTTTGTTTCCTTTGAAGTCCCTTCTTGTTAAGGAAGTGGATTATCTTTTATCTAATCCACTCAAAAATATCTCAAATGAGAAATCTGAAATATGAATCACTTGTTCTTAAGGGCTGTTTTGACTGGAAATGAGATAAATGAAGGATAGTATCTGATTTTTGCACAGTGCTGTATTCCTCAAGAATAACATTATGGCTACTTGTCGAAGAGTATATATGTTTGCATCTATGATCTTCAGTTTTAGGTAGCTGTCTGGCTGCCCAGGCCCTAAGGGAGTGCTTGGATGTCTAAGATGCTGATATGAGATTGCTGGGGCCTTCATCGGCAGACAGAGAGCGAGCGGTAGAGCCTACAAGGTCAAACTGCGTGGATTTATGCTCTTCTCTAAGTGGTATAAATGCACAGAGGAAATCCAAAGGAAGTCAGATACCAACCATTTCATCATGTTGACTTCTTTAAGCTCCTGAAAAAATAGCTTTGTCGAGCACTGGCATTTCACTGAGATTGTGACAGATCGCGGCTAAGTCTGGGCATCTGGCTGGATTTTGATCCTTTTACTGGAGGCGAATGTAGAGGGTTTTTTTGCCAGCTCCTGTTGGCCTGTGTTGAATTGATAACAGTTGTCTTTAGGGTTATTCAACCCTTTGTGCATTTTAGTCCGTTGATGGATTTACGGTAATGTTGTGAGCTTAACCCCATTGTGTCAAAACAAGATATACCACAAGAATTCCACTTTAACTGGCATTTACTGATGTATATTTAGCAGAGGTGAGCCATGACTATTAGAGCTTGGCTTTAAATTCAGGTCAAATCTCAGTCAAAACATGAGAAAAAAAACATCTGTAGGATAATGTTTACCTTCTGCTAGTGTCCCTAAAAAAACCTGAACATTTTTTGACAGTTCTAGATAATTTTAAAAGGCAGTCCATTTTGTTGTAAGGTTGTGAGAGACATATTAGCCTATACTTTAACATGTAGCAGTTTTACAGTGACTCTTTCAGTAGAGAGGCCTTGTGCAGAGCTGCCACCGCTGTCTTCCATTCCTAACAACCCACTGATTAGGCTGCTGCTTGCGTTCACAGTCAGAGATGTATCTAGAATTGATAGAGTTGACTAGAGTTGACTAGAGTTGATTCCACTGTCACTTCTTAATTATGCGGATAGTTAATCTATCACTCTTGAAGTCCTGACCAATAGAAGAGCTTTTTTAGTTGTATTAACGTTAATCAGAGAAAATCAATTCCTTATTGACCAATTTCCCGCTGGGCATTTAAGAAATTTTCCTTCTTTTGTTTCCATCCAAAGCTTAACAATGAAATAAGAGCAGTATTGTAATACTTGCAGAGCTTAAATACAAGCATGATTCTGTTGAACAAAAATAAACTTCAAATTACAACCATGTATATTTTAGTTCCCTAAAATCATTATGCCTTCTCTGAAGGCCTAGACAGCCCTGAGGGTTACCCTCTGATATTTACTACTGGAAGCTCTGACAGTAAGTGGTATTTGCCTCTCCAGTTGACCCAAAACCTTTTATTTGACTGCTTTACCATGACCATTTCTGTTATGTGGGCTAAAAATGTTTTTATCATGTACTTTGCTTGTACTGAAGTTGTAATAAGAAATTTTAGATCATTGAATTAACAGCATCTCATCTTTAGTCTTGACTGAACAAGCATGCAATAATGTGTTTGAATACGAGTGAGGTGACAGGTTCTAGCTGACATTTTAGTGTGTCACTAGCCACAGAGGACCCTTGAAAACATTTGCTATTACATACACAATAAAACCTCTGCCTTTACAATAATGGGAGAGTAAACAGGTTTAAGCTTAGCTATCATGATGCAAAGATGCCAAAAAAAAATTTTACTGTTCCTGTGTATTTATCAGATTATCCAGATAAAAAAAGAAAACAAATTGTCTGCTCATGCTGTACTCAGCATCACATATTTAGATCATTACAGAATGATTAACGGTAATTCCTGCACCACATGAATTCCTGCAACACATCAGAATCTCCCCCATTGTGTCAAAACACGATGTACCACAAGAATCCCACTTTACTGATACATACTTACTGCATCTGTGGGTTAGCATGTTTCCATCATGTGCCTTGATTTATTTATGTCTTGCAAAGGCCTCAAGTCCAGCATGCTATCATTGTGCTGTTTGAATGAAAAGTGGCAAGTTTTCCACTCTATTCCAAATTTAGCCAACGTCTCTCGCTGGCAGCACAAACAGCGACTTGGGCCTCTGCTGGCTCGACTAGGCTTATCACCAACTTTGTGATGTTCCTTATGCATACATGTGTGTATGTGTGTGAGTGAGATTTCTGGAAACAACAAGGGACGGCGCGCTCTCATCCGCCTCCTCGTCTCTCTGTGTCTGAGGGAGATAGAAGGATGTGGGGCAGTGGAAGTGTGTCATCTGGTCCAAGGCTTTGATGGTGTGTGTCTCTGTGGGCTTCACTGCAGCTCTATCTTCAGGCTCGTGTGCAGTGTAAGCTCAGACCCGATCACCTTGCTTCTTGCCTTTATCCGCCTAGGCAGCTTTGTGCCTGCCAAAGCCCCCCCTGGTGTTTACCATTTCACGTAAACCCCTCCTATTCTTAGGCAGTCTCCAAACAGGTTTGATCCATCTTTCAGAAAGTTGCTATCTCGTATGAAGCTCTGTTGTTTTGACACCATTGCTTAACAGTAATGCTCATTTAAAGCTTATGACAGATAACTTTTTTCTCTTGTTCAGTTGATATGCTGCCGTTCGTACAGGCAGAAATGAACATCTCTGCACAGATATCCTCAGCTCTGGAGCATCTGCGGACATCAAAGACTGAATGTCAGCGTGGTCTCACTTAAACAAAGCTGCGCTGGGAAATTCAATATGTTTCATGGGATGATGTCTCAATGAGTCGCTGCTGAAGTTGAGTGGAAGCTTGAAATTAAGTTACAAGAAATTACGGGTTATTGAATAAAGACCGTGTTGTCTTTTGTCTTGAGTGAACAAGCAGGTGATAATGCATTTTAATACCAGTGAGATATCCAGGTTCAGTAGGGCTTCATAGCCACAGAGGACCCTTGAGAGCATCCACTATTATATATTGGCTGAATGGCTTGATATCCTTTAAGCTTTGCTGCTTTGATGTTAAGCTGCCATGAAGCAGTTTTAATGCTGCTGTATATTTATCAACAGATTACAAAATCACTTTGCAGTTCCAACTTCCAAATAAAAAAGAAATTACATTGTGCACTCATCCTGTAATTCATTCTGTAATTGGAATGATTAATAATCAGAATCATATCTTTTTCAACTCAGTGTTAACCTTTTGCGACCTACTGCGAACCTGTGTTTTAAAACCTATTGCATTTGGCTGCATTATCAATGATTGATATAAAGGAAAAACGCTCTAGCATCACTTCCTTTTGGTATTTCAGCATTTTATACAGCCTTCCTCAGCATTTCCTGCAGCAATGATGGTAAATGAATTAACATGTTTTTCTAGTTTGACCCTTTGAACCATAAGTAGTTGTCCAGGCTTGAAGCTCAGCAGCTTGTGCCAAAATCCTTATAGGAATGTCTGTTCACTCATCGGCTATGTTTGCAATGTCTCCAGGCACTTATTTCTAGCCATACATGACTAGACTCCTATCTTCTTGAATGGGGAGAGACCTAAATACTCAAAACTGAAGGTCAGATTACCATTTTAAGAATATATTTGAAATCACTGATAAAATCTGAGAAAAACCTCATGGTTAGTTTGTATAGCGTTTGGCTCAGTAATGCGCAAGAACATGTTTTTTGGGTTGTTCTGGTTACTGTGCTTGCACAGATCTCCACAATGAGGATGAGCTTTCCCCACTAGTGACACAATATCATCAACATTTCTCTACTTATGACATAACCAGCAAGCTGATTGGCTCTTTTTACTGAAGCGTGGGACTTTCTAGTGACCTGTCTCTTCCTTTATAGCATCTCTGCTCATGCTCTGTTGTTGTGATGGACTCTAATTCCACTCTAATCACTCCTCTCATTCGAATACTGCTTTTCAGTGGCTTTTACAGCAATACTCTTGGCACTCTTGAAAGACTACACAGGACAGTGCTTGCATGAGACCTATTGATAAGTCAATAAGCAGCAAACTAAGAAGAGCAACAGCACAGTAGAAAGCTCCAGTTCCCTTCAAGAGCCTCCACTGTAATAAGAATCCACAAGCTGTATGAATGAGAGTGAGAGGCTACTATCGCAGAGGACTTGGAACCCTTGACTGTACATATGATATATTCACTCATTGGTTAAAACATGCAGCAACTACTGCTCTCACTGGATGTCGGAGGTGAAAAACAGAAGCTATGTTCACTCTATGGAAATTACATGTATTTCATGTTCAGGTTCATGTCAATCTGGCGTTCACACAATGAAAATAATGTCATTTAATAATTGAAAGTAATAAGTACATTCTGATAAAGCTTATTGTGTCAATCTATATAAACATAACAAAATGCACTACTCTTTAAATAGAAAAAGTACATGATAAATTGTGATTAATTATTATAATCCTTCAACAGTCATACAAAATATATCTATAAAATATACATCATATCTATAAAATATATATCATTTGAAATTGACAACATATTACATTTTGTTGTGATTAAATTTGCTCTCTAACTTTAGGACACTACTATTTCTTGCTCAGTTGAATGGGAGTTTTGCCAACATTATCTATAGCTTTTCCAAACTAGCAACGGGCTTTGCATTCCAGAGCATGAACAGTTCAATGGCATATTTATGTTCACAAATTCAGTGGATGTTTTTATAGAGTGGCTAGCCCGTTCATTGCCCCCTTTCAATATGATTCATTATTGTTTGTTTGTTTGTCTGTTGTAGCATTGAGGGATAACCGGATCGAGCTGGTTCGAGCCTCCTGGAAGGAGCTGACCATCAGCATCAGCGAGGTGACTCTGTCAGATGAGGGACAGTATACATGTTCTCTCTTCACCATGCCCGTCAAGACCTCCAAGGCCTTTCTCACAGTACTGGGTAAATGTTCTCATAGATCACACTCTTTCTCATTAATCTGCTGCAGTAAGGTCAACCCAGCCCTGATGGAGCTAAGGGCAGCTGATGGAAGCCTCACTTTGGCAGCGCAGGGCCAGATGTAAATGAAGGAGTGTATTTCATGATGGTTGATGGAGCCCCCATTTGGGTTGTGAAGGCTGCGTTTTTAATGCTGTGCTATTATTAGCATAAGTAGATGAAGTATAATTCAGTGCCAGTGCCTTCGTACAGTGCTTTCTATCTGGGGATCCACAATAAATTGACTATGCAGTGCTCTGTCTTTTAGAGGTATTGCCAGAAAAGAAAGAATATGTGAGCTTATTTATTTATTTATTCATTTTTTCAGGAGTACCAGAGAAACCAGAAATTATCGGCTTCTCAAGACCCGCTGTGGAGGGAGAGGATGTCACGCTCACATGCATAACATCTGGGAGCAAACCAGCTGCCGACATTCGATGGTTCAGAAACGAGAAGGAGGTGCAGGGTAAGTAAATCTGCGTGAACAGCTGACTTATCCGTGCTCTGCTCATAAGTATATTCTTTCATAGCGACTGTTACCAGGTTGGACAATGACAGCAATAATCAAGCTAATCAACAGTTAGCATAGTGGCAAATTTATTGTGTTGTTTCCAACCTGCCTAATTTCAAACAGCAATGATAACATAATTCAGTGTGTTAACGTAGCCTTTCGAAACTAGAAATTCAATATTACAAAGTGAATATAAATAAAGTGCGCTAATACAGAGGGACTGCTTTACTATAAGATAATGGCACTGGTGTGCTGTGGTCATAGGCACAATGCCGAAGGTGATTATACCATTTCCCATTAGTGTTGATTTTGAGACAACGCAAAGCAAGTTTTCTCATAGAATGCCTTTTGATTTTACAATTAGAATGAACATAGTTTTGACAACATTCTTAAGCCTCATTTGCTATGCTAGCTTACATTTTTAGGGGGAGCATGGATAGGTCAGTTCAGCTCTCAGTTCAGTTTCCCTTGATTTTTTCATTTTTATACCAGTGTTCTTCACTCTTGGTTCTGGAGGGCCACTGCACGCTATGTATTTATTAATTAAATAGACGCTCATATCCACAGCAAATGGCAATTACATGGACAGTCCCTCTGGAGAAACTTGGGGTTAAGTGCCTGGCTTAAGGACACAATGGCAGTAGCAGTATTTTATCAGCTAGTATTATACGCATGACTTCTCGATTCACAACCAAATTGTTTGACCGCTGGGCTATCCAAGTCTTACTTGCTATGCTTATGCTCCAGAGTTCACATTTATGAAGCATCTCAGAGTGAGAATGCAGGTCATTTCAGAACCTTGTACTTTGTTTATGTTTTATTCCTTCTTCTCTAAAGCTACTATTTTGGAGAAACAATGTTTTGTTATAACAATGACCAAATCTTTTTGTTTTATTTGTTTGTCTTAGCATTGCACAAATTCATTTAGCCTAACCCTGAAAATATCAAAGCAATGATGCATGAAAAATAAGTCTAGCACTTTCTCAAGGCTTTACTTTGAAAATATGGTTGACATATGTGCTGTCAACTTCATAGTTTTAGGGTCAGTAAATGAGATGATAGTCATGTTACAGAATAGTGCAAAAAATTTTAGTGCACTACAGTAAAGTTTAAGAGACTAGTTAGGAATTATTTTGTCAGAAACGAGCACACCTACGTGGCTAAATATGGTTTAGACATTTCATAAGCAGTTGAACAGTCATGTTACAGCAGATAATAGTGATTTGACAACTGACAACTGACACTTGTTGGAATAAGCCTACGAGCCTAAGTCTATATTGATTTGTAGTTGTAATGAATGGCTTAAGAAAGTGTTGTGTACTTTTATGAATGCTGCCCTTCAGTATTATCATAAACTAAAGTTTGTCTGGATTATTTTCACCTGTATAGGCATCACCACCCAGAATACAGTCCTAAAGATGGCTAAATATAGTCCAGGCATTTCCTAAGCTGGCGAATAGTAGTGTTACAATAGATGATGGTGTTTTAGTGCATTGCGCTAAAGTCTAATAGAGTTTTTAGGAATTATTTTCACCTGAAGAGGCAAATCCATCCAGAATATAACCTTAAAGCTGACTAAATATGGTCAGGACATTTCACTAAGCTGCTGAGCTGTCATGTTATAGTAGATTATAGTGTTTTGGTCCATTAAACGGGTAACACTTTACTGCAGGGTACCATTCATAAGACTACATGACATGATATCACATGTATTTTAATGTCATTTCTTCTCAGCAAGTGTTATGACAAGTGACACTTGTTGGAATATGCCTATAAGTCTAAGTCTATATTTGTATATAGTTGTCATGAAAGGCTTATGAAGGTCAAGTAGCCTTATGGATGCTGCCCTTCAGGGCTAGCATTAATCTAAAGTTTATCAGAATTATTTTCACCAGAACAGGCAAATTCATGCAGCCTGTAAGCGATGGCCATGTAAGCAGCTAAGAATGGATCCAGGAATTTCACTCAGCACAGTCTTACACATAAAAGTGCCATGGCTCCAAAAGAACCCTTTTTGGCACTTTTATTTTTGAGAGTGCAGGCTAACACCAGGCAACGTTTCCATTTGTCCTGGTAGAGCAGAGTGATTGATGGCCTGAGACTGAGATAATGTCCCTGACTCAGAGATGGCATTCACGTAGCATGCAGTAAAAGGCCAGCACTGCACTGCTGCACCGCTTTCCATCCTGCCTCTCTGTCACTCAATCCTTTTCAAAGGAAACTCTCTCTCTGATCAGGTCTCATGTAGAGGAGTGGATCTGCTCTGTGGGACTGGCGTCAAAGCCCAACTAGAATATATAGGACACAGAGGGATTGAGAAAGCACACGTTTGGAGAACTGAAGTACTGTAGATTGTGACACATAGTTAGATATCTTAGGTGCCGACCTTTATCAAACTTCTGATGTAGGATATGCACGCAAGTTTTTGAAACTTTTCATGCATCTTGGGATAGATCCCCAGAGGCTGTGTCCCAAGGGGAGGAATACTTGTTTAGATAAGCAGTTTTGCTGCATTCTAATGTCAGCTGTGCCTGTTTTTAACTTGCTCATTATACGAGTTATTTCTGCAGGGTGATGCGCCTGTACTTAATTAAAATAGTTGTGTGGAATCAGTCATCAAGGCATCTCTTTTCTTTCTCTGTGAAAAGAAAGTCATCGACTATTTCTCGTCTGTCATCTGATCTGGCTCATAAAAGTGGGTGGTGATATCAAAATGGAAGACAATTTTGGAGAACTTCTGAGGAAATAATCCTAAAATAGAAAGTGTGAAAGAGGTCTGTTGTGGAGGTAGAGTGTGAACATACAACTTCTGTTTCATTCTGTTGCACAGTTGCTCCACAGTATGTAGAGTAAACAACATGGTATAAAATTAGTGCATCATCAAAATTTAGGATTGTTTTAAATAACGATCATGACTAGCTGTTTGTTAATTTTACTGCAGAATAAATACAATCTGTTACAGTGATGTAGGTTCTATAAATGCATGCAGCTCAATAGAAGGCATAATCTCATAGCAACAGTTCCTTATACAGTAGAACTTTTACAGTTCTGAAAAAGTGGTCAATCCCTTAAAGTAGTGTTGGATGCAGTGACTTGTAAAGATGGCATTCGAATGACAGCAATGATACTGTTGGAGGAGGGGATCCAGAAAGGAGGCGAGAGATGGAGCTGAGCCTTTGACTGCCTCAATACTGACAATAACAATCATACATCAATTTTATAGGAATAAGAAAACCAAAGCTTTCAGTTACCTTCTCAGATTAGGAGAATCAAAGTCTGTCAAAAGAGTGGATTATAAACCCTCAGCGGAGTTGAAGTAAAAGAAGAAAGGTGATTAAAAGCTAATTTTGTGTATGTAGCCTTTTTTTGTGGAAAGAACAAACATTCTTCACATTTTTGTCCTGTTTTTGCCATTTCTTCACACTGTAAATAGGGGTAAGTTCAAACCTATTGAAACCTTTATGTGGTATTATATATCAAAAACAATCTTAATTTACATTTACATGACTGTTTTCTAGTCTCTATTAACCCTCGCTTTATCCCTTAGAATTAAACAGGCTGTTTTTGTTACTATATGTAAATGATTGTTGATATATGTAAATGATCTCTGTTCACATGGGCTGTCCTGCATTATACTGCAATCAAAAAGCAGCCTGAAAAACGACTTCAATGTAAATGGTTCTATAGAACAACAAAAAGGGTTTTTTATTGTTACAAGCTTGACATCATAACAATTGCAGAATCTTTTTTGGTAGAAATTCCCCATCAATCCCATGAACCATTGAAGCATGAAGTCGTTCTGTATAGAACTCACTCTTCTAAATAGAGCCATTCCCTTTACTAAAGAACCCTCGAAGAACCATATTTTTTAAGAGTTTATAGTTCAACTTAATGTGGCTCATGTATAATGGAACAAAATATATTTAATTTATAACAGTAAAATATGAAATCCCTTCTTCTAATAAGCAGGATGTCTATATAATTGCTGCTGAATTTACTGTCCATTCATTAAGTCCTTAAGTTCATTAATTCGTTAAGCTTCTCTCAGCAGGGCTTCCTTCTATTTCTAAACTGCAAACTGCTTTAAAGACTTCAACACTTCTGGTTAAATAAATTAAGTGATTCATTCCAAAAGTATGCAACTATCATTTAAAATCATATTGACAGCTTTTGAGAAGCTGCCAGTGATTTTAGTGCAACTGAAATTTTAACTCTATGACAGTGAATCAATAGATGTGCCCACCATGCTGCAAACTGCCCACTCACAGACAAACTTGGCCGCCTCTTGTTTACAGACACTTATCTAGATGGGAAAGATGTCAAGAGTGTAGAGGAAAAAAAGACAGCAATAAAATCAATATTTTGTTATATGGCAAAGACAAGTTTTGGATGACAATTTCAAGGACAGCAGGGATTTTTATTTGCCTTTGTGGTGTGGGAGCTAGTGTGTGTGTGTGTGTGTGTGAGTGTGAGAGAGAGAGAGTGAGAGAGAGAGAGATCCTCATCCGTATTAGCTGGTCAGGCCATGCATGTATTGTGTGTGTGCTGTGTGCAGTGAAATGTTTGGAGGAGATCCTCCAGGGTGCTGTTTTCGCTCAGCCGTTCATGATTTTGCTGAGCCATGGCTTTCATGGTTGGTGGATAGGAGCGTCTCTGGAGTAAACCCAGGACACTGCTTCTGTATCATTGTCCTGTTCTAGTGCCCCTTGACGAGTAGGGGATTGGCAGTGGTGCTTTACGCTCTCTGAATAATGCTTTCTTTTTCTCCACTTACACTAACTTTTTTCTTTCATTTCCACTAACTTTAAGAATAAATTTCAGCTCAACTAGGGAAATAAGAAATGTTCCTCTGGAGCTTCGAAATGTATTAGGCCGAGGCCCAGTTGGTTTGTGGAATTGCAAAAGTTACCGCTCTGTTGCGCTTCTGAATTGAAATATTGGAGTAGAGCAATGGTCTCCAGCAGTGCAGTGCCCCCTTCCCTGCACGTTTGTGTGTGTTCTGTGCTCAAACACCTGATCTGACTAATCAGCTAATTAACCCAGCCATGCTCCACCCACAAACATGTTCTTACATAGCAGCTGTTGTGAGGTTGGACAACCTTTACAGAATGTTGGCAAAAATCCCATTCGACCTAATGAGAAACTGTAGCACACTTTATTTGGAGTCACAGCATAATGTTGAGTTTCCAGTTTAAAATGATAAGGTACTTTGCTGAACTATGCTGTTGTATGTGAACGAAACAAGGCAGACTGCAAGCAAAAACAATGTGTGTGTGTGTGGGGGGGGGGTTATGACCAGGGGGGGTGCACTACAATGTAGGTAAGGCATTTTTTTGTATGAGTATGAATTTTAACTGCATAGTTTTTTCATTTAATGTGTTGCCTAACAGCTCCGGTTTCCTCCCACGGTCCACATGAAGTCTAGCCAATTGGATACGCTAAATTGCCCCTAGGTGTGTGTGTGTGTGAATGTATGTGTCTGTCTGTCCGCTTGCGATGGACTGGTGACCTGTCTCCAGGGCTACCTCTTGTTTTCTACCTCCACCTAATGACTGTTGGGAGAGGCTCCAGCTTCCCCCGTGACCCAGAAGGATAAGCAGCTTAGAAAATATGTGTGTGTTTGTGTGTGTGTGTGTGTGTGTGTTGCCTAACATTGCAAATATGAGAAAAGTCCCATATTTTTTTCCAAGTATGAATTTTAACAGTGCCCTGCGATGGACTGGCGACCACGACCCAGAAGGATAAGCGGTTTAGATGATGGATGGATGGAATTTTAACAGCTTAACATACACACTCATTTAACCACAGTTATTATATTATTATATTATTATTATTATTAGTAGTAGTAGTAGTACAAATACATAGAGTGTTCTATAAATATTTTAGTTTTTAATGAAATGAAATAAACTTACAAGTACAATTATATGGGACGTTTATTGTGATAGCCTTGGCATTCCTGTTGAACACCATGAGTGAAGTTTTGACCAAAGAGAACAGTTTCATTTGTGTTCTTAGTGGATTTGCTTGATAATTCCATTTCCAATAAGTAATATATTCCACTATGTCACGAATGAATCCACTAAAGCAGATTTAAGTAACTATCAGTCAGAATCAGAATAATAGCTAAGTTAGTCATAGCTAAATTACAACCATGGCCATTCACCATGTGCAGCATTTAAGCTGTGTCAGGTTTTCATTTGAATGGTTCCTCTCGTACGCAGTGGTCTATTTTTGCATCAGCCTTAGCTGATTCTATTCAGCTTTTGTTGGGTAACCAGCCACAGTGTCTTGTGGGTAAAGATAATCTACAGATCAGATGTAACAGGAAAAAATAGTAATAATACAGTGTACATTTGTAGATTTTTGGACTAGTTTAATGCTAATATTCTGTAGCAACAGTTGCTTTAGAAGTACGCATTTGTGGGTGAAGTGTGCATAGATCAACTAATAAGCCCTTCTTCATTTGAAGTGAGTGTGTTAGAGAAGGAAAGGCACTAGAACATTCTGGCCAGTAGTAATCCAGGATCAGGATTGGGAATCACTGCAGTAGAGAAATCGATATGGATTCCAAGCTAAGGATCAAAAGAAAGACTGCTAATGACCTTTGGGACAAACTAATGAGACAACTAATGCATTTTCATCTGTGTTTTTATGGCAGGTGTGAAGGAGGTGAACGCCACAGGCCGGTCGTTCACAGTGAGGAGCACCGTACACCTCCGGGTAAACAGAAATGATGACGGAGCAGCATACACCTGCAGCGTGGAGCACATAACTTTGAATTCAACTCCTCACCAAGTCACAGAGGTGCTGGAGGTCCACTGTGAGTAACTGAGTGTACAGCTGAGCTCGAAGTAGCCCCCCACATCCCAGAGCTTAGTCTTAGCATTTAGATGAGTAACGCTTTCAGATGTGCAGCAAAAGGGTAATTCATGCCAAAAAACAGTTTTAACAGTGCCATAGTTCATTATGCTGCAAAAGAAGATTTATTCATGTTTACTTAAGAAAGCAATTAGATGAAATGTGGCACCAGATGGAAATTAGCAGGGCAAATGATGTTTTGTTTGAAACACTTGAATCATCTTTGGTTTCTCTTCTTACATTCTGAGGAAAATTGCCCTTCACTTTATTCTGTTAAAATCTCAATAGTGCTGAGTTAAGGAACTATTATGCTTCTTGGTGTACATTGCGGTCTATATTTCCCTAATTGCCTAGATTTATATTCTTGTTTACCAACTGACCTCTCATTTTCACCACAGATGCACCTCAAGTAGAGATTGTACACTCTTTAATTGTGCCGCAAGAAGGACAGTACTTCAAACTGGAGTGTGTATCCAAAGGCAACCCATTGTAAGTCGCTAATTCCTCTTTTTCACTAATTAAGAGGAAATTCATTTGTTGACCCTGAATTTTCAGTTTAAGGAGTAGAACAAGTAGAGGAACAAGAGCCAAAAGACACAAATAACAATGGAGACCTTTACTGTTTTATATTAAAAAGGAAGCTACAATGCTAAATCAGATCTTGATATTTAGGAAAGTTTTAGCGTGTCACGTAATTACAGAGAGACATAGTTAGCAGGTAAGTTGAATTCTGTGACCTTTCCGAGCTGGAGTTCAATAACAGCTCCCCCACAGACTGATAATAAAGTGGAAGACTATAACTTTTGCAGAGGCTTTAGTAATGAAATTGAACCAATCCTTTAACACAAAGATAAAAAGTCATAAATACATACATTTTTGAAGGTTGATGCTGATTGGAAAAGTGAAATAAGGGCTGTCTGCTGTTAGCCATAGTTTTAATGTTCGGCAGCACCAGCAGTTCATAGAACAAATTCGTAGAACTCAGCAAAAGTCAGAGACCACGCTTCATTTATTTAATTTCCAGTCAAAATGGTCAGTGAGATTCTCAGTCATTCTTATTCATTTTTTCAGCATCAGGAAAAAAGGCAGAAAATTACACAGAAACCTCAACAACTAAATATAATATAATTTTTCAGTGCATCCACACTTTGTCTATTACAGCTTTCGTTCTTTTCAGGAGACTTGCTTTCAGTTTTTCAAATAAATCTGCAGGGATATTTTTACACACTTCCAAAGTTCAGTCTTAGAAGTTGGTTGCATTTTCTGCTTCTAATAATTCAGGTAATCCCAAACACATTCAGTGATGTTGAGGTCTAAACAGTCTATTTCTATGTTATTTCTCTCAAAGATGAAAGCTTTAGGTCCTGTTTATCTGATGGTGACAGTCTGGTGGTCTACCGGGTGTTTTGAGGGAGCTCCATTAAAAATTGTGATAATTTTTCAACTCCATTTTTGAGAACTGCTGTTTTTTTTCTCACTGATCTTCCTTTGACTCTCAATCCTTATGCAAGTGGATTATTTTACATCTAATCTCCTCAGAAATATCTCCTGGAAAATTAATAACTGACACAAAATGGCTGTTATAAATAGAAATTAAATAACTGAAGGCTGGTCTATGACTTTCAAACTGTACTGTAAATAGAAAATAGGCCTACCTATTTGTCCCTTCATTAAAATTCGGGGTGTTTCTTCACAGTCTGTGGAAATGACAAAGAAAACCCATTCAGATTTTTCTGCCTGCTGAGTTCAGAGAACAAGTGGCACCTGACAGAGCCATAACTTGCACTTTTGTTGAGCATATTATGAAAGATTTTACTAAATGATTAGTCATGCTCCATTCTCACTTGTTTCCTTCCAATACCAATTATGTAAAATCAGGATATCAGCCAATACCAAGTATCGATCTGATATTCAAAATCTGTCTATCGTAGTGTATGGAATTGCTGGGGATCATTCTTCTGTGTAACATCAGACTGTAACTATCACATTCTAACAGTTACATTTTAACTAAAAAAAATAATTATGTATGACAAAATAGGCTACTGGATAATGCGCTGTTATTTTATATGACCATGACCCAAAAACAGTGTTGAACGTACAGAATGGAAAAGGCCAGTATTGGTGCAGCTGTCCAATACATTAGATCTGTGCATCTCTACAAACAAAAAATGACATAAATACCTATTAAGAAGTTCTTATCCATGAAAGAAGTTTGCTGCAAAGGCTGGAGCTAAATGTTCACATGCTTGTTATATACAGGCCTGAGCCAGTGTTATGGACAAAAGACGGCGGAGAACTTCCTGATGTTGAACGAATGATCGTGGAGGGCAGAGAATTAATCATCACAACCCTCAACAAAACAGACAATGGCACATATCGATGCGAGGCCAGCAACCATATTGGGACCAACAGCGATGAATATGTGCTGTTTGTATATGGTGAGTTATTTTCATACTGTTTAAGCTACTAATGGTGGCTTACAGAGCTGTTATTATTCTGTTGTATACCTCAGTCTTTCAATCAACCACTGAAGACACAAGCACAAATATGGGCACACGCGCACACACAAACATCTACCCACACCCATAACTCATCGTGGCCCAGTTTACCTTTATTTTTGTGTGTTACAAGGAAACAGGGGAAAAGTGCTGTTGGTTGCAGTATTTAATGGTGAGTTTGAAACCAAAGCTGGAGGAGAGATAAGTTGATCCTCTGATGCAGAAAGTGTGGCGAGAGAACATGTAATTAAGGCTTCACTACAAACACAGATAACATTTGTCAAGATAAAACTGGAAAGTAGGTGCGGAATATGAGACGTGGAAATAGATTCAGAAGCGTGGATTTTCATCAGCCCAGAACAGACCAGGGTCAGTCTGTTGGAGGCCACAGATTGTGCAGGCTCGTATAAAGATGAAACAATGACTTGTAATTTGCCTGTGCTCCATGGACTTAAGACATTTACTGCTCTTTTGATTCCATCTTTCTTCCCAAAGGTGATTATTCTCTGTGAAGTCAATTGCGTCGTGTGATTTTCTCTCGCTTGCTTGTTGTTCTTTGAACAGTTAGCTGCAAAATAGAAGGCAATAGCTGGAGGATCTGCCAAATGGCAGTATAAGCTGTTCCTGCCTCAATAGTCTGAAACTAGGCTAGACATTAGGCTAAATTAGCACTGTTTTTAGCTTTTTAGCCTCGCATATTTCTCTTTTCTGTTTCAGAGAGGCAAAACCTCAGGCTATTCCTCTCTCATAATATTTAAGAGGCATATTCACCCAGCATGAGGTTTAAAAATGCCAAAGCTGATGAAATGTTTCAAGTTATTGCATATCTACTGTTCAACCTTGAATGATGATACCACATTATGAACTATCTAATGTTTTACTCTTTTGATGGAACGTCTTAAGGAAAAATATATCAGTTTGACAGTGAACAAACTCTGGCAGCAGCAAAATGTATGGCATAAGACAGTTAAAAGGTATAGCACAGACAAGAAAGAACGACCTTTGTTGCTAAATCTAGCCAAAGGCATACCAAAAGGTTATTTTCACTAATTGAGAACAGCATGCCCATGAACGTTCTGACATTGCAGTGATCTGTAAAACTTAAAATAATTCCTCCTTGCCTTCATCACACATCAACAAAACACATCATGGTGTATACTCTCCTCTCAGCAACACAGAGACAGAGAGAGAGAGAGAGAGAGAGAGACCCTTGTTCACATTGCTCATTACCTTTGCTTCTAATTCATCTGAATGTCTCGCTGCGCCCCAGTGATATTTATCAAGTTCTCTCTCTCTCTATTGGAGTCGTCCAGCCCGGCCCTTGAATGAAGCTAATTTGCTAATGGCGTGACTGCCAGGAGGCAATAAATGTCAGCTGAAGTCACCCAGGCACTATTCATCTCCATTTAGCTTCGTCACTTGCATTCATTAAAGTATCCACTGGTAGGTGAACATTACGACCAGGCCATGCACACTGGCACTGGAACAGGGAGTGGATGAAGGAAATCATATACTGAAATAACTGAAATCGTACTTTAAAGCAATATATCACCACTATCTGAACAAAACTTATCACTATTTTGTTTTTGTTTTTTTAACATGATTTGAAAATGGCAGCTGCTCCTTATAATTTGTCATGTTACCAGGTTGAAGTGCCACAAATCTAGTCACATATCTGGTGTTTTCAGAGCTGTGTGAACACACAAATCTGATCTTTTCATATGTGGTCCTAGATCAGATGCATGTCCAATTTGGTCTTAAGATCAGAATTGCTGTGTTTTTTCACTGCTCATGCAGTGTTAATGTGACAGCAGTGTCAGTGCCAGTAAACAACACAAAAGCAAGGTATCTGACCCTTTTCCGCCTTTGTCTTACTTTCATAATGAGCAGCTGAGAGGGGTTCAGAGCCAATTATTTTGGGGATGAAGGCTTGTTCTGCTGGTTGGTTTGTTTGCTGTTCATTACGAACATGGTTTGTTCATGTGCCATTATTGTTTAGGACGTGCACATGTGAGTCGTTTCAGGATGCAGTTTCATTCACATTAATGACAGATCTGGGTCACTTACCTACTTGAATGTAAATGAGTTAGAAAGATTTGATCTGAGCAAAAAATCAGGACTGAGCAATGTGAATGTAGCCAAAATGAAGAATGGTGCAATAGAAATGGTCTAATATTACTAAAGAAATCTTCTTATATTAACTTACATTAAAAAATGGAAAAGTTTTCTCCTTTACCTGTAAAATTAGCATTTTGAAGATACAAGGTTTTGTTCTGACATTGACAGTATAAACCTTATTTTTATTAACTCAATACAGTATGTGTCTGTCTAAAACATTTTGAAATATACACTAAAATACTCAACTAAAATTCCAGTAAATTGATAGCTGCTAGTACTAACATTATTTCAGTAACAATAAAACAAGAACTGTATGCTGTGAATATGTACTGTGATATGTAGCATTTTGCTCCTATAGGCTATAAAAAATTGTTTTAACTTTTGCCTTAAAAAGTTAAATCAGTTGAACTTCAAATAAGTTTACAGAGCATAAGACAGATTCTTGTTATGTTCACTTATTAGAAGTTCAGTTCAAAATTTTAAGGCAGCCTAATAACTTACTTTTTTGAAGTTCTCCTGTATTTTTACATCTAAACTGTAATGGTAATGCATCTCAGTTGGCAGTAAATTACTACACAGAGTTGAAATACTGTAAAATACAGTGCCTTTCAAATAACTGCACATCTCAGTTATACTGTAGCTTTATGAAATAACTGAAGTTTAGAAGGTGGTGCATGCCTGAAGCTCTTCATCCTTCCAATCTAATTCTCTATAAATTTCCCATCTCCACAATCCATTTCCATTAACAAAGTTTTTGCACCCCACCACCACCCCATCTCCTCCCTGTTCTACACTTCTATCTCTGTTCCACCCTAGGCCACCCAAACCTCCAACCCATGTTCTCAGAGTTCTCTCCCCTCCTTCAGTCCTTCTGGCTACATTTGTGCCAGTTACCTGCTTTAATCAGAGAACAGAAATTGGGTCTTAGAGTACTGAACAAAAAGTAATATGGTATAATGTATCATCTGATTAGGCTATTCTGAGGATGCCTTTTAACCCACTTTGCTTTCTCTCAGATGGTCAATATTGTAGTCTGTATTTGAAATTGTTTCATTTTCTGTAATGCCTTATTAGTGGTAGCAATCAATAGAGTACATCACCTGTTAACTGTTGTTTGCTCTTTTTTCCACACTCTGCATGTCCGGATCTGATAAATGTGCTTTTAGGACAGATTATAGGTTTTATTATACAATGTCAGAAAAAAAGGTACTGTTCAGGTATGTTTTTCATTCATTAAGTTACAAAGAATGTAAATGTACCTGAAAACATACAACACTTGTTTTAGGGTCTAAATGGGTATGTTGAAAGAGTTTAGAACACATTTTCATAACCTGACGTTCCAAAACAGACCAATAAAATAAAAAGGCTAGAGACCAGAGAGGGTGTGTGGAGTCAGTTATGTTCCCTTACTAAAGGTACTGAAGAAGAGTACCACCCCAGTGACAGTTTGGTACCTTTTTTCCGAGAGTGTACCATGCAAGTACATATCATGTACAGTTATTTGTTCATCATCAAACAGAACATTGACATATGGCTATACATTTACAGTTTTGTTTTTAAACCTGTCTGAGCTCAGGAACATTCACTACTGGCCTAAAAACTGCATATTGAACCCGCTTAGGCCACTTCTCCTTACTTTTAGATTAATTATTACTTGCTCATATGAGAAAGTACAGATTCTAAACTTTCAATAGATTTTCTCATTTGAATTTGATGAAAAGTTATGCATATAGTCTTGTTTTGCTAGAGGGAAACATTCTTCACGTGTTTGCAATGTTTGTCAAAAAAAAAAAGATCCTGCCAAGCCTGTGAATATAGAATGTAAATGAAATGTAAATTTAATATTTAATTATATAACACACTATGTAATAACTTGTGTAATTGAAATCAAATGTATAGTCAAATGGCAATAGCAACTCTGGACTTCTCTTATTAATAAGTTTCATGTATACAAAATAGATTTTAGTTTTTATTGTTCATTGTAATGTAACTGCTCTATTAGATTCAGATTCATAGATTCAGACAGCCAAGCTGGTGGAATTCACTGTTGGTCCAACTCTTACTAAACATAGTTCTGACAGAGAACAACATAATTAAGACAATACATTAATTACAATAGAATAAAGACCAACATTACTTATTTAACCACAGCAATTTTTTATTCATACCTTGATCTGCTACTTCTTGTTTCCTGTCTAGACATGTAAGTGCATGACTAGACAGGAAACACGAAGCAGTAGATCAAGGTATGAATAAAAAAATTATCAGATGGAATTCAAATGCCCAATCTAAATCTCTGGTCTCTGGAAGTACATGGCCATATAAGGCTGGGGTTCAGAAAATCTAGTCTAATAGGGTTTTTCCCTTAATCATCAATAATTTGGCAAAAAAACAAAACAGATATCACTACATGTGAGAAACAAGGCAAGCCATCAAAAAGCTTCTTTTTCCACAAATACCAAAAATGTGGTGCTCTTATTACCACATCATCAGATGAGAGTTTAATTTCTGTGTGCCTTAAATATGTACTCAAACAACACAACAGTTGAGTCATGAGGACGCATTAGCAAATATTATCATACAAGAAGCTAGAGACTTTCTGTTCTGCCAGATCATTGCTGAACACAGCCTGACTCTGCACTCTTTTACTCTCTCTCTGACTTGACTAGGTTTACATGTGTATTTAACTGATTGAGAGACTGTTTAGCTGATTAACTTTAAAAAAAAAAAAAGTATTGATAAAGTTTTTGATAAAATAGTAATTAGCATGTCCATGAGTAGGAACACAAAAATGGGTTGTTGTTAATGATTTTAACATTGAAAATGTACTATATGAGTATCAGTGAATTTGTACATTTACACGAATATAGTGGTTACTGTCTCTGGACATGGACTCTAATGGATCTGGAGGCCTCATAGCTACAAATGTATAAAGCATACTAATAACAGGGCACTTTCATGGTTGATATTGACACCATCCATCCATCCATCCATCCATCATCTAAACCGTTTATCCTTCTGGGTCGTGGTGGGGTGCTGGAGCCTATCCCAGCTGTCATTGGGCAGAAGGCAGGATACACCCTGGACAGGTCGCCAGTCCATCGCAGGGCAGACAGACAGACATACACATTCACACACTCACTCACACCTAGGGGCAATTCAGCATGTCCAATTGGCCTGACTGCATGTTTTTGGACTGTGGGAGGAAACCGGAGTACCCGGAGGAAACCCACGCAGACACGGGGAGAACATGCAAACTCCACACAGAAATGACCCTGGTCACCCGGCCCAGAACCCAGGCCCTTCTTGCTGTGAGGCGACAGCGCTGACACCAAATTCTGCAAATTTGAACATGAATTATGTGTTACTTTGTGTAATGACATTTTTGATTTATTGTCTGAAAAATGTAATTTCTATTCATTTTTTTAAAACTCTTCCTGTTTTGTTTGCTATCACATTGTGTTTCGCTATGAATTTTGTGAAACTCTACAGGCAATGTCTACTGAATCCTAAGCACAGTTTCTGGACGTTCACATAAAATCCACATTAACCCCCTGGGTGAATAGAAAATAAAGCCCTATGACCCTGTAGCCTTTCTCAGTAACATACACAGGTGTGCATTTCTGTAAGTCCAGAGAAGACAGGAGATTTAGACTGGGAAAATGTTTTGCATCGCAGTGGGAAAGAAACTGTTTTGAATCACATTGTCTTGGTTGGCAGAGATCTATAGCGCCTCCCAGAGGGCAACAGCTGAAAGATATAGCATGCTGAATATGTGGGATATGAAAAATACAGCATGCTGCTTCATTAGCCGCATGAGCAGGTGCGTACCAATGGCTCAGCGCTGTTTGTGTGTTGCCATACAGAAGAGATCTTACTGTGTGTCGCACACTGCAGTGAGCCTGCCCAGACTAATCTCCCTGTGGCTTCTCTACACCTCAGACTCTTCTCCAACTTTTAAGTCAGCATCAGCGTTTACTATCCCTGGGGAAGAACATGGAGCAACAGTTGCATTCCACCGTAAAATATTTATCACTTGCTTTCCTCAATCAGTATGTGCTCGGTTGCTCTACAAACCTCTTCTAATTAGACTGTGGAGAGAGCCTAAAAAGAGTTTTGTTTATTTGCCCAGAAAACCATGCAAACAGCCATAAAATTGTCTTCTTTTAAAAAACACACGCTTGCTGCCAGACTTTTTGGCTGGAAAAAAACATTTAACCCAAAAAGGATTTTCACACCAAATAAAAATGAAATTTTCTCTTGAAATGAAGGATTTTTCCTTTTTTTTTCCAAGTCCCAGATATTTAGAGAGCTAATTATGTATTAGTAATCAATGTGGAGGGAATGGCAAGGAAGAGCACTGGAGGACTACACCCCACTGAGAGTGATCTTAACAGGCTTTCGTTTGAAGTGCGAGCCCAGGAAGCTTGCTTACATCCGTTCTTATTACTAATGAAGGAGCTGGGCACGGATCCCTCTCTGGGAGGAGAGAGAGAGAGAGAGTGAATATTACTGTTTTAGTAAACTCATGCATTGGGGAGTGCATGCTGATGTAGAGCTGAGGCTGAGAGGTTTCAAATCAAACGACAAGTGTGGATTTGAAGCCTCAGGAGAGACACACAGCCTGCAGCGCAAACGGGCCTGGATCAGGCGCATTGTGTTTGAATCACTGCAGGGATGTGCTCTCTCATTTCTCTCTCTCTTTCTCTCTCTCTCTCGCACGCACACACATACACACTGTCTGTCTCTCTGTCTGCTGACGCTTTTCATCACCGCAGCCTTTTAACATCACACCTTTTTTTTTTGATTGAACAAATTGGACTAAAAGGTTTTTAGTGCCACTGTCCCGAGGTAAAAGCTAACGATGGCTAAAATTCTTGTTGTCGGTCAGAGGTTAAAAGATAAAAGCTAGTTTTAATCATGAAGAACTAAACTTTCCTCACTTTAGATTTTGATACAGCATGTAAGCACTGTTAAAGTTTTAACCATTCGTTTCACAGTCCTTACAGTCCGAATATAGAAACAAAGCAGCAATTGTTTTTGTGATGCCACAAAAATTAACATATTTTTATCATTTTATCCACCTATTTATCATACAGCATTTAAGCTCCACCCATTCACACTGAAGTTCCTTGTCTTACGTAGTGTTTCAGCTGGGACTGCTTTTTGAGGCACAATACAAGCAATGAGTCAGAACTGAGGTCATTGACATATATCAGCTTTAATGGCACAGTAAAAAAAACAGCCAGTTTAGTTCTTTTTATCCCAAATGGGATAAAACAATGTTGGAAACTGGTCATGAAAAAATTAATTATGACTGTTTTTGGTATATTAAAATAGGAAAAATTGCATTATACAACTCTATTTCCAAAAAAGTTGGGACGCTTTGCAAAATGTAAATAAAAACTGAATTCATTGATGTACAAATCATTTAACCCCTATATGCAAAATACAAAGACAACATATCAAATATTGAAACTGAGAACTGTTTTTGTTCTTTGACAAATAAATGCCCATTTTAAAGTTGATGCCAGCAATACATTTCAAAAAAGTTGGGACGGGGGCATGTTCACCACTGTGTTTCATCACCTCTTCTTTTAACAACACTCTGTAAGTTGTTTGGGAACTGAGGAGACCAACTGCTGTAGTTCTGAAAGTGAAATGTTTACCTGTTCTTGCTTGATGTAGGATTTCAGCTGCTCAACAGTTCGGGGTCTCCTTTGTCATATTTTTATTTCCTACTGCACCAAATGTTTTCAGTAGGTGAATATGGTTTCAGAATATGCTTTGGCGTTGTCTTGCTGAAATAACCAAGGCCTTCCCTGGATGGCAGCATTTGTTGCTCCGATACCTGTATATATCGTTCAGCATTAATGGTGTCTTCACAAATGTTGAAGTCACCCATGTCATGTGCACCAATGCACTCCATCCCATCACGGATGCTGGCTTTTCAACTGTGCGCTGATAACAAGCCAGACGGTGCCTCCTTTTTTTTTTTAGTTTTAACTTGCCTTTGTGGATGCAACGATAAACTGTTTTCACAGACAGTGGTTTTTGGAAGTGTTCCTGAGCCCATGCAGTGATCTCCACTACAGAATCGTGAATGTTTTTTAGTGCAGATCATGGCCAGCCAATATAGGTTTTCGGCCTTTCCCTTGCACATAGAGATTCTGTTTTTGTTTACATTTTGCACTGCATCCCAACAAAAGGGGCTGTACTTGCAATATACAGTATAACATGCAATCTGATCTATAGCCATATTTAGGAGACATTTTAAATGCTGGATGTACAGGGTTTGAAAAGCAAACAGCAAACAATAGCTGATATCTATCAATTGCTACTCTGTAGCAGCTTTCAAATAATTAAAGAATTTAAATACTGTAACCGCACTTTTACATTGTATGTTTCTACATTGATGCATTTCTGCATTTCATGTCCACATACTTGTAATCAGTACAGTAAACTGTAGTACTGCTGAGTGGTGAACATTTCAAATTAATATTTGTTGTTGATTTTTTGTTGTTGTAAAGAAACATAAGTGATTCAATAGGTACAGGTTTATGGATATAATATCTGTGGTGAGATTATTTCAGTGTGTATCAGTGCTTTTTAAATGTGTTTAGTATATTTTAACAGTTACACAATGACATTATACAGATAATGCAATAACACTGAAAACCATATTGTTCCATTTCTATTTTTTCAGATACATTGGATAAAATGTTTCATGTCAATGTTTAGATCTATTTTTTAGTCCATTTTTTTTATTAAAAAAGGAGGCTTACTATGCTAACACCCGATGTAGTCACAAGTTAACATTGTACATCACAGATAAAAAATTGGGTCAATAGTGCCTTCTAGTACAAATCAGCAGGCAAGAGTGTAATGAGCAGGGCTCTTCAGTGTTCCACTAGCTTCTATATTGTGGTAGCCTGCTATGTGCTCTATGATCTTCTGAAAGCATGGTAATATCTACAGCCGTATGCAAATGTTTGAACACTCCAGGTCAAATGACATGTTTTGTTGATTATAATAAGTTCACACATCCGCTACAGGGAACAAACTTAGTGCACAACTTCTATTTATTTGATAAGTTTAACATATTGAAAAAAATAAAACATAAAATATAAAATGTGCAGCAGCTTATGCACAGGCAACATTTTTTCCTAATATATTGAATTCAGTAAATGAACAGTAGTTGTGCATTTAAATGTGCAGATGTGTGTTTTCTGTAGAGGATTTGTATTTATTGTCACTTCAGCAAAACAAGTCATCTGACCAGGTGCACCCAGACTTTTTCATACGACTATACTGTCCTCATTAAGAGTCTTGAGTTTGTATGTGCGTGTGTATGTTTGTGTGCGCGTGCGTGTGTGTGTGCATACATGTGGCCACTGTTGTTTTTCATGATCTCCTCACCTCCGTCTTCCCTTGCTGCCCTTCTCTGTCTGCATCCATGTCAACAGCCAAAGACTTACCAGGTACAACAGGTAAATATCCCCTCCTCCAGTGCTGACATCATCATTGCGAGACAGGGCGGCTGCAGTGTGGTTCGTTTGCAGAGTGGCCGGCAGAGCGATGGTTGCTCAGTCTCTTCATAGCATGAGCTTGGGGTTCATTGCCTTGCATGGGAGCACTGGGTGATGTATGGAAAGACCAGGGTGCTCAATCCCAATCACACCCACGAGAGGCCTTTAAAACCTTTTGATGACTCGCTGCCACAGAATTGGTGCCTTTATTACTGCCTGAGCCGAAGAAAAAGAAAAGCAAATAGCATGATCTGAAATGGACATAAGATTGCTTTATTGATCGAGTAACATATGTTTTATTGAGGAATTGGTATGTTTTGGTCATCTTTGTAAGAGCATCAAAATTTTACATGCATGTATACACCGAGTTGCCACTTTATTGCTGACATCACCAACCTTTTAACTACACTCATTGGCCATATTATCAGAAACTCCTAAAGATGCAAGAAATATATCCAGCCGACAGTGGTGCTGTGGTCAGAAACTGACTGCTAATGAAGAGCTAAAGAGTAGCTAACACAAACTGTTACCCATCAAGGATCAGTTATTGCCTCTAAGGGCATATTTTCCGCTGCACAAAAATACGGGGAACCTTTGGCACCAAAAAAAGACTGGGACCATGTTTTTTTCCTTTGGTCAGTGGTCCAGTATCGAAGGTACTTTTGTACCTGCTCAAAATATATACCACAACAGAGCAGAAAACTAATGTATGCTTTGCCTGATTCTAGACATTATACTGTTTACATTGTTCCAAAAAGTTAAAGAGGAATTCCACCAGTTTTCAAAAATTCTACACAATTCTGTGATTCAGATGTAAACGTCATTCAGAGTGGTATGATGTGAAATTTTGCATTTTAAAGAAGCTTTCTTTATAGTGGTGATGATGGGAACCAGAGGTCATTATGTCTTTCCAGAACCACCAGTGAACCTGCATTTATCTTCTGAGTTCTTTTATGTAATGTTGATTATGGCTTGGAATGACTTTGTTTACATCTTAACCATTCAAGTATGCAGAAAGTTTGAAAACTCAGTGGAATTCCACTTTAATCTAACAATATATAAGGAGAGGTAGCTAATTAGACAAATTAGATGCTTAGAGTGGCATAAAATGATAAAAAATTGTCAATGATGGTTTGTATGACAGTTCCAGTTGTCTCTCAAGCGGTGTAAAATGAACTACAACTAAAACAAAAAGTTCTATTAATTCCTGTTTGGGTCACCTCTTGTTTTTGTAGGTTTTCTTGTTTTTTAACTGTACACCAACAAGGTAGATGCTTCTAATAAAATGGCCATAATGTGTATACATCACTGTACACAACACTGCTGTGGCTGATACACTTGCACCAACACAACACACATTATCATGCCACTGTCATGTCAGTAGCCACGTTTACATGCAGCCTGATAATCCGTTAATAATCCGACTAATAGCTCAATCGGAATAGAACACGTCCATGTAAACACCTCAATCGGAATAGACTAGTCCGATTGAGGCCATTCGGAATACAATTTCTATCCGATTGAACGAGGTGGGTAAACTTCTAAATAATCCGTTAAATAGAAGAATAATAGCCATGTAAACGCCTGAATCCGATTACATTCCAATCGGAACGTGTAAGTATGTTCTGCGCATGTGCGTCGCGTCATGGCGAAAGTTTATACCGTTCAGCATGGCGGAGCAGAAACGGGTCTGCAGGGGAGACGAAGTTTATGCTCTGAGCTTTAAAAGACGGACGACCAGCTTATGAGTCTCAGAACACGACGTCTTCCTCTCGCCGCTTCCTTTATAAGCACATGTGAAGCACGTCTGACATCATTTTAAAGCAATTAAAACACAAGCGCGCCAACTGGAAACTCATATCACGCGGACTGGACCTCACGTGATGTTCGTTGTCATGGTAACGTTTACTCTAAACGCTACTCCACGCATGCGCGTCATTTTGCATCGGATTACTTGTAGTGAGCATGTAAACGAAGATTTTCCATCAAATCGTTGAATAGAGTGTGCATATAAACACCTCAGTCTGAATCTGTAATCGGATTGTATTCAATCGGATTGGCAAAAATCTTTGCATGTAAACATAGCCACTGTCAGTGCTGTGCTGAGAACGATCCACCACCCAAATAATATCTGGTCAGCCCATTGTGGTCCCTTTCCAACAACAGGTGGCTGTCAAATTGTACAGACAGAGGGGCTATAGTCATTATTTGGTGGTATTTGATAAAATGACAGATCATTGTAGTTACAAGGCTACCTAATAAACTGGCAACTCAATGGTTTGACTAATAAGCAGTAATAAATATAAATGTATATATCTGGTAATTGCTTCCACTTTCCAGACTCTTCCTAGCAAAAATAGCTCATCTTGTATTTTACACACCAAAGTACATAAGAAAGCTCAGCAGCATGGCTTGAGTCCCAGAGCTACCAAACTGTGTAAATTATCACTAGTGGAGCGCGGGAGTTCCAGCATGTTACCATGTCATTGTTGTGTGCATGATACCGTCCTTGAAAGAGTGATTGTGTCCTGCTATGTGCAGCGTATGTTTCCTTTGTCAGTGTCTCTCTGTAGATATGTTTTCCACTGTTTCTCTGTGCTTTATGTCTCTTGCTGTGGCAAGTACTCTTGTTTATTCTGAGCTAATAATGCATTTTGCCTTCGTAGCCATTGCTATCCCATGGGGAGAATTTATTTTAATAATTACTTACAGTAATTTGTTTTAGGATCTAATCACATATTAGACACCCACACCATATTCCCCTGAGAGTATTCACGTCTGAAATGTTATGCACAAGCATTTGCAGATTCTAATGATTATGGTTATAGAAATTAATTTGAAAAAGTGCTTAGTATGACCTCTCAGTCTGAATGGCAGTGCATTTATAATACAGGTCACATGTGAATATACCCTATGGTGCAAAAGTGAGAGACCACCCTTCATTTATTTAATTTCCAGTTAAAATGGCCTTTGTGTATAAACTAATCATTGTTTAGCATCAGAAAAATAAAACATATTTAATCAGAAATAACACAGAAGCCTCAACAACTAAATAAAATTTCATTTTTTTCAGTATTTAATGTGTTCACTGTTTGTCCTTTTTACAGCTTCCATTCTTTAAAGGGTACTTATTTATAGTTTTTCAAAGACATTGGCAGGGACATTTTTCCACACCTACAAAGTTCAGTCTCAGAAGTTGGTTGCATTTTCTGTTCCTCACAACCCAAGTAATCTCAAACATATTCAGTGATGTTGAGGTCTGGAATCTGGGGTGGTCAGTCCATTGTTCTGAGAACACCAGCAGCTTCTTGGTTTGATTTGCAAATTTTGGTCTTTTTTGTCTATATCCTTTTCTCAATAACAGCTTCTACAGCTACACATAATTTCAGATCCGTAGAAACACCCGTGCATTCTTTATTTTCTCCTCTCTCTCAACGATGAAAGTTGAAAGTTGAAATGCTGATTATCTGATGCTGATCTTGGTGGTCTACCAGGCCTCATTTTTTCTGTATTTTGTAGTATTGTTTTGAACTGAAGTTTTGGAAACTCTTTTTTTCCCCACTTATTTTTCCTTTGACTTTGACCTTCAATATGTAAAGGGATTATTTTATATCTAATCTCATCAGAAATATCTCTTGGAAAACATAGAATAACTTGCACTTAATGGTAGATTTGATTAGAAAATAAATGAATGAAGGGTGGTCTCTGACTTTTGCACAGTACCATATGTGTTAGCACTTCAGGGTGCAACTGAGTTTGTATGAGTTGGAATCATTTGAGTTTGGAGAACTGATTTGAATATAATCAGGTCAGCATTTGAATAGCTTTTTAAAGCGTGTACACATTTGCACATGACTGAACATTCTACTCAGCTGGGCTGCAACCTTTAAAACCTCAAAGTCGTTTACTGCTTGTATGTTTTCATATTAGTCTAACTGAGATGTACCTGTTTTATGAATTGGAGAGCCTTGCGTGTTTGCTCATATTTCAGTTACAGTCCATACGAGCTAATAGTCAATAATGCTACTTCTACTGAACCTGCCGTTATCTCACAGAGCTATTTTCACCCTGTGAGTCTATCTCTTTGTATGTTCATTGCCTCAACATGCTATACAGGGGAGAAGCATGTGTAGGTGTAAAGAGTAGATACTTTGTCTTGTTTGGCTTTTCACCCAAACAGCCCACTTGTCTTTTTCAACCGCTGAAGATATGTGCAAGGACAAAGCCGCACTAGCACATCCAGCTCTAGTGGCTTTTATTGCACAAAAACATTGCTAGAAATGTGTATGCAAATGTATTTAGTTATTTAGTCATGCCCCTCAGTTTTTTGTTTTTTTTTCAGTAAAAGTGAAAATACAATTTATGCAATATTTGTGTAAGCATGTCTTCCATATGTAAGCATATGTTCTACCCAGCGAAAAAGCATCTTTGTTAACCCGGGGTTGGTGCTTCTGTGCATGATACATCTTAGACACAATCCAGAATAAGAAGACTGGCTTTGTTAAAAGACGATGCATAGTCAAACCGGAGAAGCACCACTGCTCCCTCCCCGGCTTTATCACCATAAATTCACCGGAAGCAATAATGAATACTGTCAATAGCATTTCTACCAAGGGATATGCAAAATTTCCCATTTCCGAGTAACAACCAACTACAAAGCACAAAAAAGAAAAGAGAACAAGGAGAGAGGATGAATAATACAGAACCCTATTAGGAGACTGAAATAGGTTTGGATTCCTCTTATTTACTGTAAATGGAAATGTAGGATATGTATTCTCAATTTCAGCTCTGCTGGAGGCTTTTCTGTATATCATGAGACGAATCAGTGGACTGAATTAATGCTTAAGGGCCTCACAGCACTATAGCTCACTGTGTAAATGAAGAACAGTTTGAGATGAGAAGAATATTAAATTACAGACTGAAAACAAAACATATTTGTAGGTCACAGTAGAACAGACTGTAGACCTTTTCTGTAATGAGGCTTTGTGTTAGTGCAGGGTAGTACTGCAGTAGGAAAATCACCTCTAGACTCAAACTTGGTGCAATAAACAACACCCTGCATTTGGAAATGTATTTTGATAGTACACAGTTAAAGGGCCATTCCACTGATTTTTCAGAATTTCTGTAAAAGAGTGGTTTGATGTGAAATGCCCCATTCTAGAGAAAATTGTGTGTTGTGTGGTACACGACACTATAGTGGACTGTTAGATCATTCTTTATTTCAAACCACTGAAACATAAAAGAATATCCAGGCCTGTTTAGTCCTGCAAAATATCATCAATATTAGTAAACCAGTAGTGGTGTCAGTCAGTACTGATTTTTAGTTTTAGTGGTCTTGAAAGATAACATTATATACCGATTCCATTAATTAGTGGTGTCCCTGTTTCTATGTTGGTAGAAATATACTATGTAAGATTCCCTTTGGTGTAATTTGTTTCAATAAGATAAGGTTTGTAAGACATTCTATATGAGTACAGTACTCAGAAACCATATCAGGGACCATATTTTATTTATCCCAAATTAAATATAATCTGATAATGTGATATACAGTACTGTGTGAAAATCAGGTGCGAAGACACTCCCCTTCATTTATATAACTTTAAGTCAAAAAAGCCATTGAGTCATTATTATTTTTTACATCAGGGGAAAAAAAAAACATAGCAAAATATTTAACAGACAATTACACAGAAGCCAAACAAATGAAATGAAAAACCCAAACATATATTTGTTTTTTTTTTTGGTTTGTTTGTTTTTTTCCCAGTATTTGTGTTCACGCTTTTCCTTTATTACAGGTTCCATACTTTTCAGGAGACATACTTCAGTTTTTCAAAGAAATCTGCAGAGATATTTTTCCACACCTCCAAAGTTCAGTCTTAGAAGTTGGTTGCATTTTCTGCTTTTTGAGATCCAAGTAAAACCAAACACATTCAGTGATGTTGATGTCTGCACTCTAGGGTGGCCGGTCCATTGTTCTGAAAACACAATCATAACTTCTTTGTGTGATTTGCAAATTTTCTTTTTTTTCTTTGTCTGTTTCCTTTTTTTCAGTAATACACATCCTTTCAGACTCATAGCATGGAGTTATCTTCTCACAGTGGAAGGATGGACAGAAAACTTGGTTTTCTTAAGATCTACAGCAAGAGCGGAGCTTGATTTTCTCCTCTCTCTCAAAGATGAAAGCTTTAAGTACAGTTTATGTAATGGTGTCAATTTTGGTGGTCTACCAGCTCTTGCACAGTTGTTAGGAGTTCTGATTTCTCTATACCTTCACCTTGAATGATTTTTGAACTCTAGTCTTGGAATCTCCTATTTTTTCACATATTGTCCTTTGCATTTCCCCTTCTTTATGCAAGTGGATTATTGTATCTCTAATCTCCTCAGAAATATCTCTTGAAAAACTTGTACTTAATGGCTGTTTCGACTGGAAATTGGAAATGGTCTTTCGTAGTACTGTACCTGGAAAATACTGTGATATTGAATTTTAGCAACACTGCACTCATTTACAACAGTTGTTAAAATCTTTGCCAAAAGGTCATAAAATAATCACAATTACCAAAATGTACTGTCTGATCCACTTTGTCTTAGGGCATTGTTAAAACTAAGCACAGTGTTAATTGAAGCAAATGGGTTTATTTAGGTGTTAAAAATGGGCCTGCAGAAGTCGTTTTTCTGCACATCTCTCAGGGTCACTTTGCCAAGCGCAGCAGCAGCAGGACCCATTCATCACGATGAGCTAATGAGAGCACGCTAGCAGTGCAATAAAGACACATAGTTACAGTTTACATAGCCTCATAAGCACTGAAACAGCACACCCAGGGTTGCAAAGGGGCAAAGGTGAGAGAACACCTCCATCCACACATCAACCAGCAGCCCTTCTACCACACCCTCTCAGGGTGGGGGTTAGGCCAGTCATGACAGGAAGCGAGCGCGCTAGCAGCCTAATGCTTCTCCGGAGGTAGCTGCAGGGAGGGGAAGTCATTATTCTAGGTGGCGATTACTCAGTGGAGTTCCAGAGATGACCGAGTTCACCCCCATCTATGCCCGCTCGCTCGGTCAAAGTTAAACCCCAGAGATAAATCGGCCCTCTGCCACCTCAGACATTTTTAAAGTTGGTCATATTTTGTCAAGGGCTGAGTCACTTGGGTCCTTACAGTGCTGAGAAGTGTGATATAGTTACTGTGTTTTATTCTGAGCTGCAATGGTGTTTTTATGCTTTTACAAATATATACAGTATATCAGCTTAATTGACAATTGAATTTGACAGCCTTGATATTAGTAGAGTTGGTTCTGATTTATTTTGCACAACAAAGACTCATTTTTAAAGTGCAGTACTACAGTACTGTGCAAAAGTCAGAGACCACCCTTCATTTAATTTACAGTCAAAATGGCCATTAAATACAAGTTATTAATTCTCCAGGAGATATTTGTGAGGAGAGTAAATATAAGACAATCCAATTGTACAATGAAGGGGGAAGTCAACAGTAAATAAATGAGAAAATTTGAATTTCCAAACACAAAAAAGGGGGCTCCTACCAATAAGCACTGGTAGACCACCAAAACTATCACCAGAAGATAAACAGTATTTAAAGCTTTCATCTTTGAGAGACAGGAAAAAATCAAGCTCCACTCTTGCTTCAGATCTGAAAAAATCTACAGGTGTTTCTGTCTGTCCTTCCACTGCGACAAGACACCTCAACACTATGAGTCTGAAAGGATGAGTAGCTGTCAAGAAATTGATACTGAGCAAAGGAAACAGATGAAAAAAAAAGACCAAAATTTGCAAATCAAACAAAGAAGCTGTGTTCCCAGAACAATACACTGACCACCCCAGAATCCAGACCTCAACATCACTCACTGTTTGGGATAACTTGGATCATTAGAAGCAAAAAATGCAACCAACTTCTAAGACTGAACTTTGGAGGTGTGGAGAAATATCCCTGCAGATTTCTTTGAAAAACTGAAGCAAGTCTCCCTAAAATAATAGAAGCTGTAATAAAGGAAAAGTGTGGGCATGTGAGCATATTAAATACTAGACATGTTGATTATATTTAGTTGTTGTGACAAAAATAAATGAAAGACAGTCTCTAACTTCTGCACAGTACTGTACATAAAATATTTACTAAAGACTATTCAATTATTTAAAAGGAAAATGTCTTATCTTTATTGTTTAATTTTTCACATTTTATTATGTCATTATTGTGTCCAGCATCACATACAGAACAGCAAGTCAGCATATGGGTTTACAACTGTTCTGCATATATACTGTTCTATACATATATATATACACACACACACACACACACACACGCTATATCACCAAAAGTATGTGGACACCTGACCATCACACCTGACCACACGTTTTTACGGACCTGACTGTGCACATAGGGTCACAGTCATGCTGGAACAGGAAAGGGTCTGGAACAGGTGGCATAGCCTTCGTTGCCTTTGCGCATCAGTGAGCCTTGGGTGCTCAACACCCTGCCACCGGTTCATGGTTTATCCCTTCTCGAACCACTGCTGATTGGAAGCACCCCACAAGCCTTGCCATTTCGGAGATGCTCTAACCAAGCTGTTTGGTCATAACGATTTGGCTTTTGTCAAAGTCACTCAGGTCTTCACACTTGCCCACTTCTCCCTCACATTGACTACGAAAACCGACAGTTCGCTTACCATCTAATATATCACAGACCTTGACATGCCACTGTTACGAGATAATCAGCATTATTGATTTCATCTGTGAGTGGTCATAATATTTTGGCTCATTGGTGTGTGTGTGTGTGTGTGTGTGTATATATATATATATATATATATATATATATATATGCAGAACAATTAACCCTGTGTTTATTAATTTATTTGGGTTTTTTTGGTCTTTTTTAAGAATCATTACTCGTGATATCACCAAGAGCAGAGGGCTCCTTACACCTTGCTTTTTCACTCTGTGAACCAGCCTTATTTAAATCAGAATTATCAAGGACATGGTAGAATTAACACTGAAAATGGCACTTTATAAATTTGCAGGCAGAGATCTTTCAGTATGCACAAGGTTCCACAGCACTGCTGTTAAGTAATGTCCATTATCTGGCACTTTTCCATTTTGCACTTTGGTATGATATATGAAGGTCCAGTTTTACATTCAGTTAATTTAAAGCTTCTGAAATTTCTGTCTACATTTATCCAAAGAAATGGCTTCATGAAAAGACATTTGTGAAGCAGAGCAGCACTTTAAAACCCCTCAGTCAGTCATATTCACAAGCCTATCTTGTCAATTAATTAATCAAACCAGCATCACTCACACCGCTGCTGCTATTGTTAAAACGATGGTTTGTCCAAAAATTAGGTTTATGCAGTTTTACCTCAAATGTAGATGATCAGCCAAAGATGTGTTTGGCGTCTAAAATTTGCTTCCATAGTTTTGCACTGGAGCTATGAGGCTAATGTAGCAAACAAGTAATGGATGCTTACAGCCACTCCTAAATCATCTCATGCTTGTGTCAATCTGGGGCATGTTGGGAAGTGATCTCAAATACACCTGACACTTTATAACCAAATGGACAAAAGTGCATTGCAGAGATAAAAACACTAGTAGTAGCCATCTTGGAGCCTGAATTTTGTCCATACAGTACAGTACAGTACATCAGATAGCATGATCCAGTACCAGAAACCACATAAGCAAGTACAGTACTGTTCAAAGTCAGAGACCACCATTCATTCATTTAATTGCCACTCAAAACAGACATCAATAACAAGTTATTTGTTTTTCAGCATCTGGACAAAAATCAGAAAACATATATTTCACAGAAAGTTATATATAGAATATATATTACATTTTATATAATATACAAATATTTCATAGGAAGCCACGAGTCTCAACAACTAAATATTTCACATTTTTCATTATTATTTTCATCAATGTTTCAATAGTTTTTCAGTATTTAGTGGGTCCACTATGTACCTTAATTATAGCTTCCATACTCTTCAGAAGATTTGCTTCAGTTTTTCAAATAACTCAGCAGAGATATATTTTCACACCTCCAAAGTTCAGTCTTAGAAGTTGGTTGCATTTTCTGCTTCTCACAATTCAAGCAATCCCAAACACATTCAATGATGTTGAGGTCTGGACTCTGGGGAGGTCAGTCCATTGTTCAAAGAACACCAGCAGCTACTTTGATTTGCAATTTTCTTATTTTTAATTTTATTTCCTCAGTAATGGCTTCTTGGCAGCTACATATCCTTTCAGACGCAGTGTTTAGTTGTCTTCTCACAGTGGAAGGATTGACAGAAACACCTGTGGACTTTTCGGAAATGAAGCAAGAGAGATTTCCCCAAAGATGGAAAGTTCTGTTTATTTGAAAGTGACAGTTTTGGTGGTCTACCAGGTCTTGCACATTTGTTAGGGGTACCATTTTTTCTCAGAAATATATCCTGAAAAAATTAGTAACTTACACTTATTGATAGTTTTGACAGGAAATTAAATAAACAGTTTCTGACTGTTTGTGTGATGATTGTGCATGCAGTTTGCACAACACTACTGGGTGGGTATAAATTTCTGTTACTTGTTAGCTATGTTAGCCTCATAGCTTCAGTGCAAAACTAAAGAAGCAAACTCTAAACATGTCTCAATGACTACATTGGGGGGGGGCAGTCTTGTGCACCTGCATTGACCTGCATTGCAGCGATCTAAATCTTAGTGATCAACAAACAGAAAACAGCAAACAGTGTCCTCTTCTTCTCATTCTCCAGATCCCAATGCGCTGACTCCACACGGTCCTGATCACGCGCTGATCGGCGGAGTTGTGGCCGTGGTGGTCTTCATCACCCTGTGCTTCATCATCGTCCTCGGCCGCTATCTGGCCAGACATAAAGGTAGGCCTTGGCTCCTGGCTGCGTGGCCCTCACCTATAGTGTAGAGAGTGTGCTAAATGCTTGAACATTGTCCACTGCTGTTCCTTATGTGTCTGTGACCTATGTGGGACTGTGTGGACAGGGACATACTTAACCAATGAGGCCAAAGGAGCAGAGGACGCCCCTGATGCAGACACTGCCATCATCAATGCGGAGGGGAACCACGCACATGCAGAGGAAAAGAAAGAGTACTTCATTTAGCACCTCTGTTTCTTTTTTTCTGTTCAGTACTGTCACGGCAACACTGCTAGCCAGCCAGCGAGGGTGCTAAGTCACTCAGTGCAAGCCCGGCGTGGCTATTTCTCCGTGTCTCCCTCCACAAACCTCCTAAAGGAGCTCATATAAGCCTCTAGATCCTCAAAATTTGACACCAGACAGTGTTGCCGTTTTATAGAGCCAATCAAAAAGAAAAAAAAGGCAAAAAAAAGGAAAAGATGTTGAGTTTGTAACTGTAACACCAGGTCCATTTAGGCTCAAAACCGCATAAGTCTCCCTCCACCCCCACTCCGCCCCCGCCCTGCCCCGCCCTGCCATCCCCTCCCTTAAATGAGTTTGTTTGAGTTGCCAAGTGCCAAAATATACAGACACCTTCTGTGTTCGTTGTTGTGCTTATTCAATTTAATTGTTTTCCCAGTGAATACTGCTTTCTTTACCACCCTCACTGTGCCTGTTATATACCTTTTGCAGATATTACCAGGGAGCGGCAAGAAATGTGGTTCATCTCAAGTCGGAAAACCTTGGCTTTGCCAATAATTACGCTTTAAGGGAAGAATATGTGCGATGCATAATGTGAATATTTATTGTTTGTCTATTTTTTTTTATTATACATTGTGAAAGTGGTTGTTCTCTGAAGTGTACTCCATAACAAGAATGTTGTATAAAGGCAAAAGAAAGGACACTGATATTTATGTAATATATAGATACCAAAAAAAAAACAACAAAAAAAAAACTGACAAACACATTAAAAAGGGAGAAAATGATCATTGAAAGCACAACTGATGATTGTTCCTGACCTAATGGATCTATCATTCTGGTTATTCTGTTCATATCTGTCTGTATATTCTTGCACTGTTTATATATGGCCCTTACTTTCTTTTTAATGTCTAAAGATGTTTAAAACATATAAGCACAAAGTCATTGTTAAATGTCATTGGCTTAGACAGTCTCAGGATGAAAAAAAGAGCCTAATTTTGTTTCATTTTGGTTCATTTAATGAATGGAAGTTTTTTTCCTCTGTCTGTACTGTTGGAACAGTCATTTGTTCAACATATGAACTGGAGATTAAGACTGGTTCATTTAAAAATTGCAGTTTCAATATTTATTTGACTGATTACCCCTCGCTAATATTGCTGTACAATACTTTGCTGAAGTGATTATTGGTGGAAAATATTGTTAAAATATGGGATTCCATAGATCAACATTTGTATATTAGTCAATACGGGGCAGGCTTTCTAGACACAGATGAGATAAAATTATGTTGTCAATTGGGATTCTTCATAGAAAACCTGTTTTACTCTTGGACTTCACTTAATCTGTGCCCTGAAAATCAGCTCATAGCAATTTAAAGTGTTCCATACTTTTATAATTACATTCACATAAGTGACGAACAAGTTTTTTTTGTTTGTTTTTAGCACAAAGCATGTATATAATGTGAATAATTCAGTATTTAGTAATTTGTTTATTTAACTGAATTTTAAATCTTTATTGTTCTGTTGCACACATTTCATGTTTGTATGTCTACTTTAGCTTCTCAACACTGCTTATTACTTTTGGTAAAACTGATGGACAAATACAATGTATTATTATTATTATTATTATTATTATTATTATTAGTGTGCTTTTATAAGCTTGTGAGTAAGTAGGATGAGTTTTTCATGAGAAGGTCAGAACAATCACCATTATTGCCTTTGTGTTTGCAACAAAACATACAACACTTAAGCACTGCTGAGTCGGGCAGTTTTTAAACATGTTTTAAATGTTCCTACATTATTCCACTATTTATAACATCAAATAGAATTTAGACATTTTGTAAGAACCATTAATTTAATTTGCTCTTTTTTTGGCTACATGAGAAAATGTGTGAGTTTTGCTTTTACAGTATTAAATATCCATTTTCCAAACTATGCCTCTGTAAGAAAAAAAAAACATCTCAGAGAGTAAAATATGCACAAACATACATCTGCTCTCTCTTCTTCATGCAAACATTATGTCCATCTAATAGTTCTGCCTCTGTAATTTTAGATCACTCTCAAATTCAGTCAAATGCATTCAGAAAGGCTATAATCGTACCACTACAGGTTATCATCATTTGTTGCCACAGCAAAAACCCTCATTCTTCCACAGCATTTTAGCTTATTGCTGCCATCTAGTGAAGAAGCATCTTGTGGCACTGCACTCCACACAAACTCAAGATCAAACATGCCTAATATACTGAAAAAAAGATGCATTGAATTGATTTAAACATGTACATTGTTCTACATGTAAGAAAATATATGACATCAACACAACTAGTTCATTTGTTTCAAACTAGCCACCTTTGGACCTTTTGGGACTGATAACTGATATTTTTCACATACATATCTGCTGATGTTGATACATGAACACGAATAAAATACAGAAACTGGGACTAAATCTACTTGGATCAGTATTACAAAGAAATACAACACTTTTTCTGTAGGGTCACAAATGCAGTAAAGAAAAAGCAGATACACAGTATCCCAGCATCACCTGAACGCTCTGTTCTTCAGGGTACAATAAATACATCAACAAATATCATTTTATATGCAAGAATGAAAAAGTATTTTAATTAGGAAAATGTCCATAATAAAAACTATAAACCATAAAGAACAGCAAAATCCAACAAATAAACAGTAATTGAGCATTAAATGTGCTCTCTGTAGAGGACAGTAGTAATGTATTTTCATACGCTGAAAAAATTCAGTGTAAATTAAACATGCTAGCACAGAACTCATAAATATTATTTGCATATACCAAACTCTATACACATACAACACAGTTACTCTGCAGAACTTTTCCCAAACACAAAACCTGCAGAATAAGAAAAACAACACCTTTTCTTGTCTCCAGAAGTTTTTAAAGTCATGAAATAACATGTCTTTTACCATCAAAATTAAGTTTGTGAAGACCTGCCACCAGCATTTGCTGAAGCACACACAAGCACTGAAGTTCTGCTCAAAAGTGAAAGGTATCTAGGGAAATACATGTAGAATATTATTTGGAAGATCTGATATGAAGTCGACTCCTGAACTCCTGAACTGTACCGTGTATATCAGCGTGGGGGGATTGGGGAATAAAATCATAATCTCAATAAAAGTGTGAAAGGGGAGCTCTTATCTAGCTGGCATTCCTAATTTCTCACTCTATTATGTCAATCTAATTAAAACCTAATGTAACGGAGAAAGTTTTCTCTGAATATTACTAAGAGCCGCGTGCTCTTGTTTGTAGTGCAGCATCAGTTCGATAGCAGCCCGCTCATATGATTTAGTCTTAGTGTAGCTGTTGAACTTCTTTTTTCCAATCACACAGCTCATTAAAGACCTTTGAGAAAGATAAATAACTAATCTAAAAAAGAGTTTATTATGCATGGCAGAGGCAAATGGATGAGATCACCTTGACAGGCCAACTAAAGAAAGAGGCAGGAATCCCACAAGCGCCGGCAGCCCACACAGCAATTACAAATTTAAAGATAAGTGATTGAGTTTTTAATAGTGTTTTGAACCCAGTTAGTTTTAACTTAATTGGGAACAATCAACTGACTTTGATGAGAAAGCAATTAAATCAACTCCACAGTGAGGTGTGGATGTGTCACTGAGTTATTTAACAATTTAAAGTGTTTTATTGTTAAGATAAAATATTGAAACGACGGATTAAAGCTGATCATGTTGCCAATAAGGTAGGTTCTATCAACTCGTCCACTGCTATGACAAAGTTTGTGTGTGTTTTATCACCCCCAGTAAAATTACATTTTGCTGATCCAAGTGAAAATAAGTTAACACATTCTCTACAGGAAACACTCTAACACTCTTAGATATAGAACGCTAATTTTAGTGCATACTATCTATTTATTTGCCGAGTTTAACATTATGATATGTAAGATAAAATATAAAATGTGCCATAACTTTTGCACATGCCAGATTTTTTTTCTCCTATGTTATATTCAGCAAATGAACAATAATTGTGCATTAAAATGTGCAGAAGTGGGTTCTCTGTAGAGGATGTGTAAAATTCTTTTCACACATTTTCAACAAAACGTCATTTGACTAGAGGCAACCTAATTTTGCATATGTACAGTTAAAAAAAAGGCTTAGGCTTTCCAATAACATGATATACAAAGCCATTTATCTGAGCAGTAGGCAAAAACCTTAACACTAGAATATAAATAAGTAAATAAATAAATACATAAAAACCATCGATTTCTTGTGTGTCAGCTTAAATATTCTCAAAGCTCTCCTCGTGGAAGCAATACCTGCTTCAGCTAATCATTCCTTTATTACATTAAATCAGGTGAGCTGCTGATTGAACAAATTCATGCAAATTCAGTGCAGCGAGAAATCTGGGACCAAACGTGTACTCTTCTAATCAAGAATAACAGATATTTAACATTATTACTGTATTTATTTAACCATATTTATGTATTTATTCCTTTGTTATGTCATGTTTTCATAGGCAAAAACAAACATACTGCTGAGATGAATCACTTTAACTCATTTTTATGGTTGCCTAAGACTTGCATACTACAGTATATATAAAAAACAATAACAATCTTATGAATATAGAAGTCTCCAAAATAATAACTTTTCAGGAGAAGAAAAAAAGTTCAAGTAATTACAAATCATTTTGGATCATTTCTATTGGATAATGTAAAGTGCAGCTGCCAAAGGCAGGTGAGAATAATTAAAAGGTTTTCATCTGACACTGACTATGTACAGTATACATACATATAGACAGTCATGTAAAAATATACCTACACCACATGGATTGTTTTTCTTTATTGGGCATATGTGGATATATTAGTATTTCATATCTTCAGTTAAACAGTATATATAGATAAACTTCATGGAACAGACAAAGAAAAAACAAAGGAAATTTGACTGTGCAATCTTTTATTTCAAAACAAAATAAAACAAATGTCTGCATAAAGAAACAACTTTATGCAGACATTTCTTATAACTGCCTACCAGTTTCTGGCATCTACTGGGAGAAATTTTTGTCCTTTCCTCTATGCAAAATTCTTTCAACTGTGCAAATGTTTTAGGGGTTTCATAAATTTACAGCCCAATTCAAACTATCCCACAGCATCTCTATGATTGCAAGATGTCCAGGCCCTGAGGCAGCAAAGCAGCCCTAAACTGCTTTGTCCACCGTTTCCACCATCGTGTTTTACAGTTGGTATGAAGCTCTTTTGATCAAATGTTGTCTTTGGTTTTCACCAAGCATGACTTCTGGTACTGTGACCAAACAACTCTAACTTTGACTTGTCTGTCCATAGCACAGAAGTCCCGGTGCTTTCTTAGATGTTGATTAGCAAACTTTAGTTTCACTCCAGTGTTCTTTATAGACGGCAAAGGATTCCTGCTGGCACAATTCCCATGTAGGTCAAATTTGTGCAGTCTTGTTCTAACAGTAGATGCATGCACTATTACATCAGCACTGGCAAGAGCTACATTTTAAATTTGCTGGAGCAGGCTAGCCATTTTTTTTTCAGACTGTTAATTGTTGTAATAATTTTTTTGTGGTGATTTTGCAGTGCTGTCAGGTGGGAATGTTAGGTGGGAACTAGTTGTTTTCTGTTCACAAACCCTGTTATGACTTTAATAACTAACAATTATTCTTACACAAGCTTGAATAGATAAAACTTAGCTTAGCCACTTAGCAGAGACAGAGAAAACGAAACATTTCCACTTTTATGATTACATTAATCCAAAGGTTAAAAATCCATTTCCCTAGAAAGGAGAGAGAGATATTAAATGCTGCAAGGATGATCAAGAAAATTTAGACTTCAGCAGAATTGGAACACTGGCTTAAAATGAACCAACTCTAACACTTTACTGTAGGGCAGTGTTTATAAGGCTAATCAGATCATCATAATAACTGGCGTAAACCTATATAAATATTTAATAAGGCTTAATCCAAAAGACGCCATCCGTCTCAAAGGCTTCTTTCATCAGCTTTGATGTCAAGCTGACATAACATCTGACATTTTATTTTATCATGACACCTTATTGGGTGATTTTACTCACTTTACCCAAGAACTACAGGACATACTCAGTTTGGTTAAAGCAGCCTGACTTGCAATGCAAAGTTATAACATTAGCATTATGTCACTGTGACCTAATATAAAAAATAAAAAAAAATCATTGTCACCTTGGTAATGGTTGTGTCAACTTGACATCAAAGCAGGCAAATGCAGCCTTTATGACAAATCCCACCTGTTGGAAGGATGCTTTTTAAAGTGTTTATGTAGGTCTATGTCAGTTGACATAAAAGGCTTATGTGGATTAAGCTATAAACACAATTTCAATAAATCAAAAGAAATTTAAGGACTGAGGGGGGGCAATGGGTTCACTTTACAACCTTTTAGCAAGTAGTGCTGGAGTTCAGCTCAAGACGGCATTACTCTGTGCCGGTGAGGTTACCGACTGACGATTTCAGCTTTGGGAGTATACTGTATAAATTACCAAGCACAAATTGGAAATTAATATTCAGGTGCTAAGGTTACTGCAACTGCAAAACAAATTCATAGCATTGCATTCATGTTAGCATGAAATGTGCATGGAGCCACAACAACACTAAGAATTTTTCAGAGTGATTATCATGCCATCACAAGGTTAGACCCACTAGTATGAAGTGGCTACACATTTAAAGTTTGAATGGAGGCAGAGTCTGCATTTAAATTAAACACACTTCAACATTCAAATTAGCAATGCTTGTGAATGCTAAATGGCTACATTTTAATAAAAGCCTTACCCTTGCTTTGTGTCAAACCAATAAATCTTCAGGAGCACTCTAGTCTTCTCATAAACAGATGCTATTCGTAGTCAGAGTTCACATTTTAAGAAACACTGCATTCACAGTCTATTTAGTTAAAATTAAGAGTGATGGGGTTTTTAGTGAGCCTGCACTTAACGCTGACCTCATCCAGAAGTGACCAAGCGTCTAAAGGCTAAGCACAATGCATATTCCCTTATTCAAAAGAGTTCTGAACAGCTTTCCATCACCTCCACTACTGAGAGGTGCACGTTACAACACATTTTTTTCTATCAACAGTCATTTCAAGCAGTTTTCTAATACTATGATTACCCATCTGTGATTGTAAATATGAAAAGCAAACGCCAAAGTGTCAAACAGCTCTATCAGTATTGAAACTCACTGCTAGTCCTGGAGCAGCCATGCCTCCATTTTGGCAATTTCTGACTACTGGATTATTAGAAATGAAAGCTGGGAAATGACACCATAATGCCAGTATTTAGAGTGAGAGTTTATTGACATTTCCTTTGAAAAGATAAATGTTATAGAAAGACTTGCAGACAGAATATTACTTTTTTTAATCAATTATTATTTTAAAATCAGTAAGAATCAACAGTAACTGTACAGTATAACAAGTCCATTTTTCAAAATATTTTAAATTGGGGAACCAGCACCCTACAATACTGAAAAACAAGAAAATGTATGTGCATATATATTATACACACACATCCTTAACACATTATTATTTGCGCCAAAGGGAGTTTGTTTGAGTGATTGAACACATAGAACACAATCATACATGGCAGTCATTGCAAAACCTGAATAAATCCATATGCATGTATGAATAAATCTGGAAAAAAATGTGCAACATATCCAGTAAACAAATGTTATGCACTTAGTGCCAAGAATGTTGTGCTACGTTTGACTGAAGCTGCATATACGCTATCCATTACTCCTACAGTGAGAATCATGATATATTAGCATAATTAAGAGCACTGCAGTTACTGTACAAATAATGCATAAGATAAACGTGCTGGGCGGACAAGGAATTCCAAGCTGGCAAGCAGACTCTTACATAATTAAGAATCCTTACCTTTTGGTCATGCACATCTTACAAAACAGCAAACAAGAATGATGCAAATACAAGTTGCTAAAGCTTCCTGAAACTTCCATGTGAAATGTGTAGCAACACAGTGCAAATTTAGATATATACATTTATTCATAAACATTATGAAAAGTGTTCTGAAGTAAAGAAAATTATACTCAGAATTACACAGCTGAAACATTTGCTCCCGAGTGAAAATTACAGGGTAGACCATTGGTGTGGGCAGTATTGCCTTCAATTTATATCATGATATGAACTGACTTTTACACAGAAGTAGGTCTGTCACACAATTAGTTGCCATATAAATAATTTTAACTAATAATTTAAAGCTGTACTACGTCAATAGAAAAATAAAACATGCTACAATATGGAGTTCTTGCACAGCTACGAGTCAAATCATTTCAGAAGTTTTGGATTGGATTTTATGGGAGTTTTTCAGACCACATACATTTTTATCCCCAAAACTTACATAGTGTAGCTACAGTTGTCTAATTGTATTCGTTGTATGCAGCTATCAAAGTAAAGCCTAAAGTGGCCACATTGGCTGATCAGCTATTTTGTTTCCTAGCTGTCGATACTTAGCAGCTTCCAGCTGATGACAGGCATGGCTCGAGCTTAAATATACAAACGTTACTCACCACTGCCCTCTAAGAGTGTTATAGCACCAGCCAGAAGATGTCTATAAAAACACACCAACTTTACATACATATGATTGTGAAAGCTAACAATTACGCTAACAGCTTAAATAATTGTGATCAGACAATTCTGTAATAATTGTGATAGGCCTGCACAGTAGCTGTGACCATCATGGTTTAGATTATACCACAAAGCAGGATAAATGGGTTATGGAATTACCTGGGTAGCTCAGCATACGCACATAAATACATATCAACAGATACATACATGGATATATGTACTTTACTGATTTCAGAGGGTAAATTTGAGATAACATCTTAAATATCAACGGTCATGAGGTGGAGAGTTTAAGATGATGTTATGTTGTGTTTAACTGAGCATGAACAATGTAGTTCTTAACCAATTAAACATGAGAAAAATGTCAGATAACTGTTTGAAAAAGCTATTATTTTGTGCAGTAGGCTATAATCACTTTCTTTTTGTTCAATTGTTTAACATTATCCGACATACTCTTTTCTTAATTTATAAACAATTTAAACCTGAACAATTCTAATTTTTCTAGGTCTTATCCTTATTCTAGATCTTTCCCACAGCCTGATAGAGCCTACCATCACAAGAATACATTTTAACACAGCCAGCCTGTTTGACATTGAGTGCATTTACACATACTTAATAACCTGATCATAATCGAAGTTTCTGCAGTTGTCTGATTATTTAAATGGTGATGTAAACAGCATATTTTCGATTTCTTAGATCAAAATAAGGTCTAGAAATATGAATAAAAAATTTAGTAAAGAGAGCTGGATTTTAGCTTAGTAATCGGATTTCTCAACACATGTATACTCTTTTTTTTGGATTTCTCATTCTGCGCATGTGTGAAAACAGACTGCAGTACCGGACATAAGCTAACAGTGTTTAGCACTGCACCTGGGAGATGGAGACAAAACACTTTTGAAGCGATGTTGAAACTATATGTGTGATAAATTTACTGGTATAAATATTCTTGATGTTCTATATAATATATGTTCATATTTTCAGGTACAGAGGCTCAATGTTTAAAAAAAAAGTCACAACATGAAGTTTGAGTTTTACATTACATTTACATCATGTCTTATTCTGTGAGTTTATTGGCTGGATAGAAAGCAATCAGATTACTGCCTGACCAATGTAAACCCTAGTCTTCCCATCATCTGAGTACTCAAGTGCATGTAAACGATCAGATTACTGACAAAATGTGATTTTCTGCCGTTATTGGATTATTAAGTGCATGTAAACACACTCAGTGACATCCACTTCCCCAAACATTTGTCTAATGTGTAATAATGGATGGTTTAAGGCACTTGGTGCAATTGTAGAAGCTCAGTGTAACATAAATAGTGTATTCTATTTTTATTGCACTGGCATAACATTTTATTTGCCACCTATTTGTGAATGTACAGACTAAAGCTGGACTTAAGTAATTCGTGATACTGATTAACCTTTGTGATTTGATTAACTAGGAATGTTTAGATTAGATTATCCATCTTTTTTCAAGAATACCTGAATATGTTGAGCTTGCTTTGTGGTACACCTCTTAGGATACAAGCATGATAGCATAAGCAACAGCAATAACAATTCTTCAAAGGACAGATCGTATGTAACAAGTCCTAAGATTCTTCTCTTATTGCAGCTGCACAAATGTAAGTGAGTGTAAGACTTATGCTACCATTCCAAATTAGCCATAGAGAATGTAACATACTTGATTTTAAGATTAGTTGGATTATATGGGATTTAAATGAATCTATATTGTTTTACTGAATTTCTCAAATACATTTTATAGACCCTGTTAGCTAGGTAGCAAATGCTTGCAGCAAAAGAGTCCCAACATAATAGTTACTTCCACTGCTATGCAGCTCGAAGTCTTAAGCACTTCATAGATTAAATCCAAGTACGGTAAATACTGTTAAACTTGAATAGAATTTTTGGCTTGGCCGATAATTGTTTTACCACATATGTGGTAGATTTCCACAAGCGGTGACCACATGCTCCCATGCCACTGACATGCTCCTATGCTAATTCCAGACGGACCTGCCTTTTGGATTATGGGGCATGAGGTTCTGTAACGTCACTTTCTGTTTCATCTTGAAAGAGGGCAGATGCGGGTTTCATCCCTGCTCCATTTCCTTGAGGACAGTCATCTGGAGGGTGTCCAGTGACGCTGGCCTCAAGGCAGCTCTCTGCCAGGTTGTCCTGGTCGGAGGCAGTCAAGCCAGAACAAGCCATGGGAGTGAGGGGCAGCGAGGTGGGGCAGTCTGAGGAAAGGTACCTGGCTAAGATAGTGAGCTGCTCCGGCTGTGCTGAAGCCTCAGGGCACACAACCTGGCACAGCCCTGAGAGAGACTGTCGTGTCTCCTCCATACTCTGCTTCAGCTGACCACGCTCCTGCAGCAACTTCTCTTTCTGAGTCCTCTGTACAGCATGAAACCAAACAGACATATGCACATTTTCAAAGAGAGTTGAATTGAGTGCTGTATAAACAATACTTGTGATAAAGGCCGCTCAGAAACGTACTAGTCTCTTGATGTCTCCCTCAAGCCTGTAGATGCAGTCTAGCTTTCTCTTGCGGCATCGTTGTGCAGCCATGCGGTTTTTGCTGCGCCGCCTAACATCTTGCACAAACTCCAGCTGCTCTGGGGTCAAACGCTGCTCCTTTAGCATCTGCAGGAACGCCCGCCTGCTCATGCTCGAAATCTGCTCTACTGGGAAAGGCAAGTCCACCTGGGGTAACAGAGAACCAGAGAAAGATGTTCTCTATTGTACTATTCTTATGTTTTACAGCGAGCTTTTTTTTATAATAATATCAAAAACAACAATACTAATAATAACAACAACCACCACCACCACAACAGAAGCAGCAATTATTACACTATTCCTGTTATATGAAAACAGCAAAGCAATATAATAATGAATATTATTATTATTATTATTATCATTATTATTATTATTATTATAAGTGATGCACCAAGCTTTAATTTTTATGACACACTCTGGTCAACAATCGGTTAAAAACCAGGTTGGTCCACACTGTGTGGACTAAATGAAGCACACTAGCATGCTTCCAGTATGTTTTGTTAGCCAAAGTTGCAATATAACTTTCTTTGTTCTGTCTGCCAAACACAGACAGTTTACATTCTTAAATGACAAATCAGTAACCTACGTATATAACATAAATCAAACAAAGGGCTACACTGAAAATAAGAGGCAACTGGCTATTTAACAAAATGAGTCATGCAAAATTATGCTGTGACATTATGGTACCGATGTAGAAGCATTATTCAAATACAGTGCACTCTCCTGGCTCAAGTGTTTTATGTCATAAAATTGCAATACAAATCGATCAAAATCAAATCAATATATTGTTTGACTGCTGATTGCAAGTTTGGAGCAAAAATCTGATGATGATGATCTTGGCCAACTCTGATCGTGCATCTCTTAATATTATTTTTGCTGTTCTTTTTCTTGTTACAATGCTTGTTTTAATCATGCATTATTAAAGTCAGCTAGCTTTTAGCCATCACTTATATTAGGGTTACAATGTATTTTGGTCCTACAAACGCACAAACTATCATTCATTCATTCATTCAGTCAGTGTGTGGTTGCCTTTGAATCTAAACCGAGTTTTAGCAGGAGTGAACTTCGAGCCTCTTTTGACACATTCTGCTCAGTTAAATTCTATGATGGTAAATTTTTAGCTCACCTCACATGCTTGCTCATTGCTAGCCACACAGTCTGTCTCTGTGTCACATTCAGAATTCTCGCCAGAGTTTATAGGAGACACACAGGAACTTTCTCTACTCTCTTCTTGGGACAGACTGTCACCTCCCGCAGACTGTCCCTCATTGGAGCTTAGGTCTCTGAGAAACGGGCAGTCATCAGGGGCAGCACCTAAGTCCAGGTGCTTCAGCCAGTGGAAGTCGGCACCATTTCCAACAGCAGCCTGGTCCATAGATGCCAGAGGCTCTGTCAAAGAGGAGCTTAAGTCTGTCCAAAAACCCTTAGCCAGATGCTCCGCCACCTCCCTCTCCACTGTGCTCCTCTCTGCGGGCCCATCACTAGGTGCTGGATCAGGGAATATTTGCTCTGCGGAGTCAAAGGTCTGAGTGGCCTCAGTGTTAACGCTCTCTAGGTTACTCACCGACGCAATGCTGTCCAAAACCTCACTTGTTTCTGTGGAGCTTAGAGGACATAACTGGCTGCAGTCTGCTGATGGTTCTAGAACCCTTACAGGCTGGTTAAAGTGGCCTTCTGTGATATTTGGCACGTTTAGAGTCACACAAGCAGACGTTTCGCCAGGAACACCAGGAGAATCCATTTGCAATCCATTCTGAAAAGCTTCTCCCATCTCCAAAATGTCACCATCACAGCCAGCTGTGGTAGGATGCACATTTTCACCATCACTGGTGCACGGCATTGAAAAAAAGGGACAAACCTCACCAGTTGCTACAGAGGAAGACGGCACCAGCTGTGGCCCGCAGGTCTGTAAACAGAGTTCCGTTCTGTCTTGGTCAGAACCAGCCTCGAATGAGTCTGAAGGTAAATCTAAGTCCAGATCCTTATTAGAGGAGACAGAGGAGCATTCCTTAGAACACTGTTCACTTGGCACAACAGGATCACTCTGTGCTGCCTCGGCTGCAGGTATCGGAGGCACACTGTCTGTTTCAGTATTAATGCGCTGCTCATTGGTAATACTGCAGTCTCCATTGGCAGATGACTGCTTCTCATGGCAGGGTTTGCTCTTGCTGCTGTTTTTACTCTTTCTTTTGACTTCCTGAGTGGTTCTGCTGCCATCAGTGAACTTAGGAATGAGGAACTCGAAGCAGGCTTTGTCGAGATTGTGAAATCCCAACAGCTCGGCACATCTGTGAATCTCCAGAATGTTTTCTTTGGTGAAGTGAAGCTTTGCAGTGTAGGCAAACTGCAGCAAAGGCACAAAGCCCTCTACAGTGACCTTAGAAAGAACCACAGAAATGTTAGAACATAAACATTATGAGTATTATTAACACTATAAACAACAATTATTTTATACTTTTACAGTACTGTGCATATGTTAAAGAACACTATTCATTTATTTACATTTTTTCAACTATTCAAAAAGGCCTTTAAGATATTTCTGAGGAGATATGAGATAATCCACTTGCATAAGGAAGGGGAAAGTAAAGGGAAATAAGTGAAATAGTAAGTAAAAAGGATTTTTAAAAATGCAACCAACTTCTAAACTTGGTGTGGAAGTGTGGAAAATATCCCTGCAGATTTCTCTGAAAAACTGAAAGCAAATCTCTGAAAAAGAACAAAAGACAAAGTGTGGACACACTAAACACTGAAATGACATTATATTTAGTTGCTGGGGCTTCTGTGTAGTTTTCTGGACTTTTCCTGACACTAAAAAATGAATAACTTAATAATACTTAGTTGCCATCCAATAAATGAAGAGTGGACTTTGACTTTTGCACAGTACTGTATACAGAATACATATTCTTAAACACAACAATACAGCATATTATTGTTAAAAACAACTTTTTTTTTGCTTAATTTATGTTTAAAAATGTACACAACATAGGACACCATTTCATTCTATAAGTAGCTACATCATAAGCAACATCATATTCAGTAAAAATTGCAAAGCGTTACTTCATCAGGAAGGGTGATGACAAAGTTCCACCCAGTGTGGTTTAGGAGTCTGGTGTAAAAATAGTCACTGCAGCAAGCCAATACTGAGCAGTGTGCTCGAAAGCTCCTGCACCCTACTTCTACAGTCACATCACAGAGGACGTCCTTCTGCCTTTGTTCATCCAGGGAGCGAAGGACATGCACAGTGTGTACGGCTGACTGGAAGGTGAACACTGACGTCCGAGGGCCATCCACAGACATGATGCTGAATTTTAGCTGCAGAACAGTAAAAGAGGAACAGACATGCAGCAGAGCAGAAGGGTGTAACTAGTAGAACAGCACCACATAGATGTCATCTGATCATGACGTTATTCTTGTATGCAAAGATGGAACTGAGAGGCAAAAAAAGGTGGCTGTAAAAAGTGTGGAGCTCACTTTAATATTAATCTGGTTGTTACTGGCAGCTATGATGACAATGAATGTATTTACACCATTTCTAAAAGTATATACATCGTCAGTTTACACACAGCTTTACCACTTCATGTGTTATCCCATTTTACTATACAATCTTGATGAACACAACCAAGATGCATGGTACAAGGTACATATATTTGTGAATTAACCACTTTAGGTACTTTAAGGTGCACTCATAGCTGACACAGGCATTCAACTCCACACATATAGCTTAGTATAATCTACATGGAAAAGCACTGCCAATAGACTGGGGTGCTCTAGAGCTGCCACACATGAGCCTAAGGTCACCATGCCCAATGCCAAACTCTCCAGCATTGGGCTGTGGAGCAGTTTTCTAGTGATGGAGCTCCATCAAACTCCTTTAGGCTGAGTTGGAGTGCTGTAATCATCCATCATCCAACACCTGACCTCACTAATGTTCTTGTGACTGACTGGAGTCACATCTTCAATGTTCCAATATCTAGTGCAAAGACTTCCCATTATAAATAACCCTGATTAAGGGGGGAAAAAAAACAATGGATGGGCAGATGTCTACAAACTTTTGGACAGATGTGAACATGACACGCCTTTAGTAGCAACAAATGAGCATGACTAACGTTAGCTGCTTGACAGGCAGAATCAGCAAAGAATCTAACTCCCTTTTGATTCTCATTTTATAGCTAACGTTACATGAAACAAAATAACGTTACTCTGCCCCACCCTAGTTAATGAAAACTACAAAATCATCATTACTGTGGATTTTAAGCAAAATCGACATCAGGTAAGAAGAATAATTTGAGTCACCAGGCCAGGCTAAAGTTTGTTTACTCTGACAGCTTTAGCGCGGCCTTCGCATTTTGCTAGCTTGCTTGTTAGCGTAGCAACACCAAAAATACACGGGATATATTAGCTAGCTTAGCTTGCTAGCGGTGCTGGCTAACTTCTGTAACATTGCTCAGTCATCACTTTCGTGTAGCACCGGACATTTGTATTCTTCCCATTATTATTCTTATTCGGGGATTTTTATTGTGGGGGGTGACGTTTTCTATCGCTACGAACATAGTAGATTAACTAACCTAGCTGTGTGCTGCTTCTCTCTCTGGACGAATGTAACTTAGTCGATAGTATGCTAGGAGCCAAACCCATTACCTCCAGTAAAACAACCGCGTCCAAAAACACTTACTACGCATACTAAATAGCTGTTTTACAACTAGTAACGCATTAATTCATTAGCACAGTATGTATAGGTTACGAGGCTGAAGTTGGCTTCCTATTCGACAGTTTGTTGTTCGAATTTTCCCGTTCCACCTTAAACGGTGCACCAGTCTCAGGTGCCACACTGTACCTGCTGCACCATTTAAGGTGGAACGGGAAAATTTGACTAAGCAGCTTTGCTTCATGTATAGGTTAGTAAATTAGTATTAGGTGGTAAGCTATTAAGCTAAGCTACCTCCTGAAGGTTTCGGACCACTAAAACAAGATTTATTGAGTCAAATAAAGGGGGCTAATTATCTTGGCTAGTGTTCAGCATCTAATTGGAGTAAAAGGGTGGACAGTTCGTGCACTTAAGCACTGATTAAGCCAGATAGCTCGTCGATGGATCTTGGAGATGCTTTGCTTTGTATGGAATCAAACAACTATTTTGAAAGCTGATGTCAAATTAGCTAATGCTAACTATTCTTGACTAACTGGCTTTGCCGAAAGAAGATTACGCTGAAGGAAAATAGCAAGAACTAACCTGACATATCACCTGAGATGAGAAAAGGTCACATACATCCTTGCCTGTCCATCATCCCTATCGTGATTATAAACGGTAAACGCCAGAATGGGAGGGTTAGCCAACTGGCTAGTGAAACAAGTTGCGACAGAAACTCATGTGACTTAACAGCAAACGTCGCTCAAGCGGCGCGCATGCGCAGGTCTGATATAAACACGGGGAGCCGCTTGTGTGATGCTTGTGTTCGTGTGAGACCACAGGCTACGCCCACACACAAGACACGCTCACCATGAGACAAGACCCCTCCAAAATCTTCTTTGTAATATGAAAAACAGTTTTAGATTTTAATTGTTTTTTTTTTTAAGAAATTTGAGCAAAAAATTCATTAACACTAGTAAGATTTTTTTTTATAAAAAATGGATTAAAATTCAGTTTTGACATGTTGAAATGTTAATTATCACATCCTTTGTTTGAGTTGATTTGTTAGTATTGAAATTTAATTCTTGAACTTTCATTTCTGACATGTAAGAACTAAATTTTTACATGTAACAATTATTTTTTAAAGGTAAAAACATTTACAAATTAGACATTCCCTAAACATAGAATTTCAAAGTTTTTCTTATATGTCAAGTTTTAATAATGCTTTTAATAATGCTATTAATAATAGTGTAATTATATGTTCAAATAATTCATACTAGTAAAAATTGTTCTTTTCATTTAAACAAATTGGCCAAATCCATGGATTGTTAGACAGAACTAACATCTGCCTACTCTGAAAAAGATATTGCTTTGATTTTACTTGATTCAAATGTATTTTATACATTGGCTCCATAGGAATGAAATATCAACACAGTTACTGCCATTAATGTTACCCAAGATTTGTGTTGATGTAATGTATTTTATTCATGTGGAACCGATGTAAACATTTGAATCAAGTGAAGTAAAAGCAACACTTTTTCAGTGTTACTGAAAACTGTACAATTCTCACATTTCATTGAACTGGTGCAATTAATATTGCTTAGGTTAATGCTTTTAAACAGAAACCGTTACCTTTAAATCTTTTTCTCTCTAGCAAAGTGTAGCCTATCAATGCCATGCTAACTAGTGCTAGCAAAGCCGATAGCTCTTAAAAAAATCTTTTCTGGTTTCAAACTCTGTTTTCAAGTGTATGAACTTTAACGTACCTTAGCAGTAATTTCTTTCCAAAAGTGAAATGCAAACCTGCAGTATTTTTTCATGGAAACAATAAGTGTTTCTCAAAGGGGTGTGTCTCGGAGGGTGTATCTCACAGTGAGCATGTCTCACAGTGGATGTGTGTCTTGTAAGATGCAGATGGATACTGATAGTTACAAGGTGAGCAGATCTTAGTTAATAGTATTTCCTCTTATGTTTTTTTTTTTCCAAGAGTCATTCTAGAGCTTTAATGTTCTAGTCTCATGCTGGAGTTGATCCCTCCAGACACAGTAAACCAGGAAGAGAATGTTGTACTCAGGTGCTCCAGCAGGGACTGTGTCAGTTCAGTGAATCTTCCTTTCTCATCTGCATGCTTTGATTTTGTCTGATCTGTAGCTCATGGTGAGCTACATGCTAGTGTTCTCATCTGTGCAAACTTAAAAAAGATGGTTCCTTGAGGTTAAAAATTTCAAAAGGCAAAAAAATGATGTTTTTGTGTTTATGATGTTGTTGCATGGCTTATATTAATACTGTTTACCATTTGAAAATTTCATTCTTATTAAGTCAATTATTTTTCACTGATTTTTATGACAAAGTGCCATCACTGGCCCCCTACAGACCACTGTTCCTCTCAGAATTTTGCTTCACGGCCCACTTGTGGTCCACGGCCCAGTGGTTGAGAAACCCTCCTATAGCACCAAAAAGCGTTCTTCTGTTGTTACAAGCATGACATCGGCACAGTGAAAGTTATCAAACCAACAATAAAAAGCATTCAAATTATTTATAGTTTATATTCATCTACAACATCTAAAGGGTTCATCTTAGGCTTATACCCCATAATTAACTGTATGCCTTTCCATGCTTTCATGCCTTTTTAAAGAGTTATTCGAGGTGATCTTCATAAGTTACCCTGCATTGCCTAATTTTCTCCTTAATTTTCCTCTGCAAAGTTTTCCTTTCCTCTTTAACAGCTCTGCTCTTATAAAGATGCTTTTTCTTATTTAAGAGTTCCTTCAACTCTCAAGTCACCCAAAGTTTATTGTTCTGGTAAACCTTAACTGTCTTTTTTGGTATAAGCATATCTTCACTAAAAGATATACAGCTTGAGGTAATCTCAGTGCCTTCATTAATGCCCTTAACTGTCCATAACAGACCTATAAGGTCTCTGTTGCTTCTTTGATCCGTTTCCTGACCTCCACCCTTTTAGTCTTTTAACGCCTAAGCTTAGGCTGGTAAACTTTTTCATGTTATGGTATGAACCACCCAGGCAAGGAGATAAATAGTAAACATTTTGAATGCTAACATAAATCCAAGCAGGTAACATACTGATAATACGATGGCAAATATACTCATTAAGCTTACAGAGATTAAAATCCCCCAGTATGAAGTTAGCTGCTTCTGGAGCTTCTGTGTCTACCTGAGACAATAGCTTATAAATCACTAAGAAGAGGGACTAAATGTGAACTGTTGACATAAAATCTGTCTTTTTAATATGCTTGTATGTATATGTCAGTATTGTATCATTTTAAGTGGCTAAACTTGATATTGTATGCCCTTGTCACTAGCAGCAATCTTCAGTGTCAGACAGTTATCTCTACCTTCATTCCAAAGATGTGTTCGAGTATAGGATCACAAATGTGTCTAGATTTTTGGTTAAATTTGTGATGTAATTTTCATCCTCTAACAGGTGTTAATGTGTGTGTGTGTGTGTGTGTGTGATTGTACTTAAGTCATTAAGGTCCATTTGTGAAATTTTTAAATTCCTTTGGTTCATATTTGTTCTCTTAGATTGCCAGATCACAAATTTTAAGAAATGTTTTAAATTAATCAAAACATATGGCTAAAAAATTAGTTGTATCACTCTATCATGTTAAATTCAATCTTTTGGTGTCACAGGACTTCAGCTTTTTAACAAAACAATAAAAAAATCTTTATTTGATTCAAATCACATGTAATAAAAAAATCAAATGGGCACTGTATAATTAATTAATTAATAAATAGGTAGATCATAGATCATTTGAGATATAACTATTCATCACTTTAAACTAATCAGAACAAGGTCTAGGGTATTTTTCCTTATCATACTAAATTTAGCTGTTGGACATGAACCAAGTGAGCAAAATTTCACCTGCTTTTGCTGTAGCCTGATGACCACTCACATTTCAAAATGACATAAATATTTATTTGTTGAAACTGGAGCATGTTTTTTTCTTTTGTTCTGTTTTGGGGTAGGGGATGGTGAATTGAAGGGAAAGTCTATTTTTTTCTAAATTTCTGTATAATGCAGTCACTGAGATACACATTCATTCAGAGTGGCTTAATGTGACATGGTTCATTGTAGAGACACATACAGGCTCAGATCTTTTTACCATGGTGGTGATAGGAACCAGAGGTTGCTTTGTCTACAGCACAAATATATCCATTTGATTTACTGTCCAAAATGATCAGCAAACCCACATGTGCCTTTGTAGTTTTTGTAATGTTGATTATGGTGGGAATCACTATGAAGGGATATAGATTGTCTCTCAAAATCAAATTTGCTTATTTTCAATGTAGAATATTTTTTTCTGAGAAATATATTTCTTACACCTAGTAGTATTAGGTTATTTAGGGCTTTTCTTTTATTTATGTTTCCTTTTTAATGTTTGTGTAATTCTGAAAAACAATTTTTGTTTTTCATATATTTCTAAATTATTATCTCAGTCATGGGAACTATTTTGCCTTATAACACCCTGCATGTACTGATCCACCCTGAATAGATCTTAAAAATACATTTAGGCTAAATACTTCCATCAAAACTTCCATCATAGAACAGCATCTCAGGCATCAGGCAGCAAATCTGTAAACACTTCATATAAAAGCTTTCTGTGATGTAGATTATAGAGGCATTAAACACTTTGGACGTGTGGTTCATATCACCACCACTGTGAACAATTCTGACTTGGTGAGTTTCTCTGGAGTGGAGCATTTCACATCAAACCACTGAATGACTTTGATTACATCTTAAAGATTCAATTGCGCAGAAATTTTGAAAGATCTGTGGCCCTTTTAAGGCCAAGTGAAAGGTTATATTATGCAGTGTGGGTTCTTTGTAGTACTAATTTGCTTAGGCGATATAAGTAACATTTTTTTTTGTTCTGTATAGAGAGGTGTGTCTGGGACAAAGGCGTGCCAATGTGTGATGTAATGTGTGCAGTTAATAATATATAGCTTACCTCTGAAGTAGCTGCTTATTTGCTGAGGATTTTAATTGAAACTTTGAAATATGACATGCTGGTTACATTTGTTATCCAGTTTCTTTGGCCACCAAATATTTAACATTAATCAAGTGTTCTCTCAGCATTATGCACATTTGCATGACAAATTGAATAAAATACACATTTACACACTGGGTGTAGTCTCAGACTTAAAAGGATTTTCAACTGAGACAACTTGTTCCAATATTGAGCTTAATTTGCATATAGAAAAGCAGCATGTTTACACTGATAGTGTTGACAAGAAAAAATGAGGAGAGCTGCGAATATGAAGAATTTGCAGTATTGTGATTTTATTTTTCTAAGAAATACTGTCAAAATTTCTGAAGTTTTCCACTGTGCCTTCAACAAAGGAGCTGTATAATTACCATGCTGACAGTTGTTTCCCCTTACCACACCCAGTCTCTGCGAGAGCAAACAGTTGGCTGTTCTGGTACACCCATCTTGTTCTTCCAGAACCAGTCTTATTAATGCTGTCAGGTTAAAACCCTCACATAAACTCTTGAAGTTTCAGGGAGAGGCAGCTTGTGTTGTTAGGCGTTCATTTATATACAGGTAAGTCAAAGCTTCTAGACTGCTTATATATTGCTGCTGTCAGAACAAAACTTTTTATCTGTAAAAACAGTAACTTTACTGAAGAGGGAAAACTTCTTAAGGAAGTTCATTTAGCAAGATTGTTTTCTTTTAGACAATTTTGAATGGACCATTCACTGTGTAATTTTCACGCAGTGCAAAGGCCAGCTGGCACTTTCAAATTACGGTTGGTTTAAGCCTAGTCCTTGACCACACAGTATTCTGTGTTCAGAGGTTCTCCATTGAAAGGAAATGTAGTCCAGGAACAGGTGTAACCCTGTCCCTGAACCAACCCACAACATTTTGTCCCGACCGCGGCAATATGTTAATTGCATTTAGGAATAACTGAATAATAAAAAATACATTTTCAGTGGTATATAATAACCATTTTGAATACATAGTCAGACTTGAGTTTCATGATAGCATTCATAATGCTTTATGTACACTCTTAAGACTTTGTAAAACTTTGATTCCTCTTTCTTTCTTCAGTGCTACACCTTCAGAAGCTCTTTTTACACTGCTTTGAAAGACCAAAGACCAGCTAGACTTACTTAACCTGCTAAAAAAATACCCAAACGACAATGGAACGACAGATGGACTACTGTGCTCTTATGCATGGGCTTCAAGAGCTTGATTTCCAAGGCAAAGCAGTGCCAAGTGATCTTGTGCTAATAGGTGACCACGCCTTTCCACTCTCTATGAATCCAAGAGGCCAGGTCCTAATAGCTGCATCACGCTACGGCCAGGGACGTATAGTGGTGTTGGGACATGAGGAGTACATAACACGTTTCCCAGTCCTGATAGAGAATGCTTTGGCTTGGCTCATGCCCTCATGTGGTGAAAGGACCACAGTAGGCATTCAGAAGAGTCTTCATTCACTTGCCACCAACCTATGCTATACATCTATGAACACCAAAGTGGACGACTTCCAGGGTGATTTTGCAGTCTATATCTCTGATGCCTACAGTGTGGACGCATGTGCTAAAGACTTAGTGGCCTTTCTTAAAACTGGGGGAGGCTTGCTGATCGCTGGCCAGGCCTGGAGCTGGGCTGCAGCCCACCCTGAGGAGAATGCATTACTCAGCTTCCCTGGGAATAAGGTGTGCAGCGTGGCAGGAATCTACTTCTCGGAACATCAAGGGGAACTTGGCAAATTTCCTGTGCCCATGCAAATTCCCTCTAGCTGGCTAGCAGTGTCGTAAGTAAAGCACAAGTCTGTTTTTCTTCCCGTTTTCTTGTGACTGTCTCAAAATATCTCTCATTTTTTGTTCATTCACAGAATAGGCAAGGACTTCAAAGAGGACCTACAATTCTTGCTAGAAGGTGTTTCTGAGTTTGACATTCAAGGTGGGGCTTTAGCATCTGAGGTGATGGCACATGGACCATTGGCGTTTCCTATTGGAGTCACCTCTGATGGTAGGGCGTTCATTGCAGGGGCCTACTATGGACAGGGAAGAGTAATTGTGGTCACTCATGAAGGCTATATGGGTCGTGAATCACTGTCCAGTTTCATGATCAATGCTATCCGCTGGCTTGACGAAGGGCGCAATGGGGTTATTGGTGTTTCGCACAACCTTGGAGGGGCCCATCAGATTCTGAGCAGGTCAGGGCTGGACTGCCAGTTCACTGGCTTAAGGGAAGACCTAAGTGTCTTTGTCTGTACATCCTACAGTGATGCTCAAAGTCAGGAGATCCAGGAATTTGTTGCTGAAGGTGGAGGTCTTTTGATAGGAGGTCATGCTTGGTATTGGGCCCAGTGCAATCCTAACCGCAATGTGATGACAGATTGCCCTGGAAATCGTATCCTCAATAAGATGGGCCTGTGTCTGATGGGTCGAACCGTGAAGTCTGGGGTGTATAAAGCCCAACAGGTGACAGAAGTGGGGAACTCCACACAGGCATACCACTTCCGTGACTTGCTTCAGCGCTTTGCTGGACATGTGACCCAGGGCCATGATCTGACAGAGCATGACCATGGGTGTATGGAAAAGCTCAGACATGACTGTGAAAATTACCTCCGAATGCAGGCTCATGACTGTGCTTCCTACACTTCAGTGGTAGCACTCCTCACTGACTTGATAAAAGAGGCTGGAGTTCCACAGGTGTGTCATACATGTCCTATTAATAGTGCCAAGGATAAACTTCTGCTTCATGTGGGGACTGAAGTGTACAAGGTTTGCCAAGACCCTGATGCACTTCTGCCATTCCTCATCACAGATATACCCAGCCTTCCCACTGTGTCCAACGCAAGGGTCCACATCAGCGCAAACACAGCTGGTAAAGATTTTTTTAAAGATGTTATCAAGAGGAACACAGTCTTGGGGAAAATGAAGATGCATTGTAAATCCAAATGTCTCAATTCTATAACAGTTTTCAAACACATCAGTGTTGAATGGGAATTCCACATATTAAAAAAAAATCTGAATAATTAAATGATTGAGATGTATACAAAGTAATTCAGAGTAAAAAGGTGCATTGTAGAAAAACTTACCAACTAAGAATTCTTTACATTAGAAGAACCAAGGGTTGCAGTGTCTGCAACACAAATATAGCAATTTTCTTTGCTGTACAAAAATGAACAGTTAACATACAAGTTTTTATGTATACTTTTGACAGTGGTGAAATAGTTTTAAATCTGTTTTCTTTCAGTACTACGTTGCCTTATAACACCCTGCATGTCCTGCTGTGCCATACACGGCTTTAAAAAATAATTTGAGGCCAAAATCTTATGTCAAAACTATTGGTAAACAATAGTTTACCAGTACCAAAGCTGCAGCATCATTGGAGCATGCAGCATGCAGCTTATTCAGAACTATTTCATGTAAGAAATTTCTGTGAGGGAGCTTTTAGAGGTGGGCATCTGGTTCCTATCACTACCACTGTGAACAATTCTGACAGTGTAGATTTCTTTAGAAGGGTACATTTTACATCAAACCACTCTTTTTGACTTTGTTTACATCTTGTACGCCTTCTAATTCTGAAGAATTGGTGGAATTCCCCTTTAAGTTGAGTTGTTCCTCAGTGTTAAAGACATGAATGTCATGTGATTATTTTTGAAAAACACCAAAACATTCAGATTTACAGTGTGGAAAACCCGAAAACGTGTTTACGATTCTTGCAGATTGTGAAGAATGGATAAGCACGGGTCTGTATCTTTCTCATGGAATGAGGACCTACATTGCAGTACCTGCAGAGCTCATTGGCAAAGGTTGGCAGGTAACTGCATTACATAGCATAATTCAACTTCACTTTGAATAAATTTCTGGAGTATTTAATAACTGCTTGTCTGAATAGAAACTGAAACTGGGCAGTGCATTATTATGTACATGTCACAAAACTATTGTTTTTTTCTAAATGTTTACAATAAAAGTGAGGTAAATGTAGGCTAATGCTCCAATCACATCTGCAGCTGCAGATTGGCTGTCAGACAGATTACTTAGGCAATGCAGATGTCCTGAAACGGGCTCCTGTGGTCCACGAACGGTTTGCTTTGGACAAAGAGATGCCGCAGGTGTGGAATCTGTGGGGAGGACTCATATACCTGATCGCTCCACCCAACAGCAAAGTGGATGGGGTGGAGGTTGTGATACAGACAGCCATAAAAGCACCATACTACAAATCTGGTAAATTCAGTTATGTTCTCTCTGAACACCAGCACTTACTACTCTTTTAATATTGTAAAACTATGCTAGCAATTTACTGCAAATAATTTATGTATTTAATTTTCCTGACTGACTTGAGTTTAAGAATTCTAAAGAAAAAATCAACAGAAAAAGTCCTCAAATTGCTGACAAGATATTTGAACAATGTACTCTACTTAACTAACCATTCTTCATAGAAAAAAATATACATTGAATTCTGATGTGTAAAACATATTACATCAACATAATTAGTCTTACAGTTTACTAATGTTTGGCAAAGTAAGTAGATATAAAAAAGATGTACACATTTGAACCAACTCAATGCATTACTTTTTCCACTGTAGTATGAAGTAAAATCTCATTAACCTTTTCTTCAGGAGAGACCAGTGTAGCCAGCTGGGTGAATGAAATCCGTAACGCACCAGCGCCTTGGGCTGAGCTGGAGTTTGAGAATCTCATTATCAGCTTACACTCGGAGGGGATACGGCAGCTGGATCGCCCTGACGAGGTGGCCAATTTGTGGGATTCCATCATGAGGGGCATTGCTGACCTGGCCGCAAGGCCTGCAAAGTTTCCACGCAAGGAACGTTTTGTGGCTGATGTTCAGATCTCTCATGGTATGTACTGGTGTAGTAGAATGTACAATATCATGATATCTTGTTGTGATAAGTTATACCACAGTACACTTTTAAGAGTATATCATGGGTGTCTTCAGTACTTCTAGAACCCTGAACAACTGCATGTGTCACAAAAAAGAGAGAATGTCACTTCTTAATGACATTTTGTAATGTGGAAATTGTGAGCTGGATGTGCTTTGGCATCTTTTTATTGCCTTCATCTGCTTTGTAGATATCAGTTAGCTTCATTTTCAGATGCTCAGGCAGCTGCTTAGAGGAGCCGCTGGTTGGAGACATTTTGAAGAGTCAGAGAACTTGTTACACTCTGGAACTATCATCAGCTGACAGTTCCTAATGACAATTCTTGACCTGCCTAACAAGTTCATTAAATCCTAACAAGTTCATTAAGAGTTTACAACTGGAAGGGTGTCCTAACTTTTGCGTATTCCACAATTACTATTTTTTCTATTTTTGAAGTTGAACAAATATAAAGTAACTCTGCATTAACATTTGCAGAAAAAGTTATTTTTTCAAATAGTTCATGCATTTTCTCTTCAAAAATCAGCCAGGGGTGCCTTAACTTTTGCATACATCTGTATAGGGATTGTGTCAAACTGTTACAAAGACTACCTCACTCTTTAGCGACATTTAGCATGATTAGCTTACTTGGTTCATCTGTCACTGGTCTTTTTCTTAAAGGCTTCATGCATGCTGGCTACCCCATTATGATCCCCTCCAGCTGTGGTCCAGAGCTGCTGAACCCTGATTCAGCCCGTAAGCATGGTCTTTGGGGTGCCATCCACGAATTAGGCCACAACCAGCAGCGCTCTGTCTGGGAGTTCCCTCCACACACCACTGAGTGCACCTGTAACCTGTGGTCTGTGTATGTGCATGAGGAGGTGCTGGGTGTGAACAGAGCAACTGCTCATGAGAACATGAGGCCAGAAAGACGGCAGAGTCGAGCTCAGAGTTACGCCACGGCAGGCAGAAATCTGGAGCACTGGAGTATGTGGACGGCACTGGAGACTTACATGCAGGTACACAAATACACACTTTCTGACTGAATTTACTGATTTGAATTTTAAATTGCATAAAGGTATTTGGAGAGATAATGTTATGTACTCTGTATTTATATGCTTAATTACTGTACAAGCCATATAGCTTGTACAGTATACAGTACAGTATATAGACACTCTACAAGCCATATAGTAGACACATTCAAAGTTCTGTTCTATTCCTTCATTCATTTTTAACATTATCTATAACTGTTTCCTTCAAGCTGCAAGACACGTTTGGCTGGGATGCCTTTAAGCAAGTATTTGCTGCTTACCACAACATAAATAATGTGCCAGGTGATAACAACGGCAAGATGAACCTGTACGCTGAAACATTCTCCAAGGTGGTAAACAGGAACCTGGCCCCGTTCTTCAAAGCCTGGGGTTGGCCCATCCAGCCTGGCACAGAAGAGACACTCTCCAGTCTGCCTGAGTGGAGTGACCATCCAATGGCCCAGTATGGATGTTAGTGTAATATGCTTGCTTGTGTATTGGGCAGAAAAATGGTCATAATTTAAAGCTGGCCTGGTGGTTTTACCAGCACCATTTATGTTCAGGGCTCACTTTCCCAAAAGCATCTTAGTGTTATGATCATATTAACTGGCAGAGAGTGTTAAGTGTGATGTCTGCTCTACCATTTAAGTGTGATCTTAGTGCCAAGATGCCAGTTAAGTTTTTTTTAAGTTAATGATAAACTGGATTAATGCAACAAATTCATAGGTGGATGGAATATTTATTTATACTTATTTTATTGATATGAAGGGTAAATTAGATTAGTATTATATGGTATTATATGACATTATAAGTGGTATGTATGGTATTATATGGCATCACATAGGTTGATACTTTAAACTTTTCTCTTTTTTTCTTGGGGGTTTCAAGTGCCTTTATACTAAACACTAACTTGACTTTGCAAATTCTGAACAGTACAATACGCAATATTGTAACTCATGTTATACAATAGCTTTGTACAAGATGATGAGAAAAAATGTGTCTAATTTTACTCACATTGTTTACAAATAAACGGTGTGTATGAACTCTTCAGTTTGATGGAATGATGACATGAAATGGTTTAATCAGAGGTAAGTAGAGTAGCCTAAATTCATACAGGTGATACTATTGTTACATCAATTAAATAAAGTCTTAAGTAAAAGTTACTCTTCCCTAAATGACTTGAGTAGAAGTACATAATTACATAATTACAAACCCTGATACTGAGTAACTTATTGAACTACAGTGGAACTTCTGGGTCCATCAAGCTATAGTTTGTTGAGGGCTGGGTCATTCTACCATTGTAGTGGCAAAGTATGCATGTTGATGTGTAATTCAAGTGTAAAACATAGTCTGTTATATTAAACAACATCAGTTAAGTTGTAACATCACTGACAAAGTTACTAAAATCTGAGCTCTTCTAAAATAGTCCGCTGACACTGTAGGTTCAAAGTCACAATGTATATAGAAAATGACAAATATTGCATCCATGTAGTTATTTCAATTTATTTCTTAAAAGCACTTAATGTTTTATGAGATCACACTGATAATCACAATTGCTGCCAATATTTTAGTCAAATATATCAGAAATGTAAAGACAAATTTCACTATCTGAACCTCTCAGATCTAGTCTATCTATGCATGCAAGAGGTAATTCAAAAAGACTTTTATTAATGACATTTTTTACACTTCTGTAAAATCATTGGCCAAGGAGACAAGGTTTATCAAAAAACAACATTATATTTATCTATATATAGAAAAATAATTTTAACAGTCAACAATACAATGTTAATGCATTTTTACAATTTGAACTGAAAAAAATAGCATTAAAATGCTTGTTTTATAGAGAAATAATACTTCAGTGTCTGTGAAGTCACTGCTGTGACATGATGTCACTTAAATTAAAAAAGAACAATTATTATAGTTGCACAAAGCCTATACGGAAATCTGATACATGGCAATATATGCACATAGGTATCAAAGTTGAACTTATATGCTTAATATAAGCATACATATATGTCTGAAAGGTGAGAACAAATAAATGTATAATATCTAGAGCAACAGTTATATGTTAATACATGTCAAATACTTGAAGTCTCTAGCTGAAAAGGAACAATTAAAAACCATTAGGATTAAAACTTAATGGTTTGGTTTTGCTTTCTAATAGGAATTGGCTTAATGGTTTCCAATAAAGACCACTAGTTTCCTGCAGCACACCTTTAGATGCCATTAGGAAACCATCAAATGCATTAAGTTACCTTTTATTAATCCCACAATGGGGAAATTCACCTCCGCATTTAACCCATCTATGCAGTGAAACACCCATATACACACTAGTGAATGCACACACACTAGGGGGCAGTGAGCACGCTTGCCCAGAGCGGTGGGCAGCCCTATCCGCAGCACACAGGGAGCAGCAGGGGGTTAGGTGCCTTGCTCAAGGGCACCTCAGTCGCATACTGTTGGCTCAGGGGATCGAACCAGTGACCTTCAGGTCACAAAGCTGGTTCCCTAACCTCCAGCCCACGACTGACTTAATAATTAGCTATTGGTCATCTGTTAAACCATTAGGGTCTTTTAATTTGTGATGTTAACCCATTAAAAAGCCAAACACATTACAACAGCATTAGGAACCAAATGGAAACACTTAATGGTTTCTATGTTTTTTTTCAGCAGGGTCCATATATCGCCCTAAATCAGAATTCCATATGGGAGACTACACAGACATTTTTGTGGTTTATTCTTTTTTTGAGCTCATTTGCATTGCCTCAAGGTTGTGAGACACCATTTGCCTAGAATTCTTCTTATTGGTTTCTTTTAGGTTTTAAATAATTGCGAATAAATATTCTACTGTCCCCCGCGACCCAGAAGGATAAGCGGCTTAGAAGATGTGTGTGTGTGTGTGTGTGTGTGTGTGTGTGTGTGTGTGTGTGTTCCACTGTACTGAACGTACAGTGCTTTTCCTGGACGGTCAAGCCTCCATTCGCTGGCCTGTGATAGTACCAGAAGGCTGAGATAATCAGGAGGGGGAAAGTGGCGATCACTAGGTGGCGATGTGTACCAGTGCAATGTTTTCATTTTCCTCTGAAACTCCCCGAAGAAGACGCTCCTAACCCGTGTGCTGTGGACTGGCTGTGGCTGCCATCTCCCTGAATAACCTTTAAAATATCACCACTAACTAAAGTTCAGCGTCCAGCGACAAGAAACCTCTGATCATGATCAGTGAATGCTGACTTTAGAGCGCTTAGTCTAACTATGGAAAGTGCTGCTTCATGAGTTGAGGCGTGTTTATATGTAGCCAGCGAGCTAACTTACCCATGTCCCCCATGCAGCCGTGTGTTGGCTACGCTAGGTAACTCCGCTTTGTGTTAACGTTACAGTTAACTTTAAATCTTCACTGCTTTGGCGGTACACATTGGGGTGGGTCAGCTATGTCAGCTTATAACCCTCTGCTGCGACTGCTGAGGGCCAGGAGTGCAGTAACGCTAAGGCTGCATAGAAAGGTCACCACCTGGTCACTTGTTGGAGCTGCTTTCAACGCGCAGGCGGTCAGGAGACCGGACTTATTCAGGAAAAATGTGGTAGGCATGGCATCCAACTTTCACCCCTTATACACGTTTGACTCCAAACAGTCAGAGGCCTGACTGTGAGGTTATGTGTTCATACCAGCGTTACTACCTTTGAAGAACAAACTTAACGTACATTTATAACGTTTATTTAGTAAATCAGGATGTAGTGAGACCCCTTCAATAAAATTGTAGTGAAGCCCCTGTTTTGCTTGGGGTCCTGTTACTTAAGGACATGGGTCTGGTTTGGATTTCACTCCCCGCTCTAAATATCCAAATATCCTGCACGCTTTAAATAGGTGGTTCTTCAGGGGTGGTTTATTAAGGCAGTGGTTATATTTAGAACCATTTCATGTTTAAATGGTTTTTTACATGGTGAAATGGTGATTCACATTGGTGGAGAATGTGTTGTATGTGGTTCTGTGTAGAACCTTTTTGAAAATAGTTCTACATGGCACCAAAGAGTTCTTCTGTTGTTACAAGCTTGACATCGTAACAACAGCAGAACCCTTTTGGTGCTAAATAGAACCACATACAACACAGTCTCCATCAATCTGAGGAACCATTTTACCATGCAAAGAACCATTAAAGCATGAAATGGAGATGGTAAATAGAGCCATTGCCTATACTAAAGAACCCTTGAAGGACCAAAATATCCAATCACATGTTTTGGTCACTTTCCAAAAATATAAAATATTATTGCTCAATAACCAAAACTCATACTGAATTTAGAAACACTTTGGCTCAAATTATTAGCATTGTCGCTAAACACAGTAAATTCTAAGTGTTTAAACATTAAAGGAGCAGGAAAATGCTCATGGTAATGTCCACAGTGCTTTGACTACAGAGCAGTAACCTATACTAGTTGCAACATTTCAGAAAACTCAGAACTGCCAGCTTAACTACGCCACTAGATTTCCATTGCTAACATGACAGCAGGTTCTCCTCTTATCTCTTATTGTGTGGTTGTGCTTTGGTGCCTCTCGCTATTTCCGTTCTTCTCTGGCCCATCATATTCCTTGATTGACATATAGGGCTTGTTTGGTGTTCCTGAGCTGAGCTCCACAGAGGGGTTCGAGTTGATCCAGGAAAGAGCCCTGCTGGAGACGGGTCAGCTGGTGGAGAAAGCCTGCAGCAGTTCGCCCAGTGCTGTGACCGTGGAGACGTTCGACAAACTCTCTGACAGTTTATGCAGAGTAGCAGATCTGGTAACGTTGCTTGTTTCATTCTGTTGTCGCATTAGTGACAGCAAAGGACAAAAGGCAGTAAATAACTGAATGTGTCATCTCCTAATGCTGATTGAAATGCCCAGCCCTTTTAATTAGGGTATTACTTTGTTTAAAATATCTTGTTGTTTTAATAGGCAGACTTTATCAAAGTGGCACACCCAGATCCACTGTATCGAGAAGCTGCAGAGAAGACTTGCATTAAGATTGGCACCACAGTGGAGAAGTATGACTGTTTTTGATCAGTTTCACTTATTACAAAATTTGGAGAAATTATGTTTGTTGAGAACTTTTGATCTATTTGTACAACAGGCTTAACACAAATGTGGAGTTGTGTAAGAGTTTAAAGAACCTGTTAGACAATGAAGAGGTTATGGCTAAGCTGGATCCTGAAACAAGGTGTGTCTTAAACTCTTTAATTCACTGATGTGTTTAAGTGTCTTCTCTCCTCTTCAAAACTTCAGTTCTAAGCTGATTGCTGTTCTAAAAAATATTGTCAATATTAAAAGTGTGTGCTGTTTATACTGGTTGCAAAAGTTGGTGGCGATGTTTGATAAAGGATCTCTAGCAAAGTTGTTCTTTTTTTTAATTATTATTATTATTTTTTTTTGTAGTGCCATATTTTCCATTGCCTTTTATTTTAAGTTCTTGAGAAATAGTGTAGCTGTCACAAAACTATATAGTATTTAAAGGTTCTCTTAGATGAGTGGACATGTTTTGTAATCTGCCATAGGGCGCTTTCACACCTAGCTTGTTTTGCACAGACCTGTTGAACCTTATTTAGTTTGGATCATTTTGTCAGTTGTGAATCTCCACCCATACTCAGGTGCACACCAAACCCTGGCTCAGTTTGCTGCTGGTGGAAGCATATTTTTATGATAGTCTGCACCAAATAATAGAATACAACATCAGAGCATGCTTTGCTCTTTTCTAGCAGCACATCAGCGCTGTACTATCTGCATAATCTTTCTGTTTTCAGGTCTGACTCCTGACAGACATTCATATCATTCTTGCAGCACAAGTTGCTGTTACAATAAAATAATAGTGAAGTAGTGCACTTGATTTTGACACTTGGATCACGGAACATAAGTTTGATAAGCAGCGACTTGATCGGTTAAATTTAAATTGACGAACCAATCATAAAGAAGCACATATCAAGCAATGTTTATTATTATTATTGCTTTGATTGTTACAAAATTTTCAAACTATGTTGTGGACTTACCTAGATTGTTTTTCTGTAAAAGGTTCATTTCACTTACAGTATTTCTTGCTCACTTGTCTTCTGTAAAGGAGAGTGGCTGAGCTGTTCATGTTTGATTTCGAGATAAGTGGGATCCATCTGGATGAAAAGCAGGTCAGTTTCTTTTGATTTGGTTTGATTTTTACTAAAAGCAATGTTGGATGAGTAATCATCTACAGGTTAGTTAATTCTAAAACATTTTATGTACTCAAATATGTATTCCTCATCTTGGCCTTCTTTATTTCATAGAGGAAGGAGGCAGTCAACTTGAATGTTCGACTCTTGGATCTCAATAATCAGTTTCTAATGGGCTGCCATATGCCAAACAGGATAGATAAAAGAGCCCTTCCTCATCACATTCACCAGCATTTCACCAATGAAGGGAACTATGTTCAGATTGGAGGACTGCATGCCGATGCACCAGATGATCTGGTAAGCCCCACAGTTGTCTGTGTTGTAGTTAACAGCATCCTTTCAGGGTTTTAGGGAAAGTTGAAATAAGACCTTTGACAATGTTTGGCAAATTTCAAAGTAGAGGAAAAATGCATGGCAGCAGTTTAGATGAATACAGTTCAAATTAATGCATCATTTAAATTAGGTGCCGTTGGTCTCTCAAATGAAGAAGGTGTTGGGAGAAAAATGGCATATATAGAAGGTTCTGCCAGACCAATGGCCCAGTCTCGTTTAGAGTGTTTTCTGTGTGAATCCATAGGCTAAATGACAGATATTTAGTTTAATCACACAAAATGCTTGAGGCACCCAATAAATGTCCAACATGCAGACTATTAAAGGAAAAACTCGAATAAATGATTAGAGAAACATGAGTGCAGTTGCTTCTAAACTATACTGCATTATACATTTAAGCAGTTAACCTCCTGTCACTGTTCTGTGGCATGTATGAAATTCTGACCAGGCCCAGTTGACTTCAATAGTACGGTTACAGAGCAAAAACACCTTATTACAAAGACTTTGAGAGGCCTGTGGTGCAAAAACCTTAGGCACTCATCTACAAAGATGTGGGGGAAAAAGTGATACCATCAGACAAGTCATGCTTCACCATTTTTTTCACAAGTGGGTGCGTACATGTGTGCTGTGCATCAAGAAAACAGTGAGAGAGGGTGTCTGGTGGCTCTGATATGCTGTGGGGGGCATTTTGCCTGCATGGTTTGGGTCCACTTGTCCACTTACAGGGCAGGGTCACTTCAAATCAACACAAAGACATTCTGACTGGTCACCTTTACACTATAATGAAACATTTCAGTCCTGACGGCCCTTATACAGAGGGCACGAGGAGTCACTGAATGATTTATGAGTATGAACATGATGTAAATCATATGCTAAGACCTTCACAGTCACTGGACCTCAACCCAGTTGAACACCCAAGAAGATTTTGGACTGACATGTTAAACAGTGCTCTCCACCACCATGATCAAAACACCAATTGAGGGAATATGTTTTGGAAGATTGATGTTCCATCCCTCCAGTTCACTTCAAGAGACTTGTAACATCTATGCCAAGGCTTGGCATGGTTTTAGGGTTGGCTCGTTAACCTCATATATTCACTTACTAGAGAGATGATCTGGAAGCTGAAGTCTACCAATCTATGAATGAATCTGATTTGTTCATTTGGAGTGCAGCAACAAAACAGCAACAAAACTCTTTGTTTAAGAGTCTTTATTGTTTCAGGTTCGGGAAGTTGCCTACAGGATTTTCCTGTACCCAAATGGAGAAATGATGCACACCCTAGAAGAACTGTTATCATGTAGAAATAAACTGGCTAGGCTGGTTGGCTATGAGTCGTACGCACACAGAGCATTGAAAGGAACCATGGCCAAAAGCCCAGGTAAAGCTGTTATTTTAAAAGACTATTCCATGTGATTTAGATCAAGCAGGAATTCTGTATAGTGTGCATAGAAAAGACCAGTGATGTAATTTGAACTCTGGTTGTACCTTTTGAACCCTTACTTATTCTCTTTGATTTTTTCCTCTTCACAGATACGGTCATGAACTTCCTACAGCTTCTGACAGACAAACTCAAAGACAGGTAGAGTTTCCCACTTAAGTTATGCTCTCTTTACATGATGTAAAAAACAATAGATACATTTATGATGCCATGCAAGTTGGATTTATTTATTATTAAGTGCACCCAAAACATCATATAGAAGTTTAATGTTAAATGTATAAATTGAGTCAGTATTGTTTGTCTTATCAATTTATTTCTTTTGTTAAGAATAATGTATGTATAGATAAAATGGAGAGATCCATGTCTTAACAGGCTGACAAATGTTATACGTAACTGAGTATCAGATATACTTTAAACCTTATTCGTGTTGGTAAGAGCTCATTTAAATGATGCCTCTAAAATTAGCAGATGTCATTACTCTCTAAATCCACTAGATGTCACTATGCACTAACTGTATTCTGACTACTGATACTTTTCCTATTGTTAGTCTGACAAATGCATTTTCATTCTCTAGGACTGAAAAGGACTTCGAAATGATGAAGGATATGAAGACTAAATTTAATCCCAGAAATGCAGTAAGTAAGCAGAACTGGCACCTCATTTTGATGACATAATGAAAGCAGCTGACTCAAGTATGTTTCAGTGGGATGAGATTCAGTTCATCCTGTCTCTGTTCTGCAGGACTTAATGCCGTGGGACCACCCATATCTGAGTGGTGTTATACGTGCTGAAAGGTGAGTTTCAGTGCTTTTCTGAATAGTTACTATAAGCATTACCATTCAGGAAATGTAAAAGGGTTTTGCAATTTCTGTGTGAATTGATTGACAGTTTTATGAAGTAACTGAACAGAATTAAACGAGTCTGTCTAATCTCACTTCAGTTCAAATACAGTCACAGTCCTGAGATCTGTCTGCTGAAGGTTCCTCTTTGTTACACAGCCCAGACCTTTGCTGAAGCCCTTTGTTTGAAGTTTGGCTTGCAGAATGAGGGCTGCTCAGCCTTGCTTGTCTCCAGTTTATTAATGAACTATGCTCTGGCTCCACCGTTCAGTCCTTCAGCAGAGGCCGAGATGCACTGGCAGACATGTTAAAGGGCTTTTATTACAGGCATTCCTGCTCTTGGGGGACCTCAGAGCTGTTTCCAATACAGGCCTTTTTGGCAGGAGTTCTGTCTGAATAAGGGAGGAAAGGAAGTGCTCTTTAGTCGTTAAGACTGAGCTTTTCTTTTCACTGCCATTAGATGAGACTGAAACATTTCCGAAACATTTAAGAGCTGTCCTTAGCTTAGGGTTCAAGCGATATTTTAGATTTTTATGGGTTTTTTTTGCCTATACTCATTCTTTTGGGGTATTTTTAAAGTGTATTAAGGCATAATATAATGAGGGAGTGACACACAAAGATAACTTGTATAAGATGTGCATATCTAGGTCGTTACAAAAAAAAAATAAAGTTATGTGGGTCCTGTAGATGTCGTTTCTTAAATCCATACCAATACCGGCTATGTTTAGTTTTAAACTTTGTGGTTATTTTAGATTGTTATCTCTTGCCAGATAGTCTGATCTGTGAAGTGTTCAGGTTAAATGTGCTGTCCAGTCTTCTTAATCCTCTTGTGTTTGATCTGCTTGAGGGGAAAAAAAGCATCTCTACCAGTTTTAATAGGTACCCTAATAACATGAGAACCAGCCTCAAGACTCGCTAGGACAACGTGACTGTTCTCGCGCTACAAATAGTCACAACAGTAGGTTTGTTATCAGCATACAGCCCTCTTCCCAAAATCCCCTCTAGGGATGCAAAATGATACTGGAATCATATCAGCATTAGGAGATATTTGGTAAAAAAAAAAAATCAGACAGATGGTTAGATGTGGCTGATATTTCAGACTGATATTTGAGGACGCACTTATTGTACTCTGAAAGAACGGAACTTTTAGGTGCCACTGGGCTACTGTGCTAAATTATCTGCATTTTTTTCATTTCCTACTTTTATAAGCATATAAGCAAGTGTTACATTTCTCTGTAATGCTAACCCAAGTAGATGGTGTAGAATTTTTAGACCCCTCTTTCTCATCAGAACCACAGATCATTTTATAAACGCTTACATATTTGTATCGGCATGGGCAGATATGCACATTAAAAATATTGTATCACCACACTGGCACACAGTTTCCATATTGGTGTATCCCTACTTTATTCCATTCTCAGTCCTTAGTAGGAAATACATTGGTTTTTGCTTTGGAAAGATGTGGAAAATGCTGGAATTCAGTATCTCTATAATGTAGAAGTTTAAAGGGCTCATATCATGGAAAACTAATTTTTTTTGAAAATCCATTTTTTGGAATAAAAAGAGTTTTACAGTGTGTAAACTTTACAAGTTTCAAAAAGCATTGTTCACCCCACTGTCAATATATGAAGCTAAGCTGCAAAAACAGCCTGTTTTGAATTGATTGTTTTGGTGACATCATTAAAAGCCAAATCATTTGTCCACCTATTTAGCCTACAGCAGTTAAGCTCCATCTATTCCCACTGAAGTTAAAAGGACTGTTTTAGTCCCAGACTGCTCTTTTAATGAGGCTTGGTACAGAGAAGCCATTCAGAAGTCATTCACACATATCCATCTCAAACAAACAGTGACAACACAGACTATTTAATTCAAACAGATAAAGAAAGATTGACAAATGGTCATGTAAAAATGAATTGCAACTTAATTCATTTTTAATACCTAAAACCACACAAATATAAGTGGACATCTGGGGAAAAAGTCAAATGTAAGAAAAATGTAGGATATGAGTCCTTTTAATGTATGTGGTTCAGTTTGTTGCTATCATAAGTTTTTTTTTTTATTTATTTATTTTTTTTTCTTTTTGTTTAGGGAACAATGGTTTTACTATCTAGGAAAGCTGTCATCATTTTTGTCTTTGGTGTTTTATGTTTTTTGTAGGTTCAACATTGAGCCCAGCTTGTACAGTCCTTACTTCTCTCTAGGGGCCTGTATGGAGGGTCTGAACAGTCTTTTTACGCAGCTCTTTGGTGTGTCACTTCTGGCTGAACAGCCCAATGCAGGAGAGGTGTGGAGCGAGGATGTACGCAAACTGGTAAGATATGTAAAAATGAACCATCTAGATGCTATAATTGTAGGCCACTGGAACTGGGAAGCTTTTTGGTTTGAACACTAAAGAGTATTGGATGTACAGGTGGAGATTCCTGAATATCTTTGCTCATCTCTAATCTGCCGTTTTTAATTACACCCTCAGGCAGTGGTACATGAAACTGAAGGATTGCTGGGATATATCTACTGTGACTTCTTTTATAGACCAGACAAACCTCATCAGGTAAAAGATAGCTTACTTATTCCACAGTCTTCTATGTCTGTCTGCTAACATTGCATGACAAAATTTGGCGTTAGAGTGTTTAGTTTATTGAGAAAGGTCATGAGTGTTAATTTTGCTAACGTACGACGAATGTATTCATTTCATTGCTAATAATGCATGGAAAAAAGCTTTGTCTGTTAGCATTTCTGGGCACAGTATTTGTTTAAGTAATTCTCAGCTCAGTCTGCACCTGCTGTCCTGTGCACAGGACTGCCATTTCACTATCCGTGGAGGGCGTCTCCTGGACGATGGGCAGTATCAGCTGCCGGTGGTGGTGCTAATGCTGAATCTTCCTCACCCAACCCGGAGTGCCCCCACGCTCCTCACACCAGCCATGATGGAGAACCTCTTCCATGAGATGGGTCATGCCATGCACTCCATGCTTGGACGTACACGCTATCAGCATGTGACAGGTGTGATCAGATAGTGAATTCCACTATCTCACTAAGTAAATAGATTGTCCAGCCACATCTCTGTACTCATTGTATTGTTAAAATAATTCTGAATTGTACCAATTGCACATGGTGAAATTTGAGATTTCAGTACTAATTATTGTGAGGTCACAGATTTTAAATGATCTTTTCACTGAAAATTATAATAATAAAATTATAATAATGCAATCTTGCACTATAAGGTAAATTGCTTTATTGATTTTTTTTTAATATTTCTAAATAATAACCTATATTTACTTTCTCTATCAGAAACTTTTGCCTGTTCTGTGGTTTGTCTTATCTAGATGTGTGATGCATATTGTCTTGTTTTTAATTGTTAAGGTTACCCTGAATGTGTATGCAATTTTCTCCTTCTTTTAAAGGAACCCGCTGTGCTACTGATTTTGCAGAGGTGCCTTCTGTATTAATGGAGTATTTTGCCACTGATTATCGCGTTATCAACCAGTTTGCTCGTCACTATCAGACGGGACAGGTAATATGTGTTAATATGTAATATTACTCATGCAGTACAAAGCAATATTCACACTGTTTTATTGGCTACCATAAAGGTGTTTCTGTTAATGCTTAATGGTTATATAACTCTGTAATTCGTCCTAGCCTTTGCCACAGAGCATGGTAGCTCGACTCTGTGAGTCCAAAAAGGTGTGTGGTGCTGCTGATACTCAACTTCAGGTACTCCTCTCTGTCACTGGCTTTTAAAGATCTAGTTACTTACATTTTTAGAATGCATAATCTTGAATGACAGTTCAAATTAATGTGATCCAGGTGCATTGAGAAGCTTGAAGTGACCTTTTTACAGTGTTTTGAGTAATTCCCTGTCATTACATTCTTTTATAATGTTAATCTAGTAGTGAAATTGTGTTAATGCTTTGGCACTGGATGCTGACTGATCTTCTCTATTGCTCTCTCTGTCACAGATTTTCTATGCAGTCTTGGACCAGATTTATCATGGCAAACCCCAAAGTCGATCAACAACAGATATCTTGATAGATATGCAAAAGAAATACTATGGTCTGCCATATGTTCCTAATACAGTAAGTACTCAGAAACTAAGTTAAGCTATTTTGTAAACCCTTTCTAATCACAAAATCATGCCCATGAATTTAAGTTCATTTCAGACAGTATAGACTAAGTACCTGCACTCTAGAAAGGCTCCAAATATGTTCCACCTCGTATAAATGCTGGCACTTGGAAATATGTTTCTATTTCTGGGTCTTATTGGGGAAAAAACAAAAATAAAATCTGTTCACACAATCTCAGTGACATGGTTAATTGGTAATATACTCAATGTCAATCACCATAGAATTCCATTTTACAGCACTGAATCTCACCTGTTTGTACAGATGTGTTGTGTAAAAGGGAATCACTAGGAAAATGCCTAAAGAGGTTTTAACATGTATCCATTTCTGTATGTTGCCCAAGAGCTTTAACCAGTCACAGTCTAACCATCTCATTGCTTTAATGAAGATGCAGAGGAGTTGATGGATTTGAATCAGATTTTCTTATTCACAGTATTAAAGGTAATAATAAATTAATCTATTAGGAATTACTGGGCTTTTCAAAGCTAAGTGATTGCAGATGCAAATATTGAAAATTACCAAAATAACTATTTAAATAAATACTGTCTAAGCTACTATACATTTTCAGCCGCTCCCATCTCTATGCTCTGGAAACATCCCACCTGCTTGGCTTGACATGTCTTTTGTCCTCATAATGAAACAGGAGCATGTTAGCCAATCTTTAGGAGACATGCTAATAATATTAATGACGTTTTACATTGCATTACACAGTGATATTGAAGTCCTAGAGTTTTTACCAGACATTTGCTTAAAAAGATACATTGGCATTGAACAGATGTTGAAATTTGACTGATATTTTAAATCAGTATTTGATGATGTGTTTAATGTACTGTGGAAGAGCTGAATGTTAGGTGATGCTGGGATACCTCTGTAAAATGTCTTCATTTTATTAATTTTACTGAACTTGTATCCCACTACAAATAAGTCTTACATTTCTTTGTAATGCTAATCCAGATAGATCTAGTCCCAATTTTCACATTTTATGAATGTTTGTGTAATCAGTATCAGCAGATATGCACATGAAAAATATTGGATATCAGGATCAGCCCAGAATTTCCATATCGGTGCATGCTGAGTTATACACTTGTTATTGGAAAAATATAAATAATGCCAAACAGCAGTTACAACAGATTTACAGTTGGTGGTCTGAATTGTTATGATCTATTGCAGCTATTAAACTTAATTAATGTTTTGGATTTCTTTGGATTTGGATTTGACTGATCTTTAGTAACACCTTACAGTGCTCTGTTCTACATTACAAAAAGCATATCAGACGTGAGAGCTAGTAGAATTTGGGCCCTCGTCCCTCCCAACACTGGTTTTATATCTAATACCCAGGCACAGTGGTGTTTATAGGATTAAAACCTCTCTCTCTCTCTCTCCCTCCCTCTCTTTTCTGTTTTTCGGGGCCCTTCTGAAATAACAAAGCAGAGGTATACTTTGAATGAGCACTCCCTGGGGGAAATATTTGAAACTCTTCTTTCAGGAGCCATTTAAAGGATGAAAAGAAAAGAAAATGATTCTTGCAGCTCCTCAGCAGCTGGGGGCTAAAGACGGAGATGGCCATTTGGGGTCCAGGACAATCTAAAACACACATTTAAGTCTGGACTGACTTTCATAAAACCATTTGTCCTGCTCTGTAATTACACGCAGCCGTGGGGAATCAGAACTCTCCAGCACTAAATATTCCCCTTTAATTGCTGCAGCCACAATGTCTTTAATATCCCTTTAAATCACTGCACCCTCCCTTTTTATCTGTTTTAACTCCCTCTCGGGGGAATGCAGCTAATAATATGTGTCTGTCTTTCCTGTTTAAAGCATATTTCCACAACTATAAAAGAGATACTCAAACATTCCTTCAGTCCACTGATGGATATAACCTCCCTGTGCTTTCACCATACGCATTATGATGATACTAGGTTTAATGAGGAATTCATTGTTTGATGTGTACACAAAGGTTGATCACTTTTTCATTCAGTGTCGCATTGGAAAGGCTAATGAATACCTGCGCACCTAACTGTCTTAAAGTTTATGTTTCTCTCACTGTTGAATAAAGATCGATATCATAATGTGCCAAGGCTCAATAGAGGAGATGATGATGAAGATTATGATGGATCAGGTGACAAAATGATTTAACACACTTTCAAACAAAGAAAAGAACCATGATAATTTTTTGTTTGGGCAAATTATTTGTATGGAATAGTCAAAAAATCAGATTTACATAATTTTCCCTGTTATCGCAAATGCATTCAGTCAGCCAAGACATGTTTGGTGTCTAAATTTTGCTTATTTAGTTTTGCATTTGAGCTATAAGACTAATGTAGCTAACAAGAAATGGAAGCTTATAGCCCACTAATTACCGTCATGCAAACTGCATGCCGAAGTCATGACACATACACCTGGTAAATCTAAAATAGATCAAAATGTAGGATTTTATGTGAGAAGAACCTGCAGGGTTTCTGGGGAGAAAACATGTCTAATTTTTAGTTTATTTTTAACAGTTTTGACATTTATGACAATGAGCATGAACATATTCACAGTCAGTGATGCATCTAGGACCAAGAATGCATCTCCCAAGAATGAGATGTTTTTCCTCAAAAAATTGGCCTCACTAGAAATCAGTACATGATTGGTTGATTCCACTGTCACCTTTTAAATGTGTTGGTAGTAAATCTAATGTGTATGGCCCCTGAAGTCTTAACCAGTAGTACAGCAAACTTTGCGGTGTCTACCTACATACCACCTCGTGATCTGTCTATAAGCTTTGACCTGTGAGAATAGTACTGTGGGGTAGCTTGTGTGATTGTGGCCTTCACTAATGTTCAGTTTTCACACTTTAAGCCCCGCTCCTTGAGTGCTGTTTAGGCGTATGAAAGTCATTAGGTGCCAGATGGGAGTCGTCAGGCTGACACTCTGCAGCTTAAGCGTGTTTCACGCAGCCAAATTGCTCCCTCTCCCAACACTAAATAAGCCCAGCCTTTTCAAACAACCTGCTAGTGTCCAACATTGAACTGTACACACATTCTGCTGAACTTCCATGCTGTTGCTTGTCAGGGTTATTTTGCTCCAGACGAACATGTTATCTGTTTTTCAGGTGTATCAGGAACAAAACATTCTATTAGACTGTTTACAGTGTTTTAGCATCTAATAAACATCTTCTTTTATGCCTATAGTTTTCTATGCCCAGGAGCATATAGATTTTGTTTTGTAATATTATAGCATTTTAATAAACATTGTTATCCTTGTGTTTTTTCCCAAGCAGGATTAGATGTACTGTTGTTAGGCAGTGTAACGACTGTCTAAGCATGTCTTCGTCTCTCAGCAAAGCTTTTGAACTGCTAAGCCCTTAAAACCGTAATTGAGATCACTGGGCCAAAACATTACTCTACCTTCAGCACTCAGCATGATGCAAAACATTATGATTCTCTTTAATTCAACTTCCAAATAGGTTAACTCTGCTGTGAAAGGGTTTTTTTTACTGTAAACATTAGAAATACTTACTAAAGGTATTACTACGGTTACAAATGGAGACTGTGTAAACAGAAATGATCATTACCCTTGATAGAAAATATTCTCATACGTGATGGACTGATGGACAAGCTTTAGCAAAATTTACCAAAAATGTAATTCAGTCTAATAATAAATTCAGCATTCAGCTCAGATTTTTAAAATTAAAGGCATATTATTCTTTTTGAAATGCTGTTTTTTTTTCTATATGTATAAAAGGTCACCCTGTTATGATAGATAACAGGGGTGTTGTAATTTATTTTTTGTTTGATTAGCTACAGCTTGACCAGCTCGGTAGAGTATCATTTTCACTACATTTTGGCAGTTCTGATTTTGGCAGTTTTGATTCAGTAGAGTAGATACCTGTGTCAGTACTGGTCAGCACAAGAACAGCACACAGGATATATTATTACATCAAATTATTTTTAAATTATTTAAAAAAATTAATTTATCCTATTCACTACACAGTAATTTAACCAGTGCTATCATTACAATTACCGGGCTTTATCTGGCACTTTGGGTGATACTGGGGGAGTTTGAGTCAGTTTCTGACAGAATTTTGTTGGTCATAGGTCAATTTCAGACTCAAAATTTGGTGCTGTGTTATGCTCAGACAGAAAATTATCGGTTTGTATTTGGATTAGGGCCAACATTTCAGGCCTATTCAGCATTAATTGGTCAGTTCAGTGTTGAACTGTAATGTTGTCCATTTGTTGTGCCTCAGTGGTAGTCAGTATGATATGTTATCATTATTGTAATCAGTTACATCTCTGAGCATATCATGGGTATTGGTATTTAAAGAACTGCATGTATCATAAATAAGAAAGCATAACTAGTCTTGGTTAATTGGATTTAGTTCAGTGAAATATGAAAAACATTGAACAAAATTCATTGTGCGCATAGTTTTGGATATTTTTCTTTTCTGTACAAACATATCAACTCAGAAAAAAACAGACTATCATCGTATGTGTCATGTTTCCTGAAAATGTCTTTTTTGTCAAGTATTGTGATGTATTATTTTTGTCATATCACCCATCCCTACTCTACAGGCATGGCAGCTGAGATTCAGTCACCTTGTAGGCTATGGAGCAAAGTACTACTCCTATCTCATGTCTAGAGCTGTGGCCTCCATGGTGTGGAGACAGTGTTTCCATAAGGACCCCTTAAGCAGGTGCGTGTCTGTGTGTATGAGAGAGATTCTTTTTCCCTCTTTGTCCGCTTCTTTATGATTGTGAAGGAACTCTTGGTGTCCAAGCTAAAAAAAAATATAGGTTATTTAACTCTGAACACTGAAAGCAAGATTTGCATGAAAATCATCCCCCATAGCAGAAATGTCTTCATCAGTTAGTCCAGAAAACACCACCATGACTGTTTTGGTTTCACCCCTATTACCTCTGAATCATTCTCTTTGTTTTGCTGTTAGATTGTCTTCTCACTTAACACCTGGTTTTGTTAAGCATGTGTGTTTTCCTGACACACTGTGCTGAACAACGTGGTCTGTATTTGAGGCCAGTCTGTGCTGGTGATGTTAGCTTTGTAATCTAAGTGTGTGTGTGCTGGTTGTGTCTCAGGGAAACCGGAGAACGCTACCGGCGAGAGATGCTGGCCCATGGGGGAGGAAAGGAGCCCATGCTGATGGTGCAAGGTAAGCTTACCTTTAACTTTGAACTTTGGAGCCATTCATCAAGGGAGACACAACAAGGTCATGCATTAGAGTTGTACTCTTGAGATGCGAAATTAAGTTTTGGTGGCACTTTGGTGACATTTCTGCTATAACGTATAATTTTAATGTGAATCTTGCTCAGTTTAGTGATTCCTATGCTCTACAGCAAAAATGGTTCTATATAGTAACAAACCTGCTATGTAGAACTTTTTTTAAAAAGGTTCTTTAAAGATCCATTTACAACAGGTTTTCCATCATAGAGAAGAACTACTTAACCATACAAAAAAAACATTTATACATTCAAATAGTACTTTGAGTATATGGTTCTATATAGACTAAAGAAACCTTGTAGAACCATTTCTAAGGGTGTAACGGTTATTAGCAAATTCTTGACATGTTGAATTGGGTGATTTAGAGAACTAGAGAACTTCATTACTTAAAAAAAAAACATTTAATTAAATGAACTGGCAATGATAAGTTGGCAGTTTGCATGATGATACATATTTTTAATTGTCATATTGGTCTCTTACAGTAAGAAAAAGAGCCTAATAGACATGTTCATCTATATGCATTTTGCTGCAGTGTTTTTTTGTCCTTTATTAATTAATATTTTTCCAGTAAAATGGGTTGCCATCTTTGAAATGGTTAGTCTGTGCATGGTTTCTTACAGTTAAGTTCATTTTTATTGTTTGGCATTTTTTTAAAACTGTTTTATAACTGATTACTTGGATAATTGCCAAAATAATTTTGGGTTTCTGAATTGCAGTTATAATTGACAGCACTAGTTTAGAGCAGAGAACTGTGCAGTGTACTGGAGTTTCCCGTCGCTCTGGTAGGTGTAATTACAAATACGCCACTGGCTTCGCTGGTTCTTAAGCGTTTGAAGTATTATTACTTCATGACTCACTTTTAGGGAGTGCAGTGGACATAAAACAGTAGTCCTGTCCTTTAGTTACTTTTCTATTAGTCATAAAATATGAATTTTCCTGCTTGTGGTCATGGATCAAGCAGTAATTATTTTGACCAGTCTAAATCTCTTTGCCATCGTAATGTATAAACAAATGGATATAATGTGGAAAATCCTCATAGTTTCTCAGGGGCTTTGCTGCTCTAGTTCAGGCGCAAAACTGCAATATCTTTTGCAGACTTTATATTAGTAGTAACTCGGGGCACACGCTTAATATATTATTTTTCTACTGTAAAATAATTTGTCCCTGTCTAACCTTGCCTTGCTTATTATTTCTTCACACCACTATACTGCAGTGTCTTGTGCGAAGAATCAAAAATGTGTATGGCAGTCGTTCTCACGCTATGCAAAAACACACGTGTCTTCAGCAACAATACAGCACTTGCATGTTTCCCTGAAGCGGTCTGACTGTTTTCCATACATAGCAGACTAGACAGGGACTTCAGTTTCACCCAGCTCAGCTCCGCTCTGCCTGGCTTCCACAGTGGCTAAAGTGGAATCGGAGCCGCCCTAGAGAGACTCCAGCACAGCTCGGCACCAATTCCTGACTGGCTTCCAGGCCATCGGTGCTGAAAAGTCCTGGCTGGATTAGACAGCGGCTCAGGAAAAGGAAAGTGATCAACTGACGGCTGCGCTGACTGAAGGCTGTGTTCTCCAGCCACAGGCAGCATAGAGATGCCTTTCATGAGGCCAGAGTAGGAGAACAATGGAAAGCCCAGGTTCCTGATCCTAGTCATATGCTAGTAGTGTAGCATGTAGATGCTTTGAATTGGGTTATGTGCTAGAAGTGTAGTATACGGATACTTTGAGGCGGATTATATGCTAGTAATATAGTATTCAGATACTTTGAGGTGGGTAATATGCTGGTAGTGTAGTACTCAGATACTTTGAGGTGGATTATATCCTAGTGATGTAGTACTCAGATACTTTGAGGTGGGTTATATGCTAGTAGTGTAGTACTCAGATACTTTAAGGTGGATTATATGCTAGTAATGTAGTACTCAGATACTTTGAGGTGGGTTATATGCTAGTAGTGTAGTACTCAGATACTTTAAGGTGGATTATATGCTAGTAATGTAGTACTCAGATACTTTGACATGGGTTATATGCTAGTAGTGTAGTACTCAGATACTTTGAGGTGGGTTATATGCTAGTAATGTAGTACTCAGACACTTTATATGCTAGTAGTGTTGTGTACACAGATGCTTTGAGCTGGGTTATGTGTTGGTACTGTAGTATTTAGAGACTTTGAGCTGGTTTATATAGAAGTAGTGTAAGTTAGTGCGCAGATGTCATGACACTGGTACATGCTAATAGTATAGTTGCAAATTATTTAAGCTGAGCTTGTGCTACATGTAGTACACTTGTTTAAGGTAGGTTATATGCTAGTAGTGTTGTTCACATCACTATTGCCAAGCTTACATGCTGTGCAAAGAAATCTTATGCCAGGGAATGGCCAACCTACCTACCCAGTCAGACCAATCTTGCCAGCAATTATCTTTGTTCTTTCTGGTTGATGACCTCTCACCATATTTTAGCCAACTGCGAGAACATTGGCTGTATCTCTCGCAGCTGGCTCGGTCAGAGTGAGTAGTGTGGAGTGAAATGGAATGGCACGCTTTTGCACAGTGTGAGGAGCTGGAAAGTTGGGATCCTCTCTCGCTCCAGGATTGCTCTGATACTGCCCTATCCCACGAGGGGAACACACGATAAATACCTCAGCTCAACTAATGACGTGCTCAAGTTTAAACTCCTGTTTAAACTTCACATTTTTTCATCTGCTACCTATGCTGCAATGAATTACTGTCCTTTTGTCAAAGCTATATGTGTCCTTATATCAAAAACTTAAATAATCATTCCCAAATATCAGTGCACATTTGTATAGATTTGAGGGACAAACAATTGATTTGATGGACATTTACACATTGTCCATTGTGAGAAAATTGTATGACAATTGTATGAAAAATGTTTTGCATGTGTTTTGCTGAGTAACCTGAATAGAGCCATTTCTCATGTGCTGACCACAGTGAGCACTGGCAAAAGTTGAAATTTATTTAATGTTGTCCCCACCGTGGAAACCAGTCACCACACCAAAGTTGGCAACCCTCACACACAGATGTTTTGAGTTAGGTTACATCAGGGGTGGGGAACTGAGGGCCAGAGTCTGGCAGATTTTAGTGATTTCTCGGCTTTAACACACTACTAAACTCGGCAATTAGCTCCCAAGTTTAATCAGATATGTTGAATGGAAACTCACTTAATTCTGCAGGAATCTGGCCCTCGGGGACCAGAGTTCTCATCCTTGGGTTATATGCAAGGTAATATATCAAGTAAGGTTTTGAAGGGTTTTAAGGTGGGCTGTATGCAAGTAGTGTATATGTTACTATGAGATGGGTCATATCCTATTACTTAGTATGTAGGTGCTTTGAGCTGGGCTATAAGCTGGTAAAGTAGAATACAAGTGCTATTACGTTGGTCATATGCTAGTATACAGTATGCAGGTGCTGTGTATTGGGCTATATGCTAGTAGTGTAGTTCACAGATGCTTTGATGTGCTGTTTTTCCCCAATTTGTTTTCCTTCTAACTTTGTTTTACATCATTTGGTTTTGGTACATTTACAGCTGTGCACCTTTAAAGTATATATGCAAATGGAAAAATTGGTTATTATAAGTGAATTTATTAATTGGAAATCCTTTTCAAAAGCACTTCTGATTTGTATGTACCTAATCGTGAACTATATTACACCCAGCCTTTTTTTCCTTACAATCATTTGAGGCTTGTTTGCCTCTGAATCATAATTATAGCGGCTATGATGAAGTAGTTTGCCTTAAGGTTGAACCTGAAGTTATTACTTACAATTCTTGACATGTTTCAAATGGTCATAAATACGAGCAAGCCTAAAAAGCAGTGGAGTAACCAGAAAATCTTTTCAGCTGCAGGGAGGTAGCTGGGGCTTATGTATGTACAAGACAGTCAACACATTGAAGTCCAAGTAGTATTTAAGAAGCCAGTACAGAGGCCACTGGGAGTGATGATCTTTAACCCATCATTAGCCCATTCACAATGTTTGTAATAGTAGTGTAAACAACAGGAGCTTCAAAACGTTTCTTCAAGGTGTGATTATTAGATGTTGTATCTATAGCTTTGAATGTGAGTAATACCACCTTCAACCACCTGTTTGAGCTTTACAGTGTATTGAATGACCAGGTCGCCACTTTGTGGTGGTGTACCTTTAATCAAAACCTCCTTTTGTGCAGTTTACAAAGTCAAAGCAGGACAACTTTAGTCATGTTATACCATGCCTGACTGTGCCCAGCTAACCCACAGTCTAGGCTGGGAGAACCTCAAGGTGTGGCAGATCCTGCAGGAGTGATACAGTGCCATTTCATGGGGATTAATGGAGGAGAGCTGGGTCTCGCTCACACTTTGATGTTGTTTCATAGTAAGATTGTGCCCCAAGAGTCATCATTAAGCTCAGAGCTGTCGAGCCTTGGACCAATCACAGAGATAGGCATCTTCCTCCTCTGCCTGTAAATAAATAAATATTCAGTGTAATGTAGGAAGCGCTTGCCAAATTACATTTGAAAATTAATCTAGTCTGTTTTTTGTACTTTTTGTTCAACCTAGAGCTGTGCATAGTGGGTTTTCAAAACATTTTTTAATTATGTTATTTGCAAAATTGTATTTATTTTAGCCCTGTCTTGGTACTTTGAATTAATTTAGCATATTGTTGCAGTCATATTAAATGTTATGCATTTTTTTTCCTACATCATTTGAGAATATCAACCTCCATTTAAATTGTGTGAAACTTTCTGTTGGACCAATAGAAATGCTCCAAAATTGGACAATGCTCCAAATGTCCAATTTGGACATGTTTCTTTTTAGAAATTGTAGTCTTTGACAACAATAGCAATAGATAGATAGATAGATTTAAGCAGTAGATTTATCATTAGGTTTTATTCTGGCATTTAAGAAGGCTTTTAGTGGGACAACTGTTGTCTAAAAAGAGAGAGCAGATTCTGCTGGGCTGCAGATTCCCTTTGGAGCATGTCAGGAAATTGCAGTTATTATAGAAAGTGATGATGACGCAGGAGACAAGAAGCCTCAGAATACAGGTCAGTTAATCCAGATCCACCCACAGATTAAAGGATGTGCTCAACATTGCACTGATTATTATATTATAAGACTAGAAAGCGATGTGTTACTTTGCAAGAACAGCATACAGTGGGTCAACTGCATGCTGAATGTGTTTTAATGTGTATTATCATTACAGACTTAAAGTTAGGTAACATTATTGGCCTGTTCTTTCTGCATTTGTGCGCTGTGTGTAATACAGGTCAGGACTGCGTGTGTGTGTGCGTGCATGCATCTGTCAGTCAGTTGCCCCAGGGTAAGGTGTGACCAAAGCTGACACTATTGAACTGCTACATGAGCCTGTCTATGGCCCTCTACATCACACCAAAATCCCCTCAAACTCCAAAATTCATCTCAGTGACATTAACTGTTATTACCTAGTTATTTGATTAGTATTGCCTTTATGTGGAAAGGAGCATGTATACATGCTCTTCTGAATAAGAATGTTTTTCGCAAGATATGTAGTAGATATTTAATTTATATTTATTCCTCTTTTTGGTAGAAAGAGCTGTTTTTGTGTGTGTTTTTTTGTTTTGTTTTTTTGTCAGGAGAGTTTGAAAGGCCTATTTAATGGAAAACCACATTTTTCCTTTTTAAAAAAGAGTTTGGTGCAGTATATAAACATTAGTAAAGCTTCAGTAAAGTATCTTTCACTCCCCATTCGATACTATCTGCATATGGAAATTAATATGCAAGCACAGCCCGTCATGAACTCATTGATTTTGTGATGAAAAATTAGACAATACAGGGCAGCCAATCAGAACAGAGGTAATTTTACATATATCAAAAGCAGTCTGTTTAATTATAGGGGATAAAAAAGGGCCATGTTAAAATTAATAATTACTGTCTTTGATACATAAACAAAAATGCAATACAAATGCATAAGTAAAAAAAAATAAAATACAAAGAAAATGTTGGATTTGGATCCTTTAATGGAAAAGTGTGGCAGTCAGGTTTGGATCCATGTAAAACTAAACCATGCACAAAACGTCCGTGAATGAGTCTAAAACCTCACTATTGTGGATGCTTTTTCTTTTTTATGGTAGTGATTCTTCATAAGAGCTGGTTATTGTTGGTGTCTTTAACAGTCTGTGTCTCTGCATGTGGGCTTTGTGTGTGTGTGTGTGTGTGTGTGTGGAGGTGACCCATGCAGGAAAGAGGGGGTGGGGAGGAGGGCCTATTTACATTGGCAACACTACAAGGGGAAATGAGCAGACTTCAAAGCGTGAGAGCAGTGGAATTGTAAAATGAGTGCACACACAGTTCAGGAGGCAACACTCACTGACTCTGACTGAAACAGAGAATCTCTCTGCTCGCCAGTGAGGGGGCAGGTTAGCAGGTGTGTGTGAGAGAAAGAGAGCATACTGAATTCATACAGTTCTCTTTTGGCGATTTTGTTTGTTCTTTTCCATGTACTTGTTTTCAGTTTGCTCTGTAGTACTGCAGAATTCATCATAATGTTTTTGAGTATTATTATGGTTATAATCAAAGGATTTATAATATAGAATAGGGATTTTTATAATAAACACAATTAGTTTTGCTATTTAAGCAATAATCTCTCAATACTTTTTCCTCTTTCTTTGAAATATAGATTTATTTGAAAAACTGAAAGCAAGTTTCCTAAAATAAATGGAAGCTGTAAAAAGGCCAAGGGTGGACACATTAAATATTAAATATGTTTTCTCCTTTTTTTGAAAACTTAAAACTTGTGCTGGAGTATGATGCACAGTGTGTGTATTAATGCATTAAGTTTTAGTGGATGATCTCTGTTTATCAGCTGAGTTTAAGACCTTTGAAAAAATACAACATAAAATATAAAATCTGCCATATCTTTAGCACAGGCCACATTTTGTGCTTAAAATTTTTCCAATGTTACATTCAGTAAGAAAGCAGTAATTTTACAATGATTGTGCATGAAATATGTGTTAATTTGTTCTCTGTAGAGAATACATTAACTTATTTCCACTTAGAAAATCAACAAAACACATGCTTTGACAAAGGGCACCCAAATGTTTGCACAAGACTGTATATGAAGTGTTAAACTCCACAATGCTGTATATCCCTTTGCAACAATTATGAATGAGAAATATATATATATATATATATATATATATATATATATATATATATATATATATATATATATAATATTTTTTTTATTATTTATTTTTGAATGTAACAGGATTGATAATGGAAAACACATTTTTATTTCTCTAATAAAGATGGTCTTAATCAATATTTCCTATATGTGCAAAGCCCACTCCCAACAATAGCGTGTATATCATGGGAAAAAATATATATTCTTCAAAGCAGTCTATCGTGCGTTTTGGAACAAAACATTTTAAATGTAAATGAATGTGTTCATTCAGGCCCTGTTTTTTTATGTCTAAGAGACCAGTAAGAGACTTTAAAATACATATTGTCACATTCTCATCAAGCAAACTAAACTGCTGTGTAATCTTTTCATAGAGAGGGAGATTTATGTATTTATTTATTTATTTTTGTGCAGTTGAGTTGTCAGAGCCCTAATAGCAGCTATACTGGCAGGGTTATTTCTGTCTTTAATCTTTCTCTCTCTCTTTTGTTTTTTTTTGTTTTTTTATTGTGCAGGCATGTTGCAGAAAAGACCATCCACAGAGGATTTTGTTGATGCCTTAGTCTCTGATCTAGACCCGGACTTTGAGACCTTTATCATGGACTCTGAGGGTTAAACGACCCTCAAAGTCCCGAAGCCTCCGTCTTTTATAACGGAAGACTCGGTCAGCAACAGTGTCAACATTGCATATCACCACCTGCTGTAGTAATGAACTTTCCTTATAACAATCTAACAAGTGGGATCAGGTGTTGGTCTGTGTGGCTGGAGCAGCTACAGACTGTCTGGCCTTCATTGGGCTGCTGTACGTATTTCTTGTGACGCTCATAGTATGCACTAATTATACCTCATTCTTTTACAAACAATGTAGGGTGCAAACTTTGCATGAAGTCATTTTTTGTGTTTTGTTAATTTATGTACACTGAAAAAAAAGTAACCTGGCTGCCATAAAATTGAAATATTATTGAAATGTCTACAGAGTAGAACACACTGGTTATAATTTTGTTTACTAAAAGTTGCCAGGGTACTTTTTTAAGTTAAAACAATAAATTGTATTTACAGCATAAGAATAATGTGTATGCAAATCAGGAACTCTTGAACTTCATTCAGAACTTCAGATGTTCACATTGTGTCGAACTGGAGGTTTTGTACTTGTTGGACTGCTACAGTCTGTTTGCGAAAGCTCAGTGCCCTTTTGTTTCCATGCCTGATGCAAGTCAGTGTTTTCTTAAAGGAGCATTCCACAACTCACAGATCATTGTCAATTTCTTGAGTTTTAATCCGTGTTTAATATCAGTCCTCGAGCTGATCCTTGAGATTCTTGCATCTTTTTGATATCTGCCGCTACCTTAACCCAAAGCCACGAAGACATGTGACCGCAAATTCCATGCTAGCTTGTTTTTTCCAACTACAGAGTAGCTGTGGAATGTTGGCTAAATTCCTCCAAACTGCCTTGATGGTTAGGAAGCACATATTATGGATTTTATATTTTTCCTGGGTATTTCCATCAGAAACTTTAGATGAAAACAGCAGACAAAGCTGCTGCAGACTGTAACAACATGAAGTATGTTTTAATTATTGTGCATTGGACAAGGAGCCACTGCAATTCAGGTTCTTGTTCCAAAAATACTGTGAGTCTTGTTGAGTTCAATAACAAGTCCTTGTCATATTCTTTATAGTTTATTTACAAGTGGAGAGCAATAAAGTTTATACACAAGAAGAAGCAAGTGCTCATCAACTATAATTACGAAAAGTGAGTGGCCATGTATTATCTACATTATAAAAATATTGTCCTTCAATTTCCTATAATACAGTATCTACACAGCAACAAACAAGAAATCACACATGGAATAATCTCGACCATGTGTAGATTCATCTAGACTAGGGGTGCCCAATCCTGGTCCTGGAGATGTACCACCCTGCAGAGTTCAGCTCCAGCCCTAATCTAACACAACTGACCCAGGTAATGGAGGACTTCAGGAGCATCTGAATATTAGAGCCATGTGTGCTGGATCTGAACTCTCCAGGGTGGTATATCCTCCAGGACCAGGATTGATCCAGCACCCCAGTCTAGACTGGACAGTTCAGGTGTTGTTGCCAAAGAAAAGTACCTGTGCTCTAATTATAACATTGCAATACACATTGGGTGCATTTGAGCAACACATAGCAGTTTAGATATCTTCAAAAATGACTACTTTCCCACCCAGAAAAGCTCCAATAGTGTGCATTTCTCAATTCTTCTTTCTTTCAGTTCTGCGCCATGCTTGCAAAAACAGAAATCCATAATTTCCGGTTCAGCTTCATCACCGGAAGTGGCACTCATCACAAGTGCCTGCCAGCTCAACACTGCATTGCACAAGCTTTTTCTCCTCAGCCTGCTTTAGTTTTGTCTTCTTCTTTTCTGTACAGATCATGCTTATGTTTATTTACAGAGTCTGTCCTGATTTGGGCAGGATAACTGGAGGCCACAGGCTGGCTGGAGGTAATAGCACGTCACCTGGTCTTCAGAGTATGTGTGTGGCCTCCTGTAATCTGAGCTGGGATCTTCCCCAGTGCTTTTCACTTCCAGAGCCGTTCTTAAGGACAAACACGAGCTAGATAAGGCCAGGTCATCCTAGACAGGGAGAGCGGAAGCCAATGAAGAAGAATGAGGATTACTTGTTAACAAAGGTACCACTTAAGAGACAAACAGTAGCTTTTTTTTAAATTACTGCCTCTATAAATTGGCAGTACTGTTTGGTATGGTATAATATATTTCTGCTGTCTTAGGGAAATTCAGTTCATCGAGCTATACTCTTGATAGTATTGAAGGATCCAAAAAAAGAGAAACAAATGTATGCTAGTTCTTTAAGTCTAATAAGTAACCATTTTGGTAGCATTTTCCAGGTCACCGAAGTAACGCATGACAAAACATGCTTTTGACACTACTGAGGTGTTTAACATAGTCGAGATGTCCTTTTATGTTTTGGAAGGAACTGAATCATTTGTTCCTTTGATGTTCTGCTTTTCTCCAAAGGTGCTTTGTTGAAACTGCCTAAGCTCTGTTTGTCTACTGCTCTGCTTTGCTTTGGCTCTTACATTGCCATTCAGCACTCTTGCTTTAAATGAGCATAGAGGACACTCCAAACAAGCAGTGTTAACACGGCTAACGATGAATGAAAACTAATGTTGTCGGTTCGCATGAGGTCACCCAAAATAGATTAAATTGACCGTTTGCAAGGTCGTCAAACTACGCAACTACTACTAACCCAAATAGCGATAGCAGTAAATTAGTCTGAATTATTAGAGAGCTAGGTAGGGTTGAAAGGTGCTACTGAGGAATGTCTAATACCTGACATACTCTGTCCTGACCATGTGGAGTGTAGTGATGTGTTTATTTTATTCCTGAAGCTGAAAAAGTTTTGGATTAATCTGTGGGGAAGACCAAACTAAAATTTGACCAATAGCACCCAAACTTTTGCACACAACCGTATGTCTGCACTGAACATCAATGTACTCATCTGTGCAATTCAAAATGTTCCTTTTCAGTCTGTTATTACAAGTGCTGCAGTTGTTACAAGGTTGTCTGTACTGAAAGGTTGACAGACGCAGGAACTACTAAGGAAGGCTGGACTCCAAACTTGTGAACAGTCAATTAAGGAATAATTTGATACTAACTGGAAAAACACATGATGGTCTGTTGGTAAGTGGCCATGCAAGACTGAAGAAGGCCGTTTTTGTGGATTATGCTACTTTACCTTCCAATGTAGACGGATGTTGCTGTGACAGGAGCGAGGTCTCTGACAAGCTACATCCATCTTGTAGAACTTCTGAAGTGGGCTTGGTTGAGACCAAACTGTAGCTGTGTTCCACTTGCTTGTTCTCTTCCTCCTCCTCCTCCAACGAGCATGAGCTGCTGCTCTTTGTGGGCTGTGAACTGCAGGACGCATGGTTTCTGCTCTCTGCAGCGTCCATGAGCGGCAATGCCTCAGAGAATTCAGCAAGAAGAGGATCTGGAGCCTGTCCCAGATCACCCTGGCTGCTCCTCACTGATGGGTTTACATGTCTGGGGTTGAAACGAAAAGCATGCGTTTGCTGAAGGGAGAATGTATTTTGACTGTAGCACCTGTTAGCAGTCTGGGGACAGAATGAGTCAGAAGGATGGACAGCTAGACTGTCTCGTACAGAGAATCTGGTTAACCCTAAGAGGTCTAGATCTATTATCGGTTTGCTATGCTATTTCAGTGTAATTACCTGTATTGACTAGTTCAAGTCTGCACTTCTGATGTTTTTGTTAAATAACAACAAAAAAAAAACATCAAAAATGTAAAGAATGGTGTTCCCACAAAACATAATTTCATCTAATCTAAATAAGAAAAAAAATATTTCCTATTCTACTAACACACAAATATGGTATCAGTTAAATGTTTAGAATCTGCACTTTCCAAAGAATTAAGAATTAATTAAGAATTAAATGACCTACTAGTAAGAAAATAATGTAAAATTACCACATGCTTTTTTATCAATGGCAATAGCTGGTCAATGACAAATTCTATTTGTCCCTAGAACTGATATTATGCCACAAAAAAAGCTAGCATAGTATTTTTGTGGAGATCATAGAAATGTCATAAGTTCCATTGTTGTAACCTTTCAAAAAAGCTTTTCTAAGCAGCTGCTATTTTATCAGACAAGCTAATTATCTGACAGCCATTGCATGCTGTGCATGGTTGGTTCTGGTACCTTCTTACCTCTCATTGAGACTGCTTTGAGACTGAAAGGGGCTGTTGTCTTGAGCGTGGCCTTGACTGCATGTGTCTTCACAGCACAGAGAGGGAATCAGGTGCACAGGACCTGCTAACCAACATCAGTATCAAAGAATGAAATCATTGTTCGATACAATAGCCATACACAAGATGTTTGGACTGATACTCAGTACATCGTTGGAACTCACCACAAGTATGCCCAGGCATGTGGTGACAGTGGCAGCAGGGCCGCTGGGAAAACTCCAGAACTCGCCGCCGATCCAAACAAGACAGCTCTGCTCCAGTGAAGGGACCGTCTTGAGACCTCAGTAATGCTGCGATATTTCATTAAACAAATCTGACAAATCACTACTTTTAAAGCGATTGAGGACTGTAGCTTTAAACTGTAGCATTTAGTTCTGTCAATAATGAAAATATCTTCATTTCTGCTTAAATCCCAAGTTTTCGGTATGTGAGAACCTTTATAAACACATTCAGTGGTGTCTTGCCAAGTGGTGTTAATGATAATTACCAGGCTTTTTCTCCAGGAGCTGCCTCTTGCAGTAGATGACACACAAGATTAGCAGAGCTAGCAGGACAGTGGCCAGGGCACTGCAGATAACTGCAGCCAAGGCCATGTCTCTGGGGCTGGTTACTGTTGAGGGGATGGGCACCAGATTCACACGCCCACTGCCTGAAGGACAGCAGAAAAAAAGGAGGTTTTCAGCTTTGCAAATTCCTTTTAAGCTAAAAAAAAAAACAAACATGCTTGGTTGCGTCATAGAAAAACAAGCAGTTTACATCTTTTTTTGGTTTGTTATGTTGGTTCAGTATCTTCATAAAGTCATTACTGTGCTCTTTTGATGGTACAGATGGTATTGTGTGGAATGAAGTCATCAACAGAGCTAACAATCAAAATTTCATTCTTGAGCAACCTCAATATCGCTTTTGTTACAGCAGAATAAGATGCAGGACATCTTTCTTGTGTTCAAGATCTATTAAGTCTATTAAGTAAACATCTGAAATACAGCAGTCTCAGTTCATGTTGACCAACTGTGTCTGACTAACAGCATATCAACCCATTTTGAGTTCTCCATAGCAACAGGCAAGAATGTTCCAGTGGAAACGGCAGAGTTCAAAGCGAGAATGCCCTCAGGCTGAGGGGTGGGAGCTGGGGGTGAGCATTCTCAAGCTGCAGATGAGTTTTCACCCCTAACCCCAGGGCAGTCGGGCCTTTACATGCCAGTCTGACGACTCTGTTATTAAGCGTCTGATCAAGCTTAGGATCAGGCAGGGCTGGTCGTTTGAGGCAGGCCTAGGGAATATACGTAGAACCTGAGAAAACAGCTGCCACTAACTAACCCCCCCCATCCCCCCACCCCCCACCCCCATGTATCTCATTATTCTGAGAGAACCTGGGAAACAACATCTGCATTACAAGAGTTACCTCTTTGGCAATAAGTCTTTTTCAGCCAGGCTGGACCATTTATAGCAGTATATTCCCCTCAAATATTCTAAAAAGATCCACTTAGTAAGTCAACATCGAAAAGCCTCGTGTGCAGCAGTTTCAGCTCAAGAGATTTTAGATTAGCCTCTTTTGAAGAAAATTTCTCCAGTGCAGCAACATCCCTGAGTATTTACGGTTATCAGGAAAACAGACATGCCAGCATGAGACCACAAACTTGATAAGATCCTGCCACTTCCTCAAAATCGTTGTTTGTACCGACATTTACTGACAGCAATAAAATGAGTACATTTTTAAAGGAGCATTCTGGCCTAAAATGAAGTTAATGTTATTTGTTGTGTTATGCAGTATTCTATAGTGCAGCCTCATCAGTGACAGAATTCAGGTTTTTATATTTCATTCATCAACATTCTCTCATACAACAATCCCACTGCTAACCTAGCCACTGAGCTATGGCCTAACAACCAAGCCTGCATTAGTATAACCCTTACCTCAGTCATCAAACTAAAATCATAAAGGAAAAGACCATTTTTTACCCTTTCAGCCAGAGAAAATAAGTCAAACTACTTTATCTTTCAAACTTTAGTTTTTAGCTTGTCATCCTCCTTATATGAAGCTGCATTTCAGTCATCCATTTCCTGTAATTCATTTGTAATCCATTGTAATGATGATGGGAGAACAGCTACTGCATTTCCACAGCTGCAATAAGATATTCGGCTTCTTTGTAGTAATGTTAGATATCTGGCTTTCTTCTGCATTCACCAGCTAACAGAAAAAAAAATCCACACTAAAGCAGTTGTAGTTTATCAATAGCTCCTCCCACCTTCAAGATACATCATTAGAAGGGGTTTTCTAGTCTTTTAACCAGGAAATCTCACTCAGCACCAAGTAGACTTGTTTAAAACAGATGCAGCTATGGTTAAAAATGTTCATTTTGCCCAGATTGTCGTATTAACAGAGTGACATTTTAAAGTAAGCAAATGCTTGTTCAACCACAGTGCAAGTTAATACTGAGAGTCTATCATATTCATAATATAGACAATATGAAATCTGAAGCTTACTGATTTGATTTTTGGTATTACAATTTAGTCCAATCCTAGGCTTATCTGATGTCCAGGAAACCAGTTTAGACTGACCACACCAGGCTATTCGGGCCTGTATGTTTTGATTAACTGTAAGCTATGCCTTCACCAAGCTGCTATATACGCAGGAGGTGCAGAAAAACATATACATATATATATATATGTATATATATATATATATATATATATATATATATATATATATATATAATTCCTAATGGGAAACTGGACCAGTCTTTAAGGAACATAGACTATAACAGTATTACCATATTGGTCACCTGAAAGCTGACAATGTCTTTTGGCTTGATGAGAAAAATGCCTGTCAAAAGGCAGCAATCCCCTTTAAGTGTCTTCATAGAGCTCTCAATGAAGTCTAACTTTCTGCCATTGCTCCTCTTTCCTGAGACTGATCATTTTGGATGCTTTGTGCACCTTTAAATACACTTTATGTTTGTGTGACTTGCACACCTGCAGTTTAAACACACAACTCATCACCTTTTGATGTGTTCTTTCAAAATTTGTTTATATGAGAAACTGATAAGACAATTTTTAGCCACTTCAGAATACGGCCTCCCCTTTCATGTGGTGTTTCCAGCGTTTTATCCACCCTCTGTGTCTTAAAACACAAACAATGCAGTTTATAGAGAAAGATAAAGGCTTTTGAAGTTGCTTTGTGTCAAAGTATTATTGCGATCTAATGAAGTTAAATATGAACCAATTATTTATTTAAGGCCTTTTTCAATGCATGCACGCAAGCATTCTGTGTTTGTTCTTCAGCACATTAATCACTGAGTAAATTTGGGCTTGGCCTTTGCAAATTCAAACCCTCTGAGTAGGACAATGTAAACATTACATGATCCCTTCAAAATAATACAATGGAGAAACAGTATTTTTTCAGAAAATCTGAGTTGAAAGAAATAAAGAAATAATCTATATACTTTTTTTTTTTTAAATGGAGAGGAAAATGACTTGCAACATTTTAAGTCTTTGAATAATCTAAATTGCTATACTGGGGGATTTAACAGTGCTGAGATTGTTTTTAAGCTATGTTTATGTTCCATTATGACATACTCACAAAGGAAGCATTAATAAGAGATGGGCCAGTCACAATTACTACATAATCGCCTGAACACACTTATTTAAGCTGCCTGCAATCCCTTTCAAATATTAGGTCACGATAAGCAGAATGTGAATTCGGTATGTTGGTTTGTGCAAAATAAATGTAAATAAAAAAAGCAGTAAGTACATTTACAGATACACGTCATGAGTCTTACAATAGCAACAAAAATTCACACTTCCTTTAGAAGGCAGAGCCGAGTAATGTTTTTTTGCATGTGTGCTTACAGAATGATGTTTTTTGCTCACATTTTCACAAAAATGTAATCTTTGCTTGACTCTACATGTGATTTCGTGTAACTGTAGACACTTTTCAGAGTGTAAGCATACACAACAGCACAATACATAATTTCATATCAGTACAACCTAGTATAAGCCACTAATGACGATAGTCAGAAAGCAAGATAGCTGATCAGCCAATTTGCCCATTTTAGGCTTGTAATGTAATGGTTGCATTAAATGAACAAACACCATTAATCATAATTATTTACATGACAATTAGTTGTCAGCCAAAATTTCATGATCATGACAAGCCTAATTAGAAAACACATGGTCATGCTAAAAACATGAAACATATTTAGTCAATAAAGCTGTTAGATAGTGAATAGTGATTTTCAATTCTGGGTAAATTAAAACCTGACTCAGTTATCTCTCATAAATGAGTTTAGATGTTTCTGTTAGAAAGCCTCTGTGTGTGAAAGACAATGGCATCACAAAAAAAAGAAAAAGAAAAAAAAAGATGATTATGGACATGAAAAGAAAAAGCATGATAGACAAACTGGGGGAGAATATCAAAACCTTTCATTCTCATGCTGCCATAGGAATTCTCTGCCTGTTACCTAAGCATTTGCTTATTAAAGCAGCATGCTAGCAGCCTCTGCATAAGCTGCTGCGTCTCAGTGCCAGCAAATGTGCCCCAGCTGTGCTGCCCTCCCTCCCCCCTTTTTCTCTCTCTCTCTCTCTCTCTCTCTCTCTCTCTCTCTCTCTCTCTCTCTCTTTTCAAAACCAAAGCGTTCCCTGTGTTATCAGCTCCCCACAGCTGCAGCAAACACAGACAAAGGCCGGCCCATTGAAGAGATCTCACCTGTTGATCTTATCAGCCGCCCCCAATGCCAACAGACTGCTCCTTTTGAAATGTGCGCTGTGCTTGCTGACTTTGGAGAATGCCAAAACTCAAACACACGGACATGAGGCTCACACGACCACAGGCTGGACAGTGATAATAGCTAAGACACTCTAATGCTTACTAATGGCCAAACCATCCCTGAGCAACTACTCCATACAAAATAGCTGTATATACAATGGAGTCGTAGGCAAAGGTATGGGCGCCCTTGGTCAAATGAATTTTGTTGATTATCTGAGTGAAAATAAGTTAACACATCCTCTAAAGAGAACAAACATTTTAATCAACAATTACTGCTGAGTTTAACACACTGGGAAAAATAAAACCTAAAAAACAATGCAAAATGTAAGGCACCTTTTACATTTTATGCTGTATTGTTTCCAAAGTGTTATATTCAGCAAATAAAAGTAACTGTGCACTAAAGTGTACAGAAAAAATTCCATATTTAAGTTGGTTCCTTGTAGTGGACGTGTTATCTTTAATAAGAAAATCAACTGAACATTTAACTTGACCAGGATGTGCAAACTATTGCAAACGATTGGTTAAATATAGATCTTGTCATATGAAAAAGTTGCTGTCATATGAAAAAAAAAAAAAACAACTTTTTGATACCATTTGAAAATGCCAGCTGCCCTTTACATAATGTGAACATTTCATAATGAATGGACAAAGAGAAATGCTCCAAAATATTTTAAATTCTCACATTTGCAACTGTTATTGTGGTAATTGTTTGTTACCAAACAGAAGTGAACGCAGAATGGCCTTAATGGCTAGATGAACTTCTGGTAGCAATGGATTACTAAGCGAGCTGTTAAGGCCAGTGCCCAGGAGCTCCTGACTGTCAGGGGTCTCACAGGGCCGTAAACTACAAGGACTGAGGTGGCTCAAATAGTTGAAATCATCACTGGAGATGTAAACATTACACAGACGAATAGCCTTTATGTACAAATGACTAAATAAATGAAAACACGAAAAAAGGTCATCTGTTCCCAGGTCCCTCAACTTTTGTTATTGTCTAACGAGATGTTGCTGTCGCTATTCAAATAGGATGCTTTAGACAGTGTCTGATAGCTAGTGGTTACCCTTCAATGATTCGATTCAAATCTCACAGAAAAAGCACAAATTGTTATGACAGAAACAATAGGATATTGTGCATTGAAAAGGCTAATTTATTTTATTTTCAAAAGAAAAGTTAAATTGCTATTTCCAGTATTGCTCAATGTGCACATAAACATGAAATATTGTTTGATCTCATTTTTGGTTGTTGTTTGCGCTTTACTCTAGGAGTGTGGGAGGCCTCCAAAGATTCTTGTGCTCAGGGGCACCACAAGACCATGATCCATCCCTGAGTTCAGACTGTGAGTTTGCACATTTCAGTTGAACCATGACTGATTCTTGGTGAAGTGCTATTAAAAATGAGAGCACATTTAGTCTCTGTGAAACCTGCTGGATTCCATTTAAATGGGCCAAAGATGTAGCAAATATGAACAAAAATGGAAAAGTTTCCATCCATGACTGTGTTTCCTATTTCCAGTCCTAAGCGCCTCCCCACTGCACAGTGCAATGCTGTTCATGCTCTAATACACCCGATTGAACTCAGCTATCAGGCCTTTCATGAGCTAAATCAGGTGTGTTAGAGCATGAAGAGCACTAAACTCTTGTACGGGGTGTTCTAGGAATGGGATTGGGAAAAGCCTCCTCTAAACCATGCAGCTTTTGCTTGAATTAAGAAGCTATGTAGGTAAAGCTTTACATTACAGTCCCCCAGTTTACATTAACAGGCTTATATTTTTCTCTTATTTTCCTGAGGTCTAATTACAATGGTATTGTGGGTTCATACACCACAAACTGTCATATTTTATTTTTACATGTCCATTTTTCAATCTCTGTTTGTCCATTAGAATTAGACAGGCTGTTTGTGTTTCCGCATCTTTGAGAATCATATTTGTAAATTACCTCAATTCTTACTGGCTGCCCCATATTGGGCCTCATTCAAAAATCAGTCCTTGTAACTTCAGCATGAAAGGGCAGGGCTGTAGGATGAATAGGCAGCTGTATTTAAAAATGTGGGTTTTTATGAAATCACAAAAAGAGTGAATTCAAAATGCGCTGTTTTGCAGCTTAATTTATGAACCATTTGAACCGTGTAGTGAATGAAATTTTCTGGAATTTTAATAATGTTTACATACTTCATTACCTCTTTTATTAAAAAAGTGTTTTTTTCCATTGTATGGGCTCTTTAACAAATCAGGAACATCAGCATTAATAAGTCACAAGTAATGTTACCAAACTAACTGACATTTGTATCAACTGATGTTTGTTTTCATGTTAACTTCATAATGAACACCTGAATTAACTAATGTTTATTCCATTCATAGCAAAAAATAAGTTACAATTTGTAGAATTGTACTAGACATAATCCCAATCCTAATCCTTAATTTAGGGCTTTTTAATGTTAAAGTGCATAGTTTGTTCCCTTGAACTAACACAGGCATTCAATATTTAGATAACATGATAACATTTAAACTAATCAATTAATACAAGTGTCAGTTACTTGAACATTATTTGCTTTATTAATGCTGAAGTTTCACTTTCTTCATGTTAACAAATTCAGTAAGTAATGTTAGTTAAAGGGACATTTTGTAAGGCGTGGTCCTGTGGTAGTATATCATAGCCTGAAAAGAGCTCAAAAACTTCAAAATCGTTTTCAGGCGCATTAATGCCAACTTTCATTACACGCACCTATTATCAACTCAGTCACCCTGGTCTCATGTGACTGTTTCATAAACTGGCTTAACATCAGTGCAAATGGTTAGACGGGACAGCTGGAGAGGAGCCTTGCCAAATATTTAGAGTTCTCCCATGACAAGAAGAGACAACAGCAGATGAATTACATTAAACCGGCCAGAGGAATCCATAAAATGCCTCTCTCCGCCCCCTGCTCTGACGACGGGGGTTCAGATTTATGGTCTTCTCTGAGGACTGGCCTCCTCGCACAGCTGTGGGCTAGCCCCAGGCCAGTGCAGGGCTATTAAAATGATTTGGCCTTTAAGTTTTCACCACCCTCCGTCGGATAGCAGAGACGAAGAAGAATGAGGAGGGTCTTTTCAAACCTTCTCAATGGGTTTTGTGGGGACGACGGCTTTAAGCTCAAGGTACAAAGGAACATTCTGTTTTCAGTAGAGACTGAGATGAAAACTAGGAGTCCAGGTCTTCGAACAGAAGTTGATCTTGCATTTGTATATTTGAAGACAAACACATATTACAATGTGTGTCAAAAGAACACAATGAAGAGGATATCAGTGTGTTTCCTTGAGTATTTTATATTATATATTATATTTATTTATAATTTTATTATGAATACAATTTACCTTCTTGATTGGTTCCCAGTTTGTATGATGAAAATCTACATTTTAAAACCTCCTAATAAACACCTGATGGACACACCCATTAATATGCTCTTTTTGCCACATAGTGTCAATATGACCTTTAAATTATATAGATTTTTTTCATTTTTAGGAGGTAATTTCGAGAAGATTACATATAAAACAATGTACTTGTTTCAGTAAGGAGAAAGTCAAAAGAAAATAAGTGAAAAAAGTTTCCAAAACAAGAAAAAATTTTTTTTTAAAAATGATTAAAATAGAGAAAACGTGACTCCTAGCAACCGTACAAGACCTGGTAGACCAAAACTGGTAGACACCAAAACTGTCACCATCACATAAACAGCACTTAAAGCTTTCAGATTTGATTAAAAGGAGAAAATCAAGCTCTACCCTTGCTTCGGGTCTAAAAAAAATCCACAGGTGTTTGTGTCCACCTTCCACTGTGAGAAGACAACTCAACACTATGAGTCTGAAAGGATGTGTAGCTGTCAAGAAGCTGTTACTGAGAAAAAAAATTGAAAATCAAAGAAAGAAGCTCCTGGTGTTCTCAGAACAATGGACTGACCAACCCAGAGTCCAGACCTTGATCTCACTGAATGTGTTTGAGGGTACTTGGATTGTCTAAAGCAGAAAATGCAACCAACTTCTAAAACTGAACTTTGGATGTGTGGAAAAATATCCCTGCAGATTTCTTTAAAAAGGTTAAGTCCTCTGATAAGAACAGAAGCTGTGATAAAGGCAAAGCGTGGACAAAAGTTTGTATTAAGTTACATTTAGTTGTTGAGGCTTCTATTTATGTTCTACTACACGTTTTTTTGTTTTTTTCCTAATGCCGAAAAAATGAATAACTTGTGCTTAATGCCCATTTTGAGTGGTCTCTGACTTTTGCACAGTAACATACAGCATGTTTTTTTTATTGTTCAGTTAGGTCCATTTTTATCATTTTACTCTGATTACTTGATTACTCATTCCAAACAATCTGTACATCACTCAATTCTTAACATCAACAGTGAAAGCCCTGTTAAACTTATCTACCGACCTTTGTTCGCACAACACAGATTCATAAGGTGTTACATGAGATGAGGCTTACAGTTTTAAGAGTTATAAGTTAAAACACTTCACATCCGAGGGTCAGGCTTTGTGCTATGCCTAAAAGGTTATCCTGTGCATCTGAGCAAGGCGTTCTAAACCTGGCTCAAACCTTCTCTATCACACACTGCCAAAATCTTCACAAGAAGCAGCTGCTCGCTCCGCAGCCTTCAGGAAGTCACACTCGATTATGAGTAGTTTAGCTTAGCACTACGCTGCCATATGTTAAGCGCCTAAAGACACAACGTTCCACAATGCTACTCAGTCGTGGGTAAAATGAGACTCATTAGAGCCACAGCCTGCCAAAGAACAGCACGGCAAATGAACAGACACAGTTAAACATGGAACTGTACATTTTGATTTTAACAGCTATAGAACTGCACATGTATTGCATTGGTTTAAAAAAAAAAATCGAGATATTACAAGACTGCAGCTGTTTTTCCTTTAAACTTTTTGGCTCATAACACACAGCTAGCTAATTACACACAGAGTTCTACAACCCTAAATGAATATAAGATGTAAACAAGTACACTAAAACCAATTTATTCAATTTATAAACATGCACTCGAAAATCCATTTAGCAAATAAAAAAAGGACATGTCTAGCAGTGCAGCCTCAGTTCTGCTATGATTAACAATCATGCTGGCAGCCTTCAAATCAATTTTTCCTGTATGTCTTGGCTTGTAAAATGAGGCATTTATTTGCTTGTAAAACACTGCTGGCTGAACCAATAAGACTGACTGACCGAGATGCTTCCCTTATTCCGTATAAAAAATTATATTCCTCATACTCCTTGATGGTTTATGTTTTGGGACACTGAGACAATCGCTTGTTCAGTTGGACGATACCATGAGTCGACCATCATCCAAAACAGCTGGGACTTTTATAAATTTCTATTCACATGAGAGTACTTACAATGAGGCTCATAAGGCGGTGGTGGATCTCCACACGGTATGCACTCCATGTCTTGGAATCCACTTAACTTTGTCTTCCTGTAAAACCTGGTGTGCAAAAGAAGAGGTAAAAAAAAAAAAAAGTTGTGAAAATCACTGAAAAGTAAACTCAGCCAGATTTACCCCCTTGGACTATTCAGGTATTAATCGTAAGATCTATTATTCTGTAATTAATAACAATTATTTACTGTGAAACTATTATGAAAGTTATGTAGTTAAAAGAGTGAAGGGCTGAAGTGTGGTACCACATACAGACCCCTATGTTTAAGGGGTTAATGTATGTAGAATGAGATGTGTCCTGTAATCTTTACCCATTATAGCTCAAAACGATATTTATCTGCATCTTTGTTGAAAAGCAGAAATCATACTCTTTTGCAAAAAGAAGAAAGGAGGTTCTGAACATTTGCCCAAAGCTGTTTAACTGAGTGAGCAAAAGTACTTAATCAGGGGTAATCAAAAGTAATTAAGTGACTAAAAGGTGAGAGTGGGCTGCTGCTTTGGGGTGACAAGTAACATTTGCACCATGATGAACTGCTTAAAAATGGTCTTCAAAGGCCAGACATGTTTCAGCATTGGCAGCATGTCTGGGCCTTTCCTGTAGTCTAGTGTCTACTTTCCTGACCTTCATGTTAACCTCAGGAGTCTCCGTTACTATTAATTACAAAGGATCCTAAGAGGTTCTTGGCTTGGACATATGGTTCCAGGAAAAAACTTCAACTCATATAGGATCTTTACATTATGTGGAGGTTCCTAAATGTTGGGGTCTTCACACCTGCACATCTAATTTACAAAAGTGGTTCTTTAACCCCCTTTTCAGCAGCAATTTCTGCTCATTATAGAGTTGCTGTTTTGGAGTTTTTGCACTCTTTTCCTTCAGAAAATTATGGAATATGTTTCAATCAAAATGTGTATGATTTACAAAATCAGAAATGGATTTTCATCTTCATAGGTTAGCAAGCTAGTCAACATTTATAAGAGGGTTTTTATATGTATATATGTATTTAAATGCTTTTCATTAGCTATTTTTTGCGATAAAAAAGCTGCAGCTGTCCATTATTTCGGCACAGCTGTATTTGTCTGTTTTCACAGCAGGGGGTCCTCACCTCTCCGCCCCTTTCACCATTCATTGCTCACTAGCAGCTCACCATTTTACATACAGAGAGCAAACAGTGTTCTAGTTAATCTTTAACAGGGGAAAAAAATTTTGTTTGATTATATTAATTAAAAATATTCTAGCTGACTTTCCCACAAGGGCACTTGCAAAGAGAGTCTACAAGACTACCCATTGAAAGGTTCTTTAGAGAAACAAAGAGTTCTTCCATGCCATCGCTCCAAAGAACCCTTTATTTTTAAGAGGGTTGGCTCAGGCAGACTCACCCCGGCAGGCAGTCGCCGCACACGGCGTTGGTGGTGCTGGAGCAGTTGGCCTTCTGGAAGCGGTTGAGGAGGGCACAGTCCAGGCAGGGCTTGCACTTCTGCAAGCCGCGGTCCTCTTTGAAGCGGCTGGCCCTGCAGGGCACACACTGGGCATCCTCTCCATAGCCGAAGCCACATTCCTGCAGGGATTAACGGAAGATATCCCACCGGTGAGGCAGAGCAAAGGAGGTAGGGGAAAGGGAGGAGGGAGGTGAGTTGGGGGTTGGGGGGGAGCAGAGCTAAAGAAAAGTGCCAATGTGGACTAACAAGAGTCGGCAATGAAATAATGATCCCGGTGTGTGTGAGATCCCCCCAGCGAACAAAGGCCGGCTTTCTTTTCAGACTCCATCTTACACCGCCAATAATCTCCCTGACTCTCACAGGATCAATGGGCAGCCTTCCGCTCCAGGCCACAGAAGGGCTAGGCATTAGAATGAGAAAGGCCCACAGGGATGCCTATTGTTGGTTTATTGCGAGTTTATTGTGGAGGTCTTTTTTTCTTTTTTTTTTGGTTTGCCTCCCTTCAGTTGAAGCAAAGTGTGTTTGAGAGAGAGGATTTAGGGACTGAGCGGCACAGCACTGTTAGTTTACAGATCAAAGGTGATATTAGCATGTTCAAGAAAACCTTTCCTTCAAATATGCAGCATTAAGTTTACAACACAGAACTTATAATAGTAATAGCATACGCTTTACTGCTGAGAAATTCCTTTTCCATGGATATGAGACCCAAATGCATCAAGGTTCTTAGAGTCTTAGAGTAAGGATGTAGCTCTAGTGTTAGATAATGAGTCAGACCACATATGATGACAATGATATCCATCAAGATATGACGGTCAAAAACTTTTCCTGTAAGTGGAAATACAGCAAATATAGAGTTTCAGTTCCCAGACAGATTAAAGGAAAATTACAATGATTTTTCAAAACTGTGGTTTGATGTGAAACGTGAAACATATCAAGCCAGAGTAGTTCACAGCAGTGGTGATAGGAACCAGATGTCCAAAGCATTTAATGCCTCTAATAGCTACCTCACAGAAAGCTTTTAAATGAAATGTTTACGAATACGCTGCCAGATGCCTGAAACATTGTTTTACAACAGTTTTGGCCTATAATTCATTCATGGTGGAGAGGAACTCACAGGGCGAAATAATTCCTTTTTTTCCCAGATTTCCGACTATCATACAATTATCAACATATAAACACTCGGAAAACATGTATGTTCACTGGTCATTTTGTATAGCAAATAAAATGGTTATGTTTGTGCTGTAGTTCTAGATCACAAACGCCACTCCAACTCATCCCAGAGGTATTTGATGGAGCTCTGTCACTCCAGGGAACACAGTTCCACTGCTCTACAGCCCATGGCTGAGGGGCTTTATACCCCTTTAGTCAACACTTGGCATTGAGCATTATCCTCAAGTATGGCTGCCCCAGAGCACCCCCTTTCAATATGCTTTCCTATGGAGATTCTACAAGCTGTCTGTGTGCACATGAATGCCTGCGTCAGCAAAGGGTAGCTGAATCTACTAAACAGAAGGGGTGTCTTGATAGTTTGCACATACAGAGTAAATCTCAGTAATAACAAGATAAACACACAAAGCCAAAACAATGAAAGCATTCTTGTACACATTCACTTCCAGTAACAAAAAAGGAGAGGCAGTCTAAATGTCAAGAGCAGACTTTGGGAGAATTCCCACCAGCCGTGAACAATAGGAGACAACACCCAAGGCACTGTTCCCTAAGCAGACCACTGTTTCCCTCTGCCATATTGCATCCAGTGATTACAAGGGGATCATTTACCCTAAACACAAACAGACACACACACACAGACACACACAAGATGTGCATAATAGCTGCTGAAAAACGACAAGAGCGAGCAGCAAACACCACAATACCCATGACAAGCCCAAGTAAACAGAAAATCTTTTCAACAACAGTTCAAGTCATTGTGATCCATGTTTCAAATAAACCAGAACAAATTACATTTGTTGAGGCTGTTTTTGTAAATGTTCTTGACTTTGATGTTTCTCCATTCTGGGCACAACATTAGAAACTTCATGTAACTAAAGTTTGCCAGACTACAAAATCTAAACAGACGTCTTAAGTGCCTCTTAACCAGGGTCACTCGAAACAGTTTGTATCCAGTCCACTTCACTAAACAATACACCAGGCTTTTCCATATATTCCAAACCCCATCTGACCAGGCTCAGCGAGACACAGTCTGCAAAGGTCATCCATTCCAGTGAGTTTTACAACTTAGAATGTGGCTCAGCCAATCAGATTTTAGTACCAAAAGTATCCTTTTTTTTATAAATTCCTTTCTGTCTGTCATAGAATAAGCTTTATTAAATCGTTTTCCTCTTGGCTTGAAACAATAGACTAAGAAAAAGATGTGATTCATATGCCAGTACATGCTTCACAATATGTTATGCCCTGTGCAGCTATTTCTTGTGCAGCGAGGGAACTAAACTGTTAAGAAATAAATGTTTTTTAGTTTGAATGCATGGTTTCACAAAATGGTTCTATGTAGTACCAAAAAGGTTCTTTGATTCATAACAATAGAGGAAGGCTTTTTTATTTCATGTATAGCAGTTTGTCCGCCATAGAGAAGAATAATTTAACTGTGCAAAGAATTATTTAAACATTCAAATGGTTCTCCGAGTTCTCATGGTCCTATTTATAGACATTAAAGAACCTATGAAGAACCCCATTTTTTTAATGGTATTGGAAAAACTTGGTTGGTATAGAACCTTTACAATATGCTGAGGTTTATGAAACTCTAAAAAGGTTTTTCACACTCACACACATCATTTACATGAATGGTTAATTAAAAACATCCACTGAAAGGTTCCTTGTTCAGGCAGAGGTGGTTCTTCTATCGCACTCTATGGCAAAGAACCTATTTGGTTTATTTTTTGAGTCTATGGCCTGAGAGCACTGTTGAAAATGCTTCTATTTCGATTATTTTCCAATTTAACACCGTTTTTTATTTCAAATTATATGAGTCTTTGATATTTTAATATGAATTTCCACATTTTGTATGCCCCTCTTTTGCTTTACTGACAGTGTGCACTTCAGCTGACATCAACTCCATAAGTTTGCACAAAAACCTCTGATGAGTAGATAAAGTCCATCTGAGAGTCGTCTCGACATCTGCTTCAATGGACCTTTTTGTACAAAGGCGTCAACATGGCCAATGTCACATATTTGCTTAAATTTGAACAGTGACATAGAAATAGTGCAGAATACTGAAAAGTTCTACTTTATTTTACTTCTAAATCGTTCTGTTTTTATTTACACGCTTAAATGAAAAAAAAAAAATCAGTGTGGTCTCAGACTTTTGGCCACAACTGTTTGTTGAGTGAAGGAGGTGGGATTCTGTTACTTTTCCTATGCCGGTTCATGTTTATTAGTATAAGAAGTAAATTGTGGAAAGAAACATAGGAATAAATGAATAAATAAAGATAAAACTAAGGCAACATTGTTTTACTCTGGCAGTTTGAATCTCTTGATGTTAGTATACACATGACAGAACAATGACAATTCAATATATTTCCCACTACACAGTATATAAATACTATTTAAGGATGTTTTTAAATGTCTGTTATACCGTATTGCAGCATTCAGAAGGTCTGGGTTTGTGAGCACATTAATACATCTCCATTAAAACTCAACTGCTCTGTCTTCCCACAAGTTATCCTCATACATTCAAACCATAAACCTCAGTCTTTTCCAATAATCTTTGAAATAATATTACTTTCCTTAGAACCACATTAGAGGCATTCACATTTTGGGAGACCAGCGTCTCGGGGAGAAAAGTGAGAGGACCTCTGTGGCATGACATCATTCGGTAGTATTGTCTCGTCCAGCTGCCCCTTCTCCAGTGAGAGTGCGCTAACCACACAGCATTCCCACCACACCGACTGGGCTCATATATCATTAACTTGAAGGTCAGCTTCAAACAGTGGCCTTCTCTCTACACCCGGATACTGTTTCCCATTCTGGACACACACATACACACATTGGGCACAGACAGCAAGCCTGACAGTCAGAGTCAATGACGAGAACTCGCGCCAGAACAACAGGAATCAGACGTTTTTCAGCCTCTGTGGCCTGTGAGAAGCCTGATTTGGCCTGCTCTCGGCTCTCGGCTTGGACCGGCCCAAAAGAGTACTTGGGGCGGGGGGGGGGTTTAGAGCACAACGGCAGCTGTTGCTGCCTGCCTGTCCCATATAAGGCCCTTCTCTCCAACGGGGCATAGCAGCCAATGGTGGAACCACGGAGGGAGGGCTGGACAACAAAGAGAGCGAGGAAATAAAAGAAGCATGGCCTGGCTCTGTTTGTAGGCATGGTGCCATCACTGGGGAGATAATCAGCAGTAGGGCTGGAGGGAGGGCGAAACTCAAGCAGAGCGCAGCCTCTTTATGCAGCTGCGAGAAGAGATTTGGACAGTTCATTGGCCTCAGGATCAAGAGTTGCATGAAGGATTTTCAGATGTGGCCAAAATCTATTAGATGTGGCCATGTGGCCATTCTTTGATCAGGGTAGATGTGGATATATTGGAGGAACGCAACAAAAACAGCTGGTGGAACTGTCAACCACAAAACTGCTTTTGTGTGGGTACCAGTTTGAGCACACCTGCTTGAAACAAGGCTTTTCATGATTATCTACACTTGAAACTGCATGGAGCCTCTATAAAGATGCTCTATTACATGACAGAGGTCTTTTTGTACGAGCAGATAACCACACAAGAATTTGAACAGTAAAATGAATACAATTTTCATGAAACAGGAATCCGAACCAAAGGGATTGTAAAAAGTCCAGGAAAACACCAAATTGTGGTGTGATTTCATGCTCAAACTTAACTAAATGCATTGTGCCTGAAGCTGTTACTAAGGAAAAGGACTGTTTTGAGGAATGCAAGACTTAGACACACTGTTCTAGCATACTGCTTCGATATGCCTTGTTTCCATAAAAAACAGTGTATACTTATGAAAAGACATTACACTGGTACTGTACACACTTAAAGAAGATGGTCCTTTAAGGAATCTTTAGTAAAGAAAACTGTTTTATATAGAACTGTGGACACTCAAAGAACCCTAAAGGGTTCTTTGCAGTATTGTGAAGGGGCTCTTCAAATTAATGGAGAATATGCTGTAGATAGTCCTATGTAGATTTTTCTAATGTATTCTATATAGCACCAAAAAGGATTCTTCTGTTGTTACAAGCAATGTAATAATATACGAACCCTTTCTGGTGCTACACAGAACCCTTTTCAAGAAGGTTCTATATAGAACCTTCTACAGCACATTCGCCATTAATCTGAAGAATGCTGTCATGGTGCAAAGAACCCTTCAATCATGCAAAGCGTCCTTTAAGTGTTAATAGTTCTATTTAGAACAATTTTCTTTACTAAAAAAACAGAACCATCTTTTTAAGTGTGTACAGTACTGTAGAAAAGTCTATTTTGTTTCCAGTCAAAATGGCCAATAAGTATAAGATATTCATTTTTCAGGAGATATTTCTGAGAAGACTAGATATAAAATAATCGCCTTGCATAAGGAAACAGAAAGTCAAATGAAAATAAGTTAAAAAATTAAGTTAAAAAAATTATTAAAAAGATACAGAGAAAATGGGACTCCTAACAACCGTGTGAGAGCTGGTAAACCATCAAATCAGATAGACACTACTTAAAGCTTTCACCTTTGAGAGATAATTAAGCTCCACTCTTGCTTTAAATCTGAAAAAAAAAAAATTCACAGGTGTTTGGGCCATCTTACCACTGTGAGATGACAACACTATGGGTCTGAAAGGATGTGTAGCTATCTAAAAGTTGTAACTGGCAAAAAAAAGAGACAAAAAGAAGAATGTTTGCAACATCGAACAAAGAAGCTGCTGGTATCTCAGAACAAGACTGGACTCGGAAAATGAAACCAACTTCTATGACTGAACTTTGAAGATGTGAAAAATATACCTGCAGATTTCTTTGAAAAACAGAAAACAAGTGTTTCAAAAAGAACAGAAGCAGTAACACAGGGTGGACACACAAAATACTGAATATTGTTATTATATTAAATTATTGAGGCTTCTGTTAAATATATGTCTTCTGCTTTGTTCCTGACATTAAAAAATGAATAACTTGCACTAAATGGCTGTTCCGAGGAAATTATGTTCGTGACTAAATCTCTGTCTTTTGCATAGTACTGTATATTGAACTATACAGGCTGTTAAGAGACAGTATCTTTCATCCTCTTTACGTGTTCTTGTCTCAAAACAACATTCAGTAATATCTATAAACAACTGACATCAAACCTTCCCTGTGTCACGTTTTCCAACCAAAACTTGTCTGGCATATACAACACCTATCAACTCAGAACAATCTTGTCTCAGAGAGCTCTCCAAACCAGCACCCACAAAAGACGCTCTGCCGCTATCTCCAGATCAGGTTTGAGGGAAGATGCCAAGCAAAACAGTGTGGAAGTGGGGAGATAGAGGAGAAAGCTGGGTGAAGCTCAAGCATGTCCAGACACAAAGATGCTTTAAAGGGCTCTTAGTCAGGCCCTAGAGAATTCTCAACCTCCTTCAATTACTCAAAACCCCCAAATCACTTCACACACCTTCCCATGGAGCTTGAGGGTGAACTTGGATGCAGATGTGAAGCTTCTGTATCATTATAATTTAGATCTCAATCTGTAATAATGAGATACCCAAAGGCGTGCAGATGCTTTTAATTGTGGATCTCAACACTGAGATTTCATGAGGTTACGCAGACGGAATGAGAAATGTTTATGAAGGCTGTTATGATGTAACATCTCTAATCAGAACATCTGAATAGGGGTGCATTTGATGAAACGCAGACAGAGTTCATCCAGAGGTTGGTCCAGCTGGAACCTAGGCGGGCTTTTTCACAACTGGATGAGAATAAAGCAACAAGTGATGGAAAAATCTTTATAAAATATCTTATTTCAAAATAAAAAATCTTATTTCAAATCTAACATTATCAAGCAAAGGAAATAAAAGGCATGCATGTAAAAAAAAAAGCATTTATAAGTTTTATTAATAGCCTAGAAAAACAACAACAAAAAGAATTCACCCTTTTTTTTTATTACAAAGCAAACATACGCCCACATACAGACACAGGAGTTTTTCGGTGTTCCCTTGGGACAAACGAAGAGATTACATTTGTTGTTCAACAAAGACGAAGGTGCTCCTTTAGAAAGGAGTATATATGTAATCCTTCCAAGATCCAAAATCCTATCCTGTCTCTCTCATCAAACTTTCCTTACACTGTAAACAATGATTTTAACTTGAAGGGCCCATATCCTACATTTTTCATGTATTTTATTTTTTCTGAGGTCTTATGTTTTTGTTGATTTATGTACCATAAACAGTCATATTTTATTTTCACATGACCATGTCCTAATCTCCCTTTATATATTAGAATTAAACAAGCTGTTTTTTACTGTGCCTTTAAGACTGATGTATGGAAATGACCTCTGTTCTGATTGGCTGCCCTGTATTGTTTCACATTCAAAAAGCAGCTCACTCCTTATAACTTTTGTTTGAATGCGCAGGGCTAAACTGCTGTAGGCCGAACAGGCAGATAAATTTTAAGTGTGCTGGCTTTTGTGACATCACAAAAACAATCAGTTCACAGTGGGGTGTTTTTGTAGCTTATAATAGCAAGTTTACAGAACAACTAATAGCAAGTTAACAGAACAACATTCTACGCCTTCCTTTTTATTTGAACTTTAATAAAACCACAATTTTAAGTCAGCCATGTTACTTACTGTTTTGAACCAAAACACTGAATCATTTATTTACAGTGTAGCTGCAAATGATAAGAGAAGCAGCAAACATTCCAGTGTAAAAAGGAAGCCAATAATTTACTATGGCCTCAGGCTTCTATCCATAATTGACCAAAATTAGATGCACTGGGGCCATATTACCAATAAGAGCACAAGATGAAAGACAAGTACAGAAAAACTGCATTTACCCTGCTTAAATCATGCTCAGCTGAAAATGTGCTTAGTTCAAAAGCTATTCCACAAACATTTCACACCTGAGCACTAAAAGCTTTTTCTTCCTTACATATAAAACAACAGGAAAACTAGGCTTCCAAAATCAGCAAAAACACAACAGAACGTGCCGTACAAGCAAGAGTCAGGCGTATGGGCGTAACTGTTTAAAACGTGGCCAACATGCTACAAAAGAGAGCAATGTTTTATCCTCTCTCTTCTAGGAGGAAGCAATAAATAATTGAGTAGGACAGGCTATTCAAAACATTGGCATCCCCTCACTATGTGCCGACTCTAAAGCTGCACTTTTCTAGGGGGCCCGTTTGATAGGGAACTCTTTCATAAACCTTGAGAAGTTTCATAAACCTTGAGACGTTAATGGGGAACTCACTGAATTCTCCTTTCCCGCCCCAGTTTTTATGACCACTCTGGCTCAGATGTTCCTAGTTCCAGGATCACACATGTTTATACTTGGTTTAAGCATTTCCTCAAACCTGTGAAGAAGAATGTTTTGGTGGAGTGTATCGTAAGTGGTATCACAGAATTTTCAATTACCCAGAAGAGGCGCAGGGTGATTTGGCTCTCGGCTGCAGAAAATTCAAATTACAGCTTATTGTGTATTATTAATCAGGTACACTCTTAAAAATAAAGATGCCACAAAAAGGTTTTTTAATTCACACCATAGAACACCATGGTCCCCTAAAGAACTTTGAGTGTGAAGAACCTTTTAAGTGCTTAAAGTACCACACATGGTTCTTTTAGTGATGTTTAAAAAAGAACCATCAAAAGGAACCATTTTTGTAAAAGTGATGTGTGAGTGGGAGGAACCTTTTAAAGCTTTAAGACCCTTCACATAATGGACCTTTACCTGATGTGGAAGCTCCTTAAACTTTACAAACGTTCTTCACAATCACACAATCACATCACATTTATAAAATGGTCCTCTAAAAAGCCATAGTTGCTCTTCTATGGTATCATCCAATTAATGCTTTTTGACACTCCTATTTGTACATGTAACATAATGTGATGGTTCTATATCAATTTAAGGGTTCTTCCTAGAACCTATATCTTATGTGGAGGTTCTATAAACTTTACAAAATGTTCTTCACACTCACACATACAAAATCACAAACTTAAGTTTCCAGGAACCAAAAGTTGTTCTTCAATGATACTGTATGAAGAAACCTTTCTAGCATATTTATTTATTTTTATAAGAGTGATTAATTTTGAGGAGGTGTCATTTTTGTCTTTTTTAAGGCATGAAGAGCTTAAAATAAGTGTTCTATGTATCTTTTTTTCCCAAAGAACAAATAAAAAAACAATCTCAATTTCTTATCCACATGAGTAAAAGAGAAAAGAGGACAATCACCTAATCATACACATTTATGATTTGTACTTGTCAAATAAATTCAGAAGAATAATTCACTTCTGACACGTGTTGTAAAAAGTGTAACAGGGCAGAAGTTGATTCAAAGTGATTCTGAGGTTTGAACTGATTTTTTTTTTGTGTTGTCACTCAAAGTGATGACTTAAATAAAACCAATTAAATTGCTTGATGTTACATAAAGCAATTGTTTTAGGTTGAACTAACTTATTACTTTTTACAGTGTAGATTTGTTAGCTGATTGCTCGGTCCTCTGAGGATACCTCCATGCTACAGCCAAAAAAAAAGAAAAAGAGAACAGCCCAAACCTTTGATAGTTCTTGTCCGGCGTCGCAATGCCTGCAGGCGATACAGTTCCCAAACTGGTCCTTGTACTCCTGTTCCCTGCATTCTCTTCTCTCCTCTGCCATTATCGCAACCTGAGAAGGACATAAAGTATGATCTCCCATAGATAAGAATTCCAGCATTTCATCACACTTATGAATGCCAGAATATGAGCTAAATCCTAAAAGGACACGGTGGTGACACTAAGCCCTGGGCTCTGAAGGCCAGACAAGCGTATCAAATACCTATTACCACTGACAGACACTGCCAATAACAATGCTGCACAAAATACATCTTTTTCCACTTCATATACTTTGGGTTTCCCTCACTTGTTTTCTCTCAACTTAATTGTAAATGAGCTGTGAGTGAAACATACTAGTAATAAATGCAGAAAAATGATCCTCAGGACAGGACGCCAGGTGTGTCCTTGTGCTGAAGCCATCCGGGTGGTCTCCACGATGTTAACTGTGAAATTAAAGTCATGAAAAATACTGTCATTTTACAAGAGACTTCATATGGAGAAGAAATCCAAATAAAATCACAATATTAAAATCTATAAACCCCTGATGGGACAAAGCAGCTGCTTTCAATCATAAGAAGCTCAAAACATAATCAAATGTCTCTATTATTGTAAATTACACCTGATTATACAGTGAATAAGACTGCAGTGTGCAGGTCTACCACTCTATAAGACAAAGCACGTTTAAAAAGTGCTGAAAATGAAAGGCTGCCTGAGATTGCAGACATTGTAAAGCATCACCCTTATGAATAGAAAAAGATAAGAGGTGGCACATCACAAACTTCTGTTTACTTTCTATCACAAAAGGCAACTGAAGTCACGACAAAGATGCTGCAGATTCGTTATCATGTCATCCTGTCTTACCAGCAGTGACTGATTGTGTCCTGAAGTTATCAGAAGAAGCCCAGGCTGTTCCAGGAGGTTTCTTTACCCTCTTCCCTCCTGCATTGCACCGTTGCTGCTGCTGCTGCTGCTTCTCCTTCCAGCCCGAGAGCAACACGGAGAGCAGCCCGGACAAAGTCAGCGCTCAGATCAAAAGCAGCAGCACGGCAGCGGCGGAGCCCCTGTAATCTGATCTGTGATCAGCACGCAGGACACATCAAAGCGTTAGCTGAACCGCAAAGAGCTCACGCAACGTAGCTTAACTCACCAGCGCACCTCTTCCTCTCGTTCAGTCCGTTACCTGCTAAACTCTGCCTATGGATCGCAGTGTGAGGTCTGTTTCATGACTACAGGACGATTCGCCGAAGTGTGGAGGTCATCCTCACTCAGTTTTGCTCGGTTTGCTTCGGTGGATCAAAGCCCAAAACACTCGGCGCCTCTCCGTTCAGCTCATTTCATTTCAACGCCTTACAGACGCGTTAGAGTTTTTCCCACCCGTATTCCTACAAGCCACGCCCCCTGCGCTCGGATTGGTGTAGGATCTTGTCTTCTGTTCTATGATTGGTTAGTTTTCCACAGTCACCCGCAGAAAAACGAGGGTGAAAAAATCATGCCCTACAGATTGCGTGACGTCACACATGCTGGTCACTGATTGGTCTCACCTTTCGTATGCAAATGAAACATCCTGCACACCCTGAGTAACAAACATGTTAGGAAAACAACAACAAAAATAAATAAATTATTCTTATAATAACTATTAGACATGCTTTTAATGTCACTAATCGGTTTTACAATGACATATATATATATATATATATATATATATATATATATCTATATATAGATGGACAAAAGTATTAGGACACCTACACACTACAACTACAGGAGCTTTTATGACATCCCATTCTAAATCCATAGGCATTAATGTGGAGTTGGTTCCCCTTTGCAGCTATAACAGCTGTCTACAAGATTTTGAAGTGTGTCTGTGGGAATTTTTGCCCATTTATACAGAAGAGCATTTGTAAGGCCAGACACTGATGCCGGATGAGAGGGCCTGGCTTGCAATCTCTGTTCTAGTTCATCTCATAGGTGTTTGATGCGCTGAGGTCAAACTCACTCAATCATGCCTTTATGGACCTTGCTTTGTGCACTGGGACACAGTCATGCTGGAACAGAGAAGGGCCATTTCCAAGCTGTTCCCACAAAGTTGAAAACATACAATTGTCCAAAATGTCTTGTTCTGCTGAAGCATTAAGATTTCCCTTCACTGGAACTAAGGGGGCCTAGGCCAACCCCTGAAAATCAACCCCATAGCATTATGCCTCCTCCACCAAACTTCACAGTTGGCACAATGCAGTCAGGCAGGTAGAGTTCTCCTGGCAGTCACCAAACCCAGACTCGTCCATCAGACAGCCAGATATAGAAGTGTGATTCATCACTCCACAGAATACGTTTCCACTGCTCCAGAGTCCAGTAGCAGCGTGCTTTATACCACTCCATCCGACGCTTGGTGATGTAAGGCTTGCATGCAGCTGCTCAGCCATGAAAACCCATGCCATGAAGCTTTCGGCGCACAGTTTTTGTGTTGATGTTAATGCCAGAGGAGGTTTGAAACTCTGCAGTTATTGAGTCAGCAGAGCGCTGGCAACTTTTATGAACTATGATTCTCAGCACTCAGCGACCCACTCTGTAACTTTACGTGGTCTGTCACTTCGTGGATGAGTTGCTGTGGTTCTTAAATGCTTCCCCTTTTCAATAACACCACCCACAGTTGATCATGGAATATCTAAGAGGGAAGAAACTTCATGAACTGACTTATTTCAACGGTGGCATCCTATTACAGTACCACGCTCAAATTCAAATTTAGAATGACCCATTCTTTTACAAATGTTTGTAAAGGTTTGTAACTGCATGGCTAGGTGCTTGAGTTTATACACCTGTGGCAATGAGACTGAATGAAACACCTAGAATTAATGATTAAGTTGATTAACGTGTGTCCCAATACATTTGTCTATATAGTGTATATATAGAAAAAAAGTAGAGAAAGTACCTGTAGGGCAATTATTTACAGTACAGAAGGGCAATTATTTACTTTACAACTACTATTATTACTACTACTACTAATAATAATAATAACAATAATAATAATCACTGGCAGGATCCCCTGCAGAACTCACTATCTACATTTTTACCTTTTTTAACTTACTTTCTTACTTTCATTCGATTTAGTTTGGCTCACGAGCCCTCAGTAATGTTATGGGAATGAGTGTGAGTATGCTGCCCTCTACTGTTTCTCAATCCTCTTGCTGAAGTAGGGTAACTAGATGAAGCCCCCTGGCGTAAGATGGGCAGTGTGGGACAGGAGTTGGGCTTTAGGTTATCTTTTTGCAACCTAACTAAACTGTTAACTGTTGACGTTTAAGCTGGAGTGCAGCACAATTTGATGACTACCCCACTTAAACACACGCTAACCTGGTTATTTTTCAGGTTTAGTAAGGAAAATTAGCAAACAGTAGACCTGGGTCCTCAGGGTCCTCACCCTGGATTATGAAATGAAAATTAAAATAAATTAGGAGACCAAATTTGAATGATTTTTGTATAATATACAGACCATATAGCCATACATATATTTTTTTCCTTTGCTTCGTCCACATTCTTATTTCTTTTCCAATGTCATATCTTTGCTAAACCAGCATCCTTTCCCGAAAACAACCCATTCTAACTGTAATATGTTACTGTATACATTTACACAGCTGCAATTTACACCTAGCAATATTCACCAAATTTTGCAGACATAATTTTGCATAATGAAATGTATACACTGTGAAATGTGTCTAGAGTTTGCTCCCTGTGCCTTGCATAATTAACCCTAAAATTAGTTACATTCACTCACTGGACAATTTATTAAATACACTTACCTTCTATATACACTTATTCATTTTATCGTGTCCGCTCACCATATAGGTGCACTTTGTACTTCTACAGTTACAGACTGTAGTCCCTATGCATAAAAGTTTCTATGCATAAAATGATAAAACTTATTTTTAGACATTTTTTACTTTATGAGTAATGTTATACTATTTTGGTAAATAATTCTGCTTGCTTTAAAGGGCCTATATGAAGCTAAACTGAGTTTCAGAGTTATATAGTTTATAGTGATATATTATGAAACTAGTATGTAGTATGATATAAAATAATATTTTGTATGTATATATACACCGATAAGGCATAACATTATGACCACTTCCTTGTTTCTATGCTCACTGTCCATTTTATCAACTCCACTTACTATACAGGTGCACTTTGTAGTTCTACAATTACAGACTGTAGTCCATCTGTTTCTCTGCATACTTTGTTAGCCCCCTTTTACCTTGTTCTTCACTCCTACCTGGTCAGTTCACCTTGAAGATGTCAGAGACAATAGCTCATCTGCTGCTGCACAGTTTGTGTTGGTCATCCTCTAGTCCTTCATCAGTGGTCCCAGGATGCTGCCCACAGGACACTTTTGGCTGGATATTTTTGGTTGGACTATTCTCAGTCCAGCAGTGACACTGAGGTGTTTAAAAACTCCAGCAGCACCATGGTCATAACGTTATGCCTGATCGGTATGTATATATATATATATATATATATATATATATATATATATATATATATATATATATATATACACACACATACTGTTTGTGTTTTTATTTGCTATCACTGTGTCTTTATCTCTCTTTTCCTGTTTAGTGCTAACAAATAAAGTGACTCTGATTCTGATTTAAAGGTGATGTTGTGGCCATAACACCATGACTCCTCTGGACTTCTAGGCTGGGCTACATTACTGTGTTTCTACAATACTGAGTTTGCTGTCGCTTTAAGAACACTTTGTTGCTGAGATGCAGGAGAGGAAGGGATGGGGGACTTCAGCTCCTAGATCAAGCTGAAGGGAATCCCAGGTGTCCTGCATGGTAACAGCCTCCACACAGTCGTCCTGCTTAGACCACCAGCTCAGCGACCCACCAACCCAGGGAAGTGAGCTTTGCTCACCATATCAACGTACTACTTACACATGGGACAATAAGGAGAGCTCTGCAGAGTGCTCATCTGTCTGAGCCTGGGGTGAGCGCTCATCTATCGACTTACTGCGGCAGTGCAGGAAGAAAAAAGGACTACAGTGAGTGCATGACCTGTATAATCCATCTGAAGTCGTCGTTTATCCATCCGTATCCGTATCGTTTAGCTGCTGGCAGTGGAGATTGGGAACAGTTTCTGTACTGCTTAGCATTTGATGATGCTGGAGAAACACATAGTTTATTGGTAGCTAATTTTTTGGCGCAAGTCAGCGCTGAGAGTCCTTGACTGAGGTTGCATGACGTCATCGGGTGGACTGCGCCACAAATGCCACTAAAGCAGCTTTGGAAAGTATAAGTGAGATTATTTTGTTGAGTAAACTAATACAGAGATTTAAACATGGGCATGTCACGTCTACCCGTGTATTTTAATCTCTTTTTATATATTTTTAAAATGGCATAGAATCGAAATGGTGGGGAAACGCTAATGTATGCAATGGCCTTTTATATAATGACTATTTCTCTAATTATCTATTAGTACATTATAACATTATGAATTGAAGCTGTTTTTGGGAGGTGTTGTTTCAGATATAGCGTAGTAAAATACTTTTTCTCATCAAACTGAAATTACACTTTGACGAGAAAACCATAGCTTTTTTCATTCAGCGATACTTAGCTGAAAAAACACAAAATGTCACCTTTAACTACAAATCCCAGCATGCAGCGCGGCCTCGTGCAGCCAAAGCCGCGGCTACAGCAGCCTGTTAGCTTACAGCACTACCGTTAGGCTTTAAGAAACGCCTCGTTTGGGGGGATTTACCGCGGTGGAAGCTCCTGCTTTTCTCTTGATCTCACAGCCTGACTCTCCTTTTCGCCTACAGGACAAATCACAGCAAGGCGGAGTGGAGGACTTTGACGAATCTGTGGAGAAACGCAGAGGAGCGAAACTCAATACGGGAATAGCTGGCAGCTCATTAGACTGCATTGACTGCATTGATACCTCATTGGAGGCGGGTCCGAAAGGAAAACACGGCTAAATAAAGCTTATTACAGCAGCATCATGGGCTGATCTTAACGCTGCTGCTGCTGCCATGAACTGAACTGAAACGAAACGAATAAATGAAGAGCGAACCGGGGATTTAAGGAAGATAGCGGTGAAGATAACTGAGCCCAGAGCCAGTGCGGAAAAAGACTGCAGCTGAATGAATGTATACACGGGAAGGCACATAAGGAGACACTGGCTGGAAAGCGATGGCAGCCAATCACGATCCGTGGTAAGCCGAAGACTTATCTACATGTGGCTTCACACAGAACATAAAGTCATTTAGAGCCTCCAAAATTATGATGATGATAATAGTAATAATAATAATAATAATAATAATAATAATAATAATAATAATGCTTCAGAGCCTTAGATAAACTACATGGGAACCAGTAGTTTACTTGTCAGCATGTTCTGGGACCTTGTCATTCATGTCCATTAGAGCAGGGAGCTGTTTCAACAACTAATGCTCTATTGTAATTACATAGCAAACCAATATCAAAGATGACACAATTGGGAGAAATAATTATTGAACATCCTGTAATGATTAAGTTTCTTACTGGCACTTGGCAACAGACTCGGAGCCTTGTGAGGAAAATAACAAACATCTGTTGGTGATGGAGAAACCTACAGCACCTTCCATGCAACCTTAGAAAATCCCACCCTTGCAGAATGAGTGTTTGTCCCTGTAAATGTCAAGCCAGACAACTAAATTGCTTAAAGGGGGATTTCACCAATTTTTCTAAATTTTTACATAATTTATTGGTTGAGATGTAAACAAAGTCGTTCAGATTGGTTTGATGCGAAATGGTTCATTTGCAGAGAAACTCACTAACTGCTGCTTCCTTACAGTGGTTGTGACAGGAACCAGGAATCCTGATGTCAACAATGCAAACAAAGCCATTTTATTTACTATCCAAAACAACAGTGAACCTATACATGTCCTTTAAGTTTATGTATGTAATGTTGATTGTGGTAAAATAATGGTCAGTCTGAAAAAATAAGCTTTCTTTGGGGTTTTGCCTTAGAACACCCTTCATGTGTCCCTCCACCATGAATGGATTAAAAAACATTTTAGACCAAAACTTTATCACAAAACCCTCATGAACAATGTCTCTGTATTCATAACCATGTCATGTAATAGCTTTCTGTGAGGGAGCTTTTGGAAGCATCCTCAGGTGTCTGATGATGAACAATTCTGACTTGGTAAGTTTCTCTAGAACAAAGCTTCTCACAAATAAACCTCTCAAAAAACAGCAGAGTTCCCCTTTAACAAGTTCAGTCACAAAACATCTTCGGCTATGGTCTGCTTACCTCTAATGCTGAAGAATCACCTTTTATTGTGCATGAACCTAGACTTCTTATGATGATACCAAGGAGATGCGCTGTGCAGTTTAAGGATCCTACCCTCTTTTCAAACAGGATAATTTGGTTTGTGTAACAGAGCTAATGTCATAGTAGAAACCATTCATTTCTATTAGGTGCTTCCCAGTGCATTCACTTAAAGATGCTCCATCAGTCAAGGAGTGGAAAATGCAGTGGTTTCTGTGCCTTTTTCACCTCAGCAGAAGAAGCAAAAATCTGGGGGCAGTCACATAAGACTCCTTATGTGACTGCCCCCAACATTTTGCTTTAGTTTTGACCATGCGTATGTATCAAAAACCCATTTAGAAATTACGGTGATTGTTCTGTTAAAAAAAAATCGGTTACTGTCACACCCCTTCCAGAACTACTGTAAAGACTAATTTAACTGTGATATCTTAATATCACCTGACCAAGCAGGAATCCAGCCCCTAGGACCGGAGTTTCCTACTCCTTTTACCATCTGATGACTATGTTAATATTTGTCATTTGAATAATGTTTTCATCCACTACTCTCACAGCCTAATTGTCCCTGTTTTTATGCTTTTAGGTTGCTGCTGGTGACAGTCAGTCATGATTATCTTGGCTGTAGGGTCTTTCACGTCCCTTGGTCTACACCAGTCCAACAGATCAAGCTGCTCATTTACGAAGAAACGGATTTCCCTGTATGTGAGCAGCAGCTGTTTCATAATGGAAAAGTGGTGAGTAAAAAGAAGCGGCACACTGCAAACCCAATAACAGTTTGCTGATGTGGTTCATAAAACAGTTTTCTTGAGTTGAGTTTTCAACTATGAGACACACTAGGAAACAAAGGAAAAGCCACTCAGATATTGATATATATCCCTAATGATATTTTAGGTATTAACTCTAAATTAGCTTTTTAGTGCAGTTTCATGTGTTACCCTGTACTTGACTGTGTATTTAAGCAATATCTGAAGTGCATTAAGAGAGATTAACTATAGAGACTGAACTTTGAAGGTGTGGAAAAACTTCCCTTTTTCTTTCAAAAACTGACATCAAGTCTCCCTCCAAAAAATTGGAAGCTGTAGCCAAGGCAAAGTGTAGACACACTAAATGCTGATTTTTTTTTCCGTTAAACACACTTTTTTCTGATACTGAAAAATGAGTAACTTGCATAGTGGGGGTTTTGACTGGAAATTAAATAAATAAAGGTGGTTTCTGACTTCTGCACAGTACTATATATATCTCAACAGTTTGACCTATTTATTAGAGATAATGACTATCTATTAGATTGTTGTTTCCCAAATTAGACAAATTCCCTCAGACTGCCTTCTCCACGTGACCCCAGTGAGCACCCAAATATTTGGGTTTATAATCCACTATAACAAAGTGATTTAGAGATTGAGCAGCAGCCAGGCTGTTTAGAATGTGGCCCATTGTGTTGTTATCTGTACTCAGTCCAGGGTAAGAACTCATGACACGCAGATTTGCACTTCTCACTTCTCTGTTTAGCACAGTGCACATAGGCAAGTTCGTGCCTTTCGAATACCCATGCCTCTGTTGTTCGCTCTGTGGAAATGTGTCAGACTCTAAAACAAGTTTCTCCATTTGTGGATAATAAATCTAACAGGAGACTTCTTTGACTAGACAAAATATTGAGCTTGTTTTTTGTTTTAATCTTTCTATATTTTCAGGATGTGTATCTGCCTTTATCACTCATTCATTATGATTTCTTCATCATTGTAATTGTTATAGGTTTGTCCCTCCTTGAAATGGTGAATGGTTTATTAAAATCTAAATCTCAATTTCTTGAGCCTTCTCTTTATGTTCGCACTGATATTGGCATAAACACAGAGGGGCTATGGCCCATTCTCCCTAAACAGTACCTCTTTGATGCTGGTGGTGTTTCGTTCATGCCGAAGGCAAAAACATGTGAGTGATTATTTATTCTGCTTCTATTTAAGACATCTGCGCATAGTGGTCTAAGGTTTCTTTTGAATGTGCTAACACATATCAGCACATATTAAGTCTTTATCTGACTGTTTCCTAGACTCAAATATATGAATCAATTAATGCTCATTCTGTTTTATATTGAAACATCATCCAAGAAGAACAAGTTTAGTTTTTTTGAATGAATTAAAAGAAAGGAAGGAAATTTTGGACAAATTTTTTTGACCAAAAACCGACCATCATTAGTCAGTGATTATTCGTGAGCCAGTAAACCTAAAATCAAGGATTCAACCCAACAAAATCAAAATTATAAACAAAAGGTTCCAGGTTGAAATCTGATTGGCTGAGCCACATTTCAAGACATTGTAAAATATTTGATATATGCACACTTATGAGCACACAAATCACATTAATTCTGTATTGGAACATTAGAACAGTGTGTACAAGCACGTGTGTGACCTAAAGGGCTCGAAACCATATCAAACATGCTCTACATTAAGACCTGGTTTTGTTAAAACTGAGGGGCTCACAGTTATTATATATTTATTATAATATGACGAAACGAATAAGCTGATTAACTGACTAGAACACGCAGCCATATGCAAAAGTTTAGGTACCCCTGGTCAAATTACATGTTTTATTGAATTTCTAAGTAAAACAAAAGTTAACACATCATCCACAGGGAACAAACTTAAATAAGGCAATTTTCTGCAAATGTTTTATTTTTTCCAATGCATTAAATTCAGCGAGTAAAAAGTAGTTGTGCATTAAAATGTGTAGTGTGTTAAAGTGTGTTCTCTAGAGAGGATCTATGCTTATTTTCACTTAGAAACTCAACAAAAGATTTTTTTGACCGGGGTGCTCAATCTTTTTCATACAAACATACAATGATGGGCTACTGAAAGTTGTACTTGGTTCCAAAGTTATATTTACTACTCATTACTTGCATAGTAACATAAATGCCAAGGCCAGGGCCAGCTTTGGCTCACTGTACCTCAGTAGCTCTGGAAAGGTATAATTATGCACAACCTTGTGTCATTTACTCAAACCACTGTTCATCACAGTTTCTCTCTGAGAACATAGACAAAACAGTTGTCTGTCTTCTCACTTGCGAACATTTGCTCCCGATAGGTCTTTCGTCTTCCAGAAAAATGGTTGTAAACACTATTTTTAAAGGCACACATTTTAGTATGCCTGTGTAGCAGAACCTATAGCACTCTCATACATACAAGTCAAAACCTTCCTGTGTTTATCATTCAACTTGATTGATAACTTGAATTCAACTTGAATGATAAATACAACTATTCAATAAGAGATTAGATCAAATTTAATAATTTTTTTAAGCAATAACGTTGGCCAAACAATTGTTTATTTGTCGGTTAATGGGTCAGTTAATGACATGCTGTCAGTCACCTCAGATACTTGTTCTGCTGGCTGTTTGTTCATTTTGTTCCAATCCTGAGAGAGCTCTTCTGCGTACTTCACTGAGGTGTTTGTTTGCTAGCAGGCTGCCTACAGTTTTAGTGTGATTTTACAGTGTGGTTTTACAGTTTAGGCTCTGTTGTCTGCACATTTTATTGTGAAAAGGAGAAGTATTTTCCCGAAAAGAGTGTGGTCTATTGACAGTAAAATTAAAATTATAAATAAAGAATATGAAGAAAGGTTTACACAATGAACTCTTGACCTGAAGGCCTCAAGGTGAGCATGACTTGAACTGAAGCAGTTTTCTGACTGCTTGCCTTGACTACACTACACGCCTGGCCCTAAAGGAGGGAAGCCTCCATGAATGAAAAGAGCAGGTGGGTGAGCACTAAGCTTACTTATATCAGGCTCAAAAATAGTCACAGTCAAAGCAGTCCTCAGATCTTGATACAGTCATTCAGAGTGAGGGTCCAGTTGAAGGTCCAACTCAGCTTAAATAGTTTTAGAGCAAGTGAATAGCTAATTTTTTTGGAGTGAGTGGTGTGTTCTGCTAATGTAACTTTTTTTGTTAGATAATAAAAAGAGTTACCTCTGGTGTTGGCATTAGTCCAGCGTCTGTAATAAGCTTGGGAATTTTTAGCTTTTGGTGATTCTTGCTGGAGATGCTGTGACAAGTTGGGCTTCCCAGCATGCATTCCTGGCAGTCTTTCAAAGCATCAAATATGTCAAACAAAGATAAACGATTTAACCCATAAAAGTCCCAGTTACCGCTGGTGATAACCAAAGCAGGATGTAATTTGATATTTAATATCTCTTTTATTTAATAGCTCATTGAAACAAGCTGTGAAATTCTAAGATTCTCAGAAGGTGAAGATTGTTAACTTTTAATCAATACCACATTTGTGTTGAGTGGAAAAAAAGCTGATGATATGATTTGAATTTGATTTGAAGTTATTGTTTCCTGTATCTTTTACATTTTGACCACTTTTTTATTATTTATTAACACTGAAAGAAATGAGGGGAAAAAGTCAGTGCAGCTGATCAGCTGTTCATTATGACTTTTCTCTTGCCAACTTTGTGTTTCATTAAAGACACTGGGCCTCATTCACCAACAAGTTTTTTTCTTAAATTTGTTCTTGAGAAAAGTCATAAGAAAAAGTCTACATCAGATTCGTGACGCGTTCTTAAACCACAGAATTGTTCGCACCTTAGTGCTCCTGAGTGTTTGTAGATTCTGTTCTTACCTAAGAACAAATCCCAAATAACAAAACATTGGTGAATGTCAGAATCTGCATAAGTGGGTTTAAGGAAGAAATTTCTTCTTAAGAACAGTTGATGAATGAGACCCAATGGTTTTATCTTTACATGCTTTGCTGTGCTGAACCGAGCCCTTTAGTATATTTTAATTGGGGTGTATAGGTCCCCTCTTTTAATATTCTTTATAATCCCTTCATTTAATGTATTATAAAGAAGGCCAACTAAGTCATTTAAATATTCATGTATATAGCTAATTTTGTGAGCATTGTAACAGTAGACAGACATGAGTTGTGGCATTTAAACAGGATTTATCTGTAAAGTAACTATGTGATACTGTTGTGTTGGTTCATTCTAGTAGACAGTCATATAGCAAAGTTTGAACACCCTAATTGAATTACATGTTTTGTTTATTTTCTAAGTGAAAATACATTAACACATCCTCTACAGGAAACAAGCTTAAGTATGGCATTGCATTGAAAGTTTTAGTGCACAATTTCTGTTTATTTTAACATACTGTAAAAAAAACAAAACATAAAATTAATAATGTGCTATAACTGTGGCACAGGCAACAGTTTAACATCCTGTATGTTAAATTCAGCAAATTAACAGTAATTGTGCCTAATTTTCACTTAGAAAATCGACAAAACATGTCATTTGACTGGGGCACCCAAACTTTGCATATGGCTGTACCTGTAACATTATAACTAGTATTTGTGGGAAACTGCTAGGTGAGTTACTTTTCATGACATTTCATTTTCAAGTGAATTCTGTGTGCACTTGTGTGTGGAGATATTGTGTGCAGAGCTTTTGAAATTCAGTACTTTCATGATATTACCTTAATTACTTTAATACTACTAATACTTACTAATATGTAGTGATTTCGTTATGTGTAATATATGATAATATTATATGGAAAAAATTCCATGTCATTCAATATCAAATTTCTCTACTTAAGTAGTCAGTCTTAGCATTGGTGAAGCAATTAAGCATGCTGTCTAAATTACATTCCTGATACATTCCTAGTGCACACTCACTTCAAATAACAAACCCAATTTGTGATTTAAAAGAAAATATAACAAAAAGGTAGTATCAAAGTATCTGTATCAAAGTCTATGCATCAGTATTGGAATTAGAACCGAAGCACTCTGAGAAGTACCCAGTCCTAGTTGATGTTAGAGAGAAGTATTGCATTGAATTTACATTGAATTCGAATGTTCATCATTTCAGCTTGATCACATCAATGATATCATAGCCAAAACAGCATTGTGTTGATGTAGTATATTTTATTCATGTGGAAATTATGAAAACATTTGAATTGCACTTTTTTCAGTCTAGTAAATGCTTGATTATAATATGTTGACATACTGATTGCACTGATTCTGGCTATCTATAACTAAATAATTGCATAGGCTAAAATTTCTACCATAGGTTTTAATGAATATACGATTCACTTAGAAGATAATCCTGTGAACATTGTACATTTTCATGGAACATTTTCATCAGCCCCATTTTATGACTTCACCATCAGCATTTAGATATAACTGATGTGTGTAGTAATCACTTAAGAGTGGATGGTCTGATCATATGCTCTGGTTTGCTTGCTGGTTTGAACAGGCTGCAGCTGCGTGTGCCAGAGTATGCTGAGCACAGTGGGTGAGTTAGCAGAAGCTGTAGCTTTCACCTTGGAAAGTCAAAGACAGCAGGATCTGAGCTGGCCCAGTTCCAAGCTGTGCATAGATCTGTGGAGAAAAAGGGAGAGATTGTATATCCTGGTGACTCAAGGGATAATTGGAAATGCTCTCTAGCCTTTTTGACTTGTCAGAGGCGTTTAAATAAGTGCATTAGAAAGAATGATGCTAATGGTGAAAAGAGACAAACTCAAGGAGAAAGTACTTAGGTACTCACTTGATCCATGTCTCTATATCTCTCTGTGCATTGACTCTGCGCTTTTGACTCTGGTTCTTCTCTCAGCTGCATCTGCTGGAGGAGGGGTCCACACAGAAATGTTGAGATGTTCAAAATGACCCTGTGGGTGGCTTCATAACTGTCACATAAATCAAGTGTAAAGGAGCTGAGATTGACTGTAATCACACACTGCCTCACAGAAAATACCTTGCTATGCATTATCTAAATCAAGGATTCATAATCTAACTAATCTAAATGTAAGCAATGAAAACATTGGTGTGATTTTAAAGAAACACATTGGTTTACTGTAAATACAGTTATTGATAATATGTAATTTAAGGTAATTTGTGTTTTTTTTCCACTTCTGTAGATTAACGACAGAGTTGAAGTTGGATCCTTGGTACCACCAGGGAGTCGTGAAATATTCATGACGCTGCATGGACGAGGCCTGAGAGGGGGAGGTGAGACTAGGAACAATGTTGTGGACAGTAAATATGCCAGTGTACAGATTAACTCAAACTTTTTCCAGACAGACATAGAGCTAATTTAGAGTCCCTGTCAATTAAAACAAAATTTATATTCACTTCAGTATTTCCTCTTTCTATGTTTTATGGGTAAGATTGTTGTTACCAGTCTAATGCTCTCTTACAGGGAGATTTGGACAAACTACTCCACCTTTGGTAGAGTTCCTGAAAGATATTTTACGGCGATATCCAGAGGGTGGACAGATATTGAAAGTAAGTGTCATGATGATCATTATAAAATGAGTTGAAAGCTAGGGTCCAGATGTACATACGAGCAAAAGTACAACACATATTGCAGACATATCACAGCATGTTTTGCACTGCGTCTTCTCACACACGTACATCTGATCCTGAGAGCTGAAATAATGTAATTCTGTTTGTAAATATTTTTTACAGCATGTCTTGGCTCATGCACCTGTTTAGTCACAATGCCTGCTGCCATCATTAAAGAAAGTCTCCCAATAGCATGCTTTTGAAGTACTAACGAAGATTTATGCCTGGTTTTAAATGGCAAAGAAAAATCTATGCAAAAACAGCGTCCACTAGTTGCTGAAACGTTATCTGTAATCTGCCTGTCTTCCAATATTTATAGTCTTTTTCTATGTTTTGTGCAAACTACACTTAAATGCATATGCATAAGGGATAAAACAGTATTTGCATATGGCCAATAAACTGTTCCTTGATGCTTACCTTTTACACAACATTTATGAAATGGTTTCACCTGATGCCAGAAAGCATTCCTATGTGGCTCTTATTTGGCACATGTATCTTATTGTAATTGATTCTCAGCAATGCCACCTGTGGCTGGAAGTTTCCAAGAGCCTAATTGGCTGGGGTCTCTCAAAAAAGTGGCCTCTCTTCCAGTTGTTACATTACAATGCTAGCCACACAGGGGTGTCCCTTAGATCACATATGCGGATTTAGCATGTGGACCTTTCTTTCAGTTTTGTTTGACAAGCAGCTCAGAGATGTCTTGTTATGGGAGGTAGCTGTGCAAAAAATAGTGGAGAACTAGCAGTTGGCATCGACCAACAATAGGGAGATAACTTGATAAATTCCTATACAATAATAAGCTACAGAATCTGGAGGGGTGTTTTCATTTTGAGCTGGAGAGTGTAGGAGTCTGATAGCTGTAACAGCAGCACATAATAACATTTTTGTTGTAGATGTCAGAAAAGTTTTAGAGGAACACTGCAATTTTATTCCTCATGTGGGAATATCAAATCTCATAGTACTCTAGATGTGCTTTGCTGACAGTGTGCTCTTATTATCTAGCAAGGTCATCTTGTCTAGTGTCCTATTAAAAAGGTAAAATTAGATGTTACAGAAAAGGTACACGATACAAAATAGGAACTGAGAAGCCATTGTCTTCAAGTAGATGCACTCACCTGATCGTCTTAGTGAAGCAGGACTAAAGCAAATATTTTTTCAAACCATCTTTATCCTATTAAAGCAGAGCTAATGAGCAGGGTGTCTGTTAGTGTCTATGAACCACATTGGTGAGTCATATTATGTCTGCCTTTTGTAGGAGCTGATTCAGAATGCAGAGGATGCGGGAGCAACAGAGGTTAGGTTTTTGTACAATGAGACTGAATATGGGGTGGAGTCACTGTGGTCACACGATATGGCCCAGTATCAAGGTAAAAGAAAATATTTTACCTTGAATATTTACAGTACTGTGCAAAAGTCAGAGTACACAAAGAGCCATTACTGAGAAAAGGAAATAGACAAAAAACAAAAATCTGCTGGTGTTCTCATAACAATGAACTGGCCACCTTGGCATCATTGAATATGTTTGAAATTACTTGAGTTGTGAAAAGCAGAAAATGCAACCAACCTCTAAGACTGAACTTTTCAGATGTTTACAAGAAACGTGGAATATCACTGCGGATTTCTTCACAATTGCAAGTCTCCCAAAAAGAATGTTATCTGTAAAGGAGACAAAGGGTGGACACACTAAGTACTGAAAAATCTGAAATTACATTTAGTTGTTTGGCTTTTTGTGTCATTTTTTATGTTGAGTATATTTTTTATGCCTTTTTCTTCACATGGAAAAATGAAAAAGTTGCAAATTTATTATGGCTATTTTGACTGGAAAGTAAATAAATCAAGCATGATCTCTTGCTTTTTGCACAGTGCTGTGTATTTTTTGTAATAATATAAAATGTCTCTCATAATATCTTGGAAATGTGTCTTGAAGAGAATGAACCCTTGCTGTCTTTATTGTATTCAGGTTTTTCATTGTACAAAGCACATCATATAACTGAATTCTGATTGTGTCTTTGTCAGGAACGGCTTTGTATGTATACAATGATGCAGTTTTCACAGCAGAGGACTGGAATGGTATTCAGGAGATTGCGAGGAGCAGGAAAAGGGAGGACCCTTTGAAAGTTGGTCGATTTGGTATTGGATTCAACTCTGTTTACCACATAACAGGTACTGGTTATGGTTAAGTTCATTATTGTGTAGACGACAGCGATCTCCTACTTATAAATAAAAGATATATGTAGTCTACCTTTAGGCTAAGAGGTTGTAATGGACACAAGCACTGAGTCAGACTCTGGAGAACCTTTATGCATTCAGCACCTCAAATACCAGCTGATTTACAAAACCAGTAAATATCACACACCTGAAATGAGAAGATTTTCTAATCTTGTTTTTGTGCTTTACTAAAACCCACACAATATTATTCTCCACCATCTCCTTCCAGATGTCCCAAGCATATTCAGTGGAGATCAAATTGGGATGCTGGACCCTCATCAGATGCTGTTTGGCGTTCATGAGTCTGGTCAGTGCTGGAACTTGAAGTCTGACATAAAGGAAATATTGGAGCTTACTGACCAGTTTGCACCATTCTTGGGCCTGTTTGGTAGCTCAGAGAAGACTATCAAAGAGGGCAACTTTCCAGGAACACTTTTTCGCTTCCCCCTCCGCATGAAACCTTCTCAGCTGAGTGGCAACATCTACAATAAAGAGAAAGTTCTAGAGCTTTTTGAGTCCTTCAAGGCTGATGCAGACACAGTGCTGCTCTTTCTGAAGAGTGTACAGAGGGTCTCTCTGCATGTTCGTGAGTCGGATGGTACTGAAAGGATGCTGTTCCAGGTCACAGCAGGTGAGAATGCTGAACACAAGCTTGAGCGGCCCAACTCTCTGAAAACTCTGGGCTTGGCCATAGACAGCTACAGCAATGGTGTGCCAAGTGATTCAGTCACCTGCGCAACATATCAGCTGACCATTGAGGTACAGGATGGAACTGCCAAGGAGAGCCAGAAGACCACCTGGCTGGTTTGTAATGGCGTTGGTGGGCGAGGCATGTGCGGTGAACTAGACTCCCTTGCAGATGACTTGAAGTTCATCCCAACCATTGGCATAGCTTTGCCACTGACTCTTATTGATGAAGACAAGGGCGCAACTTCCAGCTTTTCAGGCCGAGCATTCTGTTTCCTTCCGCTTCCGCTGGGAGAGGAAAGTATGACAGGGTTACCAGTGCATGTCAGCGGCTTCTTTGGCCTGACTGACAACCGCAGGAGCATCAAATGGCGGGAGGTGGACCAGTGGAGGGACCCAGCAGCTCTTTGGAATGAACTGCTTGTCGTAACGGTCATCCCAAGGGCTTACTACACACTCATCATAGAGACGATTAAGCGTATTCAGACCAAGAAGGACCAAGATTTCCCCCTTTCACCCAGAGGCATTTATGGTGCCTGGCCTGATCCCAACAAGATACGTCCACACTGGAGACCTATTCTTGAACCCCTGTTCCATGACTTGCTCCAGCAGCCAGTCATCTACTCACTCAGCAGCACTTGGGTCCAAGTGGAAGACACAGTGTTTTCAGAGCTGGACTCCACAAAGGACAGTACAGAGACAGTAATCAAATACCTCCAGAGCTCAGGGATGACGGTGGCCCAAGTGCCAGCCACCATTGCAGCGGTCCTGTCCACATTTGTCACCAAACCTGATAGCCTAAAGAAAGTGACCCCTGCTTTTGTACGACAGACGCTGAGGAAAACTAGGCACAAAGGGCCCTCCCAGGAGAAACTGCTTCTGCTCGAGTTTATCCTCAGCGATGCCTGTTACAGTGACCTCATTGGACTGGAGCTGCTGCCTTTGCAAAATGAGACTTATGTTGCGTTTTCCTCCTCTGTGAGTGACAAGGATGCTGTGTATATTGCCTCCGAAGAGTATCCGAGGTATGGTCTTAAATAGTGTTTTCAATGACTGTTACATTTGTAGCATAGTCTAGTACTGTGTGCAGCATGCATTCAGATTTAGAAATTGAAACATTTGTACTTACATTTGTATTTTAATAATAATGATGCTTTTCCATTATTTATGCTTTAGAATAAACATGCTAAACATAAATGCCACTAGGTAATAAAGAAAATACACTTTTGATATTGGTAAAATCTGCTTCCAATAGGACAAAACTGAGCTGACAATAGATAAAAACAGTTAACCTTTTAAAATCTAAGGCTAATTATTCAGTAACTACAAGGTCTACAGTGCAAACTTGCTGAGCTGTTCTTAGATTATAGAAGTGTGTAATAAAACTTTGGGCCTGCCAGTGGGCTCTAGCCATTTAAGGAGTTAACATAAAATAAACTTGCTACTAATGCAGTATGTAGGCTACAATATATGACATGAAATCAAACCACAACAGAGAACCATTGGTCATCCAAGACATGGAATTCCATTATTTTTAGTTATGTTCTGCACTTTGGCTCTGTCGCTGTGTCATCATTTCAAAAACTGAGGCTACAGATTATCTATCTGTTTGAATGCATCTGTCCTGACTGGTGCAGGAGAGCGAAGGAAACAAACAGCATTTTCTCATTTCCATTACCATTTAAATGTTAGATTTTGACAGTGTTGTAGACCTATTTAATCATTTGTTTTTGTTTTTTTTGGCCACAATTTTTGGCCTTTTTTTCTCTTTTAGTTGAAAACTGAAAGTAACATTTTTGACAGTATTTGGCCAAAATGTTTCCGTGGCTGAAATTTTGGTTCCTTAATGCATGTTTATACAATTACAATTGCATTAGAATAGTATGTCTTACTTAAAAAAAAATAAAATAAAAATGTATATTTCCCCATTAGGTCCCTTTATCCAGGTTTGGAAGGAAGATTCATACTAGAAAGCATTCCTCCACAAATCATGAACAGCCTGAAAGAAGCAGCCAAAAGCAGAGGTAAATAAATAAAACTTAAGATCACATGCATTGTTCTATTATGCCGGTGAACTAACTCACATTTACCCTCTCACAGCAATGTGGAAGCTAAGGCCTATAGGCACATTTTTAATGTAATGTGCTCGCAGGGGATATTTGACTCTGTTGCAGGCCTAAACATGACTATGTCAAAAGAGAGCGTGGCATGTCAGTGAAATATGCTGAATACACAATCTCTCCCACTGAGCTTAGAAAATATAGTCCTTCATATCTCTGTGGTCTCTCTGTGCTGTTCACAAATGGACTGTTTTAAGTCAGTGAAATGTGTCATAATTTCTGTTGCTGCTGACATGGGTATGAAGTGAGGGACCAACATTTATATTGTCCCTAAATTACACTGCAGGACTAAACAGTCACAGTATTATGAGCAGAGGTGGGTGGAATAATCTAAACCCATATTCAAGTAAAAATATTGCTGTGTCTCTGAAAAAAACGACTAAAGGTTCCAAAAATAAAAAAAGTTTTCAAAAATAATAATAAAACAATTAAAGTACAAGTAAGTACAAAGTCCTAAAACTCCTAAAGTAATTAGTTCCTCAAGTATGTTGTAGTGTCTCCCCTATACCAACATACCCAGTTCACCTCAGAAAGATCTTTAAGTTTATTAGTTGAATCAGGACCAGCTTTGAGAACCACTGTAATTGCACATCTTTGTATATTGTGTGGTGTGGACAAATCGGACCACTTTAAACCTTTTTAGTTCTGTTCGTTTTGACCAGTGTGGACAGTCCACCTGTACTCAGGTGTGCACTAAGCCAATGAAGCATGGTCTGCCAAAGATACCTTTGTCCAAGCGAATCCTTGGTCTGCTTCCAGTTCGCTGCTGGTGTGAATGCGATTTGTGAAGATTCGTAAGAAAATTCAGCATCAAATCATGCTTTTCTGCTTCCTCTAGCAGCATGTTAGCACTGTACTGTCCACAAAATCTGCCTGTTTAAACGTTTCACTCTTGACACTGTTGTTCTGTTTAAATGCACTCTCTGCTGCAAATAATGGCAGACGACCAACAAAATAAAAGCAAAGCAGTGCGTTTTATCTTGGCACATGGATCACGGAACATATTTTTGACAAAACATCAGCACTCTGAATGGTTTAATTCAAATCGACAAACTATTCACAAACTATTCAATCATGTCAAGTCAAGTCAAGTCAAGTTTCAAGCCTTACTTGATTTCTGCATCATAAAGATGCAGAAATCAAGTAAGATTTATTTTATGGCTTTGATTGTAATTCACATGTTTAGCGTACTTAATTACAAAGTAAGAGTAGGAAAATATATTCATATTAATAATATATGAGGAACAGATCTGGGCTAGATTTTAGGCTAGTGAAAATAAAAAATTGTCATTTTTGGCCCTAATGTGAACGTACAAGAGTGCTTGTGTCCCAGCCAATCGGCGAACCCTCGACTTGTGGTATTTTTGTTGCACTTCAGCTGTTGCAACCAAACCGAACCAAATGAAAAAGATCCAATTTCACAAAAGCCCAAACTCTGGTTCGAACTTCAGAAAACGAACTGGTTGTGAAAACAGCCTAAATGTCATTAACTAAAAGTGATATTAAAAAAAAATAAAACGTATATTCTTTTCCTCACAAATGTACTTGAGAAGAAATAAAAGTACATGTAATCGAATAAATCTAACTAGTTACTACCCACCTATGATTATTAGAGTGTACAAAATGTAATTAAACTTAAGCAATTCATTGTGAAAGCTTTTTTGTTTGCTGTAATCATGTTTTGTCATGTACAGAACATTTGTTGTATTTATTTGTGTAACTAATTGTTTTTTACCCTGATCCTGGTTTTGAATTTGAATCCCAGTTCAGCAATATCTTTGGGGTTGTTCAGGTAAGTACTCTGTGTGTTGTGTCATGCCTGTAGAGGTGGAGAAGGCATTTTCCTCTTCAACGGATCACAGTTTCAATAATTTGCAGCGCTAAATATCACAACCTAATATAACCTAATATAACATGTGCTATACTTGTGCTTTTGATGGATTGTACTGCCAAAGCACTAACCAAATTTGCAGTGTAATGATGATCAGAATCATGAATAGAAGTCCATCCAGCCAGTAGCTATGACATATGGCAAACAATAATACACCTGCACTGAAAGCTGCTGCTCTGCTCACTGTAAAACTCTCACACAGACCAGCAAACACATCTCAGATGAAGTGATCTCAAAGTGAAATTGAAGACTAAGGAAAGGAACTAACACATTGACACAGTTCAGTGTCAACTTGTTTGAGACAATTTTGTGTGTTTACAGCATGTAAAGCATGTCAGCAAAGTTCAATTTGGGATTTGTGCTCTTTCTCTTGCTGTGGATGTTACAAATATCCACAATCTTTATATTCTCTGCTTTGACTTTTTGTGCTGTGATTGTAATTTTTTGAAGTGTGTACTTATTATACACCACTGTGCAAAATCAGACCACCCTTCATTTATTTAATTTCCAGTCAAAGTGGCCATTAAGTACAACTTATTTATTTTTTCAGGAGATATTTCCTGAGGAGGTTAGATATAAGATAATCCACTTGCATATCTGCACTGGGAAAATACAGTTCAACAAACCAAAGTACCTTCTGGTATTTTCAAAAAAAGAATTGGCTTGTCCACCCCAGAGGCCAGAGCTCAACAGTATTGAATGTGTTTGTGATTACTTGGATTGTAATGGATGGGAAGCAGAAAACGCAACCAACTTATAAAGCTGAACTTTGGAGGTGTAGAAAAATGTGCCTGCAGACTTCTTTTGAAAAAGTGAAGGCAAGTATCCGGAAAAGAATGAAAGCTGCAATAAAGGCAAAGAGTGGATGCTAAATACTGAAATTTTTGAAATGATTAAAATGATAAATTTAGTTGTTGAGGCTTCTTTCATTTTCCGTTAATATATATTTTCTGTTGTTTTAAAGCTGCAAAATTAACTTCATAAATAATAATAACAATAATAATAATAATTAATAATAATGATAATAACTCAATATATTGACTGGCCATTTTGACTGGAAATTAAATTAAGGGTGGTCTTTGACTTCTGCACAGTACTGTATATTATTTTACATTATGTGTGTTCTATTACCTGTTTTCACTTTAAAGTGAAGGAAGCATTGTGTTTATCTTACAGAAGTTTAATTTGTCTGAATTGTTATTTGTGTACATTTTTCCCTTTTTCAGCTGTGTTAACTGATTCTCATTTACTTGTTTACAACTACAACCAGGAAAAGCCTCCTACTATTCTACATTTAGTCATGAAAAACATTGCATTATGAATATACTATATTATACTATTATTATGCTGTATGTCATTAAATCCAGAAAAACTAACTGAGTCTAGCCTCACTCAGTGTTTCCCAGTCCGGCCTGTCCAACATTCCAGCTCCCAGCACACCTGAACCAAGCAATCATGAAACATACATGATAGACTTGGGAGCGCAGACAAAAACATAGACTTTGTGAGTCTCTAAGGAGTAGATTAGGAAACATTGCCATAGTTACACCATTGTCACATGCTTCCTTTACTTTAAAACATCCTTACAATGTGTGCACTGCAATTAAATGAAAATCTGCTTGTTTACGGGAATCATAATGTACTCAGTATGCTTGATGTTTCCTCACACTGATTTATGGATGGTTAAAAGCTACTACCTGATCAGAATGACTCCAGAACACTTAAATGTGTAAATAATAAAAAGACAATAAAAAGGAAGTGGAAGAATGTGATTTATTACATCTGCTTTATTGCAAAATCCTAAGGACCGAAATAACATCAGCAGTGCAGTTTTCCATTACAAAGGCCCAAAAAACATTATTTTCTCTAGTATTTTAAATACAAATCGTGTTTGGGGAATAGCTAATCATATTTTTCTTCCTTTTTTTCAGGAAGGCCCTGCACTCAAGTTCAAGTTCTAACCCCAGAGAGATCAGCACGTCTCATCAAAGAAATCCTTACAACAGCCTGGCCTTCCAGAGACTTTTCTGTACAGTGGAGCCCTGATGATCAAGACAAGAAGCATCCCTCATTATCCTGGATCCGAATGGTTTGGAAACATCTCTACATTAATTTTGCTGATGACCTTAGTACCTTTGAAGACATGCCTTTGATTCCAAATGTGCCACTGAATGACAGTATAGAATCTTTGGATCTGTTGCGCCTCAAGACTCCATCTCCCATCATTATTGTGAATGAAGAAGAGGGCCCTGTCTCTGAGATCCTGCTTGAAGTCATAAAAAAGGTTGGAGGGGTTGTCTTGAAAAAACTAGATCCATGTTTGCAACACCCACAATTGAAAAATTACATCCATCCACTGTCTCCAAGCACGCTACTGCAGATTATGGACAGGGCCTCATCCCAGAGGCTGGTTAGTCAAGTATCAGCACTTTCCAACAAACAAAAGATTGCCCTCAGAAGCTTCTTGGCTGGTCTTACAGATGTCACTGAGAAGGAAAAACGTATCATTCAAGAGCTCCCCATGTTTGTGAAAGTGGGACAATATTCAGAGAAAGGCACCCCATCCTTTACCTCTCTGAAAAGGAGGCAGAGCGTTGCACCATACTGCCAAGTATCCTGCAGATGTTAAGTTATCCATCAATGTAGTTGACAGCAGTGATGAGGCAACTATCCGTCTCACTGGGCTGTTAAATATGGAGCAAGTTAAGAGCACTGAACTGGTGAAGGTGATTGTCCAGGACATTGAGAAAGGGTTCTACACCAAAGAAGAAGTGAAAAAGATTATGCTGTGGGCCCTTACTCATTTGTCATTTCTCAAGAATGAAAACAAAGCAGTGATCACTTGCCTTTCATCTCTAAAGTTCATATATTCGTCCTCAGCTAAAGCACTTGCGGCAACAGACTTTTTTGATCCTGAGCTGGAAATACTGCAAAATCTCTTCTACATGGAAGAAAAGACGAGATTTCCACCGGACGCATATATGTCATCTTCTGATGTTCTTCATTCTCTAAGGCAGCTAGGACTTAAGAATGAGGTGCAGCTTACTGAAAAAGATGTACTTCAGGTTGCCCAGAAAATTGAAGAGTTAGTGGAAAGTCCTACGCCAGAGTGGGAGCCTCTTCTGAAGAAGGCGAGAACCCTTCTTACAATCCTAAACAAGCAAACAAAGTTGATTAAGTCTTCAGAAGCTCAGGTGTCCCTGCAGAACTTAAAGTGGGTCCCTGTCTGCAAAGACAGACCTTTGAATTACCCCAAGTCTCTTGCCTGGATGGGAGACTCTTGTAATATTTCTTCCCTCTCTGAAATGTGTGATATATCTCATGCAGTGCTTGTTGGTTCTTCTGTAGCACTGGTGGAAAGAACATCTGCTGGCATGAAAAAAGCCCTAAAGTTATCCATGGACCCCCAAGTTGACCAAGTGCTTCAGCATTTAAAAGCAGTAAATGACTGGCACAGATCCCAAGCATTCACCACAGAGGATTGGTATCAGTTTCAGCAGATACTTTTTGAAATCTATGACTTCATGCAAGTTCACTTAGAAAATGCAAGAGAAGCAGTGAAGTCTTTGTCCTTTGACTGGGTTTGGACTGGGAAAACATTTGCATCTCCTGGCCACACTGTCCTGAAGCCTGTACCAGATCTGGATCTACAACCCTACTTGTACTCATTACCAAAGACCATCGCAAAGTTCCACAAACTCTTCAAATTCTGTGGTTCTATTGATGAAGTTGTTCCCAGTCATGTGTTTGATGTGGTTAAAACAATTCAAGAAAGGAGTGAACAGGAGATGTCAAAAGAAGAAAGCAAACATAATCTCCTACTCCTAATTAACATCTTACGTTGGCTATACAGCAACCAAATAGCAGTGGAAGTTGACATGCATGTACCAATTTTTTGCTACAAAGATCCAAGCAAATTGATCATGAAGCCAATTCATGAATGCACCTACTGCGACATCAAAGTTGATGATTTGAATGACTTGCTTGATGATACCTCAGAGCCCATCATCCTTGTACATGATGACATTCCCATGAAAACTGCAGAGTGGTTAAGAGTTCCTTGTTTGAGTACAAGGCTGATAAACCCAGAGAACCTTGGCTTCGAACAGTCTGGGCAGAGAGAACCTTTAACTGTGAGGATAAAGAATATCCTAGAGGAATATCCATCTGTTGCAGACATCTTCAAAGAGCTCCTGCAGAATGCTGACGATGCAAATGCTACTGAATGCAGTTTTCTGATTGACATGAGAAAGAATCTCGATATACGAGAAAACCTACTGGACCCTGGAATGATTGTCTGCCATGGTCCTTCTTTGTGGTCATTCAACAATTCTGTTTTCTCTGACACAGACTTCCTCAACATAACTCGACTAGGTGGATCCATGAAAAGATGCGAAGCAGACAAGGTGGGCAAATTTGGGTTAGGGTTCAACTCTGTTTATCATGTGACTGACATACCCATCATCATGAGCAGAGAGTTCATGATCATGTTTGATCCTAACATCAATCACATCAGCAAACACATCAGGGACAAATCAAACCCAGGTATTAAGATCAACTGGAGCAAACAGCAGAAACGACTGAGGAAGTTTCCTAACCAATTCAGACCATTCATTAATGTCTTCAACTGTCAGCTTCCTCTGGCACAAGAGTCCCCTTACAAGTATGATGGAACACTCTTCAGGCTTCCGTTCAGAACAGAGCAGGAAGCAGCAGTGAGTGAAATCAGCAGCATGTACTACAACACCACAGATATCTATTCACTAGTTGATGAATTTAGCATCTGTGGCCACCGGCTGATTCTTTTCACACAGCATGTTGGCACAATGGTCCTGAAGTATTTGAAATCTGAGGAGTCAAATCCTGCTGCTGCACAGGATGTAGTCACAATAAACAAGAGCGTATGGTCTTCCAAAGCATCATATGGTCCCCTTAGTATTCTGAAATCTGCAGCCAAAGTCATGAAAAAGGTTGCAGCCACCAACAGAGTACCAGCTGATATTCCTAGGTCTGGCTGCATCATCAGAATTGTAGTGGAGGAGTACCACAATGTGTTCAGGCGAATTCTTGATCTACAGTCACCCCTTTTCAGAGGTTCTGAAGAGGATCCATCCTCATACTTTGAGATGGCAGCTAAAGGCTCTCAAACCAAGAGACTCACTGATGAAATGCCTCAGAAAGGTGTGGAAAACACAAACTGGCTCATTTGTTCATGTATGGATGTGGCTGAAGCTCTGAAGTTCTCCTTGAATGAAAGTGGAAAACGGCTAGGACTGGTGCCATGTGGGGGTGTAGCAGTTCTGCTCTCTGAGGAAGACAATCGAAAATGGACAGTGAAAACAAGTGCAAGCCCAATTGGAGAAGTGTTCTGCTACTTACCTCTCAGAATAAAAACTGGACTGCCTGTGCACATAAATGGATGTTTTGCTGTTACGTCAAATCGTAAAGAAATCTGGAAAACAGACACAAAAGGAGAATGGAACTCAATTTTCATGAGACATGTCATTGTACAGGCATACCTGGCTGCACTTAGTATGCTGCGAACTATGTCAGAAAATGGGGAACTCCTTGAATACAACTATTACGCAGCCTGGCCCGACCCTGGTGTTGTACATGATGACTTTAATTTGATTTGCCAAGGAGTATATCAGGAAATCGCCAAAGGTGGAGATGATGACCATGCAAAAGTCTTCTCAGATGGCAAAACCTGGGTGTCAATCAAGTATGTCAGGTTCTTGGATGACTCTTTGCTCTGCAGACCTGATGTTGGACCTGCTGCCTTCAAAATATTTATGAAATACCTTAAGAAGTGTGGCTCCCAAGACCTCTGTGCTGTTGAGCTGCCAGACTGGGTCAAAGAAGGCTTTGATGATGCTGGCTGTAAAGGGAAACTGATGGAGAACACACTCACAGAGAGACAGTTCTTCTCAGATGTCTTCTTCCCACATATACAAGACATCGACAAAGACCTTTGTGACCCCCTGATGTACTACGTCCTCAATGAAAAATTGGAGGACTTTGCAACCATTTTGAGGGAGACTCCATGTATTCCGTGCTCAGGGCCATCAAACAGACTTGTTCTGCCATCTCGACTCATACATCCAGAAGGAAGAGTTGCCAAACTGTACAACAGCGATGATGGGCGGTTCCCTGCGGGAAGTTTGAAAGACTATCTGAATCCAGTATGCCTAGTGAAGTTAGTGCAGCTGGGTATGGTGAAAGATGACCTCTCGTGGGAAGATTTGACTGAACGGGCCGAGTCTGTTATGATGCTTAATGAAACAGACCATGTAGCCGCATGTCACAGGAGCAGTATTCTGCTTAGTCTCATTGATGAGAAACTGAAAATGAGAGACCCAAGAGGAGATGAATATGTTGAAAAATTACAAAACATCAAATTCCTTCCTTTCTTGACAAAGCCTGCTGGCTTTTCACTCCCTTGGCATGGAAATAATTTCCCCCAGTCAACAATGTTCTCTGCAACAGAACTTTTCACAACAGAACATCAGGACACTGTGTGCTTGATGAAGCCAATCCTGAATGAGAACTCTCCATCTTTTAAAGGATGTGGTCCGATTTCTCTAGCTGTGAAAGACTTTCTTGGACTGATAAAAAAGCCAGCTGTTGGGTTAGTCATAAGCCAACTCAGAGAACTCTCAAAATCATTTGATGGTGTCACACTGTATCAAGAAAACATCACAAATGCTTGTTACAAATATTTGCATGAAGAGATGATGCAGTCCAAAACTGCAAAGGAAGAAATTATGGATGAGCTGAAAACGTTCTGCTCAATTCTAGTAGAAAACACATATGTTAATCCATCTAAAGTGGCATTTCACTTGAACTTTGATGCAGCTCCATATCTGTACCAGCTTCCTAACAAGTATAGAAACAGCTGCCGTGAGCTGTTTGAGAATGTGGGCGTTCAGCCAAGCTTCACAGTTGAAAATTTCTCAGCTGTACTAGAAATGATCAAGAATGAATGTGGGAGAAGATCTCTTACTGAGGACAACTTTCAGCTATGTCGCAGAATCATCAGTGAAGGAATATGGAGTTTGATTAGAGACAAAACTCAAGAGTTCTGCCAAAGTAACTATGGACAGATACTCTTGCCTGACAGCAATCTCACTTTGCAACAGTCTAAGTCACTGTGCTACAATGACTGCCCTTGGATTAAGGTCAGAGATACAACTGTGAAGTATTGTCATGGAGATATCCCAAGAGAGGTAGCAGTGAAATTAGGTGCAGTTCCGAAACGCCACAAAGCTTTGGAAAGGTATGCTTCTAATATCTGTTTCACTACTCTTGGTAGTGAGTTTGGGCAAAAGGAGAAACTCACGAGCAGAATCAAGAGCATCCTCAATGCTTATCCATCTGAGAAGGAGATGCTGAAAGAGCTCCTTCAGAATGCAGATGATGCCAAAGCAACAGAGATATACTTTGTCTGTGATCCCAGAACACATCCAACTGACAGGATATTTGATGACAAGTGGGTACCCATGCAAGGTCCATCACTCTGTGTGTACAACAATCAGCCATTTACAGAGGATGATATTAGAGGGATCCAGAATCTTGGTCGAGGGACAAAAGAGGCAAACCCTGGTAAAACTGGACAGTATGGTATTGGATTCAATTCAGTGTATCACATCACTGACTGTCCATCTTTCATCTCAAATAACGACATTCTTTGTATCTTTGATCCACATGCACGTTATGCACCTGGGGCAACCTCTGTTAGCCCAGGACGAATGTTTCGAGATTTGGATTCTGACTTCAGGTCGCAATTTTCTGATGTCCTGAACTTGTATTTGGGAAATTATTTCAAGCTGGAGCGCTGCACGATGTTCCGCTTTCCCATTCGCAGTGTAGAAATGGCAAAAATTTCTGAGATCAGCTCAGTACCTGCTTCAGACAGAATGGTACAGAATCTCCTGGACAAATTACGAACTGATGGTGCAGAACTACTTATGTTTTTGAACCACATGGAAAAAATTTCAATATGTGAAATAGAAATTGGGACAGGAGAACTGAAAACACTATATTCTGTGACCGCAAAAATCACAGATGGTGATCGTCTTAAACGCAAGCAGTTTCATGCTTCTGTAGTGGACAGTGTGACAAAGAAAAGGCAGCTGGACCAAATCCCAGTACAACAAATTACATACACAATGGACATTGAAGACTCAGATGGGAACTCAACAACCTGGCTGGTGTGCAACAGATCTGGCTTCTCTGTCATGGAAAAGGTGTCCAAGAGTGTAATTTCAGCTCACAAAAACGAGGACATAACACTCTTTCCTCGGGGAGGAGTGGCAGCATGCACTAGCCACAACTATAAAAAAGCCCACAGAGCATTCTGCTTTCTCCCCCTTTCTCTAGAGACTGGCCTGCCATTTCATGTGAATGGGCATTTTGCATTGGATTCTGCCAGAAGAAACTTGTGGAGGGATGACAATGGAGTTGGAGTGAGGAGTGACTGGAACAATAATCTAATGACAGCACTAATAGCTCCTGCTTATGTGGAGCTGCTGATCCAGCTAAAACGTAGGCTCTTTCCTGGGCCTGATCCCACCATGACAGTTCTTCAGGGAACACCAATCCATGTTGTCAAAGACATTTTGAGAAAGTTCTTGTTTTTCTTCCCAGTAAACAGACTTGACATTCAGCCAGACTGGTACTGCTTGGTAAAGGCAATCTATCAGTGCATTCATGTAGACCTGAAGAGACTCCTCCCTGTTGTCAGAGCACCACACATGGATAACACTGATATGCACTCAGCAGTATACATTTCCTGGGTGAACACATCTGCTTCAACTAAAGGCAGAGCATTCTTTGACAACTTGCTGCAGGATGAGTTGCAGCACCTGAAAAACACAGAATACAACATTACCACACGAAAGTCTGTGGCAGAAAATGTCTACAGGCTGAAGTCCATGCTTCTGGATGTTGGCTTTAACTTGGTCCACAGTTGTGATGAAACAGCTAGCCTGTACTTCTGCCTGGAAGATGCAGGTATTCCCGTCAGCTATGTGACACCAGAAGATGTCCGAAAATTCCTGGGAACATTCTCATCTCCAGACGCATCATGCCAAGTTGGAAAACTGCCCTGTCGACTTCAGCAGTCTAACTTCAAACTCTTCCACAGTCTAAAACTTCTAGTGGACTATTGCTTCAAAGACATAGAGGAGGATGACATCAGAATAGAGGGCCTGCCACTGCTTTTGACAATGGACAACATTTTGCAGGTGTTTGACTCTAAACGGCCAAAATTCCTGACTAATCATCATGAACTAATCTCCTCCAGGAAAGAGCTGTTCATGCACACCCTGTACATGAGATACAGCAACATTCTTTTTAAAGCAGGTGTGGCAAAGGTCTTTGACATAAGCAGCTTTGGAGATTTATTGGGATCTGTCCTACCTCGAGAGTACAGAACAAGGGTCTCTGTCAAGTGGAGAGAAAACTACGCAAGTGAATCTTGGCTGAAAAGTGCATGGCACTTTATCAGTGAGAATATTGCTGTCAAAGAAGAACAGACAGAACTTAAGCCAACTTTAGAGACAGTCCTGGACATCCTTAAAGACTGGGCTCTACTACCAGGGATCAAGTTCATGGTGTCCAGCAACAAGTTAGTTGTGCCAGAATATGATGTTTTGTTACCCCTGAGTCTAATGTATGCTGCCATTTTTCCCAATGGACAGAATGACAAAGTCTTCCACACCCTGATGAAAGCAGGATGCTTTCAGGTGGCTGTAAACAAAATATGTGCCAAAGAGAATCCAATCTTGCCTCTAATAGCCCAGCACACAGCAAATATAGACAGTCCTTCAAGCATTCTGAGAGCCCTTGAGTACATGATTCAGACATCAGCTTTCAAAGCAGGGAATTTGATAGACAAAGACTTTGAAGCACTCTTGTTATACTTCAACTCTAATTTGATCAACCTGTGCCAAGATGATAGACAAGGTCTGAAGTTGCTCCCATGCTACAAGGCTGTTAATGGCCGACATATTAGCATTGCAAACTTTGGAGCTTGTTACATTCTGACCAAAAGCATTCCCTCCGTTGACATGGAAAAATGGGCACATACTACATCCTCAACATTTCTAGTTGACAATCCACAGCTGAGAGAACTCTACACCTTCCTTGGGTGCACCCCAATAGATGATCTGGAAGTCTACCTGAAACATCTCCTTCCAAAGTTTGACATTTTGTCACATGATGCCAAAATCCATCATCTCATCTATCTAAAGGAGAGGTTATTGGCAATGGAGGAGCCTTGTGACATAAAGGATCAACTCTACGAAAAACTGGAGAGTCTGTCATTTATTTATGACTCAACAAGCAGACTAAAACCAGCCAAGGCCTTCTTTGACCAAACTGTGAAAGTATTTGAAGTGATGCTTCCACCAAAGTCTTTCATCCCCCCTGATTTCTTCAGGAAAATTGAGCAAATGATGAAACCAAAAAATGGAACCTTGTTCTTACCCTCATGGATTACATTCCTCCGCAAGATAGGTTTAAAGTACATTGTGTCTCAGCAGCAAGTTCTGCAGTTTGCGAAAGAGATCAGCATCAAATCTCAAACAGAGAACTGGTCTAATGAAAAAGTCCAGACAGTTGTTGATGTTCTCCTGAATCACATTTTCAATGAGAGGACAGATCTGTTTGAGGGAGCATTCCTCAAAGAACTCTCCATGATACCATTCCTCTATCCAGAGCGTGCACCAGCGGAACTTGTCAGACTTCATCCTCAGCATCAAGAAATAAATGGGACACTCTCTCTAATTCGTTTCAATGGGTCTCAAGTTAATCCAAAATTTAAACAAACAGATATCATGCAATTACTCTGGACCTCTTGTCCTATTCTACCAGAGAAAGCCACTCCAGGAAGCATAAAAGAGCAAGAAGGAAGCACCCTTACAGGACAAGAGCAGCTTGACCAAGTTTTGACAGTGTTAAATGTCAATTTAGACCCTCTTTTGGAGAAGGTCATTAGCAACTGCAAGAACATCTGTAGCATCACAAATCTGGATGATGACACGGTCAAAACAAGAAACAAAGTTTTGAGGAGCACCTATGAATTCCTTAATTCAGATAAACGGGAATTCCGTTACCAGTTACGGGGAGTGGCATTTGTTATGGTTGAGGAAGGTTGGAAACTTCTAAAACCAGAGGAGGTTGTCATAAATCTGGACAATGAATCAGACTTCAAACCATATCTGTACAAACTGCCACTTGAACTTGGCACCTTTCACCAACTGTTCAAAGTATTGGGAACTGAGGATGTTGTATCAACAAAACAATATGTTGAAGTGTTGTGTCGCATATACAGAAGTTCAGAAGGCAAACAGCTTGACCCAAATGAAATGAGGACAGTAAAAAGAGCAGTATCTGGACTCTTCAAAAGTCTCCAGAATGACCCAGTACAAGTTCGCAAAGACCTAGAAAGCCTCAGAGATATCATGTTTTACCTGCCGAGTCATGATGGTCGACTAGCCAAGTCAAATAGTTTGGTCTTTGATGATGCACCGCATTACAAGAGCAGAATCCAGGGTAATGTTGGAGTCCAGATGCTTGTTGATATGAGTCAGTGCTATCTAGGCAAAGACCATGCCTTTCACACGAAGCTCATTATGTTGCTTCCACAGAAAATGAGGCCCAGACTCTTGAGTAGTATCTTAGAGGAACAACTCGATGAAGAGTCTCAGAAAATGTGTCAGTTTGGAGCACTTTGCTCACTTCAGGGCCGACTTCAGCTGTTACTTTCCTCTGAGCAGTTCATCACGGGACTAATACGGATAATGAAGCATGAGAATGACAATGCGTACATGGTCAATGAGGAAAAGGCAATACGGCTGTGCAAAGCTTTGTGTGAGGGTTTGAAGGTGTCCTGTTTTGAGAAGCTACAGACTACACTGCGGGTGAAAGGCTGCAGTCCTATTCCACATAGCCGGAGTGAAACTCTGGCCTTTCTAAAAAGATATGGCACATCAGTCATCCACCTCTACATTCAACATTCAGATAGTAAGGATATCAATTTCCTGCTTGCTCTTGCAATGACCCTCAAGTCTGCAACAGACAATCTGATCTCTGACACTTCTTATCTTATTGCCATGCTGGGATGCAATGACATATACAGAATCACAGAAAAGCTGGACAATCTTGGTGTCAAGTATGATTCAACTGAGCCCTCAAAGCTTGAACTTCCTCTTCCTGGGACACCCATACCTGCAGAGATACATCATATCCTTCTAATGGACCCTATGAACGTGTTCTATCCTGGAGAATACGTTGGCTACCTGGTTGACTCTGAGGGAGGAGACTTTTTAGGGTCTTATCAGCCAACCTATACATATGCCATTATTGTTCAAGAGGTAGAGAGAGAGGAGGAGGACAACTCAAGCTTTCTTGGTAAATACTTCCAAATTGACATAGGATATAGTGAATACAAAATCGTAAGCTCCCTTGATCTGTATAAATTCTCTAGACAAGATGAGAGCACCCATATTCGAGACGGTGTGCCAACAACACCTACAAGCCCATCAGAGAGTCATGCCTCAGGACCCAGAATGGTACCACCAATTTTTCCTGGCAAGGAAAATCACATAACCCCTCCAACAAAGTCTCCAAAAAAGATTAAGCTTAATGCATTACCTGAAATTTTGAAAGAAGTGACATCAGTTGTGGAACAGGCTTGGAAACTTCCTGAAACCGAAAGAAAGAAGATAATAAGACGGTTGTATCTTAAATGGCATCCAGATAAAAATGCAGAAAACCTTGATATTGCCACAGAGGTCTTCAAGCATTTACAAAATGAAATCAGCAGGATGGAGAAGCAAGCACAGGCAGAACAGACCACAGACAGAGCATCAAGGAGAACTTTCTCTGCATCGTCTTCTCGCTTCCAGTCAGAGAAGTTCTCTTTTCAAAGGTTTTACACATCATGGAACCAAGAAGCAACAAGCCATAAATCTGAGAGGCAACAGTTTCGAGAACAGTTTACCAGCTATGCAGGAAACTCGCATTCAAACCGCTTCTTTGTGCCACCATCTTTTAAGTCTGTTGGCAATCCTGTGGAGGCTCGAAGGTGGCTAAGGCAGGCAAGAGCCAACTTTTCAGCTGCACGAAATGACCTTCACAAAAATGCCAACGAGTGGGTGTGTTTTAAGTGCTATCTGGCCACCAAACTAGCATTAATTGCTGCAGACTATGCAGTCAGAGGGAAATCAGACAAAGATGTGAAGCCCACAGCACTGGCACAGAAAGTGGAAGAATACAGCACTCAGCTTACTGGGCTGGCTAAAGATGTCCACATCTTGGAAGGTTATGGTGTTGACAGCCTGAGAACCCGCTATCCTGACCTGTTGCCTTTTCCACAGATTCCTAACGATAGGTACACTTCTGAAGTGGCAATGAGGGTAATGGAATGTACAGCTCGGATAATTATTAAACTAGAGACATTTGTACAGCAAAAAATTTGAATCTTCAAAAATACCAGGCATTAGATCAAGAAAAATTAAGATCTTTGCATAACATAAACTGTGGTGGCCATGTGCAATACAAACAAGTGATTATAATCCAGGAGTTATTTGAAGCAAAAGTATGCATCCAGCAGGCAGCTTATGCACGGTATCACTAATGGTGCTGAAGCCCATGCTTATTGCATACATGTTTGCTTATACATGTCAAAACAAATGCTGCCTGAGCCTGAAGAAAAAAAAAACTGTATATAACCTTATACTTTAGCGAAAAGGTCTTTGACATGCAAGTGTACATAATGCTACAAGGCATAGCAATATTTTTCTTTTCAAACCAAAGTTTGTTTCCCTTGTACAAAAATGAATAAGAATGTGCTGCTTTTTTACTTCATCTTTTATAAGAAAGTATTTTTTTCTTCACACAGTCAACTCCACTGACTGTATTGTAATCAGCATGCATTTGCACTGCACTGTTGAGTAAGAAGCGCTTGTGTGACTGCTGAACTGGGTTGAGTGAAGACTTGGAGTATCATAGATAAAACAAAGGTTACACTGAACATGGAAAAAAAAAACCTCAATTGTTCTATGACCTCTGGGACTTCATCTGTCCGTATGTCTTGTGGTGTTGGTGTGTCAATTATCATGAATGACAAAAATCAATGTATAGTGCATAGAAATATATAAACATAATACCTTTTCTAGCAGACATACTCTGAAGGTTTCTGACATGTGACATAGCTTAGTACTAATGTTTCAAAGACATCATGTGAAAGGGCCCAGTAATTGAAGTGCATCCTAGAATGCAATACCTTTTCCTTAGGTATGCATTTGTTTAGCTATAAAAATGGCTGTGTATTTGCCATGTCTCACAGTCTAATTTTGATTTGCTTATCGTCAATGTCTCCATTGTACAGTAGGACTGAATTATGTGTTGGAGCACATCTGATGATAAGCATTATTTTTTTCATCTATATTGTAACCCATTATAAAATCCTTATGATTCTTCAAATCATATTTCACAGTTAATGTATTTGCTATAGCCTCACATGCAATCAGGAATATGGGAAACACATTGTTTATTAAGTAAATACATGTTTTATCATGTGCAATGCCAATGTTTTCTTCCTGTGTTGAAAATTTGGTACAATCCAGTCTTTCATGTAAGAGGAACATACTTACTCATATGGTGCTCAGTGTTATTTATCTTGTACCTCTGTTTTATTTAAGAAAAATCACAGGGACTAAAATGAAACACTGGTTACTTCATTCTTTTTGTTTGTAATCTGTACGCCTTGTCTTTCATATCTATTTCATGTCGTATTGTAGGCCTGAAACCACTGCAACTATTGGTTTGAACCTGTTCATCAGATCCCGGTTGACATATATCTCTTGTTAACGTCAGCAGTGCCATAGATCTAATAAATTCCCAGAGTACCATTTGTGTGTGTGTGCTGTCATGTAGTAAAATTGGCAACCTTTTTATTTGTATTTTTTATTTTATTTTTTAAAAGTCTGCATTTTTCATATGAAATTGTGTGAAAACTAAATGCCCTCCAGAATTACTGCCACTACTTCGCAATATGAATAACAGTGCTGGATTAATTAGGGTTCAAGCATGCAATGCATTGAACCCTATTGTAATTGTCAAGATTTTTCTTCCTATTCCTTTTCTTCCCTGAAACAGAACGCACAGCCTAAACCGTAAGTCCTAGAGACACCAAACTCAGTCAATAGGTAGTACTCCCTCCCGCTACTCAGGCGCAAGGAATCAGCCCAGTCGGCCACAAGGGGGAGCTATAGCGCAGGTCAACGCATTTGGGTCTATAACTCCTAAACCAGATTTTTGCCAGACAAGCCATAATTTTTTCCAAGTTCCTTGGGTCCAAATAAACAACTCTGTCATTTGGACCATTTAGCTCCGCCCACTTAGATTTTGAGCTAATTTGCATAATATGCGAAACCTACTTTTGCGAACTAGTCCTGCAATTTTTGCCCGATCCTCATGTTTTTGGTGTCAAAAAATTCAGAAGAGCCTGCAGGTCAATAATTGAAACTTTGCAAATACCATCTGTTGGCCAGACTATAAGTGAATCCATAAGGACAATTTGATTAATTGAAGTACATGGTCACCATCGGCCAATCAGCATTTAGCAGGCTTTTGACAGGCTTAACATTGACCAATCATCATGAAACTTGAATGATCTCTACATATAGCCACTTTCTAACAACCAATCAAGTTTAAAAAATTTGACCACTGGGGGGTGCTATTCATAAAAATTAACATATTATTACATATTATTACTATTTTATTACAAGTTTGCTTGAACATCCTTGTGTATCATATGTAGGATGTTATTCCAAACAATTTTGCAAATGCATATTTATTACAAAAATGCATAGTTTTTTTGTAATCGGTAACTGTTTAAAAAGCCTACTTTTCGAACTAGTCCCTGGATTTTGATCCAATCTTTTTGATCTTTTTGAAAAATTGTTTGGCATCTCTAGGTAAATAATTAGCAAAAACATTTTGACTTTTCTACTCAGGGTCATGTGGATCAATCAATTAATTACTGCGACCATGGCATTGTTAGCTTGATTTGCTATAACTCAACAGTCATTGGTCAGATCATGTCCAAACTTTAAGGACGTTTACAAATTTGGACTGTAATGGTGTATGCCAATTTTGGTCCAGATTGGCCTTTAGGGGGCGCCTTAGCACTCCAAAACACTTAAAAATCAATTAAAATGCTATAACAATGTTATTACAAGGTCGACAGATAAACAAATGGTGCCATACAACTCAGGTCACTCACATGAACAACTTTCCAAGTACATGTTCTGTCACAAATTGTACTGTTTGTGTTGTATTTTGGCTTATTCATTCGAAGACTACATTATACGATGGCTTATTATACAAAGGTCAAAAGGTCAGTCTGACCAAAACTTGGTAAACATCTTTGGATATGGTCCCTGATCAAGAGTCATACCATACTGTGGCCTTTTCACTAATTCTGACCCACTTTCACTGAGCTCATACTTTACTTTAGTCCTATGTTTCAACTTTTCATTTTTCTCAACTTTACTCATATTTTTGCCTGTAACTTTTGATCAGAGTGAGATAGAGACAAAATTCTTTTTTCTGCTGATTGGGACTTGCTGAACAAGTGCACCCACACTCAATTTTTGCCCCAGCCCCTTAGTTTTTGAGCTAATTTGCATAATGTGAAAAACATATTCTTGCGAACTAGTCTCAGGATTTTTTGCCAATTTTCATCAAGTTAGTACCATAAGATTCAGAAGACACTGATCCTCAAGAATTATCAAAAACATTTTGACAGTTCCACTCAGTGTATTGAGGATCAACCAATTAATTACTGCAAACATGGCATTGCTAGCTTGATTTGCTATAACTCAACAGTCATTGGTCAGATCATCTCCAAACTTTAGGGATATTTACATATTTACTTGAATGGTGTATGCCAATTTTGGTCCAGATTGGCCTTTAGGGGGCGCCTTAGCACTCCAAAACACTTAAAAATCAATTAAAATGCTATTACAATGTTATTACAAGGTCGACATATAAACGATTGTTACCGTGTGACTCAGTTCACTCACATGAACAATTTTCGAATTACATGTTATGCCAAAAATTGCACTGCTTGTCTTTTATTTTAGCTTATTCATTCAAAGATTTCACTATACAAAGGTTTATTATACAAAGGTCAAAAGGTCATTCTGACCAAAACTTAGTGAATGTCTTTGGATATGGTCCCTGATCAAGAACAATACCATACTGTGGCCTTTTCGCTAATTCTGACCCACTTTCACTGAGCTCCTCACACCAATAGGGCCTCTTATGAGTGCATTGGGCCTCATTATGGCCTACAAAAAATCAATGGCTTAAATATAGAACCAACCAATCCACTGTGCAAGTGCAACTTCTTGGATGGTCTACAAAGCAGTGTAGATCAGTACATATGAATGCAAACCTATAATGTGTTTAAAACACTGCTTCTTGTTTATGGCAACTGAAGGCCTTTTGATGAACTGACTTCCTATCAGTTCTATTCACTCTGCCTATGAATAAGACCCACAGCTTGAGGCCTTTTTAGGTCTAATGGGCTAAACCAAAAGCTTGAGGCCTTTTTAGGCCTAATGGGCTAAACCAAAAGCTTAAGGCCTTTTTAGGCCTAATGGGCTAAACCAAAAGCTTGAGGCCTTTTTAGGCCTAATGGGCTAAACGTGCAGGAGGGCCCATGCTGCTGTTGCATGCTTGAACCCGCTCATTGCCACTTGCGGCTATATTTTTACTCTATTATTGATCAGATTTTTTTTATGCACAGAAATTTGCAAAAGTGATATCAACTAACTTTTATACTGCTGCATAGTGTAGAAAAAAATCTGATTAGATCTTTGGAGATCCATCTCGCTTTGCACAGAGATCAAACAGCAGAACAACATATACTAAGTTATGGAATGCTTAGAAATGTGTAGGCTATGACAAAGACTGGCTTTCTAGAGTCTTATCACAGTGTCATTATACAGTTGTATACAAGCTAGCAGCAGTTAGTGTAGATAGCAGAGAAGAAATAATTTAAAAAGCACATTTAATGAGACTGCAAAACTACAAATAAATGTCAGGTCAGAAAGGTTCTTGTTTTTTCAAAATAAAAGTTTGATGGAGTGTGCAAATATTGTTGCATTTTGTAAGTTTTAAAATACACAATTCACTATTCAAACTGTTCAGCCCATATATGGAAACTAAGCTGCCAAAAACAGCTCATGTTGTTGTGATATCACCAAAAAAAACCCAGAAAAAATTAAATAGAAAAAAATGCAGTATATGAAAATGTATGAGAACACGTGGAGCATGCACAGCAAAATCAACACGCTCTGTGCTTTATATAAGCAGTTTTTACTTGTAAAGCACTGCTGGCTGACATTATCGACTATCGTGAACCTTCTAGTATTACATTTAAGAAATATTTTATTAATAGAAAATTATGAATTATACATTTAAGGTGTATATTTTGATTGCATTATTATTAGTATGAAGCTTGTGATCTCTGACACCTGACAAAATCTTATCTAAATAGGAAAATATGGCCACTCATAGAAACAGACAACTGAGATGAAGACCAAATATTTATTAACACATATACAAACACCACTTATTATTATGATTATTAAACTTAAGTGACATTATTAAACTTAATATTTTCATCAAACTTAGAGGACAAAAAACACACAAAAGATCCAGCCAGGGTGTTTTGAGAATTAGTTCTCTGGGCTTCTCAAATTGAGAGGCACGAGGCAATAGAGTCACCTGCACATGTAGCTTCAACCTCTGCTTCTGCAAACGGAGGAAGATTTAAATTCAGTTTAATCTGAGTAACACCTAACACCAAATTCTAAATAGCAATTGTTTCCCAATCAAGCTCATGGAGACCCCCGGAGAGCCCACAATATTGCTCTGAACCTCAAGAACGTTAAAACAGTTGGTTCAAGCTGGAGTAGAGAAAATATGTGAACTGTCTGGTGTTCCCCAAGCTGTGAGCAGCGAAAACGATAACCACAACAGCAAGAAGTGGCTTTCTTTCATTACACATACACAAGCAGTCAAACTTGCTTCACTCAGTGTTGCAGTGAAAGTGACTTCAGTCAATGTTTATCAAGGAGTTGCTTCTTTTCATTGTTTTAAGTGTAATTTCGCCCTAAGATTGTATTAGGCCCAAATTAATAGAAATATATTACGGCATGTGCTGTAAATTAGTTAAACAATCTTAACAGAAATGCACACTCAAAAAGCAACCTTTATGTAAATAGCACAAATAATTTATTCTGTGGTCTATTTATTTACCTATAGAAAAGGCTCTGGTTACCTCTGAGCTATTTATGCTATAGACTGCATTTGCCACAAACACAGACATGGCTGACAGAGGACTTGTTTGAGCTGACAAATAAAAAATGACAGTACTTTTACTGCTCTTTAACGGCAGTTACATTTACTACACAAATTTTGCTTATTGCACCATAAAATCATATTGCATAGGATGTACGCTGTTGACCAGCCCCTTTTTGCCCAGCCTAATTTGGTAAGGAAGGTAATAAAAAAGAAAAACGAATATCCCAAAATAACTCACAAACAGCAGTGGTGTTGAGAAAATGAGTGATGCTGAGAGTATTGCAAATAATTCCAAGTGCACAATAAATGCACTCATGGTAAATGCTGCTTATTCTGTATCCTGTTGACACTCCTGCTTACCACCTGAGAATGGTGTGTTTCTTCTCTCTTTTTGTAAAGTCACTGTAAAAACAGTGAAAAATCTGTGCTTTTCCACCCCATCTGAAAAATCTCAAGAGGTCCACCTTATCTCAACGTAGATATCACAGTCATGATCTTGCAGATTCCTAAATGAAAAGGCCTTCAGCATTCTTGGCTTTCATTACAAGTCGAGGACACACCAGCTTTGGACAGGAACAGCTTGCCGCTGGGACAAACGCACACCTCGAACATGTCGTACAGCTCCTGAGAGTCGCCCGATGTTCTAGCTTTGCCCATGGGTAAGACAGGCAGCCGAACAGACTCGGCGTCCAAAACCACCTTCAGTATAACACAGAAAACATGCAACAGAGGATGAGGATGGATGAGGTTATGCTAGGGTTACCACCTTAGCCCTGTAAAATTCCTGGACACTCGATCAGTGGCTTGTTTTCACTAAATTCAGTGAATGGACAGATATGCTCACAGTCTGATATAGTCTAATATGGTAATCTTTTTACAGCTTCTTGCAGTGCTGCCTATTCCCTAAACTTGTCACCAGCAGAGCACCTTTCTGAAACAGTTGTCCCTATAATGAGGGTAATCTGAACCAATCAAATCCATTCTTTGTAGATAAATAGTTTGACTAGATTAAGTAGTTTTAACCTTATAAGAAATGCTAACACATGAAAATGCATGCATTGCGGGACATTTTGTGTCCAGGAGCCACTTCTTGGTCCAGGAAAATTCTGGATGGGTGGCAATCCTAGACTATACAGGATCTTATGTGCTACTAGAACTACACTCTTAATAATTAAGATGCTTCTTTGGAACCATGCCATAGAAGAACCTCTCTGGTTCCCCAGAAGAACCTTTCAATAATTGGTTCTTTCAAAAACCCAATAGAAACCATTCCGTTGAGCCAGTAGTGGCTCTTCCATGGTACATTTTATGACAATGCCATACAACCATGACAACAATAGCACTAATTATCATGGAGCAACTTTATTAAAGATGCAATCAAATATTCAGTACACAGTCAGTTTATATGCAAAGTTTTCAGTTAGAAGATCTCTAATCTAATTCCGACTATATTAAGTTAATTATTCAAGGAATGCTAACATCAATTAAAACATTTAACTAATGTGAAATTAAAGTGTGCGTGTTGTGGCTATTCACTTACAAGACCCTCAGTTGAGTGCAAAATAATGTCCAGACTTGACTGCGCCTCTACATTCCCTGTCAAGGCTTTCACATGAACTCCTTTAGGGGCCTCCATACTCAAAAACCGGGTTGGAGACTCCAGCCTTAGAGAAACAGGGAATGTTACAGGAAATATGTACAGATTTCAGGCACAAGGTGGCAGCAGAACACTGAAAACACTGCAATTCAACAACTGTAAATAAGCTATCATTGTGATTGAAACCTATTGAGTAAATACATAAGTTACTAATTCACTTTTATAGATCACAGTATGCCATTAAACTTGTCAGAAACAGCATAAGTATTTCTATTTAAGATTACTTAACAACTCAAGGTGTTAAGTAATGACCACTTAGGATTTAGGCATGCAGTTTACACAATGCTAACTGTGGGACTTCAGCTGATTCTTAGATATCTTATAGTTCCAGCACAAAAATAAAGATGCAGACACCAAATGTGTCTTGGCTGATTAGCTACATTCGGGGTACAGGGGAAATTATATAGATTGCTATAGGTTTAGAAGCCAATCATTCATTCTAACTGATCCCCAGTAGCTTCTATTCATTGACACATGAGCTTTCTGGGGCAAAATATTCCGTTAACAGGGCAGGTTGCAGCCGTGGCTTTTAGATGAGTGAAAGAGGCCATGGTCATTACCCAGCATGGCCATGATTGATTAATGCTCTGCTGGAAGCCACTATTAGTTTTCTCAAGAAAAAAAGGTGCCTGCTACTTCCATAAGCCAAGAAAGCAGCAGACATAATGTTGAAATTATACACACAAACTTTGCAGACAATCTGAAATGAAATATACCTTCACATATGAAAAGTTTATATCTCGATCCAAACTCATCTCTCACACACTCACCTAAGATCTTTCAGAGGTTCTGCTTTGACCAGAGGAGTTTCAACAGAGTGCTCAAAAAGAGCACCTTCAGGGCCTAAAAGAAAAGAATAAGATGTGCGTCACTGAAATACTGGCAGACTTTCTACTTTTCAAAATACTGGACCAAGTGTAAATTATGTATAACAATAATAAATAATAGTACATTTAATTTGTGTAGTGCTTGTCTACATCCAGGGTTGCTTTACCAAAGGAATATACACAATAACAACAGCAACATCATCAACAACAAGAACTACAGTACTGTGCAAATATAGAGACCACCCTTCATTTATTTAATTTCAAGTCAAAATGGCCACACAGTTCTTCCCTTTTTCAGGAGACATTTCTGAGGAGATTAGATATAACACTGCATAAGGAAGGGGAAGGGCAAAGGAAAATAGGTGAAAAAACAGGAGTTTCCAAAACTGGAGTTCAAAAATTATAAGAAGATATTGAGAAAATGGGACTCCTAGCAGCCATGCAAGATCTGGTAGACCAAAAGACCAAAACTGTCACCATCAGATAAACAGTAAGCTTCTATTTTTGAGAGAGAGGAGAAAATTAAGCTCCACTTTTGCTTCAGATCTGAAAAAATCTGCAGGTGTTTCTGTCCATCCTTCCTCTGTGAGAGAACAACTCAACACTATCTGAGTCTGAAAGCATGTGCAGCTGTCAAGAAGCGCTTACTGAGAAAAGGAAACAGACAATTTGCATATAACATTGCACATAAAACAAAGAAGCTGCTGGTGTTCTCAGAACAATAGACTGACCACCCCAGAGTCCAGACCCTAACACTGTTGAATGGGATTACTTGTATTCTGAGAAACAGAAGAAAAGCAACCAACATCATAGACTTAACCTTGGAGGTGTGGAAAAATATCCCTGCGGATTTCTTTGAAAAAGTAAAAGGAAATCTTCAGGAAACAATGGAAGCTGTAATAAAGGCAAAGGGTGGACACACTAAATACTTATAAAATAGGCTTATACTAGGTTTCTGTGTAATTTACTGTTAAGTATAAAGTTTAATTGTTATTTCCTGATGCTAAATAATGAATAATTTGTAATTAAAGGCTGTTATAATGGTATATAATATAGTATGGTACATATGGTATATATATAAATAAATGACAGGTGGTCTGACTTTTGCACAGTACCTTCCAAAATAAATAAATAAATAAATAAACACGGAATCAAGTGAGACAGAGAATAAAAAAACAGTCAAGACAGGATAAAATGAAAGTATAGACCAGAATTTATGTATTTAGCATGTATATTAGCAATATTTTGGAGTTGGAAAAAGCACTTTTGACAAGTGCCTTAATATGAGGTTAACCTCTTTAAATAGCTAGGGCCTGCCGGTGGGCCCAAAGTTTTATTACACACTTCTATAACCTAAGAATAGCTCAGCCAGTTTGCAGTGAAGTCCTGGTAGTTACTAAATAATAATGCTTAGAATGTAATAAGCCTGGGATATTAGAGGTTAAGAGATGGATTGAAGAGTTCACTCAGACTGCAAATATTCTGGAAAAGGTACAACATTTAGACTACCATCAAAATCAGAGGATTTTGTTCATAGGGATTTAAGGTTGATATGTAAATCTTTTTTTATTGTGCATAGTGTAAACAGCAGGCTCAGTGTGGGTGTTATAAATGACTTTGCACTCTGCCCATACAATAGTTCCAATCATCCTAACTGATTTTTAGAGTTAAGCACTAAAACGAAAAATCATTAACACTACGAGTTCTGCTGCCTCTCTCACATCGATAGTTGTGTTAGTTTCTATATTACATGTATGAAGCATGAGGCGTTGCTTCCCTGTTTAGCCTCATGGACATGCAAAAGGGTTCCTTCAGTTATTTAAGTCAAGCAGTTGAAAGACAAAGCTGAGTACCTCACGGCTGTTTGGATGCTGTTATTGCAGTATTGATGTATAATGCAATGTCACAGCAAGTCATGAAATATCAGTTGGATATCGTTAAGGCTTGGGGCTTTTGTAGATAAAACTCACGTGACGGTTATCCACTGTGTGAACATGATTCATGGAAACTGAGTATGGAGCAAAACATCAAAATTTCATTTCATTTTCTACAGTTAATGTGTTGGTCTACAAAGGACACTTTGGCACATAGAGTAGCTTTTGAACAACACAATACAGCAGCCAGTGGCATTTGTCTAGCTACATTTTAGCCAGGTGCCTGCTTTCTTTCAGGGTCTTTCAGGATGTTTCATGCCAGCGAGTTCAGTTCTAGTTCTCTCCTGAGGAGCAAGAGTCCTGAAGAGTGACCCCATCATAATAAGGCTACCAACAGACACCATCCATGACTAATTATGTTGCACAGTGAGGGGCCTGTCTGCCCAAGCCGAACAGAGACGAGGGTGGTAAGGAGAACAGAAGGTCTGCGAGTGTGTGCATTATAATGAAATAATTTCCTAAATGAATGCAATTATTGGAATAATTCTCATAATAAACGGTAATAATGAAAGGCTTCAGATGGAACCTGTTGGGACTTTGTTCTGTTCTCTGGGTTGGTTTTCTTACAATTTGCAAAATTCTGCAGAAAGCCTGGGACTATTTACATTACTAACATGCTGTATCTACTAAACATTTACTGTGACACTAATGCACATTGCAGGTGCAAAATCACCCACAGTTGATTTATCAATTCGTGCGCACAAGCCTTGCACACAAAGCCATTATTGAGCTGCAGGTTTTGGCACAACTGACTTTGAGAATATGCATTTAAAGGAGTGGCACTGTTGAGGGTGAAGAAACAGGGGAGGCAACTATGCAAATTAAAACCCCAGAGTGATTTACTAATCTGAACTAGGCAGAAAAGTTGCATATACTTTAACACCAAGAAGAAGGAGGCGCAATTACTTTGAAAATGGCTTGAGCACGGAAGGCAAGCAAGAATACAGGGAGAGCAAAACACACATTTCATCTAATTCCAGCATCTAGTTCCTCTAGAGAGAAATTCTGCCTACCTCCATTTCTGAATGGCTGAAACATGTTTGAAGCAGATCTATATATTAGACTCCAAAATTCAAATTTGCCAGTTTATGGATGATGTCACTTCAACTGCAAATATAAAATGTTACTATTAAACACATAATGAACAGTAAATTACACAGAAGCCTCAACAACAGTATTTAGTGTGTCCACACTTTTCCTTTATTACAGCTTTTTCTGCTTTTCACAATCCAAGTAATCCCAAACACGTTGAGTGATATTGAGGTCTGGATTCTGGGGTGGTCAGTCCATTGTTCTGAGAACACCAGCGGCTTCTTGGTTTGATTTACTAAAATTTTCTTTTCTCTTTAACAGCTTCTTGGCAGATTCTTTCAGACTCATTGAGTTGTCTTCTCTCAGTGGAAGGATGGACAGAAACACCTGTGGATTTTTTCAGATCTGAAGCAAGAGTGGAGCTTGATTTTCTCCTCTCTCTCAAAAATGACATCTTTAAGTACTGTTTATCTGATGGCGACAGTTTTAGTGGTCTATCAGGTCTAGCACATTTGTTAGCAGTGCCATTTTCTCTGTATAATTTTTTTAGTTTTGTAAATTCCTGTTTTGCACTTAGTTTCCTTTGATTTTCCGCATTCTCCTCAGAAACACCTTCCGAAAAATTAATAATTTGTACTTAATGGCTGCTTTGACTGGAAATTAAATAAATCAACAGTGGTATGTCTTAATTTTAACTCCACTATAATCATCTAGCAACTTGACATTTTGGGTGAGTTCAGTGTATATTTGAGCTCGAATTAAGTGTCAAATCACTAATTATTCAGATAGCTATAGATTTAAGCATAATTATTTTAGACTTTCTAGACACAAAAATAATATACACCGATTCAGATGTATGCTGTGGTAAAAATACACTAAACTTTGTCTCAGGCCAAAATACCATCAGTACCTGTAACTCTGAGCTTGCCAGTTCCCACGATGGCTTCTTTTGCATCAGCATAGAACAGAGTCTTGTCAGTGCCTGAGCTACTTGAGCTAATAGTCAAGTGCTGCCCAAAGGCCTTAGCATGTTTTGGACCTAAAAGGTAAAACACAGAGGTTGGCATAATCATTCATAGCTCAATAGAAGTGTACAACTCAATATGATTATTCAAATAAATAATGATTGTACAACTGAGTATCAATAGTATATAAGTACATATCTCAGTGACACTGAGTAAAATCAAACAAAAAACCTCAAAGTTTGACCATGGCTTTGTCTTTCCATGTAATGAAGAATGCACTGGCCATGAACTTCAACTGAAGTCACCTCAGGCCAGTCCAGTCATTAGATTATTCCACAATGGGCCATTGACCGTGACTGTATATTGCCAATCATAATACCTTATTGTCCAGTGTAACAATTTCATTAATTAAGTCATTCATTCCTCAACTAATTACAGGCCTTCTGTCTTTCTGTACGGGTGTACTCATATTCAGCTCGCTCAGCTTAAGGGCTTTCAGTCTCATAAATAGGCCAATCTGAAGCTAATGGGCAGAGTACAGGACAGAGTTATAGAGAAACTGAATGGTGACCAGTGGCAAAATATGAAATAGGAGACAAGCCAAGAACATTCTTCAAGTTGGATAAAGTTCTGGCTTGAGGAAATTTTTAGCAGGAGTGACATTGGAACAAGATACTTGTGCATTCCATCAGGGCCACATGAACAGACAGGCAAAAAGAAGAAGGAGAGAAAGCAGGGAAGGAATTGAATAGACTCAGATATTCTGTGTATTATTCTGTGTATGGCACCATAGTGTGAGTGTAGGGTCTTCATACCTACAGAAATGCTTCCTGTTACATCATCGTTCGCATTGCGGGCATTGAGAGTCACATTATCAGTCGAGTGAACAAACAGAGCCGAGTCCTTTAAGAAAACAACAAGAGTTTGATTAAATGATGTATATTTCAGGAAACTTAAAGGGCTTATATCATGGAAAACTGATTTTCCTCACTTTTTCTTGTAGTATGTAAACACTGTTAAAGTTACAAAACATACTGCCTACTCACTAGGGTTCATTTATGGAAACTGAGCAGCAAAAACAGCCTGTTTTGAATTACATATAAAGTTGAATGCAAAAGTTTAGGCACCCCTGGTGTTGATTTTCTAAATGGAAATAAGTTCATAGATCCTCTACAGAGAACACACTTTTGGACATTTTAATGCACAATCACTGTTTATTTGTTGAATTTAACATGGGATGTGGCCTGTGCAAAAGTTATGTTGAAGAATAAAAACTGAAGGGCAAAAAATGCCAAGTCTGGTCCCTGTAGAGGATATCTTAAGCTATTTTACTTAGAAAATCAACAAAACATGTCATTTGACCAAGAGGGCCCGAAATTTTGCATTTGACTGAATCTACTCCACTTAGTCAGAAAATGGACATGTAAAATGAATTATGACTGTTTTGGTACATGAGACAACACAAACATCATAATAAGACACCAGGGGGAAAATACAATAAAATACCAAAAAAATTAGTAAATAGACCTTCTAAGTAGAATATTATACAAATGGATGTGGTAAATAGAAAGAAAAAAATCTTTACAAGCACACAGTTAAACAGACTGAATTATTTACAATGGATTTAAGTTTCATCCAGTTTATAGCTGTTGGATTGGTCCTGTAAATAAAGGGCAAACCCTTCCTTTTTAATTAAGGGCATAAAATGTGCCCAAAGAAAAACAGAACATACTGAACAAAACCATAGCATGCTAACCACAGCAGCGACAGTAAATGTTCCCAGCTGCAACAAGCCATGAACTGTCGGCCAAAGCTAGTGATGTGAGAAGAGAGAGAGGAAAGCAAGAGTAAAATGCTCTAACACTACTCGATTTACTCTATTTACATTCTAAGCAGCAAAATCCACAGTTTCTTTTCTTTCTACAACTAAACTGTAGATAGTTGAGCTTTCATACTGATGTGGGACCTGCAGCTTCTACACGAATCCTGGTTTTAATCACAAAATATGTGAAGCAACCAGTAGGACACCACAAACAAAGCTTCTTCCAAACATAACCACAGCAGGAAATGAGTCCAAAGCCAATAAACAATGAGCCATTATCTTTGCTGCTTGTTACTTCCAGAAATGCTATGCCATGTTTGTATGTTTTATAGTAGCACTGGCATCATTGATTATATCAGTAATCCATTAATCCACAATTCTTTTTGACAATTCATCAACTAACCAAGTTTTTAATAAAGGCCAAACAATAAAAACAGACTGAATAATAACAAACTATGCATAGTCTTTCAAAGACGTCAAAACGCTTCATTGGATATATTCATACAGTATGCATATAAATGTAAGGCCATCAGAACCTGTTTCTTGCTTTATGAGAGATCAGTAGGTAAATTGTGCATGCTTTCAAAATGAGTGTAGCGTGAGACAGTGGGTGACTGCATACCTCTCTGGAGTCGATCTCCTGGGCATAGAGTGGAAAGAGGAATTCAGACTCGCCCTCCAACCTCACCCCATCTGCTGTGACCTGAAGGTATCCCATGCCTTCCTACAGACAGAAAACAACACCCTGTCATCACTTTCATAACAGAACATCATATCTCCAAAATAGTAACTTCAGGACTTCAAGGACTTTAAAGCCCATATCTTACATTTTCTGGTATGTTTTTCTCCCTGAGGTCTACTTGTGATGTTTGTGTGAATTTATATACTACAAACAACTGCCTGCTTGTGCCTCATTCAAAACACAGTCCAAGCTTCAACAAGCTGGCCTAAACTGCTGTAGACTGAATAGGCAGACATATATATATAAATACAGTAGATTTGTGACATCACAAAAACAGTGAATTCAGAACATCCTATTTTTTGCAGCATGGCTTCCATATATGAACTGAATGGGCTAAATGGATTGGGAAATGAGCTGTACATTTTTAAACCTAGTTTACATACTAGTTTGCTTCTGGATCAGTCTTTCTTTTCATTTAGCACAGTGTGAAAATCATTCAGAACTCATGTAAAGCTATATAGCATTCCTGAACTATACTCAGAAGCCTCTTACCGCATTGAACCACATCACTCTCAAGATCCAGATAGTGAGGCCAAGGTTTACTACCAGGATGATAATGAGGAGCAGGACAAACAGATAAAGGCATCGCTTCCTCCAGCCATAGATGCCGATCTTATAGATGTACTCAGTAACTGGTGATGGGACACCAGATTCATCTGTAGTGGTGACATACTGTTCACGCACCATCTGCAGAGAGACAAAAAACATAAAAGACTTAGTGGCACAGTGGGTAGCACTGTCACCTCACAGCAAGAAGGGCCTGGGTTCAATTCTCGGCCGGGTGACCAGGGTCCTTTCTGTGTGGAGTTTGCATGTTCTCCCTGTGTCTGCATGGGTTTCCTCCCACAGTCCAAAGACATGCAGTCAGGCCAACTGGACATGCTAAATTGCCCCTAGGTCTGAATATATATGTCTGTCTGCCCTGTGATGGCCCAGCAACCTGTCCAAGATGTGTCCTGCCATCCGCACAGTGGCTGCTGGGATAGGCTCCACCCCAGCCGTGTATTGGTACCCTTGGTAAAGATGGATAAAAAGCTCATGAAAAAATGTCTTTGTGATTAATTAGCTCTATCTGACACTAAAAGTGGCGTAAGTTGTGAGAATGGTGGATGTTTGAGGGTTTTTTTCCCATAAAGCTTTGGGAACCCTGTTATATAGTTGTATGGTATCACAGACTCAAATCTGTAAATCTGGTATCACACTGTAAATCTGGCTGCCTCTGCCAACAAGCTAGTCAAGGTTGGATCTTCCAGCAGGACAATGATCCAAAACATACATCCAAATCCACACAAAAAGACTCTGGCCATCTCAGTCTCTTGACCTGAAGTCCAGTGAAAATCTGTGGGAAGAGCTGAGGAGGAGAGTCCGAAAGATAGGCTCCAGGACTCTGGAGGATGTGCAGAGATTTTTTATTGAGGCGTGGTCTCAGATTACAATCTCATCAACATGTTGTTGTTACGTTGGTAGAGGGAGGTTGCACAAAGTACTAAATGTCAATGATTGTGAAACAGGTGGTTTAGTTGAAAAAAGGTTTTGTTTTCTTGGACTAAATTTACTTCAATAAAAGCTTTGATTTTTCTCATATTTTCAGTCTGAGATTGAGCTAATTAATCACAAAGACAAATTTTATGACCTTTTTACCCATCTTAACCAACAATGCCAATAATTATGGAGCTGACAATGTATAAAAATATTTTTCCATTTGTGCAAGATGTAACAGACAAAATTTAAAAATGTGCATCCAGCAGGCCCCATTCCTGTCTACCCCTGTGACAGAAAATCAAACTCCACTCATGTTTTAGATCTAAAAAAAATGTGTTTTTGTTCATCCTTCTACTGTGAGAAAACTCAACACTATGAGTCTGCAAGGATGTGTCAAGAAGCCAGTACTGAGAAAAGCAAATCAGTTTTCAGACTCCAGACCTCTACATTATTGAATGTGTTTGTTATTATTTGGGTCATGATAAGCCAAAAATGCAATCAACTTCTAAGACTAAACTTAATATATTTTTTCTAATACATATATTTTTTCTGCTTTTTTCCTGATGCTGAAAAATGAATAACTGTAAATTAAATAATGAAGATCTCTGACTTAACTGTATGCTAATGTAACACAATTTAATTCCAATTCATTTTAGATCATTTCTACTGGTTAATACATTATGAAATGTTTACAAAATTTAAAAGCGCACTGGTAATGTAAAAAAAGTTACCTACACCGACAGCGATGACTTGCAGAAGGCCCTAACAATCCAGTCTTGCATTAGGACATTCAACAGGCATGTCACAATGCACTGAATTATAGATAAATTAAGGTGGCTCAATTTTAAGTGGACAAGGTCGGATGAACTGCATGTGAAAAAAGAACAACAAAAAAAAAAACACATGGTATAGCTATGAACATTTTGACAGAATATTGTTTGTCTGGCAATCTTTAATTCATGGCCAAATTCTCCAGCAGGTAAAAATGCAAAGTGCAATGTTCCACTTTTATGATGTGTATGTGTGCATAGATAGAAAGTTTAATGACATTCGTAAAGTTGCTTCCCTTTGGTGATGTTTTAGAGGGGACGATAAACACTGTGGAGTACGAGTGGATAAAACCCACCCATTTCCGGTTACTCTAGCCAACATAGGAAACAAACCACACTGGCCCAGTGGATATGGAATATCTCTCCTAACCAGAACCCAACTCCCCTCAGGATCTGTCGCACACACTTTAAATACCAGTCAGTGATGAATACTCTCTATTTCACATTAACACAACACAAATAAAGTGAGACAATAATCCATGATCTCCACGCAGGATGCATCCTCTGCAGTAAATAAATTGGTCAAGTTTAGGTGATGGCTTTCCTCTCAGGTAGCGGAGGAGAGCACAGAGCACTCGTCATTCTTCAAAGAAAAACATGTACCTCCAAAATGGTAGCTTTACAGGAGAAGACAAAAAACATTCTTGATTTTGAACGTAAGTTAATGCAAGGAGGTTTTATTCTAGGTGCATTTCTATGTTTTTTTGTGTTGTAAAAATTTTTACACAATGTAAAGGAAGTCTGCTGTGTTCAAATGATACAGAAAAATAAAAAAAATGGATTTTATTTATTTATTTATTTGACAATGATGACATAGCACATGACAATACTGTTAAAGGGCCCATATCTACATTTTTCTTGTACTATATTATTTCCTTAAGCTCCATAGTATGTTTGTGTTGCTGTACCAAGAAAATGCATTATTTATTTTCCAATGTTTCTTTATTTCTTTTTTTTCACTGTGATTTCTGTACACTCATATGCCAAAGTCCAAATATATATATTTTTTGATGCTCTAAGAGAAAGTAAGACATCCGCTACATTTTTCTGCAGATTGTACAGCAAGATTTCTACTTACTTGTTTCACATACTTGAAAAATATTTAACATGAAATGAAAAAGGTATCATAACTTTTGCACAGGCCACATTTTATGTTTTGTTCCCTTCAATATATTACAACAAGCAAACAAAGAGCAATCATGCATTAAAATGTGCAGTGGTGTGTTCTCTACAGAGGATGTGTACAGCAAAGCATATAAATTGAGCAGGAGCGCCCAAACTTTTGCATATGACTGTACGCACAAAATCTCTGTTCTGACTGGATGCCTGCGCTGTACTGCATTCAAAAAGCAGCCCTGCTGCTAAACCACTCAGTGGAGCTAAACTGCTGTAGGCTGAATAGGCGGATAGATGTAAATGTGTTGGTTTCTGTGACATTACATAAATAATGAATTCAAAACGGGTTGTTTTTGCAGCCTAGTTTCCATATGTGGGCTGTATATACTTGTGAGTGACTAGTTTTGAAACGTTAATAATATTTGCTCACAACATCCCATTTTTATCTTTACAAAAAGTGATGAAAAGCTGTTTTTGCATTTGGGCCTTTTAATTAAAACTATATGAATAGTAAAAACAGTACATTTAGTCATCATTAAACAGGATCCTCTGGGAACATCTGAAATAAATGTATGCATTGTAGATGGAAAAAAGTGGGGGGAAACCTCAGATGTATAATTTTCCTTTTCTTTTCTGTCTTTAGTCTTCGCTATTGTCTGTTTATTCTAGTTACTTTTCCCTTATGTTAAATTGCAGAGTGCCCAATGACTGATCACATGGCTAGCAGATGTCTCTAAACTTCAACTCTAAACTAACCAAACCCATGGCAACTCATCCAAACATTCCTTGGGTTTGGACCTTGCGGCCTGGTTCTCACTTTTTCCTAACGTTCTTCCGCAGGCCTTAATGGATGGATACACCCCTTGTAAGCGGAAGCACATCCAAAAAATGAAATCCACATGATATAATATTATATGGAGATTTTTGGGCGGCTTGCACAGGTTATTCGAAGATACACGCACCAACATGCTGCTACTATTTCTCTCACTCCCTTTTCCATTAACCCTCCCTCCTGATGCGCTCTCCCTTTCTCCTTCCATCTTAGCTGCCAAGACAAGAAATTACCACAGCCCACTACACACTGTCTTCCCAAACCGCTGGGGCCTGACATTAATTGAGATTCCAGGCTCCTTGTGGCGTCAATGCTTGACCTGATCAAATACCAGGAGAGCTTGTAGAGATTTCATTGGTTTGATATTACTCGCCTCCATATGGAGTTGCTGGAGGATACACTGTTATGAGAATGGAAAAAATAGCACTCAGAGGAGTTCCGGTGGAGAGGAGCAGAGCGGAGGGTAAACGACAAGCTCCACAAAGTTTTCCCCCACTTGGTCTAATCGTGCTGTCTGCATAACTCCACTGCGCCGTAATGCCTCAACCCCGCTAAAAATAGGCCCAGAGTCTGTGCTCCTAATTTTAAAGGGAACCGAGGAACACTGGGAAAAGGGTTTACAATAATGCACATAGAAACGGACAAACAAACAACAAGAAGTGTACAAAAACAGAATGAGACCTATGATGTACTGTTAGTCTACAGTAGTTTAATCAGAAACATGCTGCTCTCCATTTATGGTAGCAAAGTTTTCTAGTTGGGAGAAAAAAGAGAAATCCTGTCACAACTACCCACACAAATAAAGGTTCCTAAATGTCTCGTCTTGGATATATGGTACTAGAAAACCTTTAGTTGTTACAGAACCTTTATATTATGTGGACATTCTTTAAACTTAACTCATTTATTAAAATCTTTAAAAGTCTTTTCAACGAACCATCCACTGAAATGTTCTCCAGAGAACCAAGTGTTTTTTCTATGACATCGCTCCAAAGAACCCTCCAAAAAAGACACAAAGTCCCTTCCACCCTTTGTTAACAAATGCAAACTAGCATTACTAAGTTGGAAAAACATCAAAAACATGTAGAATTTTCCAACTGTAGAGTCTTCAGTTTAAGTCAAGCCAGGTAATATAACAGCACTTCCATAGCAAGCCTAAGTGAAAGCAGTAGAGAGAAACAGAAGAGTTGCTTACCCTTGCTGCTGGGCTGTGCACTGACACACAGCCCACCCCTCTTCTGCAGCCAGCAGTGGAAACACAGCTTCTGTGTGGTGGCGGCAGTGGTAACACTGGAGTCCTTGCGCGCGTCTGTCCGTCAAGCCCTCAACAGCTGCCTCTCATAAATCTGACTCTGGATCAGCCCCAGCTAATCGTCATGAGGGGTGACTTGCCCCCACTTCCGCCTCTCAACACCCCCTCCCTGGCTGATTTCCAATCAACCTCCCTTAACTGTACACCAGCCCAATAGTTCAATGACCATTCGGGAGAGGTGCGAGCAATGAGACACTCAAAGCGAAGTCGTTTCTCCACAGGACAGAGGAAAAGAGGGGAGATAAGAATGGTCCAGTTTCAGAGTGAGATATCTGCCGCTGTACTGGCTCACATACACCGGTGACTCACTCTCTAAGCATGAGTTCTGCTCCAGCAACTGAAGTTAGTGCTTCTCTAATAAGCTGGTTTAGTGCTGGTCTTTTTGGATAGGACAAAAGGCCAGCCCACTGGGAGAGTCACCGAATGGCAGGTCATTCTAAAACCAGAGGGAATATTAATAGCAAATGTCTGTGAGGGGTGGTAGTAGTGGAAGCTGTAATAGTCACTCAAGGCTAGTTGTTATGTACAGGCTCCTTGATGGTCTTTTTCTAATGCAGCTCACTCAGAATTCTGAATCTCCTCTGCTGAGTACAGAACAAGAACAACATCATCATTGCATATTGTTAGGGAAGGTATATTTTAAATTTAATTAAAATACATTTTTGATACAATTGATTTTCATGACAATCCTAAAAAATTTAGCTGTAGCTACAAAGGTCCAATGCAGTAGCGAAATATAAAACCAGGCCAAATATTAAAGAATTTGTGGCAGCAAAAGTATTTAAAGCGCCAATATGTAAGTTTTGGGATTTGGAGACCTCTCTGGTGGAACATTGTAATTGCATAGAAGAAAAATTTGTAACATCGGTTTTGCTTCAGATGACTGGGAGTGCGATGAAAGAGTGTTCAAAGAGAACTCATGTTTAACAGAGATCTAAGTGAACAATCTACTGTTGTCATCAGTATAATGATTTTACAGTTGAGACCAAAATATTGAGCCGGATCTTTTTGAGCCTGTGTGTGTGACTTTAATATGTAAAAGTAATATGTAAAAAAAAACCTCCCACAAAATCTGCCCCAAAGCCTCTGAGTTTGAAATGACTATTTCAGGCTTTACAGGGTAATACCAGCGCACAGTCACTATATTTTAGCTTGTTTTTTTATTTCTCCTGACTCAGTAATGCTACTTCTTACATAGTGCAGCTTTGACAAATAGTAGACAGTTTGGTGTTAATAATATTTATGATGCCTCAAAGAGTCTCTAAATAAATGTCATACCTCTGTCTACAAGGGAAAAATGCAGTATAAAACAGACTGTAGCACTCAATACAGATTAAAGGATTTCTCAAAACGCATGTTAATGCAAAACTGTAGTCATTCAAAACCTTCCCAAAAGGACGGTCTTATGTAGGGCACTGAGTGAAGAAAATGTGATATGGAGTCTGACCGCTGGACTTTTTTCAGTTTTTAATAACATGATGGCAGCAGGAAAGACTGCACATCTGTCAAAGACAGCAGTCATAGAGTGCATCCTGGGGAGCTTTTTTCCAGTCAAGCTGGAGGTGGTGCTGTGCAATGACAAGTGGAACAGCTGACAGCATCCATCAACAGCTGACCCCATACCCTTTCCTCTCCCCATGCCTCAAGCACCAGGCCTGGGGGCAGCAAGGACAATAAAGGGTGCTGGCTCAAGCTGTAGTTTTCTTTATTGTCTATAAGTCATAAAGACAGAACTTGAAGCACTCTGAAATTCATCAACAACCACCAGAGGCCTGTAGCTAAAGCCAACACATACATACTGCATTCTTAATGCTCTCCCATTTACAGCAGGCAACAGGAATGTGTCCTCTAATGTATTACACAAAACTCAAAAATGTATGTTCACTACATTACAACATGTTTAACTAAAGATGTGAAGATGGGTATGCTATTTGGCAAGTTCAGTGCATGTGTCTGTATTATAAAAAGTGATATTATTTATTGGTCAAGAATTTATCTCTCTAATTTAGACAAGCATAAATATTTTTGGCAAATTAACAAACAATTAAAATAAAAAACAAGGTTTCCTGGATGTCTGCATTGAATCAAGTACCTACTAACAGGGCACTTTAATTACTAAAAACATTTAATAGTGATGAACTAAAATGCTGGCCGAAATGCAAATATCACACCAGGTAGAGGCATCTAAGATAATTACACAGATGAAATCATCTAAAGCTAAACAAACATGGCATCCTGCAGAATTACTTAAGGTTCGGTTACGCTTCATTAGATGCGAGAATGTTGATGCTAAGTAAATACAACATGTGAAATGATGTGTATGTGCATCTGCAGTAAAGTGCGTCCCATGAGGGAGGAATCATGCCTCCTACACTCCTACAGAGGAGCAACTCTGCATATTAACCCAGTTCTGAGTAAAAACTAAATGTCCACAACTGCTATGCGAGCTCTGCTTGAAGATTATATAAACATAAACACCAGCAGGAAATAAGTAACTATCCACAGGAATATACTCTTCTGAAAAAGGATCAGAGAAGGCAGGCTGGAGGGTATGAACTCTTCACTGTTTACAAATAAACAAATAGTTTAGCAGAAAAAAAACACAATTTCCCACTTGTAAAACCACAGAGTAGAAGATAAGGCAAGATACGTTTGGTGTCAAAATCTTACTTCTTTAGTTTAGCCCTGGAGCTATGAGGCTTATGTAACTACAAGCCTTTGGACAAAAATAAATCTTTTCTGTAAATACATATCTAAAAAACAGCCAGGTCTTTATTAAGGTTGCGCAGATGTGGTTCAAGACTTACTGTGGGCTATTAAAATTAATGTTCACATGCACACATGACATGCATACTCCATTACATGTGTGATTTCCCCTGTTTCTATCTATAAACATACATTGTTTGAAAATTAAAGATTAACTGTTCTTTAAAAATAAAAAACAGCAGAAATCCCAAATGTAATCTGTAGCTTCCATATATCTGCCTAACATGCGTACACCATGCCTACGTGTCTAAACTAGTTACCCCCAGTGTTCATTTTTATATAGACACTGGAGACCTGTGTAGAATCAGTGATTCTACACAAAAAATCCTTTGAGCTTTTATATATAACGCTGATGATGGTAAAACAGTGGTACATCTGGAAAAAAGTTTCTTTGGGGACTATTTTGCCTTACCATGCTCTGCATGTGTCTCGCCACCATGAATGTGCTTTACAAATGATGTTTTAGACAAAATATCTCAAAACTATCATAAACCAATGTCTCAGGCATCACACAGTATATTGATAAAAATTTTGTGAAAAAACTTTCTGTGAGGGGGGCTTTTATAGGCACTAAACACTTCAGATGTCTAGTTTCACAAGTCTTGTTTTCTGCATTTCTGAATTTCTCTAGAAAGCTGTATTTCACATTAAACCACTCTAAATGACTTTGTTTACATCTCAATAATTTATGTAGATGTGAAAAAAGGCTTTAAGCAAGTGGATGAAACTTGAAGTATGTTTAGCTCAATTCATCAGTCTTATGCACTCTAAGAATTACTTAATTCTCAAATTTTCTTTAGGTAGAACATAAATACACCACTTGGTCAATTTCAGGTGCCGAAGGGTGCATGTTGACCTTTTCATAACAACTCATAAAGGGCTTGGTAAAGATGATGAGTTGAATTATGCATTAAATCAAGATAAAGACTACACTTGGTGGTGCTGCAGCTCTTCTAGACTTCCAACACTGCTAATTTAATGTTTTAAATAAAAAACAAAAAATCCAGTCTGATGCCGTTTTCATTATTTTTAATTTGTAATTATTTACAATCCACTGATCCGCACAGGAAACACTGAAAGAAAACCTGTAAATTTAAAAGAATTGGAAATAAAATGTTTGTCATTCCAAACACTTTGTAACATTCGTTTTTTAGCAAGTTTACCCTAAGAAGAATTTCCTATGCTGTTAAGTAGAACTTTTTTATTTCCTAGACTACCTTATTATGTCTCTTTCTCAGCAGCTGTCTCATCTCCACCCTTGGTATTGCGAGTGTAGATCACTTGTGCTCTGTGCTTGGAGACCAGCTTGATCATGCCTAGAATGAAGAAAGGCCAACAATTTAAGCAGAACATAAGCCTACTTAATTACACTTAGACTGAGTTAAGAGAGTGTGAGGAAGCATTCTTTATGCTAATGGTAACCTACAGAAATGTAGTAAAACTGTAATAAAACAATAATTACAGGGGTGATGCTAATACTGCTTTATCATGATGAGTACAATAAAGCAAACACATCTGAAATGAATAATGCATTCTTTAAAATAAGGCCTTACCTTTACCGAGCAGCTCCAGGAGTGCGGCCCTGGCTAGTGAACCTCTTATCTTCAGCCTTTCAGACACAACTGCAGGAGTGATGAGCTTGTAGTTAGGCACCTCCTTATAAAGCTTATCGTAGGTGGCCTTGTCGAAGAGCACCAAATTGTTAAGCTTGTCCCTCACCTTCCCTTTGGACCACTTCTGCTCAAGGAAAAAAAAATCACAGAACAAGGGAAGAAAACACTGATCAGAAACAGAACACACTTAGTTCAGACACTCATCTGATTGATTTAAACAAACCAGTAAATAAACAGACCTTCTTTTTTGCTTTGCCTCCGGACTTGTTGACTGGGTCCTTATCCTTTTTCGACTTGCCAGCATCTTTCTTGTTCTTATCCGTCTTTGGAGGCTGCATTCACAACAAAGGCATTAACAGAGTTAAAGAGCATACAGATACATTAGTTAATTATTACATTATAGCTGTACCCAACAACATACCCTGTAAGGCTAGGATTAGCAAGTGTGGGTAGGTGATATGGCAAAGATATAACATCACAAATACTGAAGGCATTTTAATGATACACGGCATATATTACAATACTGATTTTTCTACAGTTTTCAAACCAAGTTAGAAAAGGCAGTACGCACCAGCAAAACAGCAGTACAATGTTTAAAAAGTGCTAATAAAAAAATGGGTACATTATTTTTTTCCCCAATGTGCGAAAGAAATATTTATTTAAAAACAAGAGGGACAATCAAACAACTGGTAAAAAAAATATTAAAATGTGATAATAACATAATGGGCTGACACTGAAGCTTGTTACTAGGCTAATTTTAACTGTATAGTTTATGCAGTTACTGCCTGGTACTGGTGGTTCTTGTTTACAGACTCTTTAATAATTGGTCTAAACCTACCTTTTTCATGTTACATCCCTATTATTAACTCTTACAAGGTAAAGCCCACAGTTGTACTGCCTGCACTGGCCTCTTGCACGTCTGCCATCATGGTATGGACATTATGTGAACATAACTTATAAATATATTTAATGCTAACATTTACTGAAACAGCTGAAGTGCAAAATGAATGCTATCTTTATTTGGCATGAGGGTATCTTAAGACTACATGTGTATATCAAGAAAGGAGCACTGGTTTAGTTATTTCTTTGCATATGTTTTATATGAACATATACAAACTATATATCTTACATATGCACTGTTGTCAGAGCCACGTCAGTTATGAAGAGGGCCTTACAGGTAAGTTAGGACACACTACAACTGACTCTTAAGGTAAGACAACCGTTTGATTACTTCATACCTTAAAGGGATCGACTGCCTGAACGCTGTCATACACTAAGAGCAACGGTGATTGATATTAGTGAACATACGGTCCACCTGGCACAAACACACCCTCTTAGAATCCAGCTACACTGCTATTCCATACAGTATTTATGAATGGAAACTCTCACATCCAACTGACTGCTGTCATTTTGTCTTCTAACGCGACAATTTAATATTCTTCTCTTACTCCTTAGAACATGTCAACGTATGAATACACTACTTCTTCAACTGTGTAAAAATAGTTCATTTTTAATTTAAAAAAATAAGGAATTAAACAGACCATGATGTACCACGTTGAAGATGCCGTAAAAAAGGGAGACGCATGCGCACTTGAACCACGGAGTGCGCTCAGCTGTTGTCGTGGGAAATGTAGTTTTTGGACTATGTCGTCTTAAAATAACATTTTCTTTCACGTACTTTACCATTCTTCCAAGTTAAGAACTATATATTTCTAGATATAATTTAACAAAACAGAACTATTTACGATTAAATAGACGCTCTGGTGCTTTATATAACATTATAATCGTACAATATTTTCTGCAACGACATTTAGTCACGTGATATTCTCCCAGGTCAGCTGCTCGCTTCAGGAGGAGGAAGATGGCGATATTCAGTGTCTATGTTATCAACAAGGCGGGGGGACTCATTTACCAATACGACAACTATGTCCCTAGAACAGAAGTTGAGAAAACATTTAGCTTTCCTTTAGATATAGTATTAAAGATTCATGACGACAAGGTGGTCGTGTCGTTCGGACAGCGGGATGGCATCCGAGGTGGGCGCTTCGTCAGTGTGTCTATGCTACCAGCTAACATCTGATCAGTAATACTGACTACAAAGCTGAATTTGGCTTCTTGGTCGAAATTTCCCGTTCCACCTTAATTGGTGCCCGGTTACATTCTGGCATTACAATGTAACTACTGCGCCGTTTAAGTCATTTAAGGTGGAACGGGAAAATTGAAACAAGAAGCCAGCGAATCGGAAGCCAACTTCAGCCTCGTATGTTACGCATTGCTTTATCTTTCATAGCTGCTTTAAACATATCAGTAAACTTGAAATTGTGTCTTTGTACAAAATGTAAATATGGACGTCCTTGTATTTGAAGTGTAACCAATGTAGGAGCAGCGACCGAGCACCGATTACTGTTGTTGCACTGAATGGTCGGGACGGGCGGGTCGATACTCAAGTATCGATACTTCCGATCCTGAAGTCTCTTTTCAAGAATCGGTCCTCACATGAAAATATCGATACCAAGTGTTTCCTTTAAGCAGTAAATGGGATATCTGACTTTTTTATGCTGAATGTGTCTTTGGTGCTAAATAATAAGAAATGATAATAATAGTTGGTTGCTGTTGAAACAAAATCTCCAAGATAGGAACAGAAAAAGAAAAAAACATTAAAAATTGTTAATGCAAGTTAATGTAATAAGATGTATTCCAAGTAGAGTTTCTGTCCATTTATCATGAAATTCTGCTACTAAGTAAAGAGCAGCTGACATTTTCAAACTATGTGTAAATAAATTAAATAAATAAATAAATAAGGTTTTGTTCCAATATCTTTCAATAAAATTCATATTATTAATACATTAACAAATGAATGTGTTGGATAGAAACTACATTTTCTTCTGCCCTCTTTATCTGCTTTCACACAGGCAAAACTGTTTTTGATTTATGGTAAAAGTCACAAAGAATTCCCTTTTTACTTGCACAGGAAAACCTATTCATAAAAGGGTTGGTATTGCGATATTAGCCCTGGTATCAGATTGAAAAGAAAAACAGTGCTGTCATCTGTCCCTGTAATTGAATGGCTCACAGTGAGGTGCTAGTGCTCCATTAGTCTTTCTGATTTTCCTGCTTATTACATCTCTGCAGTTGGTCACGCTGTTCTTTCTATCAATGGAGTTGACGTGAACGGCAAAAACACAGCAGAAGGGAAGGAAATATTGGAGTACTTGAAAGATGCCTCTAACTATCCGGTGTCCATACGTTTTGGTAGAGCACGGCTGAGCTCAAATGAGAAACTGATGCTGGCTTCAATGTTTCACTCGTAAGTACATTTCTGCAGCTGTACATACATGTATGTGACATATAGTGTATGTTAGGGTGCACTTTGGTGTTCTTATTTTCCTGAATTGTTAATTGAGCTCTGTCAGACAGTAGTGACAGTACAGATGTAGTAGCACCCTCTGCTAAATACTGGATTGGATGTAATCAGTATCAGTGAAACATTATGTATTGCATAACTTAATTTCCTTTTTTCCATAGGCTATTTGCTATTGGTTCACAGCTGTCACCTGAAGTTGGCAGTTCAGGTATTGAAATGCTGGAAACAGACATGTTTAAACTACACTGCTTTCAGACACTCACAGGTAAAACTAATTTGCTTTAATATAATGTAGTTGTAAATGTAACTGTGGTTTAATTGGATGGTGTATAAACAGAAGCACATTCATTTTGATTCTCTCGTTTTTGTAGGTATTAAGTTTATTGTGCTGGCGGATCCTCGACAGTCTGGCATTGATGCGCTCCTGAGAAAGATCTATGAAATCTATTCAGATTTTGCCCTAAAGAATCCTTTCTACTCCCTGGAGATGCCTATCAGGTTGGTGGTGTAGTAGTGTTCAGATGTGCCATCTACACCAGAGCTTTCTACCCCTGGTCCTGAAGGCCTGCTGCCCTATACATTTTAGTACTTTCCCTGCTGTAACACACTGACCTTAACTCAGTTAGGGGTGCTAATGAGCTGATCAACTGCAATAGGTTTGTTGGAAGCAGGGAAGACACTAAAATGTGCAGAGCATGAGGGGGGCCTCTAGGACCGGAGTTAGGAAACACTATCTACTCAGGGTGTCCATCCACCAGCCAATACTTACGAATGGTGTTGCATTTTCTTTCAGATGCGAACTTTTTGACCAAAATCTGAAGAGTGCCCTGGAAATAGCAGAGAAAGCTGGCACATTTGGGCCAGGTTCCTGAGCTGGAATGTACTGGGGCATGGAGTACCACATGATTCTACTGTATATATGGATTCATTGCTGGGGTGTGGATTTTCTGAACTGTCTAACAATAGAGGAGGAATAATCAGCTTGTAACTGAGAAATTGTGGATGATAATGGGACCGTAAAAGTTGTCGTCACGTGTCATTGTCACCTTCTTGAAATTCATGGACCATCAAATTGTGTTGAGACAGCAGAAACAAATTTATTTGTGTGACATGAGTTCAAAGTCCAGTTCGCCTCTCCACTTTGTAAGAAAGCATGTAAAGGCATTAAAGTTTTTAAGACTTAGGGATACGTGTTGTCCTTGTCATTCAGATGAAATAATACTGTTTTCCACCGTAAATTTCAAATGTGAAAATGCTGAAATGAATTGTTGAGCACTGCACTGTACTCTGTATAGAAGACCATTCTGTTTCTGGACTGTTACTTATTAGTACCTAAATTAAAGATGAAAGATTATGAACTATAAATTTCAAAAGAAACAGTGTGTAACAAGTTTATTTTAGTTAATATAAATGTTTTGTTCAGTATTTGCAAAACTGTTTTCGTTACCACAACACCATGTACAGACTTATAACACAATAAAGAGGTAGAATCATGAATTCTGAAAAGCCTCACACATTCCAGTTGGAGTTAAATCTCTATTTACCTGAACGTAAAATAGATGATGAATACCATGTATTACAATTGTGATGTTCTTTAGTGTTCCCGTACTAAAAAAAGGCTTATCGTGTATATCAGTAGTGGGGATGCTTTAAATCAAATTCATACATCTTTGCAATAACTGTACATTGTTGCAACAAATCGTATTGCATGGATCATACAGCATTCACCATAAAAGCAGAAAAGAATGACATTTGTACAACTAAGACAATCTTCAGAAAAAGGAATTGGAGTAGATACAGATCATACAGTGTATTAATTAAACATCCTTAAAAATTAACGTAAAGGCATGTACTTAAAACTCATTAAAGCTACATCCTGTGCATCACATAAACTTAACATGTTTACGTACAGTTGTAGGCAAAAGTCTGGGCACCCGTGGTCAAACTACATGTTTTATTGAAATTCTATGTGGATATAAGTTAACACATCCTCTACAGAGAACACACCTCTGCACATGTAATGCACAATTACTGTAAATCTCACATATTGGGGAACAAAAAATATAAATGTGACCTGTGCAAAGGTTATGGGAAATTTTATGTTTTATTTTTTTTCTCAGCAAATAAACAGATATTGCGCACCTAAATCTGCAGAAAAATTACAAACCTAAGCTTGTTGCCTGTAGAGGATGTTTTGTCTTATTTTCACCTAAAAAAATCCATAGAATATGTAATTTGACTAGGGGTATTCAAGCATTGGCACTCAACTATTTGCATTGCTGTTGTGACAAAACCTTGTATTCTGACTTGGTAACTTTACAGGAGAAGGACATAATGGGCCTCATTCACCAACCGTTCTCAAGAAGAAATTTCTTCTTAAAACCCAATGATGCAGTTTTCACAAAGATTCTGACATTCACCAATGTTTTCTTATTTGGGATTTGTTCTTAGGTAAGAACAGAATCTACACACTTGAGCACAAAGGTGCAAACAATCCTGCAGACTAAGAACGCGTCATGAATCTGAGGTAGACCTTTTCTCAGGACGAATTTTAACAACAAAGAAAAAATTTAGGATGATGTTGATAAATGAGGCTCAGTGTTCTTAATTTTATTTGAAGTTAATGTAACCAGACTTTCCAAGTAACTGTGGACCATTTCTATTGGTCTGAAATGTTCACACAATGTAAAGAGCAACTGGCATTTTCAAATGGTATAAAAAAAACTAAGCAAAAAAGCAAAACAATAAAAAGGAGGTTAGGAAGTTTTGATCGGACAGCTTTGATTTATTCTTGAAGACAACTTTTTTTTTTACTTTTAGATGCCTCAAACTAGGATGAGTTTACCAAAAGCATCATAGCCTTAAGATCACCTTAACAGATAGTGTTTTGAAGACACTGTATACCACATGTAACACATGGTGCTTTCAGTGCTGACAAGCTTTTGGGAAATTTTACTACCTTGTGTAAAAGAAGGCTCTTGGTTCAGATGTTCACAGTGGCAACTAGAGCTTCAAAACAAGTTTCTTGAGGTTCTGTCAATGCATTATAGAGGAAATATAGCCCAAACTGCAGCTTCATACACTGTTAGAAATAAAGGTACTGTGCAGGTACAAGATACAAACAATGTAAATGTACCCTCAAAGGTACAACAGTGGTTTTAAGCTCTGATTGTGTACCTTAAATAAATTTTTCCCAGGTGAAAAGTACTTATTTGTACCTTTTCATAACTTACTGTTTTAAAACAGAACAATAAAATAAAAAGCCTGGAGACGAGACGGGGTGTGGGGAGTCAATACAACTTATAAAATATAATTTCAATGGATTATGATACAATTATGCTCCCTGACTAAAGGTACAGAGATGTACCCTTGAGGATCCCACCCCAGTGACAAGAGGGATACTGCCCCAGTGACAGTTTACTACCTTTTTTTCTGAGAGTGTAGAAAATAAAAAGGCCCCACTTTTTTGTTCAAAAATCTCTCTTTGTGCTTGTAAAAACCTAAAAAAGCTTCTTAATCAGTCTTCTTCAGTGTGCGTCCCATCTTGGTTTGGATGTTACGGAAGAGAAAGAAGCCAATGGTTGTGACAACACAGGTCACCTCAGCTACCCAGAATGCTGTGTCCCAGCCATGGTGTTTTGCAATGGTGCTGAATGGTAACCCAGAAAGGAAACCTCCAACTGCCAAACAAATAAAAAAAAAACATCCATATCATACTGGTCTTTCACTAAAGGCATCAAGATATGCAAAAGTCCTAAAGATGAATTTTTTTAAATGTTCATGTTGAAATCTAAAAATGATTAAAGTTATGTCTTTACAAGATCTCACCATTTGCCATCAAGGCAACAATAGCATGTGAAGTCCCACAGTAGTTAGAGGGGGCGCTCTCGTTGGCAATGACACCAAAGAGAGCAATTGGTCCATAAGAGGAGAAGCCAAAAGCAGCACCAAGAGAGAGAATCCAAACCTGTAAAGAGGTTGAATTACACATGGATACTAAATTAAAGTGGAATTCATATTTTAAAAATTATGCATAATTAAATATTTCAGATGTAAACAAACTCATTCAGAGAGGTTTGATGTAAAATGATGTAAACCATTTTAGAGAATAATTACAGAGTCAGGATTGTTTACAGTGGTGATGGAAATCAGACATTCAAAGCCTCTAAAAGCTCCCTCACGGAAAGATATTATATGAAATGGTAATGAATAAACTGCCTGATGTCTGAGACATTGTTTAATGATAGTTTCGAGATGAGGTTTAGGTCTACTATGTATTTTTTAACCAAACGTGGAGGAGGAGTACATGCAGGTTGTTTTATCAAAATAGTCCCCAAAACATTTTGTTTTTTTCTTTCTTTCAGATTTGCCACTATTATAAACAGTACATGTGAAAATTCAGATGTGTAGCTTTACTGGTGGTTTACACATATAAAAGTTGAATGTGTGTTGTAGACATTGCAACCCCCGGTTCCTATTACCACCACTATAAAGAAAATCCAAATCTAAAAAGTTCTCTACGATGACACATTTCATATCAAAATATGAAGTCTAAATGATCTCAACCACATAATTATGTAGAAATTTTAAAAAATATGTGATATTCCTTTTTAACAGAATAAGGGTTGTTGCAGCTCTTCATGTGTTCATTTATTTTTAACTTCAACGACTGAGAGAAATGAAGGTCATTGTAAGCTATGCTACATCTAATCTTGAAGTCTCATTTAAAATCTTGATTTCTTATAATACAGCAGGAAGTTATTCATTTTTACAGATGATGTGATGTAGATTGAATTTCAAATGTCAATTCAAAAGTGTAATCTTTCTAATACTAGTATACTTTGATTTTATTTTATTATTACATTGTTAGATAATGATATAACAGATATAATACATCTGCCAAATGCCATAAATGTAAATATAAAATGTATTACATTTTTCTTTATTCTGTAATTTTATTTGCTGTATTATAGGTCTTTGTATACAATATAAGCAGTTCCCTGCAAATAGGCTTTCTTGTTTAAATAACTAAAACAGCTCTGCACTTACATTTGAGCTTTCCTGAGTAACAGTGGTGCGGAAGAGGTACATGGAGACGCACATCCCTGCCATCATCGACAGCAGGAGGCCATGACGGGGGTTACCATACACACGCAGTCCTTGCTGGAAAAAGGAAAATTACATGTCACTGCAAATAATCCATTCTGTCACTGTTCAAGAATTTCTCTCAGAGCCAGAAAGCGTTATCAAATTAGAGCGTGTTAAAATGTAAACTCACCCGTGCCACAGCTCTGTCAGACAGATATCCGGCTGCTAAACTGCCCACCAGCCCCCCGATCTCCAGGGCACTCATGTAAGAGCTGCCTGTGAAAAAGTCAGACTCTGTTAACACACCAAGTAACTGCAGTTAATGGACCTAATGAAATCATTACCATCGCTGTTGTAAGAAAACCTTGTATGTCAGAAATGGTAAATTTATAGGAGGAAATATCTGTTAACTTAAATGCAATGTAAATAAGCTGAAAAAAAACTTTGGAAAGTTTCTATTGATCCATTAGTCAATGTGAAGTGCAGCTGACATGAAGAAAATTACAAAAAACGACAACAACATTTATCAACCTGCATTATTAGCTTTATATTAATAAATCTATTAAATAAAACAAATATATAAAAGGGCAACAAACATGAAGAAAAAAAAATAATTGCTTTAGTAAAATAACCTTTTATCTGACAGACTGAAAACTTTAGATCAGGGGTCTCAAACACTGGTCATGGGTAGGGGGCAGGTGTAATCCAGCACAGTTAGCTAAATAAGCAGCTAATCACCAGGTTTAGTGGGTATGTTTAAACAGGGACATTACTAAACTGTGGTGGACCCTCCAGGACAAGAGTTCTGGACTCCTGATTTAGATCTTTTTGTGTAAACATAGAGGACCATAATACCCATGAGTGCTGACTGGCCCTTGTCTTGGATGAGGAACAGCTGCCCCCAGTCAGTGCATGTGGTCTTCACTCCAAATACTACCAGGTAGCCTAGCGACAGCAACCACAGATATGGGGACAGGAGGAACTCTTTCAGCGTGCTCTCATCCTTACTGGATCCTGGAATTAAGAGCCAGAGGACAGTTCAAAATAATGATGATAAATGACTTTTGTTTTTAAGGGAACTAAACAGTAACTTGATGAACTGCAGCTAAATGCTGTACAAGAACACAGACCTGATCTGAACACAGAGTCTAGAACATATTCAGGGACAGCTTTTACACAGTAATTATAAAATGATCACAAATCATCTGTGTGATGAATGAGGATTGAAGCAATGATTTGGCACAAATATGCTTAATTTTCTTCTTAACTGTAATTCTAAATGTAGTAGATCAGTCAAGATATATTTGATGTCCAAAGTTTCTTCTTTAGTTTTGCACTGCAGCTACAAGGCTAATGTTGCTCACAAGTAATGAAAGCTTGTACCCACCAAGTAGAATCAGGCAAACTGTGTGCCAAAATCATTACACTCTTCCATCAAAGCTCATATCGACTTGCTTATCTGGGTTCTGACCCTGCATGACACGCTGCCATACATTATAATAGACAAAAGTGTACTGCGTAGCTAAAACAGCAGTAGCAGCCACTCTGAACTCTGAATTTCATCTATACCTTTGGCCATTTTTATAAATAACAGTATAACTTTTGGGGGGATTTAACTGCCTAACCTTAACCAGCCTGGTGAACAAAAAGCATATCTGCCTTAGCCAGTCTATAGAGAGCCTCTAGCTTTGTCTCAATGAATGAATATATCACTGTAACAACAAGTGATCTAACTTTGTTTTGCACCACTGATGCCATTTCTGTCCATGCATGTCTCGTGTGAGCGGCAGAACAGTACAGAGTCCATTATGCGACTATGTGACTGTCCTTGGACACAAAAGAACAAGAGTTAGCTTGTACACACACCTTTGCCTGACGGTTGAGTCCAAGAGTTCACACTTGCAAGATCAGGCCTTTTTCTCTTGGAGAACAGGCACAAAGAAAGTACAAACAGCTTACAGTATGTACTTCATAAAGTAAAGCACACGTCTGTTATTACATTGTTGACAACATGCATAGGTCTACTATTTGTTGCAAACTCCTCTACAGATTAAAGCTGGGGTCATAGAGAGAATCAGGAAATGGTCATGCTGTCTTAACAGTCTGCTACTCCTGAATGCTTGTAAAATTATCAGTGACCTACATCAGTGAGACTGGGACAATGCTCAGTGCAAACAAAACACAGTGGTATATTCTTAAATGGCCCTGGTGACTTTTCACCATTATACTGTGTGACAAACATGTTCCTACCTGCTTTGCCCTTCTTCTTTGCACTAGCTTCAATATTAGGCAGACCGACATCGCTAGGCTCATTACGGATCACCAGCAGGCAGAAGATGGACATGACCACACAGATCAGGCCAGAGGTGGACAGTGTTGATCTCCAGCTGTAGCTCTGAGCCAGGAGGGTGGCAATGATTGGGCCCAGTCCACCAGCAAGATTCATACTGCAGGACAGCACTGACCACCAGGTTCCAAACTGAGATGGCTCGAACCACTGGAAGGAAAAATATGGACATCATAGAATCATACGAACAATATGGATTATGATCAGATTATGATCAATCTAATTATTGTGGGAACTAACAAAACGTGTAATTTTCAGTTTTATTCAATAGAATTATGCTTGCATTTAAACCCTGCAACTGTTAAAAGACTACTTTTATTTCATTGTTTTGGATGGAAACAAGACTAGTCAAACACTAAGCGGAGAATTGGCCAATTGGGAAGTGTTGTTCTCCGTGGTATCTAGGTAGATAGGTAGCAAGCACTTCCACTGGTTAGGAAAGGCCTAATGCATTAGATTAACCATCATCATAATAACAAAATGACAGAGGAAGCAACCAACGTTTTCATTTACAATGCATGGGACCAAGTAACATCACTTTAGGCCAGTGGTCATAACACTCTTCCTGGAGATCTACTTTCCTGCAGAGTTTAGTTTCCATCCGCATCCAGTCTACATAACAATTATGCATCTGATCTACCCTATCTAATTAGCTGGAGCAGGTGTGGCAGATTGTGGTTGGAACCGGACTCCACAGCAAGGCAGATCTCCAGGACCAGGGTTGATGACCACTGCTCAAGGCCTTCTGAAAGTTCTAGATATATCAGTGACTTTGAATGCAAGCGACAACTTAATCATTGGGTTGTTACAAATGGAAAATAGCGGCAGCAGCTCTGTACCAGGCCTCTCTAGTGAAAAAGTCGCTGTGAAACTGCTAGAAGCTAAAAACATCAACTAATATGTCAAACATTAATTTGAATCACTTTATGTTGTTTAAGCAAATAAAAAACTATGCAGGTTGGAAATCACAACAAATCAAAACAAATTTAAGTGTTTTGAAAAACTGTACAATTCCTCTTAAGGTGAAGCAGCATTTTTGCAACAGTTGCTGCAGAAGACTGCATTTGTGGGTTGGGCAATGATACATCAATTATTCAAGAACAGTAATTCTTTTGTTCCCTCTATCATAGCAGTCACAACAGCATGACTTCACTGCAGAGGATCAAGGCCGCGGTCACGAGGGTCACATCCATACCTTGCGCAGTACTTTCCCACATGGGGGCCACCCCAGGCCCTGGCCGAGGCCATTCAGAAACCAGAGGGCAGAGAACACAGCCACAGTAGAGGACCAGGAGAACAGCACGTTGATGCCACCCACCATAAAGAGGCCAATGGAAAAAAGCCATCTTGCGCTTATCTGATCAGAGAGCACCCCACTAATGAACTTGCTGATAGCATAGGCCAGTGACTGGCTGCTGGTGATAAGACCTACAATGCACAAAGATAAAGCATGAAATCTTCAGGCCTGTGGAGAAAGCCATTATATTTCAGAACATGTCTCTGAAAAATATGAGGCAGGATATGAGAAAACAGCTCTCGTATCATCTGTCATTTCAGGTTGGCTTAAGTGACTAGAAGTTCTGTTACTGTCTGGATATACAGCGAGTGCAACTACAACAAAACTAAAGTCACAAAAAGGATGTAAAAGCTTAAACATTGATGCTACAATATGAATCTGCTATAGACGTAATTCCTAGTGCAACATTTCCACCATATACACTCTTAAAAATGAAAGTGCCAAAAGAGTTCTTTGCACAGTGCCATAGAAGAACCACTTTTGGTTAATTTTAGAACCTTCCAATGGATGGTTCTTTAGAGAACCATTTTTGTGAATGAGATGTGTAAACTTTCAAAACATTTGAGGATTTCCACATAATGTAAAAGTTTTAAGAAAAACCTTTAAATTGAGAGAGAACCTTTACATTATGTAATGGTTCATTAAAACTTCAAAAGGTTCTTCACAGTCACAAATATCTTCCTTTAAACATGTTTCTTTAGGGAATTAAAGTGGTTTTACCATGGCATTGCTTGAAAAATCCTTTTGGAACCTTTTTTGAGAGTGTAGTTGTGATAACCTCAATGAATTGAAAATAAAAAATAAGACCTATAACATGTATACAAAAGGCATCAACAAAAATAACACACAAATTAAGGTGCTCTTACCCAAGTCATCCTTGTCCAGCGTGATCTCTTGCATTAGGGAAGGCATCACAAACGAAAACGTCTTCCTGTTGAAGTAATACAATGTGTAGCCCACAAACATGGCAAGAAAAATAGTGGTCCTGTAGTAGCCATATCCAGACTTTGCCATGGTTCCTTTGAATTTTCCACCAATACTGACAAATGAGTCTTCGAGATAGTTTTCAGCCAAACACCAAGTTAGTGCTCAGCTTGAGCAGCAGAGAGATATGAACTTTGCATTGGGATCCGCTGAACAGCACAGAGCCGGTAGGATAGGAGAAAAAGCTGTAATCAATAATAAGGTTAATGGTCAACCTGGAGCTGTTCTCTGTCTTACTGCTGCTTTCAAAGGAGCAGCAGACTGATTAAAGACACACTGTAATATCACCTAAACATTAATGGATACACTGTATAACTGAAACACATGCAGCTATGTACTATTCCCTACACTGTCTTCATCCTATGATAGCTTTCTGCCTTGGAAAACTAAACTTTCTCCCAGTTTTGTTGCTGCCCAAAATTTCGGCATAGGATGTTATTGAAGATAAACCTCAGCTCAAGAGATTAATGATTTACTCCGGGGTCCAGCCTGGCTTCCAGCCTAGCCACAGGATAGGTCTGATCACTGGGGGCGTGAAGTAGAGCAGAAGATAACAAGAATGATAGGATTCAGGTAATTGGCTGGCTCCAAAGTTTGGGTGCTAGATCACTGTGATTAAATCCCCTAAGTTCTTTAAAAGGTTACATCTCTGACTGTTTGAGTGGAATACTTTTTGATCTTGGCTAATCTCATCTCAGCTGCTTGCTTTCTTGCAGATTATGCCCACATACATACAAATGTGCTCATTTATTTTCAGGCCTTATCTCTCGGCCGGATTCTCCAAGCAAAGTGGAAGAGAGAGTGAAAGAGTCTATAGCAATGCTATAGATTTTTTTATAAGAACCTTGTAATAAATCTATGTAAATTACTGTAGTTTACTACAGGATACTACACAAGTATTATGGATTACTATATGACAGTACTATAGAATTAATATTATTATAGCTTTACTACATTTTCTTCAGTTATATAAGGGTTTACCATTAAAGTCAAATAAACATAACTTCTACACGTTGTCGAGAAGAAGAATCTCCACCCAAAAAATATAACAAGGCCACAGTTGTTAAAAATCTGTCCATACTAGCATCTTAACAGAGAACAGGCAGCAAATCTCTGCTTTGCCGCTGGACGTCAGCATAACTTACGTGGCAAGGCAGCTAAAGGTCACCGCACTACTCCTTCACAGCACAGCCCGTCAGCACCAACTGATGGAAGTAAATCACTCGCTAAATCCATGACGCTAAGAGTATATCAAGGGTTTAATACACAGAGACGCAAACAATACTCGCTTCCTTCATTCAGAGCTTTGACTTCATTCGTACGTGTAGTGTAGGATGCAGGTACTTCCGTGAAGAGAAAGTTCGAAGACCATCGGCGAAACATTCTCAGCTCTTAAAAAGCCTTGTCGGTTCGAGACGTACTGCGGGGTGAAAATCTAAGTCATGACTTTAAACTCTGACTGAGAATCAAATGACAGATCGTTAGATCCAAGAGCCGATGCGATGTTGTTCCCCAACTTTCCTAAAGACCAGATGCATCATGGTTAATGTAGTTCGTTGTTGTCACTCCCAGCCGCAACTGTAAGTTATTGTGCTACTACGCTAAGTGCGTACAGTCATTCAGGTCGTGCTGCTGAAATAGATACATTTATCATATGAACTCAGACATGTAAATCTAAAGGATGGACCAGGACAGCACTAATCTGAGGCAACACACAACTGACTTTTATTGAAACAAACCTAAAACAAGGATTGATTACAGTCTTTGGAGGCCGCCCACACCCAGTAGTGCATGGGGAAAAAAAAAAACCCTGAAAAATGAGATAAAACGACATTTCATGTTTATGTGAACTTTGAGTAATACTGGAAATGTATTTATTAATTTGTTTATTAAATTTGTTTGTTAATCAATAACAAAATTAGACTTATTATTGTTTATTTACCTGTTTGCCTGCTTTTATTTTAGATATTTGGATAACCATAATCATTTTTTACATCATATTGTGTTACTGTGCCTGTAACCCTGTGTGGCAAATGTAGTCTTCACTTTTGGCATATATTGCATGTGATATAATGCATATATTCATTCATTTTATGTATACAAGGTATTATACCTATGCATATACCTATTTAGTACCTAAGTAAGCAAGGTACTAAAACTCATATCATATTATGCATTATATTAACTTTATAATACATTTTAAACATCAAATTGCTGCTACTATTAATTTATAAACAAATTTTCTTTGTTAGATCATAATTTACCATAGAGTCATACTGTATCAGATTAAAGTTATCCTCTATCTTTTCCTCTTGCTGTTTCTGTTTGTGTTTCAGGAAGCTTTGAATGCTCCACGGTTCAGCTATATCCCAGGTATGAACACTGTGAAAGAAAGCTGGGTTTAGCAGATCACCTCATGGTGTCTACGGTAGATATTGTCTCTTTAACCTCATCTACACTATCATCACAGATATACTATGCATCCAAAAGTATCCAAACACCTGCTCATTCAACATTCTTCTGCACTAAAGGGTGTTAGAGGGAGCTTATTCCTTTTACTGCAATAACAGCCTCTACTCTTCCACGAAACTGTTGCCTCTAGATGTTGGAACATTGCTGCAGGGATTCACTTCCATTCAGCAACCTGGCCACATTACTAAGGTCAGGTACTGATATTGGCCGATAAGGCCTGGCTCGCAGTCTGCATTCTAAGTCATCCCAAAGGTGTCCAATTGAGGTCAATGCTCTGTGCAGGCCAGTCAAGTTCTCCAACACCAAGCTCAGCAAACTATTTGTTCACAAGGACATTATCAAACAGGAAAGTGCCTTCCTCAAACTTCCGTTCTGCTGAAGAACCTTCTCCTCACAAGCTACAGATCACAGTGAGCCGTCTCAACCAACAGTGTCATTTCATAAAGGCTATGAGAGGAAACTCCACATGGGCTGATTCTGCATTGCACATGTTATGCTAGAATGAGATGCCAGCATAGAAACTCAAAACTAATCATCCAACATCAGTAGCTGACCTCACTAATGCTCTTGTGGCTGAATGCAATTCAATCATCACAGCAATGTTCCACCATCTAGTATAAAGCCTTCCTAGAAGAATAGAGGCAATTTTCTAATCTTCTGCAGCAAAGCAGGGAAAAAAAGCTCTATGAATACCCTTTTCAGAAGACACGTCGAAGGAGCAGGTGCCGACAAACTTCTTCACGTATGAGTCCTGCATGACGGCTGTCCAGATGTATTTCCCTTCCTTTGTCTTTTTTTGCTCAATGGATAATCTACTTTCTAGTCAGCAGAGGGAGTCATCTCTCCTTGTGTTGGCAGTAACTTATAGCACTGAAACACATATTGCAACAATTGACCCTTTCACGTACAATGAGAATTCTTTAGAAGAGTCCATAATCTGCATTTTCTTTTTATTTTTTTTCCCCTGAGGTCCACTGATTTATGTACTAAAAGTCATAATTCATTTTACATGAATTCATTTACAACCTATTTTTTCTCCCTTAGAAATAAACAGGCTGCTTTTGTTACTGTAACTTTAAGACTGATATAAGTAAATTAGCTCTGTTCAGATTGGCTGGCCTGTACTGGTCCAACTTTAAGGAGAGTGGATAGGCAGATATATGGAACTGCACTGGTTTTCATGGCATCACAAAAACAATAAATTTAAAACGAGCCATTTGCAGCTGAACTGTTTGGACTAGGGAGTGAATGGTACATTTCAAAACTTTAACAGTGCTTACATACTACATCAGACTATTTTTTTAATAAATCAAGGTATATTCAACTATTCATGATATGGGCCCTTTACTACATTCATCTTTGCCTTGACATTATATCTGGCTAAAACAATGAATAAAGACATATTAGCATATTTAATGAAGTTATGTTTAAGTTATTGTGTGTATACACACTTTAATTTATGCTTTAATTGATCATGGATTGCTTTGTCTGCTTGGAAACTGAGGGCATGTTCATTGATCTACTGCTGAATTCAAATGATATGAATCCATCACTATTCTCCTAGTCTGGACTAAAGTGTTACTGGTGGCCAATGATAGGGCCCAGGCTGCCATGGATATGTGTGAGAAATGAATTAACTATTGACTAACACCTCAGACAAAAAGAGACAGTACTGATTCATTTATTAATTTATTTGATTAATAAAATACAATGCGTTTTCCATTGTGTGGTCATCACATGACCTATACTTGATTGTTTTTGAGGAGCTGCCTTTTATGTTATGAGTGTGAGTGTGTCTAACAAACAAAATATTATTTAAGTATTTTGGTGCCTTATAATTATGCAGCATCTTAATGTAAATATAAATATGCCTAAAAATAGACTATATTTCCACCATTAACCAGTTCGGTTTTCTGAAACTAACAGCCTTAAAATATGTGCGTGGAATAAATTAAAACATCCTATCAACATATTCTATTAAAAGTCTTCAGGTAACAAATCAGACCTCAAAATGCTGTTACAATATACAAACGAAGTACAATTATGATCAACTACAAACCTTTTTTATTCTGATTACAAATGTAAAACAATAACAGATGTGTTATAAGGCTATAATGGCATTAAGTTATAATGATAAATCATGTAGAAATGCAAATATTACATAAAAAAGTAACTACAAATAAATAATAAAATAGCTGAAATAAAAAAGTTAAAGTAACCGATAAATAAGTATAAATATATCTGATAAGGAATTCATTATACTCAAAAACTAAGACCTTTTAAAAGAAAGAAAGAAAGAAATTAGCTGGAATAAAACATTAAAACAGTAAACAGATAGATCTATAATTAATATGCTGACACGTTTTTAAGGAGGCCATTTGACTACCTCTGATGAATACTGATGACTAGTGTTCCTCCGCGGAGGGATGTAGTGCCGCTGAGGCCGCTCACCCCCCTCACCGTCCCTCGTTTCAGCGCTTCTGCTTCAGCGTTTCTCAGCAACGAGCGCTCCGCTCAGACTCCAGACAACTAACGTTAGCCGCTGATATTTTCTGTGAAGCTCAAGACCGAAAATAGTCTCTTGCCGCGTGTCCCAACTGGATTTTCTTTAATTCGGTTATGAAAAATGGTGAGTAATGAGGTTATGCTGCCTTCAAGTCGTGTCGGTAATATCGTATTTACGAGCTGGGCGCACATGAACTCCTCCACACTGTCGGACTCGCTAGTGGGGAACTCGGATATTTCGATAAGCCCTGAGTTTCCGAGTTGGAGGTCGTTTCAGCAAAAAAAGCAGTGATAACCGCTGATGAGCTGGTTATATTTAAGTTATTAAGCAGTCACACGTGAACACTGCAGGCTAAAATCATCCACACGCGAAAATACAGATACAAACACATGATATAAGATGCTTCTAACTGGATAAAAACACTACTTTTTCTCATACGCATCCTCTGCTCTGCAGTTCTGTTGCTGTAACTGTAAATAAAAATAAAAATACATTATACAAATAAGACTCTTTAATGTCAGAAAAACACAAGTAACGTTAAAATATTAACGCTATTTTCAACACATCTGTCTTGTTTCCGACCAAAGCAACTTAAACACAAATCAAGCTCGTAGGAAGGAACTGCCTAGGAGGACTTGAAGGCAGTGTTACACCGTTTGTTTGTAAACTGGCTGAAGACTCCGACAGGAACTTGGTCAGGTAACACCTAACTAGCCACCTGGCTAGCTAGTTAGCTACGCTTGGAGAGTGTTTGGCGCTTCAGTGAAGACAAGACTGCAATACAGTCTTACTGTGAAAACTAACGTTACTACTAAAGTGTTTTCATGTGATAAAATAACTGTAAACACACAGCTGACATCAACTTTATCGTTAGGTAGCTCTCTGCACGAAGTATGGCTGGCAGCCGTTAATTTAGCTCCTAATAAATTAGGACAATGTTTTATTTAACAGGCTAGCGAGATTACAAGCCGACAGGTTGAGTAAAGTGTACAGACGAAATTACTTTGTCTGGGCGTAACAGTTTGTGGTGTAATCCGAGGACCAGGAGGTGGATTTTAACCTCATTCATTGACAAACAGAACTCATGTTCTCTTTCACGCAGCCCGGTTACAAGTTGTTTCGGCATAAAGTGTGGCTTTTACCTGAATCTAAGGTGAGCTGGCTCACGCTGGCAGCAGACGGAGTCTACAGGTTGCTGCCAGCCCACCTCCCCCTCCTCCTTGTCCCTGCATTGAACCAAACTATCTGCTGCACCCTGACGCTGGATCTGCAGTAACTCTGTGGCAGCCTGGCTGCCTTTGACGAGCGAAATCATATCAACTAAGTGGATTTGTGCAAACTCGTAGAAACGGGCCTCCTCAGTACATTTTTATGTGGAAGTGTCCTCTTAAAAAGTGTTAAACACTATTTAAAGGATATGTCCTATCTTCTTCTTCATTGTTTAAAGGACCTGTTTGAAGTCTTGTCCTGTCTTCTTCACTATTCCAAGGACATTTTCAAGTCAAAATACATCTGAGTTGCATTGTATTCATTGCCACTCTTGCTATAATACACTTAATCTCCTTTGTGCGCTGCACATCTGATGTCTGATGCTGTTTGCATCCAAGATCAGAGTCAGAATCAGGCTTTCCTGGCCAAGTATTTTTGCACATACAAGAAACTTGTCTTTCTTGGACATGTTGTGTTTAGAGTGACTTCTCTTCCAGATCACTGATTTATGTCTTAGTAATAAGAGGAACAAGAAGTAACAGCATGTTTGACGTGATACTGATAAAGGTTGACTTCTGTCATGGTTACCTACTGCTTGCTTTAAAATTGTATGCCCACCCATATTCGGGGTGCAAAGCAGGCCCACCCCGTAGTAACTGTAATCATGATGATAATTCCCAGCCACAGGGTACCTTTGAGATCACTGGCTGGAGCTGCAGTATGCACACTCCACATTGGAATGCAACTCTGAGGTCTGGAGGACTGTTGTTGCGTGACAAACATTTGTCTCCTCATGCTTCACTTGCTCTGGAATTGCTGCAGTCATTAAAAATACTGTTTAAGGCCCTTGACCAAAGTCTGGCTTGTCTAAATTGAAAGAAAAACAGGGATATACATCCCAGCTGCTGAAATGCCATGCGGTTTATCTACTTTAACCTGCATTTAGCCCCATTGAAATAAATATCATACAAAAAAGCTATTTAGTAAGTAAGTTACAAATGCATGTGAGGTTGCTTTCCTTCTCTCTGCTGTGTGCAGATGGTTGTTGGATTGTAAATTGTCTGCAGTCATGTCATATTGTTTATACCATGGCCTTTTTCCCTTGCATCAGACATTGTTGCATGACTGAGGGTATAACAGCATTCATTTCCTGTAATTTTCTGTTCTACAAGAAGGTCCAGCTATTTGTGGACCTTTTGTCAACACAAACAGAAGTGGGATCGTTTGTTAGCTGTTGCCCAGAAAGCGTATTCAACTTGGAAAGCATATCTGGAGTACCTTATTTTAACACTGTAGTTAAATCAATGGTGGGTAGTGGGATTTATAAGCGGAAAAAACTACTGCACTTGCACTCATGGAACATCAGATAGAAGCAAGCCTGTCAGTAGGCTTTAGATGAGGTATGTGTTCTGAGGAGCTTATGTTTAAAACAAAGTGTCACCAACTGAAACCACCCAGTTTTAGCAGCTGGTTAATGAACTGTCATAGAGAAGTGAAATCATTTTATGTGTGCTACATTGATGACCCTCTTAGTGGCACTCTCTAATTATGCTTGGCTTGGCTATTTCAGGCTGAGGAGAATTTATATATGTCCTTCGTTACACTCTCTAAGTCAGAGGTGTGTGTGTGTGTGTGTGTGTGAGAGTGCTCCACAATTGGAGTGTGACACTGCACTGAATCTGTGTTTCTCTTTCTGTCTGTAACAGGCAGATCAGCTGACTGAGGAACAGATTGCTGGTAAGTGGACTCTGTTAGCATTAATTCCATCCCTCAATTTAGGTTGTACAGATTACATATCCAGCATATTGTCACTATTGTTTAAAAATAAACTTCTCTGCATCTCTGTAACTTTATAGCAGAAAAAACATGTATTTTTAATTTATTTTAATATAATGTGGTTTTATTGTAAGTCATTTTGTTCATTCATTTATCATGAAATGTTCATACCATGGCAAAGGCAGCTGGCACTTTCAAAGTTGTCTCACTCCTGTGGATTATGCAGATACAACATACACTGTTAGAAATAAAGGTTCTGTGCAGGCACATTCTTTGTTCATCAAGGTACAAACAATGTAAATGTACCCTCAAAGGTAAAACTGTGGTTTTAAGGTCCAATTCTTTACCTTCAAAAGTTTTTCCTAGTGGAAAAGTACATATTTGTACCTTTTCATAACCTAATGTTTTAAAACAGAACAATAAAATAAAAAGACTGGAGGCAAGACAGGGGTTGTGGAATCAATACAACTCAAAATATAATTTCAGTGGATTATGGTACAGTTATGTTCCCTGACTAAATGTACTGAGATGTCACTGGAGTGGTACCCTCAAGGGTACAAGAGGGGTGCTGCCCCAGTGACAGTTTTATACCTTTTTTTCTGAGATTGTAAAACAATTTGGAAATCCCTGTGATTTTAATCATTCTTGGCTGCTCTAGCCACCAATCTATATGATAATAAATACAACAAAGTTAGCATTAGTGTAACTCTTACCTGTGTTGTCAAACAAAATCTTTAAAAAAAAAAAACAGCAATTCGGTTTTCATTCTGCATATTTTTATTCACCCTGAAGCGGCCATCTTTTCAGCCAAAGAAAAAGAAGCCAAACTCAGGTAAGGTATCTACAGTCTGCTACGTTGCTAGTGTTGGCATTTGGTTTCTTGTCCTCCACATCTGTCAAATCATTTCTTTAGCTTAAATAATTCATTTTCTCTGTTATAGTGATGGTTTTAAGATGGTTACTGCAGTTACACAGCTGCAAAAAGACATTTAGCTTCCTAGCAGTAACATTAGCTATCTGCTGTTTTTCTGCATTCAGCAGATAAAAAAAAATCAAAACAGCCTACCCCCTAAAGTCACTTCAAAGCAGTCGTTATTTTTCAAGAATTTCTTCCACTTTTAAGATACATCATTAGAAGGGGGTTTCCCTAGTTTTAAACTCCCATGCTAGCAACTACTGCAGCACTGCTGTAGGAGGCAATTAGGCATGTTTACAACAGATGTAGCAGTTGTTAGATTTTTAATTTTGGCTAAAGTGTCCATTTAATTCACTGACTTTCACTCAAAGCATAACCTTGTTGCTGGCACTGAAACTAATGGTATTGTTAAATTTCTCTTCAATCCATCAGAGTTCAAGGAGGCATTTTCCCTCTTTGACAAAGATGGCGATGGTACCATCACTACCAAAGAGCTGGGCACTGTGATGCGCTCTCTAGGCCAGAACCCCACAGAGGCTGAGCTGCAGGACATGATTAATGAAGTGGATGCTGATGGTGAGACTGGTTCTGGAGGTTTAGCCCTTAAAGTAGCAGATGAAAAGATGGTTGTTGGATTGCTTTTTTTGGCCTTTGATCTTTTGCTGTAGTGTTGACAACAAGATACGTCCACAGGCAATGGAACCATAGACTTCCCGGAGTTCTTAACAATGATGGCCAGGAAGATGAAAGATACAGACAGTGAAGAGGAGATCCGAGAAGCCTTCCGAGTCTTTGACAAGGTAGGGAAACGTGCTAAGCCATGAATGTGTGTTCCCTCAGATTGTAGTGCCAAATTAATTTAGTTTACCAATCTATAAATGCTAAGTAGTATGCTTAACCTTCTGTTTATATCATGTTCATCTCCAGACAAGAACAGGTCTGTTCTGTATCACTGTGTGTGGATATTAGAGAGTGAACTTAGTTTGAACATCCTGAGTGATGTGGCCATTTGATCTTGATCAGTCCAAGATTTCTATCTTGCTCACAGGATGGAAACGGCTTTATCAGTGCAGCTGAACTGCGTCACGTTATGACTAACCTGGGTGAGAAGTTGACGAACGAGGAAGTGGATGAGATGATTTGAGAGGCTGACATTGATGGTGATGGGCAAGTGAACTATGAAGGTAAGCTTCATAATTGAGTCTTAGATTCTCTCAGATTTTTATGTTACCAGACCAGACTAAAGTGCCTTTGTAAACAACATTACTGCTTACAAAGTCAAAATGTTGAACTGTTGCGTTGGTTAGCTGCTTTTCCTGTTCCTTTGGCAGATGGAAAATAAATGATCTGCTTTATAGAATGGCTTGCTCTAACGGGTTGAATAACAACTGATCCATTGAGAATTAAACTGGAGGCTTAAAAAGGGAGTAGGGCAATGCTGTGTTCATTTATGTCTAGTAGATCTGTACAGCATTACCTGTTAAATGCTTTTTGACTGAGATCAGAACTGAAGAACAGGATTGCAGAATATTTTTGGATAGATTATCTAAACTTTTGTCAAAAAGCTTAACTTAAAAGAATATTCAGAAATTATGTTGTGCTTTAGTTTTCATCTTGGTTCTACTTTTAGTACTTTAAGAACGCTCTTATACAACGCTGAGAGTATAGCCCTTAATGTACAGCAATCACAAATTCTAATCAGTTTGCATCTCTTTTCCATTCAGAGTTCGTGCAAATGATGACTGCAAAGTGAAAGGTGTCCTTCTTTCTGTCTCTTACTCTTCCATTCCTTGTCCTAAGATCACTCTGTCTTTAGAAAAAACAATCAGAAGTTTATTTCAGCTAATACTAAGTATTTCAAATTCTCAGGCCAAAATAAAACCACAGTGTATTTTATCAAGAATAATTGCAGAGTAGTCTCAGCAGATGTGAATGGATGAAGCATAACTGCATTAGCCGTTCTGGAGCGAATGTCTCCAGATCTGTCACAATTTTAGGACAGAGCGACACACAAGTGGGGTTGAAGATTATGTGTAAGATGGCTGTACTTTCCGTGCGGTGAACATTTCTCCTTTTAAACATGTGGGGAAAAAAACAATTAATTAAGTCAAATTAGTTGTACTAATTGTTATAAGGGTGGAAGTGTTTCCTTCGTTTAGAGAGAACAATAACTGCATGTGCCCTTTGTGGTAAGGTCTTGCTTTGACTCTTTAACTCATCTCCTCTGTTCCAATCTAAATTTTGAATGATAACACAACTGGATATTTATAATACAGATACTGTATTATAATTCAAAACATACTTAAACATTTTCAACATAGGTATCACTGGAGTTTGATGGCAGCACAAAATAAATATGGCTACTGAGTTAGAGTGAATTTCCATGCAGACCAGTGGTTATATTTGTCTTTACAGAGGCACTGAAATCTAAAATACATGGACTGAAGAACTGGATATTGATGAAGTAATCCAAATGGTGCGAATGGAAAAGATGAATGCTGTTCTCAGTGTTAAGCTTTTTAAATGTATTGTTCTTCACTGTTTTAATGGTTTTAACATGTGCCTCAGTCTTCTCACAAGACAACTTTTAGTCAATTATATAAAAACAAATACATATATAAAATCATTCAATAAATACACACAATGTACAGTCTGTTTGCACTTTAGTGTAAAATATATGTTCAGTTACAGATGGAGAAATTGCTGTTCCTTTTGTTGTTTGTCTCTTGCTTTTGTGGTTTTGTCAGAGCCTCTTGTCAAGCTCTCCAGATCTCATCTGCACTTTGCATGCAGTATAACTGAAAAGAGTAACCAGGGTCCATTACGGACGGAAGATGATGATTCTGATAACTTGTTCGTTTTGAATATTCAAAGTATTATTGGTGATCTGTTATGATTATTATGAACAATAGCACTACAGAGTTTTACTGTTTGACTATTCAGGAAGGTCCTATAATGGTTTTTGGTCAGATGTAGAAAATGGAAAGCGGAGAAGGATCAAAGACTGCTCAAGATGTGAAAAGTGTATGAATAATATGTACCATATATGTAAATGTTTTCCAGTAAAAATAAATATACCTTAATGCTCACATTCATGTTTCGACTGTCATGTGTTTTGCCTGCTTATCTCTGAAGTTTTCCTATGAAGTTCCTATAGAGACCCATATGGTTCTATTACAGCCTCACTGAGTGTTTTAAACTTTTTATAGAATCTACTGTTCTCTTCTAGTGTACTTAGCTATTGAGCACATTTTTGCTGGACAGGCCAAATATTCTTTGGTTGTTGAGGCTTCTTCTGTTACGTAAGCTTTCTGCTTTCTCCGATGCTTAAAAATGAATATCTTAAGTATTGAATGGAAATTAAATAAATAAAGGTTAGTCTGTCTATGACTTGTACAGTATTGTATTTGGTACCTCTGGACTGTAAGTGATGTTAAGGGCCAACTTTTCCCATACTCTGCCTCATTTTTCACAGATTTCAAGAAGAAATTGTAAGAACTCCATCTGACTCCTTTTAACATAGCTTGGATTAACTTCCAGAAGTGCAGAGGACCTCGTTAAACGGTGGCTAATTTAAAATGTCTTAGTGATTGAAACAAGATAAAACCAAAAAGCCATCTAAATTGTGCTGACTTGTAGCACAATACAGCTGATGAGGACCAGTATGTGACGCTTTATAAAGGTCTCTCATTACAGGAAAAAAGCTAAATAATTGAGCTTTTTTAAATTAAAAAATTTTAAGCCTACTGTGTTCTAAGTGCAGTATAAACAAACACGTTAATAAGCTCATTCAGCTCTGCCTGATATGGTTACATAACACACTCATTTGCTTGTAATGTTATATCACTGTAGTGTCCGTAATTAGAGTGATTATTAGTGCTGATGTGGTCTAAGTATTTCTCAGTAATGAATGCATTTCATTCGTACAGAAGGGGGCGCTGGTCTATCATATTACACTAGTAATTTAACATACAACATGGTCTGCTTTTTCACATTCAGAAGTCAAAGGGATTATTTGGACTTTATTTATGGTGAGTGAAAGTAGCAAAGCAGTTTCTGAACAGGTAAAGCTATAAGTAGATGAGATTAGTTTTTTGTTTAAAGTTCAGGGAGTCTGGAGTAAGTTCTCAAAGTCTGTTTCTTAATGGAAGCTGACATCAAATTACAGTAATCTAGTTGCTACATGGAATCCAGAATTTGCAGGACTCTAAGAGCTGGACATTTTTCAGCAGTGTTTACTGTTTGTGGCCAAATTGAATATTTCCAGCTATCGACTAGTTCCTAGATGGCTATAATACTGTCCAGACTCATTTGTTTTCTGTCCAATTATTGTTTTTAATCAAAACTGTAAAAGTATCATTTTTATTGTTGATTTCAGATGATACAGTGGAAAGCACTAGTGCTAATAAATTTGTCTGTAATTGTAAGACTGCTTGTTATTTTTACTATTACATACGGTATTATATTTCCTTGTTAACAGCCTGGTGTGATATATGCCTACATGCACATGGCTTTACTCAGGATATGTCAGATGATTCAGGAAGTGTAAGTTTGCCTTCTTTATGATTAATGTGTGTGGGGTTCAAGGTCAGGCTTAATAGCAAAAATTGCTGGAAGACTCAACCAAAACCATCTGCAAGTGAGATGTAGAGATGCTGCAAATAATGAGAGATGCCTAACATGGTTCACGATTGTGGCAGGACGTAATGGAAAAACAGTGGAGGTGGATCTGTGAACTTAAAACAGAATGCTCCTGCTGTGACTGTGGCCTAGCAAGGCTTCAAATAGCTGATTGCAATCTCTGTTTATCGATCTTATAGCAAATGGAGAAGAAAACAGGCTTCTTCTCAAACACACATACAAAGAGAGAAGCTGGCCAACTCGAGGTAAAGTTTAACATAGATATTTTATGCAGTTAAACAGAGTTGAGTAGAACCTGCTTTGAGTTGTTATCATATTCCCATAGCAATGTTGATAACAGTCACACAGATATTTCTCAAGATTAACACTGACGACTGTTTTTATTCCATGAAAGTAATTTTTTATCATGCATGTTTTTAGGTTACATAGTTGTCTGTATAATTTACTGTATTGGTTTAATCTCCTTTTTTATAGGTTTAATCTCCTTTTTGGTGGCTGTAAAATAACTGTTTTGAAGCATGTAAAAAAGCCACAGTGAGTGCTAGCCAGCCGAGTACAACCTCCACATGGCTGAGTTAGTTTTAACACTGTTGCAGCTAAGCTTTCTAAAGTCAACAATGAGAGAAGTCCATGTATGTCCATGTAAATTCAAAACAGACCATTGGAGTTTTTATTTACGGATGTGTCAGAAACATCTATTAATAATATGTGAAAATATATATTTTTCAGTTGTATTTTGCTAATAATTGCGTTGTAGTCAATCCATCATATTTAAAAGCTTTTCTGGTTTAAACAACATACTATGCTGAATTAATTGTGTTTTGCAATGATTTTCCAGACTTTTTAGCAACTGTTACAGCCATGATCTGTTACAATTAACCTGCCTGTATGGGGTAAGCTGTACTTTTACTGCATGTTTTGCACTCAGCTTTTTTGCTGAATTGTTCAAAATCAGCAGAGACAAGAAGTGTCACACAAAGTGCTGCACAATAAAATCAGCTAAAAATGAACACCAAATGACCAGTCGAAACTGCACAATAAATTTAATATGGAAAAATAGCATGCATATAAAAACAAATCAAATAAAAAAACAATAAAACAAAGTAGAAGAGCTACTGATGTCAAAACAGAACAGAAGACTGAGTCCATAGTCTTTAAAAGGACTCAAACGCCTGAGAAAATAAGAAGGTTTTTAAATTTGACTAAAAATATGTATTGTGGGGGATGCCTTAATGAATAGCAAAGACTGTTCCAGAGTCTTGGGGGCAGCTACAAAAAGGCCCAGTCACCTTTGAACCTCATCTGAGAGTGTGAAATGGCTCAGAGCAACTGGTTGGAAGATCATAGGGCTTGTGAGATGGCATGAAATCAGAGGAGGTCAGAGATACAGCTCAGAGCCAAGTCAGGCAAAGCTTTAAAAACGAATAATAAAACTTCAAATTAAATTCTGTATTTTACTGGTATCCAGTGCAGTGACGCTAGTACAGGGGTGATGCTCCCCAGTTTCTTGGTACCAGTCAGGAGCCTCGCTGCACTAGCAGCAGCTGGAAGCAATAAAAAGATTCCCAAATATTTTGTCAGAAAAAGTCATCTATGATGGCTCTGTTTCTTGCAGTAAGAGAGACCAGTAGGGGAATTTAAAATGTGCATTATCATAATGCAAACTGCCATCCAATCACTGCTGATTCATCAAGAAGGGAATTTTTAATCAAGTAATCAAGTCTGACTAATCAGAACAACACTCTGTGTACTGTTTTCAACAGAAGCATTACTGCTGACTGTGGGAAGTGAAATACATATCAAAACAATCTTGCAGCGGTTAGAACTCATAGATATACAGTTAAGGTCAACATTATTAGCCCCTATGATGATATGAAACATTTTCCTAAAACTGCCCAATGTTAACATCAATTGTAAAACTTTACAGAATAAAACGTTCATCAGTGTAAAGGCCTCCATTTGATACATTTTGGATTTTTAAAAAAATCTTTAAAATTCCTGTATAAAAATATATTGAAAATTGTGGTGGTCAAAATTATTAGCCCCCATTAGAATTCTTCTATCAAATTGAAATTTTCAGCTTTCAAACCACACCTGAACCCCATCTGACTTGATTGGTGCAATTAATCAGCAGAACTCTACAAAATGGACTCCAATGAACAGGGCTTCAAGGCTAGATTGAAAGAAAACACTTTTACATTCATTGTAACAAGTAATGTCATCATGCCAAAAAGCAAAGAAATAAGTCTGGACCTTAGAAAGAAGGTAGTGGATGCCCATCTTGAAGGGGATGTCTATACTGCCATTTCCCAGCATTTCACAGTGTCCAGAAAAGCTGTACATTGCATCATCACAAAGTACGTGGAGACACATTCTGCTAGAAACAAACCTGGGCATGATCGCAAGTGCAAGATATCAAAGTCTTTGGAGAGGAAAATCATCAGAATTTACACCAGAACCCCCAGATATCTGCAAAGATGATTGTTGCTGAACTGGCTTCTTCTGAACTTAAAGTTTCAAGGAAAACTGTTGTGAGGGCTCTTCATCGTAGTGGGCTTCAAGGTCATCATCCAAGGAAAACGTCATTGCTCACAGAGCGGCACTTCAAAGCAAGACTGAAGTTTGCACGTGACCATTTGAAACATGGGGATAAGTTTGGGAAGTCTATCCTTTAGTCTGACGAGAAAAAACTAGAGCTGTTCGGGCACATGTTGCCTTTGTTTGATAAAGGAAGAGGCAGGCCTTCAACCCTTTAACACAGTTCTCACAGTTAAACATGATAATGGGAGCATAATTCTGTGGAGCTGTTTTGTTGCCTCAGGCACAAGGAACCATGTTCGAGTGCATGGGGTCATGAAGTAAGATTATGCTGACACTTTGAAGGGTAATGTGATGAAATCTGCTGCCAGTCCAGCTCAGTCTTCCAGCAAGACAATGATCAAAAACGCATATCCAAGTTGGTCCAAAACGTTTTGAAAGACACCAAAATCAAAGTACTGGAGTGCCCTCTCAAAGCTCAGATCTCAATCCTATTGACAACCTGTGTGGGAAGCATTAGGTTAAGGCCCAGGCTTGATTTGGATGAGCTGGAACAATTTGCCATAGAATAATGTCCTAAGTTGAGGGTCTATATTATTATGTGCCTGTAGTAGAACTATGTTAACTTAAGTAAAACATACCACTGCCTGTGGTTATACCTTTCTTTATTTCTGGTTCTTCTTTGGTCTGGCTACTCTGTTACTCAATTTTCTTTAGAAGTGAAGAGCAAAGGGGGAAAAAAGGGTGAACAGTGTCTCTCAGAATGCACAGAATGGCTCAATGAGAGACTTCAATTCTCTCCTGTGAGATAACTATTGTTTTGTGACTAGTGCAGTTCATATGTCATTTCCTAGGAACAGAGCCTTACATTCGGCTGTTTTCCCAAGTGCCTTATGATCCCTCATCTCAGTATGAGCATGACGCACACAGTGTGGCTTTTCGCCTCCACCTCCAGTGATATCTCTGGGACATTTGTAAATTTCTGCACATTACATTGTTGTGTAATTTGTCGCTTTTCAGAAGTATCTCTGACTTTCAGATGCTGTAAGAGGGACCCAGAGATGATGAGAAACTTGTAAATTAGTTAAAAGGGGATTACACAGATTTTTTAAATTTTTCTGCAGCTTTCAACTGTTGAACATCGCTGACTCGCTGAGATTTCTTGATGGTGGTGATTATGGGAACCAGGCATGGCAATGTCTACAGCGCAAATACAGCAATTTTATTTGCTGTCCAAAATGAGAGGTGAATGTGGATGTCTTATATGGAATGCTGATAATGGTGAAATAGTGGTCCAGCTTGTACCTCCACTATGAATGGATTAAAAAAAGAAGAAATTTTAGATCAACACCACTGTAAAACAAGGTCTCAGGCTGCGTTTTCATAACCACTTCTTGTGTGATAGTTTTCTGTGATGGAGCTTTTAGAGGCATTAAAGGTGTCTGGTTCCTATCAGCACCACTGTGAACAGTTCATACACAGTAAGTTTCTCAAGAATGGGGCCTCTTACATCAAACCACTCTTAATGCCTTTGTTTACATTTTAATGATTTAATTATTATTCTCATGTTTGGGGAAAATGCAGTATCATGGAAAAATAAATTTTCCTCTTTAAAAAGTAAAATAAATAAATATATAAATTAAGAATTTAAAAAGGGCTCCTGAGTGGCACAACCGCTGGGAGTCCAAGAAAGTGTAATTGGCATCACTGTCTTTGGATGGGTAAGATGGCCTGCCATCTCTCCCTGTCACTCACAGTCTCCCCCCAAGCATGTTAAGCTGTCCAATGACATTGTGTTAGCAGCAGTTCAAAAAGATGCAGTGGCTGGCTTCACATCTCATATGTCACATGAAGAAGCATGTGCTAGCCTCCCAGTTCAGCAATTTTGTTTGATTGGGTGAGACCTAGCTAATGGAATTGAAAACAGCTAAAAAATTGGGTAAGATTAACCTGCCCATGTACACTGAAGGTACAAGGAGTATAGCCTCAAAACATCAACAAAACAGCCTGTCTAATTCTAAGATATAAAGAGATTTTGGACAATGGTCATGTAAAAGTAAATTACAAAAGTATTTGGTACACAAATGGCAAAAGTGCACTTCAAGAGACCAAATCTAATCCAGTGAATTATGTAATGAGTTGAATCAGGAGTTCTAAAATAAAGTAGTGTCCCCAGGAATTGTATTTTGGAACCACTGCGCTAATGCTTTTACTGATGTGTCTAAAACTGAACTGCAGCAGTCCTGTTCCAAAGTCATGATGATAAAAGAAGGCTTTGGCACTGTGTTTCTTATTCCTGCTCCTAAAGACCCCACAGCACTTCACAGTTTCAACCAGGCCCCTGTCTGAACACATCTGTTAAGGACCTGGAAATCAGCAATCAGTACTTGACAATGAGTAGATGAGCTGGATCAGGTGTGTTGAGATCAGGAATAGTTGAAACTTTGCAGGACAGTGAGTCCCCAGGATCTGGATTAAAATACACTGCTTTAACATATAGAGCTAGTTTGGCAAGCTCAGATCCTTTAGGACCACAGTCATGTGGAAATGAGTGTTTTGTCCCTTCTAAAACAGAAAATTCAGCTAATGCAGGCTTTGCTAATCAGCTGATGAGAAGAGCTTTACCAAACGTTATTCCTGAGTAGTAAAAGACTTGTGCATATTAAAACATCCAATAGAGTCAGACTGACTCAATCAAACTGAGGTCAGAGAACCTGAGGCATCATGTGAAGACTTTTTATAGGCAGAATGACATTTGTTTCAGACATCTCCATGTCCATTACGCAGAGATAGTGACTGTACTTACATATGATGCACATGGTCCTAATGAACATTCATAAACTCCCCACATCACGCTTTCCTAATGATGCCAGTGTTTGATATGGACAGCTGGGATAATTTAATTGCCCTGAGTCATGGAAATGAATAATCTGTAAATAGAGCTGCAATGCCATAGTGCAGTCATGTTCACACTAAGTTAATTTTACATTTACTCTATGATGTTAGACCTCACATTAGATTGTTGCTCAGTGTTAGTTCTGTTATTTACCAGTGAGCCGCTGTCATTTAGAGTTTGTTGTAATCTTTTGTTCAAATAAACCTTAACTGTCAGTGTCATAACATTGTGTAAAATATTTGTGGTGAATGAGCCAATAGAAATGCTCCAACAATGTTAGGGATAAAATCTTAATAAAAAGTTACATTAACTTATGTATAAATTTAAGAAAGTTTTTCTGGTAACAGTGCTTTGTAAGCGTTAATATTTATTAATTATATATCAGTTTATTGTAAACTATAATTCATTCTTTGGTACATAAACATGTAGTAACACAAGTGTCACTATTCATTATAATGCCTTTTAAATGGATAAGGACCTGTGCATAATTATAAAGCACCTAATATACATACTGACAATTAGAGAAACAGTATAAATGTTTAAAAGGCCATTGACTGATTTAAGTGATTAACATTTCATGTTATTCTTTGTTATAAATACAACGTGAAGTGGAAGCATTTCATTCCAAAAAGCACATGTATGTTATTGCAATTTCAAAATATTTCCTTAACATTTTCTTAATTCCTTACTTTCTCAAAATTCTAAAGAGAACTGCAGTAGAAACCATTGTATTGTTTTGAACATTTGTTTATCCTACAATGTCCAAATAGCTCTCCAAGGTGATCATGCAGTAATCGCAGTATATCATAGAGCACATAAACAGTACGTCACATATAACATTCAACTGTGATTAACCTAAAATACAGTCATTCAGTGATAGCATTTTAAATGTTCCTGTTTTGTAATTGTTAATAAGTATTGTAAGTGCTTTATAATTATGAATAGATCATTATCTCTTTAAAAGGTGTTAAAATGGATTTTGATTTGTGACATGTTTATAAGTCATCAAAAAATAATTAGAGTACATTATTACAACCTTGTGAGGCAATATTAGAGTTTCTAAATATGCTTATAAAGCATTGTCACCATGTTACAAAGAGTTTGGTAACACTACAATACTGTTTTGTGGTTATTAATAACTAAGCAGGAATGAATGAGTAGTGCTGCATTAACACTTAAGTAACTACTATTAACTACCAAGGAGTACTAGTTAACTACTCAGTAGGTAATAGTGAACTAATGGTTAGGTGAGTTCACTCTTAACTAAAAAAATCTCACAGAGAATTAAGTAGTAACTATGGTTTCTTAGAATAGATTTGTGACCAATTCAACATTAATTTCTCAATAGCTGAGTCTGACAAGGTACACTACACAGTGTGCAGTCTCTAAATATAAAGGATTATATCCTACATTATTCACAGAAACATGTACCCTCATAGAAGGTGGAGAGCATTACACCACACTGTACTGACTGGCTTGTTTTGTTCAGAAACTTTAAAAGGCTAAGGCTTATTTGGCATTATGAACCACTTTGCACTCATTTGTTCCTGCTTAGTTCCAGATTAGCTAATAATTAACTATGTTACAACTTTTATAAAGTGTTACCAAGAGTTTTAAGCACTGTTCTAACTATTTATGAACACAGCTTTAATAGAAAGCATTACCGTTTTTTCTTTTCCTGTAATGTTACCATTTGAGTGAAGCAAAGTTGTGTTATGACAGTGACGAAATTAAACATTGGAGGAAATGTTGAAATCCCCTTTTATTTAAAACCTCTAGTCAAACCAAACGTGTTTGTAAATGTGACAGTCTTCACTTCCCTATAATGTGTACATCTGGCAAACTACATGCTGCCAGGCCTGTTTAATTGTGCAGTGGACACAAATTCAAGATTGTCAGATGCATAAATGGCTTTGTCTGAAAAGCCAGTTCTTGTTGACAGTGCATTTCTTTGTCTCATATGAGTTTATGTTACACAAAAGTTGGTCATTACTCATCGGCATAAAGACCACCATGCCGCCCCGCTGAAGGCACTGAGCCACTCTGCAGGCACTGAGCCACTCTGCTGTTAGCAGACCATGTAACTGATGGAACCCAAATCCAAATGACTTCTGATTAATGATAGAGAAAGTTGCTGAAAGCACACAGCTTACACTAATTTGAAACTGCACGCAGCACGTCCGGGTGCTTTTTTGTGTGTGTCTGTTATGCTTTTGCTTAGCCAAATAGGATTAAGTGCAGATGTAATTGTCGGAGCGACTCACAGATAATAAAAAACTTGTAATGGAGTGCAAACATGCAAGAAGTTGCTAGACCAGTTTAAACATCTTAGGATTTCCATCCATCCATCATCTAAACCACTTATCCTTCTGGGTCACGGTGGGGTGCTGGAGCCTATCCCAGCTGTCATTGGGCGGAAGGCAGGATACACCCTGGACAGGTCGCCAGTCTATTGCAGGGCAGACAGACAGTCATACACATTCACACACACTCACACCTAGGGGCAATTTAGCATGTCCAATCAGCCTGACTGCATGTTTTTGGACTGTGGGAGGAAACCAGAGTACCCGGAGGAAACCCACGCAGACACGGGGAGAACAGGCAAACTCCGCACAGAAACGACCCAGGTCACCCGGCCGGATCTTAGGATTTCGATTAGTATAATAAATATATAAATAAACAAAAACAACAGCAAAAAAGTCTTATAGTCTAGTATGGGTAAACCACAGGTGGAAACGTAAAAGCTTTTTTTTGTAGTAAATTAGCAGCTAAAATTAATTAATCTAGCTTGTTGTATTGTTTTTCATCTATTCCAAACACTCATGTTCTTTAGGACATGTTTCTGCCTTGAAGTTCTGTTGCCTTGAACTAGTTTTCGACTCTTGGCTAAGAAACCTTTGTCATTTCTGGATCCATAAATTTGTTCTGTTCTTGGCATTTCCAACATATAGCCTGCCAGTGTGTTTGCTGTTATCCCAAAAAACAGCCATGTTTTTTTTTAGAAATGTTTATTTCTTTACAACTCTCCATGAACAGGCAAGTATAATCTCTCTCTTGCAACACTGCAAGGAAAACTCCAATATACACAAAAGAAGCCAAGTGCACGTCTGCATGGAAACAGCTTTATACATCACTGCACACAAAAAAAACGCACTCAAACCACATCAGCACATAAATACAGAGCTACCACGTTCACCATCTAACATTTCCATTGCAAACTGCATTCTTCTAGTAAGTACATTTATAGCAGAGAAGATGGTCACAATCAGGCATGTCATAGCTACTAGGTCCAATATTTTACTTTACATAAATGATAACGAATGGTTGTTATATTTTGTATAACAATGTAAATTTAAGTATTACTGATGTAGCCTTCACTGTAAGCACACTCAAGAATACATCTGTTTTGAAAGGTTTGGGTGACTGTCTATAAACTCTCCGCTGTCGATATCAGTGCCTACCGCTGCTTCAAGAGCTCTATATACAAAAGCATTAGTCTAAGGTGATAGTGACCACATTCCAATACAACTTCACCCATATATGGACGGTAATGGCCCTGCTTCCAGCATGTCTGCTATTTATGATTCCAATTAAGCATCTGTTGTACTGGCTTCCAGAACAGTCAAGAAAGTAGCCATGTGGCACTTCGGAAAGTTTATTCCGAAAATTTGGAACAGACAAGGCCTGAATATTAAAATGTCCCATGAGTAGAGAGAGAAAGTTAGGCAAAAACAGGCGTTACCTCAGATACACCACAGAAATGACCTGAAAGAGTTTAACATTAAAAAGAAATTGATACCACATGTTACACCATGGTCTATCTTCTGTGTCACATTGCAAACACTGAACCACAGACCAACTGATCGGGTAAAGGAAAGTGCAAATTGCTTTATGTGCTGCTAGACATGTTGTTACACAATATTTTAACCATGTATTTTCAATGAAGAAATGATTACTGAAATAACCTCAACGGAAAAAGAAAAACAACAAACAAAACAAAACACTGTACTCAACATCATAGCCTGAAATGGCACTATTCTTGTATAGAGTGCTTAGTTCAAATGCCATTAAATTCAATCGCATACATGCAAGAGTAGGGCTGGGTGGTAACTGTTGTATACGGTATTACCGGGGTTGCATGCATAACCCCGGGTGTTGAAAGTGACGTAAAAGCATTTATGATGCTTTTTTTTGCTGTCTCATCCTGTGTTATTTCAAGATTGAAAGAAATCAAAAAGTGGTTCACTTGCATGGTCACCAAATAGGTGAATACTGTCCATGATTTTCAAGCCATTATTCAATCAATGTCAAAAAATCTATTTAACAATGAATAAATGTTAAACAGTGCTGTAAACTAGGAAAGAGGAGCTGGTCAGCATTAGCTTAGCTAGCATGATAACAGCTCAGCTCTGCTCACCACAGAACATGTTAGATACTGGCTAATTAAAGCACTGCTACAAGTTTAGATGATAATGTTCAAATTTGAGGGAGTGAAGTCAAGCAACTGGCGTCGAAGGGAAGGAAAGGTGTATGTGTTTGAACATGTAGCCTGATTGGCTAACATAATGTTAACTTAGTGAGTAGGCTACATACCCAAACAATGCTACCCAGCACAGTACAGGTTTGATTCTAACTAGGTGTCCTGCTGAGACGAGTTTAGAATAGAAAAAAAATAATGTCAGAAAGAGCAAAAGTCAGGTGACTGGGGTTGGAGTGACAGAAGGCCAAAATCGGACATGCTCTGTGGTGTTTGGGACTTAGTGTTTTCCAAACATCATAGCACAGGCCTGATTTCAGCTAACTAATGCCAAAACGACACATATTTAGAGGAAATCTTAGCATGCAAAGTGAAGTGATTGATGTTAAAGTGACTGAAAGCCAAAATCAAACCAGTTCTGTGGTGTTTAAGACTGTATTGTTTTGGCTAAGCTAATGAGAGCTTAGCAGGCCACACAAGCCACACAGCACAAGCCACACAAGCCACACAGCACAAGCCTGGTTCCAGCTTACTGATGCTAAAATTATACCTTTTTAGAGAATATCTCAGAGTGTAAAGTGAAGTGGCTGGTGTTAGAATAAAAGCCAAAATTGAACAGTGTTCTGTGGTGTTCTGTGTAGGTCTTCGCTGTTACTGTGTTACTCTCATGCTTAGTTTTTCTGAGGTTTCTCCTGACTCTGATTTTCCCTTTTTTTCTATCAGCATCAAATATTGGTGAGCTCTCACAACACCAATCAGTGAGCACCTCTAAAACATAAATGGGTGAAATGTGTATATTTGGCCATTCAGGCATGGAAATGATATTTGAAATGTCATATTCTGGAAATACTGTCATCAGTACAGACATCATATTTAAATACCATGGCATATCTTATTGCCGTGATACCACCCACTCCCTTCCCAGAGATCTTCCCTCCTGCACAACTAGAGTCAGATTCGAGTGATACAGCTCATTGTGGTCTTTGAAAGCAGCATTGGTGAGAGCCTTGAAATGAACTGAAACAGTGTGACACAGTGATAACCGCAGTGATGGTGCCATCACATCTCTGAGTTTTGCAAGAGCAGGCACCAAGTGAGTCACTACTGAGATAAAGAAAACGTATTTACTGACAATGACAATATTTCAGTCACCTACTGATGTCTCTTAACGAATTAAAGTAGGAATCTTCTCACTTAATTTGACCTGCAGGCACCAAACTAAAGGATCACCAGCTTTTGCTTTCATATTTGGAATGAATGCCTCTTAATTAAATACAATATTTAATATACTGTACAACATAGTTACAACATGGTCCATTCTGTCAGGTACTAACTATACTTCACCAACTTTCTGCATAAGCTGTTGAAAGTGCCCTATATGTGTTACATGTGTAAATGGACCATTTATTCTAGAGTGTAGACACCAATAGTTCTATCTTAAAGCTCTGAAGTAACGTTCAGTGCTCACACTGAAAAACGCGATGCACTGAATTTATCTGATACAAGTACTGTGCAAGTGAGAGACCACCCTTCATTTAATTTCCAGTCAAAACAGCCATTAAGTTCAAGTTATCATTTTCAGGAAATATTTCTGAGGAGATATAAGATAATCCAAGTCAAAATAAAAGAAGTGAAAAAAACAGAACTTGTCAAAAGTGTAGTTCAAAAATGATTAAAAGTTACAGAAAAAATGTAACAACTAGCAACCATGCAAGACTTGATAGACTAGCCAAGCTGTCACCAAACAGAACTTAAAGCTTTTATCTTTTATGAAACAGGAGAAAATCAAGCTCCATCCTTCCACTGTGAGACAATAACCCAACGCTATGGGTCTGAAAGGATGTGTAGCTGACAAGAAGCTGTTACTGAGAAAAGAAAATAGATAAAAAAGAAGGAAATCAAACAAAGGAGCTGCTGGTGTTCTCAGAACAATGGACTGACCACTCCAGAGTCCGGACCTCAACATCATTAAATGTGTTTAGGACTTCTTGGATTGTGAGAAAGAGAAAATGCAACCAACTCCTAAGACTGAACTTCGGAGGTGTGGAAAAATATCCCTGCAGATTCATTTGAAAAACTGAAAGCAGGTCTCCAAAAAACTGTTTTTGAATTCAATAAGTGAAAATTCAATAAATGAAGGGTGGTTTTCACTGTACATACTTTCCACATGAATAAAATAAATATTATCAACACAGTTTTGTCATTCAGTTTACTTTTGGCAATTATTTGTTCGTGTAACATGTAACTTATTCATGAAGTACATGATGTTCACATTTGAATCAAGTAAATTCAGTGCATTCAGTGCAGTCAATAATGGGACTCAGCACGGTTTGTGCTTCACATGCTGAGGTGTGTACACATAGGCCTTCAGAAGCCTCAGTCCTGTATTTACACATATTATCTCTTTCAGTAGCTTTGGGAGAAAGCGTCCTTTCTGGGGTACTATACAACATCTTTCATATCCCCTTCAAAGTAGCTCCTGGATGTCCATGTTCCTCAGCTTCCTATTTTGTAGGTCTTAGTGCATTACAATACTTTTTCACTAATTAAGTCTCCACAGTCCAGCATCGTTCATAGCTCCACTTCAGTGCTTCAGTGAGGGATGTTGGAGTAAGTCTTGCTCTGGAGAGCAGCAGAGTTCGCAGGTCCTCCGCTCTGCAGGGGAAATGATAAACCGCTGTGGGGTGTGGCCTTCACCGCTGCCCTACTGAAGCGGCAGCGGAAGAATGCACGGACATTCTGGAAGACAGACTTGCGGAAGATGATGAAGACCCAGGGGTCCACCACGGGGTTGAGGGCGGAGAATCGGAATGCTAGAAGATTCTGCTGGTCATTGCCTACTGGGCTGACAGCATTGACAAACCCAAATATCTGAGAGATCGGAGACAAGAAAAAACAGAGTCAGACATGGATGTACACTATGATGATATGCTATCAACATGATAAATCATGTCATGATATGATTTTCTATCTGAGTATCATAGGTATCGTTCTTCTGGAATATTGAATAACTACATATGTCTTCATAAAAGGCCGATCAGACCAGTCATAGAGAGAACAACAACAACAGCCAGTGCATAGTTGTATGTGAAAGTTTGTGCATGCCGCTCAAATTTAGTTTGAAAAGTAAAAAGTAAGTTAACACATCCTCTACAGAGAACACACTTCTGTGCATTGTATTACACAGGCAGTGTTTATTTGCTGAATTTAACATGTTAAACATAAAATGTGGCACGTTATACTGTATGATTTATTTTTTCCAGTATGTTATATTTAGCAGAAAAAAAATAGAAATTATTGTAAAATTGCATTATAATTTCCTTAAAAATGGCATATTTAAGTATGTTCCCTGTGGAGGATATGTAACTTATTTTTACTTAGAAAATCAACAAAATGTAATTTGGGGGTGTCCCAACTTTTGCATATGGCTGTATTTTAAAGCAATAAGCCATGAGAGGATTTTATTATGAGATGGTTACAGTGGCTTATGGTTTTAAGAAAATGGCAGCAATATAAAGTAAAAATCATAAAATATACAATTTTGCAAAATACATTTTAATTAATTGTAATAAAAAAAAAATCTTCCACTAAGAAATGTGTTAAGGTGAGAGTATGCTATTGTTGCCAAGTGGAAAACAATGATGAAAAACAACCCATCACCCATCGTGATATATTGCTTTTGTCATATAAGCTTTGTCATATAATGATGCAAACATGATAATATAATAGTATTTAATGCAGATTTCTTATATATAATTTTGCACAATAAATTACCCACACAATTGTAATGCTAATTTCCACTAGCATCAATTCAATTTGTTGTGATGCGGTCATGTGTGTGTGAATATTGAGTTTATTTGATTTTACATTGGCTTTGCACAGTTATCAGTTTTAAAACACTTGCACACACTACAAAGACACAAGCAGGTGATTAGATTTTAGCCCATTATGATAATCTTTTATTCATTTTTTTAACTTTATTTTTGCAAACGTTAAATAAAAATAATTACTTATTCATAGCCATTCTAAACACTGCACTGCGGTTTTGATGGTGCACTTTGTCTGTTCCATCTTATTTGCAAAACTCTACCCCTAAATATCATGTCATGATAACATCATAAAAATGTCTTCAAGTATTGTGATACTACAGTTTTGACATATCGCCCACACTAAGAGACAGGGTAGACTGTAAAGTAAATATTACCTAAAAAAAGAATATTGAAATTGAATACTGAATATTGTTTGTGAGACCACCCAGAACAGAAACTTCATTATGCTATTTATATATTTATTCTGTATATATTTACACACCTTATATATGGTTCCTGAAGACTGCAATTGCCAAACATGTTTTAATGTACATAAAGTACATGTGGCAGGTGAAAGACTAGACGACACAATGCAATAACATGACTTGCAGGACCAGTTTAACCAAGTAACTGATACCACAGCATAACTATTAATAGATCAAATATATGAAACAAATCTGTCTTACTGTAGTGGGACTTTGGACAGAGTGTACAAAACATGTAAAGCACTGAAGAATAGGTGTATTTGTGACGACCAAATCTCCTCAAAAAGTTAGCACAACACACAATAAGCGCACAACATCTGTCCTCGTTAACATTATTGCCTCTTTAGCTGCGTATTTCCTGCAATAAACGTTCAACAGATCAGTACAGTAATTATGGCTGTGTCCTGGCTTAAATCTTTCGTACAATGGTTTGGATGAGCGTGCATTGCTGGGCTCTGGTATAATACTAATAATCCACACGCACAGGGAGGAGTTCGGTACAGATGTGACATATCTCATTTCACTTTGTCCCCAAACAGAAGAGTTCAGTTTCTCATTTCATCATATGATATGGCATTTGCTGCGTGGGTTGTTAAAAAAAAAAAAGGGGAACATGCGACTGATGCTAAATGGCAGCAATTAGTCTTTTGGCATGAAGCGTGTTTTCTTGGATTGCGACATGGCCAAGGTTGGGAAAGTCATTTGTTTTGACCAAACTGATGGAGAGCACATGTTCTGTGTTGAGATCCTGAAAAGATGGCTGGTTTTGAATCCCAATCCCCACTTGTTTTGTCTTTCACAGCCAACGTTAATGTGGAAATCGCACTAAAAGATATACTGAAGAGCTTAGAGATCTACATCCTTCTTTCCGTAAGTCTTAGAAGCCACAGTTATTGTTGGGAATAAGAAAAGCATGTCATAATTTTATATTATTTCTTACTCAAAGTTTACAGAAAAAAGCAGAGAAATTTTGTTGATTCTAAACTCCAAATCATGTTTGTGTCTTTAAGTAGAACAGAAGATTATTATTGAATTTTGTGTACCGTTTTGTTTCAGATAAAGCAAAAACATCCTCTTCCTTTTAGCCATGTTTTTTGAACACTGAAACAGATGGAAATGGTCAGAAGTGACTTGAACCTGTCAATGCAGAATATAAATCAAATGTAAATCAGACCCCAGCACCAGAATGAAGCAATCCATTGTATGCATGTGCACAAAAAAGTTTCCTTTTCAGGATACATTTTCTACATTCTTCAAACACAATGTGTCCCTCCAGTGCAGGCATCATCCTACCTAATCCACAGCTACAAAACAACAACTAGAATGCAGGCTTCACATAAACTCAACAACGCCTTCCCTAAAACATGCATCTGGTTTTGACAGGCACTATAAAATACCCTAGTGAAGCCCACATAACTGAGTTAAAATTAAACAGCTGAGATGTAGGTTAGCTAACAAAATTGAGGAAAAACAAGCAAACTTAAAAACCTAAACTGTCATGTATTCTAAGCTAAAGCGTACTACCACAGCAGACATGAAAAAAATGTATGGGCTAATTGCATCTTTGATACCTTCATTTGTGGAAGAAGACATGTGCTTTGACACACCTTATTTAAACTTATTTTAGTAAAAGAGCATTTTGAGTAGGAAATTTGAAGCCCACTGACAATGACAACAACAACGTAGCAACTTTTTTTAACACGCCAACATGTACAAAAAGTGTGTTTGGCTTTGGAAATGGGTAGGAAACACACTCTATTCTGTGAGGGTATCAAGTTTTGCTTTTATAGGTCTCCCAGGAACATCTGTCAGCTGTATCTTGAGCTGCAACTTCAAAATATACCCACAGCACAGACTGATAGGATGGCGCAGATAATGGTGGATAGCAATGGTTGCTAAACAGTGATTAGAGGGCTAAGAAAATAAAGGGCTTGGATTGGACTACTGCACACATTCAGTAATGATGCAGATTGTGGTAATTTTGATTGGCTACAGTAAACAAATCAAATGTCTACATCTTAAAAAAAATCATCATGCATGGTTAATATATTTTAACAAGTTTGTGAATATTTTAAGCAGTTTATCGTCTTCTCACACCTCTCCAGCAGATCTGCGTTTGGGGGCTGGGGTGGGGGGGGGCTTGGAGTCTCAAGGCAGGCTAAGCCATCCATGCCCATGTTGATGCCCAGGCTGATGTAAATGTAATGTTATGTAACTATGTAATTAATGATGTACTTATGCAATCAAAATAACTATGCAGTGTAAATCGAGCACATAACAAAACACTATAAGGCCTGTTCTAGCAGACACACAGTGCCTAAGAGCCTCTACTGTGAAATACGTCTTCTCATATGTGGCACTGTGGATGATCACATAAATCTGCTCCCGAGAGGTTGGGGGTAATTTAGACCACACTGAATATCAACTAATCTCGTCTCAGAGGAGGTCAGAGTCTGGACACCAGCCTAACTTGCGGTGACAGAGTGCTTCTGGCTTTCTGTGTTGTTTGTGCGACATGTGGATGGATGGGGTCATGATTCTCCTCTCCCGGCCACAGCACCTGCACATATGGTTGTTTTTGTGTATCCAAACTGAGACACGATTCATCAAAACCCATCAGGACTTGGCCTAAACGTGGGCAGTGGGAGCTGCTACCGCTCTCTCTGTTTAGAGGAGACGCGTGCAGCTGCCTGCACACTCCTCTCTTGCCTGATGTCATTGTTTTAGTGTTAGAATACAATGGGTGAAAAACCACAACACTGAAACCTGATATTTGAGGCACCTCTTACTGGAAATCTTTGCATGGCTGTATGGAGGCAGACGGCCTCTCTGCCCTTCCAAGCACTAAAAATTCCATTATTAAGAGTGTGGGTCGTCGCTAACAAAACTTTCAAGATGTGTTGTGTCCTCACAAGCTGCCAGTGACTATACTACATTATGAACACACATCAAAATCAACTTTATCTCAAGTAACTAACTTAGAAATAAATGGTCCTTAAAGCTTAGAAGTTAGAAGCAGAAGTGCTAACCAAAGCATGGTGTAATTCAACATTAGTTATTTCTCACTTGTAGCTCTTTAGCGCATGTGAAGAATGTCTGTTGAAAGTGCAGATTCTAAGCTTTCAATTGATTCACATTTGTGTTTGTAAGCAGAAGAGATATTTTATTATGATTTGAATACAATGCTAAGTAAAATGTAAAAAAAACAAAAATGTAATGTAAGTGCCATTGCTTACATAACTGTCTAATTAATGATGTAATTATGTAATTACATTTAAATACTATAGGGCAAATCAAGCAGGTAGCACTGCACTGGTACAACAGGAACTAGTTTTTAACTGTGTAATCAAAAATACTGGAAGAACAGAAAGCTTTTTTAAACTGATCTTCACAGGTCAATAACTTCACAACTTTGTGTGGGGTTATTTTTTGTCATATAATCATGAACTTGGACCAGCCAAACATTTCACTGCAGTGTTTAATGATGAAACATTCACTTTATAAAGGTGTTTTTACACTGCATATTTAAAAACAAGAACTAATCCAAACATGAACCAACTGATATGTTTCTAGCTCCCACCTGCCCCACCTGCTCAAGAAGCAGCTGGAACCATTTATGATAACCACAATTAATGATTTAATGCTCTTTTTAATCATTTTATGACTAAAGCAGGGGTGGGGAACGCTGGTCCTGGAGGGCCGGATTCCTGATTTTCCTGATCTGATTAAATTCATCAGTTATTTCTAGGTTTGGTTGGAATATTTGAGCAGGGAAATTACCAAACTATGCTGGATTCTGGCCCTCAGTACCCCAGCCCTGCTCTAAAGCGTCTGATTTGGCTAATTAGCTACCTTCCTTGCCAGTTAGCTTACCTTTTTGGCTGATTTGAAATGACAGCCAAACAACGCTGTTCTGCACACACACCCTCACAAATATCTACATTTACACAGAACCATGTGTTGGATTAAACAAAGTGTAAAGTTGTCTTTGACAAGTGTAAAAATATGAGCAAAAACACTTATTCTGTGGCCGCTAGCATAAATGCTAATAACATTGGTTTCTTATAGCTTATGCCAACTTATGTTGTACCCTCTAAGTAATAGTTCTTATAATAACAATCAACACAACACCATACTGTCATAGTTTACATTCTGTTGCACTTATTGGTAGTGTTGTAACAGTCTGGTCATGGTGTTGAGACCATAAAGGAACAGTCTCAGTCTTGACATCTTGACCATCTTAACCTGGTCTTGTCTCGGTACTGGGGTAATGTTCTCCCAAGACCAGTCAATCATTATCATTTGCTTCCTGGTCTTATATATATATATATATATATATATATATATATATATATATATATATAATATATATAAAATGAATGAATCTTTTTATTTTCATATTCTTAAAAAATCTAAATCTGACTAAACTTGACTTCTATAAAGTGCTGGTCTTGACTAAGACTCGATGTGTCCAGTCTCAGCCTTGACACAGACTTGTGATCTTGACTATTACACTAGTTACTGGTCATGTAATAGTGGTGGGCAACTTCATTTGGAAGAATGAATGATTCACTAAATTGTTGTTGGCTTCAGCTGCAAGTGTTCACAAAAACTGGATCCCTCAGGGGGATAGCAGCTCTACCTGCTTCTGAAAGCTGGAAAATGGCAAAAAATGTAAGTATCCATTACATGCTTAGATTTGCCATTACAGCCTAAAACACAAACAAAGATTTACTGTTATTGCCAATGTTTTTTGTTTTATGTTTGAATTTATTGTAAATTCAACTGCTTCCATGCTGACTGGATGCAAGCTATCCACCCAGAGGTATAGCCAACCATTATGTTTACAGACATTCTGATCTGGTCTATGGCAAAAAGGCAGTACACTCTTCACAAATAAAGGTACTAAATAGGCTTCCTTGCAGCCTTAGAACCACTTTTGGATGTATCAATAGATGTTTTTAAATACTCATTCTTGTAAATGAGATTTTTATAACTGCATGCCCAAGTCTATAACTGTATGCCCTTTCTTTCTTTGATTGTGGTGTTCCAGAATAGTGCTGCACAGCTATGGGTAAGTGATGTATCTCCCCAAGAATGTCCTCTCAAAATGTGTGGAAAATGTGCTCTTATCATACATTTACATCCACGGAGGGCTACAGTAATTTACATCGGCTAAGTAATGTTAATGACGGTGTCACTGAAGTGTCATACCATCCAGATTAAGTGCCACCCTTCCTTCTTCTCAGTCTAAGTGTGAGCAGCCCAGTACCACCGCATCTGCACGACATCACAAGGCGCATGAATCGTCCTCGTCAAACGTTGTCAAAACAACTCCACCAAACATGCCCCACTGCATTCCCTTGCCTGTCCAGCAGGCCTCATATGGTCCTCAAACAGACTCTCTTTATCCTGTGGCGGATCACAAATCAAGTTCTGACAGAGCTACGTGGGCACAAACTTACAGGATCTTCCCTTCTCTTTAAGTAGGCACACGCTGGTGAGTTTAGTTTATTTGTTTTCGTATGAGTTGAGTAACAGTGAAAAGGAACTGGTTAGAGAGCTCATTTAGGGCAGGCTATCTGTGGCCATCACAAATGAACAGAAAAGTCATGAGACTACAAATACATACAGTAGTGTGAAAAAGTGTTTGCCCCCTTCCTGATTTCTTATTCTTTTGCATGTTTGTCACACTTAAATGTTTCAGGTCACCAAACAAATTTAAATATTAGACAAAGATAACACAAGTAAACACAAAATGCAGTTTATAAATGCTACACCTAATAACTGGTTGGGCCACCCTTAATAGCAACAACGGCAATCAAGCGATCGCGATAACTGGCAATGAGTCTTTTACAGCGCTGTGGAGGAATTTTGGCCCACTCATCTTTGCAGAATTGTTGTAATTCAGCCACATTGGAGGGTTTCCAAGCATGAACCGCCTTTTTAAGGTCATGTCACAGCATCTCAATCGGATTCAGGTCAGGACTTTGACTAGGCCACTCCAAAGTCTTAATTTTGTTTTTCTTAAGCCATTCAGAGGTGGACTTGCTGGTGTGTTTTGGATCATTGTCCTGCTGCAGAACCCAAGTGCACTTCAGCTTGAGGTCACAGACAGATGGCTGTACATTCTGCTTCAGGATTTTTTGGTAGACAGCAGAATTCATGGTTCCATTTACCACAGCAAGTCTTCCAGGTCCTGAAGCAGCAAAACAGCCCCAGACCATCACACTACCACCACCATATTTCACTGTTGGTATGATGTTCCTTTTCTGAAATGCTGTATTACTTCTACGCCAGATGTAACGGGACATACACCTTCCAAAAACTTTTGTCTTGTCAGTCCACAGAGTATTCTCCCAAAAGTCTTGGGGTTCATCAAGATGTTTTCTGGCAAAACTGAGACGAGCCTTTATGTTCTTTTTGCTCAGCTGTGGTTTTCATCTTGGAACTCTGCCATGCAGGCCATTTTTGCCCAGTCTCTTTCTTATGGTGGAGTCATGAACACCGACCTTAACTGAGGCAAGTGAAGCCTGCAGTTCTTTGGATGTTGTTGTGGGGTCTTTTGTGACCTCTTGGATGTGTCGTCGTTGTGCTCTTGGGGTAATTTTGGTCAGCCGGCCACTCCTGGGAAGGTTCACCACTGTTCCATGTTTTCGCCATTTGTGGATAATGGCTCTCACTGTGGTTTGCTGGAGTCCCAAAGCTTTGGAAATGGCTTTATGGGCCCCCGAGTGGCGCAACCGTCTAAGCGTTGGCCCTATCATCAGGAGATCGCGAGTCCGAGAGAGAGCAATTGGCCTCGCTCTCTTTGGGTGGGTAGGATGGCCCCTCCTTCTCCCCCCATCACTCAGCGCGATGCTAGTCAGCGCAGGCGTCTGTTAGCTGACGTAACAGATCTGGCGGTTGGCGCTTTCCTCCGAGCGCGTCCGGCTCTCCAGTGACGTTGCGTGAGCGGCAGCTCGAAAAGAAGCGGTGGTTGGCTTCACAGGTCTCGGAGGAAGCCTACGTTAGCCTTCACCCTCCTAGCATTGATAGTATCGTGTGATTGGGGGAGTCCTAACTAGCGGGTGGAATTGGAAATAACTAAATTGGGGAGAAAATCGGGTAAAAATAAAGAAATGGCTTTATAACCTTCCCCAGACTGATAGATCTCAATTACTTTGTTTCTCATTTTTTCCTGAATTTCTTTAGATCGCAGCATGATGTCTAGCTTTTAAAGATATTTTGGTCTACTTCACTTTGTCAGGCAAGTCCTATTTAAGTGATTTCTTGATTGAGAACAGGTGTGGCAGTAATCAGGCCTGGGTGTGGCTAGGGAAATTGAACTCAGCTTTCCAAAGATGTGATGAACCACAGTTAATTTATGTTTTAATGGGGGGGCAATCACTTTTTCACACAGGGCCCTGTAGGTTTGGATTTCTTTTTCCCTTAATAATAAAGACCTTCATTAATAAACTGCATTTTGTGTTTACTTGTGTTATCTTTGTCTAATATTTAAATTTGTTTGGTGATCTGAAACATTTAAGTGTGACAAACATGCAAAAGAATAAGAAATCAGGAAGGGGGCAAACACTTTTTCACACCACTGTACATACATACACAGACAGCATTGCTCAATATACACAAAGCCCCAAACCACATCCTGTGATGGCACACATAAAGTGTTTGAAAGCACTTGGAAACTAAGCAAAACTAGATAAACACAGGCCTCAAAATAACGTTCCACTCAATTAAAACGATCTGTGCAGAGAATACTCTGTTAACAGTAAGGCAGACAATAAATGTAAATATATATATATATATATATATATATATATATATATATATATATATATATGTTTGTATTATTTAGTATATAATATATAATATTTTTATTAATGAGATATTACATATCGCTGCTGTTGGACCAAAACCTCATATCACCAAATCTATTTGAATACATAATGTATTTATTGTGAAAGGACAGTAGGTATTTTCAAATTATGCCAAAAATGTTGCATTAGATTGGTCAACAGGTACTGATGTTGGTTGATTAGTTCTGAATGCCACTTCAACTCATCCCAGAGGTTTTGGATGAGCTCCATCACCCCTAGAGAATGCTGTTCCACTTCTCCACAGCCCAGTGCTGCGGGGCTTTATACTCCTCTAACAGACAGTTGGTGCTATGGTAAATGCCTTACTGTAGATATTATAAAAGCTGTTTGTGAACACTTTGTCAGCAATAGAAGCACGTTAAGTAGCTTAATTCACAAATTAGAAGGGGTGTCTGGATACTTTTAGACATATAGCATACATTGATGCATTCAGTGTAGTTTAAATATTGTATTCTATTTTATTATAAGTATTTTTAACTGCAGTGGTATATATTGCAGGCCCTCTTCAAATATATACATTTTATACAGAGTTGAAAACAACTTTCATTTTGACAAGGAAGTGCATTTCCAAATGGTATGTTGATGAGCCCACAGAATTCTACAACGTGTAGTTTGCTGATCAAATTAAACAATCTCACATTGTTTAACTGACACAAAGACATCTGACACTACACTAGATCACACAATTTTCTGTTTAATGACTCCTCTGCACGTACGGAGCTCCTGTGCTAGACCAGAACCAAACCTGTTCTTCCAGATATATCCTGCAGTTTTTTTGTTCCAGCCCTAATACAACACTTACGTTAAGATGGATTAGGTGTGTTCGATTAAGGATGGCAATAAATGGTGTAGCTAAGGAGCAAGGCTGGGCCTGCAGTAGAGGTTGGCAACACAGCACACATTCCTTTCAAAACATGACGTTTATATGACAGTGGCTTCAGTGACAGGATGTGATGACATCAGTTTACTGGTATTTTGGAATCCACAAGAACATATGAAACAAGATCACGTCAAATCTGGTTAACCTCTTAAACCTTAAAGACTGTATGTTGCCGACAGTATGGTTTCTGACTCTCATGTTTTCAACAATTTGCATATTAGTTTCTTAATAGTTCCTGTATGGTTACTGAATAGTTGGTCTTAATATTAATCTCTGAATTGTAAGCCTGAGGTTCGAGGGGTTAATAGAACAAGTCTAGGACATACTGTAAGACACTTTCAGTGAGGTTGAGTAGGAGACATTTCTGGTGGGTTTCGGTTTTGGCATCCACAGAAACACTTCCTGTTTTCATGCTTGTGATTGTGACCTATTTTCCAGCTGTGGTACTGTCTATTCTACTGACTAAATGTTGAAGGTTTTCAGTTTTGCACTGAGTCAGAGAAGCATGAGTAGAATATGTTTTGAGGTCAACAGTGAGGATGAGTTGGTGCAGTCTGTCTTCATCTTCAGCAGACTGAAACAGTGGATGATGACTCATTTGTCAGTGTGTGGTTGGGTATGTTTTGTGGTAAAACTTGAATTTTGACACAGTTTCCCCATTTTCCTGTTTAAAACTGTTTTGTGTAGCCTGCTCTCAGACAGATCATGTAGTCTGTTCTGATTTTATGTACTGCATTGCATGTTTCCATCAAATGTGTGTATGAGAGCAGGAGTCCAGGTAAAACACTTCTGTTTTGGATGAACTGTATTAAAAAAGATTCTGTTGGGAAGTGTGTATAAATGCAGGCGTAGAAAGGTGTAGCTATATATACTTTATTAGCAAGTCCTTTAAAGTCCTTTTCTGATATCTCTGGTCTCGTACTGTGATTAAAATGCACATTTCAAAGCATCAGCACTTTAATTTGTCTTTAAACATGTATGTCAGGTCATATAATGGCATTAATCAAAGAGGCAAGGGATGGCAGTTGGAAGACGTCATTTTTTGGACTGAGGGAAGGCATCCACTTGCATCACTCCTCAAAAGCACTGCTTGCAGTACACTTATGACACACTTTGTTAACAATGCACAGTGATTTTAATATGTAGTTCCCACAGGATTTAATTATCACGATTAAAAAAGCTAAGCAACCAGCAAAAAAGCAGTTCAGCTACATGAAAGCTATCATTCTATCATTCAATGAAATACAACAACGGGGCAGAGCTTAGCCAGGGGTAAATACCAACTACACAACACAGAATACACAAATAGATTTGCTAAAAATTATATTTGAATATGGTACTGAAATGTATTTAATTTCCAGCCAAAATGGTCATTAAGTTAATTAATCTCTCTAGAAATATTTCTGAGGAGATCAGATATTAATCCATATGCATATGGAAGGAGGAAGGATGGAAAATAAGAGAAAACAAGAGTTTCTGAAACAGTTAAAAACCTGATCGGGAAAATGGAACTCCTAACAATTGTGCAAGGTAGACCACCATCGGATAAACAGCAGTTAAAGGTTTCATCTTTGAGAGAGGAGAAAATCAAGCGTCCGTTCTTACTTCAGATCTGAAAAAATCCACCGGTGTTTCTGTCCATCCTTCTACTGTGAGAAGACAACTCAACACTAGGGGTCTGAAAGGATGTGTAGCTGTCAAGAAGCCCTTACTTAGAGCAAACATACAAAAATGACGAACATTTACAATCAAATAAAGATGCTGCTAGTGTCCTCAGAACGATGGACTGTCCACTCCAGAGTCCAGACCCCAACATCACTGAATGTGTTTGGGATTATTTGAATCACTAAAACAGAAAATGTAACCAGTGTCTGGTGAACTTTAGTGGAAATATATCCCAGCAGATTTTTTTGAAAAACTGAAACCAAGTTTCTCAAAAAGAACGGAAGCTGTAATGAAGACAAGAGTGGACATATTAAATACTGAAAAAATGATATTATATTTAGTTTTTAGAGGCTTCTGTGCAATTTTCTGTTAAATGTTTGTTTTCTGCTTTTTTCCTGATGATGAGAAAACAATAACCTGTACTTAATGTCTGTTTTGCCTGGAAATTAAATAATTAATGTGTGGTTTCTGACTTTTTGCACAATTCTGTACTACCTGGACATATTAACCGATATCATGTTTGTCCACGCCACTCTGCTACTTAATAAGTAAACTAGCTTCAGTGAAGAAAAAATTTGATTTGCAAAACGATGATGCTACCTCCACACTACTGGCAAATGTAGTTAGAATCATAGCTTAGCTACATTTATTTACACTAGTGTCAACATTCTCCAGGCCCAATGACTACACTCTGCACCTCTGATTTTGAAGATAATTATATGATCACCCTTCACCACTGTTTCACACCCACCCAGAGTTTCAGATCACTCACTAATTAATCCCAGAGCATATTTATTCTTGTCAGTTCATGTGTTTAATTTCTGTATAATGTCCAGATGAGATTTATCTTCTGTGAGACAGATAAAAAACTGATTTGCATCAAAGCTGCTTTTCCCATGTTTAATGCTACAAATCCAAGTAATTCGGGTGCAGAAACTTTATTCTATGCTGGTTATGGATTTATACAAACTAAAAAAAAGAAAAACTGGTTCTTTTTATACGAGGCTTATGGTGCAAGAGGTGACAGGAGCTGCTGTATGAAGCTTTTTTGACGTCTGAGATTAATTTCACTAGTGAAATACTAGTGAATACATTTGGAAAGAGCCAAGATAGCATGTGCAGCTTAAAGAAACAGAAACATTTACATTTGGCTCATCCAAGTCTCCAGGGCATCTCAAACCACCTCCTGAAGAGCGTGAGTGATCGAATAACAATCAAATGTAAATGAGCAGATAGATTCCTATAAAACCATGAGACACGACCACATGCATGCGAGCCACGGTTCCCTGCAATAAAACCAAAGCCAGAAACTACACTCATTTCCTCCATATAGCAACCTCAATTTTTTTCTCTCTCTAATAATACATGCTCTGAGACCTGAATCTCATACACACACATCGCCCATACCCGATCACATATGTAGACACTACTTCCTCTGCCGCCCATCAACAGTTTCAGTTCCCACCACAGCCCTTCTAATCAATCTTGATCAAAGCTATAATTCTTTATATTCTGCCTAGCCTGACACTACCACTGACTCCACCCGCCGCTCTCCGCTCACCGCTCTCATATCATATCTCACAGAACTCATATTGTAAATACGGTAAATCCTGCAGTATTTAGTGCACAATTTCTATTTATTTGCTGAGTTTACCACTGTGGGAAAAAATTAAACACAAAATATAAAATGTGCCCTAATTTTTGCACTGGCCACATTTTATGTTTTATTTGTTTGCTAATATGTTAAATTTACACATAAATAAACAGCAATTGTAAATTAAAATCTGTACCGGGTGTGTTAACTGATTTTCAAAGTTTCCAAACTTTCGCATACAACTGTACAAATATCTGATCTAATTGGTTCAATTGGCACAATTACAAATAACAGTTAAGACTGCATCATTTTGCTGAGCATTGGTGCTTTAGCACATACGAAAACATAAAATGGATACATTACATAACTTATATAAGATAACGTTTGACCTGCAGCCTGTTTGGTCAGATTTAGAAGAAGAGTGAGACAGCAGGACTACATTAAATCCCGAACCTGCTGTTGTGATGCTCTAGGGTACACGCCTTTGATGTTATTAACAGTAACACATTCCTTCTCATGTTCTATTGCTTAAATAACATCACAAAATTTGAAGACATTCTTGGCTGATACATGATATGGGCAAATAATAACAGAAAAAATGCAGCATTTTTGTTTTTTGCAAAAACAAACTGAACACTCGCACAATTGGTAAACTGGTAAAGTAGTAAATTCTAGAACAGTGGTTCTCAAATTGGTCCTTGGGGACCCCCAGATGGTCAAAATTGTTGCTTTATCCCTATGTGTTGCAAATGATCTGGACCTCTGAGGACCTATTTGAGAACCGCTATCATAGAAGTGCTGACCATACCCATGATATACCCATAAAAGCGTGCTGTGATGTAATTTATCACAATAACACTCTCACATAACATCATATTGCCCAACTCTACTATATACAGTGAATGTACAATGGTGAAATTAAAAAGTAATAAATATGTGTAGTATTTTGGGCTATGGTTTCTGCAAAATTTAAAAAAATTAAGGAACTGGAACCTCTTTTTGGCCATGACCTATTATTTATCACTTATAAAGTGCTTTTAAAGAGTGATATTCCTAGATGCATTTCACTACAGTAGTTAGATACATTAACTACTCCACTGAAACTAAAACAACAGTTTTAGTAAACAATAACAATAAAAAGTTACTTTATGGGTGAGGTTGCCATGCAGTTGAGCCAGACGGCTTCTCTTTAAGACCTCTGTAGTCAGTAAATCTGCTTACTCTATAGAATATAAAATTACATATGAAGAGCGAATAATAGCTTTCATCAATACTCTGTTCTAAGAAACAGCACGGGGCTTTGGTTACTGATGGGATAATGTAGTTGAGAGGTGGAGGGTATTTGTAAAGAGTAGAAAAAACTCGCAATCAATAACACTTCAGTCCCAAAGTCTCATGGAAGATTCATTACTTCAGTCTGGTCTGGAAGTGTACCCCTCTAATGCCGTGTTGGCTATGCAGCCTGACGCCACTGTATTCCCTACGTTCATTACATTATTCATGGATGCAGCGAGTTCAATACAATCCTATGGATCTGGCCGATCCCATGACTCCCAATCCTAAATGAAAATAGAGAAGCAATTGTAAGAAATTAGCTCTTGACGTCACTGACTATCCAGGCTACAGTAAAGTGATGAGACTGTAAGACTGGATCTGTTTCAGTGCTAACTCTAAAATTAAGGTCAACACTGACACAAATGAACGTGGATGAATGTACTGTGTTAGTATAGTAATGATGTTAGGTTACACACTGGCCAGCTGGGCCTGGCAGCTCAAGAGCAGTTTGCAGGGTTCACACCAGGCTGTCTTAGCAAGGCTTACAACACCTCTCACAGATTGGATTTAAAAGCAGATAAGAGGGTGGAGATCAGTGGAGAATATCACAGTACTTTTCCTGGTTTGTAATGTCGCTGAAAAAGAGGATATGAAAAAATCTGCTTAGTTTCTACGACCTCTGCACAATCACAAAGCTGAAGTGTTTTTGTAGAAGTGAATGATGGCAGAAAAGGAGGATTTGAGCCAAACGTTCTAAAGGACTGCAGAGCAGGAAAACAATTATAACCATTTGAAAAAAATAAATGTGGTCTGTGCAAAAGTTATGGCACCCTTTATATTTTATGTTTTATTTTTTTCCAAATAAGTTAAACTCAAGGAAATAAACTGAAATCGTGCACTAAAAGTTGCATAAAATTTGCCATATTTAAGTATGTTCTCTGTAGAGGATGTGTTAATTTATTTTCACTTAGAAAATCAAAGTAATATCCTAACTTTTGTTTAAACTGTATTTGTATTACTTTTATGCATATGAAAGAAAGAAAAAACATTTTACATAGGGAGAATCTGATTCAGTCAAACAGTGATTAACCTCTTAAAAAATGCCAGGCCTTTTACATCCTTTATGTTTTTTATTTAGTAACTACATAGAAAGCAATAGCGATGCATCGCCAATACATCATCCATTATCAGTTTGAAATACTGGTCAAATCGAATCATTTATCTGATCCCGATATTTCTGCTGGCGCTGATATGATTCCGATATCATCATGCATCCTTAAAATAAGTCAAACTATCAATTAAAGGAGTGGAATGAAAGTCTTCATCAGAGGCCATTTAAGAGTTTAAGTAAAATTTTGTTTAGAGGGCTAGGCCTATATTAATGGAGGGCTGCATCATTTGGACAAAATACTTGTATTGCTATTTATATGACTACGTATTGCAACTCCGATACATTTTGCAATAAATTAAATCTGCCTTGGTAAATCAGTAATGTGACAAATACTTGCCTGCATTACTCATCCAACTTAATTCAGTTTTGTTAGATTATCTGAATATCTTGATTCATCAAAACACCGACAATACTCATCTGAAACTGTAATTGGTCAAGATGCTAATATCACACAGTGAGAAACATGATTGGTTGCATGTTGCAGCCTTCTGTTATTTAAATACAAATATTTAAATACAGCAAATGAACATAAGTGAAAATGATTAACAAACAATACATTGTGTAACCCTATATTAACGGCCAGCAGCAGAGGAGAATCATAACAAACACTTGGGCCTGTTAAGGCTTGTTAATACTGGCTACATAGAAAGGAATGAAGAACTATCTTCTTAATATCGTAAGTGATACCCATGAACTCTATCCAGCGGTTGACAGTTCTTGACTGAAAGTGGAAATGCTTCAGTGAATGCCACTCATGGCTCTTGCCATCATGGAAAATATGCCTCTTTTCTTTATTCTCTTGCACACAATGCTTGTTATTTTTTCAGTCACACTATATGTCATTGAACTCTAACTAACTAGCTAACTGAGAACAAACTGGCAAAAATACATTTTTAATGTTTAACCTTTCACATCATAACCACAGAAACAAATTGACAATATTCATTTTACATATATTGCTATAGTTACAAATGCTAAGTCTATGCAGCTATTTAAATTTTAAGCTGAAATGCATTCAGTAGACGTAGCTTAAAAACCTGAGAATGTACAAACTGTCACTCTAAATCTTTTGTCAAGCATGAGCCTAGAACCAAAGCTCTCTCTGTCCTAATGAGAACAAAAAGCATTTCCCTCCTCTTAAACAGCAGAAATTCGATTAGGCTGTGTGATCAGTTAAGAGCACTGGTTTCCTTTCCGATAAAGATGACCTCATTATTAAACTCTTCAAGTTTTAAGCTCTTTGATAACTGTTACTGTTTGTATAGGTACTGCTATAACATAATGATTAGGAGATGTCTGTTTAAATTTGGCAAAAATAGCTGTACACCTGGACTAAAATGTCATTCTTCTGTATCACCTACTAGAAAACATTCTGTGAGGACGTGTCTCAAGTGATTCATAGGGACCGAATCATTACACTTCTGCAGGGCAAATAAAAAATAGCAACGCAAGCAGCCAAATCACTTTCACTCTGCACACTTTCTCAGTGACAAACGAAAAAAATGATATGCAACAGGAAAAAACACAGAGTGGCTGTTAAAAACATGGTGCCTCACCCTCACTCACACAAAAATGTTTTTTTTTTCCCTCATTCTTGTATGTTTTATTTACTGCCCTGGTGATTCAATGACATAGTTTTTGGATTTTGAATCAATTATATTTAATTATGATAAAATTAAATAAGAATGCACTAATATTTTAGCCAAAATAAAACTGTTAGGCTATTTTTAAATGTAAAAAAGAGTGCGTTGTGTTGCTTTCCCTATGTACATTCTGCTATGGTGTTCAAGGGTTCTTTAGTAAAGACAATGGTTCTATATAGATCCATGAACACAAGGAGCAAATGAACATCAACAAACCATTTGCATGTTTAAAGGGTTTTATGCATGGTGAAATGGTTCTTCTGATTGATGGAGAACGTGTTGCATATGGTTCTATATACAACCCTTTTGAAAATGGTTCTATACAGCATCAAAAAAGAGTTCTGTTATTGTTACGATGTCAAGCTTGTAACAATAGAAGAACCCTTTTTGGTGCTATATAGAACCCGTTTCAAAAAGGCTCAACATGGAACCATACACAACACATTCTCCATACAAAAAACCCTTTAAGCATGCAAATGGTTCTTTGAGTGTTCAAGATTCTATAAAGAACCCTTGAAGAACCATCTTATTTAATACTGGTGTACTATGTGTATTTTAAAACAATTATTCTGAATCACACAAAAAGGCACCAGTGACATGCTGTCTTTTGGTATGAACTAAATCAGGATGAAAGTTAAGAATTCATGATGCACTAAATCAATTAAAACCATAATCAAATTGGACCACTTTGAGGTCAGGGATTAATGCGATAAAAATACTTAACTGACAACAATAAATCTCACCTTGCCTTGTTATTTAATTCCCTTCTAAAATGCCAAATGTGAGATATGCTCCCCCTCCCATAAAAAGGGGAAGATTGATTCTAGTCCTGTGGTGCAATGTCTTAATCCTGACCCAAGATACACCCGCCTGTTCCTGGCACTGATGCATAAATGACCCTTTAAGGCAGAGGAGACCACAGAGCATTAGTCTGTGTCATGATGTTGGCTCATAATCAAATGGAGACTACAGCCTGCAATATGCATGACTCAGTGCTCGAGCAAGTCACCAGAGAACTGCCAGCTCGCATTCCACGAAAGTGGAAGTGCAATAGATATGTTGCAAAGGGATTAGCACTGTGGATAACGATACTGCAGTACAGATCATGTTTTTATATACATTTTGTTACTTCTCACAATGCCAGCAGTATTATTAGCCACATCACTACAGAATGGTTGACGTTCAGCTTTCAAGCCAACTCGTACTGCAATAAAGAAACAACAAATGCTTGAAATAGTATATTAATCCAAGGCATCCAAGGCATAATCCTGGCCTAGTTTTGGTTTAGTTTGATGGCTAAAACTGTGGAAGCTCCAAACTGATGAGCAACTGCACATCATTACTGTTACTGTAAAAAAAGAAAAGTGACAATATTTGTTGCTCTGGCAACTCGGAATGAAGAATGTAGTAAAAAAAATGCACCAAAACTCAAAGGGAAGTGCTAAAACCTAAGTACCCTGGACTAACTGGTGCCTTCCAATGATACTGATTAAACTGGAATGCTTGTTTTATTAATTCTAACAAAATCTTACTATCCTGACAAAGTTTTGTGGAAAACCCCCTCTGTCTGCCGCTCATTGATGAAGCTGCCCCATATCATTACTAAAATAACTTGTTAAATTTTATCTATAGCTTCACCAAGCAGCCTCAGTGACTCTGATCCCTGTGTGACCACACATTAGAGGACAATAGCATGGGAACAGAGTGACATCATGACCGGATCAGCCCAGAGCCCAGGCTCCACCTGGGAATCTCCTAATTGGAGAAAGATGTCAGGCTAAAAGGACCAGAGGGACAGGGCGGACATACAAAAGCGCGTCTGAATGACAGGACGAAGGGAAATGGTTCAAACACCAGGAAGCTGAGTTGAGGCCAGACCAGGAGTATTAAAAGCAGCAATGCCCGTTAGTTCTGTGGGTCAGTACTGCACATTAAGCATCACCTTGTGTTGTGCAGGAAGAGATTCTGGGGCCAAACATGTATTACCTTCACAATGCAATCAGCCAGAATGGAATCAAAACAAAGCTGACATGCTTTTATGAAAAGCAGCTGATCTCAAGGATTTTCAGCAACTCAGGGCATCATCCAAACATTCACAAACTCGCCGCTGGTCATCAGGATCCATGGAGATTTCCTTTCACTCCTTTATTTGTACTGGCAGTGACATAAAAGTTATAAATGAAGAGAGGAAGGGTTCCATGCATTGGGGTGTGGAAGATTAATTTCTGGGTAAACATGGGAGAGCTGGACAAGCTGTTATACCAATCAAGCATTTTGAAAAGTAATGGAAGGAACAGCAACAACAAAAAAGAATTCATTTTCATGTGCACACATAACCAACTGATTTATCTCATTTTTTGTTATGATTTCATCACTTATTTCAAATACACATAAGCATTAATAAATGATGAACTGGCAGTGAATATTTGTTTGAGCATTAGCAAAGTGGTAGTACACTAAGTACAGGCTTATGTCCCTATGGGTTTATACTGTGGTGAATTCAATAAACCACAGGTCAACAACTCCATATTTCAGTATGAGTGGTTTAAGAATGTGTTTGGTGTTGCCATGGAGTCTGATATTTGCCAAAGAACACTCAGTTTGAAGCAGCAATTGTTGAGGGATCAGAAAGGCCTCCTCTTCATTGTATATGACTCCTTTAAAACCTCAGAGTGTGCCCATATTGTTGAATCAGCTATATCCACTTTAGGATTCATACTATGACATAGAGACATTATATTGACCAAGCATAATCCCAGCCTGGTTTGGATTCAATTCGCTGGGTGAAACTGTGGAAGCACCAACTGCACAGCACATCAGCACTGTATTTGGATGACAATTTTTGTTGCTCTGGGGACTCAGAATGAAGAACATAGTGACAAATGCACCAAAAGTAAATATGTATGGTTAAAACCTGACTACCCCTGAACTAACTAGTGCCCACCAGTGATACTGATTCAGAAACTGATACAAATTTGGAATGCTTGGTTCAGTGATTCCAGTCCAGTCTGACTGTGTTGAATCTGCTTTGTCAAAAACTCCCTCTGATTGCAGTTACATATATAAATAAAGACATTATATTAGCCAGATGAAGCAATATACTACACATAGTGTTAAACGGTGACATACGGTAAATAATCGTAGGCAAAATTTGGAAGGTTTCCAGTTAAGTGACATGCTTTGTTCATTTTCTAAGTGAAAATAAGTTAACACATCCTCTACAGAGAATAAACTTAAACATGACACTTTTTTCTGTACATTTTAGTGCACAATTTCTATTTATTTGGTGCATTTCACATACTGAAAAAACATGAAATATAATAATAATAATAATAATGTGCCAACACTTTTGCACAGCCTACATTGTATGTTTATTTTTTCAAATAGTTAAATTCAGCATATAAAAAATCATTGTATATTAAAAAGTGTGTGTTGTCTGTAGAGGATGTAAAGAATCACTTAGTTTCACATAGGAAATCATTTGACCATGGCACCCAAACTTTCCACATGACTGTATAAGCATTCTGACAACTCATCTCTCAGATGGCAGCTCAAACCTCTGCTTAGATTTGTGTCTGCTCATGTAAAGCTCTCAGAGCGGAACAGTATTTGCTGATGGAGTGAGTGAATCTAAGATGTACATGGAGATGACCTGCTCAGATACACAAGAGAGTGCAGATTAACATCAGCAATGCCCACAATACAGCAAGCTAACAGCATTGTTCTCTGTCGATCAAGTGCTGGCTACTGAGAGGAGAAACATGATGATAAGATCGCAAGCTCAAGTAGCTCCTCCAGTAAGCATCAGCTGAAGCTCTTCAAATCTAACCAATAAGTGCCAAGTAATAAACTGAGCTAAGAGATGGAAAAGCTAGTACTGTCCATAAAGAAGAACACAGGTTTGGTTCCTGACTTCTCACTGCACTCCCGTCATTGTGTGAATTTGTTAAATTCCGCCAGCAACACACCTGATTTAATTTAATGAAGGATTGATTAGCTGAAGCAAGTATTGGATGGTAACTGCAAATACATTGAGGGTGACCCTCTGCCGAGTATGTAGGGCTATGGTGTTGTACACTGCTCTCAAAAATAGGGTTCTTTGGAGCATTGCCATAGAAGAATCACTATCGGTTCCCTAAAGAATGTGTCATGGATGGTTTTATGTATATGTGTGTGTGTGTGTATGTATACCACATCTTCTGGATCTACCATGTCATTGGACAGCTCAACACGCTTGGAAGACAACAGCAATTTTGTGTCAGCCAACAGACTCCAGCACTGGCTAGCATTGGGGTAGTGATCCAACCTACCCGTAGAGGCTGAGTGTAATTATGCTCTCTTGGACTCCTAGGCATGGATGTCTGTGACATCTCTGGGGATCAGACTTGCAATCTCTCAACAAGAGGGCCAAAGCTTACACGACTGTGCTTCTTGGGAACCATAATAATCAAATTTAGCCATGTATCAGTGAATAATAAATTGGCCACTGATATATCATGCAGAGAGACATTGGGGCAGACAGACAGGCTGATGTGGCTGGCATGGAGACAGCCATTCAGCTCTGAGCCTGGGAACGTGGAGTTCTTGAGAGAAGCTCATATGAAGACTTAATGAAGAGCCAAATTATTACTGATCCAAGTCTCCATCTGCTTAACGGATGGTGCACTTCAGACAGGACATGCATTAGCAAATAAAACATGCACACAAATGCACCTGACCAAACTATCAACATCCTTATGTAACATACAATCCTCATTGCAGTCAATGCTGAGACTCATTACACACAAATCTTAACGACACTCCTCTGACAGTTTGGTCGGGCACTAATTTGAGGGTGAAAGATGGAACATTTCTCATAGCCCGACATCAAGAACACACAAGATATCACAAAAAGCAGGTCAACAGTCTACTCAACCTCAAATTTCATGGGGACCTTTTATTGCATGGTTTCAATTGTGTGACCACATTTCACATTGTATTTGTATTTTGCCATCTACATATATATGTACCATACACTTGGAATATCTGTGGCTGCAAGAGAGGTATGCTTTCCTAAGTACCCTCTGCTCTTGGATGACTAGCCATAAATCCAAATGGTGTATCTGGAAAATAAATACAACAGGTAACAAAGCCTTTGGGTTATGGAAGAAAAGTACACCATGCACTGAATCATTACTTGAGGCCACAGTACTATAACAAGTTATTCATTACAATAAAAAAAAACTTTCCATGACTTTCAAGCCCATAGTTTACAATTCACAGAAAAATGTCATAAATAATTGCTATATATTACAACAGTCAGTACATCTAAAAGGTCATTACATATAATAAAACATTCAGATAAAAAGGGAACATCAGCAAAACTTAAAACTGCAATGATGCACCACGAGATAAAAAAGATTAGAACACTTGCTCAAATTCTGCTGTTAATTCGACAAGTAGATAACGCCTGTCATGCCTTTATGTGTTTATTTTGCTCTTTTATCATAGAACAAGGGGACAGTTTGAAAGAAGCAGGGCAAATATTCCTTTGTCGTCACATACAAATGTCCTTATTGTGTGCGCTGGAGCAAGCAGAACCAGCTGACACAAGGACAGACACACCTCTGGATAGGATTTACCACCTCTATATCCTGCATGGCTTCATCATAAAACAACTTCACAGAGCTATGTCCACAGTACTGGAACAGTTCCACAACAGCTTCTAATCAGCCTTCATCCTATAACACCCAGCCCTAACTGTAAAAACACATGAGCGAAGACTCTTCCTCACCTGTGGCAATGATGCAGATGTGGAAATGACTTCACTGAATGTTAGTAACATGAGAGAGCAGCTCTGAGGGTTTGTCTGCTGGCCAAATGGCTCATGCTTTAGCAGTGAAAGTTTAGTGTCACGTCACTGCACACTGGACAGTTTATTGGGAACATCTATCTTATATCTACACTCATTGGCCATTTTTTAAAGCAAACGTTCATCATATAAGCGCACTTTATAGGTCTACAATTATAGACTGCAGTCCATCTGTGGCTGCATGTTTTATTAGCCTCCTTGTACTCCATCTACCAGTGAAAAATGGCAAACATAAGACCACGACTGATCAGATATTATTTGGGAGGACTTTTCTCAGCTCAGCAGAGACACTGACACGGTAGTGCGTCTTGGATCATGGTCTCATGAGACCCCTGGGCACAAGAGTCTTGGAGCACTGCCCCAAACTCCAACAATAAAGCATATTAAGAATTCTGAAAAGTAAGACTTGAAAATAAGATCTAGGTATTTCATAATTTTGTTTATGTCTATGTTGAGCAACAATGGAAATCTGTTTATTTCTTGTTTTGAAAATTAACAAAATCATTGAGCAACATCCTGCTGTGTCTGTCTTGTAACGTTTTGTCTGCTTTGAGCTTTTTGTACCTTTTTTTTTTACCCAATTTTCTCCCCAATTTAGTTGTCTCCAATTCCACCCGCTAGTTAGGACTCCCCCAATCACACAATATTATCAATGCTAGGAGGGTGAAGGCTGAGAATGGTCCACTAATCAAACAATATCTAGTCAGCAGTGGTCTCTTTCCACTAATGAATGAGGCAGAAGGGTAGATGGGCTACAGTCAGTAATTGTATACCTACAACATGCACCTTTACTGTACTGTAGGTTCCTCACAGCAACAGTACATATACTCATACTCCCTACTTCATTCACAACTATGCATCTTCATCTTCCAGCATGCAGTCCATTATTGTCATTTTGTGACCACAAAAGTAAATGTTTTCCAGATTAAAATCAGAAGATATATTAAGACATGGGCAGAGGATATGACTCAAATTCAAGCTCACTGAAAAGTGCCATAGACATCTATAAATACAATGGTTAAATAGTTGTTCTCATATAAATCTGGGAAAGGCCAGGACAGAAACAGTTTTTCATGGTGGTCCCAAGCCTGCTTATTTTGTGATTATGGCTGGAAATGTTCTTCATTAGTGTACACATTTTTGAGTTTCAATATAATTATATATATCCACTTTCACTTTTCTAAAAAGCCATATGTGCTTTGTCTCCCAACCTTAAGATAATCTATTTATTTACTAACAATCAGTGCTTAGCATTGGAATGGAAAGACTGACTACCAGTCACCCAAAACAATCATTGCTATAATCTACCAATCAATCAATCAATAAAAAAAAATCTGTTATTCTGGAAAATGGTTAAATGACCACAGGACTCTTGTTAAGCAATTGTTAAACTTACAGACCAGCTATATATAATATATATATATATATATATATATATATATATATATAGTGTGTGTGTGTATATATATATATATATATATATATATATATATATATACAGGAAAAAAAACAACAACCATTATTAACATTATTACACAGAGCATTATAGCACCATTGTGGGTTCTGTGGTTAGCAAGGAAGTCTTGGTGAATCATGAGCTCTGAAATTCCCTCTGGATTCAGTCAATTTTACCACTGATTTAAAGAGACCCAGTCTGATTGGTTGGACAAAGGAAAAAGGCAGTAAATGATGCTCTGTCATGTCTCTGCTTTTATTGAGTTAACTGGTTCAATTTAAGGTATGTTCTGAGGCCAAAGGTCAACAGTCCACTAATCTAAGACCCAACAGTCCATTAATCAAGACCATGGTTGACATTATATCATTTAATGGCATTTTTTGGTATCATAGTAAGGATTGTAACATGTAAATCTCCTTTAAAATAAGTTTTGTATAGAAACTAACCACAGTTTTCTACACTCTAAAAATAAATGTTGGGTCAGCTGACTTAACTCCTTAAATGGCCAGAGCCCAATGGTGAGCTCAAAGTTTTCTATAACCTAAGAATAGCTCAACCAGTTTGCACTAAAGTCCCTGTAGTTACTGGATAGTAAGCCTTAGTATGCAATAACCCTGGGATTTTAAGGGGATAACAGCTTTTTTGAGTTAACTCAACTTGAGGGATAAGGATTTCACCATTGCCCTCAAGTTGAGTTAACTCAAAAAAGCTGTGAAGTAAACTGCCTTATAATTTTACAGTCATAGACAAAAGTTTGAACACCTCTTGCCAAAAAAGGTTTTATTGATTTTCTAAGTGAAAATAAGTTAACACACCCTCTACAGAGAACACACTTAAATATGACTTTTTTCCTGCAAAATAAAACATACTATTATTTCAAATGTGCCTTAACTTTTGCACAGGACACATTTTATGTTTTATTTTTTCCAATTTGTTAAAGTCAGCAAATAAAGAGTAATTAGTGGTAGAGTAGTTAAAATGTGCAGAAGTGTGTCCTCTGTAGAGGATGTGTTCACCTAATTTCACTTAGAAAACCAACAAAACGTGTAGTTTGACCAGTGGGGCCCAATTATTTTGTTTGTTTGTTTTTTTTACAGTGTAATTAGCTATAATGTTAACTATATCCATGATAGCTACATAACCACAGACCAGAACGTTTACTGTAACCAAACCAATGCAATTCACTGCTTTGTTATAACTGAAGGTGAATAATACAGCTATGCAATATATTGTTTGTTAATCATCATTACAGTTTTGGCTTTTCTGATACTGATACGAAGGCTACAATATGCAAATGAGGAATTTTATGAATCACAAAGTACTTATTACTTGATGTGTGTGAGTGTGTAATCTCAACCATTTCCAAAGTACTCCTTGAAGAAATCCAGTGTTTATAGCTACCATCCAATATGTGCTTCAGCTAACCAGTCCTTTGTTACATTAAATCAGGTGTGCTGCTGACGAAATTTAACAGAAGTCAGCACAGAGAAGTCAGGTAGCAAGCCTGAGATATACTTACTGTATTTTTCTATTCAACATGTTAATAACCAAAGTCTTCTTAAGTCTTGCTGAATTTGTTTATTTGAATTTATTCTAATGTTGTATGGTGTTTTCCAGGCATTTACTGCCCTGTCAAGTAGGTTTAAACAGTTTTCTTGGATGTTTAAGCCTTTTGCACGGAACACTATATATTTGGGGTGAAGTCTGATCATGGGAAAAGAAATAATCTTTTGTATAAACCACTGTACTCTGAGCTGATTTTAGATCAAATCCTTGGTGCTTGGCACTACACTCAAGGGTAACTCCCATAAGCTCTAACAGATTCCAAATAAAATAGTTCATTGCAGTGGAATTGTAGTTTGACACACAGTTGGCCAAAAGATACAAAACACAAACAGCATGTACATTGGGCCCCAAGAGAGATCAAGCTCTTTAAATCATTGGTCATATTTTCTATTGGCTATGGCCTCTGAAATAATTGAAAACACTCATACTTTGCAGCCTGAGGGCATTTAGAAAGTGCCGTGGTTGCTGAACCACGAACAGAGAAAACGTAAAGTGATATTCACCTGTCCAGTCCTTAATAAGGACATGCATCATTGTTTCACTGAATGACCATTGATTACGTTAGGCCAGAGCTATACCAAATGAAGTTAAATTCCAGTTGTTTACATCAGCCAATGTGTTTTATCATGTCACATTAGTCTATGCTATGAATACTCCAGGGGTTAACTGAATGTCTGTATACTATTCAGATGTTCTCCAGTACTTGCTGGTCTGTCCAAGGGGCTTAAGCAACAAACAGCGTGGGCTTACTAACTCATTCATCACATACATTAATCTCACATGTGAGTTTTGTGAGTAACACAAATGACTGGTTGTGTGCATATCCGGAGAAACCACATCCAACTGTGTCATCATAGCTGTTCCGAACAGCACCTCATTTTTCAGCACACTCTCCCTGCAAAGAACTACAGCACGAATGTTCAAGTCACAAACAGAGGAAGACTTCCGGTGGAGCATGGAGATTGTTTTTTTCAGGATGCTTTGATGTCATGAAAATCGCCGTCAGACCAAAATCCCATGTGTTTTGTGGGTGTTTTGTGTATTTCTTTTCTCTATAAGCCAGCTGGGCCAGTGCCATTATCAAGCAATTCTTTTTACACAGAGGTTTCAGGTTTAAAGGAATAGTCCAACATTGTTCTTCAAAAACAACTTTTTTCTCAAACTGTTTTTGTGTGTAACATTTATGCTTCTGCTATGTAGTGCAAAAAAGATGACCTCGCTTAGACTTCCATAGAAACTATGACAGCAAAATTGCTTTTAGAAACCCAAATATGCTTCTAATGCAGCAATACAATATTCTCTAGCAGTTCTTCTGCTATTATTTTCATCTGATGGTAAAGCCTGACAAGAGAATGCATGTAATCTTATATGTGGCGACTGTGTTGCTGCTCTGTGCTTGTATGGAGAATGTGAGTAGTGAATGGTTTCTACATGACATTACTTTCATCTCTCTTAAGAGTAGAGACAAAGGTAACTGAAGCCAGTATGGACAGAATACTTGCTATTGAGCCTGTAGGTAAATAATGAATTTCAGCAAACACCTTAAAATATCTATTCAATCTGACTAACCTAACCCAACATTCTATTAACCTACAAGCTAGTACAGAAGAATACCACAATACTACTCTTTATTAATGCTAAAAAGATCAGATGAGTCATCACAGTATTCTCCAAAAGTGGGCGAGTGCATGTGCAACATGCACCAGGAGAGCAGTACAGGCCTGAATCCTTGACCCCTACAGTGAGAGAGTCCAGTGGCTCTTTTGAACTGTGGAAGACATTTTTCTGGCAAGGTTTGGGTCCCCTCAGAGGGAAGGGTGACTGTGAATCAAATGTTATTGTGACTGATAACCTTTATCCTATGATGAAACATTTTTATCTTGATGGGAGTGGTCTCTTCTAGAATGAGAATGCCGCCATTAACAAGGTATCAGGAGTCACCGAATGGTCTGGTGAGTATCATATGATATATATGCTAAGCCCTTCACAGTGACCAGATCTCAACTCAGTTGAACACTTTTAGAAGATTTTGAACTGATGTGCTAGACAGCACTCTCCACCGCCACCATCAAAACACCAACCGAGGGAATATCTTTTAGAAGAACCATGTTCCATCCATCCCTCCAGTACAGTTTCAGAGACTTGTAGAATACATGATCTATGCGAAGGTGAACTGAAGCTTTTCTGGCTGTTTGTGGTGGCCCAAAACCTTTCTATGACACTGTCAAATAGCACATCCCAATCTGACATGGTTTAATTAGGAGCCAGTGCCCAACATGTTTATTGTTTTTTTTTTGTTGTTGTTTTTTTTTGTTGTTTTTTTTTAGTCTTTTTCAGCGATACACTCTTAATAATTCACTTATCTGTTGAGCCATCAATACAGCAGGCTTTATATAGGTTTTATATAACCCTATCTAATTATATGCACCATTTGTATGTGTATTGATTTGTCTAACCGTCCACCACTTCTAAAACAAACCAACTGGTCAGGAAAGGTTGCTGAAATAAAGAATTCAGCATAATCACAGTCATCTCTTTACTCCAGGTCAGCCTTAAAGGGCTGTGAACCCAGATTTCCACAAACATGTAATGCATTCATTCACTTCATTATTGATCTTGAACCTTGAACAGGGTCTTAAAAAGGACAATGGTTAATAAGATCAGTCCATAAAAGGATTGCTGATCAATTTCCCTGAGCAAGAGAGCTATTGAAAAGAGCACTTTCTCAGTTGATGTAAGGAAGCTGCACAACGGTGAAAGATATAATTGCTGCTGTGATTAAATCCATAAAACATTTTGAGGTATTAACTCAAATAGACATCCCTGCTAGATCCATCTAAGTTCACTGAATGCTTAATTTTTTGTTGTGCAGCATTTGTAACTTTTTCATACCTTTAACTGGAAAATCCAGTTCTATTTATGCAACATGTAGTGTAGGTGAGATTTCTTGGCGGGCTAGTAGTGCAGTGATGTTTTTTATTCCTCATTCAGTTTGTGGTAAATTTGCATACAATCTTCCTTATTATATTTACTTCAGTTAGAGTTATAGCTGGCTGGATATTGTTAAAGGCCATTTAGATTATACAGTTATTTCTGTACCGTTAATGCCTGATAAATAAGTTAATAATTACAAATCATGGACAACTATGAAGAGGAAGAGTGTAATGTGCAGGGTTCTGCTTTTTCTCCATTCTTATTTTCCACTGCTTTTTTCTTCGACCTATTAGTAATAAATAATCTGAAATGCTAAGGCACTTTAAAAAAATACTGCACTTGTGTAAACAGACACTCAACATGGAAACCCTATTTGAGAACTTTCCCTTGAAACACCAACAAACCACCCCCACAGACACTCAGACAAAAAAAGACTTCTTAAAAAAACATTTTATGATGTTGTGTTTCCCAAACAAGAGTAAATCAAAACATTATTTTAATACATGTTTAAAAACAAAACTTGTATATAGGCAAGACTTGTTTAGTTGTATAAACTGAGAATGAAAGGATTAACCATAATACTATTAAATGTGCCTCCAAAAGCTCAGATCACTCTAAATGGTCTTGTAAAATTAAGGCCTTGATAGCTTAAATGTGTTAGTTTTGGCATTTTTAAAGCCTTTTATAGCTGTTAAAGTACAAAGGCAGGTTAACAGGCCCTCATCAGCACATCCATCATCATGTTTGTAGCTCTGTTCAGAAAACTGCAGCTACACTGCATTCAAATATTCAACTATTAATGCTTGATCTCTTTGTCAAACAGAATTGATTGATAGTAATTTCTTTTGGTCTCCTGTGCAAACACTTATTATCTTACTGGCGCAGGGTACACAGCCATGTCTTTCAAGCACACATTTTGAAAAGCTATTTGTAAATAACTGTAACAAAAAAAGAAAAAACTGACCAACTGATCTGAACAGATAGTGACCCATATTTTCTGTCTGTTGTGTTTTATTATTTTGTTATAGAAACTGCAAATGTCTTACTATCTTACACATCTGCTCTCTATACATTTATTACTTTCTCTTTTAGAATCGATTTGTTTTATTGAATTGTACAGGTTGGTCAACATTCTGTTGTTTTAAATGTGCCCTAAGTACATTATTTAAAACCATTTATCTTGGCAATAAGTGTGCTTGTGCTTGTAAAAACACAATTTCGCATTAGAACAATGATAGATTTAAAAAAAAACAAAATAGTTAATATCTTGTGAGCTAGTTTGAAGAACTAGATTTCTTCATTTAACATAATGAAGTATTGATTAGCCAAACAAGGTTTTGGATGAAGACTACAATTGATACTGGCCTTCCTTGAGCAGAGGTTCAGAACTGGTTAAGTGAACACATTAACATACATAAAATCCCTACTTATTGTTCTTACGTTATTTGTATTTATTTAATATAACTGTTTGTCTGAACAAATAAATATTTACTGACCAGATGAATAGCTTTTTAAACCAGCCCAGGTGCCTAAAACTTTTGCACAGAACTGTACATATGACTATTTTGCACATAGACATGCTAATTTGCATTCTTTAGTTCTGAAATAAATTTGTATTTCTCAGAGCCCATCTAATCTGTTCATCAATTAGACTCAAAATATTTTTAATACTTAAAATATCAAAAATCAAACTGAATCTTGAACTTCTGAGAACTGAAAATGTATTGTTATGCCTCTTGTTTAGAGTTAATCTGTAATAATGTCCAGTTAGAGTTAATGAAAAATGACATGGAACCTCTATTATTCCTCATGGAAATAACTGGAGAAAGGCTGATTGTGTGTCTCTGTATTCGAAGAAGGCTTGAGTCACAGCCCTCCTTATTACGCATTACATTCGAAACAAGCAGCCCATTAGAATAACTCACGTCATGGAAGAGCAAAGAGAGCACAGTCTGCTCAACTTTGTGATAGCCCCTCCCACAGTCAGGCTGATGAGATGTTTTAATGCCCAATTAGAATGATGACTGTAATGGACTAAGACTGCTAAAGCATGAGAAGAAAAACACAGGAAGCTACAGCAGCTGTAAAAGGGCGGATCCGAGTCCTTTACAAATTTCACCCGTGTCCCAGAACTCAACAGTGCAGAATTACAGTGGTTCAATAAGAGTCAAGGCTAATGTCTGATGTGCGTTTGTTGAGCAAACAGTGACTGTTAACAGCAGGCAAGCTGTAAATTAAGTTCAGATGACAAATGTTCAAGGCTGCAATAAAACACCTGTAGGAGAGAGATCTCAGTGATTTCACTCCCACTATAGCGTGCTGTAACAGCGCAATTGCTGTTTGTGTTCATTTCAGCGGGCAAAAAGATGCATTAAAAGGCTGTAAAAGGTGTTCGTAAAAAAGCACGGCCGTTTCTCAGAATGTATGAGTGCTGATAGTCACTGCTGCCAGTGGCTTCTCACTGCTGCATCTGCTATTTAACCCTCAGAAGTCATAACAAAGGCAAAGTGTAATTGAATATTAATTAGGTTGGCTTAATAAAGCCAACTTACTGTTCTTAGTTTTTTTTTCTTATTGTTATTATTCGGTCAAAAATTGGCAATGCAAATACCATAGCAATGGCCTAGAAGCACATTAGAAACCACCTGGAATACCACTGCAACAGCTTAGCTGCACGTTAGCGACTGCCTGGAATACCATAGCAACAGGCTAGCAACACCTTAGCAACCACCTGGAATACCATAGAAATAGCCTAACAACACCTTTAACAACCACCTAGGATATCAGCATTAGACTGGCAACACCGCCAAGCAACAGTCCAACAACAAGCTGGAAACCTCAAAGCAACACCATAGTAACTACCAAGAATCATACAGAAAAACAATGAAAAAGCAATCAGCAGTGTTCTGCCACTGCTTTAAATTATGAAGCGTTATAAGCTAGCGTTAATAAGATCAGTCCATAAAAGGATTGCTGATCAATTTCCCTGAGCAAGAGAGCTATTGAAAAGAGCACTTTCTCAGTTGATGTAAGGAAGCTGCACAACAGTGAAAGGTGTAAAAAGCTAGCGTAAGCCCTGTCAAGCTAGCGTTGTAAGCTAGCGCTGCCCTGTCAAGTTAGTAATAATTTCTTACTTAGACATCAACTAAACAAGCAGAGCAATTGTATTGAAAGTGCAGATTCTAAACTTTCCATTCATACCACATTTGTGTTTGTAAGTAGAAGAGGAGATATTTTATTATTATTTAAATGTGTTTACACTGCATAAAAAATATTTTACATTTATTGACATTTTTGGCATTGAAACAAACAGATAACAGTTAAAAGTGCAGTCTGATTCTGTCAATACAGAATGTATCTGTATTATACAGATGCTCCAACATGGGTGCTGTGGGCCGATCTCCATATCCAGTATTTTTCATGTTCATATTTAGCAGTGATCATGCCAAAACATAAACACTCATAAAATGTAGAAACTGGGACTAGATCCACCTGGATTATCATTGTAGAGACACATAACATGTATTTCTGTAGGGTTACAAATGCAGTAAAAGGAATAAAATGTAGACATTTTAGCACAGCAGCCCAGCATGACCTAAATGTTCTGTGATTGTCAAATTTAAACACCTCCAAAGGTGATCATTTTTAAGCAGTTATCTGCCAATACATATAAGATTCAAATATCGTAACGTACCTTCCTAGCAACTCAAATGTAGATGTAATTCGTTGCCTAACCCTCTATGTAATTAAATATGTAATTGCATGATTGTATCTGAATAGTACAGCAATTTTTCCCAACTTCTAAAGGTTAAATGATTTTTCACTTCTCATCTGAAAAATAAAAGTCCTTTCTGTTGTATCAAGGTGTTGCCCAAAAAAAGTCTCTTGGACTATGCAAACCATTAAGTCTTAAAACCTTTAAAGAATACTTTTGGTGCTTCTTATGCAAGATCAAATTTTTACGTAACTTTTTTTTGTGTTTTGTCAGAATTTACAGATAAGTATGTGAGAGGGAAAGGGAGTTTCATTAGTTCCTCTTATTATAACAGAACACACACAGCACAACTCAGGCCACATTAGACAGACACACAACAATTATTCATTTCCCCAGTTTCAGTCACAATTTACCTACACAGAAAACTATGACTTGATCGGATTATGTGTATAAATAAGATTGTTGTAATATAATTTTGCCGATTTTAAATTCCAGTCCAGCAGGCTAGAGTTCTTTACAAGACCTGATCCAACTCATCGACTAATTATCAAATACATTATAAGTATCATCAGGTGTGTTGAGGCAGGAATGTCCGAAATTATGCAGTTCGTCCCCAGGTTTTTTAGTACAGTGGGTCGCGATTTAAATCCTCAGCCACCTCCCTCTAACACAACTGGTTTTAGCTCAAAAAGAGCTTAATCATTTCCTTCTAGAGCAGGAAACTGCAAAACTATACAGAGCAGTGTGAGAGTGGAGTATAGCAAGTAAAAACACTGATGAGCATGTACTGAGACATGTTCAACTCATGAACTCATGACTCATTAAATTTTACACGCTATAGGAAGTATGTTAAAGACCATCTAAAAACGTCTAAAAGTTTCCCACCAGTAAAAAGTCAGATGATGAAGTCAGGAACATTAAAGTTTTCAATGCAGCATGAATTGGCTGCAAAAAAATAAATAAATAAATATATATATATATATATATATATATACATATATACACACACACACACACACATATATATATATATATATATATATATATATATATAACTTCGACATAAGCAACATTCCTTAAAATGCACTGCCCAGACTAATGGGCATAACTTGAAAAAACAAAGAAGTGAAAAGTTCAAATTACTTGTATTTAAGTTCAAAGAGATTTGCCTTTTTTGTGTTAAAGTTTGCATTCTATATTCTGGTTTAAAGTGTTTTTGTTTATAAAAACTGCAAAACTGTTTTTTTTTGCTTCTCTGGTTCTGTGGACTAATTCCTCAATATAGTGTGTAGAAATGTTTACTGAGAATGTCTTACTAGCTGAAGTTGTGCTAAATCTGGAAATATAGAACACTTTATAATTTTGTCAAAAAATTGAAAAACATGAAAGTGCAAAACACAAAAAGTTTGCAAAGCTGGAAAGATCTAAAAGCAGGTCTTAAAAGAATAAGAGCAATTCTGTATATGTTGTGTGTGAAATCACAGAATCATCACAGAGCCATGTCTCCAAGAACTGTTTAGGAACTTTTATTTTTAACAGTGTATCTCAGAAATAAGTGACTCATTAAACAATGTAAGCAGTCAGGTAAGAGCCTGAAAGAGGTGAGGCAATGTCTGCACAACTCGTCAGCCTTGCTAGCCTTGCTTGGCTTATTCCCAATTGCTCAGTTGACATGAAAGAGACCACAGTTCTCTCTGAAAAGAATTCAGCTGTGTGTGGATTGATTCCAGTTCATCAATGTGGATACAACAAAGTCTGCAAAATATGTAACTGAAGTATAATATCTAGGCATATTTCAGATAAAAAAAATAAAATAAACTTGCATTTAAAATGCGTTTCATATGTGTTTTCCTTACTGCTTTGATTTAACTGGGCATATCTGAGATCTCATTCATCTTGCCTTGCAAACTCTTTGAACGCTGTATACACAAAATATATCTCAACATCATATTTAGCAATTGGTTAAAGTTAACATGGAGACACAATAACAGATTTCCTTATGATTTACCTTGGGTAATACCCTTAGGACACCCTTGAGTGTATGTTTCATTTAATTCAGTTTTGCATTATTGTCTGCCTATACTGATACATTGAATGCAGGTTTCATAGACATAGATTAAGCTTAGTCTCAGACTAAATTGTAATTCCAATGGCCTTCCACCATTAAAAATTATACTTAGGCTAGGTTTAGGCTTAATCTGGGTCTGTGAAACTGGTCATGAGTGGTGTACATTTCTTCAGAGAACTTTCAGGAGTCTGTCAAGTCACTAATATTGCTATCTTATAGCAATATTACAAATAATATGTAAATATTGAGCAGTATGGACAAAAATGCAAAAAACATTTCTTCAGTATCAATATAATATCTTCAATATCACAGTATGTATCACAGAGTATTTATGTATAGATTTTTAATAAAATCATTTTGGATGTTAAAGAAAATCTGTTATTGTAGTTAACAGTGGCTTATTATTCTGGAATATCCCTTCACTTTTATTAAGAACCATATTTGGCAAGTGAAGTAAATAAAATACTTTTATTACACAAAATAGTGAATCCCAGACTAACTAACAACTAACAACTAACTGTTGTTATCGATGACATCAGTGATAAAAAAATCGTCGGCAATGAATCTTATGGATTAGTTGGCTTGATGACCTTTATGCTCCCCTCTACATCACTTGAATGAAAGTGGGCAAATACAAATACAGACTACAGTACACTGTTAGAAATAAAGGTTCTGTGCAGGCACATTTCTCGTTCATCAAGGTACCAACAATGTAAATGTACCCTCAAATGTACCAACAACAGTGGTTTTAAGGTCCATTTGTGAACCTTAAATAAGTTTTTTCCATGTGAAAATTATATATTAGTACCTTTTCATGACCTAATGTTTTAAAACAGAACAATAAAATAAAAAGCCCGGAGACGAGACGGGGTGTGTGGAGTCAATACAACTTAGAAAAAATTTCAATGGATTGTGGTACAATTATGTTCTAAAGGTACTGAGATGTACCCTTGAGGGTACCACCACAGTGACAAGAGGGGTACTGCCCCAGTGACAGTTTCATACCTTTATTTCTGAGAGTGCACAGGATTATACACGGGTGAGAAATATGGGAAAATGTAAGAATACTTCACTTTAACATCATCTAAAAATCCTATAAAATATGTTAAACTGAGCTCACAGGGCATGACTTCACACAGCGGCCACTGGTGAGGATCTAGAGAAAACACTTTCGTGCCAGAATACGGCAAAAGCATAGCGAGAAAGTGCTAAAACCACAGTGACTGTAAGTTAGAAGTGTGGTGTCAATGTCTGTTTTTCTATGATTTTTTTTGCACTGTTAGCTGAAGGAAGGAGCTGCATTGCCATCTAAACGGATGTGCTAATGCACTAATGCACACAAAGATGCTCATCCACACAAATAGTGCTATTTGCACCTTTTTTGGACTCCTGCCCTCATGAAAACAATGTTTTAGGTCAAAAGCTTAAGTTTTGATAACTGAAATATCCCTGACTCTGAGCCTTAGCATATTTTGCATTTGTATCCTGTGCACTTATTTGTGGCATACTTGTGTAAAGGTAATGACAAAAATAATAGATTAATGCCTTAAAATCCCAGGCTTATCACATACAAAGGCTTATTAATCAGTAACTACAGGGACTTTAATGCAAACTGGTTGAGATATTCTTAGATTATAGAAGTATGTAATAAAACTTTGGGTCTGCTGGCAGGCCCATGGCCTGTTAAGGGTTTAAGATGTATTTCAATCAGTATCCCGAATAAACTGGTATATTTGGTAATAATTGTACTGTTTTTGACCTGGCTGAATAGTTAAAAAAATTAACACTGATAACAGATATCAATTTGTTTGTTTCATCTGTAGCTGAAATAAATAGCTTTATGAGACTGTGTGGGTCATTTCATGAGATCAGTGCTAAGTACCTTTATTGTCATTATACTTGCACAGTACAACAAAATTCCATTCTTTACATATCCCATCTTAGAAACTGGGGTCAAAGCGCAGGGTCAGTCATTTTCCAGTGCCCCTGGAGCTAATAGGCACAATTGCCTTGTCCAGGGCCCAACAATGGACATACTAAATTGATCTTTTTATGTCAAAAACCCATACATTTTGGTCCCCCAAAGGATATATTACATATTACTCTAACATGTTACATGTTACTCTTACCACATCATAGATTTTCGTACCTGAATGAGTTATCAATCATACCTAATTTGTGACAAGGTGGAATAATTCATGAAAAACTGGCTGCCACAAAGTCACTTTTTAATGGTAAATTACATGATTATTCTATGAATTTTGCAAAACACTTAATAGTAAATGTTTACTCTGTCTGTTTTGTGTGACATTGGGCATGTTACGCTTGATGCACTATGTTAAGGTTGTAAAAACGGCACAGTATAAATGTTGAATAAAAACAATTTACTACTCTGAAGGCTTAAATGATATCATATCATCTCACTCAATTTGCAAAACATTATTTTTATTCCTAAATAAGTTGGAGATGGGGTGGTAAGCAAAAGTCAAGTATACAGATTAATTTTTGTACCCAATAAGTATTTGTGTCAATGGGATATTCATTTGTTCTATTAATATCTTTCAGTTGGGTCACAGGACTGACATATTCTTTGGTTAACTATTTAAAGTACTTTACAGAGTCTGAAGAAAGGCTGACATATGTGTGTGTGTTTTGGTGTGTCTAAGGGAATTATTATACTACAGGTTAAGTAATTATTGACTCATATAACACTAAAAATATAGTGTGTCACCAGAGCAAAGGAGATTCCAAGTATTGGTATTGTAAGTCATTGCTGTCCTCATGTCTCTCTTGCATCTGTGTTTCTCTCTCTCTCTCCACAGTTATTGCTTATCAAACAATAGTACTGCCACGCTAACCTGGAGGGCATATCCACACCGTTAGGCTGTCCTAACAAGAAAGACCAGTATAGAGAGAGAGAGAGCAAGAGAGAGCGTACTCTCCCTGTATCTGGCTCAGGGGCTGGCACACGTGTGTGTGGGTGCTGGTTGATGAAATTTCATTCAACTTAATTTTCTGCAGGCACTGAATAGTGTGAGCAGTGACACACAGCAGTCGACTCTGGAGCAGTAAAACTACAGTCTTTGGAGCACCATCCAATGCCTTTTGGATGAGTAGCATTTGTGATTCATAGCTAATTATCCGTCTTGTGGTTGAATACAAACAAATACTCGCAGCAATGTTCAACTTTTAGTGTAAAGCATTCCCAGCGGACTAGAGGCTGTTACTGCAGCAAAGGGGCAACAAACACCCTTTAATACCATTGTTTTCAGAAGAAACACTGGATGTCTACAAAACCTCTGGATATTATGATGCTAATGCACATATTAAATTAAGCTACAAGACTAAGAGTTATAAACGTAACATACAGTACTGTATTGTTCTTTCATTCTTTTTGGGACACGTCTTGTGGTCTTTCAAAGAAATCTGCAGGGAAATTTTTCCACACTTCCAAAGTTCAGTCTTAGAAGTTGGTTGCATTTTCTGCTTCTCACTATCCAAATAATTCCAAACACATTCAGTGATGTTGAAATCTGGACTCTGTGGTGGTCAGTCTATTGTTCTGAAAACACAGCTTCTTTGTTTGATTTGCAGATTTTCATGTTTTTTGTCTGTTTCCTTTTTTTTCTGTAGGAGCTTATTGATAGCTACACATTCTTTCAAACCCGTAGTGTTGAGTTGTCTTCTCACAGTGGCAGGATGGACAGAAAAACCTGTGGATTTTTTTCAGATTTAAACTAAGAGTGGAGATTGATTTTCTCCTGTCTCCCAAAGAAAAGCTTTAAGTACTGTTTATCTGACGGTGACAAATTTGATGGTCTACTGGGTCTTGCATTGTTGGTAGGAGTCCCTTTTTCTTCACATTGTTCAGGAATTTGTTGAACTCCAGTTCTGAAAAGTCCCATATTTTCACCTATTTTCCTTTGACTTTCCTCTTCCTCGCACATGAATGAATAACTTCATTGGCTGTTTTGACTGGATGGTAGGATGGTCTCTGACATTTGCACAGTACTATATAAACAAAGAAAAACAGGGAAGCTAAGAGAGCGATAGAGATAGAGATAGAAACAGAAATAGAGATAGAGACAGAAATAGGGATAGAGATAGAGAGAGAGAGTTAGAGAGAGAGAGAGAGAGAGAGAGAGAGAGAGAGACGGGTGGCGAGAGTCATTAAAGAGTATAATAATTATAATAATACACCACAGTGGTTCGGTTGCCTCACATTTATAAAATATCTCACTCAAATTCAACCCACTTAGAATCACCACAAGCTGTCTGACTGTCTGCATATACTAAGAATGAGCCATTTCCTCAATTTGACGTATTCAGGTTTAAAAGCTTCAGCACAGATGAAAAGCATGAAGCACTACTTGCTGTGTATTTTAGATCTTATCAAATGGAAAAAGAGCTCCTGAAGTGTCTTTAATTCTTTCTCTTTAGCAGTCAGTTTCTTGCAGTTTCTTGATCCCTGAGAGCAGGACCTCTCTCCTTTCGTCAGCTGTTAGTTGTAGCAACTCCTTTTAGTTATCTGATATTCAACAATGAAAATCAAATAAAGGAAACATTGTGATAGAGGGGAATCAACAAAGTTAGTTCCCAGAAAAACCTGTCTTGAAAGTATGCAAAGCAGCCATGTTTCTTTCCTTGAAAATCATAGCATGTTTTCCTTTTGCGTTCCTTGAATTTCAGGATCTTCCCAAAATGACAAAATTACAAAATCAGTACTGTTCCTGGATCAGTTTCGTGTCTGGCCAAAAAAAAAAATACTAACAGAAACAAACACATGGAAAGGAACCTGACCTGACATTAGCACTGAATTCCTGAGATACAAGAGTTTGTAAACACAGGCCTGGGACTGACACATGGGCCAACGAAAGCTGGGCTGGTCTAATCCAGTCCTCCAAGGTTGTCAGACTCGTAACGAACATTTCACCCTTTCAGTTAGGCAAAAAGGCTGAAGCAGGGCTGGAATAACATGGCAGGTGGTTAGACTTTCTATTCAAATACTAGCCTGTGTTACGCAAGACCTTATGAGGCCATGACACACCCACCTCCAACTCAGACACTGAACGCTCAGACAAACTAGGCTTTTTTTATGTAAGACTCATTGTGCGAGTCATGCAGCATTTGTACCAACGTGCGAGAAGCATGAAGGAGGTAGTTGAATGGGAATTAATGGTCTAACTGATTGATTGCGGCTTGAAATCAGCATGTTGTTAAACCCAAAAAGCCATATGCCCTCTGAAGAGAATATAGGCATCTTAAGCACTCACAGACTAAACAAATCACAACTGTTAACAATTTACCATCATTTCAAAAGCAAGTAACTGATAAAGGCAACCCAAATGACCTTTTACAGCTAATAGTCTTTCACGCAATTGCAGAAATAGGCCAATTTGTCAGCTACGTTAATGTAAACTGATGTCATGGGACTGGAAAAAGGAATAAGACTGGTCATTTTTTTTGTACTGAAGCCCCTAAGATCCTAGTTACACCACTGATTTGGTGCTAATGAACCACTAAATCAACAAACTAATGATCTAATTAAGCAGGATGTGATCAAGACTGAATAATGTACTCACAGTGAGCGGCAGTGAACAGATAACAAAGATGATGGTCATGCAGGCCAGCAGCACCAGGTGGTCCATCTCCTCCTCGCCCTGACCGAACCAGGAGCTCATCCTTCTCTTCCGTCCAGCCGAGACCACCGAGCCACGACGGGTCATCTGGCTGCGGTGCATGCGGCACAGGCTGACGATGACCGAGCCATTGCACATGAAGACCACCGCGATGAGCAGAGCCATGAGCACGGCGTAGGACAGAGAGAAGGATAGTGTCCGCATTTCCTCCTCCTTGCCTTCGCCCTCGGCCTCCATCTTGATGAAGCACCATGTGCCGGGGCAGTACTGCTTGTGGCGTCCAAAGCCGAAGAAGGGCAGCAGGCAGAAGGCACATGTGAAGAGGTAGATGAGGAAGAGCACAGCCTTTGCAAAGCTGCGACGCACGTGCTTGGAATAGAAGTACGGGTGGCTGATGGCCAGGCAGCGTTCCACCGCCATGGCGCAAAGTATTAGCATGGAGGCCAGGCCGAAGAAGGTCATGGCGAAGGCAAAGAGTCTGCACAGCCGCATATCTCCAGTCAGCCCCACCAGAGAGGTGCTGTGGGCATAGCAGACAAATACAGGTGGGCTGAGCAAGCACGTACCGGCCAGGTCCGTCAGAGCCAGCCCCGTCACCAGGATGCAGAAGACAGAAGATTTAGCTCGACGTTCTTTCTGGCGAAAGCCAAGGATGGCTAGTGCCAGTAGGTTGCCCACCACACCAGCCAGGAACATAATAGCACTCACTACCAGGTTCCCCGGGTTCTTGTCCACAACGATGTGGGTGATGTTCTCACAGGTATTGTTATGGAGCATTTTTGGATTGCCCTTACCCTGATCCCAGAAAAAGGGACAGGGCGAAGGCTGTGTGGTCCACTGTGTGAAAACAGCCGGATCTTTCCTTGTTAAGTAAGAAGAAACACTGTGGAACAGAGATGGGTCAAAAAGTTACTCTTACACATTTTGATACTCTGCAGCAGAGGTGTACACTAAGATGTGCATGTTTCTTCCTTACTTAAACCCCTTAAAATCCCAGACTTACTGCAAACTAAGTCTTATTACTCTACAGGGACTACAGTGCAAACTGGATAAACTATTCTTAGATTATAGAAGCGTGTGATAAAACTGGCCATTTAAGGAGTTAAGCATATCACATTGATAGAATTGATCCAATACTATTTAACCCCTTAAATGCTCAGACGGGTCCAATTTTCCATTTCTGACTCCAATGAATAACAAATGAGTGTCCTTGATTTCAGTGCAGTAAACAACTAGAGATAATGCCAATCTGATACCACATATTGTTGATATCATCAGAATACGCTGGGTTGGTATTCGAAGGGAAAAAGCAATGAGTCTGGTTCAACCCTGTTATCTAGTCTAAATTAGCACTCGCCCACACTGTGTGCATTTCTTCCTGTGAGCTAGCTGAGTGAGTATTTTGAACATGATCATTTTTAGATGCAGATATGAAATGCTTCAGTTAGAAACAGCTAATTTTAATGCTTAATAGTTTTTTTTAAGAAAAAGATCTGTATTGGTGTCTGCTGATACTCAAGCTATGGCTAAGGGAAAAAATAAGTGATATCAATGCTTTTGTGCTGTATTTAGGTTAGCTTAGATCTGTGTAAACAGTAGCTTCTGGATATGCCATCCAATTCATGCGTTACTGATTTTTTTTTTTCATCTCTCTTGAATGGGTGCTTCAAAAACTTCTACACATTTTATCATCCACTGACTGAAATCCGCTTCCTTTCTTTAAGCTTACATAAACCGATCCACCATCATTTAAGCGTCCTTCACACCAGCGTACATGCAGGTCGTCGTTTTGTTTTCTAATTGGGTTAGCTTAGGTCTATGGAAATAGCAGCCTGTTGAAACAGCTGCCAATTTGCATATGGGACTATGATTTAAAAAAAAAATGCAGTGACACTTCCCTTCCAGCGAATCTGACTTTCAAGACGAAAGTCGATTATTCATTTTTTATTCTGGTTTTATGTAAAGAATGAAGATAAGCTCTCTTAAACCCACGCACCTGTCAGAGGACTTTCCATCTCTCTTTCTCGGATGCAAACGTTGAACATGTGAGAGGCGAACGCGTCTGTACACACACACACACACACACACACACACACACAAGCCGTCCAATTCAGAAAGTCACTCTACAACAAACACCACGCAGATAAACCTCTTATTCAACCAAAAACTCTGAAAAACAACAAAAAAAGTCACCGAAGTGGTGAAAGTAACTAGCTAATAATCGTTGCGGAGGTTCATTCCTTCTTCTTCCTTCTCACAGACAGACCGTCTGTTCAGCCTCTTCAGCTCCAGAACCGATGACAGAAGCTTCAGAACATTCCTCTCGGTCTCCTGTTCAGGTTTTCTCCTCCGCTTGAGTCAGACAAGCTACGCTGAATGAACACAGCGCTTCTTGGTACAAGATAACGAGGCGGACGCGGTTGGTTCAGTGGAAATCTGCAGCTGTACGAGCCTTCGCGCCGCGTGACGTGACGAGTCGCGTAGAAGTGCTGTGAGGAACAGAAAGAGAGAGAGAGAGAGAGAGAGAGAGAGAGAGAGAGAGAGAGAGAGAGTGAGAGTGCGAGAGAGAGAGAGAGAGAGAGAGTGGATGTGTCATTCTTTTAAAAACCTACTAAAAGACAGGTCATTCTGGCATGTCTACACGGTTTCTGAGGGAAAACACGTGAGTGCGCTGCCTATTCATATGATCAATAAAGGTTTTCATTCGTTCTGGTCGCTGTGGTCCAGAGCACTCTCGGAAAGACTGGACCTGTCAGAGTACAAACACTGTCACTGTGATGATTCCCTCAGTGGGTACGTCTTTGGTACGTTTAGTTAGGGAGCGTTATCATAAGACACAGGCTATCACTCCGTACACCCTGGCTCAACTCCAGGCTTTTTTATTTTGTTTACGTTCTTTAAAAAAGTTACGAAAAGGTAAAAACATACACTTTTGCTCTGGGAAAGTGAATGTAATGTACCTTCATACTCATTTAACGCACACAGTTGGATCTTAAGGACCTTCGAGTGTACATTTACATTGCTGCTACCAACTAAAATTTACCTGGACAGTACCATTTTTTCTGTCAGCGTAGCCTAAATCCTACCCATGTAGATGTATTGTTATTTTGGTGAAATGACGATTCTAGTAGATGTTAAACTTACAGAACTGCTTAGTCCATCGAGCATCTTTCAGTACACAAAGTGAAGTTTTTTAACCTCTATTATTCTCTTTTGGGATCACTTTTGGTCTAAAATAAAATGTTAAACTAAGATGGTAGAGACAGTACAGTTGATTGGGTAGACCTAACTTGCAGGTGGAATTAGCCACAACAGTTAATACAGTACTGTGAAAAAGTATTTGCCCCTCACCCAATTTCTTCTATTCTTGCTAATTTGTCACATTTAAATGTTTCAGAGCATCCAACTAATTTTAAGATAAAGACAACAGGGGTAAACACAAAATGCAGCTTTTAAATGATCATTGTATTTGGTGAAGATAAAGATTTATTCAAAACCTATGTCCCCCTTGTGAAAAAGTAATTGCCCTCCCTAACCTAACAACTGGTTGTGCCACCCTTGGCAGTGAAAATTGCAATCAAACGTTTGCGATAACTTGTGATGAGTCTTTTACATCACTGTGCGGGAATTTTGGCCCCCTATTCTTTGCAGAATTGTTTTAATCTGGCTACATTACACTGCGTGTTTAAGGTCTTGCCACAGCATCTCAATGGGATTCAAGTCAGGACTTTGACTTGGCCGCTCCAAAGCCTTAGTTTTGTTTCTTTTGAGCTATTCAGAGGTGGACTTGCATGTGCTTTAGATCATCGTCCTGCTGCATAAACCAACTGCACTTGAGCTTTAGGTCATGAACTGATGGGCAGACATTCTCCTTCAGGATTTTCTGACCCTGAGCAGAATTCATAGTTCCATCAATTATGACAAGTTGTAAAGGTCCTGCAGAAGCAAAGCAGCCCCAGACCAACATACTACCACCGCCATGTTTGACTGTTGGTGTGATGTTCTTATGGTGAAATGCAATGTTAACTTTGCGCCAGATGTAGTGGAACCCATGTCTTCCAAAAAGTTCCACTTTTGACTCATCAGTCCACAGAATGTTGTCCCAACAGTCTTGGGGGTCATCAAGATGTTTTTTTTTTTTTTTGACAAAGTCGTGACAAGTGTTTTTTTAGGTCAGCAGTGGTTTACGCCTTGCAACTCTCCCACGGATGCCATTTTCTTTTGATGAATTGCAAACATTGACCTTAACTGAGGCAGATGAGGCATGCAGTTCTTTAGATGTTAATGTGGGTTCTTTTGTGACCTGCTGGATGAGTTATCAATGTGCTACAGATGAAATTTTGGTAGGTCGGCCACTCCTGGGAAGTTCCACTGTTCCAAGTTTTCTCCATTTGTGGATATTGGCTCTCACTGTGGTTCACAGGAGTCCCAGAGCCTTAGCAATGGCTTTGTAACCCTTTCCAGACTGGTAGATGACTTTGTTTCGCATCTGTATTTGGATCTCTTTAGATTGTGGTATCATGTGCTGCTTTTTGAGACCCTGTAGCCTGCTTCACATTGCCAGACAGGTTCTATTTAAGTGATGTTTAGATTCAACAGGTCTGGGTCATTTCTGGGTGTGGCTAGTGAAATTGGACCCAATAGTCAATTGAATTTGGTTAAGTGGTTGATTTAGGAGCTAAGGGGCAGTTACTTTTTTATATAGGTCCAGGAAGGGCTGAACAGCATTTTTCTTTCAATAAATGAAATCATCATTTACAAACTGCAATGCAGGTTTGATGAAGTCTTGAAGCTGTTTTATCCCATCATCAGGTCAAATAAATGGTAGGAATATTCTCTAGCATTTAAATCTCAAATGAGTGGTGTGATCCTCAATATTGTATTACAAGTCCAGTTGTATTGTCTAACTACTAGTAGATAAGCTCCTAATCAGGATTCTTCCAGACACTAAAGGTGACTAATGTTAGACTAATAACCTTTCTAATGAAGCATATTTGCCACAGAGGTTTCCTAGCTACATTCCTTGGAAGAGGTCTTTCCTCTTTTGGTGTCTCCTCATTTGTCTTAATAACATGCTGTGTCAGATTGTCTAATTGTGAGGTCCACTGAGGTTAAGGTACCACATGTCTGATGTAAGTTTTTCTATGGCTTAATTGTGCCTCATTCGATGGCTGTGGTATGCTACTACACTTTTTTTGTATTTACATATGTAAATAACAAATGAACAATTTACAGGTATAAAAACAGAATAGTTCCGTGTGTAAACATTGCCTTTGCTTATCTGTATATATGTAGAGAGCTTGGTTGAGTTTGTATCTCAGGCCCATCAACTTTAGCTATTGGTTAACGTGTTTTATGAAGATTTGTGGTACACAAGACCTCATAAGAAAAAGCACCGCAGCTTTTTAGACAGGAAATAGACCTCATCCTTAATTGTGAGACACTTTAATGGCCCATTTCATCAGTTCATGCCAAACACTTACACGTGGTTCTGGTTACAGGAAAAGTGGATGACTTGATTTCGCGTTCGCTCGTTTAAGTATTAAACAGCATTTTGAAGTCGCCTCTGTTGATAAAGAAGGAAATGGTCTTGTGAAAGTGCTCAGATGTCAAAAGTGGAACTGCCGCTGTGGGTGGCTATAATCTTGCTTATCTCATAACATCTCAGACATATCCAGTCATATAGAGGTAACAGTAAATCAATATGAAGTTCCCCCTCGTGCAGTGCAGATGAGGTTGTATCTGGAAGGTTACCCCTTGGCCCACTAAGCATCTCTGTGCTACAGTTGTCTGTATCTGTATAACCTTATTTAGTCATCATACCCTGTTTAATTCCCACCCCCTCAGCGCATAAAGAGCACATCTGCTGTGGTTATCGAGTGTGTCTAAGGGGCCTGACTCAGATCCAGGTGTTGCCTGGGCCTTAATATTATGCTGTGGGCTTCTTTCTCCATATGTTGGCTGGAATTTGGCTTTATCATATCCTATCATACTTATTCATCTGACTTAGGGGACTTCACGTGAATTCTTTTGGAAAACAAGAACACATGTCCCATTATCAGCCAGTGAATATCTTAACATGGTGTGTTTTAGGAGAACGAACATGCTTATTTTGGACAGCTCTCTGTGTTATCGTAATGGAGAAAAAGGCACTGATTAACTTCGCCTTCCACTGGAGAATATCATGGATGGTTTATAGCTGTGTAGCCCAACAACCAAAACAGAGTGGTGATTTTAAATAAACAGCACAGTAGCAGGCGGCGCGCATTGTGCTGCATGTGTCTGGCTTCTGCCTGGAGAGAAGAATCCTGGAAAACCAAATAAATATCGCAACAATTTCAAAGTGTTTCAAAAACTATTCAAGTGGCTCTTGTGCTTGTGTAATTTGTGCAAAAATAGATTTTAGTAAATGCTCTCCTTTTAGGAAATGGCTGCTTTTGCCTGTGTTTTGTTTGTATAAGGAGGTAGTGAACAGTTAAAAGGATTCAACTCTAAATAGCGATTACAGTCGTCATTAACAAGAGTGCTTGTGCTGGTTCTGAGCCTTTATTTATCAAGCATTTCAGACTAAGAGTGCTGATCCAGGGTTGGTCCCCTTCAGCTCATAAAGCAATAGCTGTTGCTCTCAAATATATATCCATTTCTGGTCATCATCAGGTCTTTAATAATATTCTGGAACTCTGAGGCAATGGGAAAAACAGTGGAAATCATGCTGGTATGCTAATTACATAAAGTCAGGTAAATGATCACATGATTGCTGGTCTGAACCTTAGCTCAAAAGCACCATACTGTTTTAATTGTGGAGATTTCAGGTTCTGGCTAATTAGATTTATGGTGGATTTAATTGAAAACAGCCACAGTTACGCCAGCACAGTGATGGAGGGTTATAAAGCGTGAATTTTGGAACATACAGACCTTTTGCCAGACTGGTGACAGATAGGAAAAAAATAACAGTGATTGAATACAAAAAGACTGATGTCAGCATAGCACTGAAACTACTCTCATATTTTGAGATGGACTGCCAGTAAGTATTTGGTGGAACGATGGTATTCAGGCTCATAAACTTCAATAACACATTTTCCGGGCAACATTTTCCGGGCAACGTTTAACCTCAAACACACTCAGCTTTTGGCATGAACGATGTATTGGAAATTCCACCTAGTGTCCACCAAAGCATAACATGCACAGCATTGTTTAATATTTGGCCTAAAATGGAAAGAGGTAATAATACTAAATGTCTCCACTTACTGAATACCAGGGGAAGAAGACAGAGAAGTGAAAGTGACGCTTCAGCTTAATGCACAGCGATGTATATGATTCTGTAATTCTCTTTCATAGTGGGAAGTGACGGTTACAGGCTGTACTGCTTTTCTAAGACTTGTGTTCCTGTCTGGGCTTCATTGCTCTTCTGCTGAACTTCATCTAAACATATATTCAATTGTTCAGTGATAATTTGGCAGAAAAGAACAATAGAGATGAGATTATGAGAAGTGTCTCATCAAATATCATAAACTGTTGTAGGGGTGAATTAGTCACACACTAAGGGCAAAAACCATAAATCTGATTACTAACTTTGGCACAAGCATGAACAGGCCTGTGTGTATCAGTGCTCAAAGCTAAGCAGCCTAAGGTCAGTGAAATGAACTCTTTGTGGAATGGCCCTGTTGACCATGCATTATAGATCTGCCTTCTGCTAAGTTTAATGTTCAGTACAATGTTTGAAACTTATAATTACTGGACAGCGGATGAGTCCCAAAGCCATTTACCCCATACAACTCTGTCTTGGCTGGGTGTTTGTGTTTATTTATTTTTTTTAGCTTTGTAATACCTTTACAGCAACATTTCAATCTCTTGAACCCTGGACTCATTATTCATTTGTTAATCTTCAGATCTATTATGACTCATAACAAAAATGATCAGTTAGAGACTTTGATGAAACATAATTATGACAGTGAGAAACTGAAGTATGGCCCACACACAGACTCTTCCAGTTTAATGGGTTAATTTCATACAGTCATATGTAAACATTTGGGCTCAGAGGACCAAATGACATGTTTGATGCTTTTCTAAGTGAAAATAAGTTAACACATCTGCACATTTTAACAAAGTTACTGTTTATTTGGGGATTTTAACACGCTGGCAGGTGGGGAAGGGGGAACATAAAACGTGGCCTGTGCAAAAGTTATTACACATTTTATTACACATTTTTACTCAGCAATTTTTTTTCACCTACAAAAAAAAAAACATTTTGTCAACTGTTTTTCATCTGTCTCGCATTAGTACTGGCTTAAGAAATCGAAGATCAACCTACAAAATGTACGCAATGTTTTCCACTGATTTTTCTAAATTTCTGCATAGTTAAATTGTTAAGATACAAAAAATGTCATTCTGACTGGTTTAACATATAACGCATCATCCTAGAGAAACTTACCATGTCAACCATGCTGTTAGTGTTCACAAATGTGGCAGGAACCAGATATTTGAAGCATTCAATGCCTCTAAAAGCTGCATCACATAGCTTTGCATGCAGTGGTGATGATATTGTGCATTGTTTAATAATAGCTCTCCACATATATTGGCACACCTGGTAATCATGAGCAAAATGAGCTGTAAAAAATGTTCTTAATTGCTTTGTTCTTTCACTCAAACTATCAACAAAAAATCCAACCTTTATTTGAAGTAGAATAATTGAAAGAAAAAAAACTAAATATTATCATGAAATAAATATTTTTCTCAAATCTATGTGTGCCACAACGGGTGGTACCCCTATAAATTCTCATATCTACCTGAAGTATATTCTCATTCATATTTTATGTCTGAAAATTCACCTGAGCATTCAGGAATTCTTAAATGGTCAAATGTGTCAACTGACATACAAATATGAGGTGACACAGGTTAAATTCCCTTAGTCACCCATCACTATGAGATGAAAATTCAAACCATATTGCAAAGTTCAACCATAGTACAAACTACTGAAATGTTTAGTTAAATGGTAATTTGAGAATAACTATTTATACCAAATTACTGAAAAGTGAAAAAAGTGAAAGACTGACAAGTGACCGTATCCTGTCTAGTGTGTTTTGGCCCTGTCCACAAGGAAGCACAGTTGTTTGTAATATTGCTTTCACTTCCCTAAAAATATTTTTGTGGCATTCTACTCATTTAAAATGACCAATCATGCACAACAGGATAATTCAAACCTGCTCTCTTCTCAGTAGCTGAGCAGTTTAACACATGTGCGTTGGCTGAAACTCTTTCTCTGAAGCTATGCGCTGTCTGAATTTGAGACACTAAGCTTCGTTTGATGGTTGCCCTTTGATGGTTTCACACTTTCCACAGCCTCGGCCCCTGTGTTAGCATTGCAGACAATATTTATGAAGCCATATTTCCTACAAAATCTTTGTAGATTTTTTACAGTTTAACAGTTACTGGAAACTGGAAGTTTACTATAGTGCTGAGTAAAACTTCTGTAGTAATTAATAATATTTTCACCTTCTACGATATTCTTGTTGTACTGTCTTATATTAATCTATAACACTTGTGTAGTATCCTGTTGTAAACTATGGTAATTGTCTCAATTAAGTTGGCATAACAAAGCTAACTTAGTGTTGTTTATTTTATTATTCTATAGTTTTTACTGTTTTCACAGGTCACTGTTTTTGGGCCAGAACCAAAAATCTTTGCAGGATTGTGCAGCCTATGCTGGAATTGTGTGCTTGTGCTCTTGGGACCAATCGCATGTACAGTTTTCGCACAGCTTTTATTCAAACACATTTTTCCCCTATAGATAATGAATAGCTGAATGCTGCAAGAATTCAAATCTCTCCACGAATTATGTCACAAGAGACATCTCTTACACTGCCACACACACACACACACAGACACACACACACACACACACACACTCACACACGTACACACACACACCCACACACACACACACGCATTTATTAGCAAGCACCTGGGATAACATAACAATCAAGCCTGAATCATCAATTTATCAACCACTGGGCACAAATCTTTGGTGTGCCTCTACTACCCCTAGTGGTGGACAGTAACAAAGTAAATATAATTCATTACTGTACCTAAGTAGTTTTTCTTTTATCTGTACTTTACTGAAGTATTTCCATTTTGGGTGACTTTTTCCTTTTATTCCACTGCATTTCAAAGTCAAATATCTTACTTTTTACTCCACTACATTATGCGAAATCTGTTGTTCCTTTTGGCTTATATGTGTATAAAAATGTAACGTCAAAACGAAAGAAGCGTGAAGCAAGAACACCAATCAGGGCACAGCGCGCACTTTGTTTTGAGCTTGTTTTGACCTGTTGGACATACCTACCCAGTGCAAGTGTACGGTTCAATGTCAGTGCAGCAGCGTAAAGTTTTGGGAGCCTATGCCAACATAAATGATGGAACCAACTTTGTGTAAATAGACCACAACATAGAAATATGTACACATATGCAGTTGAGACTGGCATGTTTCTTTTTTCTGAATTTATACGAACACTATTTCATTTTTTCATTTGTTTTGGCTAGTTTATGTTTTTTTGAGACCTTCAGATGCAATAGAGTAAAGGAAATCTCATTTGTGAATCTGGGTTTAAAGCAAGTTTTTATTAAACTTAAACTTGTAACTAAGTTGCAAATAAGTTTTAAACTGAAACTTTGCTTGTTTGCAAAAAGTTATTTCAGAACCACTTGGTTCTACCTAATGGAAATTGTTTGCCTTCAGTGTTTTGTGCTTATGATCATTTTAATAGACATTAGTGTCAGACTAACTAATGACATTCTCTTAAAAGACTGGTTTACCGAGAGTGACACTAGAGTATTTTCACCTAAAATGAGTTAATGAAACAAGAGTCTTGTTACAAAATGATAGTAGAACATTAGAGTCATAATTAATCTTTTAGTTCTTTTACTTTCGATACTTAAGTACACACTAACTGTTTAGGAATGGTTTAGGAAAGATATGGAGAGCATCCAGATTATGACTGGCCATAACACAATGACAAAATTGTTAAAGACAGTTGTTTATACCCATAAAACCCATTGGATCACCCGGACCTCCAACACTTTAGCAATGGCCTAGGATAACATAGCAACAGCCTAAAAACACTTCAACATCTGCCTCGGATGCCGTAGCAATGGCCAACCAAACCTTAGCAACCATTTGAGATTTTGTAGTGATGGCTTTGTCACACCAACTTAAAGTTCATTCACAAACTTTCCTGTTCTATTTTACCGAACGATCTGAACAGGAGCTGTATGGTATATTCCTGTAGACCACATGTGTCAGGCTGCAGTCCTTGCAGGCCAAAACACTGCAGACTTCAGGATGCTGCCTCATTAAACACACCTGATTCAGCTAATTAGCTAATTAGCAAAGCCTTCATTCAACTGAATTCAATGCTAATCTTTACAACACTTTGCCCTGGACTGTCCCCAGTTTGACACGCCCGCTGTTGACATTCCTATAGTATTTCTATGGACTTTTTTTCCAAAAGAGAATTAATGTTCAGCAAATTGCCATTGTTAGGACAAAATCTCCATGTTTGTCACGTTTAATTAATAAATTAATTAATTTATCATTGTTATTGAATTCTTTCTGAATTTAAAGTGTCAGTCACCCTTTTCGCTGTGCTAACATTTCATGATGAATCAACCAAAATTACTTGGAAAAAATCCTGTTCAATTAATGTTTTTTTTCTTGTTCTAGTAACAATTTGTTTTAACAGCGATGAAATGCTAAATGATACAAACAAACAAAAATAATAATTAAAAGGGCTATATGTATCTTTCTATGCAATGTGATTTGAAGGTTTTACTCATCAGTGTTTAGTTGTTCATTTTACTGCACTTGTTTTGAACAACATCCCTCGATATCAGTCTATGTCATGCCTGTTGAATATGGCACCAAAGATATGCCCAAAAACACAGCTGCACTGCAGTTTTACAATGGAAAAATATGGCTTTAATAACTGGTTCCCTTATTAAACATTATTACTCACAGACAAAATATATGAGCATATATCTGGGCACTGGCACTGGGTAACATTAGTTGAAAGAGTATAGCCTGACAAACAGAAAAAAACGTTGTATGGCTGCTAAATTATTCAAATGTTATGAATACACACTAGAAAACACAATTTGTTCATGTTTCCTTTCATTTTTCTTTCCTTTTGTCATCTGCAATCATCTGCAAAGCATTCACATGAATCATCTAGGGAAAAAAGAGGCAGCCTTAGTCATGATCCTGCCACAAACCACCAAATCCTGTCCATTCCAGAATCGCATCTTTTATTCAGGTTCTTGTGGTTTAAGGCTCTGGGCAGGTCTTCAGAGAGAACAGCTACATATTAGCTGTAGCCTGTTTCCAGAAAGAGCAGGACTGTTGTGATTTGCCTTTGCTGGAGTTTGACTGTAGCAACGTCTGAGCATTAGTTATATTATGGCGCCCTCATGTGGTTATAAAACAAAAGTCACATTACGTTTGTAACAGAAAGTAACAAAAAATAAGTAAAAAATGTGTCTAATTATGTTTTAGTGTTCAGAACAATGAATGTACAGTTGTATGCAAGAGTTTGTATGTCTCTGATCAAATTACATGTTGATTTTCTGAGTGAAAATAAGTGAACACATCCTCTGCAGAGGACACACTTCTGCACATTTAATGCGTAATTACTGTTCATTTGTTGTATTTAACACATAATATAAAATGTGGCCTGTGCATAAATTATGACACATTTCTGATTGTATTTTTTTTTCAAGATAAAAAGAAATTGTGCACTACAATGTTCAGAAAAATGCCATATCCAAGTGTGTTCTCTGTTAATGCTGAACTTATTTTGACTTACAAAATCCATAAAGCATGTGATTTGACCAGGGGTGTTCAAACTTTTGTATATGACAAAGGATTTTGTACAAAAGATTTTTTTTGCCACAAAATGTTCATTTTTTCTCTCATATATTCTGCACATTGGAAGGCCATACATGAATATGCTTTATGTAATTTAATCCAGTTGCTGGGGTTGAGGTGACTAAAAATGATGAAAATGGGATAGGGGCAAGTTAAGACTAGGAACGTTGCAAAATGTTCAGAAAGACATCTAGAACAGGTCATGCAATCATGCTTGGCTATAATCGGAGCATCTAGGAAAGGCCCAGTCCTTCATCCACAAGGACGGGTTGAGGCTCACCACTTTTGCCAAAAAAAAAAAATTGCATCAGCGAGTAACCAAACAGTTTAAGAACACTGAAAGTGTATGGTGCATAATGAAGTGCAAAGTGCAACCACAAAGAACCTTTATGGTTCTGCTGAAAGGAAAGGTGATTTAACGCAGTGGCTAACATACTCCTGTCCCAACTTGTTTGGAATGTGCTGCAGGCATAAATTTGGATTGTGTGTGTGTTTACAAAACAAACATTCCTCTCTAACTCTCCTCCTTACTATGCATATGGGTAAAATACACTTGCATTCATTTCCAGGCTAGTTCACAAAGCTCTGATTGTTTTAAACTTCTTTATCATTTCCCTAACAGATATGGGGCTTATGACTTGTGAAGGGCAATGTGCTTTTATTTAATTTCATTAGTGTGTTTTCTTATCTTCCATATGTTGACAAAAGACGAAAGTAAATCATACCACATTGCTTTTTTCAAGATTATGCGTTCAGCTGTAGCATTACTCTTTCCCAGAAACCTCTGATCTGTTCCATTGTGATTTTAGGCATCTCCTGACACCACTCATTCTCCACTGGAGCTTCATGCATCCTCTCAGAAATAGTTGTCTGGTTCAAACAGTTTAATGACAATGGCCTCATGTGGGTGGAGCTTTATGGACTGAAGGGACACAGCCCCGAGACGGTCCAGACCCGTGCTGGTCACAAACACTCCTTCTTCAGGGAGGCTGGGGGCCCAGTTAGGGTCCAGAGACTGAGGTTCTGAACCCAGGTTAAACAACACCAGGACATGAACGCAACCCCAGGAGCGCAGGAAGGCTAGAGGGGGCGTGGCTGAGGAGTTAGATTGGGCAGAGCTGTTGAAAGGGAGAAAGGTAAAGGTGCCAAAAAGAAGTGCTTCTTCACGAAAACGAGTGCGACTCAGAGACTGGAAGAGCGAAGTGGAGCGCCTCGATTTGATCTGATTCTGTCAGAGAAAGACAAAGTCTCACATGAGCATGCAAAAGTTTGGGCACACCAAATGTTTTGTTGATTGTGAATATGAGTGAGCACACCCCCATAGAGAACACACTTCTGCACATTTTAATGCACAATTACTGCTTATTTGCTGAATTTTAAATATTTGAAATTTGCACAGATATCCCATATTTTTGTTTGTTTACTGTAGAGGACTTATTAACTTATTTTCACTTAGAAAATTGACAAAATATGTAGGTTGAGTAGGGATATCCAAACATTTGCATACATCTGTGCATGGAAAAAGTAATTATTGCTTAATAAATAAGTAGTATTGTTAAAAGATCTTGCTTACCTGTTGTATAGTGTCTTCATGTGCCTGGTCATCAATAGGCAAGTATACAGAAACATTCTATACACAAAGACAAATCAATGACTTGATGTTAATATTATCATGTTTATATTTGATTTGCTGTACAATATTATGATGTACTTTAAGTGAATATACTGATAGCATGTTGGCAGCTGACTAAAGCTCTCTGCTTACCACAGGCTGGCTAATCTCATCACCATATCTGATAATTGGAGTTCCTGGTAGGGTCATTATCAAAACCATGAAGACTTTCTGTAGCTCCCAGGCTATAGGCCTGTCCACCTGCAACACGCATTTCCACAGGCAAGTGAGCTGGACTACTATACAACATATGAATACATATGAATACCCATACTGTGCCTTTGTTACTACTTCCATTCTTTTCAATGGACTTGCTTCCAGTTTTTCAAAGAAATCTGCTGGGATATTTTCCATACCTACAAAGTTCAGTTTTAGAAATTGGTTACATTTTCTGCTTCTCATCATCCAAATTTCATTATGTGAAACCCAGCAAATAAATAGAAATTGTACACACAAATTTGCAGGGAAATGTCATATATATCTAATTTGTAAAGGACTTCTTTATCTTAAAAGATGCTATGATGCCTTTAATGTTAAAGATGTACACACAGACTGACAGAAACTCCAACAAGTTTTTTGTTTGTTTGTTTATTTGTTCTAGATTGAGAGTAAATGGAGAGAACAGGAGTTTTTCCCACAGAAATTCCTGGGGTAGTGATTTGTAAAGAAAGATGTCCACTTACTGTCCAGCTTGACCATTCTCCCTGCAGTGTCTTCAGCCTGGTCTCCATGGCTTCAGCTAGCTTAGCTGCAGATAACTGGTAGAAGGACGAGGGGAGCAAAGACTCTGAGACCAGATCCACCAGAGAGCTGTTCACTGTTGGCCTAGATGCGTTGAGTGCTGAGGAGGAATCACCTGTTTGCTTCACCATCACAATCCTACAAAATAACATACACACATGTAATAACTACTACACATCTGTGTGGTGTACTGCTGCTCAGACTGTATCCTGTGTCATTGTTCTAGTTTTCAGGACTTTAACTTATAATAATATAATACATTAATAAATCTCTGATCTCAATTTGATTATTTTGGTTTGATTGAGTATTTTTACATTTATTTAACACATAGAACATACATTAGTGGAATATAAACAAAATGTTTTGTTACATTGGAAAACAGCCTGATAATTTCATTTTGGCAAAGCACATATTTTAATAATCAATAACTCTTTAAAATATGCAGTTAAATTGCTACCATCAGACTGACCTGTCAGGATTCATAGGTGCATCTTTACACCTCTATCAGTCATAGGCATATGTTTGGGTGCCACTTGTCAAATGACATGTTTTGTTGATGAGTAAACACATCATCTACAGAGAATACACATATATTTTAATGCACCATCACTGCTTACTTGCTGAGTTTAACATACTGGAAAAATATGTGGCCTGTGCAAAGGTTATGGCACAGTATGCTAAACACAGTAAATAAATAGAAATTGTACAGTAATATTAACAGAAAAGGTCTTATTGGAGTGCATTACCTGCAGAGGATGTGTTCACTTCAACTAGGCTACAAAAGATGTCATTTGACCAAAGGTGTTCAAACTATGCATATGACTGTGTTTCATCTTAAAATGAACAAAACCTTGAATCAGCATTTTTGTTGTTGTTTTATATTTTTCATATCTTTACAATGTGATAATTTTTATAATGAATGGATCAATAGAAACTTACATTCATAGTTAATAATTAGTTTATTCTTGTCATGTAAAACTACCAATTCTGAGACAAGGTTTTGTTCCAACAGCAACACATTATAATATACTGTATGATATTGTTATCTAATCTAATCTAATCTAATCTAATCTAATCTAATCTAATCTAATCTAATCTAATCTAATCTAATCTAATAAAATATAATATAATATAAGGCGGCACGGTGGCACAGTGGGTAGCGCTGTCGCCTCACAGCAAGAAGGGCCTGGGTTCGATTCCCGGCCGGGTGACCAGGGTCGTTTCTGTGTGGAGTTTTGCATGTTTCTCCCCGTGTCCTGCGTGGGTTTCCTCCGGGTACTCTCGTCCGGTTTCCTTCCCACACCGCCCAAAACATACAGTCAGGCCAATTGGACATGCTAATGCCCCTAGGTGCGCGTGAGTGTGTGTGGATGTATATGTCTGTTTGTCTGCCCTGCCATGGGACTGGCGACCTGTCCAGGGTGTATCCTGCCTTCCGCCCGATGACAGCTGGGATAGGCTCCAGCACCCCACCGCGACCCAGAAGGATAAGCGGTTTAGATGATGGATGGATAATATAATATATTCATATTATGTTGGAGCTAAAGCAGCTGTAGAATACCTTTCATTGTACTCAATGTTGAACTCTTCAACAAGTCCTCTCCATTCTGTCAGTGTCTGGAAGTCATAAACATATAATAACTTTTTTATAATAACCATACTAAAGTCTTCCTTTTACCAGAGTAAAGCAGGATTGGTTCAGAAGATTATATCACCACATGAAATGCATCGTCAGGACAGCTTTACCTTTTCAGAAAAGGCAGAGTCTGTATCACAGATTCCAAATCCTGACACCCCTAACACAAGCCAGTATCTTAATGAGTCCTAGAAAAGAAATGGTACAGCGTAAGACAGTGGAGTACTCTGCCTGGATCTGTCTCCAACAGATATGGTACTAGTGGTAACATAGCAAAAGGTGCTAAAGTGTTTTTAGAGTTTTAAGATGATTTTACCTGGACAGATGAATCAGATAACATCTCCGTCTTGTTACTGAACTCAGGTCCGTTAAGCAGATCCAGGTTGCAGAGGTCCAGGATGATTCTTACACCTGGATTATACAAATAACTTTTACTAATTCTATACAGACAGGAATGTTGTTTTGTGGTTCAAGTACTGTGTAATTAATCTCTTATGAGTTCTAAAATGCTATTAACTGGAAATCTACTCAGGTTTTACCAACTTTACACTTTGCATTTCATCTCATTCTGTACTTTCTATAGACACTAACCTATGTTTGAAATGAAGGTTCCTAAATTGTTGTTAGCAATAGATGTATGGTTCTAAAAATGTCAATTATTAAATAGAGATTCTTTAAACTTTAAAAAAGTCATCACTCTTGCGCATCTCACATACATAAATGCTTCTTAAAAAGTTCTTTAGGGAACAAAAAGTAGTTCTCTTATGGCATCATTTCAAATAACCCTTTTCTTTTTGTTCAATTAATATCAAATAGATTATTTTTAAAAATGACACAGGAAATAGACAGATTAGACTGAAGGTCTTTCTACTGAAATGTCCAGTCACCTACAAATCTATCAAACTTGGAAATGTATGACTGAACGGCGCCACCTCCTGCAGACCTAGGAGGCCTCTGCTTATTGAATTTTCAGTGAATAAAGCACACCAAAGCAATAATGTGTACACTGGAGCGATGAAGCTCTCCAGATAATCCAGACAATCCCTAATCTACCTGCTTTATGGCAGTCTGTGATGAGCTGGTAAAACTGTGGTAAAGTGCCCAGTCGCTGGTCAATCTCAGTCAGGTTGGGTGGGGAAACATCATGCCTGAACAAACCCTCCAAAATCATCACCCCAACCCCCAGAGACCGGAGGTAGTCGAGCCTGTCAGATACCTCTGAACAGGAGAAAGTCATGATTATTGTTCACAAAGAATGTGATGTGATATAAACAACATGAAATTTTAACATTAGCCATCACTGGTTGAACGCTTTGGGCTTATTACTATGTTATTAAGGTTTATTATGCAATATCTACTATGAATTACTCAGTAACTACTATGTAAGGTATGTAAGAGTGGCAAATCTCTGAACCTGCAAATGGATCTAGGAGTTTTACAGGTTAACAAATCCACATCAGCCTAGTAGAATGCAAAAGCACAGAAAGTACTATGTCATATTTGTCCTATCAACTGTTTTTAATTGTTTACACTATTTGTAAATTTCAGCTGCGATTTTCATTATTTGGACATTTTATAATGAATGTACTAAAACAAATTGTCCATAAATACTCAGAAATTGTCCAACACTAAAAAGAAATAAAATTCATGAATGACTATAAAAGTTAGGAACAGTTTTTCTTTCATTTTTAAAGATCTTGTTAAACACTATAGATACTCTATTTGGATTTTATTTGGTTGATATTGCAGCTACTCACTGCTAATAGCACTGGACTCTGTGTTGTCTACATCCAGGAACAGAGCTGGCTGCAGCCGGTAAAAGAGCTCTTTCTGCCACCAGTGTAGTGGGGTGGCCACAGGCCGTGGGCTCTGAATGACCACTGCGATGGCAGTACCCAGCATGGTCAGCCACCCCAGCCAGAAAAGCAAGACCAGACGAGAGCGGAACTTTCTCCAGCCTGGCCCACCAGCGACGGCCTCCAGCTGTTCTCTGTTCATGGGCTTCCAGGTATTTAGATCTGGCGCAGCTTCTGGGATTAGTAGAGGGAGGGTCTCTGAGCCCTCCAGACTGCCTGACAGGCTGAGCCCCGGGCCCACAAGGCTGCCGTAGCCTGGGTCTCCATCCATCTTTAAAGGCATTCTGTCTTAGTAAGACATACAGACACGCAGAGACAGTTAATGAAGACCAAAATGGGGTGAATGAGTTTCAGAGATGAATTTAGCTTTGATCCAGTACAGTACAGAGTAAACATAAATTCACATGATAACAGATAACCAAAAACGAATGAACGTGGCAATTCAGCAGGAGCTGTAGAAAATAAATAAATAAATAAATAAATAAATAAAGGTCAGGTTGATTTGTGGGTGGAAACAGGCAATGAATAGAGGGAGAAATATTCAGGTTACAGTCATATACAAACGTTTAGGTGCCCCTGGTCAAGTGAAATGTTTTGTTGATTTTGTAAGTAAAAATAAGTTAACACACCCTCTACAGATAACACACTTCTTCACATTTTAATGCACAATTGCTGTTTTTATGCTAAAATGTAAATATTGGGGAAAAAATAAAACATGAAATGTGGCCTGTGCAAAAGTCATGGTACATTTTATAGTTTATTTTTCATTTTTTCTAATGTGTTAAACTTAGCAAAAATGTTAGAAATTTCACATCTGTAGAAAAATGCCATTTAAAGTGCGCTTCCTGTAGAAGATGTGATAACTTATTTTCACTTAGAAAATGTATAAAATATGTCACGGTAGTTTTGCCTATTTGCCTTTTGATTAAATTAAGCTGAGAAAAAGAATAAAAGATGAAAAAAAGTTTGACTCAAAATTTGAAGTTGACCTGACGTTTATTTTTTTGTGCAGTGCTCCCTGCCTTGCCAACAGAAACATTTGAATAAGAAAAAAATACAAGGAAACAAAACTACAATATCAACAATAGTGTAAATAAGTATTGAGGCAATAAATACACAGTGATGAAATTACTTGCAAAGCTAGTAAATGAAAAATATTTTCCTAATACAATACCAGCTTGTTTTACAAGGTGTTTAAAAACTCAGAAGAGATTACATTCATCACATATTTCTTGATCTCATAAGAAATGGCTGTACTGATTAGTCCTATTTATATATTAATTTATACTGAAAATGTACATTTATATTTAAACCTTAAACAAAACTGTAGTTTTGACAAATTTAAGCATTAATTAGCCCTTTACCTGAGTGACAAAGGAACAAGGTTACTTGTGCTGTCATGCTGATGGCTTACCTCAGCAGAGCTTCTTTGTTAAAGCAGTGTCCTGTTTATGTTGCTTCTTCTAAGCCAAGTGCCACTGTGCTTGCTGTGTGCCTCTATCTATGTTTTCTTTCTTTTTTCCAATACAAATGAAAAAAGAGGCCCCCAAAGACATGACTGAGTAATTAGTACAGAGGTGTCATGACATGCCACACTTAAGCAACACATTCTGTATATATTGCACACTGCAGCCTCCTGACACTTCACTTGTGGCAGCCTGAACAGCACAATCCATTCCAAGAAGATTCATTGAGGTCTTACTAATTCTAATTTGCTGTGTCAGTTTTATATTATTATTATTATTATTATTATTATCATTATTATTATTATTAGTTCACCCAAGTCCATGTATCTATTTGCATGTTCTGGTAATGCAGTATATTCTGTTAGTATATGGTACAATACATACTTAAAATTACGGTTCTTCAGGGGTTCTTTAGTAAAGGCAATGGTTTTATTTAGAACCAAAGATTCTATACAGAACTACTTGCATGCTTAAACGGTTCTTTACATGGTGAAAGCGTTCTTCAGATTGATGGACAATGTGCTGTAGATGGTTCTATACAGAACCTTTTTGAAAAGTGTTCTATATAGCACCAAAAGGGGTTCTGCTGTTGTTACAATGTCAAGCTTGTAACAATAAAAATTTTGGTGCTATATAGAACCCTATATAGAACCATGTACAGCACATTCTCCATCAATTTGAAGAACACCTATCATACCTGATGTAACAAATAGATAGACAGTGGAACTTCTTAGTGAATCCAGCAACTATCAGCCTAGAAACTGAAGGCTATTAGACACTATTCCTCTCCTCATGGGATTCCTTTAGTCTAACATAAAATGCTAAAGCTACAGTCAGAGGTCTGACCAATGTCAAAGCAGTATAGATGTTGTCACCAACAAAAAATGAAATTAAACACAAAAAAGGAAATAGTAACTATGTAAAAATAGTAGATATGAATGGCTTAAATGTAACAGAGTAAATAGTAGACTTCTTTACTCACTTCTTTACATACTTGAGTAGAAGTAAAAGTATTATTATTTGAGTCAGGACAGTATCTAAAATTTTACTGAAGTACATGCCCTTGAGAAATGTAGCTAATTACTATTCACATCTAGTAATGTATATCCCATTAACCCCTTAAATGGCCAGGGCCCACCAGCTGACCCAAAGTTTTACTACACACTTCTATAATCTAAGGATAACTGAGCTAATTTGCATTGTAGTTTGTGTAGTTACTGAATAATAAGTCTCATATCATAAGCCTGATATTTTAATGAGTTAATGCACCAACAAAGCCTATTATTTTAACAATGATACACTTTGCTTTTAATCAGTGTCTCATTATGCTAAGAGCTAAACATCCATTAGCAAACACTGACAAACATAACTATGATATGGAAAGTACACAGACATAAAAAAGCAGTTTTTACATGTAGTTTTGTACAATTTGTGATACATTTTCAGAGAGACAAAATGCATGTAAGAGGATTACGTTTTTACAGTACAAACATTCTGCACCCATCATTAAAGAATTATTGAAAAATTAACAGTAATCCAAGTTAAATTTACATTAAAACAGTGATCAGAATTGGAGCACAGATTTGAAGAAAATGAAATAATAAGCTCAGTGGGGGGCAGAGTAGCCTAAGACTATACTTTCCATAAAACAATTTAAACAGAAGTACAGAAGTACCAGGTCAAAAAAACTTAGAATACAACATATATTACATTCTTCACAGATATACTTGAGTATACATGAAAGTCTTATATTTTGAAAACACTTAGAAAAGTACAAATCAATTCAAATTTTGCTTAAGTACATGAAACTGAGTAAATGCAAATAGTTTACTACCCACCTCTGAAGTGCAGATACTGGGTAGCAGTTTTTTGAGAATGAGTAGCACCTTAGCTGAGGTCAGCAGATGTCACAGATTGGCAGGCACATGTGCTATAAGAAGTGTCTATGTTACACATTTTAAAGCAGTTTTCAGTCCCAGTCCTAGTTATTTTCTTTAGAGACACTTTAATGTGACTGACACTTCAATAGCAGTGGGCCTCTGAAACAATTTTCTCTTACATGCTCAGTAAGGCAGACGTTTAAAAGGGAGTCAAATACAACAAATGTATCTTAAACTGCAGAGGAGAACACAGCCTTGATGGCTGTTAATGATAGCTTATTGATATTTCTTGGTCATAATACAGCTGGCTAACAGTGTACTTATTAATATATGATTTGGGGTATCTATATTTATGTTGAAGGAACAGTAAGTACAGATTACCGTGTAATGGTGATATAGTCAGCTGTACTAAAATAACCATGCTTTAAATGACCTGTTATAGGCATTGCTTTTGATTGATCAATTAAAATCCTGTCCCAATGTTACAAAAACAATAATGATCAGCAAATCAGAAGACATTTTACAAGACAAAATCTGTTTATCGTTTACTTGCAATAAAATAAAGGAACTGCAGGTGGCAGCTGTAGATGCAGTATTGTTGGCAGAATCTATGGTCTAGCCAGGCACTCACTGTTCCTCAGGTCAGAGGTTCTGAAATGGTGGACTGAAATGTCCTCTCCTGCATCACTGCATCTGCCCTATTCCCAACATCGAGTATAGTTTTTCACAGTGGTCGACATAATTCCTAACCTTACAGAGCTTTGTACAGACTAAAATCTGCCCCACATGTTTTTCAGTGAAGAGTTTACACAAAGTGAAGAGTGAATGGAAGGCTTGTGATGCTGTTTCCAAGGTAACCACCACTAGTTGGAATCCTCTGAGCTGCCAATATCCTAGAATGATAAAAAGTCAAATAAGAACTCAACCCAAACCAGTAGTTTGGCTTTTACTGTCCTTGGCTTGTTTGTTGTCTCTTTAAAACTGGTTATACAGGTGATAGATACACATTACTGTTCAAAAGTGTGGAATCACCTGTCATATTAATAATTGCCATGTTAATTTAAAATTTAATTTAATAATAACGTCTACAGTGTAGATTGGGATGCTATGAGCTAGAAACCAGAAGGTATTTTAAAATGTTTATTCAGTAAAACAACAACAACAAAAAAAAATTATGAACATCAAGAAGTTCTTAAGCAATAAATATTATATTATAATTGCCTTAAAGTAAATTGCCTAACTTTAAAATTTTAATTTTAAAGTTATTAAGTTATTTGCCTCAAGATTTGATCTTGATTTTTCAAACAAAGAGCATTCTGGATGTTAATTCTACAACCTCATTTCCAAAAAAGTTGGAGCACTGTGCAAAATGTACACAATGCAATGATGTGCAAATCATTAAAACCCTATATTTAATTGAAAATAGTACAAAGACAGCATATCAAACATTGAAACTGACAAATTTTATTGATTTTGAAAAACGTGCTAATTTTGAATTTGAGACCAGCAACAGGGGCAACAAAAGACTGATAAAGTTGCGTAATGCTAAATAGGCAACAGGTCGGTAATATGACTGGGTATAAAAAGAGCATCCCAGAGAGGCTGAGTCTTTAAGAAGTAAAGATGATGAGGGGTTCACCACTTTGTGAAAGACTGCGCTAACAAATAGTGCAACAATTTAAGAATAACGTTTCTCAATGTAAAACAGAAAAGAACTTGGGGATTCCATCATTTACAGTATAGAATATCATTAAAAGATTCAGAAAATCCAGAGAAATCTCTGTATGCAAGGGTCAAGCTGAAAACTAATACTGGCTGGCTGTGATCTTTATGCCCTCAGACCGCACTGCATTAAAAATAGATATGATTCTGTAGTGGAAATCACTGCATGGGCTCAGGAACACTTTAAAAAAGCATTATCTGCGAACACAGTTCACTGCTGCATCCACAAATGAAACTAAAATCACTACCATGCACAGAAGAAACCATACATAAACAGGATTCAGAAATGTTGCCGCCTTCTCTGCCCGAGCTCATTCAAAATGGACTGAGGCAAAGTGGAAAAGTAGTCTGTGGTCTGACAAATAAAACTTTAAAATTCTTTTTGGAAATCATTCTGAGCTAAAGCCCACCTGGCTTGTTATACATTTCACTTTTGAAACTACAGCAGTCGGTCTCCTCAGTTCCCAAACACTTACAGAGTGTTATTAATAGAAAAGGTAATGCAACACAGTGGTAAATATACTCTGTTCCAACTTTTTTTAAACCTGTTGTTGGCATCAAATTCAAAATGGGCGTATATTTTTCAAAAACCAATACAATTTCTCAGTTTCAACATTTGATTTGTTGTCTTTGTACTATTTTCAATTAAATATAGGGTTTTAATGATTTGCATATCATTGAACTGTATTTTTATTTACATTTCGCACAGCGCCCCAAATTTTATGGAAACAAGGTTATAAATGATAAATTAATTCTTGATGTTATACAGCTTTATGAAATCATCTACATCTCTGTTCATCATTCTGGACATATCTAACCTTTCTTCATTTTTACAGCTTCCTTCAAATTAGCAGTAGGATCATAATAGAATCATTTTATACATATAGCTTTAACAAATTCATGTTGCATTATTTAAAAATAGTGATTCCAAACTTTTGAACGGTAGTGCAGATAATAGTTAAAGAATTAAAAACATAACATTTAAAACCATTTTATCAGTGACAACTGACTTACACCAAGCAGTTTTAGTGTTTGGCTCAATTCAGATTAGTTTAAGTAGAAAGTGAATACATACCATTGGCTCAATAGTTCTGAATGCTGCTGCATATTTCTGGTATGCAGCAATTACGCAGTCTCTCCTGCAATGGAGAAAAAACATGAAAAGAAATTGGTTCTTGTCCTAATTTAGGGTTAACAGCTTTAAGCACTGGTAGTCCATGTTGTCTACAGACATCATCCAGCTCCTTACTTGCTTGTGATGCCACCCCCTGGTGGAAGTCCAGGGATGTCCTCTGTGGCCAGGAACTTCATCACATACAGCAGATCAGGCTCCTCGTCTTTAGACCTGATCACCTGAATGATTTCTGTTTAGTGGATGATGATTTGGTTTACTGACATGTAGCAAAGTTGGCAATTGTGTTTTATAATTTGTTGGCTGTGCGTCCTAAAGGAAAAAATTACCATCTACTTTGAGATCTAGGAGGTGTTCAAGCTCTGCTTCTTGCTGCAGTGCTTCAGGAGACACCTGGGGGGCACCAGTGAAGCAGATGATGATGATACTCATGTTGTCCAGGCTTCCCTGCAAGTTACGAATAAAGGTGAGTTTTTACACAGACAGTGGTCTCTAGTTAGCTGTGCTGAACTCAGGTTTGCAGACCCTTTAGGATCATTCAGTTGCAGCTTATCTGACCAAAAAGAGGTGGGTTATAAAACAAAAATATCCAATTATTGATCATGTCAGAAATAAGACAACACTGCACAATACTGTATTATTAAGAGCAGGGCTTTAAATTATGTCATGAGGTCATGGTCAAGAACATGTTGATTTCTGACTTTTTGTACTGCGTATGTTTTATGTACAGTTGAATGCATGAATGAACAAATTACATGTCGCATTATGTGTTTTGTTGATTGTCTAAGTAAAAATAAGTTAACACTCTACAGAGAACTTCAATATTTCACAATATTTTCAAAGGCCACATTTTATGGTTTAGTTTTTCCCCAATATGTTAAATTCAGCAAATAAAAAGTAACTGCGCAATAAAATGTGCAGATGTGTGCTCTCTGTAGAGAACGTCACTTAGAAAATCTACAAAACATGTAATTTGTCCAGGGATGCCAGGGATGTTAATAAATGCGTTGTCACAGAAGAGTACAGAGATGCAAGATAAGGAAACTACATTGTAATATCAATGAGTACATAAAGTTAAGCCTTGAGGTGAAATGCTTTCTGATGTTATAGAAGCATTAACAAAGAATTAGCAAACAGTAAAAACGTCTGCTACAGAATTCCCTCAGGCTTTAGAATCCAAGACAACTGCTATCTTAATCCCATCTCTCTCTCACACTCCTCCCTCCCTATCACTTAATCCTGCTATTTACAGAAGCAGAGTGTCTTCTTTGGGAACAGGTCATGGTGCAGGTATTATGTCTTGATCTAATCTTCCTTATGTCAGCATATGACCAGGAAATGTTATCTAATGAGTTAGGCAGCTTTGTGTAACCATCCCAAAACAGGAGAGCAAAACATTTCAGTCTGACTTCCTCAGACTAAGAAGAATCTTTTTCTTTCACTGGACAGTGTAGATCATGTTAAGCAGAAGAACACATACATGGTGCCAAAGTAAACTAAGCTAATCCAACAATTTAGACAGAATATTTGCGTAGATATGCTTAGATTTGCCCATATGTCCACAAGATTTAAAATTATAAATAGGTGAACTAAAGCTGAATGTGTAATGAGATCAGAATGGATTGACATGACTATAGTAGACACCCTCTGCCTACTGGTCACATTTGTGGACCATCTAGAGACCATCTAGAATTTGAATTCAATAAATGTTGCTATGTGCTATTTGTGTTCTCTGTAGAGGGTGTGTTAACTATTTTTCACTTAGAAAATCAACAAAACATGTAATTTAATGACTGTACAGCTTGTGATGAAATACCTGTGATTTCTGGACCCACCTATCAAAAATATATCTCCAGCCAGGCTCGTCTCTTTCCAGTTACCACCCCTGTCCTGTTCCTAATCCAGCTTGCCTCCGCCCCCTTGCCATGATCATTGTCTGCACCTGTGTCTTGTTATCTGTCTCTATATACTTAGTTTATGTTTTTCTTTTGTTCTTTGCAGAGCTTTATGGAATTTTTATTTTTACTCTATATTTCCGCCTACCCTTTATTTTCTGCGCTGCCTCAACTTAAAAAAACAAATTTGCACATGCTTGTAGCCTCCACAGCTGTGCCCGTGTTACAAAGTTTTGTTGTGCATGGCCCAAAGGCTGTGCTGGGACTCTAACCTTATAGAGGCAGAGGTCAATGACCTGGGTGCAGACTTCCCTCAAATCATCGCATACTTGTAGGCGGTTCCTCACGAAGGCACACAGCTCCTCGTTGCTAATGGCGTCCCAAACCCCATCGCAGGCCACTACCAGGAATTCGTCTTGTGGCGAGCGCTCCAGCTCATACACCTCTGGCTCTGGTGACACCAGCTGCTCCGTCTGAGTCCTCCATTCCACCTCCTTGAAAGCGAAGTCCCCGAGGGCGCGGGACACAGCCAGGGACCCATTGACCCTCTGCAGCGTGACTGACCCTCCTGCATTCTGGATGCGCTCCTTCTCCCGCGGGTTGCAGGGCTTGTGGTCCTCTGTGTAAAAGACCACCTGACCATCTCGACACAAGAAAGTCCGGGAGTCGCCACAGTTGATGAAGTAGATGTTGCGTGGGGAGATAATAACTGACGCTGCTGTGGAGCCACTGCGATCCCAACCTTCACTCCGGGACAGGTTGTGCATGTGGCGGTCAATGCTCAAGAAGCCGTCCCGGACAGCTTCCTTCACTCGTTCCACGTCTTCCCCTGCTGTCATGACCCCTGGGGGAGGAGAGAGACACTTAAAGTCTTTTCAGATTCTTAGATAGAGTGGCGGAGGCCTGTTTGGGGGAAAGTGAACCCTAAAGGGAGTGATTAAATGTTTCCATCTCCAGATGTTCAACTATGTTAAATTGTCTCCAATTAAATGTTAACTCTCATAGTTTAATTTTTTTTTTTACACATACTTCCTAGACCTAAATTATTATTTTACCTTAGAAATTGATTTTTCAGTCTCGAGCCATCTGATTAAGTTTAATGATGCTGTGTTTTGGAAGGTCTGGTATGAAGCTCTGGTAGATCTATTACATTCCTCATATCCATACTCTAGGCTGCAGGGCCTAGTTTCCAGTGGAAATAGGATTAAGGGTCAATGACCTGTATGTTTGGTTATTTTTGCCCTTCCACTGAACTGTAGGTGTTTTCTTTGGGACAAGTTATGTGACTTCCTTTTTGTACTTGTGTTTGGAGAATGCTTTGTTAACAGATCTTTCTATAAGGTTTTTACTGAGGTAAAGGTTGTTTTTCCAATTAGGACTGATATGAATGGTATGAGGTTCCATAAAATATTACATTATCCCACCTTCGAGAAGATTATGTAGATTGGAGAACTATTTATTACTATACAGAGTCATTTTAGTAGGCTTTTGCATTGCGTAAAGATTGTTTCCCCATGAGAACTGTGGGCTGATGCCAGTATCAGACACATTTCATGCACAATCACATGCAAAAGTTATAACACCCTTGGTCAGTTACAAGCGATTACAAGTGAAAATAAGTTAACACATCATCTACAGGGAACAGACTTAAATGTGGCATTTCTCTGCTAATTTTAGTTTTAGTTTTGAGTTTAACATATTGGAAGTAAATAAAACAATGTAACTTTTGCAAAAGCCACATTTTATATTTTATTTTTCTCCAATATGTTAAATTCAGCAAATAAAAATGTAAAATGTGTAGAAGTGTGTTTTTTTCTTGTGGAGCATGTTTTAACTTAATTTCACTTAGAAAATCAACAAAACAAACTTTTGTGTACCACTATACATTTTTGATGATGCTATTTCTGATGCTGATACATAAACATTAATAAAATGGATTTATCTTGTAGATTCATAAATGCAGTATAACAAATAAAATGCAGATATTGTACTACAGTAACCCTCCTAAGCATTCTACTCTTCCAGAGTGAATTATATATGTCATCAAATATCAGTTAGAAATATCAGTTAAATCTGAACATCTATCACATGCTGATAGTTTCTTAAAGCAACATCTGTGATACCCATATGATCCTGATGTCACCATACAAGCCTAGGCTAAATGGTTCTTCCACTCTTTATGACAGTGCAGCTATAAACATAATACAACATGTACCTGTATTGATGATGTGATCCAGCAGATGTGCAGAGCAGTATTGAGCCACAGTGGTTCCTGCATGTCCATCAAACACGGCAAAGTAACTCCAGTCTGGGAGCCTGTCAGACATCTCAGGCATACAGGTGTGTGTATCCTCCATCTGAGTACGCCAGCCCTGCATGCTGGCCATGGCATAGCTAATGCCCCACTTTGACTCGCCCTCTGCCGTCTGCTTCTGTAGGATAGGTCTTTCCAAGTAAGGACTGGGAATGTCCTCTAGATTGTTGTTATCATCTTCAGGATCAGAGTCACCGTTGGCTTCTCTTTCCCTCTGCCCTCCTCTGAAGAAGAAAGTGACCATCTTCTCAGTCTCCCTCACCAACTGCCGTAAAAACGAGGGCACCTCCACGGTGCTGGCTCGCCTGGCAGTCCTCATGGCCAACCGGATCCTCCGCTTAAACTTCCTGCTGGTCCCCCTCCTCCTCACTTTCCTCCCTCTAGTCTTTCGGAAGAGGTCCAGTGCCTTGAGTTGACTTTAGTCAACTTGTAGAAAGATTTGGCAGTGGAGTTTGTGTGCTAATCATTTAATTTACCTTTTTGGTTGCCTCGGCCCCCATAAAGTGCATTAGGTAGACATGATCATCTGTTTTCATTGTATTGTGTCTAGCAGAACAGAGTGAACTTGTGCAGCTTACCTAGTTGTCTCCCAAGCCAAGCTGTCATTGGCCAGGCTATTTGTGTATACTCATCCGTGGACGTGTTCACCCCTGTGTACTCTGCCTCTCCCGCCCTCTGTTTTACACTCCTTATAATCCCTTTCACAGTAATGAGCTTGGATTAGTTCATGTTCCTGCATCGACATTATGAACATGTCAGCGTTTCATAATGTACTGAGGCATCCAGTGAAACAGGATCCATATGCATGGCGAAGAAATCCTAGTCATAGGCATTTTCCATAGCAACAAACTGGATTTGCTTGTGATGCATAACACTGACACAACACGACTGTCTGAAATGTATTTTGATTAATGCAACTATTGAAACAGAAGTTCAGAGCAGAATAGGTTTTCACATAAAGACAGCTTTCCTTTTCCTTTGGACTACATGGTTCTACATTATTTGGGAGTTTATCCATGTGTAACACTATTCATATCTGTGGCGAGGATGTGATCTAGAAGAACTACCATTCAGAAGTTTGGAAGCATTGTTTTTAATAATGTTAAAAACTTTTTGGATGAAGATACATTTATGAATCTTAGGCAATGCTAATATCCTAAAGGTTTCGAACAATTTGTAGGAAGGTATAAACATTTTCAATGAACAGAGTTATTGATGATTTCGTAATATTTGAGAAAGCTGTATGGCATAGAAAGACGAACATAAGTTAAAACATCCAGAATGTCTCATATTCGAAAAGCAGTGACAGAATCACACTGTTTAAATAGCTCTTTAAAGTAATTTAATTCAGCATAATCTGAAGAGCTGTATTTCAAATGCTGAACATACCTCTTATTAATTTAGTCTTGTTAGTTTTGAATTGTTTAAGTTTATTAAATTTAATTTTTAACTTTTTCAATTCTTGTTTAAAATGCTCAGCTGCGCTGTAAATGAAGGCTACCCTCAATGCACTTCGAAATGTAAGTCAAAATAAAGGTCAATTGACTTTTAATATAAAGAGGTTGAATAATGACTGATGTGTTACACATTTTGTTTAGATTTATTTTATGTATAAAGCCCATTCCCAATAATATATCGTGAAAAAATAAGTGAAAGTGGTATTTATTTATTTATGTATTTATTTATTTATTTATGTATTTATTTATTTATTTATTTATTTATTTGTAAATGAAACCCTTCCACTGCAATTTATTATTTAATAACATTTTGTTTAACATCTCAAATCTTCTTGCTGCCCCAAAAATACTTTTAATTTTTTGAATAAATAATCAGTTTCAACAACAACAACAATCAACAATCAAAACATTTTGGTGTCTAGGTTATACAGTTGTATGCAAGAGGTTGAACACAAAATTACATGTTTTGTTGATTTTCTAAGTGAAAATAAGTTAATCCTTTACAGGAAACAAACTTTTATGCATATTTCATGCAAATTGTACTGCACAATTTCTATTTATTTGTTGAATTTAACCACAAAACATAAAATGTGCCATAACATTTGCACAGGCCACATTTTCACATAGAAAATAAAAAAAACATGTAATTTGACCAGCTGTGCCTTAAATTTGCATAAGACTGAAACATTTCAACCATATACAATAACATATAGAAGCTATTATTAAATAAACCATCATTAACATGACAAGAGATTCCAAACTTTTGAACAGTAATATATAATAATTGTGTAATATTAGTGTGTAATATTATTCTAACATGGGACACCATGTAGTGCTTTGATAAACAGGGTTCAGTTTTAGGTCAGATTCTATGCCGTGTAACAACATTAAATAATGTTACTGTTACCAAAAATAAGTAGTAGCCTTCTGCAGTCCTGCTACTGCAGATTACCAGCTTTAACTTTAGCTTCAGCTTTTCGTGGAGTAGTGACATTTGACCTGATCCATTCACAAGAAACTGTGCTGATCCTGCCAAGTCAGGTGGGGACAGGTGAGCATAATGCCTGTCCTGCTCCAGGAAGAGACCATGATGTACTGCCAATAGTCTGACATCTGAACACTTCAGGACATCCAACTGGGACACATCAGCCTAGTTAGCAGAATTAGAGATTGGTTCAGCTTCACCTGAAGTCTACCTGCCTTCTCACCCAGTTACATGGATTATGTGTGTATTAACAGAGTTCACTGCCTTTTGCTGTTTACTGTTTAATTCTTTAGTGCTTATTTAGTCATTTGTGAATTATTTGTGATGTTTCGGTGTAAAACGTATTATTCTCTTGGACATATTTCATTTAATGTAGTTATTTTATATCATTAAGTTTGTCTTAGACTAGAGACTAAAGGCTCTATATAGAACCATATACAACACATTCTCCATTTAAGCATGCAAATAGTTGAGTGTTTCTTTGAGTGTTCATGGTTCTATATAGAACCACTGTCTTTACTAAAGAACTCTTGAAGAACAACCTCTTTTGAGAGTGTAGGTAAGTCAGAGCGCATTTTGGAAGCAACCGCTGTGATCTGATGAAACAGAAATTGAACTCTTCAGCTACAATCACTAAAGACATGTTTAGAGAAAAACAGAAGAAGCATTTTCATAAACAGAGTTAAGCATGAGGGTGGATCAGTTATGTTTTGGGGCTGTGTGGCAGCCAGTGGTTTATAAAACAATGTGGGGATAGAGATAAGAAACAATTCTACTAAATAGCCACAAATCCTGAAAGCCCTAGTCCCACAGTCAGTGAATAACTAAAGTCAAAACAAGGTTATAATTTACTACAAGACAATATTTCAAGATATCATCAAAATCAACTTGAACTACTTTAATAAAACAAAATATTACATTTTTGGAAATGGCATTTACAGTCCTCAGACTTTTTACTGAAATATCACTGAAAATCTGTAATTACATCCTAAAGATGATGTGCATGCAAGACAACCTAAGAATATTTCTGACTTTAACGTTTTAAAAGGAAAAGTGGGGAAAATTCCTAAATCAAGAACAGAAAGACTGTTAGCTGTCTACAAGGAACATTCTGAGTCTATGATTTCGGCCAAACAGGATCCTTACAAAGGTTGCACATGCCAGATTTTATATTAAATTCACCATATAAATAATAGTTGTCCATTAAATTTTGCAGAAATATGTCATATGTTAACTTCTTTTCACTTTATGTTGGAAGCTGTATTATTCTGTATATCTGTAATCCTGATGTTACATAGTATATCACGCATATTTTATTAGTTATTTTTTTTCATCCTGCATGATATATTCTCAAAGTACCATCAGTAATGTGTATTTGTCTGTAATGCATTTTATCTAAAAAAGAGAATAAAAGTTGAATAATTCTGCCAAGAAAACACCCAAACAGAATTGTGTATGTGTATGAATTATGAAAGTGAAATGCCAGAAATTGCAGTGGCCACTATGATTTGGCTAACTCACCACGTGACCATGCTCAATTTGCTCTATGCAGTGGAGCTCTGGCTCTGCAGGCCGCTGACATGACATAAAAGCTCCATCAGCCTGCAAGCAGCCCTGCACAGCCAGCGTGCATGCAGGAGGAAGATCTCATTATTGAGCTGTTTCTCTACACACAAGCCTTACGCAGAAGGCGGATGCTGATTCACATTAACGGCAGGCCAGCAGGAGTGGACGAAATATCACAAATAGACAGAAAAAGAGCATTTTAAAGCCCATTCCCATCAACATTATGACTCAGGCCTCCCTCTGTGTTGCCTCTGCTAGAGCCCTTCTGTGGAGAGAGAGGGTGGGAGGGGGGGGGTGGGGGAGGGAGGGAGAGAGAAAGAGCGAGGGAGGGAGGGAGAGGCAGGCTGGGAGGGGCTGGCTGGAGAAAGAAAGGGAGGGCGTGCATAGCCAGTGACCAAGCGACCAAGCGAACAAGTGAGAGAGGGAGAGAGAGAGAGGGAGAGAGAGAGAGAGAGAGAGAGAGTAAGAGAGAGAGAGAGAGAGAGAGTAAGAGAGAGAGACAGCGGTGCCCTAAAGGAGGGGTAGAAAGGGGGAAGAGAAGGACGAGAGAATGTGAGGGAGCCAGGAAGAGGAGAAGGGAGCGATCCAGTGGAGGAGAGTAGCGGCCAGAAGGAGAGAGAGGAGGGGGTGTCCAGACTGGACGGACTGGACAGGCTCAGCAGTGCCTTGATGGAGCATGGGTCAGGTTCTAGGATTCTCTCATTGCAGTGAGTAGCTTCTTTTGTTTCCTCAGCCAGCATCCCCCTCCTCTCTCTCTCTCTCTCTCTCTCTCTCCATCCCTCCCTACTGTGTAGTCTATCTACTGTATCATCCTTTCTGATTTCTAACAATAGATTACTGAAATTCCCTCATTTGTTATTTTTTCCTGCATCCTGCTGTTGCTGCAGTGCTAATGGTCTGTTCTGACCACCACCTGTATACAAGTGATTGCCAGTATGAATATGTGTGTATTTGACTAAAGCAATGGAGTGAGAACAAGCATTAATAATAGGCTGGATGGTTTGCATGTTTTCAATGGTGTGTTGATCTAGCATTGCCTAAAGTAGCTGTCCTAATGCAGGTATAATGAGTTATACTTATGAATAGGCCCATGTGTGCTCTTGTTATTCATTCATTTATTTCCCTACACACTGATGTATCAGTAAAACTGCTCATGTGTATGCAATGTACTATGTAGTTATTTAGAATATATATCTTTTTCTTACATTTAAGACCCCATACCTTACATTTTTTTGTATTTTATCTCACCCCCCCCCCATTAAATGGCATTTGTATGGGTTTATTTACCAAACATATTGTTTTTGTTACTGTGCTTTTAAGATATATTAACTGTTGTTAGTAAACAGCATGTGTTCTGATTGCTGTGCCTCATTCACAAAGCAGTCCAGGCTGTAACACTCATAACTTAGCATAATTTTGCACTTATAACTCATAACTGTAACATTTATAACTTCCTGTGAATGGGCCGGGGCTAAACTGATATAGGCAGAATAGGTGCATATATAAATTACGTTAATATGTAAATGTGTTGTTTCTGTGACATCACAATAACAGAGTTGAAAACAGGCTGTTTTTGCAGTTTAGTTTCCAATGTGCGTGAATGACAAGGGTGGGAATGATTTTGTTTGAAAGGTTTACATACTATGTCTAAAAAAAGGGATGAAATTTTAGTTTTACACGATATGGGCCCTTTAATGCCAACCATACTATGTGCATTCACATGAACTGAAGCATTTTATTTTTTCATGAATTTGGTATAACAAAACAGATGTGTCTTAAAAATGTATAACAGCCAGCTTACTGTTGCTGTGTGTCTTCACCAGAAATAGTTATTTCATGGTAAAATCTTGCTGTATCTGTAGTTCAGCAAAAAAGAAAATAAACCTATGCAAGCATAAAAAATGGTGAGGGCTATGAAAAGTCCAGCTTAGCAAACAGATGAAAGTCTTGCATGCTAATTAAAATTTTCAAGCAATGACAGTTGGCATGACTTCCAGTTGTTAGTGGTCAGGCTGACTGTCTATGTGAAATATGTTCTGCATTTAAATTAACATAGCAAATATGCACAGTTTCCTATTTTTCATTTAATTCCAAATGAAGAAGTTAGCTTGTCTTTAGTATATACACAGCAGGAATGGCTGGAAGCTGTTCCTCTTCCTCAATAGCATAGAAGAATGATGATGGATTATTCAAAGTGAGCTCTTATCCGCTAGGCTTGGCTATTTGCTTTTCCCTGTAGTACCTAGAGAACAGTTTCTCCTGTCACCACGTGACCTCAGTCCTACCAAGGCAGCGGCTGCTTGTATGAATGTGCCCTTAAAGGAATACTCCAGTGTTTTTCAACCTAATCTCTGTCTCCTGCATCTGTAGCATATGGTAAATTACCACGTGCAATAGTTTCGACATGTTTCCCGAAGCACCTGCTCACTGGCTTCCATTAATTTATTTCGAGTCAGTGGGTTTCCTGTTCTTCTTGAGTGTAGGAAGGTAATTTTCTGTGGTAATTGACCATGTACTAAAGACACCACAGATGAAGATTAGGTTGAAGAACCGAATATTTTTAGGAGGGATTAGGTCAAAAATGGAGTGTTTTATAAAATTTCTGCATAATCACATCCTTAAGATGTAAACAAAGTGATCTAGGGTGGTTTAATGTCAAATGTGTCACTCTAGAGAAACGTACAGAGCCAGAATATTTCACAGTGGTGGTGAAAGGAACCAGACGTCCAAAGTGTTAAATGCCTCTAAAACCTACCTCACAGAAAATTATTACATGAAGTGGTTATTAATATGTTGTCTGATGCCTGAAACATTGTTTTTGTGCTATTTTTACATAATGTTTTGACCTAAAACTTATTAATCCACAGCAGAGAGGTATATGCAGGCATTGAAAGGAAAAATAGTATAAATACTTATTTTTGATTTACCACTATTTTGCCATTATCAACATCACATATAAAACATATAGGTTAACTGGTGGTTTTGGATAGTAAATAAAATGACCATATTTGTGTTGCAGACATTGCAACCTCTGGTTCCTCTCACCAGCACTGTAAAGAAATCTAAGTTTCTCTGCAGTGAGCCATTTCACATGAAACCACTCTGAATGACTTATTATGAATGATTATGAATGATTTATGTACATTGAATTGTTAATGTGGACTGATTGCAGAATTTTGAAAAATCAGTGTAATTGCTCCCTTAAGGCAACCTCTATCAGTTCCATTGTTTTGTGTGAGACAGCTCTAAACCTATTTTAATTCATTTACAGCGGTGGTTCTTTTACAGCTTTCAGTCATGGTCCAACTTCATATTCAAATGGATAAGAACTGGCTCGATGCCTCGGTAGTGTGTGAGGTAGTGTGCTGTGTTTGTGTGCTGCTGTATCTGAAAAGCCTTTGCTCTTTTGTTTCAGAAGAGTTTGGCTCTGTCTCCTCAACACCTGACTCCACTCCTCCCTGTACAGATGGTAAGCTCAGCTTTGTGTCCTATAATCTGACTATAAATTCATATATTCATACATATTGGTCATTATATACTGCTGTGTCTTATATTCCGTGATATATTCATGAGTATTATCTCTGTCAATGTCAGGAGGGCTCTCACATTTAAATTCACTGTTTGATCTTCTTTTTATTGTACTAACACTGAAAAAAATGAAAAAAAAATGTGAATTCATTCTTCTCCCTGTTGGTGCTGTGGCAGTGGCCTGTCTAGTTTCGTTCGGATAAAGCATGAATGCATTTGCTTTGAACTGAATGCTCAAGATCTCCTAAGCTATGAGCAAATATCAAAGCGGCATGTAGGATCATTTGTGAAATGCATATTAGATTCACTTACAAAACAGTCTCTATTTACTTCGTTCAAAATCTTTCACATTCAGTTTTTTGGACTATTATTCCTTCTAGACTAGTATTGCTAGAAAGGCTGTCACTATCAAATACATTAGTAATCAAGTAAAGTAAAGTTCCACGTCTTGCTCATCACTGTGCCTGCCATCTAAAAAACTGAAATAGGAAGTCTCTGCTCTTGTGGGATATTTCACCTTCCATGTGATTCTACATGCTGTTAAGATACGGTGGATAGTGTGGTGTTACATTGAGCAAACATATCATCTCCAACCAACTGCGCAGTGTAAAACATATAATGTGATGTCACATGTCACTAATGCTAAATTTGTGTGTTAGTAACTGCTTGACCTGACTCTCTTTCGCTGGTCTTAACAGGCTTTCTGTGTGCTGATTTGACTATATTTTGTCCTTACTGGTGTAAACTGACCGGCTGCATCAATAGCTACAATCATAATTACTGTCAGAATTTCACAGAATATTTTGAATATTTAACACAGTTAAACACAGTTTAACACAATTTTACACTGTAAAATACTGCATTCATCAATTTATTGTGAAATCAACTTATTATAAAATATTTTCTGCATAACACAATATTATGGTGAAGTTGATATTGAGCTGTACTGCACAGCATTTTGGGATATGACAGTTAAAAAGCATAAACATTTGAATAAAACAACGTGTGCCAGTACTGCCAGTAATCACTTACAGTTGTTATTTAAAATACATGCGATTACTGTTACTTTGATTTCAACTTATTACTGTAAGTGTACAGCAGACTGCAGCTACATCACCATAATGTAACAGACCAGGTGATTGTGAAGTCACAGTGCAAAGTTGCTGTTTTACTGTTATTGACTGCTAATGGAAAATTACTGTGAAAGTAATATAACTGGTTGCCAGTCATTTGCTGTAAATTTACAGCAATTGTTTTTTACAGGTTCTAGAAATATTTAGAGATATTAAGTTTAATATCTAAACATCCTAACTGCAACATCCAAAGTAAAAAAACGCTACTTGAATATCTTTCTCGAACTTTTAGAGTCTGTGTTGAAGCTAGAAAGCTGCTATATGCTCCACTGTTAGCTTGTTGCTAATATAGCATTTAATGTCCCAGTTTTTAACAGGAAAACAAAAGCTAGGTACAAAGGGAAATTATAAGGTTTCCTTATTAAAGATAGCTGGGCAATGGCATATATGTCTGATCTCTCTGTCTCTCAGTGTATACAACATTAAAAACCTTGAACATATATTCTCCGCTGCAGCCATTGCGGAGCTGCACAGTGTCATACCTTACCAGCCCCAGTGAGAGCCCTGGTCATTAACATACAAAATCAACACTGACCTTTTCTACACAGAGGAGTAAATGACATGGTAAAACACTGTACAAAGGCTGAATGAAGGTGTCACTTTTGTACTCTTTGCAGAACACAAAAAACTTCATAACAGTAATAGTAGGGCTGTCATCTAACTCCATTCTTTATTCTAAGGTGGTAATGAGGAGTCAGACTTTCCAGAGCTGATAACAGCAAGGGAGTGGTCTGAGGATGAAGAAGGCCCTGAGGATGATGATGGTGGCCTTAGCAGTCCCTCTGTATGGGGCACCCCTCGTCAGAACTCCTTTGAACTCACGTTCTCCTACATTGCCTTCTCTGAGGGTGAGGGGTCATCACGCAGAGACTCAGGCCGACGCAGGGCAGGGGGCAGGGGTAGGCGGGGCTCACTGCATCGAGTGGACACTGTGGAAACTCTCTTACCTCCAGACTCCCCCACTGTGGAGTGGGACCCCCATGCCTTCATGAGTGGAGAAGGGGAGCTGGAAGCAGGTCAGATCGGGGAGCTTCCTGAACCAACAGAGAGCATCGATAGGACTCTAGAGCCCCCCAGACAAGACATAGAGGAAACTTCTGATAAAGACACAGGGACACCCGGAGAAGTGGGGGAAATCTCAGGCAGCCAGACATACTGCGTTACAGAGAGTTTACAAAGTAAGTTTTCAAAGCATTAAGATGTATATTAGATGATCAATCAACCCCTTGAACTCTAAGAAATTGTATGTGGACCCACAATTGATTATTTGCAAAAACACAACATCAATATCAATAAAACACCATAATGAAACATCATACTTATATTAGGCTCATAAAATGCTTCAAACTGCTAACTAGTTATATCAAAATGGCAAAACAGTTATGCTAGTTATGTTTATATTTTTCAGTGCACGTCAAATCTAAAACATTTCACTTTTCAATTGTATGGAGCTCATCCATCATGGAGTACTGATAGCTGGGCTTCACAGGCATAAGAACTGAAAATGAACAACTAGTGCTCCATGCTGTTTGCCTAGAGGTCTTCTCAAATAAAGCTTTGAAGCCCAACAATTTACACCGTCACGTGGAGACTAAAAATAGTGAGTATGTACTTAAACCTATCGTACTGAGCCAGAACTTCGTTTGTAGCTTTCCTCTCCTCAGCCTGATATCCACTACTTGGTAGCTGCAAAGCAACACTGGCTATCTCATTAGAAGAGTCAGAAAGAGCAATCAGATTGGTTCAACTTTTTTGTGGGCTGTGGAATATTTTGCGTGGGCAGCGAGTTGCGAAAGGTGGAAAACCCCTGAGCCAGCCATTTCCTGTGGTGTTAGAGGAGGTATAACATTCTAATACAGAGGACAGGGTACTGTAGGATAGAGCTGGGAAACCATTTTGGAACACGTTTTCAGGTATATGAATTCAGGTACATGAGGCGATTCTAAGTATGCTGTGTATGGTGGCCTAAATATGCAGCAGTGCAGGCATATGCATGCATGTGTGTGAGTGAGTACTGTGAGCACTGCCTGATAGTGCCATGACATGATTCATGCTTTTGACAGTGTATTGCTAACACAATGACATCATGATGTGACTCACTCTCTGACTCGCTTACTCAGCCAACCTGAGATAGACCCAAAAGTCCCTTTTGATCAGAACCAAACTCATCCTTATAAGCTGTAGTAAAGATAAAAAAACAACTTTGTCCAACTAACTTTGGAGCATTTCTATTAGTCTATTCTTCATGAAATCATCAAAAGATCATCAGCTCAAATTCCCCCTACTGTGTGATAGGGATTGTCATAGTCTGTGAGTCGGAATTAGCAATGAGGATTTGAGTGAGTAAAAATCCAGCAAAAATGTGCTTAATACTGTGTGCTGCATGCAGGAAACTGCACTGAAAGTAACTGTAGCTTGTGTTAATTGCTAAGCTCAACAGCTTCATGGGTCAGAGCCCCCTGTCACCACGGAAACCATGGCCACATCGCAGACTGAAGACACATCACGCCTAACACCACCTCTGATTGGTCAAAACACTCAGGAAGAGCTGACAAGAGAACGATGGATTTCTACTCTCGACCTATCAGAGGGGCCGACGATACACATCCACATAGCAGGTTAGGCAACAAGCTGGTCCTTTTCCTGTATGAAATGTATTTCATGATGAGTGATTGTACTTGATTATGCATGACCTACACTTTCTCAAGGCACAGACTCAACAGATATTGTACAAAAAGCACTTACATCAAAGAATCCACATGCTAATCAGACAACGTGGACAGAGGGCTTCCCTCCACCTGGCACTGCTTATGGTTTAACATGGAATGTCTCGTTTGGTCTCCAAGGTTACAGTCTGCAGGGATTCCCAGTGTAATAGTCTGTCTCTGCTAAGTGGGGCTCTTCGCTAGTATGTCTGCTGTCTTACATGGAAGAGTTAATTATATACATGTACACACGCCAGATTAACATGGTGGCTCTATTTATCCAGATGAAAGCTAGAATTATAGGGGACTGACTGCATGAGACGGAAGAACACAGCATGATTCCACTTCTGTTTTGCTGGGCTACAGGCTTTCATTCCCCTATGGAACTGCACAGTTAATAGACGATCATACTGCTCTATTGTCATCATTTGTATGGTTTCTGAAATGCTCAGGCATCTTAATGCTGCAGTGTCAGATGACAAAGTCTTACTATACATTATAAAGATCTTGTTGCTTTGTTTGTTATTGATAGTACATACCCTAAGTCACAATTCAGGCTCTATGCAGTATATTCATACACTATATGCTACGCACAATTTAAAGAAATTTGATGGCATCAGAGTTGCAGCACATGTACTGCACTGTTTGTTAACAGTAACCAAAAATTTTACTGCAGTACAAAACTGTATTTTTAAAGACCACTAAACCACGGTCGTCTGTGGCCACTGCAGTGAAAAGCATGTGGGATCTACAGGGTTTAACTGAAGTACTTACTAAAGCATTCAAAGTAAAATGTTACATATGTGTTTTCTAAGCTCCAAAAGTGTTTAAGCTACAGCTGTATAGTGAATACACACCAGCCTAACGCTAAGATGACAGATGACACAGTAAATCCCATAGAGACTGAATCCTGTTTAGCATTATTGTTGCAGTGGTGAAAGAAAAGGACATTTACAAGCATTCCATTAGTGTAGATTAGCTAGCTAGGTTAATGCTGGCTTTACCAGTAGTTGAGGTAGCTCTTTTAAGATTTAAATAATAGAAGCTGATTACCAAAATAAAATTGCAGAGAAGCAATATTACAACATGATTACAATAATATTAAAGTAGCCACATATCAAGAGTATGGTACAGTATAATCTTCCTGTACTGTAAAGGTTTTACCACAATTCAACACAGAATGTTGTATAAAACTGTAAAACTTGAACACTGTACATTATTGTAGAAATAACAGACATTGCAGACAGTGTAATGCTTGATGTTTTTGCAGCCGTTGAACTGTGTTTTTTAATGAACAGAAAATACAAATTACTTGTATAGTTACTTCTTTGGGGGGTCTAGGTTAACATTCAGTTAGTTGAGTTTATCTAAATGTTGCTGAGTGTAGTTGAGGGTAGTTGAGTGTAGCTGAGTTTAGCTGAGTGTATCTGAGTGTAGTTAAGTATAGATGAATGTAGTTGAGCATTGATGAGTGCAGTTGAGCATAGTTGAGTGTAGTGGAGTGTATCTGAGTGTAGTTGAGTGTAGTTGAGTGTAACTGAGGGTAGTTGAGTTTATCTGAGGGAAAATAAGAGTAGTTAAGAGTAGAAGAGTGTATCTGAAGGTAATTGAGCATATCCGAGGTTAATTGAGGGTAGCTGAGTGTCACTGAGTGTATCTGAGGGTATTTGAGTGCAGCTGGGTATAGATAAGTGTATCTGAGGATAGTTCAGCGTAGCTGAGTGTAGTTGAGTGTAGTTGAGTGTATCTGAGGGTAGCTGAGGGTAGTTAAGCATAGTTTAGTTGAGTGTAGTGTAGTTGAGTGTAATTGAGCATAGTTAAGTGTATTTGAGTGTATCTGAGTGTAGTTGAGTGTAACTTGAGTGCAGTTGAATGTGTGTGCCTCTATATCCCCCTCTAGTGTCAATCCGTGACTGTCTCTGTCTTCTTTGTTGGGGGCGGGTATGATTGATCAGTGTTATTTTTGGCCAGTGGGTCGAGGGGCTGTTGACAGCACAGGCCAGAAACAGCTGCAGGGTCCTAGGTTGATCAGGGGGACAGAGAGGTGGCAGGAGAGCGCTCACCCTCCAGCAGCTAGCAGGATGGCCAGTAAAGGTGAGAAGCATAAAAATACACAAAATAAGGGCTGAGCCCCCACCACGGTGTTGTCACTGCTTCGGGAAATTTGAGATCAGGTATTTGTAACTCTCAGTGACAGCCTGGGCTCTCGAGCCGCTGAGCAGCATTTTAGCTTCTGCTGTGACAGGACTTGCTGGCTTTGGGTGACCGCTCCCTTGTAGGAGCGCAGAGATTCAGGACGGTTAGTTTTGTTCTTGTTCTTCAGTAATTAGGCTGGTTTTGTTGATGTGTGATGTTGGCTTGGGTGAGGTGTGTTAGTAGGAGTGTTGATTTGGTGAAGGGAGAGGCTTGGTTCTGGCTACTGTGTGGGAACTGTGGAATAAATTGTTGCATTGTCGCATTGAAAATAGTTATTTGGACTTCAAAATAACAAAGAATTTCAAGACAGTGAGAGTTTTCTCTTTAGTGTGTGTAAGTGCTTGGTGGGTGTGGTCAGAAGTGTTAAGCTCTCCATATGCTCATGGTGATATTTTCTGCCATTTCAATAAGCTGGTATCTCTTAATTTTCTCCTTCTATAAAATCTTTACACATGGTTTATTATTGTTGAAACTGAAATCTATTTTTACACTGGTCCCTGTTTTACAGCTAAAAAGATCATTTACTATCATTCAAACATTTGTTCTCTAAACTGATAAAATACAAACATAGAACACCCGGGTCAAATGACATGTTTTGTTGATTTTCTAAGTGAAAATAAGTACACATCTTCTATAGAGAACATACTTAAATATGGCATTTTTCTACTAGTTTATGTGATCATTTTCTATTTGCTGAGTTTAACATGGAAAAACATTAAATATATAAATATAATTGTGCCATAACCTTTGCACAGGCCACATTTTATGTTTTATATTTTTTCTAATATGTTAAATTTAAAAAATAAGCATTAATTGTGCATTGTTTGCAAAAGTGAGTTCTCTGTGGAGGATGTGTTCACTCATTTCAACAAAACATGTAATTTGATCAGGTCCTTAATCTCCAATATAACCTTCTCCAGCAGGTGAGGCATGCAGAGTAAGTTGCCATGGAAATGTTTCCCAGGAAAGAGATATCTTTTTAGTGTTAGTTTTACATTTAGCTAAGTTTAAAGTTAGCTGGCTAAGCAAGAAATTGTGCTTTGTGAGTCAGGACTCTGGTCATTAAGACAGAATGTCAGACCCACAGCATGCATGTCTGCTAATCAGAAAAATGCACACTGGAGATTGACATTTGCTGCGGTTGAATTTGCTCTGCCAGAAATGGCAAGTCCACTTTCACTTTGACATGGCAGGGTTTAAAATAGTCGCTTGAGATCAGGGAAGCTATGTTCTGTGATTTATGCCATCACCACGATCTTCACAGCACATCTTCCACTTCATCACCTTTGTCATCATCTTCTTTATCATCAAGAAAAAAAAACACAGTCATATGTGATCCATTTGGTTCTATGTTTACTAACAGAAAGCATGGCAAAAATGCATGTTATACATTTTAGTAGATTCTTGTTCTTGTTGTTGTTATTGTTATGAAAGCATTTGTTTATGCAGTCCCAACACTGGCCTATGCAGATGTGATGATTTCTAAGTGGATCAAGATGAATACATTTTCTGTGAAGTTTAAGGAAGCAACCAATAAAAAACATTGTTACTGTAATAGTTCAGTTTAGATTAATTCATATTTCTAACACAAGTGACCATTATATGGTGTCATATGAACATTGTATGATTTTCATATAGTAACTTTAATATAGTAACAGCATGTGGCCAAACATAACTGATTATTGTAGAATTAACAGTGATCCTGAAAACTGTAGATTAGGCCTCTCACAATTACAAATTTTAGCTAACAATTAATTGCAATGCAAATAATTAAGATTAACAGTTTGTTTTCATTTTATTACTATTACAATACATGCCTAAAGTGATCAAACTGGCTGATTAGCTATCTTGCTTCCTAGCTTTTGATGCATAGTAGCTTCCAACTGACAACAGACACAGCTCACGCTCAAATAAACAAACATTACTCACTGCTGCCCTCTAATGGTGTTATAGCACCAGTCAGAATTTAGAACTTTTCGTAAACACTCATGGCATGTGTCAAAAAATGTCTTCTGCTTTGTTTATTTGCCTCAAACCAATGGAAGAAAACCCAATTTGCATTCTGTTCCATAAACATAAACATAGGATTGTCAAAGCTAAGAACTGTAGAAAATAATTGATCTCGGCTCAAATTGTTTTAATCAGGAGATTGTTTAATAATTAGTAAATAATTATGACAGGTCAGGAATTGGAGCTCCTTTCAGGCCAGCTATTACTGCAACAACAAAGGCCTTCTAATAATCTCAGCATGCCTACTAAAATGTCTAGTGTGTGTGTGTACCATGCTTTCCATTAGCTCACTCAAAGCTAATCCTGGTGTGGCTCAGACGGTGTTTTCGGCTATTCCTGATTGGGGTTTAATGTGCAGATGTACACAGACAAAGCAGGGTTGTCTCAGTGGGTGCTGACTAAAGTTAGCCAGTGAAGTAAGCCTGCATGGCCACCTGTTTCTGACAACAGCCAGGTGTGTGCCAAGTCAGTGTCTTACAGTAGCCCAGGAGTATAAATAGCCCACCTGCTGCTGTGCCCTGTCACTCAGGTTTGAAGGCTAGGCATGATGGGAATTAGCACTGAGGTAATTCTGAATAGATTAGCTGCATGTCATCTATTGCCTACCCCTTGATAAATCTTTGTAGACAAGGGAGGGACCGCTGAGTTTGTCAGGCCATTCATGATAATCACACATGTAGTGTATCTTTCTGTTGGCATTTGATTGCTCATTTTATGACGAATATCATCATGTCTTTTTGAAGTATAAGAAATGATGATCTGTTTTGAGCTTTTCCTTTAGTTTATCTTTCAAAACTCTAGGCGCCAACTAACCTTTTAATAACAGAGACGTTCTTTTGTACCTACTGTTGCAAGGTTGGACAGAAGCTTTTATTGCTAAGATAAACAGAACATTGGCAAATAACCCATTCAACCTAATGATAAGTTATAATGTGTATATTTAGAATGCTTGATTCATTTCAAATGGTATTTATTTTGCATGCATTTGAAAAGTCATAATGTTAGGATAGGTTTCGTTTTAAGCTAATGTTAGCATGATAGCAAATTCATCATAGTTGTTTCCAACCAGCCTAGTTTCAATTAGCCACAACAACACAGTCCTCAAAAACTCAATGTTATGTAGTGATTCTAAACAAAATGTATGCAAAGAAACTGAAATTTCGTATGGGACCTTTTTTCCAGTGTTCTATAAAGCTCGTTCAACCTAGTTCAAGCTATGAATTAATGTATTTGTGGATTGCGCATGGATTCAGTTGAATGAAATAAGTAGAATAAAAGCAAATATCATATAATGGAAGCCATTCTTTTTTCTTCATTCACCACATGAGACAGTGAGTACTACGGCACCAACTCTTTAAAACAAGCAGGGTGTAGAGAGTGGACTGGATGATGTTTGAGTACTGTCAGCAGGTGCTTTAAGTGGCTACGGTTAAATTCTGCGTTTCCCTCCCTTCCTACATGCCCTATATTTAGTCCAGGCTCGTCAAAAGCCTGCTCTTAGCTTCCCTCACAGGCAGCTGTGGTCCAGTGACTCCTGCTGTACCGCTGGCTTTTTCAGCCATGCTAGGCACTACCTCAACACAGTAGTTTGACCAAAAACAATAACATGGCTAAGAATGAATGACAGTTAGGGGCCATTAATTAGCATGATTCCATTAGCACAGTTGTGCTAATATGTGGCTGGTACATTTACGAGCAACAGAATTATTTTAGGCTGAGCTATTTAAATGTGTTGATAGTTGAAGGCCTTCCAATTACTTTCTCTGGACCTCTGCTCTGTGTCTCTGCAGTAATGGACCTGATCTACTGGAAGGACACAGAGCGGACAGGCATGGTGTTCACTGGGCTGGTGGTGGGCCTGCTGTCCCTCTTCCAGCTCAGCATCATCACTGTGGTCTCAACTCTTTCACTGGCCATCATGTGCTTCACCCTCTCCATACGGATATACTGCAAAGTCCTACATGCCCTGCAGCTCAGAGACAGCGCACACCCCTTCAAGTGAGCATGATAACTCTTCTCTTCTCTTCTCTTCTCTTCTCTTCTCTTCTCTTCTCTTCTTTATCGTAAAGCCTTTGTGAAATACTGAATGTGCCTGTAGACACACTAGTTGAGTCTCTCTGCCTTTGCATTGATGTCCTACAGATCATACCTGGACATGGACATTGGCCTGATTGGAGAACAAGCTGACCACTACATGCAGAGAGTAATTGTCATGATCTGCTCTGCTGTGGATACACTGAAGCGCCTGATCTTTGTGGGTAACCTGTTTGACTCCCTCAAGGTAAGTCTCATAGATGGAAATCTAGCAGAGTCAATCTATTAAAGATTCAGTTGTTTTCTCTCCTGATGTACTTTCAAAAAATAAAGCCAAAAACAGTTGGAGGAATACCATAGAACAGTGATGACCAAACCATCCTCCTGGAGATCTACATTCCTGCTGAGTTTTAGGTAACACTTTATTTTAAGTGGTCTTTTGTAGATGATTGATAAATTTAATGATAATTATTAGATTATAAATAACACATCAACCACACATCAGTTAAGTAGCAGTAGTGAAGTATCTGAATATATTGAGGTAAATATCTTTAAGATGTTCTGTTGATACATTTCTTACATTAAGTAGATGTATTGCTAATATGTTACTTCCATTACGTGAAACCTAACTTAACCCCTGGCCCTAATCCTAAACCTAATCTTAACGTCAACCCTCATATGTTTTTGACATGTTTCTGAGAGTCCATTACGAGTTTTGTTCCAATCTACAGCTAACATTCTCCCCCTTACCTAACACTAGTGCAACTAACTGAGCCAAGCAGGGACTTCTGAAGAAGTTAATTAGCTGGAGCAGGAGTCACAAGTTGTAATTATAGGAAACAGACTCTGTAGGAAGGTAGATCTCCAGGACTGGGGTCAATGACCACTGTTAAAGAATCACTTTTGGTTCCCTAAAGAACTTTTCAGTGGCTGGTTTTCAGTTGAAACCACTCAGTTGAAAAATTCGTATATGGCATCGCTAAATAGAACTCTTTTGGCACTTTAATATGTGGACAAATTGTACACAGTGTTTTAGATTTTGAACCATCATGATCTCTCCCAGCTTATCTTCACCTTGCTTTTTCTTCTAAATTACAGGAATGGGTGAACACAAGCTATTTATGTTGTTAATTTGTCCATTAGATTTGCACCAATGCCACCAATTTCTCTTCATCTTTGTTTTGATGACACACTTTCTTTGAAAGGCCTCCTCCATCATGAGTCTTGTTTCTGTCACTCTTCTCTCTCTGTTCTTTGTATTCATTAGATTTTCCCCTGATTCTTTCTGTTGCTTTTGGTTAGCCTATTGACATTTACAAGAGCAGAGCTGCTCTTTTCTTTTCATCCTTAACGCCCTGTTGCTCAGGCATTCTCATTATTTCAGATATGCATGTCAGCTGCCCCCCTGCTTCAAAACCTCCAGCTCTTGAAGTAATTGGTATAATGATGTCTTACAAGAGATGCTTATTAATGTTTCAAACTGAACACAAAATGCTGAAAACATGCTTTTCCTGTTTCGTTTCATCATGTCTATGGCCTTCTCTCAGCCTGCTTTTCTTTCATCTGTCCTACCTCCTGCCATTAGCCCTGGGAACACTGTATTCTGACCCCTACTTTGCGCTCAATGCTGTGTAAACATAGAAGACTGTGTATGAAGTTTCTCTGATTATATTTTTGGCCTTGGCTGTTCCATGTAAGTCTAGACATATAGCTTGACTCTGATATGCTGAGACAGTACTGTAGAATGTACATGTACATCTACATCATGATGATTGTCTTGAGTATCCTCATTTCTACCATAACAAGAGAATAAGGTATTTCTTCACATGTGCTAACAACTTTGTAATACTTTAGTTATTAGATATTGTAATAACAGAGTTACATTGTCTATCATCATGCTTGAGTCTGCACTTGACTTTTTTAGAAGAATGTAAACACTGCACAACACTGCACAACAATAACTTTTCATCAAATTCAATGCGTCATTAAATATCTTCCTCTTCTACTTACAAACACAAATATGGTTTTACAACTCTAAATCTACACTTTCCACAAATTTCTCCACTGATTTAAATGAAAAATAAGTAAGCAAAGTGTAAGAAGAGGGTTAGGAGGGTTAAATTGGTGATTCATCACAATTTGGGGTTATATTTATGACAAACTATGCCATTTGCCCTGTAACTGCACAATTTCTAAAACTCTGCTCTGTCTGTGCTGCTTCCAGTGAGATGCAGATGCCTATTTAGGAGGAGCTGAAGCCCATGGTGTTACATTTTGACCTGTGTGGTATGTGAGATGGGCCACACATGTGCTCCTCAGAAGTAGAGGGGTTAAGAGAGATCTCATTCTCTCAGTGCAGGGGTCTCTAGTTTCAGACATAGGGGCACTGGAATAAACACACTGACGGATATTAGGAGAAACCCTAATGACAAGCTCATCAAGTGTTAGATAACATCACTATTCCTTACCTTGGTACCAAAGGTCACGTGTAAATGTGAAGAGTGTCAGTTGACTGTAACTTTGCATGGCCTGTGTTTCATATATGTATTACTTAAAGGACTTCTTCCTCTGTTTGTAGTTTCTCCTGCTGATGTATCTGGTGACGTATCTGGGAGCCCTTTGCAATGGCCTTACTCTGCTCATCATTGGTATGGAAACATCCATGACTTATAAATTGCACAAACACAATCTTGTCTTTTAGTTTGCAATAAATGTGTTGATACAAAATATTGTATTCACGTAGAAACAATGTAGACATTTGAATCAAGTGAATTCAATGCATTATTTATTATTTATTATTTTTCACATCAATATTTTTGTAGTATAATACATTCAGTGGGGAGTCTAGAGAAGGTCTAATGATTTCTGGGAACCTAAGCCCTGTTGTGCTTAAACTAAGCAAGTATTGCAGTAATTACTTCATTATGAAGTTTTACTTGGAAACAAAAGGGTTAAAATTTTAAAATAGGCAAACAAAAAGTGTTCAATGAGGATTTTTTCCTTGTGCTATCTAGGTAGATAGAGTCAAACTGGCTCTTCCATTGGTTAGACACACTAATGTAACATGTTAATTAATGTAGCACGTTACATTAACTACCAGTGTAATTGAAAGGTGACAGAGGAATCAACCACCTACCACTTTGATTTCCAATGGCTGAGACCGATTTCATGAGAAAAACATCACTGTAGGTCTTCTGGAAGTCACAGATACCTCAGTGACAGTGAACATGAGCCGTAGCCTCAGCAGGTTTCAGTCAGTTGTTAGAAATGGAAAACAGCAGCAGCAGCTCTATGCCAGGGCTCCTTACTGACGAAGTCTCTTTAAACCTACAATATGTAAGATATTACATATACTTTAATGTCTGTTGTTTAAAATAAAACATTTACATCACACACTTTAAATGTCACATATTATTAGAAATCTCATAAAGTAAGTAAGTATCATTATCACAGAGAAGGATAATATTATGGATGAACAATGATACTTGATTCATATTAGCGTTGGCAAATATTTTAAAAAAAATCACTATTAGACAGTTGTTTAGATCTGACTGATATTTTAAATCGATATTTGATGAGGCACTAATTGTACTCTAGAAGAGCAGAATGATTCTGCTGATATAGTATTTGTGGAATAATGTGGAAATTAACACATTTGAATAAATAAATTCAATGCATTAGTTTGTCAGTGTGAAAACTACATTATTGATATTGTTCTTACTTAGTTCAGAGTGGAATCTAATTTGCTTATTTTCTCCACAGGTGTGATTGTTGTCTTTTCTGTCCCCCTGTTCTATACTCGGCACCAGGTAACACTTTCAGTTTCTCGCATAAACCTGCTCATATGCCCTCGTTTTCAGATTAGTTGGTTGGTTTTGGTGGAGAAGATCTGATTGTTGTCACTGAATAGTTACAGCTGTTGTAAAATTCCACTCATTCAGGAGAAAGTGGACACCATCCTTGCAACAGTACAAGCCCACATTGACAACATTAAGGACATGTGAGTGTGGCGCCTCCCTACGGCCAAGCTGTGAAGCACATCTGCATTATTTATCACTCAAATTTTTGAGACTGCCCTTTCTTTTGATGTCATTTAACGTTTTTTTTTCTAGATATCTTATTGTTAGTTTCTCATTCTTCTTAAGATTTGATTTCTTAAGATTTGTTTATTGTTTTGGATCACAATGATTATAATTTAACTGCAGGAAAACAGCTTATAATAGCACTTCTGTCTGTAACAGCTGATTGACCATTTAGAGTTGGCACAGTGTGCATAGTTAACAATATAAATTAGAACAATATAAATGAAGGCAAATCTAATAGCTAATTTCTTCATTCTTATTTCCACCTCAGCCTGACTCGACTAGCCCAGGGTGGTGGCCCTCCCTCTGACCCCACCCCAGGTGGAGCCAAACCCAAAAGCCAGTGAAGTGTCACAGAGGGGCGGTGTCAGAAAGGATGAGGGAGGAACAATAGGCTGTCACTCAGATGTCTTAATCAACTGTTTGGAGCACCACTTTCAGAGTAATAGAGGGTAATGAGATATGGTGTAGTCTGAACAAGGAAATAAGGATCTATGAAGGATGAACAGAGTGGAAAAGTGATTTGAATTTAGAGGCACTTTTTGGTCATGTATGGCTCAGTGGAGTCCTGAAAGTCTGTCTGGAAAAAAGAAGAAATTGATGATGTCATCAAACCATCGAGCCTTGAACACATGGGGTGGTGCACCAGAACTTTTTTGAAACGAGAATGACCGGAGTCTGCACTAAAGATGAGCCAAAACCAAGTAGCCCAGGACCAGAGTGCCAGTTCTTCTTTCACTTTTAACAGTTTTAAAGAGAATGACGTGTGTGTATGTGTGCAGTCATGGACGTGCAGCTTCATCCTGTGACAATATGTGAGAGCTATTAAAACTGCAGTATCATTTTCTTTTTCTATTGTTTTCCTTTGGCCTTTTTGAATCCATCTTTAAAACAAGATCTCTTTGATGCAAAGCTTTGTCACATATTCCTTTTAACCTGAGATGCATTACAAGCCTATGAAAATGAAATATATTGTTATTTGTTGTCAATATAATATTCCAAAACATAAACAGAAAATATAGTAGCATATTTTCAACATATCACTTTATTTTATGCTGAAAGAAGGCGGATTAATGCAGTGTTCCAGACACACATCACCACCACCAAATGTAATGATCAAACGTGTTACATATCCTTTTGCAAAAGTGAATGAGTTACATTTTCACTTTGTTAAAGCGGAATTCCACTGATTTTTCCAAAGTTTGTAAACAAATGTAAACAAAGCCAGAGCGGTTTATATGAAATGATTAATTGTACAGAAACCAGCTTATTCAGATTTCTTCACAGTGGTGGTGATAGGAACCAGGGGTCACAATGTCTTCAATGCATACTGTATGTAGCCATTTTATTAACTGTCCAAAATGACCAGTGAACCTACACATCAGGAGCTTTGTCTGACCTGGGCTTCCGGGACTCTAGCCCTGAATATTTATTTTTAACCAGACCCGAACCTTATAATGTTAACATATCACGTTTCATCTTGGCTCGTTTGCACAGTGCTCTTATCATCCATTGCTTCAATCAGGGGTACGTTCACCTCCTTCTCGAACACCAGAGCTTTTACACAGCTCTAAACTATAACGTCATAAGAGAGGGAGAGAGAAACAGACACAGAGAAAAAGAGAGAGCGAGCAAGACAGAGAGCATGCAAGAAAGAGAGTGCTAAAGAGCCCACGCGTGCAAGAGAGAGAGCGCATCCAAGAGAGTGCGAGAGAGAGAGAGAGAGAGAGAGGGAGAGAGAGAGAGAGAGAGAGAAAGAGTGAGGGAGAGAGAGAGAGAGAGAGAAAGAGTGAGGGAGAGAGAGAAAGAAAGAGGGAGAGACAGAGAGAGAAAGAAAGAGAGGGAAAGAAAAAAAGAGAAAAAAGAGAGTGTGCATGCAAGAGAAAAAACAAGAGAGAAAATGCTTGTATGCATGACATTTCTGCCAAATCTACTATCACCCGTCACTGTATTACTAAATCACTCAGAAAACAAACCAAGACCTGCGCGTGAAAAATCCGATTCCGATATTTTTTCTTAAATGTTTATCAAGACACTAACAACATTACCTAGATGGAATAGCTTGTTTTGAGTTAGCTTTTTTTTATTTTTGATTACAAGCATTGTTTTTACTCTTGTTTTAATATGTTTTTTTATTCCATGACTTTGTTTACACGTCAATTCATTTAAAAAAAAAATTGTGGGTCAGGATAGTCCAAAACAATCCTTCAGTGAACTAAGCTGAGCCCCGGATCTATACATGCCGAACCAATGCCCCCACTACGCATGTCTTCTGAGGTTCTATAATGTTGATCATGGTGGTAAATGCAAACAAATACATTGCTTTTAGGATGATTTTGCCTAAAAATTCCCTGCATGTAACTCTTTGGTATTAAAATATTTGGAATAATACCTTTTTGTGTAAAAAATCATCCTATTGAAAATCTCTTTACATTAAGTTATATTAAAAGTAAAGAAGGGTTTTGCTTTCACCTCTAAAGGTTTTTTTTTTGGACAGCGACAATATGCAATTTTTTTAACCCTAAGGAATTAAGCGAGCCATTCAGAGAATTTGGCAATGGCCCCTTTAACTCATTTAAATCTGCCACCAGATGAGTTACAACATTTGCTTGACCACGTTGGCCACAGAGAAACATATCAGAGCCTTCTATGTGCTGCTGTTTTTTTTATCTCTGTATAAAAGATGCACAAGTCTTCCTTTATTGCTGGATGCACTGTGAGGTTTTCCAAGCAAGCATGCAAACTCCTTCAGAGCGTGTTTGTAATCAGTAAAAGCTTATTATTGTTTTCTTTTAGAAAAGTAACGATAAAAGCGCTACTGATGTGTGACTTATGGTTCCTATTGATGTTTCAGCTTGTTAGATCACTTTTTTACATATCAAAAACTGTGAATGCAACAACAACAGCAGATTAAGCAGCATAAAAAGCCATACTTTTGTGTTGACCTTAAAAGGTTAAAAGCATTACATGCCAGAGACTTCTGGTTCCTATCACCACCACTGTGAACAATTCTGATTCAGCGAGTTTCTCTAAATGACAGTATTTTACATTAAAACACTCTCAGTGACTTTGTTTACATCTTATCCATTGAGTTATTTTTTAAGTGGAATTCCCCTTTAAGAATGTAATATTCTCTAAAATCCACTGAGGAAACTGCATCTATCGTTAAAGCACTAATCAAGTATCTGTCATAGGGTGTGATATTTACAGTGTGTGTCTTATGTAATGCATTAACGTAAAGACAAAAATGCTGTAATGCCAAAGTAAATCGACAGTGCTTAAAAATGTATGACGTTGAATTGTGTTTAATACAATCTACCACATCTGTCCTAAATACAATCAGGAATGTTTCATATGGTGAATGCGTGTCAATAGACATCACACTTTTACACCAACCTGGGGCCAGTTTTCTCACTCTTCTTACAATTAGCCCAAAGAAAGTGTTATAATTTGGCATATGATTATTATGCTTGAACAGAATGAAAACTGGTAATAGCTGAATGAACAGTTGGTGAAAACTAAAGCCATTCAGTTCAAGATCTGATCTGTTACAGAGAAAAAAGCTGTTCTGTGTTGTAAATTCTCCTAATCGAGACCCTAAATAGCCATCTGGCCATCCACATAAAGTGAAGTGTCCTAACACAGTCCATGCCTTTGTGTGAATCACCGAACACATTAAAGATTCACTGCTAGTATTGATCAAATCGATTCACCCTGGACAAAGTCCCCAGTCCTGGTGGCTTGCCTTAATTCTTTTTTATTATGTGTGATGTATGATGAGAGAGTCTCAGCATTCAGAGATCTGGGCATGATGAAGGCGAGCAGTTGATATTGTCCAAATAACCTCTCAACAGTCCCAACTGCCCCACTGTAAAAAAAAAAAGCAAGTGATAGCATCTTAATTGTAATGTGTCTGTAGGATATATATTAAATATTACTTAGAATGAGTGTTTTAAGAACATTATAAGATTATTCAACCTATTTCTAGACATTTAAGATGCTTTCACTTTTTTGCAGTGCAGTGTTGGTTCTGTTTTTCTCTGGAGTTGTTTGGACAGGTTCCTGCAGACACTGATGTCTTTCACTGCAGCTGTTTTGAAGAATATTGTAAATTTAGTTTAGATACTGTAAAACTACAGTAAACTTACTTTGAGAGGTATTGTGGTATCCCACTGTGCCCAAAGATGATCCACCATTCTGTGCTGCTTCTTCAATGATCCTTCATTTTCCCTTGTCCGCTAAAAATTGTACATGTAAACTAAACTTGAATGAGAAAAAAAAGGTTTCAAATGACATTGTACTGTACCTCACGTCCTTTCACAGAGAAACCACCAGTGTTATAGTTACACCTGTGCTGTTAAACTGCTACACACTGGAGTTACTCTGGTGAACACTACAGGTGTTAACGCTGCTGATTTGACTGTCACCGACTCTCTATCTCTCCCATTAGCCTTTTTGTATTTTTAGCAAGAAAGTACAAATCTTGAATCTTGCAATAATAAGTTGGAAATAAATATGGAAATAAACAAATGAATTTCACAAGTCATATGTTTATGTGTGCTGCACAACATGCTGTAAATTACATTACTGTCAAAAAAGTGGAGTGAATATGAGTGCCTGCAGAAAAGTTTAGAGCAGGAGTTTTTTTTTTTTTTCTCTCTCTGGGTGGGTAGTGATGGGCTGTGGGCAAAAAAAGACAACATACAAAAGAAATTTTCAAATTGTGTTTTTGAAAAGGCATTTTATAACATGACACAATATTCTGTTGCTAAAATCTTCAAAGATACAAATTAAAGGGCTTTCAGGCTAAAGCTAACTTCCTCAAGGGGCTAATTTTTGGTAGTCACAGTTTTGAATGTTGACCGCCAGGTGGCGACATACAACGCTCTAATAGCATAGCATCCTAGAGAGAGAGAGAGAGAGAGAGAGAGAGAGAGAGAGAGAGAGAGAGAGAGAGAGAGAGAGAGAGAGAGAGAGAATTGTTTGAAACAGTTTAATACGTTTTGATTTGGTCTTTTAAAAACCATAGAAAATGTTTGGTCTTGTTCCCAGAGTTCCCTATTAGCAGGCTAAGGCACTGTTACAGTCCAACACAGCTTATTATTCTACTGATCAACTACTTCTCCAGGAGCTGGAACAAGTGTGTTAAAGGCAGAGATACGTGGAGTAGCCTAAACTCTATTAAAATATACACAAAGAGTGCTGCTGGTAGGGAAATAAAGTTTTTGCATTGAAGGTGCTCCATGGCCAGGGGTTCAAAATCGAGAGGTAAAAGTGAAAAACATGGCGCTCTTCATTAAATGAAAGCCTTTATTATAATATGGCTATAGACAAAAATAGTGTCTCAACACGTCTTGGCTTGTGTCTTCATCAGACTCACAAGGCAAACTCCACATAGGTCCTCAGAAATACTCGCAGTTCATCAGTCACATAACTTTGGAAGTCTGAGTGATTCCCAATCAATAATACTAGAAAACTAACTGAATAACAAACAAAAAAATAAGCTCATAAAGTCAATATCTATAAACTAAGCTGGGGGCACCGGAATGCAATGAGATTTTTTGTCCATAGCCACATAGGAATGTCATGATTCTTCACTTTTTTACTATTAGACTTCAGTTCCTGTGCTTCAGAAGGTATTAAGAAGTTCCACTTAAGTTATATGAGTACTTTTTTAACCTGACGCTTTTTCAACTCAGGCTGTGTTGGAGTAGCCGAAATACTTCAATGACTTCAGTAAACTAATGACTCATGTAGAAGTAGAATTAACTACGAACACAACAGGAGCAGAAAAAAGCTCTCATTCTCTTTCAGGGGTCATTTAAATCTGAAATAAACTTAAGCTAACACATACAGATTAAGTACTAAGTAGATTTGTTTAACACAAATACTTCAGTAAGAGAACCAAATTACAAATCTATCAAAACGTTACTATGTAAATATTCCTGTATAACTGAGTAAATGTAAATAGTTACTCCAGCTTTTGCAAAATGGCAACCTGCCTGTTGTTACAAGCCTTTGTGAAGACCTTGGCTTGATTCTGGCATCTGATACTGGACAGCTATGTGGGGCTGTTTCTTGCTATAAGTGGCGTAGGCAGATGCTTAGGGCCCCATCAGGGGGTCCCGAGTGTGTACTGTAAAATATACACTATATTGTTTGTAGAAAAACACAGTGAGTCGATAGACTCTATTCAAAGGAATATGACTGGGGGTAGGTGAGGGTGTCTCTTAGCGCCCCCAAAGTTTAGTGGCCAGTTCATCAGCAACCATGAGGAATGTTCAGCGTCATTGCTTTGTTTGGGTCAAAAAACAGACCAGAGGAGTCTTAGATATCAGACCATGAACAGAACATTCGGAATAAGGAAAATGTCCACAGGCTGTATGAGCAACCATCAACAAAACACGCGCTTCTTTTCAAACCCTGTGACGGGGTTATTATTCCCACCCGTATTCAGTCAAGCCCCGCCCCCTCTGCATAAGGACTGGCTAAAAGTTCATTCTCAAGGAAGTCTATTCAGCGCAGTCTACCACATCTCCTATAGAACATCTATAGATAAAATTAGGATGTTTTTTTTAGACGGTAATCATAAGGCTAAATAAGTGTAGATGAATGGGGTAGGTGATTTTACACTGGGATCTGGGACTTGTTTTCTGTTTCTTCTTAAAATATTTAAAGATTTTGAGAAATAATGTTTTTGCAGTCATTTTGGTTTATAGTGATATTGCGAGAGCTGGCCTTAAAAACATCTACAGCAATAGAACACGAAACTATAATGTTTATACAGTGCTGTGTATAACACTTCTATAATAATAAAATTTTCGCATCATATCGTGTTCCTTTGGATCACCTTATAGTAAACTATAAAGTAGCCTGCACTAAACTACAGTGATTGTCTGAATTTACTTTATGTCAATCGTTCAAAGCAACCAAAGTCCCTTTAGTGCCACTAATGATACAGACTATTTAGTCTAAGTCCCTCTGAAGGGGATTACCAGTGATCAGCAGTCCGCCTAGTTTGGAGAATGATGTATTGGCCAATCAGAGCGCCGGAGGCGGAGCTGGTCGGAATACAGGTGGGGAAAGTCTTCGCTATGGGAGGAGAGTTAAATCCTAGACTGCTCTAAAAGACCACTCGGTCTTCAGTGTGCAGCTCTGTGTGTGCGTTATATCTCCGTCCATGAGCGCTTCGTAACGGGGTAAACGCATCTTCAGTGGAAACACTGAGGACACGGATCTTCTAATAGCCTATAAACCAGAAGAAAGCGAGCAGTCTAACCACACTGCACTGTTGGAGCGACTATGACCTCCGGCTTTGGTTCTGCGGTTAACGTAGTTATTAGGTGACCCTGAGCACTTTTTGATGGTGTATCCGCGACTCACTCCGTTGGGCGTGTACGAGCGACCAGCGACGTCCGTTTGTAAAGCCCGTTTTAACCCTCCAGAATGGATCGTAATCACCTGATGGCCCCTCCGGTGCCGCCTCACCACCCGAACCCTCCACGGCCATCCGACTCTGACGAGCGGGCGCTGAAGTGCGTGCTGCTCGGGGACGGAGCCGTTGGCAAGACCAGCCTAGTGGTGAGCTACACGACCAACGGCTACCCGACCAAATACGTCCCCACAGCTTTCGACCACTTCTCTGGTGAGTTAAACGGCAGCCTCTCCGTGTTTTAGGGCTTAATGGGTATTGTGGGGACCTATTATAGTGGTAACGTTAAGGTTACTTCATTATTCGCCAGCTTCTCTTTCGAACTTTCCCGTTCCACCTTAAGTGGTGCAGCAGTAACATTCTGGTGATTGAGGTCCGAGGAGCCAGAACATATGTAGCTGCGGCACCATTTAAGGTGGAACGAGAAAATTCGTACAGGAAGCCTGGCAGTGTCCAGTTTTATTCACACTTAAATGTAGCTTTTTAGACTTAAACATGACTGAAGTACAACTACCAGTGGACACTATATGGTTATAATAAAAACACAGCAGCCTAAATAAGCTGTAAGAGGTGAACAGCATCTTCAGAAAACCAAGTTAGAGAAGTTAGCTACCTAACGCTGCTGTTTAACAGTAGGTGTCTAATCATATAGTAGGTGTTACGCTATCTAGCTAGCCTCGCCGTCTGCTGGTAAGAAAGATGAAAGGTCTGCTGGCAGCTCTTTCTGCTCAACTTTCCGCTCTGATGCCAACATGTGGAGCTATGAGTCAGCGATAAAGTCCCTCATAAACCTTTCACCAGGACTCCGTGACTCACGCTTTTATATAGAGTTTGTGTTTTTATCCGATAAGCTGTTTTCCTTCACAGGTTGTTCACCAGCTTTGTGTTTACTGAATAAAGTTTCTTGTGTTTTTAGTCATAAATTCTTTGTCAACACACAATTCAGCCAAGTTTCAACATTTTCTGCTACAACATTTGAATTAAATAGATTTTTATTTATTATTACATTATTACATATTTGTTATTGTATAGGGTTAGTGTGTTGTTATACAGTAAGTATAACATAGAATTGTATTGCCTGTTAAGTATACAGTAGCATGTTTTTTATCTGGCTGAAAGTTTGTCCCTTAAAGTCCACTGAGTCCAACCTGTTGTAAAATCTGTGAGAGGAGGAGATCATCTTACCTCCCTGTGACAGGCCTATTTTTCCACTGGGATTTGTGTGGCCGTGGCCCAGAGTGATGTCATCGTCCAGCGCTTTGAACCAGATCTGACACTGAAAACTGATTTCAGAGTCATTATGCAATTCCACAGGTGGCACTTCAGGGAGAAAGGGCAGAATCAAAGGCAGATCAAATGACAGGGGATTTGGGCACAGTTACACAATGGAGCCGGCCGAACGATAAGGCCTGCTGTTTTTACTCTGTGTCTGGAGGCCGATTTTACTCCAGCCAGGTTTCACCTGAATCTCTTTGGAGTAAACACGGTCTAGTTTCTATTTTGCTGTGAGATGGATTTTACTTTGACAGTAACATCCCAGACCACTTTCTGTTTTTGTGGCTGTTGCCTTATCTTGCATATTTTGACCTGCTGGTTCAGACTGTTTGGATATAAAGTGTAGACTGGATAAGTGGATGCAGGTGTGTGTGTGTTTGTGTTTGAGTTGGTGTGGGCTGCAAAAATGACTCACCTCTGTCTTTACCTTTCTCTTTCTATTTCTCCATCTCTCTCTCCACTCCAGCGGTTGTACAGGTTGACGGACACCCTGTGAGACTTCAACTTTGCGACACAGCCGGACAGGTAAAAACACTAATACACTATTGCTTCGCTCAAACACACACATTTTAATACAATGTCAGGAAGTATAATAGTATGTAAACCTAAACGTCCCTAACCAAAAATAATTATTTTAGTTCTTTTAAAGTGTTTTAAAAAGCACTTTACAAATTCAGGACCATTTTTGTGTCTTGACATTCTAGACTACCTCTGTGTTTTTTTAGTTTTCTTACTAAAATCAGAACATTTTTGACAGCACCTGAATATATGCACACTCACTCCCTGTTGGGGGCTCAGAGGAACTGAAGGGAGTACAGTGTTCTGCTCCTACTGTCTGTGGGCTGTCTGAAGCTTCAAGGCCATATTGTGAGGCTGAGAAGCCCTGCACTTTACTACTGAACTTAAACTCACCCAATGTCTGTTCAGGTCACTTATGCAAGTGTGTAGCCCCTGTGATTATGGACCAGAGTGACTGCTTTGCTAGCTCAGGGAGCGAGGGATGTGGAGGGGATTTGCAGTGAGTTTGAAGTGGTAGAGTTTAAGACCCACCTAATTAAAACAGATTAGAGTTGACGCCATATTATGTGGCAACCATGGAGAGGGAGGTAAAAAAAGTCCTTTCTTTCATTCTTGATTCTCTCTCTCTCTCTCTCTCTCTCTCTCTCTCTATCTCTCTCTCTTTCTCTCTTTTTTCTCTCTCTCTCTCTCTCTCTCTCTCACCCCCTCACCCCCTCTCTCTGTGTGTCTCTCTCTCCCTCTCTGCAACCAAAAGTTTTGCCTGCCAGCGCAGCTCCTCACTTAAGACCTTTAGCATTGTTGGTTTGTGAGAAGCAGTAATTATGAAAGATGTTTATCAAAAGGCATTGAAGTTATAGATCCAAGTCCCGTGTGCATTTCATTCATAGCTAGAACTCTTTGCAATCCTTAAGGTATTTTGCCAACACTGAGTCTGTTTCTTTGCACAGGTTTCGAAACCTTCCACCTATTGAACTCTCCAAACAGTCATAAGTCTTTATCGCGTACTGTATAGGTTAACCAATAAACGGCTCTGCCCTTTCAGTACACAGCAAGCAAATCCCCTCTACAGCTGCGAAAGGCAAGCTTGGGCAAACATAAAGCAAGTTGATAAGCAATCTCTCCAACACTGAGACGGCCTTGCTTTCGTATAGATTTCAAAGAGGAAGGAAAGTTGTCATGGCAATCACAGAAAACACTTGCTGATTAGGCTTTGTTCCTTGAAGTCTGCTTTTTGTTGCCTGCTAAGCCCAGTCAGAACTAGTTGTTTTATAAAGATGTTCAATCATAACTTCATAATTACAATGTATTGCAAGAATCCTGGATATATATTGCAGCAATGTTTCATGGGATAAAGAGACTGGGTAGTTAAGGGTTAAGCACTCTAGTCTGAGCTGGGCTAAGTCTGTGTTCTTAAGGATTTGAGAGGCCCTGTTCTTTAAAGCTTTGTGGATCTATAGTGTTAATTTACTTGATTTGCGCAGTATGAAAGAGGAGGGAGGGGGAAGGGTGTGTCTGAGTTACACGTCTTGGCAGATTTGAAAAGATTACAGTTTGAACAGTCTGTTCCGCAGTGATTTTGGGATGTTCCAGTACAGGCCAACCCATAAAGTTAGAGTTAATTGATTGCATGAATTATAAAACACCCTGCAGCTAATAAGAAGATTTTGTTATTTAGGGAGAGATTTGAAATTCCAGGGTGGATTTTAGAATTGAACCTGCTTTGTGGGATTTTTCCTTATTATAATTTTTTTTATGAAAATCTGTCTGCAGCAGCAAATAATAGCTCTTCTGTAACGTCCTGCTACAGCTTTCCTGGTGTTTTGTCCAGCACCTGATTACATGGTAGTGTTGTATAATCATTTCTAACCCTAATTGTCTCTCTGTTTCATTCTTATTCTTTCTCAGGATGAGTTCGATAAGCTGAGGCACTTCTGCTATTCACGTACGGACGTCCTCCTGCTCTGCTTCAGCGTGGTTAGTCCCGCCTCCTTCCAGAACGTGGGTGAGAAGTGGGTGCCTGAGATCCGCCGGCGGTGCCCGATGACACCCGTGCTTCTGGTAGGCACGCAGTGTGACCTGCGACAGGACGTTAAGGTGCTGATCGAGTTGGCACGTCGACGCGAACTCCCCGTTCCTGAACAGGACGCCCGTACCCTCGCTGACAAAATCGGCGCTGTAACCTACGTGGAATGCTCAGCTCTCACCCAGAAGAACCTGAAGGAGGTGTTCGACGCAGCCATTGCCGCCGGCCTTCGGCAGGCAGACAGACGGGCCAGGCGGGAACGCAAGGTCCGCAGCACGGCCGATAAGATGAAGATGCTCTCCAAGGCCTGGTGGAAGAAATATGTGTGTATACAATAACAAGAACCAGTGAGGACCTTTGAGACATTGACACAAATGGTCAAAGTGAGAAAGACTCTCAGACATTGGGTGCCTCAAGCAGATGGACTCCTAATAAGTGACTGTGGAGCTGCTGGAGTGCAGCGGTAAAGAGATTAAGTTGTGAGGGAAGAGCAGTGTCGCTTCAGTGAGATGTTTACCCTGCTGTGAGCCATGCTAGCATGTTAGCTACGAAGTCTCAGCTATGAGCTGTTTCATTAGCTAGGGCTGTCTTAGCTATGCTGAACTATTCTAGCCGGTTCCCTGAGCGGGTTTAATGGCTATTCAAGACAGCTACGTGTTTGGATCTCTTAAAGAGAAACAAAATATTCATCACCTTGTTATGGTTTTGAATCATGCGCTCCACCTTTCTTTGTTGCACAGGATCTGTATTTATTTACCAATGTTTGATAAATGTGCATATGATTTGTTTTCACAATGGCAGCCACATGCCAACACTGCTGATCAATCTCAGAGCTATTCCTGTCTTGATTAACTTTTTTCACTTTCTCTCTGTCGCACTCTGGACTGGCACAATGGTACTTCTTTGTTGGCCATGTTTGAGGTCACAGTTTCTCATCTCAGCGTTTTGATGGCTGTTGCTGTTGGTGACCACTCAGTCAATGCTTCTCAAAGTGCATCTCATATGGCAAAAAAACAACAGTATATTGTAACAAACAGCTCTCATTTCAGACGCCTCATTGGATTAGCATCATTGTAGTCATTAGCATTGAGTAATGGCTTAAATCATTTCACAACACACTAAATCTTTTCTGGAGTTTCAAGTGAAATTTGATCGTCTGGAGTTTGGAGTGAAATTTCTGGAGTTTGGAGTGAAATTTGATCGTCTTGACAACATGAATCCGTTTGTGTTTTGCTAACAGAGAACTGCACAGGGAGTGAAAGTGACAGTGTGTGGCGGCTCCCTCACCTCAGTTTTATTTTCATGTAATGTAGAGCTCTTGGTGTTTTACATAATGACTTTAACTTATCAGAGTGTTGCAGTGGGCCTTATGTTTGATTCACACTATGACCCTATTTCCACCTGGTCATTTCTTGTGACTTGTATCTGGAATGGAACCTCATAGGATCCATGCAAATGAGCTCTTATACAACAACCTGGTTGCTGCCTTGGTAATCACAATTTAACATGCCGTTGTTCATTTCCTTACACTGGCAGTTGATGAAGATGGCTGTTTAGAGTAATTAGCCTCCTGTAATTGTCATCATGGTAATGGACCTCATGCATTAAAGCATAATATTGTAGCAAAGCAGTGAATAACAACAAAGTGAAAACAACAACAATGGCAACAAGGTAAACTCATGTTAAGAGCTGTACTGAAGAAGGAGGTCTCTTTCCCATAAGCAGAACAAGAGGGGGAGGCACTGTCACAGTTTCTGACTAGAATGTTTTAAAAGCACTATGTAAAGTAGTTTTAGATGCATTTACACCTGCTTTTTTAAGTGAGTAATTTCTATCCAGATACACTTTTGGTACTCAAGATACATGAACGATCAGGTATAAATGGGGTCTATGCTGTGGTAACATGTTAACAACATGTGGTTGCATTTCTGCTTTATACTTTGAACTAAATGCAATAGAGCTGGATAGCCAGTGAGGTGGGGCGTATTTGCTTCTCATTATTCAGAAGCCATTTTCCTATCAAATGACTGAAGACAGTTGGGAATTAGCTAAAAAATGTATGGCAAAAAGTGATCAAAACAGATAAAGTGGCATGGCCTCTGTTTTTGTGTAACCTATATGCTTCAGTGCCATAACTTTATCAGGGTAAATCTGTAGATTTGTACATTTTTACAATGGTATGTAATTGTCTCTCTGCCCCTGATCCTATATGATCACTCCTTATGGTACATGTGAGCGAATGTCTGACTGCTTTTTCATGATTATCATGGCAAATAAATTCAGTTCTTTGAACTAAAACTGACAACTTGGACTGTTCCATTGGTATGCATGATTGAAATGTGTAAAATGATAGGTTAATAAAGTAAAATCTATTAAACATACATAAAAACAAACATGTAACATTGTAAATAACTCAAGAAGCATTAACGTATTACTTAAAAAAGACCAAGGTAGTCTTCCTGAGTTTCACAGGTTTGTTATTTTGCAAATGAATGGGTCTACCCTGTGCCTGTATTGTGATGTTGAATGTTCATTTTGAAAGACTATGTGGCTGCCGTCTCCATTGTGACTGTGTCTACACCAGCAATTTAGAAGCTTTGTTTTGTCTGAGAGAAAAGCCAATTGCAGAGAAGGTTGGCTGAAAACAATACAGTGTGTATTCCCTCAAGGCCATGCAAAGACAAACTTAATGAGTAGTTTCATAAGCAAGGTAACAAGCTTTGATATGAAGCTGGTTTGCTGCTGCAATTGCGAAATGTAACATAACATCCAATAAGTTATTGCTGCACTTTCCTGAAAAAATGTCATGTAAGAAACCAGCACTAACCTAAGGCAAATAAATGTCTGGCATTTCTGTGAAGAGGTAAATGAGTCCACACAATGTAAGAAATCACATGAGCCAGTCGTTTCTATAATAAGCCTAGAAAGAACAACACAAATGTACAACCTTCATATATGTCATGCTATTTGACACCTACTCAGTTTGGCAGTTCCAGTGTTCTGGGCCCATTTTTTCTTCTCGTTATGTAACTTCTGAGAACATTTAGGTAACAGTTAAACCCTTGACTTGACTGGAAAGAGACTTTTGCAACCAGAATGACAGGACGTCAACGCAGATTTCATTGCCCTCAAGTAATTACTGCAGGAATGACCTGGGTCGAGTGGGATAGGATCGGAGCTTAACAGAGTTGCTGGTGTAAGGCCCATTGCTCTCGCAGTGTGGTCTTGTCTGGATGAAGTCAGGATTACTTTATGCATGCATGGCTATTATGTGAATGTGATGTGCCAAGGGCCTGGTGTGAAATTGTTGCTGGGATTAAAACCAGCAGCGGCTGGGTCACGTATGTGGAGAGTGCTGATCCTGACACAAATCTGGTTTCAAATTATGTTGGCTTTGGTGGTGTATTGTTCTAGATAAATGCAAACCTCTTAGATACAAAGCAGGTTTAGATTTGGTTTCACAACAGCCAGCCACGGTCTTGAGAAGAGGGCAGTTTCTCACCATAATTGCTCACATGTAGCACTGAGGAGAGAAAGATGGCCTCCGCGACAGCTGGTCGGTCCTTTTTTCCCAGGCCCCATGAGAATAACAGCCTTCCATCTACAGCCCATCTTGTTTTACTGCCACTGGACAGCATTGTGAATTCAGCTCAAATCAGAGCAGGACATTTTCAGTGACATTCAGTGACTATGCAGGGTTCCAAGTCAGGCCTGTGTCAGGGTTCCAAGTCAGGCCTGTGTCAGGGTTCCAAGTCAGGCCTGTGTCAGGGTTCCAAGTCAGGCCAAGTCAGATGTCAGTGAACTGACATCTGGCAATAGGTTCTCTAGGTAGGCAGCTGCTACTGCTTAGACAATGTATTAGTTGCCAAACTAATGAGCTAGTTCTAACTGGCTATCTCTTAGACAGCAATGATGAAATAAGGATCCCAATGTATTTTTATTAAAAGTAGCAAAGGACACAAATGTAGCTTTGGTACAACTGAGAGGCTGCAGCCAAAGTAGATGTGCCTGCAACCTAGAGGCTAGCTAGCAAGATACAACTCAATGTACACTCAAGATAATATCAATAAATTAATATAATGAGGAATTAGCCTCCTTTAGAGGTGGTCAACATTTGTATACGTGCCTTTCTAGCATGGCTGGGGAAACATATTCTAATGTTGATTGTTAAAATGATTTACTACATGTAATTGAACAGTTTTATTCCAAAATGATGTAACAGTTTTGGATATAACAAGCTTGTGTAAAGCATAACAACTGACATATAATAGAAAACACATTTTTATTTCTTTAATAAAGATGATATTGATTATAAAATAGCATTGATTTTCCTTGTATGTGTAAAGCCCTCTCTCAACAACATATAAAAAAGAGGTAAACAGTGGTCTATGATGTGCTTTGAAACAAAAGCTTTTCATTTTTATGACCCCTCCAGCCTTGCGTATATACTTCCTATAGAGAGGTTACTCTATTCTCACTCTGTACTTAAAGAGTACTTATAGAGTAAGCCTCAAGTTCAGTTGTCACTGTATTAGTCTGTATTGTGATGGTGAAATCATTGTTGAGTGTGCTTTGACGAGCAAGTCCCCTGTTTTTATTAATCTGGTGGAGAGAAGCTGTCTCACTTTTTCCATGTTTATATTGTTCAACCCCCTAACAGCCCCCCACCCACCCCCAACCCAGACAACAGGCCATAAAAGCTGCTGTCCAAAGCCTGGGCAGCTGGTGGATGAAGTGGGAGCACATGTGGCTGCCTCAGGCTAGCTAATTGTATGTACATAAATGTGAACATGCTATCTTCTTTATGTTGTGTGAGCAACCAAGGGTTAGTGTGTGCATCTGTACATTAGCATGCATGTGCATGTGTGTTCATGTGTGTGTAGCTTTGATGTTGTGCACCTTATCTACACAAGCAGGCATGTGTCTGACCCTCACGTGCAACTGCTATGTACTCTCTCTTTCTCTCTCTCGCTTTCGCTCTCTAAGTCAGAGGGAGAAGAAAATGTAACTTCAAAAAGTTTCCATGTAGATGGACATGAGTTTGGCCTTCAGAGTTACGTCAGTCCTTGCACACTTTATTTGTTCTATTTTTTTTCACAAATCTGACTGCATCGATTGTGTTGAGCGTAGATGTTAATCACTGACACACTTAACTTAAACAGTATGTTTGCTGTCCTAACTCCACACGCATCAGAGTCATTTGTTATCATTTTGGATGTTGGTCTGCTGATCTCACTTCTTTCTTTTATGTTCTCTCTCTCTTTCTCTCTCTCTCTCTCTCTCTGTCTCTGTCTCTAAAGTCTCTGTCACTTGGTATTGTTGGAGTTTCCCCTTTCATTGTTTGACAGCCACAGCTCGATGGTCTTTGATCTCCAACATGAGGGAAAACAGGGCCCCAACTCCTGCCAAATCCTGATGTCATCAAAGCATTCTCCTCTGTTTGTAAATCAGATAGAAAGACAACACGGCAAGTATGGAGAGGTATGTGTACGTGTCTGTTGGTGTGTACAGGAGAAAACAGCAGTTTGGTATCATAGGCCAGAGTATTGATCGCACATTTGGTGTGTTTTGAGACAAGCAAGGTTCCACTGTGCTGGCCTCGTTCCATGAAATGACCTTCTTCATTTGAAGTGAAGAAAACAATTGAAAGTTTTTTTGTAATTATTCACATCTTTGTTTAATAGGCTGTATCAGCTTCATCAATATTGTTCGCCAGACACAAATGACAAATAAACTAAAGCTGTGTTCCAGCTGGATTAGTTTTAACACCTGTGTTTTCTGCTCTGTGTTGTTATTGATTGTCGTACCTTGATTGTAACAAACGTAACCAATCCTGGCTATGGCCTTTCAATCCAGGCTCTCTATGGTAATTTGCGGCAATTTGTTTTAACATATGTTTTGTACCATATGCATCAGCCTGTCAAATTCCTTACCAGTTACATTACAGAGACTTTTTTGGTTAAAGCTAATTCAGTTCCAGTAGTGCTGAATAGTTTCTGGCACAACCTTATTCCCAAAAAACCTACTTTAGTCCTAAAATATTTCATAATATTGTTATGCTCCACTCCATATTTTGTTGTTGTTTTGTCTGGGCCTCTGTTCTGTCTTCCCAGTTGCACCTTCATTCCATGATCCAGTTCTTGTTTTTAACTTAGGTTCAGGTTATGTTGTCATCAGGCGGGAAGAACAAAAGAGGCCTCCTCAGCTCCACTAACAACTTCTGCTCACTTGTTTCTTGTTGCTCGTTTGTTTGCCTATTTAATTAATCTTGACTGCCTTTTGACTGCTTTGTGTTGACCTCGATTTAGCCTAGCCCATTTAAACCTAGATTTTGTACATAGATTCTCTTTTGGTAGATTTTGTAAATAGCTTCACCAGGGGTAGGGTTTGGCTGTCATTTTGTTTGGGTTTTGGGTTTTGTCTGTGTTTTCTGCCAAATCCAAAGACAAACTGGTGATTGCACTGTACAGTTGTTTAATACACTTGAATTTGCTATTAAGAACAATTTGCAGTTTTGTCTCATTATCATACACTACACCCACATTCACAAAGCAAACATGTCGCACCACACCATTCTTTTACGGCCTGATCCTAGATCGGGTCGTTACAATATCTGACCAACAACTATTTAAAATCATTTAGCTGTCCTATCTTAAACTACACCATACTGTATACTTCTTTCTTAATAGCTGAGAGCACATATAAACCATAGCCTGGTCCATGTCTGCATTTATATTATATATAGAGTTTTTCTAGTTATACAGAATTATATAAAGTTATTATTCTCTGCAGAATCTCTGAGATTAAAGCAGTTGTGTTTGTGTAGACCTGAGACACTCTGTCCTTGGCGCTATCCGAACACTCTCCCTCAATCCAAGATTTACTGATGTAGAAGTCAACCCAAGGAGGTTTATGGCAAGCCTGGGCCTGAACAACTGCTGTGTACTTATTACGTAAGTACATCTCTGTTTTCGTAAGCAGCTCTTCATGCTAGATTGAGAAACTTTTTTTCAATATCTCTCTCTCTCTCCTTCTAAGATAACACCTGTGGAACCAATTGATGTCCCTCTGTGCCACAGTGGAGCCATGACCTTGTGTGATGCTGTGCAGCTGTCTGGTTGCTACAACATAAACCAGATTTCAGCATTGTCTCTTTATTTAATTTTCCATGTCTGCTTGTTTCGTCTTTTACTATAAAAAAAAGATTAAACATGTTTTACCCCAGAAGAAGAGCTGTAGTACTTCCATGAGAAACCATACGATGACTATAAGCTTAGATAAGAATTATGAGAACCATAAATATTACAGGTAAGAAATCAGTTCAGGCCATACATGTCAAAACTCACCTCTGCAATATTGACAAAACTCACCTCTTGACAATTTCTGCTATGGTAAGAATTCTAATAGTATGTTTGCACTAAGCCCAGCTTCAGTCGGAGAGTTGTAAAGCAGGCTGCCACTGAACATATAGATAAATCATGCTTGTAGATAGATCAATCTTCATCATCTGTCTAGTGGACAAACCTGGGTTTGTCGGATGCAAAGAGACGCTACCTACCAAAATGCATAGTGCCAACTGGAATGTTTGGTGGGGGAGGGATGATGGTCTGGGGTTGCTTTTCTGAGTTTGGGCTCAGCCCCTTAGTTCCAGTGAAGAGTAATGTTAATGTTATAGCACACAAAGACCTTTTAGACAATTATACGTTTCCAACTTTGTGGCAACCGTTTGGAGAAAGGCCTTTCCTCTTCCAGTATGACTGTGCCCAAGTGTCCAACAGGGACAATTAGGTGTGATGGGAAGATGTCCACATACATTTGGCCATATAGTGTACATTCCATGCCTTCCCACATTTTACAGTGCCTTGAAGTTGCAGTTTTACAGTGACTCTTTCAGTAAAGAGTGTGTGACACAAGGCTGACATTTATTTCTGGATATCCTTCAACAACACGTGTAAGTATATTGACTGACTCAAAGTAAACATTATAATAACTTTACAGAAAATGCAGAAAGTGAAATCCCCACAGTAAGCAGGAACAGTGAAGATGGGAAGATGGGAGATGTAGAAATCAAGTTTCAGAGGTTCTGGAATAAAACTGTTCAATACCTCTAGAACTACACTGCAAAATGTGCTGATCTCTGTTCTGAATGCTTATTTAAAGACCTTAAAATGGCCAAAAGGCTGTTTGACCGAGTGACTGGTGCTCTTCAAATAAACATGAATGTACTTTTTTAGTTCCTATTAATTGTGAGGCCTCCTCTGTTGACCTAGAAGGTCCTGAGAGTTCCTCCTGATTGTAGTACTGTCTCAAGTTATGAATACATACTTCTGTGCAATAGTAATTGATTCTTTAAAACTTCCTGTAGTATTAGTGTAGTTTTTTTATATAGGTCAGAATATGAAACTCAATAGAAAAAGTTTTCCGTTAACACCATTTGCATATTCCAATATAGATCAAGAAGCATGCCTGAATGTGTTCATTCATTTCCTTTACTTTCAAGTTCATTCAACCCTTTTACCTTTAGTCTAATTCATCTTTCCGCTGTCCTCAATGTACCCTCTCCCCTTGGCCTTTGGGAATTATCAACCATACAAACCTTTAACAGTGTCCTTTTCTTCCTCCGTCTCCTCTTTGATTCCTGAGCTAACAGGAGTTCCCCGGCCCGTATCTGTCTATTGGGGTTCATTGTGGTAAACTCACATAGAGGCCTTGTTTACTCATACAGGTCAAATGCACAGGTGAACTGTGGCGTTGACTGATTGATGAAGGGTTGGAAGCTCTTTCTATTGCTCAGACTTTTCATCAGACTTTCATTACTCACTGTCGTAACTACATATCGTATACTAGTTTCATAGTAGTTACTGGAGAATAAGCCTTATAGGAGAACTCCAGCATGTTTTAACCTAATCTATATCTGCTGCATCTGTAGTAAAAGATCATTTATCACAGAGAATAATTTAGAAACATTTCCCTATATTAAAACAAGAACTGAAAACCCACTGACCTGAAACCTACTTAAGAAATAGAAGCCAATGGGCAGGTGCTGAAGCCGTGGTAATAGACTATATGCTACACATGCAGCAGACACAGATTAGGTTGAAAAATATTAACATGTTTCTTTAAGATTCATAACTCAATAGTAAGCCTAGGGTTAAACTAAATTAAGGACTAAATTAAGGCCCTCCCCACCAGACTCAGTGATGAAGATGACAATGAGGCCTAAAATGCCACCACAGTCGCCACAAACGAGCAACCTAATCGTTTCCACTTTTGTTCCATTTTAACAGCGGAAGCCATTATGTAGCTGCCCGCCCTGTCAGGCTGAGAAGCAACATGCTTTTTCAGGGGTCAGCGGTAACTGACCTCAGTGCACTACTCCATTCAACAGGCTTTGAAACCTGAGGAGAGAGTCACTGACCTCTGACCTCTGTGCTGCACCTCCCAAGGTCACAGCCCCAAGTTCCCCTGCAGAACAGGATGCACCCTCTCCGGTAGCGCATCTGGGGGGGGGGTTGTGGTCCGAGACGCAGGCCAGACATCACGTCTGCTTCAACACATAGGGACACCACTAATGAGAAAAGGGGTATTTAAGGAAAAGTGGAGCCTGTTTATGTTTAGGGGGGGCAGTTGTTTGGACCCCTTGTAAGACAGAAAAGCTGCATGGGGTAAAAACAAGTTTTCATAGCCTGACTCCAGAGGACACACACATGTAGGCTATTTATTTTAGCTGTGAAGAAAAAACGTTTAGCACGAAAACCAAAAGTCTTTGTTGTTTTGTTTTGGTCTACAAGCTTGATTGAAGCAAATGAGCCTCAAGCTTATTGAATTTTCAGCCTCAAATAAGTCCTTTTAAAGTGAAGCAAGTCTTTCAATTTCTCAATGACAGGAGCATAATGAAGTTCTAGTAGTTCATTTAATAGGCATCTTCTTTTCCTTGAATCAATTTTCCCTCTCAGTGACCTCAAATCTAAGGAAAACAAAAGCATAATCCAAACAAATGAAGTTTGTATATCATTTGACTCATAACTTTTATGATAATTTATCACAGAATGCTAATCTGAAGTTTGATAGACCATTGCCGTCATAATTAAACCTTGTATCTTCAAAGTGGAAACTTTATAGAAGAATGAAAAAACGTTCTTAAAGGGGAATTCCACACGTTTTACAAATTTTCTGCATAACTCAGTCTTTAAGTTTGAGATGTAAACAAAGTCATTGAGGGCAGTCTGATGTGAAATGGTTCATTATAGAGAAACTTGCCAACTCTGATTTCTTTACAGTGGTGGTGATAGGAACCGGGGATCACAATAGCTACAACACATGTATGCCCATTTTATTGACTATCCAAAAGCACCAGTGAACCTGCATGTGTCTTCTGAGTTCTTAGATAAGGTTAGTCATGGCAAATATTGCTGAATATGGTAAATTCTTTGGGGGGTGCTTTGCCTTACAGCACCCTACATGTATCCCTCCACCATGAATGGATTTTAAGACCAAATCCTTTTTAAAAACTCATTTCATGTAATAATTTTCTGTCAGGGAGCTTCTAGAGAAAATAAACACTTCAGACATTTAGTTTCTATCACCACTGCTCTGAATAGCTTTGTTTACGTCTTAATGATTTAATTGTGCAGAAATTTTGAGAAGTGGAATTTCATTGTTTTCATGAAAAACCTTCAATATATGATGATATAACAAAAATTTATTCTGGGTAATTCTGGACTATTTCTGTTGGTCCATTTATCATGAAATTTCCACGACACATGTTTGAAATGGTACATAGAAGCAATAATGCACCTTACACTCTTAGAAATAACGGATGCCAATAAGGGTTCTTTGTAGTAATGCCATGAAAGAACCACTTTTGGTTCCCTAAAGAACATAAATGCATGGTTCTTTAGAGAATAATGTGTGTAAATGAGTGTGAGAAACCTCTAACGAATCTCCACGTAATGTAAGGTACCAAACTAATTCATTGTTTTTCCTAGAACTGAACATTCAAGCCAAGAACCATTTAGGAACCTTAAGAGTGTTTGCTCTAAAGATGTTCTCTCTCTTTCTCTCTCTGTCTCTCTCTCCGTCTCTCCCTGTCTCTCTCTCTCTCTCTCTCTCTCTCTCTCTCTCTCTCTCTCTCTCTCTCTCTCTCTCTCTCTCCCTCTTTTCCATGGCTTTGTCTCAGTCTCAGACCCCCCTCTCCTTAATCCTCCCACCTTAGTCTCTGGCTTTGAATGCTGCTAGTCATTGCCATCAGTGTATGTAGGAACAAATCTCTTGTCCTCTTGTTCTCCAGTTATGCAAGTGGCCAATGTAAATCCATATCTTTCATTCCCTTTTTACTGCTCACTTGTTTGTCTGTTGGCCAAAGCTTGAACAGATCTAGAGAAAGAGTCAAAGCTCTGTTTGATGCTACGGATGCTCTTTTCATTCACACATAAAGCATTGTCAGGATCTGAATTTGCTATGCGCTTTTCTATTGTGAGGACAAATTAGGTGAGGCCTTGAGTCACTTCCTCGCTTTGTGAAAAAGTGAGGGGCATGAGAAATGACCTGAGAGAAGAGGTCCTTAAGCACTTTTTTACTTTTTTCCCCCCTTTGTGTAGTTATTCTCTGCGCGAGTGAACTAAGGCTCTCGGGGTTGATCTCTTTTGTCGGATTATCTTCCTCTCTCCTTTTGACAGAGAACAATGATCAGCGTGGGTCACACAGGTCAGGCACAAGCTCACAGAGGGATTATACCTACAGAGTGAGCAGGAGGTGAAGGGAGAGTCCTATGGGGCATGCAGACATTTACAATCAAGAAACTTTCTCTATGATAACTTTCATTTCTGTTTAGGTTTAGAGAGTAAGAAAGAACTCCAAAAGTCAACAATACCTTTTCCATCAAATAACAGTTTTCTTGCCTTCATTTACCCCCTGAGTTTTCATTGTTTGACAATAGTTTTGAGTTAAGGATTTTGGCCTAAAACATATATTTTTTAATGCATCCAGAGTGGTACATGCGTTATAAGGCAAAACAGTACCCAAAGAAAACATATTTTTTGGATTTACCATTATTTTACATAAAAATTCTGAAGATATGTGTAGGTTCACTGGTCTCTTTTTAGATAGTAAATAAAAAAGGCTATATTAACATTGTAGACATGGAAACAGCTGGTCTATCACCACTATTGTGGAGAAATTTGACTCAGTAAGTTTCACTACCTTTCACCTTTTTACATCAACCCACACTGAATGACTGTGTTTACATTCTTGACCATTTAATTATACAGAAATTTTGGAAAACAATTGGAATTACCCCTTAAATTTGGATAGCTAAAAATTAGGTTATTCTTTTAGCCACCTTTGTCATTTGGTATTATAATAAATGATGTTTCTAAGGTCACTTGTGGGTGCTATTATTAGGAATAATATGATGTTTTATTCAGTCTACAGTTGGTAATGGTCGGGTTCAGGTAAATATAATAGGTATAATGGATAACAATGTCGCAAGGTCACTTGTAGGCACTATCATTAGGAATTATATGGAGTTTTATTCAGTCTCTGGTGGGTAATGCTTGGGTTTAGGTATATTCAAATTGAATTTTAACCAGGTCAGGTCAGGTTTCAAATTCAAAACTTTTTTCAGGTATGAATGCTTTAGCACAAGTTCTGCCAGGGAGACTCTAATGCTACGTCATTCAATACTCTAACCAATCTTTAAAATGACTCAACTTACACGCCTGCTTTGCTGCTTTCAGATGCTGACGTTTCATCATTCCCCACAGCCACCTGTTGGTCCCCGCCCGGTTGCCCAAGGGGTAGGCTCTGCCCCTGCCGTCCCTATACAGCAGGATCTGCGAAGTTCTAGAAGTTCCAAGACCTGGGCTGATGACGGGGCCTGTGCCAAGGACTTATTAAATATTAAATATTAAATATTATTGACATTTAAACATTTTTCTTCTTTCACGTTCATCTCTGGAGTCTTTCTGGTAAAACTGAATTTCAGGCCTAGTCAAAGCTGAATCCAGTTTCCCTGTGAAACTGAGAAGAGCCAAATACTGATTCAAATACTACAATTTTATGGTTATTTTATGTTCTCCAACAAAACGGCTGCCTCCTCAAATAGCTGGATTGGCTCTGGTTTTCCAGGCAATATTATTGCCTGGAAGGCTAGGTGAAGTATAGCTACCAAAAGTTATACGATAACTTCAAGCACACTTCAGTTAGCGCTATTTTATAATTTATAACAATAATAAAGGCGGTGTGATTAAGGCTAGCTATGGTAATTTTCTTATTGCTCAAAGGTACAACTGTGAAAAGCAGAGGATGAGTAACTTAACGTGTTTAAGCCTGTGTGACTTTTACTCTCCTATGAGCGAGCTGACTAATAATACAATAATGCCTGATCAGGATGGAGAAAAGGAAATAAAACTGAGCCAAGAGCTAAAAAATAGGCTAAGGAAATAAAAATGGCTAAAGATTGAGCAGACATGCTGGTTAACAAATCATAGGAGGATATTATACTCCCCTTTTTACTCCATTCCATAATCACCCTCATTAGTGGGGGACTTCCTTATACGCAAATGTCTGGTGACCTTGGTCTTTCAGAAGTGCCCCAGAGCTTTGTGGAGGGGCTCCCTGACAAATAAATGAGTCTTCTGTCAGACAATGTGCTCTGTGAGCATGTGTGTGCGTTTGTGTTTGTGTGTGTGGGGGCTAACTCTTCTGACGTCAAACAAACGCAATCACCCAAGATCTACCTCATCACCTACCTTGTAATATGATTTGTAAAGGTTTTCACATGAAAGACCAAAATCCTGGGCCTCTATGAAGATCAGGGGATTTGGCATACAACGGGCAGTTTTGACGCATGAACCTTTCAAGTTGAAGTGCAGCAAATTTTAACTCAGATGGAAATTAAAACATCCTGACAGCAGCTGCAGTTAAACAGCTTCACTTTGTTTTTGCTTTTTTTCCCCATCATGACGGTGCTGAGTTGTCCAGCTGTCCATGGTCATCCTTGTTTTCAAGACTGCCTGACTGACACAAACAGACTTGTGAAGTTCCCCAAGAGTTTATACTCGGCCGTCTATTTTCTCTGTCGACATCCTCTCTCCTTGTCTCTTTCTTTGATCAGTAACTTAAGTCAACATTCCCTACAGCAAATTCAGTTTCACCTCTATTTGCTCTACAGTTATTTGACCATAATTATAGCTTTAAAGAAGTTCCTCTCTTTCTCCTGGGTTTGGGTAATAACTTTCAGCTCTATTTTAATGGCTTAAGAGCACTTTGACTGCCAGATCCATGAGCCCTGAAAAGCTGAAGTCCTGTACTCATATCAGGAAAGTACACAGTTGTGCAACACATTCCATTAAGGTTGATTATAAAGAATTGGAGATAATTAATCTGTGATCCATGATGAAACCGATATTTTAAGGACAGAGGGGATTACGCAAGAGTATTGCGTGTGCTCGGAGGATTCATACTTTAATCACTTTTTCATCAGTCTATTCTGCAAGAATATTATATAGTGCCAGAAAAGGGTTTGATATTGTTACAATATAAAGCGAGCAACTATAGTAAAACCCTTTTAGATGCTATACAGAACCAATTTCAAATAGGTTCTCTGCAGAACCATATGCTACACATTCTCCATCACTCTGAAGAACATTTCACCATGCAAATAACCATTTAAGCATGAAATGGTTCTACATAGAACTCATACTTCTAAATAGAACTATTGCCTTTACTAAAAAACCCTTGAAGAACCATCTTTTTTAAAGTGCTTAGAGATTATTTCAGAAAGGTTACCCAGCAACTAGCTGCACTTCAGCAGCTTATATATAGAGACTACAGAACACTTTGTTGACATAGCTGTATTCACATCCCAAACAGCTGATCTAATGCAGTTGCTACTGTAGGCCTGAGGGGCTTGCTGCTACAGACTTAATAGACTTCATAAGTACTACTGTTAATTATTACATAAGAATCAGTTATTAGCTACTTTATGTTCCCAATGCCTTGTGATGAACTGCTGTTAGGATCGTAACATAATTCAGCTGTTGTACTGTAAGAAGCAGTGTAATGTACAGTAGCAAGTTCTGTCATGTAGTTTGTTCTTTAACTATGGTGTTTTTGACCACTGGTTCATTACTGAGGTTCTTACTGAGACATGAGTTGGTCACTTCAGGGACTGCTGCATGTGACTGGTTCTTTCAGTTTGCACCATTGAAATGTTTGTGTATACCATACTGCTTCAGACAGTAGTGGTTTACAGACCTCTGCTGCTCCTTTATGTCATTATTTATAACTGATGCAGTTATAATGTCTCCCTGTTTTGCACCCATTGTGTTGTCTTGCACCTTGTTTACTTTGTTGTCTATTGTAAAGGTAATAGTCCAGACTGAAAGGTAATGGGCCAGACGTATACATAAACATTATGATATGAGTTCATTTGTGTTTTTAATTGCTACATTCTGCTGCAACAGATCTCTCTGCCTATTACTGGTGGGAGACTTAATGTCGTTTCTGATGAGATGAAGGACAAGAATAGGAACCACACTGAATATATCTGCAGCAGTAAAGTATCTCATATGCAGATTGTAGTTTCTTATTTTTTATTTAATGTTACACCAAGGCTTACAATGAGATTGAATGTAATGTGCTTTGGTAATTCCCATAATGTACATCAGCCGTCCACAAGCTAACAAGTTAGCTCACTCACTAGCAAGCTAGTTACCTTAGCTATGAGCTCCATTTGATTTAAATGTTGCCTTCCTGCTTGAGCCATGTAAACTAACCTACTAGCCCATATAAACTCCAATTGAATATCTTGCCTCTCAATCTGCACAGCATTTATGTAAACTAGGACTTTTCTTTATATAAAACTGCTATGAATTCAAAGAAAAATAGCAGTTGTTACCCAAGTCTGGTGATGGAGAAAGTTTGATGTGACCAGATTCATTTGCATAAAGTAGAAATCTGCTATACAACTGCCATCATCACGTAGGAACGGCATAGGAGTTCTTCATTGAAATCAATAGGATGTAGTGTGGCATAGCTGCAAGTGGACACAGATTCTAATGCAACAGGTGCACACTCAATAACAATAACAACACGTCACCCAGACGTGTCTATCTATTAACAGGTTTTGTTATTACATTACCATGAGGTCAGTTATTGTCTGACTTGCAAAATCACAGATCTTGTGGGTGATCCCTTAAATGATAGAACCTCCCCAAGTAAAACTAATCCTGCCCAAATAGAGCTTTTGCACACAAACAGATCTGTACCAAATATAATAACTACTGGTGTCGTTGCTGTTAAATCTTGAATAGGGGAGTTCATTTTTGTTACTTGACCATTTAATCTATCTACATGGCCTGCTGCTACAAACCCAAAAACCCTCAGCCTGCTCATGAAAGCCAACATAATGAATGACAAAGTAATTGGTGACGTCCTGTTCTGTCCCATCCTCACATCAGTCCAGTGGCCGTACTGATGGGATAAGCAAAGCAAATGCTGCTGTAGACAGTGGGTGGATGCAGTGGTTAGAGACACAGCGTCCTTCTGTGTGTATCAAAGGAGCCTATTGAAGGGAGAGGAGGGGTGGAGGGTGGGGGGAGGGTGTGCCAGCAGCAAAAAGCCTCCTCCGTCCAACATGTCAGAGCAAAGAGAGGGCAGCACCCACAGCCTCTCCCTACGCTGTTGCATAATCAGCCCGAATAAGCCATACATTGTGCATGCTCTCAGACACAATCAGAAATATACATTCACAAATGCATGCAGGCATGAACATGCACTCATACTGTGCAATCTCACGCATATAATAATAAGTATGCATACACATTAATGCTCATAAACACTCTTTTAAAACATTTGAAAATATATATTTCCAGTTTAGCTTTTAATTAGAGTTCTATCTTGTTCTTTACATTAGCTCTTAATTTTGGTTATCTGCTGTTTGTCTTTTTCGTAGAGGGCATAAGAGCATGTTTTAATTGTATCACTGGATTCAAAAGCACTTCGAGCTGCTACTTGAATGAAAAGTGCTCTCTGCAGAGTCCTGTGCAAAAGTGAGAGACCACCCATCATTAATTTTAAGTCAAAACAGCCTTTAAGTACAAGGTATTTTTTCATGAGATATTATTATAGATAATTCAACTGCATGAGGAAGAGGAATAAGGAAGACCATAAAAAAACAGGAGTTTTGGAAACTTTTTCCAAAAAAAAAAAATGGAGAAAACAGTGCCTCTAACAACTGTGTAAGACCAGGTAGACCACCAAAATTGTCACCATCAGACATCAGATAACAGAAATTAAGAGAGGATCTTTGAAAAAACAAAGCAATTCACTCTAACTTCTGATCTTAATAAAATCCACAGGTATTTCTGTCCATCCTTCCAATGTGAGAAGACAACTCAGCGCTATGGGTCTAAAATGATGTGTAGCTGTAAAGAAGCTGTTACTGAGAAAAGGAAATACACAAAAAAGAAGAAAATTTACAAATCAAGCAAAGAAGCTGCTGAAGTTCTCAAAACCATAGACTGACCACCCCAGAGTCTAGACCTCAACATCAGTGAATGTGTTTGGGATTACTTGGATGATGAAAGTCTAATACTGAACATTGGAGGTGTGGAAAAACATCCCTGCAGATTCCTGAGTGCAAGTCTTCCGGAAAGAATGGAAGCTGTAATAAAGGTAAGTTGTGGATACACCAAATACTAAAAAATGTGATATTACAAGTTTTTGAGGCTTCTATCTAATTGTATCTTACATTATTTTTTGTTTCTTTTTTCTTGATGCTGAAAAATGAACAACTTGCATTTAATGGTCATTTTGAAATTAAGTAAATGTAGGGTGGTCGCTTTTACACTGTACTGTACAAGCAGTACCACAGGGACCCAGAAGGATAAGCGGTTTAGATGATGATGATGTGTGTGTGTGTGTGTGTGTGTGTGTGTGTGTGTGTACAAGCAGTCAAATGTTTAAAAATTAATAGCCTGTACAAGTGACTCCCATGTCCAGACGCATAAACAACGTCTAGAGACAGAAATATCCCTTTGCTGCATATACAGACACACACACACACACACACACACACACACACACACATACACACATACACGTGGACACAGAGGCTAAGATAAACAAACATGACTCACATTATGCCCCAACTTTAGACACCCAGACACCCAGGCAAATATTTCCCCCTCCACTGCTCTGTCCCTGTCTTACATACACCTACTGTACACTCATAAACTCACATGCACATTGCCTTGTTGATGCAGGAGGATAAAAGAAATATGGGTTATAGTTCATCTGGTTGTAAAAGTCAATGTCTAGAGCCTTTTGTGGTTACTGTTTATATAAAGGAACCTTCATCATGGTGACGTTTATATCAGCAGCCTGTTTGCTCTTGACTCAAAGCGATGTTTGGACAGATTCTAAATACATCCCATTTCCCGTAGTGAGACAACATTCCCATACATATGCTACCTGTGTGCTGTATCGGCATGTGTTTTTGTGAACTTTGAGCATGAAAGTGGTCGATGGCAAATATAAACTGGGGCTAAATCAGTTTTGACTTGCCAACCCAATCATGTAAACCATATTTAATTGAAAATAGTACAAAGAAAACATATCAAATAGTGAAACTGTGAAACTGAGAATTTTTATATATATTTTGAAAAATATATGCACATTTTGAATTTAATGCCAGCAACACGTTCCAAAAAAGTTGGGACAGGTTCATGTTTACCGTTATGTTGCATTACCTATTTTTTTGTATGACACTCTGTAAGTGTTCAGGAACTGAGGAGACCAACTGCTGTAGTTTTGAAAGTCAAATGTTTTCCTGTTCTCGCTTGATATACACTGTAAAAAGTGGCTCGTCAGATCTACTTAAAAAAGGTATGTCATGTGGTAACAAGCAATTGAACTAGTTTCATTCAACTTAAAAACTACATTGATTGAAAGAATCATTCATTCAAAGTATTTATTTAGTTTGAATAAAACTAGTTAATTTAATTGTTACCACATGAAGTAAATTTTTAAGTAGATCTGACAAGCCACTTTTTACAGTGTAGGATTTCACCTGCTCAACAGTTCAGGGTCTCCTTGCCATGTCATATTTTTCATTTGATAATGTGCCAAATGTTTTCAAAAGGTTCAGGTCTGGACTGCAGGCAGGCCAGTTTAGCACACGGACTCTTTTGCTATAGAGCCATGTTGTTATAATATGTGCAGCAAGTGGTTTGGCATTGTCTTACTGAAATAAGAAAGGACTTCCCTGAAATGGATGTTTCCGTAAGGCAATGCCAAACCACTTGCACCCCTATATCATCACAGATGCTGGCTTTTGAACTGTGCGCTGATAACAAGCCAGGTGGTCTTTAGCCTGGAGGACAGAGTGACCATAATTTCCATAAAAAATTTTAAATTTTGATTCATTGGACCACAGGACACTTTTCCACTTCACCTCAGGTCCTCAGGAACTCAGGCCAAGAGAAAGCAGCAGCGTTTCTGAATCCTGTTTATATATGTTTTTTTCTTTGCATGGTAGAGTTTTAACTTGCATTTGTGGATGCAGCAACAAACCATGTTCAATGGTTTTCAGAAGTGTTCCTGAGCCCATGCAGTCATTTCCACTACAGAATCATGTCTGTGTATAACACAGTGCCGCCTGAGGGCCTAATAATCAAAGCCAGCCAATATTGGTTTTCGGCCTTGGCCTTTGCATGGAGAGATTCCTCCAGATTCTCTAAATCTTTTAATGATACTATGTACCGTAGATGATGAAATCCCCAAGTTCTTTGCCATTTTACATTGAGAAACATTATTTTTCTTATCATTATTTTCCTGTGCAGTCTTTCACAAAGTGGTGCATGTTACTGAAAAAAGTAAACATGTCAACGACCTGTTGCCAATTTAACACCAGGTGTTTTTTAGGATTACACAACTTTAATAGACTTTTGTTGCCCCATCCCAACTGTTTTGAAAGGTGTTGCTGGCATCAAATTCAAAATGGGTATATATTTTTCAAAAAACAATTAAAATTGTTCAGTTTCAACATTTGATATGATGTTTTTGTACTATTTCAATTAAATATAGAGTGTCCCAACTTTTTTGGAAATGGGGTTGCATTATAAGCCCTACTCAAGCTGGAGTAGTTTTACCTGGCAAGTTACTGTCATTTAAAAGATTAGTGAAGGGATTCATGATTTTAATAAATTAGAAATCTGCAATATCATCATAGCGTTTACAAGTCTGACAAATACTGCACACTGTAGGTTTGTGTTTGTTTAATGTACAAACTGAAAGTAAAATGCAAATGCATTTTATGTTGATGTGATGAAATTCCTATGCTAAATACAGGGGCATAGCTAGGGTGGGCCTGGCTCACTATATTCCTGACTGCTAAAAAATACACCAATACTAATAAAAAGGCTACAAAATGTAATTCATCTTGTGCTTGTAATTCTGGATGAACCCAAAGGTCCTGAGATATTCCATCCTCATGCTTTTTTACACCTCACATAAATTAAATAGTCTGATAAAGCTCTCCTTAAGTCATCCTTGGGTTATTTTGGGGAATGTTATCACCATGGCAGTATTTACATGCCTGTGTGCCACCACTGGTCCTGTTCCATTGCTGTTTTACACCTACTGCAAAATAAAGCACAGAACAAAGCATTTTTTCCCATTACAACATGTAAATACAACATTAGCCTGCTTGCCTGCTTCTGTAGATTATGGGAACTTAAATGGACTGTGCTAGTTCCTATGGTAGGCTACTACTTATCTGGTCAGCAAGACACGGTAAAGAGAAAACAAAACTAAAGAAAAAAAAAACCAGATAAGAGGTTCATCAACACAGCACAGACATTTAGACCTAGTGCTGTAAAAGGTAGGCCTGTGGTTAATTAGCTAAAATTGGTTGTCAACCTTACTATAGCGATGTCCCTGGGACATAATGCCATAAAAGTATATTCGTTTTGACTTAATAGAAATGAAATTTATACAATAATTTATTTTTTTAATGTAATAACAACCCTAGTAATAGACACAGCTATGTGTGTGTTGTTATTGATATTGAGTGTAGCACCTGTCGTATAATGCTGACATAAACATCCAGGCTATGACGTTTCACTCTGGGATATCTGTGGTAATCATACAGATACTTTGTGAATTATCCAGTTGAATCATTACTTCAGATTCAGCAGCAACAGAATTCCCATGTTAAATGTAAAGTACCTCAATGACAGTGACTGACTCAAACAGGAACACATTTTACGTTGCTCAACGAAATCCAGAGAAGCAGATGTTCCTTTACAACCCCAGCCAGGCTGCTGGTAGTTGGGGCGACATCATTCTGCTATCCAGAGCCTCCTAACAGATATGTTCACTTTTCTGGTGCACTTTGTCAAGACTGTGAATGTGGGAGTAGGCTGGGGTGCGCAAGGGAGTCTGGTGAGGGGGTGAGTTCATAAATCTCTGATTGTCGAAACAGATACATGCCGTAAAACTCGAATCCGTAAGGGACTTGTGACATATGACTGTATCCCAGCATGAGTTGACAGCCTTGCGTAAAGTGCTTACGTAATGGAGGAGCAGGCAGTGAAGGAGAAAGGAAGGGTAAAAAAGAGATAAAGGGCAATTTCCATACAGCACTCTTCGCTGGTCAATGAACTGCTGGACTGTGCCCCAGTGGAACACTAATTTACCGCTTCAATTGAAAGAGCTGCCGAGAAGGCGGCCTAATCCCAGCAACCATAGCTTGTGCTAGAAGAGACGGCCTTGGACTTTAGCACATTGTTGGTGGGAAACTATAGTACTACAGTGCGGTTTTTCATCAAATTGTTTGGGTTTCTGTGATAAGAAGTGATGAGCAGTTTCACGCAGTTCAACCTACTGTACACAGATGACTCACAAAGAACTTTCTGTCTCCATTCATAACTAAACTGAAGAGGCTGGATTTGAGATACTGAGAACAAACAGTTCACTGCTATCGTAAGAAAACTTTGTGTCTCTGAAATGGTAACTGGAGGATGGTCATTTTGGGTCATTATTCATGAAATGTTTACACACTGTAAAGGGCAGCTGGCATTTTAAATAATGTAAAAAAAAACACTGAACAGAATGGAGTTTTTGACAGCAACAAGAACATTTGAAGCAAACATTGACACAAACATTTCCAAGTGTTAGGTGGTCTTTTAGTGGGGCAATGCCCTACCAACCAATCATCATGCTAACCATCTAAACCTATTATTTTGTGCATGCTTCTATAGTGACAAGCAGCAAGAAAAGAAAAGGAATCAAAGTGAACCACTTGCTTAAAAGACTAACAAACGAGAGTTTGTATGAATGAATGGCTTTGTATTGTCTGAATTTTAGGGATGTGCTGTATGTTGAGGCAAGATAAATTACCAGCCAGATTTCCTTAATGGACAGACATCGGTGATGAATGTCTCTCCTGTTGATTCTTTCCTGAAGGTGTGGCTTCTTTGGAAATCACAGCAGGGATGACTGGCATTGTTTTTTCCAAGCTGCATGGAGGCACTGACCACCCGAGTCCCCACCTTCCCCACCACCAAACTCATTATTTAGTCCAGCCACCTGGTCTGGAACATACCTTTGTCAAAGTATAACTTGACACAGGCATACAATCCAAAGCTCAGTAAAGCCTTAAATGAATATCATGTGTTGTAGAGGTGTGAAGAAGGAAATAGCAGCAGCGTGAGGGTCTTACCCACCTGCTGCATGGGTAAACATCACACTCTCACACGTGTTTTCTCCACAGTAGGTAAAGATAGAAAGGTATGAGCCAGTATTTCAAATAGCTCTATGTCAGAGGGAACTGCTATTCAACGCCTGAAAGGTGATCAGAGTCACGCTCAGTCATTAAATTAACACTCAGGTGTGGCCAATAAAGTTTGCCGTGTAGTTGTTGCTGTTTTTGATAGGATAAATGAAGACATTTTGTAGTTTTCGGGGTCAGAATATGTATATATATATATATATATATCTATATATATATATTTATATGTATATATATATATAACATCAACATCAGCCTGTCTGACTGTAGCCTTGCTGACCTGGGGTCAGTGATGAAGGTGTTGATGCGGGAGCAGTCCAGCGCTGCTCTCGTGTTACACTAGGCCCATCTGCTGCATTGGACACACACCATTAGAGACTGACTGATGGCCTGCTGTTCTTCGCTAACAGTCAAGTCTTCCTAACCCCTGCTGTCTACTGCTCCCTGCTAGTTCACAAACACTCCTGACCCAGACGTGCTAGCAGAAAATGAACTATTCTAGATTTATTAGCTTGCTTTATAGTTAAGGGTTTGGAAATTTAGAAGCTTCTAGAACAGCATCAGGACCGAGGTCTGAGATACATAGTGGTAGTGTCTCTTGTGACAATACAGCTGGATAAAATAAACCTTCAAGTCCCAATCAAAAATGAGATTTTGATGCACATATATAGTTCTAATATGATGCTATAACTCCACAACTTCATAGGTTTCAAACAATTTGAAGTACACTATAAGAACACTGTAGATGTGTCTAGAATGATGACCAGATCTACAAGTGATTGCTCATAAATTGAGAAAGCTGTATATGTTACAAGTTTAACCTGGAAACATAACAGTTATGTTCCTGATCTGATGCATCCATATGCAGTTTCAAAGGAAAGGAGATTTCTGCAGCTTGTTATCCGTGTGTTGTTTTTCTTGTAAATCCATGTATATTCAGCAGTGAACATACAGTAGGTAAATGGCTGCAGGGCTGTAGGAGAAAATGTTGATCTTTGGAGAAAATGTTGAAAATGAAACATCTTTCTGTTTGGCAATTTGACTTCCATCCCTAAACAGCATATATCACATCCTCACAAAAAGGAGAAAGGATTTGACATAATTTTCCATGTCTAGTAGAATGTGTGAAAGTATGTCTGCATCAGCGTTTGACTTTCCTGACCTTATCTTAGACCTGAAAATCTGTTCCTCAACCCACCAATGATCTGAATTGACCTTCAATGTACTCATGACACAAGTCAGTGGGTATACAGTGAGGTGAGGTGCATAGTACTACCTGATCCCTAAAATTTTCATAATAATCTCCCAGTCTTCACAATAATCTAGCTGCATCCAGAGAGTGTCAGTGTACTTAATCCATACCTGATGACCCTGAGCTTGCCATCCTGATGCTTGTAATGGTTCCTATGCCCTGTCTGATGCATCAGTAATTAGTTCGGAAAGCAAGTTGAGGTAAGAATATAAGAATACATCAACAAAGGGGCATTCACAAGGGGGTGATATGTTGCTCAAGGTCTTGTTAATGTTCCCTAGCCCAGTTTACATTCTGAAAGACAATTGTGGACCTATGTTTTCACTACATGCTGAACCTGATTGTCTTACGTGTTACAACAGACTGGCCTACCTGTAGTCCAGACCATCTCCCACTGAAATGGTGTGGTGCATTATGAACGAAATGTACAACAACAGAGATCCTGGACTTTTGAGCAGCTGAAGTAATAGATCAAGCAAGAATGAGAGAATAATCCCAAATGTGATTATTAAATTGATTAGCAGTCGAAATGCCTTATGCTTAAAAAGTGGTAATCAAATGTCAATGTTTAACAGCTTGACAAGAAAATATTGTAGATGATTATAGTATATTATTTATCATTTAATAACTTATTGTTGTTCCCAGAAAACGTGAAATATTCCATAAAACGTAGTGTCTAGTTTATAATAGCTTAATAATAGTTTAATAATATAGTCTTACATAGTCTATTCTATTTTATAATAGAATTGCACTTATTATAGTTTAATAGTAGAACTCTTTTACAGAATACAGCAACAACAATTATTAATACATCAAGTGATTTTAAACAATTGTAAAATAGTTTAATAAAAAAATCAAGTTTGATCAATTTTTAAGCTGCTGGTGTTCTAGTATTTCTTTCTCATGAGCAAAGCAATCTCATTTTAGCACATAATTAAACAGGGGAAATGATGTTTTCTTTTCGCAGCCTCAAGCTAACCAAAGCCTGTGCAGATAATCTAAAAAGTCTGTTTGGGGTGTAATTGACTATTCATCTTTTTTTCTATATCATTTAATCAACATCCTCCCCACGGCAAACAAACATGCACGCACATACACACATTCTTCTCCCTCCATGAATGGTACGCATTGAAGTCTCAGTCACTCGTTCACTCTGTATGTGTGTGTGTGTGAACAGGTATTGATGCAGGTAAGTGTGGCTGGGTAAGTTCATCTCAGTCTCCCTCCCCTGAGGGTTTTCCTCCCTCACCCATACACGGCCCCCATTGTTCCACTCTGCAGATATTTCCATGTAGCTGTGTTTCCTGGGCCTCTCCACTACCTGCTGGCTACATTCTTGCGTCCTGCCGTCAGCTTCCCATGCATCTTGACATCTGATGTGGCTACAAAACATCTGTCACTGCCAAACCTTCTGCCATTGTGCATAGAGAACACCTACAATCAAATGTCTCCATCAGTCTACCACGCATGCTGATTGATTTGATTGATTAAAGCATTGCTGTAGTTCATGAAAATGAACAATATCTACGTTTCTTCACTATAAACTTAAAGAGCAAGTAAGAGCAGTCATCAGAGCAGTCATAAAAGATCTGCCTCTCGGCTACAGAGGGAGATGAAAGATGACTGACAGGAACTGAGGGACAAACTTTATCAGTTTATATAGTAACTATGCTGCGAGAAGGATGGGAGAGCATCGTATGGCAGGTGATAAAGTGAGATTTACAGCAGGACACCTGAGATTTAGACATTACGGTCTGCCTCAATTTCTACACAGCCCCTCTGTGTCTGACATTTTTAGCAAAAAGGGTTCTATAAAGTATTAAAAAAAGGTCTGACTAGTAACAAGAGCGGAACCACTTTTGGTGCTACATTTTAAAAGGTTTTTGATCATAGAGAAGAATATTTTAAGAATGCAAGGGTTATTTTAGTTGTCATGATCCTATATGTAACCACTATAAAGAACGTTTGAAGAACCATTTTTGTTTGCATGTTCGTGTATGTGCAATAGGCATGTTCAGTGGACACTACAAAGTACTCTAATCAGTGAACCAAGGGGGGTCCATATATTCTGACTTCGTTCTGTTTAAATAAATGGAAAAATGTAGAAGAATTCAATAAAGCTCATAGAAATCATTACTTTTGTGAGTGAAGTTAATACAAAAGGAGTATTCATTGCTAAAGATGTAATGAATTTCTATTTACATTATATATCAACAGGTTAAAATCTATATTTCTGTGTTTTTGTGTTTGTTTCTGTGTCAAAAAATGTCAAAAAACACGAGTTATGGATGAGAACCAACTACTATATACATGCAACATGTTATCTCTGGCAATGTGTACAGTAATCACAGTTAAAACATGACATTAGTCTTTATACATACCATGTTGTTAGTGGTGACTTTTCATGATATGGCAGCTTAGAGTGTTTTGTTTTACTTAGATATAAAAGCACATACAGTAATGCATGAAAGTCTTCAGCATCTGAGAAAATTATATGTCAAGCCATTTTTCTGGGAAGTAAGCATTTATTTGTTTAAAAATACAAGCATTAGAATAATCACATATAAACAAATAAGTGGTATTTTATGATTTGACGTGTGAATGTGTTAGCTTTTCCAAAGCTCTCCTCAAAAAAGCCCAGAATTTACAGTGACTATCCATTACCTGCTTCAGCTAATGAGCCTGTCATTAAAAAAAAATAGATTTGCTGCTGATGACACTTACATATTAAGGCTGGAGTGGAGTGAGACGTCAGGAACCAAACCTGCGTTCAACTAACTGTATTCTTTTATCCAAGATAACAAAAGCCTTTTTAGAAGCAAATTGTGTTATATTTCGTAATATATATGTCTATTTTGCATTTTTCTAATGTTATTAAGTCTTCCATGTGTGGAAACACAGTAGCTTTAAACAGTTTTCTTGGTTGACTAAGACAGTATATACAGTACCGTATGTTTCTTTTTTCACAAACATTTTCACAGTTAGATATTCTAATATATTCTATATGCTGTGTTTTTGGTATAAATGCTTTCTCTTTAAAGCTTTTGTTTAGAAATACATTTGCTCCAAATCAGCTCCTTTACCACCTCATTACTGTTCTGTTCTGTTTGAACTCAGTTCATCCTCAGTTCACTCTGCAGTCATGGCCCACTAAACCTCATACACTCTCAGTGTAAACCAGGCAGGACCAGATGTCACTGTTTAGGAACTGCCTGCTCTTCCTGTAACACTTCATCAAACTCCCAAGTACCCAGTGAAAGCAGGCAGACCCATACTGATTCAACTCCTACTCAAAATATCCCCCACCCCCATCACCTCTGCTCTGAGTGCAGGCCAATTCAGTTCAGACCCCCTCACTGCCTGATGCAGGACTCCTCTGTCCTGGGATGGGAGCAGCCCCTCTGGGGTTCCCCTGCCTAAGCCAGCATGGGTGGTCCTGTTTAACCTAACCATTTTGGGGGCCACAGGTCAAAGGTCACTCTATACGCATGGGAAACGTGCAGCAGAGTGAGTATTGAGGGAAAGGCTGACCGCTGAGGTCTCTGGAGTTTATTTAATTGGGTGGTGGCTTGTGGCTCCAGCAGGAAGAAGTGTGTATCTGTTTATGAGGCAAAGGTGTGTTTTATAGAGCTCTTTCTCTGGGTTAAAAAAAAAAAATTGTACAAAGCAGTGCGTGTTGCACCTTTTTTTCCTAGCAGCCCTTTTTTCAAATCAGCTAAATTTGCTTAAAATGAAGCAAACTAAATAGTTTAGATGAAGGTACAATCATCACACCCAACATTTTAAATCATTTTCTGCTGTGTTCATTTTTTTTCTACACTGTGCTACAAGAGGGCTGTTACACTGTGGTCCAAAAAGACTGTTCCTGCACACAAGTACTCTTTCATACCTGCAGTATATGTAGTAGCATCACTGTAAGTATCACAGCTCTTAGTTTAACTACATTTCCCAGTAACATGGTGGTGGTAGCATCACTATTTACATTCATATATTCATTCAAAACTTACTAAAACTTACTAAACAGCTGGGCAGCTGGATAAGCTGTTACTCTAGCTAGCTATCATACTTCCTACACGCTGACCAACTGTTTCAAGTTGTTTTTCCTTTGAACAGTGCATTTACTGCATGCAGTGCTTCAGCTGTGTCCTTTAGACTGAAGGTTTTATGTGATGAAATGTCAGTTACATTAAGCTAATTTAAACTGACAGATTTTTGTTACATTTCTTACAATGCAGTGGCTGCAGCAAAGAACAAGACCAAAATTCTACTAAAGACTCAGGACTCGACTAAGACTCGAACCCCAGTGATTCAAGAATCAACTCACATGAAGTGACTTGTGAACATCTATGGTTAGTAGGTAGCCATGTTTTTTTGATGGCTGACCTTCATACAGCAGAGCTATTTAGTAGTTGAAAGCTTAGTTTGCTACAATTAGTAACAACAAGTAACTTGCTCAAAACTATGATTCAGTTAAAAGTCCCATTATTTAATAAAGTGTGAAAAAAACGCTGAGGCCTTTAGCCATCATTAACAAGTCTGAACAGGTGCCACTGGTCTTTCAGATACACAGTACAAGGATGGCTGGAGCTGCACAACAGCCCACCCAGGGGCGCATTGCTGAAAGAGTCACCGACAGATGCTCATGTCCACACGTGAGCTTTTTTTCACATACACAGTTCAAACAGTTCTTGTTTATTTTCTAAACCCAGTGGGCACACTGAGTACGATAGGTGCTTTTCCATATTCCAGCTAACCTCTCATGAACAGCAATAGCCTTAAGGAAACAGCTGCTAAAGGAAAATTCATATAATTTGTTTTTTTTTAATATACAGGTCACCGTAACTGTCTGCCGTGCATTACTCACTGTTTGAAAGGCCTCTGTTAAATGTCAGTGTTATCTAGTTACATCGCTCACAATGAATCAATCTCTCATCTCCTCTCATGCAGTGTTTATCACAACATGAGGATTAGGTGAGAGGTGTAGTATTTTCCATATGTTTACAGTGGAAAAATAAGCATAGGACACAGCGTATCTGCGTTTTGCCTGTTGGCTTGATCCCATGGTGTTGTATTTGGGGCCCAAACAACAGAGGAGCAGGTAAGTAAGCTCTTTGTTCTGGGTGGCTGTTAAAAATTTCAACATGTTATATAGTGTTCTGTTTCTCCCTCGAGCGAAAACATAATGAACTGGGAATCTCTGTGCTGCAGATGTTTACTGACTCCTTCAAACGCTATAATTTGACACTTGGCTTTTGCACTGTTTACATCAAACCAGGCAATTCAATTAAATGTTTTAATGCTAGCTTTAAGAACATCATTATCTTTGAGCTTGTTAGAAGGCTATTCATACAGTATATTTCAGTGTGTCTCAAAAAAATCAGATGCATAATCAAGGAAGCACAAACATATTTATCAAACCTGGTTGGTGATCAGGGGGTGATCTCTTTTTCTAATAAATAAAGGGGCCAAAATGCTTCTTTGGAGTAATAGAACAAAATTTTGGTTGCCATAAAGAACCATTCAAGGATGAAATGTATAAGCGTGAAGGACCTCATAAAGCTTAAAGAATCTTCTCATAATGTGAAGATTTATACCTCAGGGGCCTATACTTTTTGTCTTGGGAGGACCAAAGTGTTATTGTTGTGGTGGGCCCAGGGCCAAAAAGATAAAACAGAATTCAAATAAAGAAGGTAGCTAACAATACAGTATATTTTAGAGCATTATACTATATTTTGTTACTAAAATACTTCAAACAACAATTTTAAAAGGAACGTTAATAAGTTATCTTTAGATATATATAATATACAAATATATACAAATGTAATAAGTTGGTAGTTAGATAGTATGCAAATGTGTTTATTCTGTGAGGGGGTGATGGGATTGGGTTACGATTTCTGGCAGGCCGAATCAAACATCTTCATGGGCCAATTTTGGGCAGCTCTGTTATATAAACTGAACAAAAATATAAACAGAACACTTACTGAACGCTTACTGAAACCCCTCAAAAACAGGATGGGCCATGAAACAGAATTCCTGCATTGGTATCTGGTGCAGGAGCATAGCTAGAATTTTTACAATGGGGTGGCCACATTAGACCCACTATTTTTAGTGCTGCACTTCTGCGATTAACTTCATTTACAATAGCACAATAGTTGGTGGACAACTTTACCTGTAGGAATAAAATGATACATTAGCTTAGTGTTATATGTTGGCTTCTCCCTTGACATCAAGGCTTAGAATGTTTTCCCACAATTGTACTTTGCAGGCTTCAGGCACAACAAGGCAGATGAGAATTTTCTCCACCGTGTCCACAAATATGACCATGCTGGCTCATAACAGGAGCTTGTGGTACATCAGTATCGTTGAACCACACCGATAGGCAGTGTTACTCATCACTGCCACTGGGAGATGCTATGGAATTATTAGAGTATTTCTCTACTATGAAATTGTATTAATTAATGTGTATATATTTCTTTAATAAATACTGGTAAATGCTTTACTGCATCCACTGAATACCTGTACTAATACAACAAAAATGGAAACATTTGAAACCATGTTGACAGGAACTTTAAAGTCCTGACCAGCGACAACTCATCTGTTTGCTTACCAAAGTAGCCTATCAGAGCAATGACAAGCTGATTAGTGTGTGCATCATCATCCATATCTTAAAACTTAGCATAAAGTGGCCTGATGGTAGACTGTATGTAGGCCATACATATATATCTGTGTATTTATATATACATGTATATATACAAATATGCATGTTTATTTATATATATATATATATATATATATATATATATATATGATTAAACTGCTGCAAAATAAGAACAAAACCAAAAGTGTTGTTTTTTGTTATTATTTTAGTTCAGGATACCAATTA